>NC_141701.1:106848788-108117245 GCF_971803275.1 Cyanistes caeruleus
CATCTGCATCGATCCTGACACAGCACATGAGGAGTCTGTGATCCACACAACATTGCATTTGCAAAGGCCCAGGCAAGTGCTGTGCTCCATATCCAGCATGGTCTCCAGGCCTGTGTTGTGTGGCACACACAAATGCCTCGGCCACTGAACACATGGAACCAATGCATTGTGCAAAGGAGCCTGTTGGCAGCTCCACCTCCATACCCACAATTGCATCACTTGCGTGGTCTTGTCTTTACACCTGAACATGCAGCTAGGTCTCCCAAGAACATAATTCCATTTCTATTATAAAAATTTAGGAGAGTTGTTTGCTTGTTTTCCTAGACAATCCTTTAATAGCTGGAATGATCAAAAGAGAGAATATTTTCCAGAGGGGGTGTCTTCTCAGCACACTGCACATAGGTTGGAGGTAGTGCTGGGGTTCACAGCATCTAAAGGATGCTTTTTAAAGTGTGTGAAGAGCATTGTGAATGATGCCTTGTGGTGTGTGAGTGCTTTTTTCACTGGGACCAGCAGCTTCCAGCACAAAACATCACATCATGTCTATATTGTCTCTGTATCTCTCCTGCTGGCTCAGCACACTACAGCTGGCAAGACCATGGGAGCTTGGGGCTTTACAGTAGCACCTGCTACCCACTAAAGACTCAGAAAGCCAAATCCAGGAAAGCATCTAATGGATTCTCTGTATCTTTTTGCTGGACCCTTTACAGAGGAGTTAAAGCACTACCCTAGGAACTGTGATTCCAAATCCCAACCCTCCTTAATTCCTACTAAGCTCCCTAGTCATCAGGATGAAAAGACCCTGGAACGGCACCCACCAAAGTTGGACCCAAATGAAATAGGGAACGCAAAATTTATAATGCCAGAAAATAAATTAATACAAACTGCAAGACAATGAGAAGAAATATCTTATAATCCACTGAGCTCTTTGGCTATGGCATATCCTACTCTAGCCAGACTAAATTCTTTCCCCATAACTGTGCTATTCAATGGAATGCATTCAGATGTAACTACTATTATGAAGGTCAAATACAACACAAGGTATTACAAAAGTCTTTTTTCCTCATATGCTAGATAATATCAGATATAGGGGGGAGGAAATACCCTGGGGAATGAGTTTCACTGATTATTGAACCATCCAGACTATTGAGCCTCTTCTCTAGTTTTTGTATGCAAAAAGGTCTATTCTATAAAAACTATGGTAAAAACAAAGAAAACATAGATATATATAAGATTTTACTGAAATACTAACTTACTTTCCTTTATTAAATCTATTCAACATCTCATACACTCAATTGTACTACAATTAAGACATGACAACACTGCTGTAAATAACCGAGTTTTCTCTACTTCACACTCATTTGAGCTCTGAAAGGTCAGTGTTTAATTGACATAAATTCCAGCATGCACATTTCCTTTTCAGAGAAACAGAAAAAGATCTGCATATATAAGACAAATGTCTTTCAGAACATCTAGAGCCTGTTAAAGAATGCTTGCCTAGTTAGTCTCCGAAAGGCTAAGCAAGTCTTTCTCACAGCTTCAATAAAGACCATAGTACAATCCTGCCTCTTGGAATAAGCACTCATTTTTCTACCAAAAATCATCACCCTCCCCCATCATCACCATTTAAAAGCAAAACTTTTGGCTTTTATTCCTTTGGTGTACTCTTCCTTGACTATTAAATCTATTCCTTTTGTTCCTCAAGCTGTCTTTGTTTCATCTTATTTATTCCTTAAAATCTAGAAACTCTTTGCCACCTTCATCTCATTTTTTTCAGAACTGTGGGTCTGGTTGATTTGTGAGCTTCCAATATCCCCAGCAGACCTCTCATTTTTGTTCAGGCTCTCTCTGTGTACAAAGATAAAAAAATCCAAAGAAATACAGTTTCACAGATGCCAACCATTTCTGCTTCGTGACGTGTCTACCTTAAAGCATGGGATTTTTTTTTTAAGTATTCGTGCCAAGAAGAGATGCTTCCTTGTTTATGCAGCTGTTTTAAAACACTAAAACATTTGAGAAAAAAAATTCCTCTATCTTCTAATTTTATTTCCTTCTTATTCCATATCATAAGTGCTTAAGAACTACCATATTTTTTAATTAATTTTAATTCACCTGTCTAAAGGTTTTCATTTATTATGACCTAGATTCTCAGAAAAGTCTATGGAGAAGTCCATATCTTTCAGAGCAAAAAAAAACCCAAACCTTAAATATTCACCTAGGCAAACCAGGCCCAAATCAGTCAGTCAACAAGCAGGTTATCACTGAATCTGATGCATCTTGAGCCGGACCTATTGCACATGAAAAAAAGTTCTTGTACTAAATGATAAAAAAGCAAATACTAAAGATATAAATGAAATACTTATTTTTTTTGTACTAGCATCAAGCAGACCTTCACTAATCTTAACCATGATGAGCAGTTGGATTTGGCACATATTTAAATCAGCTCTACACAGAACAATTTACATTATCAAAATTGTACCCATAGGATCACACATGTGGACCAAAATCCCAGACTTTTGTATCTGAAGCTGTTTCTAATTCTACTCTTGTTATTTTTTCAATATGATGGGTTTAGTCATTTGGCTCTTCTACAGGCATTAGCTACCAGGAAAACAAAGATATAATACAAGAACCAAAAATAAACCAGTTCTGATATACTTTCTGCCTTTCACAATTTGGCTTTATAGGTCTACAGTACATTTGCAATTCTTATTTCTTTGTAGGAAAGAAGAGGAACAAAGTCTGAGTAGTATCAATAAGGTGCTACAGTTCACTCTGTCTTGTCACTAAATGTGAAAAAGGACAAACACAGCAGAATTTGCTGTACAAAGACTTCATACAAGATTACCACTGCAGAATTCAGCATAATGTTGGCATTGCTAATGGCATGAAACTAGAACAGTATGAATAATACATTATACACACCAATCAATGTTACACTGTAAAAGGCTGATGGAAAATAAATACTCTTCATGAACACCAAGGAAGAACTTCCAAACACAAATATTTTATGATTATTCATTTATTATCTTTACTAGATGAGAAAAAATCAACTGAGTGACAAAAGTTTAAAAGCAGCATAAATGTTGCTCTCTCTCTTTACCAAATATTTATTATTTCTTTGAAGCATGACTAGCTTCTGTACTTGCTGGGAATTCTTTCCCCCACCCCCCCACCACCACCTTTCCCTTCCAATCACGACACACAAAATCTAAATGCTCAATCCTGCCTTAAATAATTTATAGCCCTCCACAGATGATTTGTAATTAAAAACTAAGATGAAGTTGTACATGTAAAAATCATTTGCATCATTTTGTCTTAAAGTTCCAAATTCTCTTCCTCCCTTCAGTGTCACCTTACCCATCTTTTATCGCAAGTACAAGCCCCACTACATTTCTCTGGCCTTCAGTCTTCCTAAATTCTTATTTTCTTACCCAAAAGCAACAACCTTTCACACATATGTACCTCCCTTGAGCTAAGATCGATCTTTGGTAGTCTCACAAGGACTGAGAACTCTAGGTAGAAAGTGCTTTCCTACACAATACCTTACTTCAAAATTGTCTGTACCCACCTCTCCCGGGGGCTTCACAAATCCATCCAAGGTTCAGATCTCCTTCTCTATTGCCCCACAACCTCAAGAACAATCAGACTCTGTGCAGATCATAAATACCCCCTACTAGGTGCAGTGCTTGGAAAAGTAAAAAAAAAAGGCTGCAAAGGTTCTCATATCATGATAACAAAGACATCTCTGTATTCCAGGGCTTTGAAACTCTCCTTTTTCCCTGCATGCAGTTCACATACTATAGTCAGTCCAGGGGCATATAGTTTGCATCATGAATAAAGCAAAAAAACACAGGCACATCATATTCTCTTCAAGTTATCATTCCACCTTCTTTTTTTTTATCTCAAAAAAACCCAAACAGCAAGTATATTCTTTGCAGACACTTTCTTAGAACATTCTTTCCACTTCTTCAATTTCCAAAATCTTCATTTCACTTACAGAAAGTGGTTCTCAAAGACTAAAGACTTCATCATATATTAATTTCAGAACCAACCTACCAAATCCCATCATGATAATTATCAAGGAGTAATGATTGCCCCAAAGACTCCTCAATCCTAAAGGCTTTTATTACTATGTTCAGGCTCATTATATTCTTATTGTTATATCTTTTCAATGATACATCTATATCAGTCACCTGTAAACTCTGCAAGTTTTTCAAATTGTGATTTTGTATCTACAGGTGATCTTCCTAGCAGAATTCATGAAGCCACCAGCACCTGAAAATATAAATAACAACTACCTACACAGAAAGTCCATTCTGCTGGCAGATATACAGATGAGCCTACCCAAAGGCAAAGCCAGAGGCCAGCTCCTGACTGCAGTCCGTGTCAATTTAAAATATCCATTTTTATAGCATTAAAGCAATGCTTCTGTAAAACAACACGTTTTTTGTCTGCATTCAAACACTTTATTTTATATCTTCCCTTCTTTCCAAATTCCAATCAGCTAGAAAGTAAAAAATAAGTAAAAATCCATCAGTGTGAAGGTACCCATTATGCTACAAAAAGGAAGAGAAATACTGTATTAGACTGCACAGTATTTGAGGCAATGATCGGCAATTTAAGTTTGGACTGCCCACAGAGAAAGGTTCCAACTTGAATGTGGCCACAGTGTGCTACCACAAAAGAAATGTTAAGAGTAAAAGAACACTTAGGGCAGGCCTAAATTTAGTCATTGCCACATGTCCCACACTATTTGGAGAGAATTTTAAACTTTTCTCTGTGAACCTTATGGCCTGTATTTGTTGATCCCTTTTTCTTCAGTTTACCAAAATGAACAATGTGCTTTGTAAAATTATTACTTTTGCAGGAATAATGGTCATTCCAACAATCATATTTTCTATTTAGTGAGTGATCCTTAAACATATTCCCCCTTGTCTTCTTGTAAATAAAATCTTTACAAAGCCAAGGCCAGAAAAATACCGAAGAGCTTTACACCATTCTTGCTCTATTAAGTTTTTCTGGTATGGGAAAGGTCAGTAACTAATTCCCTTCAGAGTACAGACTGAGACAGATCCAAAAATTTAAACAAAAAACAGTAACAAAAGCCAATAAATGAACAATATTCATCTTATTGTGCAATAGCTTTTTAAAATACCTCCATGTTCTTATCATTCTGGCCCTCATCCTTACCCAAGGATAGTAGATCTGTTACATTCAAAACTTGGTTAGGATTTGGTGAACTGCAATAGCAAAATATTCAGGGGGAAAAAAAATAAAAATTTTATTCTCTGCTTGCAGAACATAGAATACACTGAATGCCTTGAGACTAACTGGAGTCTGTAGATACTACAAAAATTTAATTACTTCACACTGTATAGACCTACCTGATCAGAAACAAACACAGGAATTTACAAATTTAACAGAAACTTTTTACTGCCATCGGAGAGATCTAAAGTCACAGTAGAAGAAAATTGTTCAGCAAATCTCAGAGACTATTACCAGCATCTGCTGGAGCCAGAGGACATGTGAAAACTAGGGAGCTATTGGTTGCAGAAGACTGAAATGCTGGGATAGCCTCTGAAAAGCCCGGATTTGATTTCTCTCCAAACATCCCTACCCCTTCAGCATGGCAACATCAGTTTCTCCATACGCTACTTCTCCCACTGTGCCCTGGGGAATTGTCCTCATCTGACCAGTGAGGAGACTGGTGCAACAAACCTTGCACTTCTACTGGGCAAAAGTGTCAGGGAAGGGCCACTGGTGGCAAGAGGGGAAAGGAACCCAGTGACAGACAGGAGGCAGATTGTGGGGGTGATGGGTCACCAGTGCCCACAAATGACTGGATGGGGATCCCAGCAGACTCACTCATCCTCAGTCTCTCATTTGATCTGCTCATGTTGATTAATGAGCTGAAAATTAACTCTCTGGGAACAGTTCCCACTTCAACTTTGGCAGTGCAAGGCATTTTGAAGCCCAGGATCAGGAGGACCAGGGGATCAGGCTGCAACCCAAGCAGTGAAAACATAAGCCTGCTTACGGCTCTAAATCCAGATTCTGACATGGGAACAACAGTACAAACTATGAGTAAAAAACTATGGCTTGATTCAAGTTATATGAATTTTAACAGACAGGAAAACCTAATTCCTTTGAGACTTCTTAAGAAATATTTTATACATCAATTTTAATTTTCAATTTTTGAATATACATATTTAGCTAAGAAAATACTGAATATATGTCGCTCTTGGATTCAACAATGTTTTTTCAGGCTAAATTTCCTCTTTTCAGTATCTGAAAACTACTACTGGGTCCAGTATTACAAAAAAACTATACATTTAAATGGTGTCTTCACTTCTATATTGCTGCTATCCAGGAAAGTTTTGCCTATATGAAGAAAAAGCACCCTTCAGTGAGTTTAGACACGCAGACATTTATGAAATATGCAAGAATCCTTTGGCATCACTGGGAATTTCCCCTCAATATTTCTCCAAGACTGACTCAAGTTGTATGTATTACCCAGATAGTTCTACTTGCACACAACTCTTACTTACATTTTGGAGGGTCACAACAACTATATAATCTTTTCTTAATGGGGTCAATTAAATTAAGGCTTTAAAAGGCTAAAGAAAAACATTTGCATGTTATGGTGAAACAAAGACCAAAACCATTAGACTTGCAAACTTCTAAGTAATTATGCAGGTGGGGGGGGGAAAAAAAATCAAACACCAAAAACCACCAAAGAAACAAATACTAATAGCTAAAATTATAAAAGAGAGGGAAGGCTAATAGCTTAAGTATGTGGAAGAAGGCAAGAATCCTGAATTGTAGTTTCAACTCTTCAATCACATCATGGTCCAGCCTCAGACAAAGTACTAACCAGTAGCATTTAGCTACCTACTGCTCAAAGTTCTGCTTATACTTATCAGGAATGTTTGAGAGATCTTAGAATTTACCTAATTATATATTAACACTTCTTTAATGATAATTTTCCTAGCAAATCCTATCAATATTTCAGAAGGAAAAAATAGCAGAAAAAATTTAACTAGACTGCAATCTTCTTATACATTTCCTCCATAATTTGATGTTTTATGTATGATTAGCTCCTTATCCAAGTTCTTTTTTAAGAACATTCCAACTCTTGACAGGAAAGTCAAACATATTTACAATATTTGTCTTATGCTGCACTCTGCTGGAACAATCCATTTTTCCACTGAAAGCAAATCTGTTCTATACATGATGCAAAAGTTAATAAAGAGAAAGGCAAAAATCTGGGCAATTAATTCCTTGTAAAAAGTGTACTCTTTTGAAGAACATATCTTGTCAAATCAGAGTTTAGACATTTAAAACCATATTTAGTTCGCCTAATAAAGTCGCCTATTTTCAATGTTAGAGCATCTAAAACACTTCTAGATAGAAGAGAATTAAAGAGGCCTCCCCAAGTGCAGAAAAAACTACAACAAATTTAAGTGCCTCACTAAGGCACAGAAAAGCCTCTTGAAACACAGATTGGAAGAGCCTGGATTTGCAAATGTATCATTTTACATATCTTTCACCTGATATACACACTATTCTGAAAAAGCAACATATGCACAGACACCTAGCCCCCTCCTTTTGATCAAAAATCAAAAACAAAATCAAAACCAATCAAAAATTAAAAAAAATAATTTAAGGGACTACATAGGTTATTATAAGGTTCACTGAAAATGAGACAAGACCTTAAAAAGATACTGCAATTTCTTTTAAGAAATGTTACAATTCTGTTGCATTTGCTTCAATTAAGAAAATGAACAAACTTACCTGGGCTAGAGAACAGAACCCCAGCTTGTGCTAACAGAGCTATCAACTCCCCTGAGAATTCATTCTGGCTGAGGATCTGCTCCAGAACCACCAAAACATGCTACACAAATTAAATGTGACCTCCTACTAGAAAAATGCACCTGTGATCAAAACAAAGTGTTCTGACCTTTTTCTTTCCTTCCCCCTTCTCTCCCCTCCCCTCTCTCCAGAGAGTAAAAACTCATTTGCAGTGGTCATTAACTTCCAAAAAAAAAATATTTTTTTTTTTTTAAGGGGAAGTAAATATAAGAGATGCAACTGAACAGAAATATCACAGGCATGTTCTTGCAAGTCTTCTGAGGGCAATGAGGAAAAGCCTTCACTTTTAGACCTGTCTTGGGTGTTGCAAACACAGATGCACAAACGCAAAACACACTTTTCAATTTTGATAATACCTGCTATAATTGTATCTTGGCATTTTTGCTAGTAAAGAAAACTAAAGAATACCCTTCTTAATGCTTTATAATCCACATAAATCTCAAAAACTCTTCTCAGGGAAGGGTTTCCACAGAGCTTTTCTTAGTTTAAAAAAAAAATATGTACACATATACATACATACATATATAAAATACGGCCTCTTCAGAAGTCATTGCCTTTACAGACTGACTTGCTAAGCTCAAACCAAAGAATAAATACGAACAATAAGCAACAAATTACTAAAACATTTGCATGAATAGTGAAGTAATGGTTTCAGAGCTTATAGATACAGAATATATAAACAGTGACATAAAAAACAACACACAAAAAGAAATTTTCAGAGAAACTATCTACTTCAAGGGTTGAAGTACTTACCCTAGAACTGGACAGGGCAACCAGTTTCCCTGTAAATACATTGCTGGTATTCCCTCTACCATTTAACATTTTTGGAGTAGAAGTTTAATACCTTTCTGGAATTAAAATTGATTTTTACAGGATAAAAGTATATGCTAGAGGGCACGTGTTTATCTGTGCCGTAAATGGGTTTCCCACAGAATGAAAAGCACATGAACAAGATGAAGATTTGCATCAATGTTTTTTCTCCATTTCCCCCTGTCACCTTTGTTAAAGTCAGTGGTAGTACAACCATACACATAAATGGAGTTATACTTCAAACTGTAACTATGCCAGTCTGCAATTTTTAACCTGTAATGTAAGAAAATACATGGGAAGAATGGGGGAAGGTTGTTTTTGGAGACACTGGCTTCCAAAACCAAATGGGCAGTGCAGAGAATAAGTTAATAACCAGATAAAGAGAGCAGTAGTCAGGTACTGGGTAGGAATCAAGTCAGATGAACAAATCTGTTGTAAACAAGCTTCCACTACTGTGGATCTTGAGGACAAAAAAAAAAAAAAAGAAAAAAAAAACATAAAACAGAAAATTAAATAGGATACCTTCACATATGACAGGGAGTTGAACATTATGGAATTCTAGTTGATTGCAATTATAAATTGTAATTTCTTCACATGGTTTTATACAAATTTAAAAATAGCAAAAGACAAAGGAAAAAAAATAAGCAAAAAATACTACCTAGTGGATGTGAATAAAATACTGAAGATTAAGTCATCCTGCAAGCTGTTAATAACTTCTGCAGTATAATTTCTGCATACAGTTAAAAGACCAAAGAGAAGTGATCTTTCAATTTGTCAGAAAAGACAATTCATCAGATGTTTTAATGAATACTATTCCTTGTGATTCTGATGAAACAATGCAGCCTTCTTCCCAAAAGGAGGTAACAATCTGAAATATAGCTAATAGTAGCCAACAAGTAATCTGCTCCATATTTGCTTCCACAATAAAAAACAGACATTTACTGTATCAGATGCTTATAAAAGCTAAAAGGAATAAATGTAACTAGAAGACATAGACCATGTTGAAACACAACAGTTTTCTTCAAAATATTTAAGACAACCTTTTAATTACCTACTGAGATGCAATAGACAGCTAATGACATATTTATTAAGGAGAAATGAAAAAATAAGGAAAATTCAAAGCAGTTAAAGCACACAAAGCACATAATTTTCTCAAAACTCTGAAATCCTAAACACATTACAAAAGAAGCAAGGGCTAGTGTTTTCTTTAACATGACAAATCTATTTAGCTAGCAAATATTTAACCAGTAGCTAGAGGTTGCTCTTTAAGTACTAAATAATGAGATGTAATTAAGGTAGCAAAGGCAAAAGGTTACTAATTTAGAGCATTTCTATGGAGTAGTGTTTAAATTATAGGTTTTATACAAAACGCATGGGCCAGTGCACAAGAAAAAAAATCCAATTTTAACGGAATGCAGAACAAATTAACATTTTACCATTATAATACTATTCAATTGTATAATGGGATTTTGCTAAGTGTCACAGAACAGAAAATAAAAGTAACACTCCAAGGTATGCTTGTTAACCTCTTCAAGCTAAATATATTACAAGCCTACTGACAGCGGTAAATAGACTCATTGTAACATGAAAGAGGCTGAATTCAAAGGCCTTTAATAGGTGTTGCTTTTTCTAAGTAGACTAGCCTTAAGAATATAAACAACGAACAAGATAAAAATTATGTTATCCATTCCAAATATTTTCAAATTTCCTACAGGGAAATTGAACGATTCCTTTAAAAATAGCATTTTAAAAAATCCAGTTCCTGTGATATATAATGTCTTTTTCCATACTTCTCCTTCCCACATAACAGAAATTTAACTGGCAAGTATAGCCTTCAGCAGCCATATATACAGTTTTGTAGGCTCACCAAGAGACTTTCTGGAAAAATAAGGATTACGAGTTGTTATGGTCAAACTCTGTCAACTCAACATTTCAGGGTCCTTGTTATCCATCCAACAAGAAATTTAAGCAAATTCTTAAAATTAAGATATCTAAATAACACTAAGTCTGGATCTAAAACAAATTGCTAATATTAAACCAAGAAATTGGCAGCCATAAAACTTTGCCAAAGAATTCAAGGCAAGCAGAATGGGCAGAACATTCTAGTTAATAAAAGCCTGAAATATTATGTCTGTAGTTATGATGCTCATCATTACTGTCTTCTTCATTCCTGACTTCTGAACCCTGCTGTTCATTATGCCAAATTTTCCTTCATTAGCCAATTTTCCCTTTTCATACTGGTTTAAACTATCCACAACAGAATAATTAAAGGCTTCACAATGTAGAAATACTTACTCTGTAAAAGTCAGTAGTTAAGCACAACTGAGACATAAAATAGACTTGTTGAGATGCCAACTGGCAGGAAGAAATGGAGAAGAAAGTTCTTTTCCCTTTTGTTTTTGTCAGTTTACAGATTTAACCAACAGTTTAGCTCCAACATAAACTGTACGTTTTATTAAAAAGATCTAAATTGGGAGAATGACCACACAAGTTACATTTTTCAGCAGAAAGGTAGTGACTAAAGCAGAGCTGACTTTAAGGGGCATACACACAAGGAAACAGATTTTTCTTTTGTATTGATAAATCACCTAAACTATTTTTGAATTTTTTTTTCTTCAGGAATCCGAAGTCTACTACTGGCTCTAGTAAGTAATACCACGCAGAATCTTAACTGAGAGTGTGCAGATCAGAGGACTGATAATGTGAGGTCTTATTTCCACCTCTGACATTGGTTATACAAGTGATTTTGGACCAGCCATCACCAGTGACTCAATCAAATTTCACACCTGCAAGACTACCCAAGAACAACAGAATAGTAATTTAGATACTCATCTTCTATATGGTAATGGAAATAAGTAGTTGTACAGACTGATGTAAAACACTTTTAGCTTAACTTTGCGGACAAAATAGCTCGGTATTGCTGGGTTTACAATACAGTTACAGCAGTAACCAAATCCACTTCAATACTCAACTCCTACCAAGATCTGTAAGCATTAGATGAGTAAATAATTTACTAAATTTGGCCATCAAACACTTATTTCCTGTGTGGTTTTTGGTTTTGTTTTGGGGGGAGGGAGATCCTTTTGTTTGGTTTTAAATCCAAGTTTGGCATAAAATGTTACTGAATCACATGAATTTTGTAGCTCTCCCCTTTAGTATTTATGGTTGGTATAATGAATGTATAACTAGGCATTTCACTGAATCCAAGTATGAAAGTCTGTGAAATGCTTACTCTGAATTTGAAACCAAAGTATAGTTGACATCCATTCACAATGCAAAACTGTCATCTACTGTATATCAAAGAAATCAGTATACTTATCTCAACCTTACAGAAGAAAATTATCTAGCTCAATGTTATTTGCCATCTGAAGGCACAGCACCCATGTACACACTGGTAAAACAAGTACAGTAGC
The DNA here is from genome assembly GCF_971803275.1 of Cyanistes caeruleus. NCBI lineage: Eukaryota > Metazoa > Chordata > Aves > Passeriformes > Paridae > Cyanistes > Cyanistes caeruleus. The sequence continues at coordinate 106,860,887 of NC_141701.1, forward strand.
CACCCAAAGGCAACCTATTAAAATTAGTTCCCAAGCCACCAAAAATGCTCTTAGTACTGCATGCAGAAATCAACCAAAATTGATAATGATTTAATAGTCACTTAACTCATCACAGCTGGACTATTCAATTAAAATTAGAAATTTCATGAAGATCATGTACAGAAATTCCCAAAGTAAACACTGGCTTCTACCAGGTAAGCACTAGTTCTTAGCTATATATTTTTTACAGCTCAAATGCTTCCATACTACAAAATTACAGAAAACTTTCTAGGGAGCATGAAATAAGAGTGTTTCCCTTCCTCCATGAAGATGGTATCAATTTTTTTATTCAAGTTTTGATTACACTACTGCGTATCACTTCTTCCCTTGCCTATGGAGTACACTTCTCCCAGTGAAAGAGACTGTCAATGATTTAAACTTCAACAAGGGTATCCAATAATTCAGATTATCTGATATGACATTTCTTTCAAAGAAATAAAACTTATCAGTATTCCTTTCCTTGAGGAATTGTAGCCAACCAGTTCCATTTTCACTCATCCAAATGCACACAGACTTTCCCTACAGAAAGCCCTCATACACAGTCTGGTGACCTCATATTAAGCTGAAAATACAAGATCAACCACTACAAAGGAATATTATTTCTTCCCCTTCAAAAAGTCATAAGCCAATGAAACAAAAGTGCCAGAGAATGTTTACATCACAAGATGTGACAATAATTACTTTTTACCATTGCCTTTATACTCCAGAGGGCACAATCTGCCCGTATCCCTGAGGACTGAACGAAAGTCTGGGGAATTCTTCAATAGTCTCAATGGTGCCATAGGTCTAAAGTGTGAATCCAATCCCCAGTGGAATGGGGGGAAAAGTTAATAAAAATCACACGTCTGGTCCTTCACTGATTTGAATGGAGCAGTGAGTGTTCAAAGCTGGCTGTTGACAAGTTCAAGGGGAGTAATTCAGTAGATGGGGCTGTAGGACACAGCAGTGTAGCTGGAACCCTCCTGTGTGGAAAATATGACTGACCAGGCTGAATGCAGTCCAGAAGACTCCTGTTGAGGCACTCTCTGCCATGCCTACCCACACAAGAACATTTCACTGGCAATTTCTTTCTCTTGTGATGGCTGTGTTGTTTCCTGCTTTTACATGTGTCTTAACTCTCTTCACAGAAAAAAAACAAAAAAAAACAAAAAAACAAAACCATACCTTACTGATAATGTGAACAATTTTATCTATTTGTCCCACATACTGATGAACCTGTCAGAAGACTGTCCCACACTGAAGTAATTGCTACCACAGACCAAAATACAGAAGAGTTTTGCCAGTAATCCTAATATATGTTTCCCAAGCACAGCTAACTACTTTCAGACATTTTTGGAATACATCTTCTAATAAAAAGGAGCTTTGATGACATTGTAAGTATTCCACTGTTAAAGTTAAATAAGTCTTAAGGAAATAGAAACATAACACTATTTGAACACCAGTAAAATAGAGAATTTTAATTATATGTAATAGCCAACAAGCTGCTTTTAGTGGCTATGAAAAAACTACATTTAGCAGAAACAGCAATAAAACAAGAGAAGTTAAATATAACTCCTCCAAGGAACAGAATATTTATTCAAGCCAAAAAAGAGCTAATTTATACTAAGGGTGTAGCTCTCACTGACATTATCTGGGGAAAATGACTATTACAGGAGAGAGTGTGATATATAGCCTTTGAGTCATGCATGATAAACCCTAACAGTTTTGCTTTGAGGTAAAAGTCCTTACTAATCAAGTAATGAATCATTCCTAAAATGTCAAGTTCCTGAGGCCTTGTGTGTCAGAAGTGCCACTGGAGAGAGAATACTCAATCATTAATGAACACTTTTGAGATTTTTATCATCTGATTAATAAGCAAGGAAAAGAGTTAAGGGGCTTGAACAAAGAGTTAATAGACCTTTAATGATAGTCCCTGTGTTTTAGTGAACAGAACATATTGAGTTTTATTTGCCACTGACTACAAACCACCAACGATCCAAGTGCTCCACACATTGCAAGTGTTAAAATACTGCAAGGAATAGTACTTTGCCTTTCAAAACATTAGAAAATTATATTTACTTTAAAAATTGTAATGAATATGCTTTATATTACACCTAACAGTGTAGTAAATTACAGATTAGAAAATAAGAGTCTGGCTTCCTAATCAGTAGATGGAAAAGAGATAAGGAGAAAAATTAGGAGATCGTATTTTTTTCTGCAATATTTTAGGTGCTGGACCTGTTAGTACCAACTATCATAGTGAAAGTGAAGACCATAGAAGTAGAAATCTGGATTTTATCTAGACAATACTAAAAAGACATGCAGGAACAACCCTGAAGACTAAAACGAAGATATGATGAATTATGAGTAGATTAAGATTTGTATGTGCAAACGTACACAAACACTGACATCTAAGGAGGGCAAAAGCATTTGTCTTCAATATATTTTCCATCTTTGTGCTGAAATCATTATGGAAATATCAAAAGAAATTACTTTATCTGCCAGTCTGAAACCACCAAGGATAACTAACTTAGAGTATTTCCAGCTCATTTGAATGAAAAAAACTGTCTAGCCAGAAGTCAGCTCAATCATGTGAGTCTCCAACCAAGAACCAGGTATGACAGACTCAAGAATCAAATGTAAGGGTGTCATTTGATAGCTGTGGGAGTCTTATTCTGAGAGCAGAGAAAAATGGGAAACAAACAGAAGCAAAGAGGAGAGAAAGGAAGCACAAACATATCAATGAGATCCAAATCTCTTGCTGTCTTGCTGAACAGATGAAAATAACTTTGGACCTTCAGATTAGAGTGACTTTCTTTTCCACACACCTGTCTGCATTTTTCATGATACCAAGAAAATTCATGTATACATGCACATTTAAGAGTTCCTTCACAGAACTGTAAGTGTCAAATACACATTTTTTTCAGTAGAGGGGGAATTCAGTACCAGGTACTGGACAAAGCTTAAAGAGTTGTCACCAGTTTGGGTTGAGCTCCAGAAAACTGACCAGGAGAGATACAAGATCAAACCTAGAGCACATACCTAGGGACAAAAAGACTGAGGTCTTGATGTATTGCTTGGTACAGCATCCAACAGCACAGCAAAAGACTAAAACAGAATGCAGAGAATGGTGTAGACAGACACAGAATTGTTCCAAACCAGCTGAAAGACAGGAGATGGAGGACCATCCCCACCTGGGAGCCACATTAGTGCAGTACTATGGAAAGCTGTATTAGTACACCTTTTTGTTTGACTGACACAGGTGTAAAGCCTCCAGATGGCATCACATTCACATCTAGCTGATGCTGAACTTAACTGAACCAGATGTGTGACAATACCCTCAGCAAAAGGCAAGTCCTTGGACACTGGGCCAGAAGCCCATGTCTTATAAACAGGCTCTCAGAAAAAAATGAGGGCTTAAATCAGCTAATGATCTGTTCTGAAAAGTGTCACAAGTGGTCACCAAGGAGGACAAAATACACTAACCTTTATATATTTGTCAGCTCATCACTGTGTTTTATATGAAGTGTCAAATTTCAGAGAGAAAAGCATATGATTTGGAAGGTACAATTTGGAGTAAAGTAGTTCTCTCAAACATGCAATGATTTACACCCAAAACTAACTTTGCCTGATAGTGTCAAATACTCTAAAATGGATGAGAATCAGCACACAGTATTCTAATACCTAAAATATTGCTTGACAAGGTTTCAAAACTCTTGCTTAATCACAAACCACAACAGAAGAGAGACATAATATGCATGATCAGTAACACTGGGCTAAAAATTCCTCACAACTGTCTGGTTAAGTAAGATGTGCTCAGAGGGATTTTAAGTAAGTTCCTTTAAGTTCTGTCCAAAATTTAGTTTAATTACACATTCTGCTGAAATCTCAAGAAACATAAATATTTAGTGCATTTCCCTTGGCCTTCTAAGTTTGCTCAGAGATGAAAAACATATTCTTTTTCTTCATACATTTAGTTTGGAAAGTTTGTTGTATCACAGCTTTCTTTTCCTGGACGCTTTTCTAAAAAAAAAATCAGTTAACTGTTTAACATGAGCTGCATGTGCTTTGAGCTGCAAATATGATCTTATATGCTTTAATTGTGTGCTGCTCTAAATATTTTTCCTTCTTTGAGAAAAAGAAGGCCACAAAGGTACCTTAGATTTGATTATTTAAACATCAACTTTTGAGACCAGATCCTGTCATGTAGTACAGCTACTCACTGTCATTCTGACGATAACATTGATTACATGGGATTGAAGAATTAAAAAAATTAATAAAGAACAACCAAAAAAACACGCCAACAACAAACAACAAAAGTAAGGGCACTTAAGCATCAATCTTGTGCTGCAACATTAAACTGTGGGCCAGTCCTAAGTTTTGCAGCTGGCATTCATAGCACAGTTGCTGAGATTTCATCTCAAAAACATGAGATGGTCCATCTTTCTGTTTAAATTAGGCTATGTCAAAGAAACAGCTATATAATGAAGCTCACAAAGATCAGAAAATATATGCACCTTTCTTCAAGACTTCCATATGAAAGAGAAAGAACAGCACCTGTAACATTACTAATTAAAAGAACCAGTGCATTCATTTAGAAACATCTGGCTTCCAAATCCTTTGCAAAAATTCATTTGTTTCTTCAGCAGTCTCTTCTGAACGCTTCAAGATGCCTAACTAACATCCAGAACTGTATATGAAGGGACAGCTCACATCACAGACCTCAAGGAAAAGGGCTACCTTTATATGTAGATAAAGCTTTCTCAGTAAAAGACAACAAATTCCTATACAGTTTACTGCCATGTAAGTAATTAAAGGAGATCCTCCTGATGGAATGGCCTTTTTTATTCTAAATGAGGAATCATGGTGTCTCTACCTGGAAGCCATTGTGTTTGTCGACAACTTTTAACAGAGTGATGGTGAAAAACTACACTTACTTTCCAGAAGGGAGAACTGATGAGGGAAGTCACACTGGAAGACAAATCTGTAGGAATTGTGTTATTTTCCACTACATTAAAAGAAAAACCCTATGAGCACATCTTGAAATCAGAAAGACTATTTAGAAGCTTTTCTGCTTGTTTCAAGAGTTTTTAGGTGAGAAATTCCCATGTGCAACCCATTCCCATCTCTTCAAGAGGCAATTCATAAACAGCACTTACAAGATGCAAGACCAAGATAAGATAAATACAAACTTCGTACTAGATGCAGCAGAGTAATCTGGACAGCTTCTAATTGTTTACTGAGTAGGATCAGGAAATCACATTGGAAATCACCTTATTACTACTTACAGACAAGTGTTTCTGAGAGACAGGCTATTCAATACTAATATAAAGAAGATAAACACAGAGGAATTGCTGAATTAGGAGAAAATAAAGGAAGAAAATTTTCAGCATCAATTAGTTCTGGTTAGAAAAGTGTGTTAGGTCCTTTCACTAATGGAAGAAGGTCTCAAATTTAGAAAGTACCTGAAGGAAAAGCTAAAATGTATCACTGATCTTTAAAACAGACCTAGTTTGGATGTCTAAGGTTATGGAACTGTGCTGGTCATTTATGTCACATTTGTTTAGTCAGTCCATTCCAGTTCATAGTTACTGTCATTTCCACTGACCACACAAAATTTTAGAGTAACATGAAGAACGAGAAATCATTCAGTTCCTCTGTATGTTGGTTTGTTTGTTTGTTCTTTTTTTAATTAGCAGACTGGGAGGGGAGAAACACTATTTAACTGTTTCTGCTGAGACAAGGGGCATCATCCCTCTTGTCTGAGTATGTGGTTGCTGCCAGTCAGCACTAAGTCATGGACTGGCCTGACAGTGCACAAATAAGCAACTGTCAGAGAGATACTGGGGCCAAGGGTGAAAGATAAAATCTGATAATTAGAAAGCACAAGTCAGTGGTTTTACAGGGTGGGGGATGAAGAGACCTCATAACATGGGGAAACCTGAGGTACTGCGCAATAGTGTCATCGAAGAATAGGAAGGGAACTATACTACGTATGTTGGAAGTCTGTAGATACTTCCATCATGTGAAGATCATGATTTGTCTTGCTTTTTCTGAGTTTTTTTTTAATACAAACAGAAGCAATGTGAGGTAGAAGTGATTGCTTTGTAATTACATTCTTTTTTGTAAACTGGAACTGCTCAATCTTGTCTCAGATTCATGTTTTAAGTATTTAAAATTGGTTAAAGAACAGTTAATGCCCTAGGAGAACTCCACCCCATATTTAAAACTCATCCTCCTCTTCCTTCCCTAAAAAAATGTAACTGTGGTAGGTTTCCAAAAAGGGTTAAACACAGCTTACAGCTAATATTGCTTATATTCAGTAGGATAAAATCCATGTGGGTTGCAATAAGAAATTGAAGCATCTAATTTTTATGACATTTATTAATTCCAGCTTGTACCTGGAAATCCAAGTAATGTTTGCCAAAAGTCAATGCATGAAAATTATGATTTCAGGGTAAGAACTTGAAGCTGCTGCCAAACTATGAATATTTTTTCTCTATTATGACAGAAAAAACATTGTAGACATTAAAGATCATTAAACTACCCTTTCAAGCAAAAACATGTCTAGTAGGGGAGCATTATACAAAGTACATGCTGTTTACAACAGCTACCATAAAATTTGCTGCAATCTCATTTCATATTTGAAGTCCTTTAAAATACAAAACCTATATGGAATTTCAACTACCATTCAATGGCTTTTAAATGTATCTAATTAAAATCCTTTCCTAGGGCAAGTTCTAGCAGCATGTCCAAGTGCACTACTAAATTTTTTTCAGCAGATCAAGAATTTCATAGGCATATAAATAGCATCTATTGCAAATTTACTGTTTTCATTATTGTCATAGTACCTTCCTACAAATCCTTCTTAAAGATTATAAGAATAACATTTCCTATTTCAAATGTACAAGACTATTATGTACATAACAGCTGTCCTTTTCCTTCCAGAATGGAACACCTGATGTCACTATTTGTTAGCTGTTGTTAACACCCACTTGAATCTATTTAGATCTAAAATATTACTTCAGAAAGTCAGATTCTAGAAGAAAATGTACACAGGGCTATAAAACTAAAAGTAAGTTTTTTGTCATTGCACACACTGGTGCCTGCTTACACATTTCATTACTGTCAAGGTGGAAAGTAAAGCTAAAGTTTCCTTATAATAGACCAATCAGTAGTTTTATTGGGGCACTAAATATGGCCTGCCTTGTTGGTAATGCAAAAAATTACTTAATAAATAAAAATGTTTTTTACCAGGGAATGAAATGCAATTTGATTAATTTTCTCCAGTTTGACATCTGTAAGTTTGACATGCATTATATCACACAAACAACAGTTACTTGTAGCTGAAAATCTGAAAATTAACATTTACCATCTACTTTAGTTGTAAAATTTGATTTGGTTCAGAAATTCATAACAATTTGCAGGCAGGCAAAGAAACCATACAGAACATGTTTAAAGTAGATATTTATCACACCTAGGCAATGAAACTACATGAGTTGAATATTCATTGTTTTATTTGTACTTTAGAGGTTGTTCATGAAAAAGTTATACATCTGCAAGGAAATACAGGCAGCAATACAAGGCATCTTTATATCCCTGTGGATTTGCAGAGATTACAGTACTAAAGCTTCAATTATAAAAAAATCCTACACTATAATAACTATTTCACCAAGAATGCAATTCATATAGTGTCCAAGTTCTGAAGATTGTGTTAAAAAGACTAATAAAATCACACACTCACTAACTGGAAAGCCCTTTCTGCTCTAGATGAAAAGATTTGGAATACACTATAAAACCAAAATACAGACATTTCCTTTCTGAGTACAAAATGTACAATGTGAGAAGTAACAAAAACCTTGCTTTGCACAAAACTATCACTTTAGTGAAAAATAAGGGAATAAAGGCAATTTTTTATTTTCTCATTATAAATATATTGAACATAACAGAGGAGGATGAGATTCTCAGACGATTATAAGAAAATTAAAGGCGTACTTATTTCAATGTCAAAAAGCTACATGCCTAAAAGAATTTTTGGAGTGAGACTTCATACTGTTCGCATTTAAACAGCCTCATTATTCCTTTTCAGAAAACAAGTTTATCATATTTTGAATACCTCAACTATTTTCATTAGAGATAATTGTTCAAATAAAGACAGAATATGATACTGAATTAAAGAAAACAAGGTCTTTTCAAATACAGAAAATGCAACATTGAGCAATTTCTTTTCACCCCCAGAGAAGAGTCAATATTAAATCCTACCACAGCTCTCACTTTCAAAACAACACATGCAGCAGTGGGATCTCTATGGCAATCACCATTTTACTACACTTTGTTTATAGTAACAATAACATTTCTTTTTTGGAAGGGGATTCCCACAAACAAAAGAAATCACAAAGGAAATCTATCAAGTTTAAACAATTACGCAAAAATGTAAACATTTGTTCTTTGAAAAGAAATCCTTTTCCTCATTTTTCTTTCAACTACACTAACTCCAGTTCAAAAAGCCTACAATGATAATGTTAAGAAAAGTACCCATCTAATGTTGGTTTGAAGGACTTCATAAAATAAGCATTGGCAATAGGCATTTATTTCAATAATCTGACTCTTGCCATATTCTCAGAATTCAGTTTTCAAATCAACTACACAGGAAAACCATCAAAAACATCCCAGTTGCTCTTAAGTTTAAAGGTAAGAAGTTCTACACAGCAAAAGCAGACTCAAGAAACTCACTGAAATTAATCTTTCAGGCTTATTCAGTCATGCCATTTTGAAGTGTTACAGAATAACCCATCTAGCACAATACCTAGTATTTATTAAAGGATCCAGAAAATCCCCACTTTCAAGCTTAAATCATCTCATGTGAACTCAGTAAAGACTGCAATATTACTGTGAACTCAGCACAGACTGGAATAAAAGCAAATCTGGCTTACATGTAAACATATAAGAAAAGGCAATTTTCTCCAATTTAAAGAAATGTTTTCTTAGATTAAAAAGTAGGGGCAAATACTTTCCCTTAATACCTTTGGATTTTAGTTGTTGTGGTATACAACACCGCAAAGTGTTATATCTTTTTTCCAGTAAGGATTCTAATTGTGACTCAGCTTCTCAAACAAGGCATGTCAGAAATTAAAATCAGATCCTCCAACGGAAAAGCACAAAACATGTAAAATAACTTCTTAACAAAGGGGACATAGCATGAAAAAGTTATCCTAAAGCAACAGAGAGATGAGACAGGAAGAAAAATTCATTTCTTCTTTGTCCAGTATGGGGATGGCATGGGAAGGATTTCTTTTTTAAAAACACTGTTCTGAAGATACCACATTCTGAAATGATTAGAACATAAATCCCCATAGGAAGGACATGGTCAGTCTCAGACAATTTTGTTGTGAATGTTACACTAGCCAAATCATTCCAGCAGTTTACAGTGTACCATAAAATATTTACACAAGCTATGAACTATAAAATATTTTCACATGAACTATAAAATATTTACACTATCAACATCAGTTAGGAAAGAATGATGTGCTGTCAAGCTGGTATGACCCAGGAGTAAAGATTTTGTGGTCACAGATTAAATAAAACTATTGCAAATCATCTGGAAAGCTACAGGGACTATTAGGTTAAACAAATTACGGCTTCCTGGTCTCTTGGATGGTAAATGTAACCAGGAAAGCATAGCTTATGTGCTTTAAGCTGGGTTTTACCAACAAGATAAAGAAAGGTTAGGCTCATAATCAAAGTGTACTGACCTCTCTGAATGTTCCTTCTAGCAAGGTGTCCAGATGTTGAAGAGGAGCTGGAGTTTTGTCTTTGAATCGTGTCAGCAGTCGCCGCTCAATAGCTCGAAACTGTACAGCCCTTTCAGATAACAGCTCCTGATATTTCTCAGCATTCAAACGTAGCTGCAATTTAAGGGTTTTCAAGAATTTAAGGGTAACATACATTTCTGTATGCACATTCCAAATGAAATGGGAGAAGGATAGGAAAATTTCTAAGACAGCGTAATACTCAAATATGATGTCATTTATGCCAGTTTCTTTATACACCTTGTAAAGATTGACACTTTGAAGAATTATCATGTGCCACTGATATCAAAACTAATTGTCAACAGCCACAATAACCTCTGAAAATGCATAAATATCTCATTGAGAAGCCAATTAACAAGAAAGAAATTTCACCAAGACACAAAGGCTTCCTCTTGTTTTGGTGTGCTATTTACAACATATACACAGTGTACTGGACTTGATATTCATTGCAGTAGAAAGCAAAGGGTTATTCCCTTAGCATGAATAGAAGTACTAAATTCTGTACAGTTCAAATGATTGTCTTTTTCTGAAGTTAAATCCTTTTTCCCTTTATCTATACTGATTAGCTAACACCAACAATATTCTTGAAGTGTTCACAAAAGAACATTTAAAAGAAAAAATGATTAGAAGATAAAATAGGAATTTTTATTATCTGGGTACTTGATGTACTTTGCAGTACATGCCTTGAAAATAAAAATTACTAAAGATGAGTCTTTCAAAAAGCTGTGATACCACCATACAGCTGATGTTATAACTAGCAGAAGAAACATCAAGACACACAGCTGTCCAAATGCAAGAAAAAGTGGCCCAAAATGAAGAGAACAGGTAGGTTTCTTAAATTTACATACCAGATTATATTTTAAAATAAGCAAATGTCATTCTGCCTGTACATTATTATGAAAAACTGCTCAGAGGTTCTATGGAAAAAACACTATGAAGTTTTACTAGAAGTAGTAGGAAAAAGGGGACATCTCAGGTAAGGGAAAACTCAGGTAATATTCGCCTAAGCTTGCCAAAAAAACAGTGTGCTGAAACTAACAGGAATGGAAGCATAAGAATGCCTTTAATAGAACATCTGACATTTTTTTTAGGTCAGATAATTACAGTAAAAAATCAAAAATTTCAAAAGAGCCAGCTGCAACATAATTAGAGTCTAAATTAGCACCCCAGATATCACACCTGTATTTAGAACTTCAATGTATTTAAGCTTGTTATACTATCTAAGGAAGCCTAGGTTTAAAGTATTTCTACAATAACCATCACCTTAAAAAAATTAACATCTTTTACTCTCAAATTAGTTGAAAGACAATAGAATAATACTCAAGAGCTTGAAATATAGACCAGGATGTAGGCTGATTACTCAAAAAATCCCAGAAAACCCCAATGACAACTTCCATCTTTCTGTGTGGTGGCAGCTACACCTCACAGAATTTGGGAGCATGAAAGAACATCCAGTATTATTTCTCATTCTTGCATAAATATGTTGTTCCTTTTGCCCAAACACATGAGTTTAATAGAAATTTTCAAATAGCTATTTCTCTTCTTTTATCAGAAAGATATGGGGGAGAGAATGCATGCATTTTATTTTATTAGCTATTTCTACAAGCTAGCTGAACTACTGCAGATTTTTCATTGTCACCTGCATGGCCAAACAGGAAAAATTAATTACATTTCTTTTATTTCTGGTTTGGCAAACTTCCTTGAGCCTCCAATGCTACTTCTACAAGGGCAGATTTTTTAAAATCAGAAGGGACTTCCCATTACATACAACTTTGTATTTTCTGAAAGCCAAATTCCTGTGGATACTATAGTTATAATCTGATTAATCATTGCACTTAAATCCAATTTTAAACTAGCAGACCCTTAGCAACTCATATATTATGTAACATACCTCAAAATGTCGATCAATTAGTTCAAAATATTCTTGCAGGGGAATGGAACCAGAAAAGGTACATGCAAAGTCCTTGCAGTTTTGCTTCTTGAAATGCTCTTCTAGTCGGTGTATGAGCTCTTTTGTTACCAGCCAAAGGTCTTCCAAGTGATCACTCTGAATCCTGTATCGTTCTTTGAGTAAAAGAATAAATACAAGACTAATAAATACAGTTTTCAGATATATATATTTTCTATACAATAGTTTAGCTAACACACAAATAGAACTTGTATCCAAAGTCTACATGAGATTTTCTTTAGATATGTACATTTAACGTGTTAAAGAAATACTCATACTTTATTGATTGTATTACACTTCATTTTAAATACAACTAATATTAGTAGAAAGTGATTCTTATCCAACTACATACTATGACTTTGGAAATACAGTTCAGTGTAGAAATGAAAAGCATTTATATAAACTGAAGTGAAAAACCAGATCCTGATAGCTAGTGTTATCTGTCCCAGTAAATTAATTTATCTCATCAGATTTTTCATTTAGTATATTTCAAAGTATGAGGCTAGTGGAATGAGATTTTCTTTCTAGTTCATGTTTGTATAACACTCTCTCCAGCTTCTAGAGAATCAGAATTAACTAAGATAAATGTTAGTTTCATTAACATAATTAACTGCTATTAACTAATAAATGTCGAGAAAAACATTGTGGAAAATCATAGCAGCCTTTTAATATTAATTTCTTGAGATAAAGCATTTCCAAGCATGAGTTCCTTACATCTTTTCATTACACATCTGCCAATAATTAACAAAAAAAGAATAGACAGAAATGCAGCTATGGGTATTTGACACTAAATCGTTCCTTTTTTTGCCTTTGTTAAAAAAGTTCACAGTAAATCAAATTAACCAGAGTTCTTTTAAACTTGAATGTACTTATTTTAAATTTTCTCAACATTAGTAATTCAAGATTGTTTGACATTACCACTGGCATCATTCCCAGGATATGTATTTCACTGAATACAGAATGACAAATTCTGTTTACACTGTAACAGGAAAGAAGCAAGTTTTATTTAAAAACACACTTGTTAAAGAAAAGAACACCATCTGCAAAAGATAGCATTCGACCTAATATCCATTTTTTAAACACTCACAATGCAATGGCTGGACTTACTTGGATGTACCATCATACTTTGCCTTAAGTGATTTTTTCTTGATGGAAATTAGCTCAGATGTTTTCAGGCCAAATCAACAGTCATTCCACTTATAATTGACATATCTAATACATTAATGGTTTAAAATGGACAAAACTAATTTCCTCCAAATTGTGCATTTAGTTTCCATATACTGCTTGTTGGTCAATACAAACACAATCTAATTTAACCATGGCCTGAGTAGAGAACACTGCAATCATTTGCTTTACATGGTCTTCCAAGTCTCAAAAAAGGCAAATTAGATTTAGAAACATTACAAAACTGAGAATCTGTAGTTAAACTAAACACATGCTTCAAACAGGAATACAGTGAAAAAGAAAAAAGAAATAACTGTGCTTCTGTTCATCCCATGCTTTTATGATGGTTAACCAACTTGAATTAGCTTTTTTATAAAATAAGCTCCATTAAAGGAAATTAAAACAGATTTTCAAAAAATTCTCTATCAGAAAAGCAGGAAACTGAGGGGTACCAATAGATTAAATAGGTTACAGAGTCTATTCATGCTACAGTAGGCTGTCCAAAAAGCACAACCCACGTTAGGAATAGCTGTTCTGCCAGTAAGAAGTTTAGAAGATTCAGTTCACTTCTCAGCTAGGTAACCCACATCAGAAGAAAAAAAACCCAGCCACAGTTAGCAGTCAAGTCTTCCTTACACTTTTATTAAAAGTCAGTTTTAAAAATTTCAGACAAAAAAATACCCTTAAAGTTTTAATCTAGCTGGTGTGAGCTGCTTTTTAATATGTATCTCCTGTCAAGATGTACTTCAGGCTGGGCTTCTTTGCAGCATTCTTGACAAGTTGAAGTAATATCTTCAATTGCTACACTGGTCAAAATGGATTAGCTAATAGAATTAAAAACTAACATGAAATCAGACGTTGCTCCTGTTTGCAGCTTCAGCAATGAAACCAAACTGAACCTGACAACCTTCACTGCTACATGCAACTCTTCCCATTCAGAACTTAAGGTCAACTTGATATGGAATATTGGAAAAAGAGGTCTTCCTCCATTGTCTATGATAAACTCCTTTCATGGAAAACCAGAAATAAGGCTTCATCTTAAAAACTTATTTTACTTTTCTGAAATACCATTACTTCTAGTCAAAGTCTAGTTATCTACACATACAGATTTCTTTTTGAAGAACATTTCCTCAATTAAAATGCTACATAACCACTTTTACAAAGTACAAGATCAGTGCTACTTACACAGTGCAGTAAGTACCTATCAAATAACACACAATTTCATCTACATTCATTAGTTTCACAGATCTGTGCAGTGAAGCACAATCATTTCAGTATCATGATATTCTACCAAACAATGCTTTTGCATTATCAATAGTCTCTGTTTATAAAAATATTCTGAATTATGTTTGACTATCAGAGATTTTACAAATATTTACCTTTAAATAAGTTTTAGCTAGGTAACATTTCAAATGAGCAAATTTCCTGTAACACCTTCTCTTAACAGCTCAGTTCAATGCATAAAGTGGATGCTGGAAACAGGCTGCTAACATAGAAAGTAACATCATACTACTCATTTGTTTTCTGAAGCTATGATTCCCATACACAGTAAATGAGTAGCCACACTAAGAGAAACAGATATTGTGAAGCTCCTTTGTAAAGTGAACTTCACAAGTAAAGCAGTGTGGGAAAGTTTATTCTAAGACTGTAAGCGTCATTCCTTGCTGGTGAATAAACAAACCTGAGAGGAAAAGATTGAGGATTGGGGGTAGGGGTGCATGAGATTAAAAGTTATGGCCTTCAGTAGAAACTAAAATACATTCATTACATAGAAACAAATTTGTCCTTATAGCAATCAGATTAAATAACCATGCAAGAAAAAAATCCAAATCTGAGATTTAAACTGCAGTCAAGGAAAAAGTTATTTGTAAATCAATTCTTTAGTTTTTAAAAACCATCATTGCACTTCTACTTTAGTTAAAACTATTTAAGATCCCTTATTTAAAGAAATACTAAAACCAAAGTAACAATAAAACAGCATGTAAATAATGCATACAAAAAACAATACAGATGCATTTGATCCTTAGAAAAGTAAAATTCTTGGTACATGATTCTTCTTGATTCTTGGTACAATGAAAATTACTCTCCAGATGGTTTTTGTTTTTAACACACATGATTACATTAGAAAAGGTATTAAATATTATCTCGCAGCTCACAACTGACCCCATCAATACTTATATAGCCCATCATGAACATGGATTTCTGAAAACAGTATGGAATATTATCCCTGTGTTGAAAAAATTTCATATCGACAAACTAAATTGAGATTTTTCACTCAAAGCAGTTCCCACTAAGCATTCACACAGTGTTCCAACTGAACCCTCTGCAGTGCCCAGTTGTTTTTCTAGCTTTTCAATTTGTAGTCTACTGTATTAAATGAAGACTTTGTGCTCTGCTGGCATGGAAAATGCTAAACACAATTGAATTTATTTGGTTCCAAGCACACGCCAAGAAAGAGTTTCGCAAATTGAGCAGTTGTACAGACCACAACCATAAACTCTTGAAAATTAGGAGAACCTATCTTTTTCCAAGAGCACAAATTCAGGTAGCTGGAATAGGACTATTTTAATCACAAACTGCTCCATACAAGAGATACTGGACCAGGTAACAACACATCTGCATGTCTGTTCCCACACTCTGTAAACATAGTAAGAAGGATCTTGAATCCATAATCTCTTACTTACAAAGATATACAGGCATCTAAAAAGAAGAGATGGGCATTTAGTTGGATGTCGAGAAGCAAATAGGGTCTGATGCCTAATTTAAGTCAAGGATTACTCAGTCAGTGGGAAGTTCAAAACTTACTTTTTAATCCCTTTCAAAAATTTCAGTATGTGACTAATTCCAAACACAGATGTTGAAATTCCTTTAAGATGAGAGATTTTTCCATTATTATAATGACAGTATTAGTTTATGAATAAAAAACATTGCTAAAAGCTTTAAGAAAATCCAATTTCTTCAATTGGATTTTCTTAAAGTGGTAGTGTACTGTATTTTGAGAATGATTTTTTTATTTTATTACACAATTTTATATTTAAGAGGAGGTAATAAACTATCAAACTTTGAAACTCCTGCATTAATTTGCAAACACTGATTATCCTTCTTTGTATGATCCACATTTTCATTTTGTGTATATTTGTGATGATCAGGCTTCTTTTACTCTAATACTGATAGAACTTACGTGATGTTTTTGAAGCAAGAAGAGTGGTTTTTGAACCTGTTAGAAACTGAAATCCCAGAGCATTTGCATGGTCACCCTCAGACAGATCAACAAAATCTGAAAAAGAAAGTTAAACACCATTTTCTGTAATTCTATGCTGGCATTCGGCAAATCTCAATCCATAGCCAGGACTATATCAATCTTTGCACAAATAGATGAAAGAGATTGTTTCCCTTCTAAGGGTTCAAAAGTAACAAATATCAGCAGTTTGGTACACAATTCCTTCATTCAGCCAAAGGGAATCCTGCTTCCCTTCCCCAGCCTGAATACAAAAGGTTGGTTTCCCAGAGGTTCACTCTGTGCATTCTGAAAGAACTGCAATATGATGTAGAGCCCAAAGACTACCACCTTTCACCATATGCAAGGTTACCTTTAATTCAAATATTTATGCAAAATTTTTGCAAAAATTATCAACAAAATGGTTAAGCCCACTCTCTTTTTAGCTTTCAGCACAGAGCAAAACAAACATCCAGTTTGCTAAAACAAACATCTAGTTGCTAAAACTAGCTACTCTGAAATGTTTATCCAAGTCCACCTTTCTTTTCATTCCATGTATTGGATTATACCAATTCAAAAGGTTTAATTTTAGAGTACCATATTTGAAAAAATACTCTTTGTCACCTCTACTCCCAGTACTTCTCCTGAAAATACATCAAAACAGGGAGAAATGATATAACTTTCATTGCTTTCACCAATAATTCAAATTCTGTTCATAGATTACATCACCATATTAACATAATAAACAGCATACTCTTTTTATTTAATCACTGTAAATGGAATGAAAAAAAATCAGAACAATTTAATGCCCTCTTAGTCCTATGCTTGTGTTGTATTCTCAACAATGCATCCCTAGGTTAAAAATAAAATGTGCTATTCTGAAAGCATTATTGTTTAGCCATAATGGAAGCCCATTATTAAAACCTCAAAATAGACACCCTTAAAAAAACAACAACACAAAAAAAAAATACCACAAAACAAAAAAAAGCAACAAACCAACAAGTATCACTGTTCTCAAATACAGTGTATAAGCTTTCAAAGAGATCCAGCTACTCCTTAAAAACAAAGTTGTTGGTTCATACAGCTCTCAGCATATTGTTCCAGAACCTTAGTCATCTGAATTTCAAAAACTTAATCACTGCCAGGCTGAACTTACTCACAATCACTTTCTAAACCCTGTTTATTAATTTCTTCTTGTGCTAATATGATCATCTACACCCATGATATAGCCACAAAATATTTACTGAAGTCAACTGTATTCTCTTTTTTTTGCCTGTGTATTATTAAGCTAAATGAGTCACTTCCTTTTAATTCTCTTGAAATCTCTAGATAACATTTTGCTACACTTTTCAGTTATATATGTTATATTTTATTTAATATCAGCAACTAGCACTCAGTTTGCCAGTTTGATATTGGTTTCCTGCATGGAAACATTTTGTGTAATGCATCCTCAGTTTTTATTTGTTTGCTTGTGATTACAACATATTGTACAACAGAGTATTCCTGTGGTAACTTCCACCTCCCCTCTCTTCCAAATTGTGAGCACATAATTACAGAAAAACTTATTTTCTTAGCATCACACTTTATAGTACTCAATTTCATTCTTCTTTTCCCAGTGCTAAGTGGAAATTAACTCCTCCTTCATGCTACTTTAATATAATGCTGAAGAGAGAACATAGCTTGGGTTTGCACATTAGAAAATAATGCTATATCTTCTTTTTGGTCCAAGAAGGCTACTGAAAGTATTAAATATAGTCAGCTTCAGACATACATCAAATATTCTACAAGTCATCCTCCAAAGCAACTATACCCTTTATGTACAATATTTACCACTTCTGCTTTGCCCTGCTCACCGTTTTTTAAATAAATGCCAATGTTTTCCCTCTTACAACACCTCTTAAGCAATTTTATGTAAAATTAATGTCTGCATACATAAAAATTAGATCTATACCATGTAAAGAACTCTGCATTTTTACCAGAGGCAGGTATACTATCCCAGGTGTAAAATTATTATTATATTATGCCATCATTTCTTTCAAAATATATTTTTTAATATACTAACATGAGCTTTTAAATTACCTCATTACTTTTCATGGACAAACCATTCCTGTTGCAAGCTTCTAACACCTTCAATATTTAAAAACCTACCTGGAAAAATGGTGACAAAACTGATGGGAGGTTTGTTGGTATCAATAGTTAGCTTGTGGTGTGCTGCTTTTGAAGGCTGAGCTGGAAAGCAAACTAACTTCAAAGGCAGACTGAAGTTACACTGTGAAACTCTTGGTATTCCTAAAATGAAAGAACACAGATTCATTTTTCATTTCCACATTCTGAATACAGGATACTTCATACCACTGTCCTCAAAGAGGTATAACAAGATACTTAATGTGATTAAGCAATGCATTAAAACCAAACTATATAAAATCCTCCTTTTTTTAAATTTTCCACCTAAAATATCTTAAATTTGAATACTTCTAATTACCTTCTCAAGTGAAGATTTTTATATGTATGGGAAAGCAAAAATTATTAACAAAACTGCACACTGTATTTATACTAATTAACATGCAAAGGAGATTAGTTTTATTTAATTCTCTAGACAAACAATACCACTTTAACATAAACAACAGCTGTGTGATTACTCATGATGCTTCAAATACAGAATTGAAGCATCAACATTTTTATCAGGAATATCACAAATAAATGCTTTTTATGAGTATATTTACTATTTTTTTATATACTCAAATAAAATCTATGTAACCTTCATATTGTCTGTCAGAAGTTTGTGGCATAGAAAAAGAATGTATCCAATGGAGGTTATTACTCAAATGTATATTAAAATCTTTCAACTTGTTGCATCATAATAAAACAGAACTATAGAGTAAACTGGCTACTGTCTTGAATATTGGGACCTACTATCACAAGCAATTTCATCAGAATGGTGCAGGAAAAAAGAGGAAGTTTTAACACTCACATTCAGAAAACACATTGGAGGAGTCAAATTTTCTCAGATATAAATACTATTTGAAATTGCAGGCATGTCAGCAATTGCCTGCTATGTTCTATGCAAAAGGCAAAAGTGCTCATTGCTATGCAATATGGAGTACTTGCTCTGTTGAGAAGACAAATTGTGGGGTTTTAAGGACAATTTTTTGATGAAGCATTAACAGGAAAACCTTCATAAAATAGATTTTTAGAGACAATAAGTTACTGTCAGGAAAGTCATAGCAACACAGAGGTATATACAAGAGTATAAAAATTGAGCTTAAACACCCAATAGCCATCCAAGAAACCCTTTCTGCTAGTAATTTTGTTTGTTTGCTGCTTCTCAGAGCTCTTCCAATGAAAAAATTACTTCTAAGAATCATCTCAGAGTAAAAATGCTACCATAAGGCTCAGATTATTCCCTGTGGCTGTCAATTCACAAGCTGTTTTGGCTGGCTGATAATGCCTCCAAGTAACTATTCTGCAGCAGTTTATAAATATAAAATCACAGAAAACTGAGCAGAAAACTCATTCATATTGAAGACAGGTCTTCAAAATTTGAGTATCTCCAGGTTCCAAGGAAAATTTCTAAAGGCATACTTGAAAATAAACCCATGATCTGTCAGACTGATTAATTCAACTGTATCTTCATCATCTGATAGAACTAAAATTTTTCTTGATGACATCATAACACAGACACCTTAGTCAGTTAGATATGGAGACTTATCAACAAGAAAAAAATTAGTAGCAAAAGTAGGCGAAATTATTTTAATATATTTTTTATATTTGATACAAGATATTTTTCCTGGTTTTTCAGACCAGCTTTTTCTACTGCTGTCAGTCTGCCTCATCATAAACATAACTTTTCAATATTTCAGACAGAGGTCAAATCAAAACTAAATCAAGTCTTATCTAGTGTTTGGAGGAGACTGGGGAGATTTCTAGTTGATTAATCTAAAAGAGCTACATATAAGAAAAACAAACCAAAAAGTTGCAACAAAATTCATCACTAGAGTGAAAACTTGCTGGGAAATATTTCAGGGTATTTCAGAATTGTAAATGGTAGTAATGAAACAAAGTAGTAGCCACATGAGGGAGTCAGAATTTCCTCCACACATTGATATTCTGTCTAGCAACACATTTCACTTCATTTAGAGCTGTGATACTTCATGTGATACACAATTTTAGGAGTGCAATAAAGAAAAAAGAAATGAAAATACAAATTCATATTTGCCTCTATTCTGAGACAAAACAGATGATGTCTAACATTATCTCATAAGGTAC
The DNA here is from genome assembly GCF_971803275.1 of Cyanistes caeruleus. Lineage (NCBI taxonomy): Eukaryota > Metazoa > Chordata > Aves > Passeriformes > Paridae > Cyanistes > Cyanistes caeruleus. The sequence goes on from NC_141701.1 coordinate 106,881,309, forward strand.
TAGTATTTAAAGGCATACTATGCACTTACCTGCCTATAAGTATTTTTATTTTAAGTTTTATTACCTATAAGTAATAAAACAGCCATATGCCCTGTAGATACTATTTCATTTCCAAATTCCTCATGCATTCATTTAGTTATATTTGAAATATAACACTAATGTGCATGACAAAAAGTATTAAAACTCAAATCTCCCAATTTAGGATTTTAAATATTCAGAGAATTAATATTCACTCTGGCACTGATGACCCTGAGTTTACATAGTCCAGTGGACCCTACAGTAACCCAAAAATATTTTGGCACAGATAATTTTACAAACTTTACTGTTCTCTGCAATATTCTTTTCAGGATAAGGCTTTCATCTTGTTTTGATATTTCTTAAAACAAAAACCCAATCTTCATTTTTAGAATACTATTCTTTCAAACTGTATACACTTGTTTTTATATAGTTTATTGATAGTTAACTTTTTAATTCCTTTGTCTAGCAGAAAAATGTCACAGTGTAACAGTTATTCTTGTCAAGAGCAGGATCTTATTGAGATGTTTTGAGCATCTACTTCCCATACAACACATCAAGGTCCACCGACATATCTGGAAACCAGAAAAGGAGGGGAACTTTTGTTACAAGTTACCTTCTTGTTTCTTTTTACTGCACTTACTAAGCTCAAAAGAGCATAAGTATTGAAAAACAAGACCATACATACATCTAAAACTTCTGTTTATGAAAACTGCAAAACTGAAAACTCCCTTTCACTTGACCTCTAAATCTCTGACAATCATCTTTCTTACCTTCCCAAAACACAAAAGAATGTGTACTTAATATATTTATTTTTTAAGTTCAGAAAATATCTTCTACAAGCACTGCATCTTTCCAACACATCTACAACTATACTGCAAAACCACCCTTCTCTCTTTTTAGTCTACACATACATAAGCTCATTTTCCAGTCTTTTTTTGTCTCTTAATTGTACCTTCTCCAAGAATTGTATCTACCACAATCATAGCTAAGTTTTGTATCGCTGGTAGTCTCAGAAAGAAGCAGCCTTGCAGCCTTGAATAAGATGTTCCCAATAGGAATTGGAATGAAGACATGTTGTGACATCGTTCTCAGAGCTACTCAACCCAAACAGCATAAATGCCTAATAGCTGTTTCAGTTGCACCAAAGATATAATTTAACTGCCTAACTGCTAAAACTGAGAAAAAATAGATATAAGAAGGTATAATTGTTTCAAATTTCCAATCTCAATGTACAAGGATCTTAACGCTTTGAAAAATTCCCATTTATATATGAGAAAGTGCAATATGCTTCACCAAGAAATGTCCTTATGACCTTCTATTCTCTATATCCACACCTTCATAGCATCAAAACAAGAATAATAACTTATAGAAATAACAGGCAAAATAACAGCTCCCTTCCAAATCTGTTTAATTCAGCATACATTGCCACTCATAAAACTTAGCATTTTTTGCTTTCACTTACCTTCAGGATTGAGCTCTGCCATATGAACAGTAACAGGACAAAAGGGGGAAAAAATGCATGAGATATTAGTTAAATGTAAAGAAAATATAAAGGAAGTGTAACAGGGTTTTAAGAACTTAAGCCATTTGTTAAGTAGACAATACATAAGGACATAATACTAGCCAAAAACCAGATATGAGACCACATTCATCAATAGTGCAACCCCATCCAAGTGACTGACTCATCAAGCTTTAGCTGTATGAATCCCACAGAGATAGACTGAAATGTGATTTGGCCACAAATATGGATATTTTAAAAACTAAAGAAAAAACATTCTCTGTTCAAATAAAATGAAGCCACAAAAGCACTTAAAGTTCATTTACTAGTATATTACACTTAAGGATTTGACTGCCAAATAACACTAGCGTTTGTATGGAATTCGACAGAAATATCTCAGATTCATAATTTAAATAAATACCAAAAAAATTAGCAGATCTTATTCCTAACCCTAATTATGTTCCTTTACCTAGAAGTCTTCAAAATTCAACCACCAAAGATAAGTTTTTAAATTTATTCTTCAGTTTCTATAATTCTGTTAGATGTCATGACTGCTTGGTCTTTTTTTTAATAGCATATAAACCATCAAACACATTCAAGATGCAAGATTTTCTTACTTCCCTGATCAAAAGGCTTGCAAAATCCAACTTAATATTTAAAATACAAATGTAAGTTTTACTAGCATTACCTGACATAAATAATTTTTATTAATATATATTTTATTAATATATATAAATATAAATTTTATTTTCTGGTCTTAGGAAGCAAAATTACAGAAACAAGACCAGCAAAACAAAAAAACAAGCTTTCAAAATCAGAGGATCTAAGATATTCACTAGTGTGCTACCTATTCAGTCATGCCAAAAACCTGTCTAAGGCCACATCACTAATTTGGAGAGTTATGAATGCACAGCATCTCATTCACAAGGAATATGCAGTCAGAATCACAGGACAGAGGGACTGAAGTTGTACAAACTCTCCATGCAGGCTCTCAGTTAAAAGGGAGGACTTCCTTTTCTTTAAAAACGTGTTTCATTATTTTTCTGGAAATAAACATTTCAGTCATACAACAGCCTAGACTACCATCATAAACACAATGTTTCAAGTGTGAAGTGATACAAAGAAAATATTTACATTAAAGTGTCAGTATAGGATAAGGTACTCAAGACCACCACCCTTCACAGAAGCCTTTAGTACACATGTACTTCTTTCACGCCAATCTACTCCATTTGTGCTGGCACGGCTCTGTCTTTGCACAGTGAACCAAATCAGCAAATCTGGCTGAGAAACAACTGGTGACTGTGTGACCACAACAGGGGAGGAGGTGCAGGAGCAAAGCCAAGCAGCAAGAAGTAAAGAACTGACAGATTAAACTGGTTTATGAAGTATTTAACATGGAAGCCCTGCCTAAACACAACTTCTCAGTAACCTGACACATTCACAGGGTTGTGTGTAGAACACTAAGCTAATAAACATTCAGTTATGGATAGCAGAATAAATTTACATATTCTATCACTAGGACACTAATATCATAAAATAACAAGTTGGTTTCCATTTCTTTGGATTAGTTTATTGTTTGGAATGAGTATGTTCATCTGTTAAAAAGGAAATGAGGAACAATCACTCCCAATGCTTATTCAGATGTCATTCTCTGTGGCAAGGCATTATTGTTGGCAGACCAGAAGGGTGAATAGTCATACAGATGTAATCAACTTCTCACTCCAAGAGATGGAACAGAAGCAAATTGATAGGACAGGGTGAGAAAGCTGGTACAGCTGTTTCCCAAGCAATAAGCTTATGATTTTACTTCTGTAAGATCAATTATACAAATTGATGCAACATAAAATATTAACTAAAACTGAAGACTAGATAAATATTATTTCTTTAATTACTACCACCTTTAGTATATTTCAAAATAACTTGTATAAGATATCCATAGGGAAAAAGGCCTCAAAAAAAAGGCACATCACATCTCCAGTGGCTTACCTGTTGGTATAATATATGAAACTATACAGGTTCCTTCTAGTTCTGGTGGAGAACAATTCTCCTTCAAAAAGACAGACAGGACCACAGTTTCAGATGAATCTGGTTCTAAAAAAAACCACAAAATTAACTTAAGTAATAGGGGCATCCAAATGAAAGCAGCATATTTTCTGGCACTTTGAGAATTATTCTACTAAATTATGACATTTTCCCTATTAGTTCATCTTTATCAAATAACTGTACATGTCTTTTTTATAATCCTTAATTTTTAAAAGGCAAACTAGGGCCTCAAAGTATCTTGAAGCATAACCTATAAAACAATTCAACACATTGAACATGAAGAAGATGAAAAGAAATTATATTTACATTGCAATTTTAGTAATTTACAAAGTCATTTTCCCCAATCACATGTTGAGGAAATATAAGAACTGCCCCTTCAAATGAGAGTAGCAGTTAGTAAAGCTCTGTTTCAACAGGGACTATTAGTTCCCATTTCAGAGCAGAAATGGCCTGTAGTTCCAACTGAAGCAGCAGGCATATTTGACTGACCTTAAGCTCCACATAGTCTTAAAGGCAATCCCACCTGCAGTCTTACCAGCAGAGCTGGAAAAAGGCTAAGATCCTTTAATCTATTTGAAACAATTGGTGCTACTTTGGGAACAGATGCTAGACTGTCCCCCAGTCGACAAACTTACTGTCCCTGTTTGTAGATCGAGACTGGCATTTCTACACCGACAGAAATGTCAGCAAAACAAAACAACACAGCAGAAGTGCAAGAGAATAATTGAGGGGGGGTTTGCCTCCATCATGAAGCAGCTCTCTCCACCCACAACACATCATACCACAACCAGGGGAAGAAATCCATTCCTATCTACTTCATCTTCCTCCACCAAGCAGAGTCTAGAAGCTATGGATTGCAGGCAAGGCAAACTTGTAATTGCTTTAACTGCTGTATATCTGCAACAATGCACTCACTGGAGGCTGGGCTATACCTTTTCAAATCTCAGAAAAAGTAATAGTACACAACAGCTGTGATGACAGTGCCATCATTTACCTAAATCATCAAAGACAAACTGGTCAGAGGTCACTGCTAACGGAGCTTGCACACACACAGCCAAGCTTGGCTTCTGCGCAGTCACTCTGCTCTGGATTGTTATCTAGATCAAGGGGCATACAGAAGTATTTAAAGGAAGCAACTAATTAAACTCAACAGCAGAAAAAAAAAAAAATCGATAATCAACAGAAAGATATGAAAAAACTACAAAGATCAATTCAGAAACAACACTTTAGGACTTGAAATTTCAAGTTCAAAACTGGTATTTTCATTTTACAATTCTTATTTATTCACAACTAATACATGATATACAGTAACTTGAAAGATTAAAAAACCTGAGGGGACTTCTCAAGTTGTTTGTAATTTTAACTTAAGCCAAACTAAAGCAAAAGTATTAATTGAAAGTTTAATACCCTGCAAGAGTCATGATCATTCATTCTAATACAAACAGCCATAAAATTTTGCAATTTTTAGATGATTATCGTGAAAAAAACAAGAATAATAAAATCAAAGATAACCAAAGAAATTACTTCCATTAATTGCAAACAATTAATTTGTCTTCTGAATAACTCCAAGTTTTGTTTTAATTTTTAATGCAAACAAAATAAGAAAATCAATATACAGGATAGTCAGCACAACAGCTCCAGATAATAAAAGCTCAGTTAAACATAGAGTGGCCCTCATTGCTCCTATTGTGCACAGATATTATTCCACTGCAAAACAAATGGATTTCAAAAATATCCCTAACTCACATCTAAAATGAAAGTACAGTGGTGACTGAGATCTGAATGTGATCTGCATAGACAGGGACCATATCTCTAATATCATCTCTTTTGCAATGCTTGTCTGTGAAGGAGCTCACTACAGCCAGGTTAAATCAGTTTAGAATATTACTACTTATAGAATTACTCAAGTGTTAGGAAACTAATGTGATTAACTTAATTAGCATCAACATTGACTTAGATTGAACAATACACCAGTTATAGGAACTTATCACATAAAAAAGATTCTAGAAAAAATTGAATTCATGGTAACTCCTACATTTACTGGTTTTGTTTCACTAAAAGGTACAAGATTCATAAACAAGAAAAGAGAATGGGGAATTAATTATGTCTTCCCATTAAAAAGCTTATAAATATATAAATACATAATTAATTTGAACTTCTTTAAGCAGATTTATCACTGATTTTATCAGAATATATCTGATAAATATATAAATATAATATATATATATAAATATATATAGATATATATAAATATAATATATATATTTATATATAAATATAAATATATCCATTTTATCCTGTATCATTTTTAGTGCTTAAAAATGCAGAGAAACATGTTGAACCAAGTACAAGTAAACCACACTAGTCTGAGCACATCTGATTCAAACACTTCAGTTATCCTCTGAATTTTTCACTCTAGGCAGAAAGAGAACCTGCCAGGTTCTCAAAAATGAAACTCCACTGATATTCTTAGAAGATCATCCTAAAGTCAAAAATAAAAATCATGATCCTTTTTAGGCAGTACTGAGGAAAACTAGCACGTGCACACATTTTTTTCACAATCAGTTACAGGCACCAGCTCTCATGAAGATCATCAATTTTCTAATTAGATTTTCCTACTTCTTTTTCAATTGCTAACATTATGAAAGTCTTTTTACAAAAGAAAGTCTATTTTTATTTTATTGACAACTAAAAAGGCAGCTGAAAATTATAAATGTCCTATTTGAGTAACCAAACATTTATGGCTGTCAGAAAAAATATTCTCATTACTTCAAAAATTATTTCATTCTATCCTGATGTTTCTGTGATGGCTTATTGATAAGCCTATCAAAAATAAAACTGCAATCATTTTCTGACTGTAGCAGAAGGCTTGCCAGAATGGCACCATGTCATACTAAGGAGAAAAAAAATTAAGTATATATTGCATTTCAAACTTCACTCATTTTCACGTTCTAAGTGAAATACACAGAAAGTGACCAGCTTATTACAATTTGCCACCACCATTCAAATGCTGCTGTTCAAGTTAGGCACAGTACCTTTACTGTGACTGATGGTACAGCCCCTGCTTTTACCTCACTGTCAATGGCTTGCTGTGAAGAAAATGATGAAAACAGAGTAAATTCAATGTTCCACATGAACAAGAAAACACAATAAAAGCAATATTGCTTTCCTACCATCAACTTGATAAACACAGAATTAACATTAAAGGACTTATCATTCCTATGACAGATTAAAATACACAGAACACATTCTGAGTTCCTTCTGAAAATGTGAAGCCTCTGTTTGAAATTCCCTGCAAAAAGGATAGCAAAAGGTCATGAATGTTGTACATGTAAGAAACTAATACACTCTGATGTATATACAAATATTTGAAACTGTTTTGTTTGGCACACTACTTTTCACTGTATATTTATTCAAATTCGGGAAATACCTTCTGTTGTTCAGCAGAGAAAGATGGCTTCCAATCTGCCTATATATTATATACACAACATAGCATCTACTATAAAATCACACACTATTTTATAATCAGAAATATACCTGAGACTTCAAAAGAAAATTCTAGCAGGCACTTCATTTCAATTCCTGCTAATTTCTATTTCAATAGGCAATTCCATCTACTTCAAAATTTATCTTGGCCTTGTGGTCTATTTTAGTTTTATTTTATGCTTATATTTCATATTGAAAACAGGTCAGTTACTACTGTTAAAGTTTAAACTATTATAAAGAAACACTTCTCTGACTTCTGCTATAATACCAAATTACTGATTTGAACTTATGCCTTGTCATTATAAAAAAGTAAATGAAAAACAGTATAAGGACCACATCTGCAAAGCTCCTAAGAAGTCAGGAGGCTGGTAGGCTCTCTGGGTTCCGGAAGTAGGACTTTCATTTGTACATTGTGCACCTTTCACAACCTAAAAAATAGAGATACTTTCATATTGTCATACTCTCTGGTGACCAGTGGATGATTCTGAAAAAATAGCAGGATATAAGGATAGGGAACCTTACCATATTCAGCCTTCAAAATCACCTGGATTTCCTGAATCAGAGGCCACACACTGGAGGTGGTGTTAAATAACAGAACTGTCCTCCACTTACTTATCTACACAATATTAATACTCTATATCCTCTTTGCTTTTATCACACACATTGCAATTTCAATCTTTTCACAAGTGCAGAAGTAGCACTGAAAATTCTGTAGTTCCAAAGGTAACTGTAGAAGCCCTAAAATCATTCCTACACTTGCTTATTGATCCTTCCCCACAAAGTAGCATATCAGATTTTTTCTTCCTAGGCAGCTACTGAAAGAACCCACAGAAAAGCCAGCCACACAGGAAACTAAGATGTATGGGCAGATAAAGATTCCAGGCTGTGGTCTGATTGATGGACTGAATTACACATGAAACAGACCAGTTGCATCTGGAAGGTTGAGCAAAGGAGCATAGCAGCATTAGAGCATTCTGTACACCTAATGGTTCCAAATGTTGTGAGGAGATTATTGCAGCTAGCCAAGACCTGCTCTTTTTTCCACAGAGAAGAGCACTAAGGACATTGGCATACATTATAAAGAGGTTCATCTATCAAAGAATAATATCCTTATATATTTTTTAAACAGTAAGTAGCTGTGAAAAATCATTTTTCCCGGAATTAGTGGCCATAAATGGATAATGTCGTAGTGCAACGTGTATGTTCTGAAATACTTAAAGTGAAGAGTTTTAAGAGACAATATAAGCTCTCCCAAATCTTAATTTGAATGATTTTTGTAAGCTACGTATGTATATAACATGAATAAACTAATTAGGCTGCAACACCAAAGAATATTGAGTGACTGGCTGTCAGAGAAAGATTTTTTACAATGCAGCTTGAGTGGTTTGAGTACTCTGTCTTTGAATGATCCAAGGATGACATTTCAACTGTTTCCCATAATGTTTACAACTGCTCACCAGTACAGCTTTTCACCATTACAAAGTTATTCCAGACTCAAAGTTCTTCCTCACTTATGGTTTCTTAGCCAAGAATCTAAAGGTTCCTGGGCAGAAGACAAATAAATAAATTTAATAATTCTAGTTAAAATCTCTAATAAAAGTGGGTTCTCCTTCATAGAAAACTGAGGGCCATGAAGTTTGGTCACACAAATGTGAATAGTAATCACTGTGCACAATCAGTCATTATTTACTCATCTGAAATCAATGTTTTTTTTTCAGAATAATTTCCTTTTTAAATGGGTACATACAGATTCTTCATCCAAATCAGGTGAAACTTCTGCTGTGACAGTTACATCTCTCTGTTTTTCAGATTCAGGCAGAATATCTGAAAGAAAAAAGCAAAATCAAATCAGTTCTTCTTTAAGAAATAGTCAGCTACATTCCTAAGAATAATACAATTTCAACAGCATCAAGTCTCAAAGTTACACCTCTACACCTAGGAGCATAAAGAAGAAACAGCAATGTGTATGATTTTGGAAACTTCCAAAAAAGCAAATTTATTAGATTTCTATAGACAACTTAAATCTGAATCGCATGCCAGGTTTTATGTATGAAAATTGATTTAGGTGCATTCTATAACAAGATTTTACACATAATATCCATGATCTTCAGAGATTGTAAGGTATTTTTAAACTTTCATCCTTGCATGCAGATGCCAATATACAATGAATAACTACCTCCAAAATAACACCACACATCTCATAGCACTTTAATCTAAATAATTTGATAGTGAATATGTTAAACAAAGATTCTGTGTCTAACAGTCTAATCTTCAGCAAATTCCTCTGCATTAGGAGGTACATCAAAGTTTTATGCATCATGTATATCAAAGATCATTACATGCAGCTTGATTAAAATATGTCAACAGATGATTTTCAGGACTGTCAACATGCAAGGCAAAGAATGCTACAAACTGACTTATACAAAACCTTATGCCAATGCATATTTTTTGCACATGCAAAAAAAAGTTATACAAATTAAAGCCTTAAAAACCTTGAGGAATTACATAACCTTCTCTTGAGAGTCCAGAAGTACAGCTCTGGGGTATTTGCATATTTCTGAAGAACACTTCCAGTTTTTTTACAACACTAAATGTATTGGAAAATGAAAAATCTGAACAGGAAATATATACTTCCTAAAATAACGAGGAAAGAGTTGCTGTAAAGGGACAATTAACATATTAACTGAATAACTGAGAGTGTGAGCACATTCAGAAAGCTGCAAGAATTTTATTACACACAGGGTCCTGAAAATATCTAGAACTAGTAGACAGCACATTGTCTCTTTCTAACAAGAGGGTCAAGGGAAAAGATTTTGATGACGACAGAAAAAAAGTATTCGTTTTCTTGTGCTCAGAGAGAAATGCCTCTCTTTACTATGAGAGAGAAAAGTAAAACCTAAACACACTTCTCCAATACCACCTAGAAAAGAAGTTTAGGTCTATTTGATACTGCCACAATTGCAAAGAACTGCCAATTACATATAGCACAGCACAGTCCATTCTCTTTCTATCCCTTCTTAACCATTTCTCTTCTGGTTGCTTCTTCAAGCTAACTATGATGCACCCTCTATCATATACTCATTTTTCTATTAGAAGTACAACAGAGATCACAATCAAAGATTACATAAAAGTATCAGCTTTTTGTTACTATTAAACTTAGCCAAAACACGTATGTTTAATCACTTATGTCATCCAGACTAATGCAAGTAACATTAGATTTTAGTTTGTATAACAGTTAAGATTTTAAAATATTTCATCAGTTTATATTGTAAATCCTTATTCTTCAAAATGTATAAAACAGCTTAAGTTCAACAGTTTAATGGTCAGCACTGGACAGAAATACAAGACATTTATGGAAATAACTACTCTAAGGTTTTTTTAATATGATGACCTAATTCTAAATACCTTCCACATTTGAAAGACAAAATGAAACAAAGAAAAATTATTTCCTTATAAGGGTAGATATTTTCACACACAAAACAACACAAGCTCTGACTGCACAAGCATGAATTCAAAAGTCAAGAAAGTCAACAGGTCATTTTAAAGATTGTGCTTAGGAGTACTTAATGGCAACCAAGGTTCAAGCTAAGAAAAAATAAAGCCAAGATGAAACAATGCCAAAACATCCAAAACTGACAGATATTCTTCATAAGTAAAATGTTTGTTGTATAAAATGTTCTCATACAAGTTTTACATCCAGTTAAAACCAAATACAACATCATTAGGGCATTTCTCTACAACAAAAAGAGCATTCATAAAAAACTCATCTGAAAACACCACTTAGATCAGGGTAGACAAACTGAGGAAGAAAAGGAAATTAAGAAAAAAGAATGGTGAAAGAATAAAAAATATTGATAGTAGATTTATCAGTCATACCATGACAGTTATTACAAAATTTGAAAAGGACAGCTACAATTCCTTTCTCTCTCCTTTGATCTTCCAGACAACATGTTGAAACTAACAAGCTAAAGTTGATTTACTTCAAATGGATTTGTTCTTTCCATCATGGGTTTTTTTCCTTTGGTTATGATAGACAGACAAAATTGTCAAATACCTATAAGGATGGACTGTGGTAAAAATCAGTGGAATTTATCCACATCTATATGCTTAAATAACACGTTAGTAGATTTGGAAAATTAAAATCCTGATATAAGTCTACCGTTATAATGGATGAAGTTATATGTAATTACAAAACAAAGAAATCTTTGTGTTGTAAAATCAAACTCATGCCTGAAGATAAATAATTTTTATTTTCTAGGAATTTCAATGGCAAGGTTTTTCACTTTTCTTTTTTTCATATAGAAAACACCATGAATATTTCTTTAATGCATTTTAAGAATATGTTACCTATCATCAAGGAAAAAAATTAATTTGTTCTGTTTGTTGAATATTTTTCCATAGCTCCCTGTAAAATCACATGCTTCCAAATCCCTGTGCAAGCCAGGCTGTTTAAAAACACAGTTATGAAAACATAAACTTTGAAGGAACTCTGTAGAAATTATGTGCCCTGATTTGAATCAAATTAATGCAATTTATTAGCAATGTATATGAATTCCAGAATCATCATCAGATATGTCACTCTGTTCTACAAATATGCTCTTGAATAGTTAAACCAACAGAAAAATTGCTTTAAAAAAAGTAATTTTGTTCATTTCATAACTTAAAAAGACATTTGTATTTATAAAAAGAATTTGGCAATACTTTTACTCACTCTGAAGCCTAACTACATCAGACTGTTGAACTTCAAGTTTTCTTGCCTTTGGGTAATCCATGTACTGTCAGTTTTAATTCTGAACCCTTGAACTAGTGAGAATTATCTGCAACCTGATGTAAACATATTTAACCTTTCAACAGCATTATGAAAATACAAAGAAAAAACCCTTTATTCAAGGGCTTTACTGTCTAAAGTTTATTTATTTATTTTTCTTAAATACTAAATTTTCTACAGAAATATAACTATGGGTAAAGTGTGAAAATAAAATATTTTAAAGTGCTAAAAAGGTATGTAAAATTATAGAAAAAGAAAGAAGTATACCTTGCATTTTTGTGGCCTCCCTGATGATTTTCTGAAGCTCTTTCATTTCAGCATTCATTTCTTCATAGTTTATTTCCCTAGAATCAACCTTAGGAGCCTGGAAGAGTGAAGGATCAGTTCCAAGGTATGAACACTGAAGATGACCATCATCACTCAGAGTGACTATAACACCCTTCAAGTCTCTGCATGGAAAAAACAAAGCTTACTAAGAAATTCAGAAGAATCACAGAAGTAATAACATTAATAATGATATGTAATCCTTAATTCAGACATCTTCATTAATATTTCTCCCACTTGGTGCAATCATACCTAATAATGGATTCGTCTTAGATGACTAAAGTGCCCTTAGAATCTGTGAATCTGTACAATCAAGAGAGGTAATGGAAAGGATCAGAACAAACAAGCTAAATAGACCAGACAGTTGTAACTTATTTATTCATCTAAATCTTTGAAGTTGCAATATTTAGGTTACTATGCAGGAAAAGGAATTTGCTAACTGGAATAGAAGGGAAGGGAAGGAGGGGTTAGAAGAAATCATGAACAGATGGAAGACGCTCACAAAGAAGACAGCTTTAGGGCTTTGATGGTATCAATAGCTCCCCTAACCAATTCTTTGGCTGCTATTGCAGCTACTGTGCTGGCTTCAAACACTGGCTGGCTGCTGCCTGCAGTATCCATCTGAAAGGAAACCACATGGATCCAGAGCATTCCCCTTACACTCCTCTGAATCAATACAAGTGAGTGTTTTATTAGATACGCTATAGTCTCTCATGTCATGGGAAAAGTTCTTCACTGCTCCTACAAAAATCCCACTCTTTCTGTGTATCTGATTTGTACAAAGAAAATGCAAGATTTAGGAAAGTATTTAACAAACTATGAGACAATAGGGACTACTGCCAGCATTTTGCATAATTGGAAGCTTATTCCTAACAGAAGAGAAAATGAACAGTAAAGACTAACATAGAAGTTAACAGGAGCATAAACTTCCACTTTGTTTTTTTAAAATACCAACTTTTAATTAAATTAAAAGACTGTATTTCCTTTCATAATCTCAAGATTACACATTTATGCCACTAATTTGCTCTTATTCCATCCTTGGAATACCTTATAGCAGATACTGCCTTTGCATCAAACACAACTGCCATAAAAATCAAAGATAGATCAAGCTTAATTCTTAGATATAGAAAGTGATTTGGACAAGAAGGCCTAATTCACTATCACACTAATTAAACCCTTGTATTCAAGATATAATTTATACAGAATTAACAAAAATTATTTTAACTTGTGCATACCAATACCTTACAAATGCCTCCTCTAGTACAATAAAAATGCAGGTATGTAAAAGCTATGTAAAAGAAATAGAATTCTCTCTGGTTTCCTACATGGTCTTGTAGCATGGCTCCAGAACGCACAGATAGGAAACCTCAATCCAAAATTTTCCAACGTAATATTAATTACAAAAGCCAACAGATGTCACAGATTAATTTTGACCACTGATGGTCCAATTGTACTGCTCAAAATGTCATTTTATAGCATACTAAGGCCACAATCCCAGTGCTGGTTTTACAGCTGCAACTGAATAATCTGGAAAACCTATGCTGTAACTGAGACATCTGAACTCTGTACAGTCATAACTGCACACAGGAATGAAGACCCTAGTGGCCACTATACAAGTAAGTAATTGCCATAGGTAAGTTTAAGCCTTCTCTTTCTACAAAAAGCAATTTTTACTCAGTGAAAGAAATAAATCTTGCTGAATTATGAATGTACAGAAACTGCTTTGACTTTTTTGGACAACAGGTACCTCCAGTCAGCCCTCCCCTGAAGCTGAAACATGCAAATCTAAACGGCCTTCTGGAACAGAACACCATAAAAGGGCTCAAACACAATGTCCTCCTTATCTACCATATAAGCTCATCTTAAACAGAAAGAGTCTTCTTTTTTGGGACCACTGCTTACTGCCACAGAAAAGCTTCCACCTATCACTGCAATTTTTAACATGCAATATTTCAGCATTCCCTACCAAAAAGTTAGCAGGAAGCTTTGTGAGCACCATAAGGCTGGAGATGCCAAGACTTCCCCAACATATACTTGAAGAAAAGAAAGTGGAAGACTTAATACTGATTTTCAACTTACATATCCAGTACCTGTGCTAGCAGCAGCCATCCTGTGAACATCATGACCTTTTTATGACCTGTGAGCTCAGGTTTTGCATCCTAAAGTGACTTTCTGACAAACAGCAAACTATCAGCAGGAACTGGAACTAAACATGAGTCCTCGTTTCTCTCACTACTTGAATGTTTGGTTTTGGTTATAGTTGGTTTCATTGCTCAGGGCTGGGTCTCTTGTTTTAATTACATGCAGAACTACCCATTCTAATTTTCTTATGTCCAAAAAGCTCTGTACAACACAAACCTGTGCTACATTTACAGAAGTCTGGATGGCACACTAAACAAATACACTGGGCTACCCCCAAGTTCTCTTATATGAGCAATGGTAGGAGACAGACTATTATGAATCCTTGCACCACAACATAATCTTAATAAGGCATACAAATCACACCTAATGTACAGGATTTTGTCAACACCTACCAAAGGTTTGCAAGGAGCTTTGCCATATTGGTCAGGGATTCTGCAAAGTCTTTAAAAATGAGGCATTGTTGAAGCAGATGCTAGCATGCTACCAAATACACTGCTCCACTTTTTGCTATCAAATAATGACCTCCTTTTTTCTTTTTTTTTTCTTTTTTATTTCGTTAAAGGAGTGGGGGGGCACAACAAGAGAAACAGCATCAGGAGCTTTTTCCTACAACTAGAGAATGAAAACTTCTGAAAACAAGATAATTTCTAGAATTGTCCAGCAACAGCTTTGGATGATCTCAATTTTTTTTTCCCAAAAGTATGCATCTGTTAATCTAATAAGGAAAGATCCATGAGGACATCTGAATGTAAATCAAAAGAGCATGAAGAAATATAGCTAAAAAGCAATAAATCTTTGATGATATACTACTATGGTATAATACATTCAAAAATGGTTTGTAAATACAGCCCTTCCTATACACATTTAAACTGGCAGTTATCTACAGCTAATCACTCTATCAAATAAGATTAATTTACATCAATGAGGTGATTTACCTATGTAAAATATGCTTGGCGTAGCTTCCGAGTCAGAACAACAGAGTGCACATTAAGAAACTCTACCTTTAACTCATTTCAACTGGCTTTTCTGATAGTCATGACATCCTTAAAATCTACACAATCTCAGAGTCTAAAATAGTAGTTTAAGAAAGCAGCATTACAAATGCACTACAAATACACTTCTCCTTTACTTCAGTTAGTGTTCTGCTGGGTCCCAAGAAGATTGTTCAACATGAAACATAAGTATATTAAAAAAAAAATATTTCTCAGTAATCTTCCCTTGTTAAAAGCAGTCCATGAATTTGCACATCAGTAGAAACAATAAGAAAAATATTGGTAAGCAGTTCTAATATATTTTTTTATAATACATTGATTTCTCTGCTGGAATGTTTGTCAGCCAGTCAAAATTGCATTATTTTATCAATCTTTTTTAACAGTGGCTAAGGACAGCAGGGGAAGGGGAAGCATATTTAACAGTTTTATAGTAGTTTCCCCACAGCTACTGCTCTCACACAATATCCCTGCAAGTACCATTACTTCATTTGGCACATTTTGCATACAATCTGGAATTTCAATTACTTGTTGAATTTCTTTTATTTTAAGCTATTTATTTTTTTACTATGTATCACACAATAGTCAGAGTAATAATAAATCTAAGGGGACATTTTAACAGCGAGGAACTCAAAGTATAAAACAAATTATTCTGATATCTAAAATAACTTTACAGTACAAAGCAGCTTCTACACACATATGGTAATAATTTGAAAAACTATCTTTTATTGGATTCTGGGTAATAATAATGGCATATGCTTTTTGTAGGTCTTCTCTTACTAAACAAATTGCTCACAACATAGTTCTTGAGGAAATTAAAATGCTTTGCATGTTTCCAGTTATATAAGACCAAACTGATCACTCAAACAGTGATTTAGAAGTTGAATCTGTAGTTCTGAGTTTTACTTGAATGACATCCACTAAGCTTCGGACAACTCTTAGGACAAGGTTTGGTTATTGACATGATTTGCAGCTTTAATTATTTATATTAGCTCATAAAATTTCTAATTCAGTTTCAGAAGTAGTCTTAATTGCTGTTACTCAAACCAACCATTTTAGAAAACAAGATTCTCTACAATACTACTTTCTGTTCCTTATCGATAATGAATTATTTAAAAACAACTAAATTAGGAAACTAATTCCTGGAATTGTGCTCAAGCATTTTAAATCCATTTCTCTCTTCATTTTATCACCCTCTGAGGTAATTATAAGCAAGAGGATACCTCAATAGCACTTTTTAGTTTAGTGTTTTTTAAAAGCTAATTTATTCTAAGTTCACTACCATTTCAGTGTCATTTTAAGCCGCAGCTATGTGAAGTATTTGATAAAACACTGAAGAAAGATCAGACTAGGAATAGCTAACTATAAGAATTTTCTAACATGAACTAATGGGAAGAATAGTAAAAAGCCCATCATACTCTTATTAAAAAAACATTCCAAAATCTCAAGTACCCCCACATCTGAATATTCGAAGTAAATCCAGTGTGACTCAATGCAAGCTACGACTGATGTCTAACTGTCCCGCACATCTGTGGAGCACTCTAAGGCTTCTTTGAGGTGCTTTCCTCAGCAAAAAAATCTTGGTTCAACTTATATTAGAAGTAATGCTCATATATGTAAGCCTTCCTCATTCTGCTATTATACATGAAAACAGACAATCTAATAACTCTGAGAAATCAAAATTTTTTTTCAACTATTTATATATTTAACATCCTTTGCACACTCTGCAGAGGGCATGCAAACAAATAATGTAAATAAAGTGCTCAAATATAATTATTTAACAGTATGTAATTATATTAAACAGCATAAAGTGGCTGCTTTACAGAAAAGCATTCATCTTTCCCATTTGTATATCACCTTAGGATGTCTGAACTTAACAGAAAACCATATACTAATCTAGATTAAAAAATTATGAAACACATGCAAGAAGAAGACAGAAATGAAACACCATTTCATCTTGAAACTCAATGGAAAAGCAGTTAAAAAACAGAAGTTATGGCTAGAACATCAGGTTAACATTTATCCCCTCTAATAAACACTGAAATGCAGAGAAACAGAGCTGAGTAAAACCTGAATGTGGCCATTTTAAATGGCTGAAGAATTTTCCACCTTTTAAGTCATATATTGGCACTTTTGGTCCCTATTTGTGAGGGAAGACATCTCCACAATCAACTTCACATGGTGACACTACACAGCAAAACAACAAACTAGCCAGCACCAGGACAAACTCTCACCAGGCTTTAGCTTTTGTAGTTCTCTTTGTGCAGGTTTCTCTTTGAAAGAGACGCTTTGCCTAAAATGCCGTCCAGCAACCAAATAAAAAGGAGTATTTTCCATCAAACAAACAAACCAAAAAAAAAAGAGAAAAGGAAGAAAAAAAAAATTTACTGGTTTTACTGCCAAGTTAAAACCAAGCACTACTCATAGAAGTTTGTATCGGGGTTCTTTCTGCCAGAGCACTACTGCCACCTGCGGGGAAGCAGAGCTTTCATACAGGTGAGTCCTGAGAGCTACCACATCACATAATGTGAAGCAGGTGTGGGGTTTTTTTACCA
Source organism: Cyanistes caeruleus (assembly GCF_971803275.1). Lineage (NCBI taxonomy): Eukaryota > Metazoa > Chordata > Aves > Passeriformes > Paridae > Cyanistes > Cyanistes caeruleus. The sequence continues at coordinate 106,899,132 of NC_141701.1, forward strand.
GGGTTGGTATAAGAGCTTAACAGTTATTTCCTTGGAACATGGGAATCTTACCAGGCTAATATTCTAATATTTAACCGTGTATGAATTTACAGCAGATAGCTATGCAAAATGCAGTTTTAAAGTAAAATTAGTGTTTGCCACCAAGTAGAATAAAAGCATAATATTCAGAGTAATGACACAGGCCTCCAAAAATATATGTTCTTGCTTTAAGCAAAAAAAAATAAAAAATAAAGAGTACTGGAAGACAATGTACTCAATGAAAAATTCATAATCTACACATTGGAATTCTCAGTATCACAGTTCCATACCTAAGACACTTAGTGGCATTAGCAGAATTGAAAATGAACATGAGAATTGACAAGCAAATCTGATTACTTTAGTAAGAGTGCAGCCTAAATGTCAGAGCTCTAAATAATAAGAAACAAGAGAAATTTCATTGTTAATTCTCTGTGACAGTACCAGCATTAGCAACAAGAAAAAAATTAATGTGACACATTTAAATCATCTTCATGCTTCATTCTCTCTCAGAGCATATTTCTGCATTTTTACTTCCGTCACATGAAATCAACAATCTGTTACAAGCTCAAGCTCCCCCACTAGCAGACAGGTACACAACAGCTTTCAAAGGCTGTATTAACAGCTATGCCATGTAAATTTAGGATATGGAGAGCCTCAAAAGTTTATCCTTCCTCTAAGCCTTCTCTTCTCCCACTTCAAGACAGTGGTTAGAGCCCATATCACTTCAGCTGGAAAGGCCCCTAGGATCTCTGCTTCCAACATAAAAGAGATCAGCAGCTTCACTGATAAAATCTACACTCTAGTAAGTTTATCATTTTAGGTTAAGTTTATTCCTAACAGTTCCTATAAGATAATACTGGGAGGTACAAAAGGAAAATTAGATTATTCACAGATTATAAAAAGGTTAATAAGAATAACCATAATGTGTCTTTAAAACAGATTTATTCAGAAAGTTTGAAGAATTACATAACTTTTAAAACACTCAACTCAAATTAGTTTACATTTCTTTCTCCTCACAGCTGCCTGCAAGTTTCAAAATTCACCAGCATTTCAGTAGGAAAAAAGTGTATATATTTTTTACTATTACTTTTAATAATATTTATAATTGTGCCCTCACCCTGTCTGGTGAAGAACAATGCTGTTTTTTCAAAGCATCTCTAGCACTTTGCACTAGTTACTGCCTCTCAGTTCCACAGCTTGGCATAAATGCCCTATATTCTCCTCCTTGTACAAAAAAAAGTCTTTCAGGTTAATAGCATAATAAGACATTCAAAATCAACAGACTGATACTTTTTATAAAAATGTTTTTCAAACAAGACATCCAGCACTTTCATGAGTAGAGTGTCAGAATACATCCATAAACTTCAACCCACTGCTCAATAACTAGCTCCAAGACTGAGAGTTCAGAGTCTGATGCAACCTATGTCACAACAACTAACACAACAACTGGCATAGACAAATAGTGGGTTAGCCAGAAAAAAAAAAAAAACATGATACTTGTTTAAATGCAAGGATCTTATATAAAATACTGGAGGGAAGTTACTTGCATTCTTGTTCTTGAGAATTTCCACTTTTACGGTTTTCTCTAGAACCATGAAGGCAGGAATATTTCAAGTGTTATTCTAAAGTTGAAACCCTTACAAAATCATATGACTGTAAAAAGTAGGTTTTTGAAAAAGCAAATAAGTGACATGCAATAAAATTAGGGGAGCTGGCAATACGGTCATGTGCTTAGCATCATAGAGTAAACACCATTTGAAGCTAGCTTGCTAGAAAAGACCATCCTGAATCCCAGTGTATGCTGGACATAGTATGTGGCACATCTACGTCTTTTTCAGGATCAAAATCCTACTAAAGTAAAAGAAATCACATTCATTTTTGTGGCTAGGATACACATATTTTCAAAAGACCTTTGAAAAGAGTCATATTTTCTACTGCCATCTCTCAAAAATCTGGTGGCAAATCAGCAATGAGAAAAACAGATGCAATCTTTTTTTTCTTTTTTTCCATAAAAATATTTCTTTAAAATGCAATTATGTTTGAGTAGAAAGAATCTAGAGATCTCTGCATTTAACTTCTCAAATCAGGCAATGTTCTTACAGAACACTCACATAAAAATTTATATATATACGTGTAAATAACTGAATAGTTCATACCTATGTCATAACTAGCATTGCCTCTATTGCAGTACTACTATACAGAAAGGGAAAATCTTTCAACAAACTATAAAGTTTCATTCCTGCAGTTTTCTTTCCATAAAACTGTGTAATAATTGCTATGTTTTGCTGGGTTTATATGTAAGTTTTGCCATTTTTATACAGTGATTCTTTAACAGTTGTGGTAGCTGTGGTGATGTCAGTTATAATAAGGAATAACAGATGGGCTGGAATGAAGAACAAAGTATTTTCAAGCATCTGGATAGCTAAAAAATTCAATTAGGGGAGTTTTATTTTGACTCCACCCACTATTATCATATATGTGGTTGCACTTTTACACTTTATATACTTAATTCAACTACAATATTTCTCCATGTTTTTTCCAGTTAAATTCAATTCCTGTTGTCTTTCTACTATTTGGAGATCCCAGCTACATAAAGCATGTTCATCCAACAATACTCAATATACTACAATTATGTGCTGGGAAAAAAGTTCTAATTTCAAGCTCATGTTTGAACCAGGCCAATACTTTCTCACAAATTGATTGCAGATTTTAATATTCTTCTAAATTCAAACACTTATTAACATGATTTCATAGAAAATAAAATTTCAGTCCCTTCATTAGTCAAATAGTCTCTGCTTCTGTATTATTCATGCAAGGTGAAAGACTCATACAAGAATACCATTACAAATTTTAGATGTAATTATTTCCCTTATTTTGTCTTGTAAGTAGTAAGAAAATTGGACACTACTATAGCAAGTTAAATCAATAATTTTTCAGTGATTCAGTAAGCTTCAGCACTTCCTGCATCTCAGACTACACAATGCAACCTTAAGGTAATAAATTTAGTTTCTAATTCAGCAAAATCGAATACAGAACTGTGTATGTGAAAAAATTAACACCAAGAGCCTATGGGTAGCAGCTTTTAAGAGATGCCTGATTAATATTACTATCTGACATAGTCATAATGGGCTCATGGTTCACGTACCAATTTTAGAAGTTGAGGCATGACCCCAGCAGTCAAGACTGCAGAGGTCATTCTTGGAGAAGCAGTATTAGCAATTCACAGATAGAAATCACTTCTTGACTGCAAACTGAACAACACAGAATCAGTGGTGATTCTGTGGGACCCTGTGATATATTTATGGGATCACTGTTCCAAATAAACCTAGGCAGACTTGAAGTTCATAAAGAGCTGAAGTGTGGATAAAGCTTGCTAAGTAACCCGGCTTGTCATCTTGAACATATAAAGTCCACTTTATTTCCTGACTTTTCAACAGCTACTTTTGTTTAAATAAGATTTTTTTTTCCCCATCTCAAATAATGAAAGTCTATTTACTAGCTTAACTCAAGCTAAAAGGTTGAGTGCTGGAAATTTAATATTTTAAGAAACTCAGAAATTCTAATTCTTTGGAAGAGATAAATTACTTCCACATAAAAACGCCTTTCCAGACTTCTTTATATTACCTCTTCAGAAAACACGCTGTTCCACTACCAAGTAAAATTATATTTATCTGTCAAATAAATGAAAGTGAAAGCAAATATTCTAGCTGCTTTCATCAACTTGCCCATACCTGTCAACCCCAGATAATAAAAGCAACTTCACATTTTACAAGGCACATGCATCATTATGTGGTCTATTCTTTTAAGAATCTTTCTTCCATGTCCTGCTCACAGATATAGAGGTGCATACAAATGATCACAAAACAAAATTGGTTACTGTATTCTAATTTTCAGATGTAGCTCCTAAAAACAAGAGGCACTACATATGCAAAGCATCTAGTTACCTATAGACAAGCTCTACAGAATCACAGAACATACTGAGCTGGAAGGGACCCACAAGGAACACCGGGTCCAACTCCTGGCCCTGCACAGGACAATATGTACAACTGTTTATATAAAGCCACAAGTTTTAAAGTAATGGGTCACAAATGTGGGAAATGAAATCAGTTTGCCATATTCAGAACAGGTGACTTACCCCAAACACAAACTCACAAATCTCTGCCTCACTACAGTGACTCTAAATTTTTTCTTTCAGGTATTACTAACCAAATTCTAATGTGGCTCGAGGGGAAAATATCCTTCATTCAAACATTGCATTTGCTGATAAACTGGTGCCTAAAATACTAGGAGTCCCCAGTAGAACAGAGATGGAAGAAATATCCCACAACATATCCCCTAAACTCTGAGGCTGGCTTCCTGTCACAGCTGTGCCTACTGATAAATTCCACATGAAATCAACATTTTTTTTCCATATGGATACCACCAGACTTAATCTCTCAGTGGACAGTCAAAAGCACAAATAACCAAAATTAGAGACATCATGAAACACTGATTTGAAGAAAAGAGGTATTTGAGCAAGTTCGCATTCTATTTCATTTTAAAAGAAAAAGTCAGGCTACCTTTTAGCATTCACAGGCTTATCAGATATAACTTGAAGACTGTATACAAACAATATCAAGAACTAAGTACAGAGTAGTGAACTTTAGAAATGTTCAGAAGAATAAAACCTATCTCCAATTTTAAGGCTTCGTGCTTTCCTATGGCAAAACATAGGTTCATAACTCGGTAGCAATCAAAACAGAAGCCCCTTTCTTAAGACTATATCCAAACTCAATGTAAGTGTACATATAATACTCTGTCTATGTGTTTTAACTCAACCCATACTGGCATTTCAGATGTTTGTGGTAGAAATATCCTAAAGGCTGGCAACACAAGCTATTTTGCTTCAGACTGAATGCACCTTAACATCATGTTCTAGTTTCAGGCCAACCAGGACAGAGTAACTAATATTCAGTGCAATCAATCAGCCATTACAAGATGTACTCTTAGAAACAGCTCTGCCAACTGTCAAATAAATAGAAAAGTAGTTGTCTAGGTATTATAAACCACTCCAAGGACCTTTAATGGTCAAGCACATGGAGGCAGAATAATTCAGATACAGAAAGCAAACATGACTTGTGATGGGCTCATAAAAAGTGAGAAGAGAACAAAAGAGACAGAGAAATCTTAACACATCTCAAGAAGCAGCAATCAGTGAAAAATTCATGGTATTTATAATCCATAAATGTAAGAGATATTGCTCATGAGACTTCCTTTGCAAAGGAAATGTGGAGGTAAAAGAAGGTCTTAGGAAAGAGGCCTCTCATGAAACAAAAAAATGGAAACTCAAGGGCAGGAAAAAAGAAAATGGACTTTAAAGTCAATTCTATGAAGATACTTACATAATTATGATGGATACCAAGCAAATACTGCTCCTTACAACTACTATTTCAACACTGAAATTTTGAACAGAGTAGGAATTCTTGTCATTCCTTTGTGTAACTTTCCTATATTTCAGCTGTTTCAACTGCAGCATATGGATAGTTTCTCTTCAAACCACTTTAAAAAGGTTTGGAAAGTGCGGTTTGTAGATTGAGTGGGGGGATGTTTGGGGGTTTTTAATCAACTCACACAGAACACCTCAACCATTTTCTTCAAGAGCTTCAGCTTCAGTGAGAGTGTGTTTGCACAGCCATAACTTGAATGGTAACAACCCTGGGCAAGCAAAAATATAACTGTTCAAGCAGGCTTATCCATGGGAAGACAAATTTGTGCTGAGACAGAGACCTAAGCAGTTCAAATTAATTTAAATTGTCAGCGTAAGTGGTTACACTTCTGAAGCAATCCAGGCAGTGTGAAGTATGTAGGAGTCCCCTTGACATTACAAATATGTCAGAAAGAGTAACTAATATACATCAACAGAACCAGAATATAAACTTCCAACAAAATAAGGGACAAACTTCTATAACAATTACTAGAAATGAACTTCCAGTTCAGTGACTAGAGATACTCAGGGAAAACCCAGAATGAGATAAACACACAAAGTTTTGCCTGTGGTTCAAGTTTCTGGTCACAAGCTTTTATAGCAAATTTTTGACATCCTGACAGAGAGCATTCAGTTTTTAACAGAAGGCAAAAAGTTTAAAAGCTTAAAAATACATAACTTTTCGAGTGCAGAAATACCTAAAAATGTTCCAAGTAACTGCTTCTCCTTGATTCTATTTTTTCTTCCATGTTTCTGAAAATGTGATGGAAATCAAGCAGCTTGTACTGGAATTTGATCTTGAATGTTGTAGTATATTACTATCTACATACAGGTATTGCAATAGATAAATACTGTATTACATGTTATTATAAGAGGAAAAATCAATTCATAAATAATAAGGGGGGAATCACAAGTTGCTTTTGTGAGGCAATCACTACTCCTACCCTAAGGGATTTACATAAAATAGCTTCTAATAGCATTTTTCTTATCCAGCAAGCCAGAGTCACACATTAGAAGTAACAGACATTATGCCTTAAGGAGAAAATACAAATGACCATGTAAATGAACATACAAATGAGCTGTAGAGACAACTGTTTCAGAATGCTCCATTTACTTTGTAAGTATTATTGCAATAAAAGTGAAGAAAGTAATTAATTGGCATGCATCATATCTAAGGCACTTCAATCTTTCAGCAGTGTAGGATTAACAACTTTATGCTTATTAAAGTCCTTAATATTATTTATGTTACAGTACTACTGTGCTCAGAGGCCCAAACTAAGACAGGTCTCTCCTGAGTACTAGAAAATCATTATCACATTGACACACAAGGAATTCTCTTTCAAAATATTTTAAAAAACCAGAAAAACCACATATGCTCTGTTTAAGCCAAATTACTATATCTACAGGCTTTACTACAGTTTTTCTGTTTAGCTCATTTATTCTTTTTAATGCCAGAAGTACAAGCATACTGCATATTTTCCAACAGATGGGTAAAAGTACAGCTCAGAAACATACAGCCCTGGACCTCTCCCTGCCTCTCAGGCCGTTGGGTGTAAGCACACAGATGCTCCTTTGTTTATCAGTACCTGAATAAAGAGGTTTGCATAACTAGATTGCTGTCTCTCCACCTGCTAAAGAACACAACCCCAAGTCAAAACCTGACATTTGTAGATCTGTGGGAATTCCGAATCTAACTGGCAAATTGAGCTGGGACAGATTTTAGGCTCTCAGATTTCTCCCTAATATCAAACTGCTCAGTGTTGACGTTCACAGGGAACAGGCAGAATCTGCATAAACATTTTAGACACATTATTGGAACAGATGATTCAATATAATGGGTTTCCAAACAAGTAATTGTATATACAAATATTAGTACAATCTGCTATTATAAACATCAATGGTTTTTTTCAAATTTTTGCAATACAAGTGTTTTTTCCATACTTCAAAAGCTGTACTGTCATATCCTGCATAATTGACTTCTGGGTTATACTAAGTGGCCCACTGAGACTCTTCATTATATTTCACTTGTTAAGACCAGCTGGATGAAAGCCAGCCCAACCCTCTCCAGAGTCTAAAAAAACATAAATTATGAATAATTTTTTTTAAAAAATTAGGTATCTATTAGTAACAAACAAAACACAAGCATCCCTCAGATTACTCGGCACAACTCAGCAAAGCTAGTTAGTCAGATGTTCTATTTCCATTTGTTTGGAGATAAAATGCTTGACTTGTGATGAAATGTTTAGCAATGCAGTGTATGTTGGCTCAGCAGCCACCAGCCTGCTGAGGATCAGTTCTACGTGACAAGGATATTCCTACTGCATCCCCTATGGTCATAGGCACTGAGCAACCAGCACCCAGCCCAGCTCTGGGGGCACACAGTACAGGCATAAATTGGATTGTATAAAAACACTGTCTTGTATAAAAACACTGTCTGTAGTTTGCTTATTTCAGTGACAGTCACAACGCAAGTTGTAAACACGTCCTACTTTCTCTTCACCCAATCCTCTACCCAACCACTTTTCCCGTGATCTGTCTTATGCTTCTTTTACAAAAAGTTTTGGTCTGTTGCAGTGCAGCCCTTGGCAATTTAAACAGTTCCTTAATTTCTATAATTTAACACTGGATTTTAATAACCCATTCCAACAAATCACCTCTGGAATGCATATGCTCTTAAATGCTTAATGAAGAACAGATTTTCACTGAGATTCCCTATTTTCCTGTCTCAGGGAAGGACCTTGCCAGATTGCACAACCACACTTTTCATTCTTTTCAAAAAGAAGCTACTGGGCTGGAACTATGAGACTCCAGGTTCAAACTTCACTCAAAAAAAACAGAAAATCTAAATCACGATAGAGCAATTCTAGTATTGTTCTAGTACACTCATTAATGAAATGAACATTTTACAAAACAAAGGAAAAACTTAGAATTTTCCTTTTAAAAGTTAACTTATTTGCTACATACCTCAGAACTGTTTGTTAGGATCTAGATGCAAATTACACAACCAGAGATTAATCTAAGTAAAAAGTAAACTTTAACTAGTTACTTACTGAAAATTCGCTACTTTTACTGACACAGGAATGCAGGGAAGTTGAGTGGCCCATTTCAATGTAACATCTTGATAAACATTCAACATTTTACTGTGGTTTGCAATTAAAGTGTTTATTGTTCCTTCTCGCACTGTTCAAAGATGAAAAAAAAAAAAATTAAAATGAAAGATTTTTCATTAGCCAGTACTTTTCTTTGAGCCTTATATAGTTACGTTTTCTTTTATTTTTTTAGCCATTAGTTGTTATAAATTAATTTATTATAAATAATCAAAAGTTAGGAAAGTTACATTGACACTAACCAAGGACATATGTGATTAATTGTGGATACCAATTTCAATTGCATATTACACAATATATGCCACAACTTGCTAAGGTTCTGGCCAGCCTTGTTTGGTAATTTAAAACACAACAAACAAAGACTCATAATGGCCATGTTGGCATGCCAGGATAAATATGACAAAATACACATTGATTAAATATCCGCTACTTACACTATTCATTAATTCTTTATTTTGTGAATACCAATTAAATGTGTATGCATTTATAGGGTGTATTTATAGTATAATTCAAAACAAAGCATAAAATGTGAAGACTGCTAAGATCAAATTTGTAAAGATTAAAATGATATTTTAAGTTCAAAAGGAGACATACTGTCAAAAATTTATCAGACAGTTTTTGAAACATTAAAAGAGAACATGTATTAAGAGTCTATAATTCTCAACAAGTATCTAAGTTGTTTCCACCAATTTATCGCAATAAACTTTGATCTTTTTAAGAATCTGTAAGTATCAGAAGGTCATAAATCAAAAGGTCCTCAAACAGAAGGTCCTCAAACACAAGTTTACTCTTCCAAAGACTGTCATTCTTCTGTGCTTGCTGCTTTGATAGCCTGGGCACCAGACAAGTACCTCCATGATTCTACAGATCATAGACTCACAGAATCATACAATGTCTTGGGTTAGAACAGACCTTAAAGATCATCTAATCTCAACCCCCACTAACATGGGCAGGAACACCTTCCACTAGACCAGGTTGCACAATACCCCACCCAACTTGCTTATTCAGAAAAAAATATTTATTCATTAAAAAAAAAATTAACCAAGTTAAAGTTAAAGCTTCCTTTTACAAACCTGAACAGTAAGGAATGAAGCAACTTGGATTGTAATCAAGTTTTTTCATGAATCGTATTTGCCCATTATCCTTAAGGCAAAAGAAGTTTCTCTCACCAAGCACAAAAACAGAAGAAACTCCCTGATTAAATGAGACAACGCATATATCCAGTGCTTGCTCTCCGATGTTTAAAACCCAATCCACCTTCAAAAGAAAAAGCATGCTCCAGAAATCAAGTGACAACTGCATATTAAAGACAAAACATTGAGAAGGCTCAGAGCTAGTCAAATTACATATCATTTACATACACAGAAAAGCAAAATCAAGGTCTTTTTCTGGATAAGAATTATCCTCTTATTCTTAGGGCAGTCAGCAGTCAGCAACTTTCCTTAATGTGACTCAAAAAATGTCTTTTTTTTAATATGTCATTAATTGTTTGCTATGCAGTTCAGTTAAGTACATTTAGAATTTAAAATACACATCCCATTCAAAATGAAAATGCTTTATACTTTAACTAATTAATCCAAGAATAGATATTTAGGATAATTTTCATCTGCCTCCATGCAAGTCTTTGGTTACTAAGCAAAAGGATAAAGAGCAAAAGGTGACAACTTATTCTACCAATATATGTAAATGGAAAACTAGACAAACATTTCAGGTGTGTAAGTCAATATTTATGCTTGCAGTCATTCATGTACACCCTTTAACCTGGAGAATGCTTGTGTATGTCATAGTTTGTTTACTTCTCCAGCTACATACATTGATATAATAAGCAACTACTTAGAAATCCTGCCTCCCCTGTCTTTAAACAATACTACTGCTTATTGACACTTATCATTGATTTGTTTCTTCAGCTCCTCTGATAAATTCCAACTAAACACATGTGCAAAAAATGCTTTTGACTTCTGCCAAGCTGGTTAAACAGAAATTTAGAATTTTGAGGTAAAAATATATCGAAGTTCAACTGTCAGCAATTCCTATATGAAATGTCAGCATTAATGATTTTGCTTAAAGAGCATAGAATGTGCCAGAAAATATCCTGGCACATCTGATATATGAAACTAGAAGTTCCATCTTAAAAGTTAAAGGGAAAAAACCAGCTGATTATGTTTGTTTCCATGCATGCTTCAAGTTTTAGATTAAAAACTGTTCCATTTTCAGTATATCTGATAAGTCTCCAGGTTTTTTTATTTATAAATTGCCTTCTCCCACTTCTATATGTAAGATTCAGTCTACATGTGTTTGAAAAATTCTACAATTAGCCCGAGGAAGGAAGATGCTCTCCCAATATTTTACTGTTGAGCCTGAAATATGATGAATCAAGCATTTTATATATGCAGTGCATTTAGCAGACAAGCAACTCTACTGCAGGACCACAAAAAATTAAATTCTCTTCCTCTTAAGAGGAGGTAGCTCAAATATTAAACTAAATAGTGACAGGGACCTCCAGAAGACTTTTGAATCCACAGGGTTTTGACAAAAATAGTTCAGGACGCTATTTATGGAAATATTTCACTGTGAATTTTTCTCTAAGTACAAAGGATTCCCCAAGGAGAATGAGATTCATTTTCTACAATACAAAGTCACAATCAGACTTCATTTAAACACATGAGCAATAATCCAGGTATACCTATTTATCTATTTTACTACTGTAGGTTCTGTATTACAAAGACTGCCTTGGAAATAGTTATTTCCACCACAGTAGTTTTTCTTTCCTCACTAGAAGAACAGCAAGTTTTAAGGCCCAGCCTTAAACAACAGAAGCCCAAAGAAACCTTAATAGAAATCTACTGGAGTCTTTCCATTGCCCTTAGCAGAAATTGGATCAGGTCCTTTGTCAGCAGACAATGTTTCCATTTGTTACTTAGCATCAGTCATTTCAATATGTGTGCAGTGTTCATAGAGGGTATGTAAAATAAACAGGTTTTACCAGAAGTCTTTTTCCAGAACTGAGTTTTTGCTGTTCTGTGTCTTGTCTTTCATCAGCATCTGTTGCAAATGCCATCACTTGGTATCTGTTACAGGCAGTTTAAAAATATTAAAAAAAAAAAAATTATATCTTTGTTATATTACCTCTACACTGAGTAAAAAATAAAATATAATTCTGATTATACATACACAGTAAAATCACAGTCTAAAAGGATGGTTAGAAAGCCTACTGCAACATGTCTACTGTCAGCAAAGATGTTAAGACTAGTATCAGTGCAAGGTAGCAGCTAAGTGTAAAGGTAGAAATTAAAACAAGCATTTATATTCAGATTTTATGAGGAATTAAAATAAATTCGACAGTCTAAATATTAGTAGATAGAAGTACAGACCACAAAGATTGAAAAAATAAATTATCAAACTGTGCAGTCGGAATTCTAATAAAAAAATGACCATTTTTTGTACTTATTAAGCTTTTAAAAAACTTCCAAAACCACTCAGAAATACAATCTGCTCTATCTAATAGTGCAACTTGCAAGCACCTCCATTAAGTAAACTAAGCATCTCCAATCTAGGAGACTGCAGTAAACTGGAATCAGGAGGTGGCACATTTAACAAAAGTTGGAAGGTTTGTGGCATTTTATTATTTTAACTGCCAACAAACGATACTAAGAAAAATTGGCAATGAAGATATTTGAACTATATCAACTGCCATAAAAGCACTGCACATCTATCTGTCCTCTTTACACCTATGCAATCCTCACTGTTCAAACTCTGTCCTCATTGACTCTTCTGTAACTGTTTCCTGAATTTGTGCTGGTATCGTAATTCACTGATCTACCCTGTTTCTTGTGTATACACATAGATAACCTGTGGAATACTGAAGGTTTCTAGATAAGTGAAATAAACAACAGAATAAGACCTAACTTAGACTTATCCAAAAAGACAGCACTTAATTCTTGAAGTCATGGAGTGCCATCAGTTCCTAAGCTTAAACCAACACAATTCTGAATGTTCCAATTCAATCTAAAATATCAGTACATATTTTTCTTCATTGTCAAAGCTGGAGATTTAAAATTACAATATTCCTTACATTTCATGTGTGCTGCAGCGCAGCAAAAGGACAAGGCGTAATGGCCATATATTAAAACACAAGAAGTTACATCTCAACATGAGGAAAAGCTTCTTTACATTGAGGGAGGCAGAGCAGTGGAATAGGCTGACCAGGGAGTCATGGAGTCTCTCTCCCTGAAGAGAGTCACAGCCTACCTGGATATTCCAGTGTCACTCACTCAAGGTGACCCTGTCTTTGCAGGGGGCTTGCACAGATGGACTCCAGAGGTCCCTTCCAATCCTAACCAGTGATGCTCTGCTTGCTACTGAAGGATTTTAGTTTCTAAAATTGTTTTACTTACAAAAGTAAACTATGTACTTCGAGTAAGAAATCTAATTGTTTAAGGCGAATGCTATGACCTAGTAAATAATATTGAGAGAGCTGCTTTTAGTACAACTAGGATGTCTTTAACTGTCATCTGTATGAATGAATTTACTTCCCTTATTCAGTTTAACACTTTTATAAGAGAAGTTGCAGATTCACAGAATCACAGAATCACTGAATAAGTTGAGTTGGAAGGGAGCCAGAAGGATCCTGACCTAACAAAATTTTCTCTTCACCATATTTTATTCTTGGAAACTAGTCTTGGAAAGCACCTTAACATTTTATTAACTAATCAGAGACATAATACAGATGTTTCAAATAAAGCTCACATCAAACAGCAATATTTAAGTCAGCTAGATGCATATGGTCTTTCATAAAAAAAAAACTCAAGCCACAGATGACCAACACAAACTTTCAATTTAGCTATCACATCAAGCATATAAGAGGCATTTTGCTTTTAGATCTTGAAAGAATTCAGGATCAACACAGTAAAAATTGCTTTCAAATGAAGTCTCTAAGAGCTATAAGAAGATGGATAATTTGAAGTTTAGCAACTTATTCTGCTAAAAACACTAGGTAGAACTGTTGTATTTTTTATTCAATACCATAAAAATAACCTCTTCTCTCCTTAGCATATCTGTTTCCTTCCCTTTAAAAGGATTACTTAACTCTGTTCTAATGTTCTAATATTTCAAACACAGACTAGAGATTAGTTCCATTACTGTTTTAACATTTGACACTTAAGACCAATAACCAAGTGAAAAATTTGTTTAAAACTATATCCCTACAGTAAGTACAGTAAGGATGGCATGCTTTTGAATTAGTAACAGACTGATGAATAATTGTAGGCACATTTTTTGTAAAGGTCAAGAATCTGAACATAATTTAAACATATGAGATGTTCATTTTAAAGGAGAAAATATATCTTTATTCCTTGACACCAGTATTAGATTATATTATAATTTTATTCTAATATTGTATTAGAATTTTAATTCTAAATTCTTAGGAAAATTATTAATTTTCTATTAAATTACTTTTATTTGCAACACATATATCTTGCCCAGTTTTAAGAAAACAATGCATGATACGTATAATCTGATTAATCTTAAGCAGCAAAATAAAAAGAATATTGCTTGAGGACTACAGGTGACAGAACAGGGTCTGTTCTGTCAAACACAAAGCATCGTGTTTGACTAACATTCCGTAGATTAGATTCCCAAGGCATTATTCATAAAAAGAGGCATTCTTATTTTCTTAAATATGTATGATTACCTCTGAAAAAAATCCTTAAGGTACTTGCCCATTCCTTCAGCCTCATGAGATTCCATGAAAGGCAGACCCATCAAACCTTTTTATAGTAGCCACTTCCAAAAATTTGACATTGTCCTTGAATTTCAGGACTTGGAATTTGTCCTTCTGTCCAGGATGAAAATATTAAAGAAATACTGGCTCCAGTATCATCATCACTCATCTTTGGCTGCTGGTTAGAACTGTGAACAACTACTGCTCTGTAAGCTTGACAGCTCTGACACTTTTTCATCCATTTTAGGGGGTGTGGATTTTTGTTATCACAGGTAGTAGCTCTGCTTCAAACACCACCCCACCCCAGTTTACTGCTAGGGACAAAGATTCAATAACCCTAACATTAGTCCTCTGTGAGAAAAAGGGTCTGAAACAGGGAAACATCTCGTTTGAGAAAGGCTTCACAGCAGACATACACCACAATGTCCCACTGCTCAAGCATCCACCTAATTCTAAACAGATGAATATTTGATAAACTCTCAACATGGTGACTGCATCGAGAGCCCCATGGATTTAAGCTGCTCCTTCAGAGTAAACATAAATGCTCCCTTTTCTGTCTTTCAAAAATCTTTCACATTCTCTTTCTTATTCTCTATTAGATTTGTGTCTGATTGGCCTTACAATACATAGTCCCTGTGCTTGGAGGGAGTGAAAATGTCTTGTGCAGTCTTTACTTTCCATAAAGTTAATATGGTCACAAATTAAAATAGCTCACAAGAGTTTCATCCATGTTCCAATGCTGAAAGCACAGACTAGACTGAACTGAAGCAGGGATAAAAACTGGCAATTGGGAGCAACACAGCCTTGATAAACTAGTAGACTTACTACCTTTATAAAAATAAAATAGGACCATAAAGTCCTCAGTACTCACAGCACACTTTCTTCTACAACTGTATTCAGACAGTAATTACTCAGCAACATATAACATCTTTCCTGCAACTACTTGCTTTTGGATACTCCAGTAAAGGCATTAAAAATTAAACAAGATTACTTTCAATGTGTTTACCTAGTAAATGATACCACCAAAGTGTACTATAATTACTGAACATAAACACATACTTGTAACTCTCAACCTGCTGACAAGAAGACACTGTAATGAAAGAGTCTGTGCGAGAGCTATAAGCCAAGGGACCAGGAAGAAGAAAACCAGGTAAAAACCGGCCAAAAGCGTAACTTTCTTGTTCAAACAACATGAGCATCCCATCCATGGACTGTATGCAGATCAAATCTCGACCTGAGGGAAGCAACAGAAAGAAATACAAAGGAAACAAAGCAATGTTAATTGTGTAGTTTTAATACTAAAACTGTGAGTAAATTAAAAATGTACTCATAAGTAATTCTAACAAAAGCATATTTTCATTTATGGGAGTGTCCACTATGAGGAAAAACATTAAATATTCCAACCTTGATAAAAGCTTACTTTCTAAAATAAACCAATTAGATTGTGGAGACAAATAACATTAAGAATACATTAAAAAAAAAAAAAAAGGCAGCAAGATATTTTATTTCAAAACAAAAATCCTAAGGATATAACTATTAAAATTTCAGTTTAAAGAAACATTTCAATATTCCCAAAACATCAAATTATTCTGGTTCCTAAATGCATCCATAACTTAAAAGTAGCCATAACAAATATGGTTTAAAATAACCAATTCTGTTCTTTCAAGTCTACTTAAGCAACATAACAGAAAGTCCTACAAATATGTGTTGTTGTGAAAATAGTACAATGGTAATGTCTTCCATGTTTTACGCTCACATTTTCTGTCTTCAAGGAAAGAAAAAACAAAGTTCAACTCTGTATTACTAGCAAGTATAAAAAAATCAAATAAAAAATTTCAGCTTGGAGTAAATTACTTCAAGCCTTATACATTATTCATCAGCCGTAAGACATGACATGAGACACGGCTTGTCATGCCTCAAGTACAACAATATAAATTCAAAGTCTCATTGAGAAGATTCCTGAGATCAGAAGCTGATTATGCAGTTTGCACTTCATATGTAAGGGTGACAATTCATACAAACAATATTTTTTAGGCATTCAAAGAGAGCTATACCATTAAGACTAACACTTTCTTAAGCTGAAAGAAGCATCTCTCCTGAATTCATAGATAACCTCTTATCTAGCAAACATTACATGAAATATTCAAATGTCTATTGTATATTCAAATGTAATTCAAAATGTCTATTCACCTCAATTACAATACTCTATTTTGTCTCAGGAATGATTCTGTATGCATGAAAGACTCAAAAAAATTGTCTGTTCACTAAGTTCCACCCTCAATCCTTTAATAAGTTTTCTAACATAGGAAGGTCAAGCAAAATAAAAATAGACTAAAACTTCATTCTTACAGTTTCATAAAGGTAACTAAAGTCAAATATTCAATATCTGAAAAGCAACAAACATACAGTGCAAAACATTGTTCATCTCCTTTGGCTTTTAAAAGCACAGCAGCACTTCTTAATATACCCACCACCTTGTTCATCTTATTCGTGTTGTTCCCACTCACTAATTTTCAAATTTGGATTTTAACTAGCTTGTACTAGTGGGTCAAACTCCAGTTATCCAAACTATTACATGTAAAGCATAATTAAAGAAAATTAAATTGTGTATGAACTCTTATTTCCTAGATATTTATAGGTCAACTTATTTCCTTCAGCCATTTGTTTTTAATGTATGCCCAGTGAATGGAGTTTTTATGTTTCACTTTGAAAAATGCAGTCCTCCAAACACTCAACCAGAAATGGCCATTTCAAAAAAGCTTATTGCAGCCAGTTGGCCTTGCCAATGACACATTTATAAAGTGAAAATATAAACCACAGTATTTTCTGCATATCAGATGGAATCACTTAGTGTACTCTACACAGTTTCAGCAGCTTGCATCTCAGGAGGAACGTCCATTAGCCAGAAAGTGTTACTTTTAAGCACAAGTCTAGCTACTGTTGTGTTGTAGTTTTGTTATTCTAGCAGAATATGAATATATTTACATCTCACTTTTAAGCCACAATGTATTTTCAGAGCTAATGCAAAGACAAAATGAGAGGCAGGTAGTAGTTCTTTGAAATAAGCTTCTAATTAAATCTATTTTGGAGCTCAAGTTTTTTGCATGTTAATGATTTCCTGTACTCAGAGCTTCCCCTCTGGCACCAAATTATTTTCATAGAATGTACATTATGTAATCACAGGGCCTGAGCACCACAAGAAATCAGGCAATGAAAAATGAAGTGTGATAAATTGGAAATCAGAAAAAACTTTGTAAAATTACAGAGTTTTTGAAGACATCAGCAGAGAAAACTGCTTTCAATGGTAATCAAATGCCTCACTAAAAGAGTCTTGTGTGGAAGGAAGCATCAATGAAATAAAATTAAAAGGTAAACTGGCATTTACAACACACTCAGGAGCCTAAGAGCTCTTTACTGTTACATGGGAAATGCTTTCCTAATACGATAAAAAAGTGACCAGTGAGGTAATGCACATAAACTATATATTCCCACACACAGTCCTGACTTGAAACAAACAAGTATGTTTTCCTCTTCCTTCATCATTGAAATTTGCCCCTGAAATTTCTCACAGCAAAGGGAACACAGGCTTCTCCAGTTCAAACCCACTCTGGAAAATTCTATTTGCTTCTGAGTATTGCTCCTTTAGCAAAGCAGATCTGGGGCAATTGTGAGAAAAGGACTTCAGGGATCAGGTCTGACGAATGGAAAAAACATTTGAAAATAACTTGAGCAGTTCTTAAAACAATGTATGCCTAGCAAAAGAAAAGTCTTACATTTCCTCCCTAACCCAGTGCAAAAAGCACGTATCAGTGTACATTCAGAAAGAACTCTGAATTCACTAGCTTGGTGGTCTGGTGGCTGCTCTACAGAAAGCAACAAAGTTCAGAGCTTCAGCTGTGGCCATTCATCCTAGGCCAGAGGATCTGACTGCCAACACCCTGAACACAAGCAAAGAGGAAAACTGCCCTGCATCACTCAGTGATAATGCAAGTACCCATCCCAAATGATGCACAAAGTATATACACGTTCCAGCTGATACTGACTGGATGCTTTTCTGCTGGAATTGAAAAATCACTCCAATGGGAAGGAAATATAAATAGAATAGTGCATAGGAAGAACTTTAAGAGAAACTAAGGAAAGTGTTTAAGGAAAATACTAAGTCCTTATTCTACTAAACCATTCTGGATATTAAAGCATTGCAGTAAAATATATTCGTAAGTCCCACCACAAGAGACACTCTCTGTAACAGCACTCTCTGTAAGGAGCCTCCCTGGTCAAGTTCTAAAGCATGGACACAGAGCTGTCATGAAAAAAGAAATGCCCTTGGTTCTCTCACCCATCATACTATATTCTAACCTCTTGTAGATTTCTGCCTGCCATAAAACATGAGGAGGATTTCAGGTGGAAAGAGAATCTTGAACCATTGAAATATCTCCTAAGGCAAATCAGCCCTCACTCACACAATTAATCCCTTAGACACTTGTGATATGTTCCTTTGTTCTTAATTCAAGTCTTATCACAGAAGACAAGGCAGTTAAATTATGTTACTTGGGAATGAGACCTTTCAATCTCCTAACCAGAGGTAGTGGAAGGACCCTTAGGGAAAACACCAGTATGTTTCAAGGGAGTAAGACAGACCAGCATGGAGTATAAAGATCTCAAAGCATCACAGCTGCAATGTCCAACATATTAAAATTCCTCCTGAAAGAAACATAGTATTTGGCACTGTGTACACATGACAGGTAAAGTCTCTTCCCTTAAACAGATTATAGTACAAAAATTTGTTTATTACAACCTTCATATGAAGCAAATCATTTTTTCTACAATTGAAAGTGGATGTTTCCACCTAGCGCAAGAAATACTCTCAGTAAAAATGTTCAGGCAGCTATGAAAGCAGTGTTATTCAAGGTTGTTCTTTGTTTTAATGCAGAAGATTAATTATAGATAGCATAAACAGAGGAGGTCTTGAAAATGGCTGTATGCATGGATGTAGCCTGAATAATGATGATTCATGAAGAGATGATAAAATTCTTCCCCTCAGATTCTTCTTTGTTTGTTTGATTCTCAGATGTTTGTTGCCATAACTTTTTCAGTAACTTTTTCAGGCCCTAGAAGCTGCAGAAATCTTCTAAGAGCCTTGCATTCATACAGGCATTACAACACTGGCATACACTTTTTCTAAAGCAAGTAGGAGGAATTCCAGTCTGTGAACCCTTCTGCTCTCATCTGAAGTTATATACCTACCATACATTTTATAAATATTACAGAACATCTTACTGAACTAGCAAATATCCCACAAACAAGTACTGTCACCAGTCGGCCTTCGAAATCAGTAACATTTGACTGAATAGTTCAGGCATCAGTTGGATGCCTGAAAGGATGATGAAAACATCAGTTGGATGTTTTTAGCCAATCATAAATTAACAGCAGACCTTTCACTGAGTCAACATGAAGTTGAATGCATACCCTATTTTTCAATATTTTAGATACTTTCAAAAGTTGTCAGTAAGATCTTAAGTCACCATCATAAAATAAATCTATCAACTTTAAAATTCCATTTAAAACAGACCTGAAAACTTACAATGAAACAGAACTACATGATCCCACTGTTAAAACCCAGTGAAATTCCCAATCTTTTCTACTACTTCTCCTTTTATAGTCTCCTTAGACTAAGAAGCTTCATGACTGCTAAGCACTTCCCAAAGCACTTTGATGTATGAAGCTCTGTCTCAGGGAGGGTAATGAGAGAGTCAAGAGCTTACGGGTCAGGATTAAAGAGCAAACAAATAAGAGTGACACTGTTGTGGGGGATTGCTACAGGCTGCCTGAAGGGGAGGAGGAAGCAGATGAGGTCTTACACAGACAGCGAGAAGTAGTCTCACAGTCACAGGCCCTGGTTCTCATGGAGGACTTCAACCACCTAGACATTTGCTGGAGGAACCACACAGTGAGGCATAAACAACTCAGGAGGTTCTTGGAAAGCACTGGCACTGGTAGTGAAGGAGCCAACTAGGAAAGGTGTGGTGCTGGACGTTTACTAACAAACACAGTATGGTTAGAGAGATGAAAGTTGGGGGCAGCCTTGGCTACAGTGACCATGAGATCATTAGTATCCTTTGAAGAAGAAGCAGGTCAGTGAGTAGGATCACAACCCTGGACTTCAGGAGAGTTAACTTTGGCCTCTTCAGGGACCTTCTCAAAAAATCCCAGGGGAACGTGGGGTCCCCAGAGGGACAAAAGGTCCAAGACAGCTGGCCCAAGCAGTTCTGTGGAACTAATTCCTCAGAATCTCTGGTCTAAGCAGTTCTGTGGAGAAGGATCTGAGATAAACAGCAAAAAGTCCATGAGCCAGCAGTATGCCCTTGTGGCCAAAAATGTCAATGTTATCTTGGGATGCATTAGGAAGAGCATTTCCAGCAGGCTGAGGGAGGTGATCCTGCCCCTCTACTCAGCACTGGTGAGGCCACATCTGGAGTGCTGTGTCCAGTTCTGGGATCACCAGTACAAGAGAGACTTGAAGTTCCTGCAGCAGGTCCAGGGGAGAACAACAAGGATGATTAAGGGATGAGGTCATCTCTCCTATGAGGACAAGCTGAGAGAGCCGAGCCTGTTTAGCTTCAGAAAGATGACTGAGAGGAGCCCTCATCAACGTTTATAAGTATCTGAAGGGGGAGTGTCAAGAGGATGGACTGAGATTCTTCCCAGTGTTGGCAAGCAATAGGATGGGGGGCAGTGGGCAGAAACTGATGTACACAGGAAGTTCCACCTGAACATGAAGAAAAACTTCTTTACTGTGAGGCTGAGGCTGAGCACTGGACCAGTCTGCCAAGAGGGATTGTGAAGTCTCCCTCTCTGGAAATATTCAAAAGCCATCTGGAAACAACCCCAAGTAATATGCTCTAGGGACAAGCAGGGTTTGTGGACTAGATGACCTCCAAGGGGCACCTTCCAACTTTACCCTTTCTGCGTGATTATTTACTAATTTTTTGAGCTAAAGAATTGTTAAAGATAAGTGCTGAAGAATGATCTCAAGAAAAACTGCAGTCGCATCCAAAGAGCTCATTGAGAATACATATAACAAAGTCAGATGGCCATAAGCTTACAGCACAAAAGTGAGGGTTTACTGTACAGAGTATTAGAGGAAAGTCCAATATCCAATATACCTTCAAGAAGTTTCAAATATACCCCAAAAAAATTAGAAATAAACGGCTTGACTTAATTTGCTAAAAAACACCAAGGAAACACAGCCATTTTTCACATTCAAGTCATTTGTCTATATATATCCTAGGCTAGTAACCAACATACAGAAAAGCTTAACTCTTACTTTGTGGCCAAATGAGTCAGTGAATTACATCTCTATCAAAAAAATCACCATCCTATTAGCTTCCTTCTTGGCAATCTCAGAAAAGACTTCACAGGTTTAACAAGCAGGAACAATTTGTAATCCTGTATTTTAAGACTGTTGGAAACACACTGAGAACACTCAAATGAGGAGTTGGCTGTAAAGGGGCTGATCGCTGATGGGGGCCAGGCTGGGCATCAGTCAGTGGGTGGTGAGCAACTGTACAGTTCATTATTTGTTTTTCTTGATTTTTATTTCTCTGTTCTTTTTATTACTATTATCATTATTATCATACTTTGTTTCAAATTTTGAACTGTTCTTTTCTCAACCCACAGGTTTTACCTTTTTCTGATTCTCACCCCCATTCTACAAGGGAAGTGGGAGAAAGTGAGTGAGCAGCTGTGTGGTACTTGGAGACTAAGCTACCACAATGATGTAGTAGACTGATTTTTGATAGGAATGATTTGTACCAAACATAATAACCCAAAATAAAATAAGCATAAAGCATTACATCTTGTACGAGATACATTTCAACCCTCTAGGTAAAGCAACTAACAAGGGTTTGGTGACTTTCCAAATAAATTCCTATAGGTTGGAGACTATTTTGTAATGGAGCAACAACTGATGACCATTAGAAAAATAAACAGAAGCTACATACACACACTTCTGAAAGACCCTTTGAGAAGACAAAATAGACTAAACAATTAGAAACTATAACTGCATTCTTTTGGAGGAAAAACTATGGGGCTGCAAACAAATCTTATAGAAAAATGCATTCACATGAAATGCTGAAACATTTAAATAAGAAAGTACATATGTAAATAATAAAGCTGTACATAGGTTTGAAGTAACAGAAAATCCATCATGTCAAACTATTTATTAGACAGTGTAATAATATATACTGTGTTTCTAAACTTTAGAGACAGCATCTCTAAACTGAAATAAAACATCTGATGTGATCTCAGACAATTGACTCACAGGAAACCAGAGAATGTCAGGCAATAGCACTAAGAAAAGTTTGGAGATTAGAGTAGGATGATGAATTAAAATGAGTCAACAATATGTCATCAAAAAGACAAAAGACGGATTGGGTCATTATTAATATACATGTACTATTAAAAACATGAGGTAATTATTGTTCTGCCTTGGCACTGACTCTTGGCAGAAGCACTGCAGAAACCATAGCCCCACAAGCAAGACACAAATTTTATACTACCACTGCACACTTTTGGTACCATACTTCAACACAGGAAATAAGAAAAAGTGTCATACGGAATTCACCGAAGTTTTGAAAAACAAATCTTTCACTTACATATACAACTGCTCCCAAAGCAAAGTTATGTATTTCTGCAATTGATTTCACTTCATTTAAACTATAGTTCTTTTTTTAAACAAATCTCTGGTTAAGAGATTTATCTAGAAATTCATAATTGAGGCAAAGTTCTGGCATACTGAAGGCAATGAGAACTTTTATTTCAGTTAGGCTGTGATCATTAGGCTACAGTCATTACTGTTAAGAAAAGCTGAAGAGGGCAAAAGAAAATGGATTGTAAGAGACTCAGAGAACATTTTCCTTGATTATTTTTCCATTCACTTGTTCAATTTAGAGAAGTTCTAACTCAATTATTAATAGGAAAAAAAACCAAAACAACACTTTTCCAAAGTTGAGTGAGAAATCATTTAGAAGTAGTGGTCAACAGCAGATCTATTCCATGAAAAGTTTTAAGCCCAAACCTTTCCAAAAATCTGTTCTTATGTAGAAGTAATTTAACAGGAAGGCAACAGTTAAATATTCTGCTCCTCAGCTACCCAATAAATTAAAGTCTGAATTTATACTGCTCCAGTATTTAAACATAGTCATAAGATTCATTTAACCTTACAGCATAAAACTCAGCTGATAATTTTTTTTCTGACTAACACCTAATAAAATTTATTCTTGCAGAATTGTAGAAAAGTTAAACACAGTCTACCCTCCTCACAAAGTTTCCTGTTACAAGATTGCATGGTTTATGCATATGTTGTATTTCATTATTTAAAAAATTCCTCCATATAGCACCTTCTTTGTTGTAACACTCAAAATACTTAGCCTCTAGGCCAGTGCTATAATAAAAGTAAAATGAGTTCAAGGCCATTTGCTGAGAAAAAAGATAGGTTCAAGATATTTTCACACCTTTCTGCTTGTAATGTTTTCATGTCAAAGCTGTATTTTCTTTTTGCCTTCCCTTTGCTATTGTTTTATTATCTGCTTTTATTGGTAGGGTATCCATGAAACAACTTCTAACAAATCTGAACTGCTCTGGAAGCTGACTTAAGGCATTAAGGTTTCAGATGAAAATGTCAATTTCAAAGCCTGTGCTTATTAGGGGGATCCAATACTAAATCATTTATCAACTCATTTGAAGAGTTATAGAAAACTGTGGTTAATTCACTTATTACTTCTTTCACTTAATTTTACTTAATTCACTTATTATTTAATTCACTTATTACTTTCTTATTAGATAATGTAAGTGTGTAGAATCACATAAAGCAGTAACAGTGCTTTTGCAGTCCAAAACCATTATCTATAAGTAAATGCCACTCAAAAAGAATTCAGCAGCTAAGAAAGCAAAGTTATTAAACTATGATTTCTGCCTGTCACTAAATAAAATTATTATTCTGTTCAAGAGCAACCCAACAGATTATATCCCCCACTGGTAAGCAATCAATATGCTGTTTCTTTAGCTCTTAAGAAGATGAAAAAATTTTTAACATTGGAAATAAAAATTTAAAAAATGAAAAGGAACACTGGAAGTATTCAGAGTATTTATACACACACCTTAATGTACCACTTACACCCTGAAGAGCAACCACATAACCCAGTCCTCGCCTGCGAAAGGGTGTCCTACTAGAGCATGTGATCGTTCACATACTTCCTAAGCACTTCAGAGAGCAGCTCAGGAAACCTGCACCTCATTCACCAGTCCTCAAAGCAGAGAACTTTACTATTCACTTCTTACATACCATTGTTTGTTCATATATGAGATACTATCCTGTCCAGCATTCAGTCTAATGCACTACTGACCACAGGAAATTTATGTGATAATCTGTAAAGCTGCCAAAGTTTCAAGTAACAGTGGCTTAGTTTTTACTTCAAAGCCCTTCTCTACTCTTCACATTACTTCTGCAGAAATTTAGTGCATATACTTTCCTCAAACATAAGTCACATCTGACTCAAGACAAACAAGGCAAAGAATGAAATTGTAACCTGATTTGCAAACTATTTCAAAGAAATAAGGGCACTTTTCTTCCACTATAAAAAGCATAATACCATCATTTCTTATAAACAGGTTCCACATCAGTAAATACCTCTTTTTAAGAACAGTCAGGCCCAAGAAGTACATTGATTGTTTCTCAGAATGTAGAAGGACTTAAACTAATGGTATAAAGTGGCTAAGTCCTAACCCATCCAACAGAAAATGGTAAAGTAGGAGTAGGAGTCATGCTCCAAACTACTGTCTTCTTTCACAGAATTCTCTACAGGCAGAAAAACATACCATGTCTAAACACCTTCAATATGGACATGAAAAACTCAAGGCACATAATTTGTCAAGGTCAGAGTTTATTCTGTATGTTGTAGGTACAAAATTAAGGTAACTTCAGCACTAATTATCTAAACATCATGTTAGAAAGAGACAATAAAATTAACTATGAAGTAATATGAAATTATTTGCACTGAGTCAAAAATGAGTTTTGCTTAATGCCCATTCCCTGCAAATCTTCTACTGTGCCAATATTTCAATTTAAAAAATGTAAATTCATGAGATTCTTAAGCAGCTGATAATTATTTCAACCAATCACTATGTGATTACACATCTTTAAGGAGTTTTAATATTTTTACATTAAGATAGTTTACTACTACTATTTCATACAACTGATGTCAACAATGGTAAATTGATTAACCAAAATTCTGCACAGGTAGAACGAATCATCATTATTTTAATTAAAATAATTACACCTACATGATTTTGGTGTAACCATAAAAAACAAAACATGGGAATAATATAAAATTATGACCAAATTTTATCACAAAATGTAACAATACTGGCTCAAAATCCAATCACTACCTAGCTACCAAAAAAATACCCTTCTCACTGTTTTTCAATTAACATTGTTTTAACTTTATTAAGACTAAACAATATATGGAATATTGCTTAATAATACTTGACTATTTTTAGATTAATACCAGATTTATGCCTCAGAAACTGAACTGGAGGCATACTGCATGATAAAGAATAAGAAAAGGAATTCTCAACTGGAACCACTTGCTTCACTCTATTCCTGTCTTTTAAAGATGGAATAACATGCAACTTATTTATCAGAAGCTTTCAATCAGCAAAAAAAAATTCCATCACTTAGGGTGTACCAGCTAATACAACATTTTAAATTATTTATGGGGATAAACTTTTAGAAGAGCATGTTGTTATAGGACAAGGGGCAAAGGTTTTAGTAAAAAAGGGTTGATTTAGATTAGACATAAGAAAGAACTTTTTAACAAGGAGGGTGGTAAAACTCTGGAACAGATTGTGCACTAAGGTGGTGGATGCACCATCCCTAGGTGCATTCAGGATCAGACTGGACAGGTCTCAGAGCAACCTGATCTAGTTGATGATGTCACTCTTCTTTGCAGGGACCCACTAGGTCAGGTTGCTCAGGGGCCCATCCAACCTAGCCTTGAAAAATCCCAGGGATGTGACACCTCTCTTCTTTTAGAATGAAACCATTCCCATTTGTCCTATCACTATCTGCCCTTGTAAAAGATCACATTCCCTCTTCTCTGTAAGCCCCTTTTAAATAATGTAAGGCCACAACAAGGTCTCCCTAGAGCCTTTTCTCCAGGTTGAAAAAACACAGCTGTCTCAGTCTGTCTTGGGAGATGTCCCATCCGTCTAATTGTTTTTGTGGACCTTCTCTGGACCTGCTCTAATAGGTCCAGGTATTCCCTGTGATGAGGACTCCAGAACTGCAAGCAGCACTACAGGTGGGGTCTCACAAGGGAGACAATCACTCCCTCACCCTGCTGGTCATGCCGCTTTTGATGCAGCCCAGGACACGCTTGGCCTTCCAGGCTGTGAGCACAAATTGTTGCCTCACATCCAGCTTTTCATCCATGAGAACACCCAAGTTCTTCTCCATAGGGCTGTTCTCAATTAATTCATCAGTACTCATCTCTGGGATTGCTCAGATGCAGGTGTAGCACCTTGCATTTGGACTTGTTAAACTTTGTCAGGTTTGCCATGGGCCCACTTCTCAGGCTTGTCCAGGTGCCTCTGGATGGCATCCCACCCTTCAGTGGGATGTGTCAATTGCACCACAAAGCTTAGTGTCATCTGCAAACTTGCTGAGGGTGCACTCAATCCATCGTCTACATGATGTCACAAGACAGAGCCCGTAAGAGACACCACTTGTCACCAGCCTCCACCTGGCCATAAAGCCATTGACCACAACTCTCCTGCTGCATCCATCCAGCCAATTCCTTATCCACCAAATAGTCCATCCAGCAAATCCACATCTCTCCAGTTTGGAGGTAAAGATGCCATGTGGGCCCATGTCAAACACCTTAGAGAAGCCTAGGTAGAAAATATCCATTCACTGTCCTTTGTCAACCATTGCAGTAAGTCCATCAGAGAAAGACTGGTCAGATATGATTTGTCCTTAGTGAAGCTATGCCTTAACATTGCTTCCAGGATGATCTATTTCCCAGATCTTCCTTTCTCCTCTTATTATAAATAGGAGAGGTGTTTCCCTTTTTCCAGTTAATGGGACTTTATCTGACTGCTATATTGTATTTCAAATACAATGGAGTGGCTTTGCAACAACATCAGTCAGTTCCATCAGGACCCTGGGATGCATGTCATCAGGCCCCACAGACTTGTGGCTATTCAGTTTCATGAAATAGTCCCAAACCTGCTCTTTGCTTACAGCAGGAGGCACTTGGCTCTCCCCACTCCCACTAGATGTTCAAGGATTTGAGATGTGGGAAACCTGTCAGTGAAGACTGAGGCAAAAAACTCATTGAGCACCTGTCTTCTGCATATCTGTTGTTACCAGTTCTCCTTTGTCATTTATTGGGGGGTACACCCTCCTTGGCCTTTCCTTTCTGACACTGTATAGTTACAGAATAGCTTTTTGTTATTTTTCACATCCCTCACCAAGTTCTGTTCCATCAGTGCTTTGACTTTCTTGATCCCATTCCTACACATTTGAATGATATTCCTGTACTCTCCCCAGGTCACTGTCTTCTGTTTCCACTGGCTGTGCATTTCTTCCTTACTTCTCAGTTTGAGGATTAAATCCTTGCTCATCCATGCTGGTATCTGCCCTACCTTGCTTGATTTCTCACACAGTGGGATGGAGAGCTTTGTGCTCTAAGAAAAGTGACAGCTCTGGTCAGCTACTTTGTCCCTAAGGACAGCTTTTCAGGGCATCTTTTACACCAGCTCTTTAGACATCTGGAAGTTCACTCTTCCAAAGCTCAGGGTCCTGACTTTGCTTCTTGCCAAGACCATGCTCCTTGAGATCACAAACTCAACCAGGCCAGAGCCGCCACAGCCCAGGCTGCCTCCAAACTTAACCTCTTTAATGAGCTCATCATCTTAAATTATGAGCTAAAGCCAAGTACTAGGTCATTGGTATTTGACTCATAAAGACTCAGAACATACTACAGATGTGAAAACAGAAAATACTTTCCAAGATAGTGTAAGCTATCAGCAAATATCCCTTCATATAATGACAGTTGAATTCTTAGCATGGCAGTCTCTAGTGGCGTAATTGCATGATGCCATAAAAGTACAACCTGACCTTATAAAACTTATGTGATGAATATATAAAGTAAAATTTTTGTAAAGCTGAGTCCTCACCATAAGTAAGGGTGTAACATAAAACATAAAGATATATGTTTTTTCACCTTCATTTTCTTAAGAAAAAAAAGATACCTTAAGGTAGAGTACTCTCAAGGTCTTTAATTTTTTTATCTGAAGTAAACCATGAAGTTTACAATATGTTCATTACTTAAGGGCTGTGACATTTTGTGCCTAGATTGAGTTCACTCGGTTGAAAACCAGGGTTCAGCACTACAGACTCATGATTTTATCATGAATCATCCTATCTAAAATCACCCATTTGTTAGAACTGGAGCACTGGATGACAAACTCAACTTATAGCTCTAAGACCATGAGGAAGAGTTCAGAAATATGAAAAGGAGGCATACATTCTAAACAACAAAGGCAGTGGCTTAAAGTTAAGTTCAACTTTTGAAAGTCTGGGCTAAAAATACTGATTTTTTTTTTAATATAAAATCAATAGCTGATCTTTCTATGTCCCTTCTTGATAGTTTCTTGTTTTCATTTTAGCACCAGTGCTCAGAGACAGCAAGAAACAAACACATGGCTAAAGCAGCAAAGAAATGTAAAGATCTGCATTATGATCCTTTGCTGCAGATTTTAAAATTCTAAGTCACAATCAACTCTGTCTACACTATGCTTGACTTGTATATTTTCATCTTTGTAAGTGTTTTCCATTTACTTTATGTTTAAACATTTAAACATGTTTATTTTTAAACATTTCCATTAGCTTTATTTAGAATTCTAGCTAAACTAATAAGGGATTTCATAGTTATTTGTCACACCTCTGGGCCTTCAGTTCTGAAGTAAGCTGAAAGTAAGAGTAATTTCATTTCACCTTTTTGCTGAAGTTCTACAACCAACAGAATACTTTTTATTTTGATCAATAAAAGACTTTTAGCTATAGAGGTTTTCAGAAAGTGCTTTTGTGCTTTCTATACTTAACTATTGCAGCAAATACACTTGTAGAATCGTATCAAGAATAAATGCAGCTTTAGAAATGCTGACCTGTAACTGTTCTGAGAGGACCATCTAGTGGTGACACCCACAATTCACACTCTGGTATTTTCAAGAAAAACATATACTGTTAAACTATGCAAGTCATTGGTCAGCTTCTCAGTCTTTGAGTTTTTTACTCCACAGTTTTAACAGCTTCTTTAATTTAAGTTTCAACTTTCTGGGATGAGAATAAATGAGTTTGTTGTTTCTTCATCTGTTCTTGTTACGAGAACATTTATCTCAATTCTTCCACATGTGAAGATTGCTCATAGACCAAGTCATTAATCTGAAGACATGAAATGTAGGAATTAGGCTACAAAATAGGTTTCTTTACTTCACAAAACCCCCACAGAGAAATCAGGAACAGCTTTTTCCTAATACAAGAGACAAAAAAAATCAACAGTTGAGAAGTAACAGTTGTACATTGTATGTTTTATATATCCATCAGATTTCAATCAAAGAGATGTGCTGTCAAATAGACCAAAATATTACAAGGGTCTAAGCTTGCCATAAACTAGCAAGGACAGAACAACAAAAACTTACATTGAAGAAAGCTGAATGAGAATGCAGTACACAACTAGTGGTGTTTGTTTCCATATTTCGAACACAAGAAACAACTCCAGACACATTAAAATCATCAAATCATAGAATAGTTTGGATTAGAAGGGTTCTTTAAAGGTTATCTAGTCCAAACCTCCCCCACAATGAGGGACATCTTCTAGATCAGGTTGCTTAGAACCCCATCCAATCTAACCTTAAGTGTTTCATCACCCTCATTGTAAAAAAACTTCCTCCTTGTATCTTATCTAAATTGTCCCTCTTTTAGCATAAACCATTTGTCCTCAGCTTTTCTTTAGGCTCCCTTTAAGTAGCTAAAGACCACATTAAGGTCTTCCTGAATCCTTCTTCTCCAGGCTGAACAACTCCAATTCTCTCAGCCTGTCTTGATAGGAGAGGTGCTCCAGCTCTCTGACCACATTCCTGACCCTCCTCTGGACCTGCCCCAACAGTTCCACATATTTCCTGTGATGAGGACTCCAGAACTGCAAGCAGCACTACAGGTGGGGTCTCACAAGGGAGACAATCACTCCTTCAGCCTGATGGTCATGCCGCTTTTGATGCAGCCCAGGACACGCTTGGCCTTCCAGGCTGTGAGCACAAATTGTTGCCTCACATCCAGCTTTTCATCCATGAGAACACCCAAGTTCTTCTCTATAGGGCTGTTCTCAATGAATTCATCAGTACTCATGTCTGGGATTGCTCAGATGCAGGTGTAGCACCTTGCACCTGGACTTGTTGAACTTTGTCAGGTTACCATGGGCCCACTTCTCAAGCTTGTCCAGGTGCCTCTGGATGGCATCCCACCCTTCAGTGGGATGTGTCAATTGCACCACAAAGCTTAGTGTCATCTGCAAACTTGCTGAGGGTGCACTCAATCCCACTGCCTAAAACACATAATTGATGAAGATATTAAAGAGTGCAGGTCCTACTACAGATGCCCAAGGAGCACCACTTGTCATTCTCTACTTCTGTAGGATGGTGAGGGGTCTGGAGAGGAAGGAGGAACAGAGGTCACTTAATTTGCTCAGCCTAGAGAAGAGGAAACTGAGAGGAGATATCAACATCCTCCTGAGGGGAAGTAGAGAAGCAGGAGATCTCTCACTTTAGTGACCACTGACAGGACTTGAAGAAATGACAAAAAGGTGAGCCAGGTGAGGTTTAGACTGGATATCAGAAAAGGTTTTTCACACAGAGGGTGGTTGAGCAGGCTGCCCAGGGAAGTGGTAACACCACCAAGTCTGTCTGAGTTCAAAAAGCTCATTGTGTGATTCTTGAGGTGTCCTGCACAGGGTCATGAACTGAACCGGATGATCCTCATGGGTCCCTTCAAACAGAATTTTCTGTGATTCTATTATTCTCTAAATGCAACCACACAACCAATTCATCATCCAATGAGCAGCCCAACTATCAAAATCACCTCTCACCAATTTAAAGAGACAGGTGTTTTGGAGGAGTGTGTCAAAGGCTTTACAGAAGTCCAGATAGATGGCATCCAT
The DNA here is from genome assembly GCF_971803275.1 of Cyanistes caeruleus. Classification (NCBI taxonomy): domain Eukaryota; kingdom Metazoa; phylum Chordata; class Aves; order Passeriformes; family Paridae; genus Cyanistes; species Cyanistes caeruleus. Next base: position 106,930,716 of record NC_141701.1, read on the forward strand.
AATCCTTACCTCATCCACTGGTGTAGCCACTCCATGGCACTCTTCCACTGGACCTCTAGTTGATCTGTCAGGACTTGCCCTTAGTGACACCATGCTCACTGTCTAGAGTCACATCCCTGTTCTCCATGTGCCTTAGCGCAGCTTCTAGAAAGTTTTGCTCCAGGCACAGAGGTGAGGCTGACAGGTTGCTACTTCCTGGGGGGCTCCTTTCCAGCCCTTTTAAAATGCATTCAGTGTTTCCCTTTTTCCAGTAACCTGGATTTCACCTGCTGCCAAGACTTTTCAAGAATCATAGAGTGTAGATTGGCAACTACATCAGACAATTCCATCAGGTCAGAAGCATAATAACATCATTCAGTGCAGTCGCAGAGACTTAGGTTCCTCAGGTAGTCACAAAATCAATCTTTCCTTGCAGTGGGAGAGATTTTGTTCCCCCAGTCCCCATTCTGCTCTCTACCACTTGAGAGGTGTGGGAAGACAGATTAGAAGTGAAGACTAAGGCAAAAAAGTTGTTGAGTTCCTCAGCCTTCCACTCGTTCACTCTTACCAGTTTGCCAGTGTTGCTTCCTGTGACCTTCCTTTTCTGGTTAATGTTCCTGTAGAAGCCCTTCTTGTTGTTCTTTGCACCCCTCACCAAGTTCATCTCCAACTGTACCTTGGCTTTTCTGACCCCTTCCTTAGTCAACCAGACAGCATCCCTATATTCTTCCCAGATCACCTATCCCTGTCTCCACAAGGTGTGCATTTCCTTCTTGCCCTTTAGTTTGACCAGCAGATCTCAACTTAGACATGTTCATCTCTTGCTTCCTTTCCCAATTTCTCACACCTGGGGATCCTGAGCTCTTGCACTCTATGGAAGGCACCCTTGAAGATCGGCCATTTTCTGACTCCTTGTCCGTGAGAGCATTTCACAAGGGGTCCAACTAACTCCTTGAAGAGTGGGAAGTTTGCTTGCCTAAAGTTCATGGTCCTGGCTTTACTTTTCACCCATCCCATACCCTTCATGACTGCAAACTCAATCTCTTTTTTTCTTTTGTCAGTGTTAAATCATATGGCTGAGTAGAACACACTGACTTACCACTGAAGGTATAGGATTAAGATCTCCATAAAAAGAAAAAAAGCATAATCTTCAGCAAGAGAAATCTGAGCAACTTCATATATCAAGTTCTTGGTGTCAACTCCTACAGCATTCTTTGCTTACTAAGATGAAAAATCATGTTCCTGAGGGTCTGACATTCACCCTCCTCCCCAACACTCCCACAGCATGCTTTCCCTGTACACATGCTTTCCTCCTTCTGTTCGATTGCCATTCTCCTGTGTTTGCTTCAGTAGCTCCGTGAACACGACTTGTGAAGGGTCTCTTTCACCCACACATTGTTTCAAACATGCTTGAGTATAGCAGTAAGACACACATTAGTCACAGTAGTAACAGATGGCAATAAATGCAAAACCTCTCCCTGTATTTTCTTATTCTACTTCCAGACTGTGGTGCAGAAGGAAGACTGTTAGCAAAGCAAGCTTATTGCTACAGGCTTATAGCACCACCATGAATTAACCTCTTCTGAAGGCAAAAGACACTGTTAGCAGATGCCTGAAAAGAATTCCAGAGAAGCCTGCGGAAGGCTGATGGTAAAAAAAAAAAAAAAAAAAAAAAAGTTTATTTATTTACAGACTTTCAGTGGCACACCAGAACATCTGCCAAACACAGATACACATAGACAGCATGGCAGGCTAGACCAGGACAGGCATTTGTTTACTAAAATTAACAGTACTTGCTAGACCTCCTTTCTGATTCACTCTGGCTGGACTTGCAAGATGGAAATAAAAACAATACTGTCCTTCATAAGCCTCAAGGCTTATGAACAAGATATTAAAGATGATATTTAAGAAACCTAAAATAGACTCACTGCAAAAGGCTTGGGGCAAGATTAAAAGCATATCCTTGATAAGAAATCTAACCAGATAGTCTAGGAAAGCTACATAAAAAGAACATTCAGGAAATCTATCAAAAAAAGAATATTCCTTCATTTCCCGAAAAGAACTTTCCCCGTGTCCATTTTGCCAATTTCTCTGATGCATCAACACTTGCCTTATTAGCCTCCTAACAGGTACCTGAACATTCACTATAATTTTCCTAGATTTACGTCTTAAACAGAAAGCATCTTGATCTTAAAATATAAACATGCATTATTCATTACATTAAAAAAATCCCTGCCTTCCTTATTTATGACTTGAGATCATTCTTTGTCCAACAGCAATAACACATATGTGAACTGGAACATGGTGAAAAAAAAAGGAAAAGGTAATTAGCACAACATGCTAACACAGAAAACTCCAATAAGTTTACAGAACTTACTAGAGTTCCTTCTGCTGCTCTTACTGCTTTGTCAAGATTGGCCCTCATTTTGACCATCCTAGGTGTTGAAAAGTGTTTTGCTTGCTGAGTAGGTTCTAGGGTAAACATTACCTCCTGTCTCCCTAGTTTGCAAAGACACCTTCTTCATCAGATTTCTTACATCCACCACAGCTCAAGACATAGGTCTAGCATGAAGATTGAGCTGGTGGTCAGACCTCTACATAGACCTCCATAGTAAATAAACATGCATGTCAAAAATCCAGAGAACTTCTTCTGCAGCACTGCTTGGTGTTTGTTTTATTCTTTTTGAACCGTTCCAGACACAACTTAGTTCACTATCCCCTATACATTTGTTACTGCCACTCCACTGTAGAATGTCAGAGGACATTATTCCTTCTTCTCAGATTTAGGAACATTGTATTGTCTTTCTGCTTTTAACAGGAACATGCTCATACCCTATATACTCATTCCTCAAGATACTCATAGCCCTTATACCTTCTCACCCACATGAGCTAACCATTTTACCCAAGGTAGCTGTAAGAAATTAATAGGTGAAAATCTCTTCTTCAATCAGTAAGGATTTTGGTTGGCTGAATTTAAGCCCAGGGACAAGCCTGAGTGTAATGCATTGTAGCATTATTATTGGAAGATTATTACAGACACAGAACTGAGGGACTGTCTGCATATATTTGCTATATTGATGCAGGAGACTTTCTGCCTTGTAAAGTGAATTATCACTCTGCCAACAGTTTAGAGACACTACTTTTGTTGATGACTGCCACCCCCCAAATACTTTTGGGCAATCTTTAGTTCTAAAAAAAAGATGTTATGCAAAGCCAATCTAAATGCTTCCATATCAGAACACAAAAACAAGTTCACAAGTCCACAAATCCACAAAACACTGATATCTATTAAACTCATTCAAATCTACAAATACACCATAAATATTATTGTCCACTGTTCTGTTTTCCCAATCTAAGTTTAATCAGTTTTTTTAGAAGTCTGCATTACATATCTTTAAAGAAACTTGATACCTTAGGTTCAGCAAAAGAATATGTTAATTTTTTAATTTGTCCAGGATACACAAGCACAGAAAAGTAAAACAGAATTAAATCACAGAAGAAAACAATTATTTTTTTAGATGTTGAAGTACTTTACAAGGAAACAGCCAGGAATTTTGTCACTTTTTTGAAATCAGTATTATCCTTGTAAACTCATACCTAGTTCAAACTGTGAGGGAAAAAAAACTGCTCTGCATTTAATATTCTTCACTCATTTCAACTTGAGTTATTTTCAATATGCATCAGATAAAAAGTACCATCATGCATAGAAAGATGTCTTCCTCTACACAGCAGTACCATGTTACCTTTCAAAATTCAGTTAAACTGATTATAAAGAATATACAAGGAGCTTACCTTTTACACCACCAAATGGGCCATAAGTCATATTACAAGCAGTTCTCTGAAGATTGTGCTCATACATCAGTTTAATCTGATACTGGTTCCCATGCTCCACATTCCCCTGAGTTCCTACAAAAAAACAAAGGGTAAATATTTATTAATTTGATCCACACACTATGGAAAAAATAAAGGAATATCAGTGTAAACAATCTGAAGAAAATGTTACTTAATTTCTAGTGACTTTTGAGATATGAAGGCTCACATTGCTGCTTTCTGAAAAAAAAAATCATCAAGCTACAAAATTCCTAAAGGCCAGAATCAGAAATAAGGTGTTGTTATACTATACATGGTATAAAGGCTTTGCAAAATGCTGAGAATTTATTATTTAAACGTATTTTTCATATTGGGCACACCTCCAAGATCAAAAAAAAAGCTATACTTCCCCCTGCTCAAAGGGGAATTCTTATGATTCTCTAGCTATTTGGTAAATATACTATATCTAACAGTTTCAGCTGCAATAGTCTTTTAGTCTTTGTCTCAAATTAAGTTGTAGTTGGTCATTAGCTACCACTTGACAAAGCTGTGTTTAGGGCACACTCATCATTTCCTTTTACTTTGTCTGAAATTGAAGGGAGCAATCAGCAATGCAAAGATAAAATACAAACAAAGGATAACGAAAATAATTTTGTGATATACGTCACATTCTCTGAAAAGGCCTGCATAAATTTTAACTTCCTGATTCCTTCAAGGACCTACCAGAAAATAAAAGTCTTTCTAAAGAAACTGAAATTCCTCTTTTGAGAATCAAGTTTTTCCTGAAACCCATGAAGAAAGTTCATTACATAAAGTAATACTTAAGGACTAATATTAGCAAACAAAAAAAAAAGTAAACCAAAATCTTTGAGAATAGCCACATCAGCTGGGAATAAAGGTGTTTTCTGCTAAATCTTACCACAGCTTTAATTTCATACAAAGATTATTCCAACAACTTGAACAAAATTCTATGAAAGATTTGTAGCTTATGCTTACATTTTAGGCAATTTCTCCAATCAAACCAAATTTTTAAACAGTTTAAATCAGTTTTAAACAATTACCCCTAAAGCAGGCCCACGTTAGGGAAAAGACTGGAATAGACATGAGGGAAAAAGCTCTGCTGAGTAGTAACTAGAAAATCAGAAACACTTCAGGATAAACAAGTCACAAAGAAGTCAGTCTGTGTATATTGGCAATAATACAATATCAAGGCATAGTTTAGTCAGCCCTGAAGGATGCTTTCATGTGTCAAAAGAAACAGCATAGCAATTTTTATTATGAATAACAGATATGGTAACATGCATAAAGCAAGTAAGGATTCCACTTTATCAAAGTGGAATTTGCCTTAAAAGCATAAAGAAGTAATGATAGTTGTTTCTCAGAGAAGCTTGAGAGTATCCACTCAGATAACAGAAATTACCATTAAAGTATGACTGCTTACAGATTAGTATGAAAAGTCTATTAAAAGAAAGCAAAATTTACTTTTATTATTACTTAACTGCTTAAGTCATGTAAACTAAACAGCAAATTATAACTACTAAAGACTTCTAGACTTAATGTTGTATGCTCTTAATGCAGATTTTAAAATAAATTGTTTTAATAAAAATCACACTGGTAGGCTACAATCCTAAGGCATAAACATTATTACAGCAAAGAGAAAGCACAAAAACTGCAGTACATCTCAAAGAATCCCTCCTCAGCAAAGACCACTTTCACAGGTGTCTCCAGATAGGCAAAGAGAGCCCATTTTTGTAACCTGACTACAAGGCTGTAAATAGGAAAAAGCTTCTCCTACAAGAAAACCATGCTCTTGTAATGAAAGAAATAACAGAGTGTGTCCCTGCATGCGGAAAATGAACAATGCCATGTTTTCTATTGAATTTTGAAGATGGGTATACCATTGACAGATCTCTTAAATCTGTGCTTTGCTTTGTGCATATAGAAGAAAAAAATCAAAGCACAGAATATGTATTTCATGACTAGGCTCTTCACACACAGAGAGAGAACACATCATATAGAATTTCTAGCCAAAGCCAGTAGAAAAAAAAGGACTTAAGACAAAGCACAGTGGTTTCACCTTATTACAAGTATTAACCTCCTGTCTTCTCATAGTCTACCTTACTAATGTTCTGGCTTTCTAAAAAATTATCTGGACTTCTGAGTTCAGAAAGAATCATAATTGTTTATTTTTAAAGAGCTAAGTAGGTTGGCATTTTACAACCATTTGTTCATTAGCATGTTGAACAATAACACCAATTCATAAAACCATAATGAGAACTAGTCGTTCACAATCACTGCTAACCACAGACCATCACACACATCACAGCATCTCAGGCATGGAGCAGATCAGCAAATCTCTCCTCAACCTAATTACTAGTGTCTCCTCTTCATATGTGGGCTTGAGTGAAAGAACATGACTGCAGATCTTCAGTGATGATGGGCAAACATTGTATATACCAAGTTTAACATTAACCTAATTCAAACTTCAGAATACACTTAAAATTGCTGGAAAGTTTGGATCTGTAAACTAACCTGAAACAGCATACACACAGAGTTTTCGGCAATGCAACACAGCCAGATGAAGTCCCTCAGTACCACTGTAAAGAAGGGTATGAAAAACACTGTTTTCAGATAAATCAAAATAGAATTCATACAGGATAAAATTCAAGTAACATGTTGACATTGTTCTCAAGTGTAGGCCAAATGCAAAGGTTTGGGTGTTAGATGCTAGCATAAAAACTTGGAAGTACTGATCTTCCTAAATTCATGCTGAAGTAATTCCAAAATCAAAATTAATCCTTTAAGAACATATTTTGGGATTCAAATGTGAAGAGCAGCCCCATTATTTTTCCAGTTTAGTTTGAAATTCATCTGAAATAAGGTGCTATTGATCCTTCATGAAGGGATGATATGTGGATCATCCCTCCAAACAAGCATTATTCAGCGATATCAGACACAAACTTTTCTTAAATTCACTTCTATACTAGCTGAAAGAACCTACAAACCCTCACATTCTTCTTCCTCCAAACACAAATTGTACTTCTAACAAAGTACTTGTGATGTAAACACAGAAAATGTTTTATCTCATTTCACAGAGTAAGACATTATGATTCGTGCAAAGGGTCACTCCATGAGTACTTGAGCCTTTGGTCTCAGTGCATGACCGTTTCCCATGATTAGTACAGATTTTACTTTCATTTTTTAAATAATGTTCATGCTACAGTATTAGAAGTTCATTTCAAAATTAAAATTAATCCTTCAAGAACTAATTTCTAAAATAAAATTCTCCTAAGTAGATTCTCTTAGTGCCAATTAACTATAAGGTGTTTTCCTTAGAGTCACAGTATCGCTCCTCTACCCGGCCACACGTTTCCATTAAATTCTTTGTAATTAAGGATCTTCTATCCTCTATCAAACAGGAAACAATTGGCCAGCATTACATCCTAGACCATAACAAGTTAGTCAAGTATTCTTAACACCTTAAAATATAACTTTCAATGTTAAGCTTTTCCTGTTCTACATACTTATAAAAAATTGTATAACTATCTGGAAGATTATGCTGTTGCAGTGTGTTTCTTGTTAATGGTATGTTCTGTTATTGCCCAAGTTGATGGTTTGGTCCAAATGAGACCTCCCCCACCCCACACTGTCAATCTAACCTGAGTCTCCTGTCAATCTATCTTAGGCCCACCACATGCTTGAAATTCCACTTCAGAAATCCCCTAAACTTTGAGGCTTCACTAGTCCATGTGACCCAGTTTCCCCCCGCCACCTCCATCATCGGATGATGATTTTGTGAACTCTGCCTTTTATCCTCCCCAGAACATCTCTGATTAGCTGATGCTTTGTACCCTCCCTTTGAACTGCCTCCCTATTTCAGCTGCTGCACACTCGCATTTTCTGTCTTTTGCCCCCAAGATTCTCCAGAGCAATAAATCCTCTATTATTCCATGCAAAAGACCTCCCTCTTGTCCTTGCCTCCTCAGAGCTCAGGACTGAGGAGGCCAAAAAGGCAGACTGACAGCCAGAAGGCCTTAGAGCAAGTGCTCTAGTGGCACCTCGGGTCATCCTGCTCCTGGGGCGTGACCCACTCCTGGCACGGGCCAAAGTGATAGAGCCAGATAAGCTCCAGCCCGATGCAATATTGTCCTCTTTATATATACCTTAAGTAAAAATTCTCTCACATGAAGATGATTCAAGAAGCAATTCAAATGCATATTATAGGATTCATAGATGTGATTAATAGTTGTCCATCTAGAAACTGAAAACTCACCCTCCAAAACAAAGGAAGAAAATCACATCTAAGATTTAAATAAGCAGCACCATAGCCTGCTATTTACTTACGAAACAAATTTTCCCACTTCAACCTGCAATATTGGTTCTCGTAACTGCACTTCCAAGAGCAAGTCTTCAGGTTGTACTTCATCTCCAGGTTTCACAGGATGTGGATTAAAGATTCGAAGATATCCCTTGTAACTGCCCACAATAATTTTATCTAAACAAACAAACAAATAAAAACAACATATAGGATACTACACAATACAATAGCTCATGTGGAATTCAATTTGCTGCAGAGAGATTCAAATAATACCCTAAAAAGATAGAATATTGACATGATTCAATTAATGTTCATTATGCTCTGTCTTCTAGTTTAACTTCAGCAATTCCATTTTTTGCAGGTCCGTGAATGCAACACCAATTTTGCAGCACCAGTGATGGCAGCAATAGGGTTGAGTGCTTATGGGTAAGAATCAGGGAGAAGGGCAATGAGGCAGATGTCATGGTGGGAGTCTGTTACAGACCACCCAACAAGGACAAAGAGGCAACAAAATAGTCTACAAGCAGCTTGAAGAAGTCTCACAATCATCAGCCCTTGGTCTTTTGGAGGACTTCAGTTTTCCAGATGTCTGCTGAAAATATAACACAGCAGAGAGGAACTGTCTAGGAGATTCCTGGAGCGCATGAAAGATAACTACCTTACACAACTGGTGAAGGAGCCAACTAGGGAAGGTGCCCCACCGGATTTGCTGTTTCTGAGCAGAGAAGAATTTGTCAGTGGTGCGATGGTTGGAGGCTGTAGTGGGCACAGCAATCACAAAATTTTAATTTTGATTCTTATAAAAGGAAGGAAGGTAACAGCAGAACAGCTGTCATGGGCTTCCTGAGGGCAGACTTTCACCCATTTAGGAGACTGGTTGACAGAGTCCCTTGGAAGGCAGTCTGAAGGGCAAAGGGACCCATGAAGGCTGAACATTTGTAACAAATGAAGTCTTAAAAGGACCAGACCATCCTCCAGTGACAAAAGACAGGTTTGCAGGGAAGAATACCATCCCAGCTGCACAGAGCTTTGGCTGGAACTCAGGAAAAAGACGAGATACGACCTTTGGAAGAAGGGGCAGCTGAATCTGTGGGGCTGAATCAGCTGAATTGTAAGGTTATGTAGGAAGAAAATTACAAGGGCCAAAACCCAACTCAAACTTAATCTAGCTACTACCATAAAAGACAATAAAAATGTTTCTATCAATACATCAGCAACAAAAGAGAATCTCCATTTTTTATTGGATATGGGGGGGGAAACATAGTGACAAAGGATGAGGAAAAGGCTGAGGTACTTGGTGATGCCTTTGCCTAAATCTTCAATAGGGCACCAGTTGTTCTCTGGGTAACCAGAGCTGGAAGACAGGAACAGGAAGCAGAATGAGGCCCCTGTAATGCAAGGGGAAAGGGTCAGCATTCTGCTACATCACTTGGACACAAACACAAGTCTATGGAGCCAGATGGGATCCACCCAGGAACACTGGGAGTGTGTAGAAGTGCTCACCAAGACACTCTCTGTCATTTATCATCAGTCCTGGCAGACCAGGAAGCTCCCATTGACTGGAAGTTAGTAAATGTGATGGCCCATCTACAAGAAGGGTCAGAAAGAGGATCCAGGGAACTATAGGCCAGTCAGCCTGACCTCAGTACCAGGGAAAGTCACAGAGCATATAATCTTTAGTGCTATCATGCAGCTTGTATGGGACAACCAGGGGATCAGACCCAGCCAGCAGGGTTTTATGAAGTGCAGGTTCAGACCAACCTGATCTCCTTCTATGACAAGGTGACCAGCTTAATGGAAAAGGGACAGATTGTTGATGTTGTTTACCTCAACTTTAGTAAACCTTTGACAGCATTTCCCACAGCATTCTCCTGGAGAGAAACTGGATAGTCACAGCTTAGATGGGTGTACTGCTTGCTGGGTAGAAAAGTGGCTGGGTAGCTGAGCCCAGAGAGTGGTGGTGAATTAAGTTACATCCAGCTGGTGACCAGTCATGAGTGACATTCCCCAGGGCTCAGTACTGGGGCCAGTTCTGTTTGAGATCTTTATTAATGACCTAGATGAGGGGATCAAGTGCACCCTTAGTAAGTTTGCTGATGACACCAAGTTGGGTGGGAAGGTTGATCTGCTGGAGGTAGGATGGCTCTGTAGCAGAATCTGGACAGGCTGGAACAATGGGTTGAGGCCAATCATATGAAGCCCAACAAGGCCAAGTGCCAGGTCATTCACTTCAGTCACAACAACTCCATGCAACACAACAGGCTTGGGGAAGAATGACTGCAAAGCTGCCCAACAGAAAAGTACCTAGGGTGATGGTTGATAGCAGCTGGAACATTTGCCCAGGTAGACAGGAAGGCCAATGGCATCTTGGCTTGTACCAGAAAGTGTTTGGCCAGAGAACTATTGCCCCCCTGTAGTCAGCAATAGTGAGGTTGCACCTCAAATACTGTATTCAGTTTTGGGCCCCTCACTACAAGAAAGTCATGGAGGTAGTGAAGCATGGCCAGAGAATGGCAACAAAGTCAGTGAAGGGCTTAGACATGCACCAGGACCTGTAAAACCTATATAGGATATTAGGAAAAATTTAACCAAAAGAGTTGTGAAGCATCAGAAGAGACTGCCAAGGGAAGCGGCTGAATCACCACTCCTGGTGGCATTTAAAAGACATGTACACATGGTGCTCAAGGACACGGTTTTGTAGTGAACATAGTGTTAGCTGATGGACTCAAAGATCTTTTCCAACCTAAATGACTCTAATGAATTTCTACCGAAAAAGGTTGTGCACCAAATCAGTAACAGCTCAGCTTTATTCAAATTGTCTTGAAAAGGAAGAATCTTACATTAAAATAATTTTACAAGAGTCTGGCAGCAAGGAAGTCAAACTCAAGTACCTCCACCAGGTAAAAACAAAATTCCAAGGTGAGCATGATATCATAAAGACACCAAGAATTTATTAATTTTAAAAAAATACACACACAACAACTCTCCCTGACAGCAAAGATCATTTCACATAATTAATGACTACACAGAAATGCAGGGTTTACTCAAGCCGAGTTACTTACTTTGATTGTCACTTATTTTCCAGATCAAAAGGGTTGTTTATTTGTTTTTCTAAATTCTTAACTCTTTAGCTCTCACCTTCCTTTTTTCTTCCCATGGTTTTTTACAAGTCACAATGTGTTTTCTCCCATTACTAACTGAAAATTCTTTATTTAAAAGATATCTACCATTGAGGGAATAAGACATGAGAGAAGTTACTAGTGAACACTAGTAGCATGAATTAACATATTTAGCAGCATACAAATATAAAAAGACAGAGAGCACTGAATTTGTCTTCTTAAGCCTATAAGGACACATTAAAGATAGCAGACCTAAAACTAACTAGCCAACTAGCCTGGCTAACAAGCTTTCAGCATGCATTGGTCAAAGCAAACCTACAGCTGTGTGGCTTAAAAGCCAGCAATTTCAAGTCTGAATTTACCTTGTCCACTGCCACTATTATCAACATCAGCAACACATAGACAGCCTTGGTCAAATTCTTCCTTTTCTCCAAGTATGGTGGACCACCAGTCTCTAGCTTTAAACAAGGACATTCTTCTTTACTGAAAAGGAAACAAAACATTGTTAAAGTTTATACTAACACATGCAACTATTTATACAAAAAACCTTTTTCTTTGTTAAGCAACAGGTTTCCTTAAGTATATTACACCTCTTGGTTTCAAATTGCGCTAGTGTGAGCTAAGTGAATGTTAATTCCAGGTGTCTGGAGTTTCTGGTTATACAGTTCAGAAAATAACCTCAGGAATCTTATAGTAATTAGTTGAATTAGTTGTGATAGACACTACTAGTTATATGAAGAAAATGCAACAAAATAACTGACTTTTAAAAACTGTTAAATCTAAATGCCTTCTGTTACAAGCACTAAGTAAAAGTTTTCAAAGTCACAGAACTAAGGTCTCTTCTCTCACCAAGGAGTACCAGCGGGGGAAAAAAAAAAAAAATCTGATGCAAGTCTTCTGCAAGAGAGATTATTTTTAGACAAGTAAATGGAGACATAAACAGACGACATCAAAACTTCCACCGCATAATCGCCTTGAAGATGCTCCAGTGACACGACTAAAGAACTCGGTCATACAGGGCACAAATCAGCTTTTCTGCTCCCTACCTGATGTTATTTTAAGAGGGGGGGAGGGAAGGAGCGAGGAGACTAATCCCTTTGGGCAGCTCGACAATACCATTATCCGAGTTCAAAACTGCCGGCTCCGTGCCTAGAGACCCGGGCACACTCGCTCCCACAGCCCGCACAGGAGGCGAGGGGCTGCCATGCACCGGCAGCTCCAGCGGGAAGAAGGGCAAAAGACGAGATTCGGAAGAAACGCAGCCTGCACGCCCGCGTGTTTCCCCTTTCAAGGAAACCAAGTCCGGCAAACAAAACCACTTATTTTCTACCTTTTTCCCGTCGCTATGCCCGCTAGGCAACCTGCTACCGCCGAGTGCGGGCTGGCACAGCACTGCCGTCCACACACACCCCCTCACTCCCTCCCGCCCTCCCTCAGAGTCCCTGAGCAGCACACACAGCACCTACACCGAGCCTGGGACACGGACACACACACACAGATACGGACACACATCCCCTGTGGAGCGGGAGAAGGGAGACGGAGTCCTGCGGGGGCTTACTTGGGCGGGAGGCGACAGCTCCTTGGCACGGCGCAGTCCGAGCCGTCCCGAGGCGGCAGCCCCGCTTCCTCACAGGAACTCCTCGCTCAGGCGCGGCCCGAGGCGAGGCACAGAGCAGCAGAGCTACAGACGCATTCCCACCGCCGCCGCCATCTCCAGCATCCTCCTCTCCCCACCGCCGGCACCAACAGCTCACCGCCCCACGCCCCGCCCAGGGGAGTGCTTGGGAAATGTAGTTTGGGAAGCGGCGCCATGGGCCGTTGGACTCTCTCACTTCGTCCTGTTCTTGGGGGGAACAGCAAAGAAGAGAAACATTTATTCTGCATTTTCTGGGAGGAGAAAAAAACCCCCAAACAATCCTAAGCGTTCGGAGATTTGCGCTTTGATCTTCTTCAAACCTCTCGTAGAAATCTCTTGTTCTCGAGGAGCCCAGTTCCATCAGTGCGTCCACCCTTTTCCTCCCCCTTTCCCCTGTGGCGTGGTAGGGCCGGCGAGGGGCCGGGCCGGTGGAGCGCGTGCGGCGCCGTCGTTGCCGACCCGGCGGTCGGTCAGGGAGGACCCGCCGGGATCGCGCTCCTTCGCCCACACCGAGGGCGCAGCCGCGCTTCACCGCAGCACTCCCGGCGCCCCGGGAACTACTACCATGGACAGGACCGCCGTGGCCAAGATGGGAGCGGTGGCGAGCGCCAGCGTGTGCGCGCTGGTGGGCGGGGTGGTGCTGGCGCAGTACATCTTCACCATGAAGAAGAAGACGGGTAAGAAGACCAAGATCATCGAGATGGTACGTGGTAAGAGGCCGAAAGGCTCTCGGCCCCCGGACGCACGCCCTTCGCCTTGTCTTTCTCCTGCGGCCGGCGGCTCCCCACGGCCGTCCCCGCGGAGCCGGGCGGATATCCCGAGGGGATATCTGCAGGGACAGAGGGGGGACCTTGAGCTCAGTTTGGGATTTCTGTAAGGACAGGCGCTGGAGGCAGGAGCAGCTGTTCCACCTCAGCGTGAGCTACTAGCACGGAAAAGGTGCGTGTGGAAAGGGTCTGCGCCTTCCTGCCCTGTCCTGTCCGGCCCGTGGGATACATACGTACCCGTGGGTCTTGGTGGTAATTTACAAGCGTGCTTGCAATTTGTTTAAAAGAAAAATGGACACGCACACACACGTGTTCAACCATCTGTTGAAATTGGGAAGTACAGTCTGTTCAGGGTTACTATAAAAGGAAGATGAAGCTCGCTCTCTCTTGCTGCCCTTGTTAAACTTGTTGTTTAGGAAATTGTTTAAATATCTGCTTGTAAATAACTGGGTCGTAAAAGATCTTAGTTTGGACAACATGCTGATTATGTGGAAGTCCTTCAAATTTTGTGATTTGGACACTGCCATACCGAAGAACTGAATTGAAATTGTCCAGGCACTTGATGTTAGCTAATGTGTGTTTTGTCATCTCCCCTGCTGAATTTTACTGAAAGCTCTGAGGAATTCTTATAGTTACACGTGGAAACAGATTTTAATAAGAGCTAGAATTCTGTATGTAAATTGCGAGCTGCCTAAATACTCACTTGGCCACGCATTTCCATGCTTGCCAGTGGAATTCATGCAGAGCAGTTTGTGATAACTGTGGGTCCAAAGAAAAATTCTACTTTGAGTTTTTGCTAATTATGAAGGCATCACCTACTTTTGAAAAAAAATACTGTTTCTAGTCATCAGTCATGTCATCTGACAATTTGGAGAGGGTTGTCTTGCTTTTTAGTTTCCCCAAGCCCACTTCCAACAGCCTGTGGGAGAGCAGAAAGTTTGGATTGCCACTTCAGAGAGGTTTTAGATCTCTTTCTGTGAAAATGCTTTGGACACTATAGTAGGATTTTACAAAACTCATTTGAAAACTTACAGTGGCATAAGACTGGTTAACTCTAAATTTTCTTTTATTTCTTTAATTCTAGTATTATAATACCATTACTTGTGAGTTATGTGGGCAATAAAATAACAGCATGTAAAAGCTTGATCATATGAGTGCTCAAAAGGCAAATGCAATAGTTTCACTAACTCATGTTCATAATACCTGATTTGAGCTGTAGTTTGGAAAGTACCTAATAATTGCTAAAATTTATTTTTATTAACTTTCTGTACAGTATTTAACTGGTGTTTTGGCTGGGAAAACTTGAACTTTGCCAAGATTTTGCTTTTGGTTAGGGAAAAAATCATTATGCTAATGCTAAATTGATATCTGGTAAGTGATTTTTTTCAAGTATTTTTCAAATAGTTCAGATCACATTTTCACAGCTATGTTCTTGGACACAAACCTGTGATCCTAAGTAGACATTTCAAAAATTGCACTTATATGGTTAGAGCTTTTCTCAGCTTTAAATTGCAAGGGAAAAATTAAACTTGTTGAAAACATGTCCAATTTGTCATGTAGAAACATTTTATCACTTGGATGCAACACATTCACACTCAGAGAGTGAGCATTTCAGCTGATATTCAGGTTGGCAGCTTCCTCAGCTAGCAAACATCCTTAGTTCTAAATATCCAAGTCTTCTTTCCTAATTTTCAGTAGAGACATATATTCAGGCTGTGCAATTTCTTTGAAATAAGTGAAATAGTTATGTAAACTTCATACCAAGGAGTTGAGTTTGTCAAGGGCAAAAAAGTGTACATGAGTTTTACTTGAAAATGCTGCATTCTGAAGAACTTTATTTTATTCACCAATGTAGATTTGATTCAATGTTTGTCATTTAGAAAACACTGTATCAGTTTTATTTTATGACAAGAGAGACCTTTCTTTGAGCTGTGGAGGAGACTGGGCTGTTTTCTAATCTGTAACTTAGTGTAATTTAGGATGGTGGTAAGGAACAATACTGCCTTATTGAAATGTAGTTTCTTCCAATACCAGGCTGGTCCTCTGTGTTATGTTAAAATGATGGGACCATTCTTGTATTTTCAGCAGATATTTTTGGTTCAAATTTTCTTTGGGGGCTACTACACTTTAGTTTTATATCCAAATTAGACTCAGAATTACCTTGATGTGTGACTTTTATCAAAAGCAGTAGGGAGCAGGCCTATTTACACCTGAGTTACATAAATGAAATATTATTTCATTAAAATTAACTATAGCAATTCTTTTTCTTAGTCAAAATAAAGTTAGATTAATATAAAACCCAAGTGTAAGTAAAAAAAAAAAATGCAGCCGTCTTTAAGTGCTAAAAAGACAGAGATTTTACAATTCAAATAAAACATCTCTATATTAAGTATATATTATATATATATTAAGATATATATATTAAGATATATATAAGTTAATATCAAGGATTATGATGCCAAGAATGTTTACTGTGAAAAAGAGTGGAAGGGATTCTCAAGCATTGTGGGAAAGGAATCTCTTTCCTTGCTGAATAATGAAATCGAGTAATTCTTAACTATCTAGCTCACATTTCAGTAGATGAATTCCTTAAGCATACCAATTAGCCTGGTACAGAAATTTAAGCTTAATAGAGATACCTTAAAATTACTTCATCTTATTTGATAAAAAAAAGTTTACATTCATAATTAAAATGTTAATATTGTATCTTCAACCATGGTGTGTAGTTTGCAAACAGGGAGTTTCCCGTAGGCACTCATGAATGCAGAGTTACTTCAGCTCCACTTCTGAAGTAACACAGGCATTAATAGTAATGGTCACGTGAAGTTTTACTCTGTGTGGTAAGAAGCAACCATCTCTCCAAGCCTTCTGTTATTATTTTGCACAACCATGTTGCCAATTCTGTGAGACTGTATAAGTGTTTCCACAGTCAGGTGAAAGCAAAAGTTAGACACAAGGTTGCTACCTTTAATTTAGAGGGATAGTTAAAAATTAATTGGACTACAGAGTAACTTTTTAGAAAATGTTTCCTGGCTATTTTAGAAAGAAATTAAACTGAGAGTAATGTTGAGTCTACTGGGTTTTTCAAGCCGCAGACAAGATTGCTTTTTAGTTGCTGATTCCTATACAGCAAATAGTTGTACTGCCAATAGACTTAATTTTTGATTACTCTTTGCTGAGCCTTTTATCAGTTCAGCAGAAAACAGGTGTTCACAAACTAGAATGAAAAATATTGCCTAAATATTTCAAAAACATTCACCTGTGAGCAGTAGCCAATATTTATTAAAATATGGAGTTAACATAAGAAAAAAATCTTCTTAGGAGAGTAACAGTATTTTTTGTTATCTGTTTCATAAACAAAGTTGTTAAAATCTTGGGGTTTTTTTTCAGCAGCTTGTTCCTCACTCTTTGATTTTGGATCTTTTTATTGTATTTTTTTTTATTAGAATAAGAAACATAATAACATAGAGCTTATTGGAACCAGACTGGCAGAACATCTTAAACTGAGACTTCCTCTCTCAGATTTGTTTTCCAGGAAACTGGACAAATATGTAGTTACATTTGTCTATTTCTCCAATCTGCTCCTGAAGTGAGAGCCTTAATTACATGAAAGAGACTTTGTATCCAAGCTCAACAACAACAAATTAAAATCAACTTCAAAGCAGTTTCTGCGTTTACAGGAAACATTTCAACCACTCAACTGTCTCTGGACAGTGCACTTTTTGTTGTGTTAAAGAAGGAAAGAAATGCATGGATTTTTGCAGTGTTGGAGTTTACCTGGAGGGAAATGAGGAAATTAATAAGAAGCAAGGTAACTGCTATTTATCTACTTACCTAAGAAATAAAGGAACCTATTCTGTGAGTATGACTGTTAGAGGTGTTGCAGGGGGTGTGTATTATTATTATCTTTTACCTGGAAGTCTCTGGTGAGAATGTGTTCTTGTTTTATTGGGCATAAGAGCATTTGTGCCATAGATGAAGATACCACTGGCAGCAATCACACACCACTTCTTTATTCTTGTCTTGTTGCTGGTAACTAGTTGTTATAGTAACTGTGGCGTTACTCTGGCAGATTGACCTCCCAGTAGAGTGAAAAGTAGAGCAGTATGTAATGTGTAACATCCATATTCAGGAATCCAAGTGGTTGGTATTTGCAACTCCTTCATATGTAGTTATGCCTATACAGAGCTGAAGAAAGGTTTGAGTATGAGTAAACTGGAATCACTAAAAGGGGAATGGAAGGAAGATGAATTCCCCCTAATGACGCTTTTGCAGGACATTGTCACTGGATAGGCTCAAGAGCCATGCAGTGATATGATCCATTTGGGAATAATATTGTTCAAAAAGAATGGTGCTGTGATATATGAACCTAAGTAGTGAAAAGTGAAAGAACTGCTGAGACCTAATACCACTGCTACCTACTGACATGTGACTCAGAGTACTTATATTACTAGAGTACTAGAATAATTTTTAAATTATTGATAACATTTTATAATAAATTTAAATTTGATATGAGTATTGGAGATGCTATGTAAGTATTTCTATAAACCTTGAGCTTTGTTTAGACTGTATTCCTCAGAAGAAAAATCAATTGACGGTGGTAGACACCATTTATTAAAACAAGTTTGTTTTGTCCACACGCTGTTTACAGAGATAGTCATAATATATGCCACCTAGATAATGACTGCCTAATGTAAGCCACTGTGCATGATAAAAGTCATCTAACATCTGGTTTGTAAAGCAAGTTATCACAGGGCAGGAAAAACCCTAAGGACAATGCATGTTGATGCAACTTGGATACTAGTAACATTTTTCATTCTTACTGTAAAATAATTCAGCTGGAAATTTAAGAAATTTGTATCCCAGGAGAATAAAAATTGACTGAATTCCATTGTTTTCTCATCTCACTGTCAAAATTATGTATATACTAGTATTTTACTTCATTTAGTATAGTAAGCTAATCCTACAATGCAGCTGTTTCAGAAATAAGTTTTAATTTTCTGAAATTGCTGCTGCCTGTGTTGGGTTTGTTTGGTTTATTTTGAATTCAGTAAGTCTTAAAACCTACATTCTTACAAGGGATGGTGTGGGAAGATTAATTAAATCTATAATTCTGCACTAGTTTCTTTAGAACTCATTTATGGAAGTTATAATAGTTACCAAAAATGTACTGATGATCTATACCTGAAAACTGAGTTCTAAGTAGTCAGTGTAGACATGTCAGGATACAATATAGATTGTAGGTATAGGCTCAGAAGAGGTTGGTTGCTGCTTTCTTTTATCTTTTGTATAGTCTTTCTCCAAGTCAGAAAAGCAATCTTTCAGTTACTCATTCTGCTCTGAAATATATTTACCTTTTAATAAATGCTTGGTATGTGTTTATTTTTAAGTGATTTTTCTCCTGTTTGTGATAATTTATTTTTACCATCATCTGTTCTATTAAATTCTTTTTACAGCTGAAAATCAGTAGCAAGTGCTGCAAGTCTTAAACATGCTACCTTTAACTGTCAAACAATATAACCGGTAATAAGAGATTTTTTTGGTTTTTAGTCTGAATATGCATATCATTGCAAATCTGCTCATATTATGACTTAAAGTTGCATAGCATTCCAGTCATACCATTCAGTCTTGAGGTAACAAGAACTACCAGCTTTTATAAAAAGTATCTGAACTGATCGATATAAGCATTGAAGAGACCCAGGGTATGGATCCATGCATTCATAAGCAGAATACTAGCGGTGAATTCAATAGCAATATACCTGTAAATGTAAAAACATCACAATTTGTGTAAGTCAGGACTGCAAACTTGCAAAATGCTTGAACTTTTGAAGTTCTTTCTTTAGAAAATTAAAAAAAAAATAATCACAGAAAAAAACCCTACCACAGCTGCCTTTAACCTTTTATTTTCACTTGCATGAATTACATCATCCATGCAAAATGCATATTTCTTTTCTGTGTTGGCTAGTTCCAATTGGCAGTAATAGCCTTCAAGCCGTCAGGCACCACTCCTCCCTCCACGTGTGCATACACAAGTGTATTTTGTGCAAGTAAACCACAGTGTACTCCTCACCTCCTACGAAGGATTATTATTGGAGAGAGCTTAAGGAAAAAACACTCCAGGTGCTGCAGCCTGTTAGTTTTGTCGCTGTGTTTTGGTGCGTTTGTCAGTGAATTGTCGCGCTGCGGCAGACGGCTCGGAGCAGCAGGTGGCGCTGGCGGGAGCCGTGGCTGAGGCGCTGGCGCTGCCCTGGAAGGGCCCTGTCCCGTCGGGGAACCGTGGCCCACAGCGATGGCTTTTCTCGGCCACTGCCGCACTGCGCTCTGACACGTTCGGCTGAACTGCTCCTGCTGCCCCGGCCCACAGCAGCAGCCGCGTCTCTGCTGCCTGACAGCTGCTCGCCGCTCAAATCAGGCTGAGGCACCTCACAGCTATTCTTCCTGGCTTCCTTTCCTAACCACCGTGCAGGCATAGAAGGCCAGATAAGACCGGGCAAGAGAGTCGGTTACATTGTCGTGGACAGTGCGTAAAATAAAAGTTAGGGTGTGAAGTCTAACAGGCTTTCTTGCAGTCATGGCACTGTGCAGCAGCTGATCTGCAGCGACTGCTTCCTCCTGGGGCACAGTCTTCATACAGCTCTTATCTTGACCAGTTGCTGGATGTCAGTCTTTCTCCCATCCAAAAGTCATCAATCACCAGGGGTCAGCTGCTGTAAAACATCAGAGAACTTATGATTGCAGTAGGCAAAATTTTAGTTCAATGTCTATCATGCAGCAGCTTGATGGGCAGAGTGCCATTAAATTGGAATCTGTGGCTGTTTTGTTATTCAACTCTTTCTTAGGTTATGTGTGTGGAGCTTCTGATGGTTCAAGAAAAAAAACATCAGCGTCCATTAAAATTCCACAGCATTTTTTAAATTTGGCTAATCATCAAGAGTGCTTTATATGAATGCCAAAAAAAAGAAGAAATTTCAGTACATGTTTAAGGTTGCAGGACACAGGTCAAAGAAGACACCATGTTTAAATACTAAAAGTAACTATATTATTTTCATTCACTAATACCACAAAAGAGAATTGCAGTTACTTACCTCAGAAAAAAATTACAAAAGTAATTTTAAAAAACATTTCTCTAAATTACAGCAATAATGCCTATTGCTAGAAGGAAATGTGGCTTCTACTTTAATATATCTCAATCTTTTAAAAAATATTTTTTTTATTTTATTTTTAAAGGGCTGGGGCAAAGCCCAGACTTGGAAAGTGTCTGAATACAGACTTTCAGGCTTCCTGAGCTGGTTTTGCCACCAAGAAAATTCCTGTTCAAATGTGCTTGTTCTTACTTGTTTCCTACTCATTAACTGTTGTTTCCTTCCTGCACTCTTATATAAAGATTTGTTTGTCTGCTCTACAAATTGGATCACTGAAATCATCCAAGTTTATTTGTGGTTTGTTTTTGGTTTTTTTTACCTGGGAGTTGTTTTGCTCCACCTTAATCTGAGAGAATGAATACCATTGAAATCTTCCATTAATTGTGTTCCTTTAAAGCTTTCCCTCTTTGTCAGAAACTTACTAGTTATCAGACCAAAAATGTGATTTTTTCACTCATCAGCTATTATCGCAACACTTAATATTATCTGCTGCATCTGCCTTTGCAGTGAGTATCACTGATGGGTAAGCCTCAGTTTGGTCTGCATGTTCCCATGGAAAAATTGTCCATGAAACTGAAGGGTAGGAATTAGCACAAAGCAGTATCAGTACTTTATCAGTAGTAGAGGGCAAAGAATCATAGTGGTAGTATTTATTACCTGTTGGTTTTGAACATTTCCAGATGCCAAGTACACAGAGATACAAGAAATAAGGATCCATCTTTCAATGGATCCAGCAGTGAGAAACACCTATAAAACAATGAGACATGGAGTTGAAACAATCCTTCATGCCTTAAGTCATGATGCTTCAGTCTGTTACCTTTAAAAGGAGTGTTTGGTAACTGTATTACATCTTTAGATTTAATGGATTTTTTTTTTAAGGACTTTTAAAAAGGGTTTGTAATCAAAGAGCACCTAACAATTAAAAACTTCATGAGTCTCAATGTGTAATTTAAATGAAATATTATATTAGCACTACATTCTTACATGTAGTGTCTGGTAATGTATTGTAGATTAAACTTTGTCCTGCTGACTTTGCTTTCAAACTGAGTCCCACAGCTCCACTATTCAAGGGTCAGAGTTTATTTGATCTAGATACAGCATTCTTAGACTTAGTGAAAAAAAATCTAAGCAGATTTTTTTTTTTTCTTAGAAGCAGATAAGAGAAGAAGAGAATCAGCAGCAACTGCTTCAGTCCAAGCCTTGGCCTTAATGCAAATTCCATTCTAGATAGTGTTACATGGGAAGCTTCTAGGGAAACAAGTATTTGTTTAAGTTCTTTCAATGCATGTCCATGTAGATATATACAGGATATTTAATTATAGAAGGTATACATGCAAATGAACAGTTTGGGGGGAAAATAGTATAGCTCATAAAAATTACCTTATTATACCAGGTGAGCTTTTGCATACCTGATAGCTAATTAAGAATTAAGAATTTGTAAATGTACCTGTAGTAGTTTAGATTGCCAAACTACAACAGTACCACAGTATATTTACATACTGCCAGTTCTTAGAATTCTACTGTTTGCCTAGGTATTTTGAAGAAATATTATTTGTACCAGCAGCATCCCCTGTAAGAATTCTTTAAGAAAGCATTAGATTCTGTATAACGTGAGAGGGAAATGGATCTTCCAGACAGGCAGACTCCAACACATTCCATAGCAGTATTAAAGGAAAATGCGAGTACCACTCAAATCAAAAACTTATTTGTCAAAAATGAATTTTCTGTATCTGTGTTCTCAGAAGAAGAACCAGCAAGAAAAATGAAGGATGGAGTTAAAACTAAGATAAACATTATCGTGAAAAGAAAATTATTCTCCCTGTCATTACATGTTACAAAAATGGAGTGTTGACTTGCCTTCCATGAAGTCTTAGGTCATACTGGTACAATGGTCTGTAACAGAGGCCCAAAGAAAGCATAGGAAAGGAGTGATTTGTCATGAATGTTTTTGCTCCAATGATTCCTCTCCTCTAGCAGCTTGTATTTCAGAGACAGTGTGTGTAATTTTGGATGACCTTTTTTTCATGTTATGACCCAGTAGCATTTCAAGGCTGTGTAAAACCTCAGTATCAATAAAAAGGAGTTCTACATTTTACTAGTTTACCTAATTGTATGATTTGTAGCTGACTGTTTTGAACCTGCCTCCTCTTAATTTTAGTTGATGACCTCTACCTTTTATAGTGGAAGAGGCAGTGACCAATCTTTCTCTAGTAACCCTTTCTAAACAACTCTGTAATTTCCAGGTTAAGGAATTCTAGTAATATTCAACTGTTCATTGTATGAATCTTTTCTCATGGCTCATTCTTACTGCCCTTCTCAGGGCCTTTTCCAGTTGTAGTCTATTCCCTGTAAGGTAGAGAAACCAGAACTAGTTTTGGTATTTAAGCTCCAAGTTCATAATGGATTTATAAAGATTTTATCCAGAAAGCCCTGGTGAGAATAGGCATCAGTGAAATGTATGTATGAAGGCCAAGAAAAAAGCCTCCATTTCCTTCTGCCAAGCAATGAAAGGGTGTCACAACCTTGAGTTCTTCTTTTGATCCAGTGCTTTAGAAGATATGTTTAAAATTTAAGTGTAATGTGATAAATTGTATTGATCCGAGCTTGCTTACATTTAGAATATTTTTATATTCTTTCTTTTTTTTTTTTTTAACAAGGGCAGGAGAGAAACTATAAAGATAAAAAAAAAAAAAAAAAAACCTGTTCAAATTTGGCTAAGTAGGTGTGGTATTTTCAAGATACTCATTAGAAATCACTGAAGATCTTAATCATTTCCAGATACTCACTGATAACTAAATAATACATACCTTTTCTTTTAGCCTGCCAGTTATAAAGGTTAATTCTCTCCACAGTGTGGGAATGGGAACTAAGCACAGAGATGAGGTGATTTCCCTAACATACAATCAGAGGGAAAAAAAAGGCCTATTCTGAGCTGTATTCATTCACCCCAGAATGTATAGAACTGTTCTCTATGTTTTGTACCTTCTATATTCTCTCAGACTAAATTCTTTCCCAAACTAGTAATTGACAGGATCACATGAAATACAGGAAATGTAGACCCTAGTTACTGTTAGTTCTTCATCTTCTTGTAAGATTCAAAATGTCTGTTGATCTATCACCAGCAGAAATCTCTTCTTTTAGAATGATTTTGTGAGCACAAGAAGAAGCTGCATAAGAGACAATGATGCTGCAATATCTTTTATTCTCTCATCAGAGAGATGTATTAAACATAAGAAGAAATGCTTAAAGAGGTGTTTTAGTGTGTGTGTTGATACTAAGCTTTGTGTTCAGCACAGGCATAAATGGTCAGACTATTAGACAATCACCAGTTTTCTCATGAACAGTAAAGAAAGCTAGATCTCTGATCAGATCAAGAAAATCTCTATTAAAAAGTTGTTGAATATGTCTTGTGATACCATTCAGGTTAAGAGTCTCACCTTCTTACCATGTGTCATCCATATCTCGATTTACCACAGTTTGTTGAATTCAGTCTTTAAGTTCTTAGTTCTTAGCTTAGTTCTTAGCACTTTTTCATAACAGGTGCTGTTCAAGCTCTTTCCTTTTAGAATTGTTTACACTCCTCACAAGTGATCTCTATGGCAGACACACATATTCATATACAAATCATAGTTCTGTATTGCAACATACCAACTGTAAATATGGCTAGCATGGGTTTTTACACCAAACCTCTACTGCAAAGATAAGTGGTATCCAAAATTCCTGCAAGGCAACCTTCTAAACCTTTATTTACCCCAGCTTCATCAAACTGACCATTGACCTTACTTTCCTTGTAATTGTCACAGATATAAAAAGCTATTCCTGGAAGCATTATGCTGCTCATTAACTCAGTTCACTAGGGCATGAATAATAACCATATTTGAGTACAGTTGGGTTGTATTGGTTCCTTTCTTCTGCTTGGTCTTGGTACTTGAGTAGCAAGGTTCAGGTACCTTTCCCTGTCTCATGAGGTTATATCAAGTAGGCTGTTTTGGAAAATACATACTAAGTAAACTTATTACAAAAGCAAAATTAAATAACAAATACAGTTCTTTAATGTTTAAAATTGATCCCTACAATAAAGCAAGGTATTTTCAAGTAAAGTTGAGCAACGTACTAAACATGTGAGGATGTATTCAAAAGTTGTTCAGTTGTGGTCGGGTCACTAAAGAATAAAAGATAGTAAGCTCATGAAAGGACACTACCTAATGTTTACACTGCAGACAAGATTCAATCACCTCTAAATTTTGTAGGAAATATTTTAAAAAGCTATGACCTCTTTCCTGATCTTTAAAAGTTTATGTTAGTTTAGTTGAAGTATTCAATTTATTAGTTAAAAAAAAAGCTCAGCTTACTTGCTTAGGCAATATACCTGTGCTAATTCTTTCCACAAATGGATGCAACTTAGGTCACAGGTGTGGAAGGACTGGTAGAACCAGCTTTTCTTTGCTTTAGACTAAAACTTGTAGTGCTTCATATTCAAGAGCATCCTCTACAAACCAAGTTCACCTAACACACGAGCATATAAAGTTGAACCATTATATAAATTATAAATCATCTAGTGTTTTAAGTGTTGTTCATTTTTTCCTCTCTTTTTCTGTGTAGAATATTCTGTAGTCAAGATACAGCCCTCAGCCAAAAAGAAAATGTTAAAATTTAATCTATCTGTTGAAATAACTTCATTAGTTATTACATTATATTTACTAGTATATTTCTATTTATTACTATTAATAACTTTATAAATAATAATTATATTTAACATTTTAATATATTTTATTTATGTAGAATTAATATTTTTAAATTATTAGTAATTGTTGATATTTTTGTTACATTTGTTATCATTTTATTATATTATTGTATATATTAGTTATTATATATAAATTCACAATTCTTAAAATATATTTAAATGACCTTCCATATTTTGAGAGTAGAAATGTTATGCTGGAGTTTATTTCTCTCTCTTTAAAAAAATCTGTTCATTTTAACTCCTTGTTTACCAGACATTAAACACTGTAAACAAAATGCTCGACAGATTCAGATCAGCAGTAATAGAATGTGGATAGTAAAAGCTGTTGTAATTAAAGTGTTGTACACAAAGATTTCTTGGAGTTGTAAAGACAGTCTTGTTTGGTAGATGAGAAGTTTCACGTACGGCATTTTCATTAAAGTGAAAGTACACTGTTGATAAAGATAGAGTAGATGTTTTTCTAAGAATTAGGTGTTGGCTGTATTAATGTTTACAGAAATTTTGCTCACAACATTTTCTAGAGCTTTCACTAAAGCTGTAATAGTTAATTTAGAATGCTTTTCAATTAGTCTGGTGTACCAAAAACAGTCTATAAGAGTTGGACTTAATTTCTGTAACTATTTTTTTTTTTAATCTTAAAAAATAAATAAATAAAATATTTTTTAAACTACCTTGTTTTTGTTTCCCCAGCTTTCTGAAAAGGAAACTAACTTTCTTTATATTCTTGACAGCACTGGAATTAATTTTCTCACTATATCACAGCTGAGAAGTACCAGAATAGCAACAGGCCAGCTTGCTGACCCACCAAATCCCAGCCTCATCTATGAGGTTCACAAGACCCATTTATATATCAGTATAATTGTCACCTTTGAAATACATAAAAGCTCAAAGGCATGTGCATTGCAAACTGAATGTATCAAGTGATGTCTTACCTGAACTACATGATTCATCTGGCAAGCATATTTTACTTAATTGTTCATAAGATTTTTTTTAACATTGGAAATCTAATAGGGACACAAGCTACAGCTTTTTGTTGTGCAAATAATTCATATTTATTCAAGATGCTTCACTATACAAATGTTTCCCAAACATTATTATAAAAATATAAATGAAAAACATGCTGCCTATATTAAAGTACTATGAAGAGTAAAATTCTCTAAATGTTACCTATTATAAGAGTGTACAAATGTGATAAGTAGTTTATTGGTAGCTATGAATCCTGGCAATACCAATGCCAGGTAAGTTCAATTTACTGTATACAGTCCTTGCAGGGATTATGTTATATTTTGAACATATTTTTCAAACTCTTTTGCTGCATCAGGATACAGCAGACTTTAACATGTATATTTAAGGAGATCCTGGTCAGGTCTAAGAGGATAAGTGTTGATTAAAGTTGTATGTTTTGTCTTAGCTGAAGTATTCACTTCAGTTGTTTTGTTGGCTCAAAACAAACAGAACACCTCTGAAACACCTCTTTGTTTCAGAGAACATCTCTGAAAACAAAATGAAAGTGCACATGTAGGTCAGATACACCGAGGAATCCTGATAGACTACATAGTAGCCTACAGTTGGAATGCAGACACAAAAGATACGGATCTATTTTACCATTTAGAAAGTCTGTTGGCTTTTTTTTTTAATGTAGAAAGCACAGCCTCCTTTGAAAGAAATTTTCATAACTAATGAATTTCTATTAGAGCTCTGCTATTGGCAGTGTTTTGTAGCATTACAGGCTTTCTACATGCTACACTTGTATCCTGCCCTTGCTTCAGCTCTGACGATTGCACTGGTCACATTGGTGGCATGTATGAATTGGCCTGATGGTGGTGGTCAGTCCAGGCATCCTGAAACAGGGATCATAAACCTGAGGTTGAACATGAGTTATGGAGTAGTATAGAGAAGCTTGCACTGCTGCTGTAATAGTCAGCTTTGCGTGACACTTACAAGCATTTACACAAGTTCAAAATGTAAAATATGATTAGACAGTAGTTCCTTCATTCCCTCATTCTAAAAAAATATTTCTTTTTAATCCAGCTTCTATGTCACCTAGTTACAGTCTTTGATCAGGCAGCATGCCTAATGACAAACTTCTAAAACTATGTGGAGTTGCCTTGTCTCTCAAAAATCCTGACAAACAAGGCTCCTTGATTTCCTGTTTCAGTATCACACAGATAACTGCAGCCAAAACAAAGATTAATTAATTCATTTGTTCCTTCTACATGAATAAATGTGTGCTACCTAGTAAACATTAGTGAAATCATGTCAATGAAGCTCTAAGAAATTTGTGGCACTATATGACAGGAAACCCTAAAATACTTGGAAAGATTCTATAAAAGAACTAAAAAGTAACAAAGTAGTAAACTTCTGCTTTGAAAAACAAGTGCCTTCCTTTGTTCAAGCAGCCCAAATTTGCCCGTTGCATCCATGAAAGCTGTCATTCAGTGAAGGTCAAAGGTTTTGTTGTTGGTGAACCAGCTGATGATCTGTAAGCCCGTCGGGCTGTACTGCTGAGCATAACAAACTGCTGTGCATTGCTGACGTGCGTCACAGGACCCTGGGGTTTTGCACGGGGATTAGTCAGGCTGTATTTGGAAACGCCCTCAACTGCACCCTGTGCTGCTATATTAGTGTGTCTCAAGCAAGAGGAATTTTCTTTTGCTTCTGCAGCTGCTCCTGCAAAACCCTCTGGTAAGTGTGCACAGCTTCTGTCAGCAGTATTGACTTGTCTTCTTGCCTGTGTTTTTAAGCCAAGGTTATGAGCTGAGGGCTTACTTACAGTTGTTAATTGTGACTCTGAAAAAACCTAAAAAACTGTACTTTTAAATAAAAAAATTGATAGCATAGAATGAGCAACAGCATCAAAGAAATAAGTATACTTAGTGGTTTTCATTGAATAAGTTAATTCAGCGTAAATGTTCCTCTACTCTTTAATATGTATCAGACTATTCTGAAGTGTTGGTATTTTCACAGTGATGTCATTATGTACCATGCATGTTGGCTTTTATTTTATACAGCAGGAATAGAAAGATCACATAATATAGCAGACCAATTCTTAAAAGGATTTGGTTGGTTTTTGTTGGCAGCCTGCATGCAAGCCCTGCATCTCTGGACTCTGCTTGCCACCTATGCTGTTGCAGTAGGACAAAATCAAGGACAGAAGAATCAGGAGTGCCCTAAGCTCAACGCACAGGTACTCTCCTTTAAAAACACAAGAGGAAACACTATTGTCATGTTTTCTGTGAAAGCACTCTCTCCAGATTTTTATAAGGTTTTTTTTCCCAAATTAAGTATCAGGACCCAGCACATTAAGTATAAAAAGATTGGAATAAATAAATAAAATAAACCAGGAAAAATTATTTTTAGTGTGCATCCTATTCCATGTCTTAAAATAGCTTAGGCAGTGAACCCATTTTCAGTTATTTCATATAACCTGTGCTGGGTATCTAGTTTTATAGCATATTATCAAGCAATTGTGAAGATACTTAGTGTTCTGTTGTTTCATTCTCATAATAGCTATGTTAGCAAAGTATTCCCAAGGCTATTTCTTGGAAGAACTACTAAAATAGTAATTCGGTAATTACTAGTTACTAAGGATTTCTTACCGTATTTGACCTTGCATCATCTGAATATAAAATGTATTATGGTTTTGGGAATTATAAATTAGTGAGTCTCTGTCCTAAACTCAGATTATACTAGCAGAGTGCCTGATAACTATTGAATTTCTCCTGACAACCTGCACATAATGGAGTGACTTGTATGATTACACTCACGTCCAGTACCTTTTGATGTGTCTGTCTAAAATATTAGCCTACTAACAGCTGGGGCAGCTAAGAGAAACAAACCTCTGTTGCACTCATGGGCCAGAATTCAAATTGTCTGAATTATGGGTAGTCTTGCTTTATACATATATGAGCATAAACATATGGAGGAAAAGATCTTCATAGTGTCATTCTGTGGATTTTGTCATGGCTCCCCCGATTCTTGAAACTCAAGTAGCAGAAGTTACATGGAGAAGCTTGCATGCTTTTCAAAAGCTTTTTGTTCTAGAGCAAGTAATGTTCTGTAATATTAGAAAAAAAATTGAAAATAATATGTAAATTAAGGAATGTGCCCTGTTTCTTTATTTTTTCACCAAACTGTTACTTTCTTCTACCAAGAACACCAAAAACAATTTTCTGTAGCTTCTAGGTATCAAATTTCACAGCTATCACTGCTGCCATGCCCTGCCTTTTTTGGTATGTGTCCATAAGTGAATATATGTGATAGCTACTCTAAGACCTTGAAATTGGGCATCTGTAATTCCCAAAATAAGTGTCATTTAGTCTTGGTTTATACTTTCTTTCCTGAAAGCTATCACCATAGATTAGAATAAAATTTACAAATAAATTTACCCCTATCCAATTTATCACTTTGATTTCCATTTGCCTTGCTCAAAAATAACATGGATAGTTCTCTCTCCCTTTCAGCCCACCCTTGTGTATTCTCTCTGTCAAAAGATAACAGGTTTTAAACCTAGTCTAGTCTAAGTCAGGTTTACCAACAAAGTAGGAAAACAGAAATTGTGTTATATTTGTAATTCACGTACTGTCAATAGCATTACAGCTAGATCTTATTTATTGCCCTATCTCTTTTATGACATTATGGTAATCTGAAATTTTGTGGAATATTTTTAATACATTTACAAGTGTGAGAACAGTTCTTACTGTGATTCAGAATTACTGACATCTAACAAAGTACACTGTCAATCATTGAGATTTATAGAGAAGTTCTCATAAAATTTTGTCCACCCATAATCTAGGGTGTTTTCTTAGCAATGATTTGGTTTTTGGGAGGCTTCCATACTAGATGAGTCTATGTAAAATAAGAAAACTTGGTATTTGCCAAGTAGTGTAGGCTTACAGGGTATCAGTATAAAAATACTCTGCACCAGGTTTTTATGTCCTTCGTCAAAGCATTACTTAGCAGACTTATGATGACAACCTCCTACAGTTTGAGTTATTATTACTAATATTTCAGGCTCTGTGTCTAGAGTTGATTGTGAAAGGAGCCATATCTCTATGTAGTTAAGATAGCAAGTAATTCATCAACTCATCCATCCCTACTTAAAATTACTGACAGTGAAAATAAAAGGTCACTCAGTTGTCCTTTATATGGAGCTTTTTATTTGACATTTTTTAATTTTTGTTTTAATCACTGGGACTTGTTTTACTGGGTAGGGGGAGGAAAGCAACTGCTCTACCTCTAACATTCAGTAGATTGAAAAATTCAGTATAATCCTAGCTCCAGAACATGACATTACTCCTTGTGGACACAATCATATAATAAGTTATTAATTTCCTGGGATACCTAACTGGAAATGCCTAAAATGGAAGCTGTAAATTCACTTAGATCACTAAAATGAATGACAGGTCTTATCACCAGCTCCTGTTTTATAATCAAATTGACACAGCATGCACTTAGCTACACGCTACGCTGCCTCACATACTAAGAAGACAACTTATGTATTTAGCAGTACCTGGATACATAAAAGCAGTTCTATTTGTATTTCTGTTATCCAGTTGTATATAAGGAACTTTATTTCAAAATTAGAATCCAAATGTCTTTATGGCAAATACTTCTCCTTATTTAACCCAGCTACGCAAATGCATGTCTCATGTACTAAATAGATTTGTAATTTTCAGAACTATCCTTGTTGTAAATGACCCATTCTGTGGTTTGTAGGACTGGGGAATTTCCAAACCTGCGTGAATCCATTACTGTTGGTTCCTCAAGGTATGACCATAACATTCTTAGCTACAAAATCATTTCCTACATCCTTATTCTAGTTACCTGCTATCACAAACAAACAGATAATTCTTTTCCTTTTCATAAATCCAACTAAGCTCAACCTTTAAAATAATCTTTTTCAGTTTTGATCTTCCTTCTCTCAAAGGCTCCTTAAAAATGTCAGAGACTAGGAACTAAAATGTATTTGTGGCCATTGTATATGCCAACCACAAATTACCTTTGGGAGTCGTCATACATATATTTCAAGACACACCTGCCTCTGAGCTATTCAGTAGCATACAGATGCTCTTGGTAAGAAAGCAAAAACTCTTCTCACACTTTTATAATGACAGAATAAATAGTAATAAATCACTAAATGATTTAACATGATGTACTTTCAGGTGTCACAATGAATTATGAATTCCTTTTCCTGTGCTTATGTAGTTTTAGTTCTGTATGTAGAAGCTCCTGGTTCTGAAAGGCTTTCTTGACTTGGTTAAGTGCTGTGGAGATTTTTGGTTGGCTGCTTCTCTATCTGCGTTCATCCCAGCCAACTGGTGCATGAGAGTTTTGGGAGGTTTATGTGCACACTGAACTGACTGCTAAAATTTTCTTCAAGAGTAAATAGAAACACAAATTTTATCAAATTACTGAACTTTTCATCATTTGCTCTTTCATCTGTCTTATCAGTTCTTTCCAACTAGAATCTGCTTTTCTCTTTCAACTGTGAAGAATGGCAAATATGCAACAATGAAGCGACTAAACTGGGCAGAAGTGTAAAACATTGAAGGAGACAGTTTGCCAGAAAACTGGTGGCTGCAGTTTCGGTTTCATTTACACATTCCTTAGACAGTTTAATTTACTTAAACTGTAATAATGACGAAGACTAAAGAAAAGTTAAATACTTAATGTTCAGTTGCAAATATTAATACAAGGAGCTAGTGATGGGGAAAGGGGCTATTTTGTCTAACCATATTTGTCCGAGGCTTTATCAGATGTCACATCCATAATGTAGACTTGTTTTTTTCCATTTAAAGTGCCTGTGAGACTGAAAATGTCTTGGTTATACTTGCTGTAGAAAACTTTCCCCCACCCCTAAATTAAAATACTCTTCAACCAATTCGTGTGCAAAATGAAAAGTGTGTTAGAAAAAATTTATTTTATAAACTGATCTTGAGTAGGAGTTTACAACATCAAAGCAGGAAGCTTTCGTCATACTTAAAATCTTAAGCAATGCTTTGTTTAACATGATCTACTAAAGTGTTTACCAAGACTTTTCCTCAGGTTGTTGCAGAAACTTACGAAAGGGCTCAGTTTGAAATGAAACAGTACCAAACAATCCAATTTTTCTCATCCAGTCCCTTCCTCTGATCTCTCCATCTACCCCAACATCTGTTTAAATTAGTTGTATTAGGAAATCTGTTGCTTAGTATCTAAGTAAACCAAATAATGTTTGAACTACTTCATAGAAAAGCATGCAATTAGATTTCACTGTTTAATTTTTGCACTCCAAATCTAAAAATACATATACAATTTGCTGAAAGTTAAAAGAATTAAATTAGTCAATTTACAGTAAAAAAAAAATTACCAAACCAGTCAAAGTGCTTTGGTAAATGTCCAAAGTCAAAATGCTTTGTGTTTCATTATAAAGAATATGGTATATGCAGAAAAAGTGGAAAGCTTACTTTTGTTTACCAGCATCATATAACATTCAAAAGAAATAAGTTAAAGCACCTTTACAAAGTTACAGATTATTAATATTTTGTTTTGTGAAGCTAGATGTGTTGCTAATTGTAAATAAATGCTTTGTAAGGGTATATCTCAAAAGACTAGTGAATTATTTAATGGATATCTTTCAGGAATTCTATTTCTTGTCAACACTCATTAGCTTTCTCAATGACTCCCAGCCTGGGAAGTAGCTGAGAGCTGGAAGTCAGCCCTAATGTACTTTTTGTGACTTTGCTGTGCTAAAAGAAGTAGTAGCAAGGCACTGTAGTAACACAAGGAACTCAGGGATATTGGCTTAGGAGATGCCACTTTTACAGAAAATGTCTTTGCCAAAGGATTGGAAAGGAAAAGCTTTTTCTTCTAATCAAGATGAAATTAATACTGTTTGTTTCTTTTAGAGATTTATAAAGGAAGGAAGTAGTGAATACCCTGTTCAGGACAGAATTTTTGACAAGATACTGTGGTATAGGTGAAACTTTTTGAATGGGTAGAAAAACTTGGAAATTTATCAGAGACTCATGATCAGAGTTTTAGAAAGATTCCTGCTTTCAACAGCGTCTTTGAGTATATCAGCCAGAAAGTAGCAGTAAGCACAGTGGGGATTAGAATTATTTGTTATACTGAAAGGTAAGAGCACTGACATGGAAGAAAAGATATAATCCAGAAAGATTAGAAGTAAAATTTAGCACTTTGCACTAATACCCGTTTCTTTCTAGGAGTCATTTTGAAGAATAATTGGTCATTACCAACTGAACTTGAATCGTTCTCACCATACTACTGCTAGCACAGGGCATGTATTTTAATTTATGTGCAAAGATGCTACCTGAAGACAAGGGCCAAAGTGGCCCTTCAACTGAGGCCTTGTCAGACCAGAGCAGAAAGGTTTTTCCCATGGTCATGGATGCTGTGTTGGAAAAACAGTATGGTTCAAGTGGGTGGGCCAAGACAACATCAAGAATTATCAGAGATTCAGAAAACTGTGTTCTGCAAAAGAAGATTGAAGAACACTGGGGTTTTACGTTCAGGCAGAAGGGAAAAATTTATCCAGTGATCATCTGAGAAAAAGAACACTCTTCTCCAAGTTGAATGACTTAAAATTACAGTAAGGACAATTAGACATAAAGCATACTTTTCTAAACATAAAGGTAGTTGAGGAAAGTGAGGAATATGTGAATGGGGGTTTTGAAGAATGAGTTAGATGAGCCTCTGCTCATCTTATAAGGATGTAGCTGCAATGTTTTGCTCCCAGCTGAGAACAGAGTGGACTAGAGCTGATATTTCAAGGTATGTCCAGATCCCTCTTCTGTCTGGCACACAAGTGTCTTTTCCCTTACAAAAACATATGTTTGCAATACTTAAAAATGCCACCTTTTTCTTATGTGCTAACCAAATTGCAATTTGACTGCAAGCTGTTAGTAATAAAGAAAATATTTACTAGCATCAAGAGTTGGAAGAAAGAGCTCTGCATGGCTTATACTGACAATTGGTGATATGGGAACTCTGGGTCCTGAAATAGAAGCTCCCCCCCCACCCTTTTTTTTTTTTTTTTTATTTTTTAAATTAGCTCATTGCAGCAAAGATTATATGCTAGCTATATGAAAAGGAAGGTTGAAGGATCAGAATGTTAAAAATGTAATTCCTAACACTTTATCATCTATGAAGTTTTATAAACGAAAATAAAGCTTGCTACTTAAAAATGCCCAATTAGATTGCGAATGTCCTATGCCTTTTTTTTAGAATGGGTCTATACATGATTATTAAGGAAATAAATACATGCTACATTGGGAAATTCCTGTAAATAAATAGTTAATTTACCATTCTGCAAGTAGGAAGATAAACTCTTAGAGTAAACAAAGGCTTGGGGAATTGTTTGAAGAATGGGGTTTTGTGGGTTTGGGTTATTGGTTTTTTTTCTTGTTTTACACCAAATTCAGCATTTATGATAACATTCAAGAAACATACTTAATCCAAAAGGAATATATAGTGTGATATCATGTTTATTGAAAAAGTGTGCAATGAAATAGGTAATGGTAGCAATTGATGAACTGGCTAGTGTGGATGGATTACTGCACAGCCTTGTTGTATTGAAGTACACAGCTGACACTCAATCAGCACTCTCAAGGAAACAATGGATGTCTTCTTTATCTCTGCTGATACTTTAAGAGCATATTAATTGCAAAGAGTTAGTTTTAAGATTTACCATCTCCTAGTGACATAGCTGAATCACAAGATGATCCCATATGTCCTGTTCCTTCATATCTCCCTTTTCTCCTATAAATACAATGATCTTTTCTGAGTGTCAACTTATTGAATAAGGTGATATTAGGAAAGGAAATGAAAACAGATTTTGTAAGCAAACAGAACAGTATTCAGTCATTGATTAATACATCCAGAGTATTTTCTGTTTCTTATTCATGTCTTTCAGTCCTGACCATGTCTTGATGTCACATAAAACTGTTTGCGGATGCAGAGCTTCCAATCTGATTGATAGCAGCTATTCCCTAGTAAGTTTTCCTCTCCAATTATATCTTTATTCTTACTCTTCATAGATGCCAGAATTTCAGAAGAAGACTGTCCATATTAAGGACCCAGCAAGAGTAGAGGAGATTATTTGTGGCCTCATCAAAGGTGGAGCTGCCAAACTTCAGGTAAAAGTGTAACCAGTTTGGAATAAAAGCAACTGTGGGATTGTTACTCTATGCCAAAAAATTTAATAATATCTATATATATAATAGAATTCAACCTTGAAGAAATCTCCAAAACTTAGACATGTTAACTCTTTTAATAGCCCTTGTTGATTCAAATGTAATTCAGCCAGACACTAGTTAAGTAAATGACATAAGCATAGAAGCTTAGTAATTTCAGGAATTATTATCACCAAGGGAATGAGAAAAAAAGTTTGGTTAGAAAGAATGTTACTCTTCTGGGATATGCTGGTTTCCATGACAATGGCTCAATAGAATAGGGAGGCTTCTGTGACACACATGCTACTCAGCTGCCACTATTATTGATCGTTCAGAATTTCTAGCCATTCTTTATTTTGTTCCTCCATGTTGTAAGACAGTTTTGCTTTTTCTTTCCTTAAATAGATTATTACAGATTTTGATATGACATTAAGTAGATTTTCCTACAATGGAAAAAGATGTCCAACTTGTCATAGTGAGTACTTTTGTTTCTTTTAAATACAGATTGATTTGTTCGGTCCTTTTAGTTTTTCCTATATTTTATATATTTTAATTTTCTATTCAATTTATTTCATAATGAGATTTTATATTGACTTGTTACCTAATCTGTACATTTTACTGACAAAGTATTCTAGTGACTGTGTTTTTATGTATATATATATATATATTAATCAAAACTTGTGTGATTTAAATCAGATAAATTGCCATTCACGATTAAAGCATTAAGTTTTGAACTCTGAGATTCTAGTGGCTAAATATGGTATGGTTGACTTTTGTTTTTCAAGAGCCCATAGTCCTGACACCTGCAAGAACCAGATAGTGAAGTCCTTAGAATTCTTGGCAATTTTATCCTTATGTTATAGTCTTTTGGAACAAACAAGGAGAAGTAGGAACTCTAAAACATACAGGATGCCTCAGGATTATTTTGAAAACAATTAAATCTCAAGAAACAGATTCAAAAGCTTGTAACTGACCTTGTAATTCAGAGATGAAGGGAAGGGCATCTTTACACTTACGAAGATAGATGTGCTTTTTGCTGGTTGCTGGTAAGAAAAGTTCTGAGGAAGCATATTGGTGTGTCACCAGATATTGTCATCTGTGCCATTTACAGTGTTGTAGAGCAAAGTAAAAGAAACGTACCATCTTGTTTAACTCTCTTTTTTTCACCCCTTTCCCAGACATCATTGATAACTCTAAGATCATCACAGATGAATGTCGGAAAAAGGTAAACAAAAAACCTACAAGCATTTGGTTTGTTGTACAGACATCTGTCATTATTCCCTGACAAGAATGTTATTTTCATTGCTTAGACCAAATACCAATGTATTTTATGAAATACTTTAAACATCTGATGGTTTTTCTTTCCCTTCAGTTATTGCAGCTGAAAGAAACCTACTATGCCATTGAAATTGATCCAGCTCTCACCATTGAAGAGAAATACCCATATATGGTAGAATGGTAAGAGACATCTCCTATTTTCAGATTGTACTGAGATTAGATTTAGTAAGTTTTTAAAAGCAAATTAATGACAGTACTTAGCTCTTAGCACACTAACTGAATTAATCTCTTAAAGTTTTGTAGAACTGGTTTTATTTTGCTCTTAATCTGAATAAGCAAGAATTAACCATACAGGATTCTTTTCAGCACAGGATTTAATGAAAGGTGAACCTTAGTAAGTAACATTCACCCCTTTTTGTTTATGTCCTAGGTACCATAAATCTCATGCACTACTCATTGAACAAGGCTTACAGAAAGACAAGTTTGCAGAAATTGTAAGGGAATCTGATGTTATGCTGAAGTAAGTTCCTTTTGATTTGAATTATATCAGTCTGTTTCAGAGCATTTTCTGTAGATTCTTCCTGAGTTTTGGGGGGAGGAGAAAAAAAGAAAAGGGAAATTCAAAAAAACCACACATGTTCCTGAGAATATGACACCTTAATCTTGGACCACATTGAGTTCTTCATGCTCCCACTTAATTGGTGTGCTGTATCTAAATGCAGACAGTGATGTCATGATATAAAGCAGATATCTGGAACTTTCTTTAGTCCCTACAAGCTTAATTTCTGTAGACTTTCGTCCTCTTTAAATTGCACTGGTGATCCTTTTTGTTTTAAGAGCAATGTAAAGTTTAACCTAATCCCTTTGAGAAACACTTGAGGTACATGTTTCATATATTGTATTAAATATTGTTCTTCCTCTATGGCTGAAGGCGAGTTTAAAAGACAGCAAAATCCTTGTTCAAATTGTACATTCTCTTTGAAATCCCTCTAAAACTATCTGTAAATTTTGGAATACTGAAACAGAATGTTAGAACTTAAATTGTAGAAGTATTTGTTTATAACACTGAGTGAATCCTTGTTTTTTTGTACAACAGACAAGCAGCCAATCTCTGCCTAAGTTTATGTTGATAGAATCTTCATCCACAAGCTAAAATTATTTCCAGAACTTTCACAATACTTTTTTAAAATGTATAATTCTACCAATCTATGTCTGTGTGGAGAAAGCATGTAGAGATAATACTATTTGTTCCTGGAATACTATACATAGGGTACTGAATACTAAAAAACTGTCAGGAGAGAACAACAATAAATGTTGTCAAGATCTAAAAGCAAAACTTGTTCTATAGTAATGACCCTATAGAAAGTCACATATTTAAGCAACAAAGATTGAAAGGAGATGTATAGCCTGATAGTAGCTAGAGTGAGTTCTGCTAACTGCTTGCTTGTTCTGGACTACTTAGAGAGGGGCAAGTGTTTTTAAATCTTTAAAACATGATTAGATGTTTTGGGGGGAAAAATTATATAGACCAAGACTAAACAGCTTGATGCAGCAGTTTCTTGCAAACATGTGTTTGTAAGAAACACATTGTGTTAGGTTGGTAATTCTTGCTGACCTAAAAAGGTGAAGTAATTAGTAAAGTGCTCAGGAAATACTAATTCTTTTCCAAAGATAATGTGATTGTCTCATAAAAACTCAGACTTTTTTTAGCTTTCTTTATTTGATATTTGATTTGTATTTGCATTCTGTGTTGCAGAGAAGGGTATGAGAACTTCTTTGATAAACTCAGTGAACATAATATTCCTGTGTTCATATTTTCTGCTGGGATTGGCGACATTCTTGAGGAAGTAATCCACCAGGCTGGGGTCTACCATTCTAATGTCAAAGTGGTTTCCAATTTCATGGATTTTGATGAAAATGTACGTATGGGATAACACATTCTTATCAAACGTGTTTGATAAATACCACACTGTTTGTGGTATTTAGTAGCCATTTATGCACACTACAAAACAGATATACAGAGAGAGACATAGATATGTACACACCTCCAAGCAGGGAGAATCAATGTCTGCCTGCTCTTGACTGTGCTGTCACACAGCCTTGACATTACTCTAAACTAACTGATCTTGTTCATCATCACAGATGATGTAGTTCAATCTTGGCTCAACAGTAACATCGCCTCTTTCTTTCTAGGTTCTGTCCTGCCTGAATAGAACCAGAAATAACTTCAGTGTTGCTTTTTTCAATAGGGAATATTAAAAGGATTTAAAGGAGAATTGATTCACGTTTACAACAAACATGATGGTGCCTTGAAGAATACAGAGTATTTCAAACAGCTAAAAGACAACAGCAATATCATACTGCTGGGTGATTCTCAAGGAGACTTGAGTATGGCAGATGGAGTAGCAAATGTTGAGCACATTCTTAAGATTGGCTATCTCAATGATAAAGTAAGTAGCCTTACATAACCTTGTAAGCTTTGAATGAAACACTCAGAGATAGAAACAAGTTTGTTATAATATACCATATTCAGTTATCAAACCAAGTGTTTAGCCTATATTTGGGTTGAAATTTCAAACATTTTTCATGGATTTTTCAGAGCCACAAATATATATATTGCCTTGGTTTATATACAAAACTACTTCCAAACAGGTTTTCCTAGAGAAGTAAAATTCAGAGGTTATAAAAATTAATTCTCTTAAATTCCTGTGGCTCCTTCTCCTTTCAGTACTGAAATGATAATTGAGAAAAATTATAACAAATAATTAACAAATCCAGGCAGTCTCTCCTCTCTTCTTTTTACTTTTTGGTGCTTTTAAGTGACAGTCAACTGATTATTTGCTAAG
Source organism: Cyanistes caeruleus (assembly GCF_971803275.1). Lineage (NCBI taxonomy): Eukaryota > Metazoa > Chordata > Aves > Passeriformes > Paridae > Cyanistes > Cyanistes caeruleus. The sequence continues at coordinate 106,970,530 of NC_141701.1, forward strand.
TTATAATGAACATCCATTTGCATTGAGGAGAAAGAAAACTTCAGTTTTATATTTCTCCCTGCCCTTCCAGAAATAGTTCTTCTTTCAGTATCTTTATGTGTGAGATTCTGGAATAAACATGAGGTATTATATCCTGGAATGCACTTTAGGTCAGGCCACTCCTACTCTGTCCTCCTGTGGAATTCATTTGTAGGAGTGATACATTATTTGCATGGCTTATTCCTAGAATTTGGTGGGAAGACTGGGCAATATTTTAATGACAAAAATGCCTTAAATAATTATTTATATAACTAAGGGGGTCTTTCTCTTCATCCCTTTTGCACTTAGGTAGATGAGCTTTTGGAAAAATACATGGACTCTTATGATATTGTCTTGGTGAAAGATGAATCCCTGGAAGTTGCCAACTCCATTCTACAGAAAATCCTGTAAATTGCAGTCTCAAGTCACTCCATTCCTTTCAGGAGGCAACTGGACTGAAGAGCACACATGTGCTATCTTAGTTGTGTTTATTACTCATTTATGGAACTGTTTGATTTAATTTAAAACTTTTATCTTCATTTTGGTATTATGGAATATATATGGTATCAATTGTCAACTACAAGCTCCTTTTACTGCTGTTACACTGTTCTTTATTGTCTCATACTCCTGTTATAACGAGATCTAAATTGGATTTATAGATGTGATAAACTGCTGCTGATGGGATACTGTGGTTCACTGTCCTTTTTAATCAGGCATTTCAGCGGAGCATTTTAGAAAATGTGGCTATTTTGTAAAATTGAAAGTGTAAATGCTCTGTAAAGAGAGTGTGCATTTGTTGCCTTTTCAAAGACATTTCAGTCTCAGCTGTATTTTGAAGGATCTGACTCATATGCTACACAATTTCACACAAGTTTTTCATACATATATTTTTCTTCAGTAAAAATGCTTTTATTCACCCAATTCAGGCAAAGTGTTTCTTCTTCATATTTTTGCATCATTGCAAAACATTCTCTATTCTTTACTGTTCCTTTATCCTCTGTGAAAGGTGAAGGATATTTTAACACAGTGTGTCTGAGATAAAATTTCTCATCTTTGTAACAACAGATAGTTTTACAAGCTGATAGTCCTCAGCCTGCCTGCAATGAGCAGGGGCGTCCTCAACTAGGCCAGGCTGCTCAGAGCCCTGTTCAACCTGACCTTGGATGTTTCCAGGGATGGGGCATCTACCACCTCTCTGGACAATCTGTGCCAGTTTCACCACCCTCACCACAAAAAAACTCTCCAGAAAGTATTTCCCCTGTACTGAGCACATTATAGCACCTCTCAGCATCATGTACAGAGTGATACAGCTTAATACAGCTACAATTTCGGAAGCTTGCTCGGATATGTTGCAGGATAAGTTAAAGATGATGTTGTGACCCTGCTCCTGTGAGGTCTTGGCTGTACTAAATCTATTCATTAATAAAAGACAGCAAATCATACAACTCCCCTAATGTGCAATATAATCATTGTTCCCTTTTGCTTTCTTTTATACAGAGCAGAAACTGTGCCATCTTCCGTTCCCTGAGGAATTGTAATGAAAATGTGGGAGAGCTTAGATCCGCATTCTCTTCCACCAGAACTAAAACACATCTCAAGAAATGGCCTCTTTCCTTACAGCCTGTTGTCTGTTATTAAAATCCTGACTTGGTATCACAGACACATTTTTTCTGAATCAGCAGCTTTACATGTGTTACTACCCCTGCTAGAACTTTTCCAAGAAGGGAAGAGAGAAGATAGTTTCCATATCCCACCTCCTCTGCAGTAAAATGAAACTAAATCACCCCTGTGTTTTGAATGCAGGGCAGAGGCTCAAGGCACAGTCTGAGGTAGTGCGAGCATCCTTTCACAGATCGCACTGCACATGCTGTGCCATCAGGGAACTGCTGAGCATAGGGACCTTTTAGAAATTCCAGCCTGCATCTGAACAGACAGTGTTTGAGGGATGATGTCCTTGTGCAAAACCTACAGTCATGCAATTCCTAAGCCTGACACAGGGGCAGCCAGGAGGCCAGAGGTGGAAGCCTTGAGAAGAAAACCAGTAGGACAACAAAAGTGAGGATCTTGAACACTTGTGCCTTGGCTGCCTTCCATTCTAGAGGCATGACTCGGGTGTCAGCATCAAACTGGAAGAGCTGAAAACACCCTGGCAGTGCCAGGGACAGGAGGAGATGGGAGCAACAGCTGCTAAGAGCCTGTCAGCCAAAGCCAAAATATGGGGAGAGCTTGAAGGCAGCAGTGACAGCTGCTGAGTCAGCGGACACAGGGACTGGGTGTGAAGTTTGGCCCAGTCCCTGTGGCCTCTCTCCCTGTCTCCTCCATTTCCCTGGGGCAGGAAGGAGGGCAAGATGGTCATGGCAAAACTGAGAAAGGGAGCAGCCTTCCTACAGCCTCCCATGTGCCTGCACTGCAGCTTCAGCAGCGTGGGCAGGACAAGCAGGGCTATGCTACACATGATTGCTCACAGGCATCGGCATGAGCTGCCCACCCAGTGAATTGGCCTGCACTGCCCAGGCACAACAAGGATTTGGGGAATGCTGCAGCTTTTTCAGGGGAGCTCAGCAGACACAATTTCTTTAACAGTTCACATTTGGGGTTTTAGGCACCTGCAGAATTTACATTAGCTGGGCTAATGTTCCAGTTTGGGGGAGGGTGGGGGGAGTAGGGTTAGGGAATCTTGGGTTTAGAGCTTTTTTAGACATGTAATCATGCTGGCTCTTTTGCCATAGCTGCCAAACAAAAGTCCAAAAGGCAAAGGCCTTCTGAAAAACATCAAGGTGTTTGGATGCACTGTTTACTCAACCAGCCTCTAGTTGCAAGAGTCTAATTACCAGGCATTACTCTCAAAGTTGACACTGGGACAAAGTTTTCCATTTACAGGCAGTTTATCTTTGGAATACAGATAACAGCTAAAATTTAGAGAATGTGAGGTGTAGCTGATAGTCACAGCTTCACAGCACAAGATGTGTCAGCAACACTCTCTGGCATCCTGACTACAAGTGTAATGGATTTCCCTGAGTATCCCAGCACCCATGAAAAGGAGGGGGACAGTTCTGGTCTCTCTGTGCAGTGTTTCTGAGAAGGGAAAAGTGTCCATGTTTTCATCAAACTTGCCTCAGGATACACATAGACTCATTGATCCTCTCTCCAGAATTTTTCCTCAGCCTCGCTCAGCAGGTGAGCAAGCCACCACTCCTTCAGCACAATGATGATCTTATTCAACCCACAACTTAAAAAAAAAAAAACCAACAAATAAACAAAACCACATAGAAAAGCACATGCAGAGCAATATAGAAAAGGACTAGGAAGCATCTTTAAAAACAGTTACCAAAACAGACCTCCAACTACATCTGAATTAGTGCTCAGTTTCCCTAGAACCCACCAACATCAGAAGGCAATGAGATGCCTTTCCAACTAAATAGACATCTAAAACTGGTAGAGGATTTCAGATGCAACCACCATCTTTCAAGCATTATGTAAGGAAAATTTTCCAATCTCACCCCCAAGCAGGTGGACAATGAATGTTCAGTCACCAAATGTTCAGTCCATAATGACAAGCACTTAAAGAAAAGGATTCTTGCCCTTCCACAAAGATGCAGGTAAGTTAAGATCTCCAGCACACTTTTCTCCTGTCATTAAATCCTGTTAGTCTCAGAACCTGTGTTAAGGATCTGCTAGAGCAGTAAACCTTTTCTAGGACTTGAAAGCAATTAAGCCACGTTGCAGTTACTTGACAGAACCCCATTGCTGTACAAGGGGTTTCTCCATGCCAAATAATTTACTTTTTAAAATGCCATTCATACAGCTTTATAGAAAAACAGTTACTTATGCAAACAACCTGAACCAGGAGGTCAGACTTAAAAACCTGCATTGTGCTGCACAGATTATCATTGTCTGTTCATCATCCCACTGCCAACCATAACTCTTGCTTATGAATTAGTAAAGGGAAAACACAAGATGCATTTTTAAATATCCTCCTCCACTTTATCAAAATCCCATTGTTTTATCACTAGACTGTGGGCTAGAAATTAGAACTTGTATTATCAGTTGCCTCTCCAAAACCATGAACAAAATTAACTGCAAACAAAATTAACTCTACAGCTACAGATTAAGCCATCCTTCTCCAGCTAGTCTAATTCTTGGAATTGCTATCAAGATTCTCCTTTAAGAAAGAAATGTTTTGAGTAGTATGTCTTTCTAAATAAAATTTCTAACTAGAAACATTTTGCAGCTCTAAAAATGTATTTATTATTTAGCTTGGAAAGAAAGACAGATATGAAAGAAAGATATGCATTTCCCATATCCCATCATTTTCCCATAGCCAAAGGAGTATATTTAAAGTTAAAAGAAAGGAATAAACAAAATTAAGTGAATGTTACTATTTTTTCTTCCTCTACTCACAATATCTGTTCTGTCTGTAGTAGATGTCCAAGGTTAAGTATTTGGGACCTTTATTTAGCTGAAAATGAATCCTCCTCTTAGCGGGTGTTGCAGCCAGCTCAAATGTCCTCTCACTGTCAAACACTCACAGCACTGAACTGAGCTAAAAACTTGCACCCCATACTAGCTAAATATGTCATTTTTAAGTTTAAAGGAAAATCCAAATATTTTTTTCACAAAGAAAAACATAATATTCAAGTTCAACAGCTGCAAATTCTGATTTAACTATAATGTCTGTTATACACGGACATGGATGGAATTACACAGCAAAAAGTATTGCTATCCAATTAGGACACGAAAATCACACAGAAATAAAATATTCATAAATACCTGGGTCTTTCTGGGTACGCACCCATGTTCCTTTTCCACTGTGCCCCTGACAATTGAGTCACCAGTTGCCAACCCTGCCTTGCCAGCAACTTCCTTTCCTAACAGCAGTCAGCTGCCAGCTCTGAGAATAGCACCTGGCTGTTTCATGAGAGGAGTAGAAACAGCCCGAGTTCTGGAGAGCCCATCATTAGCTAAGCCCAGTTACATCTGGTTCCTAATGACCCTTGAGAGTTATCATCTATTTTTATAAAGTAATCTCAGTTAAGTATGGTAAAAAGCTATCCAGATACTAATTCTAGAAATAAATAAATCCAAAATAGAGTGATTCTATAGATAATTCTAAATAGGTAACTTCTAAATACTAGGAGATAGTAGATGCTAATAGATAAATTCTGCATAGGCAAATTCTAAATACTAACAATAAAATGCTAATAAATAGATGAATTCTAAATAGACAGCTAGATTAATTCTAAATAGCTACTTTATCCTGCTTTGACATAGAAAATATCTCCCTCTCCCAGTCCACCACCAGCACAATTTCACTTCCCAGCCAGCTCCCCGTACCCCCAGGCCCTGGTTTGGTGAACAGGCAAGGCAGACTGCCCTCGCTTTTAGGGGCTGCCACAGACCCTGAGAAGCAATAGGTGGAGGATTCAACCTAAGTGCAACCCTTTGCTGAGGAAGGTGGCCCCGAGCCTTCCCTCAAGGAAGACACCAATAGCTGCCAAAAGGAAAAGGAGTGGGTCTCCTTTGTTAGTCATCAGAAATTCTGGATTTTAAACAGTTTAGCCTAATACAGCCAGGCAGACCTGGCCTCTGCCAGGTCTGGGCAATGCCCTGTGTAAACATCATTATTTTATAGAAAGTTTTTCCACATATTCTTTGATTTGCCCCAGAGTTGCATTCTGATTTCCAAAATGGCAACCTGTGGGCTTGGAGGGATGAGGGCAACAAAAATTTCCTCTTGAAGGAAAAACATGAGAAAGGAAAAACAGCTTTACATGGATCATGAGCCATGTGTGCCAAGTCCTAAGGAACAATGGCTTGAGAATTTCAGATGTACTTACCCTAGACAGAGGCACTGGTAAAGTCATCTCTGTTATCCCATCACTGACAAGCACTTCAAAAAAAAAAATCCGGCAAAGCAATTTTTGGGATCATCAACTGATGGCAGTTCAGTGCTGCTTTTTCTCCTGCATCTGCCCTGGAGGACAATTCTGTTATCCTGATTTACTAGGAACTCCTCAGCTCACCTCCTGGGATCGATCTGGAATGTTCCTCCATGCAGAAAGATTGGGTTCATTCACTAAAATTTTCTCAGACAAAACAATTCAGGATGACACAGAATGGGTTGGGTTAGAAGGCACCTTAAAGATCATTTTGTTCCATCCCCCCAAAAGGAGGGGGGATATCCACAAGACAGACTTGGTCTTTTGGGGGTACGTATGAGAACAGAGTAAGGAGCTGTTTCCACACTGATTTCTGCTTCTGGTAGTACTCCAATCACAACTTGCTTCCCACTCCTTCTCTCAGCTTTGTCAGCACACAGAAGGGATCTGCATCTGAGCCACAGCAAAAAGTGAGCAACCTGCTTCCCTGCAAAAGGGAAAAACAGTCTGCTGAGAGAGCCGCCTTCACAAGATGGTAAGGAGCCATTCTGGACCCAAACTTCGGAATGGAAGTGCCTGTCCCTGATATCCACAACTTTGATATCTGGTATAAAATCATCCGTTATCATAGTTTAAAATATTTTTCCTGAACATTAATAGCAGTGTTGAACATATTCAGGGTAAGCCTGCTGTGTACAAGAGAAGAGAGCTGCAGGAAGGGTATCTGCTTCAACTCACAGTCCCAACACACCAAAACTCCAGGGGTAAAAAACAACAAAGTTTAAAAGTAATAGTTGATCAACATTTTATTTAACAAAAAGATCAGTTATCCAACATTTAATGGTATCAAACTCAAAAAAATATTTCACTGCCCTTTTTGCAAGAACTGCATTAAAAACCAATACAGAATGTTTTCATCCAACTGAAATAAAAATTTTTAGAAAGAGCATCTCAGGGACCTTACATCCCACATGTACAGATCAAGGAAAGCAAGAAACTAGACACAAAGCTTATAATGGAAACACAACTCCCTTCCCACTCCTCTTTGACAGTGTCTCACTCTATGTGTTTGTGCTCTTTGCATGCTGTGTACTGAGGGGGATCCCACGGCCTTACAGAAAATGGGTCTGTTTCATGTAATTAGTACTGAGCAGCTCTGCTGCTTTTGTCGAGCTAACGGGTGACTGTCTCAAGTCACAGAATCTGAGCAGCACTCCCAGGGCTGACTTTGTGTTGAGGGCTGGGCCAGAATGTTAGCACACACAAACAGATGGGCCTGTTTCTTGATTCCATCACTGCTTGTCTGTTTGTTTGCCACTGCAGACTGCTCTGCTGCTTAAACTCTAAGCACTTACTTCTTTATCAATTCCCAAAACAGAAGACAGAAGCCCAATGCAAAATCCACTCTGTCCAGTATTTATGACAGCATCTGGACCCTGTACATTACTATTTAATGTCTAACAAAACTATAAATAAGGTTGCAAATAGAAAGGTTTTGGAATGACTGATGGGAACACTTGCCAGCAAGACTCAAGGATACTAATTCAACACAGTACAAATGGTAGGAAACTTTTATTCCATGAGGTAAAAACCCAACACATACACAGTATCAATTCTAGGTCTGTTTAATTTAAGTCACAGCTTATGTAAATTCTGCAATGGCACAGTCATGTTCATCAGTTTGCAAATCAGATTTTCTGCTGGCAAAAATCCCTATGAGTTTGTTCAGTTACTGGGAAGACTGCTCATGCCTTCTGAAAGGAGCTGGGAACAACAGCAGACAATTTTTATGGGTTATTGTTATGGGGAATATTTTGATTCATTTTCCTACACAAATATTTCTGATACAGAAGTTTTTTTAAAACTCTTTTAAAAGCACTTGGTAGGTTTTCTCTCTACCATCCACCCAGCTGACCGTGTATTATTTAATGAGAACCTTGGATCTTTAGCATAAAAGCAGACCCCACATACACATGTGGTTCATGGCACCACATACAGCAGGACACTCCTTACCTGTCTATACATCCCACCTTGAGGCACTTAACACTTTTTTCAGATATATCTAACAATTCCAACTGAAAATCTCTTCCTATTTTAACAGCCTACCCACACCCAGGCAAAGGCAGACACAGGCTATCTGAGGGCTCTCCTTCCAAAGCCATGCTTGCCAAAACTCCTTCTGGTACACATGTTTGAACAGTAGGTCAGCTCAGGACTCTTTTTTTTTTTTTTTCCTTATCTTTACAGTTCATCGTGCTCCTCTTTGGCCTCTTGATCTTTCAACTTGAATTCTTCAGCAGTAACTTTACCATTTCCATCCCGGTCTTGATTGGTGAACATATTTTTAACGATCTTTTCAAAATCAAAGCCAGGAGCTAATTTTCCTTTGCCAGTATCAACTTGAGTTTGGATGTACTCTGAAAACTAAGAGGGATATGAAAATGAAGAGTATCCAGCATTTTACTACTTTTTAAGTGTATGTAGGGCACTGTTACTACCCTATGAAGTTTACCACCCAAACTGTACTAATTAGAACAGACACATGAGGTTAAATCGGTGATTGTGGAGCTCAGCAGGGATTTCCTCACTCATTCCAGTGTTTTGGACCCATAACAAGAAAACTTCTTTTTCATCATTTAGGAGGAAGGGTTGGGCAGCTGGACATAGGAGCAGCTCTATACAGCTGGAGGGCAGTAATTGTGCATTGTGATACATGAAGCTCACACTGCAAAACAGAAACTCACCTGCATCTTAGAGGGAGCAACACACAAGAATGATTGCTGATGTGGACAACAACAGCCTCCCTCTACCTCTTTCTCTAAACCAGTAAAAGTTTTTTCTTCTCTGCAAGGACAGGCGTGGAGGTAAACATAAGAGAGAAGATGGAGATGGAAGGAAAACAAAGAGGTGGAAGAGAGTGATAGGAAAAGGGAAAATAAGAATTCAGTTTTACCGTATTAGGTTTTTTAATCCTCAAAGGCACTTCATGGTGCTCCACAGGGCCACAGCCTGCCCTGTGTGCACTCCAGGGAGAAAAGAAGGGACAAAGAAGAAGGGACAAAACAGAAGGATAGAGAAAGGTGACAAAGAAGACTTCAGAAGAGAATAAAAAAATAGAATTTGAGTTAAAAGAAAAGGCACAGGAAGATCTCACAGAGGTTTATGTTATCGGAGGTGGTATGGCAAAAGCAAGTGGCTTTCAACTGGGACACCCAATGACATTCTCACAGTGCAGATTTTAAAAGCAAGCAAGGGGAAGAACTTGACTACACAGCACACAGTACACATGTGTAAGGAATGCCACTGGCATTGCCAGGCTCCAGAAGAAATTAGACAGTTCCTGGATGTACTGCTGCAGGCTCAGCTTTGGCTCAAGAATTCACCACAAACTGCCAATTAACACTGAGATAGACACCAAGAAGGCTGATACAGCAAAGGAATGTTGGATACCAACTCTACCTCTTACACTTATGTCCTAAGGATTTGTTGCTGACAAAGAAAACCACAACAAGTAAATTACTTCACATAGTATGGCCATTCTTACAGTCCTTTTTTAACTCTAAAGCTGAATAGCCATGTTTTAGCTGACAGCCTGCCTTCTGGTTGCCTTGATGACAAACACCATTCCAGAAGAAGAAGAGAAGAAAATGAGGGAAAACTCTATCCTTCAACATTGGCATTGACAGTGGTAGAAGAAACCAATGCAGTTGCTTTCATTGTGTCAGCTTACCTCCTCCAAAAGAACCTCTCCATCATGATTCTGGTCTATTTCTTCAAAAAGGTTGGGAGAGACTTCCCCATTCCATACAAACATGTATCCTTCAGGCAAGCCGGACACCAATTCCAGCAGTTCTATGTCAAAAACTAATACAGCGCTTCCAGGCACTTCTCCTTCTGTCACAACAAATGGCAAAGAGGGTTATTTATCCTCACTTACACTGAAGGGGATATTTCCTTCTAATCCACAATTAAATTTATCTTCCTGCTCCAAAAGGCACTTCTCTAGTGTGATCCCTAGCCCATCAAATCTTCCTGATCGCTTCATCAAGGGTGACCATAAAAGGAACCTTTCATAATAAAACTTGAGGCACTGGAACAATCAGATTGCCCAGAGATGCTGTGGATACCCCATTCCTAGGAATGATCAAGGCCAGGTTGGGATGGGGCCCTGAGCAATCTGTTCTAGTGGAAGGTGTCTCTGCCCAGGGCAGGGGGGGTAGAACTAGCTGATCTTTAAGGTCCCTTCCAATCCAAACCATTCTACAATTCCATGATTCTAACTTCATCCATGTTTTTAATTTTAAAAACTGAACTTGTGGAAATAATCCATTTTCTTTTATCTCTCCAATACACTGAGTATCACAGCGTACTCCTGTGAGACTCAACAGTGTTGCAACAGCTTGGGATATTACCTCAGGAAAACCATGGAAGGAGTTTAGTCTTGAAAAAGAAAAATCAAGCTCACCTCTAATCAGTTTGCAAGAGACTGCAAACAAGCAGTTTCTTCAGACAGCTGGATATATACCAACACACTAACAAATCATGCAATGTTTCAGAATGTGTATCAAATGTAACCTGAACAATGGCAAACACTTATGACAGGCATTTTACAAAGCAGACTTTTTATGATATGAGGAAATTTTCAATTCAATACATAGAGCTATGCAATTGTCTATAATGCATAATAGATAAAATCATGCATAAAACATTGCATATATATAATGCTCCTAATTTTTCACAGAAGACAGGTACAAGTGGAAATGCATTCTTCTCTCTTAAAGCAAATTAATTCTCCATTAAGCTCTGCACATGATGCCTGACAGTCTTTATAAACTATGAACTGTTCTGGAGCTATTCAGAGAGCACAGCAACTTATGCAACCGTTTCCATACACGTCAGAATTTGGTGATCTTGGTGATCTCAAGACAGACTCCTTTCCCTCAAATCTTCTAACCAGGAAGACCAGAAACAACATACCTGGATATGAAAGTTCTTGTCACTTCTGTATCATTCTTTCTGTTACTGCTGTCCATGTCATTAAAAATTGATAAGCCTTAATGCCCTAAAGCTGCATTAAAATGTATTTTTGTTGGACTTTTAACAGCACCAATACACTGTTTCACATCTTATACTCAGTTTATGTATCTTCTGAATTTCCTAACATATTAGTGCTGACCAGTCCCCTACAGCTCTGTTTCCTGAATAACATGTCCCATGTCCAAACACAAGCACCCAACTCCCTATCCTAGAAAACAATGTTTGCATCCCTCTGCAACACCAGATTGCCTGGAGCTTTCTGTTCTGACAAAGCAACACTACTGGGGGCATGTGTTCCCTTTTGTACTGCGATGGTCTTTCTATTGGCCACAGCAACAGCATGACTTGAAATGCAACACAGACAGCATGTTCATTCCACTGGGGAACAGGGAGGAGGGGGAGTGCCTAAAATAATGACACGAAAAACCTCTAAAAAAATCACATTCAGCAGCTAATAAAACATGCAGGCCTGTGTTTCATTCACTCTAGAGATGCTAAGTGAATGTGCACTCACCAACTCCATCTTCTCCATAACCAAGGTGAGGTGGGATAACAACTGTCCGTCGTTCCCCAACACACATGTCCTGAAGGCCCATGTCCATCCCCAGCACCACCTGACCAGATCCCAGAACTATGTTGTAGGTCTTGCCAAGGCTGTGCCTGGAAGGGAAGGAAAAAATGAAAAAAAAAAAAAAAATCAACATAAAATAGGGAATTTCTGTTGTTCAAAATTACCACAGAAGTAGCAGTTTCTAGTAGTGTCCTGTCATTGCCAAAAATTAACTTAATACCCAGTGCTTTGTTCTACCCAACAGTTACCTGAAGTAGTTCTCAAGTTACAGCCAGCACCAAACAGACAGGTCTCTGCTGCTGACATGTCCTCTGGCACTAAAATTATAGGCTTTGTGAATGAAATACAATCAAAATCATTAATCGAGCCAATTACAACCCCAAGATATTTTATCTTGAAATAAGGGCTTCTGCCTTTCACATATTTTTAACTGTTGTAATTGGACTTTTCTGCAGATGTAAAAATTCCAGATGTACATGCATCCCAGGACCACCAGCTCATATAGGGATCTGAGTGCATTCTCATGGATCAGCCATCCCTTTAATGAAATCAGTCACTATAATGTAGTAGCTATTGGCACGAATAGCTACTACTACCACTGCTATTTAACCATATTAAATTTTGAATTATACCTTGTTGCCCGTGGCTCATTTCTAAAATTAGAAACTAGCACCAGTTAAAAGCCCAAAAGTCAAACATATATTGTGATTCTAAAAGCAGAGTGTGCAGCTTTAAGGCCCTTTATTGTACTGGTTGCCTTTCTTTGGTTATTTGGCTTGGCTATGCCTCTGCAGGACATGCTTGTACAACAGAGTATGATTTGGAAAGAAAACAATTCAGTGGCTAAGAGGTCAGCCTTAAAATTAGGAGCACATGATTCATGATCTTTGATTCGCTAAAAGCTGCTTTGAGTAAGATGGTCTCAACACCCCTTGGTTCCTGCTACAAAATGGAAATTGAGCATTCCTGACATATAAACAGTGTTTTGAATCCAAACACATTACTTGTATACATCCTTGCCTACAGCATCGCACCATGTGCTCCAAATTAAGGAAACTTTTCATCTCTGCAAGCTATTGTGTACACTGTGAAACCTATGAACTGCTTCCTGTATTAATTATAAACTGGTTAAAAATAGCTTTTCCCAACTTCCCTTCCAAAAAATAAAATATTGTTTGGATGACTTGCACTATTCAAAATATTAAGGCCAAAAAAAAGGAAGCTACACAGAAATACTCTTGTTGCTGTGTGCCAGACTCACTTCAGTGCTACAGGAGACAGGCTAGAGCAATCTTTTGCTTCCCTCATAAATCTACTGCCAAAAGAGGAGAAAGAGGCATTTTATCCTCACAGTCACAATCAAGCCCTCTGATAGTTTCTCCATGCTGACACTTAAAGCCACCCTACAATACAGGAGCAGCAATGGGTGCTACAGACAGGTGACCATTTACTATAAACCACACTCAAGGTATCCTTAACAAGACCACAACAAGTAGCCCTACCACACCTCTCTAGGGAGCACTGGATCAGCACAGAGCACAAATCCTATCCAAGAAACTGAATAAACCTGGTCAGTTCATTCCTGATGAGACCTGTGCTGTCCTGGCATGATTGGCCCAGACACTTGAACTGGCCCATTTAAATAGAATGCCATGCAACAAGTTTCATCACTCCACACAAACTGTTTATGTTCTTCTCCAACACACTCCTACATCCTTTTTGTTCTTGGTTCTCTCATTATGCTATGACAGATTGTCTTTAAATTCTCCTCCTCCTATGCATCTCTGGCAGACAGCCATAAAGAGAAAAATACATTCTACACAAATACTCAGTTTAAAAAGAAAAATAAATTCTTTATTCCCTGCTAGCTTGCTTTGCAGGTAATTCCTTCTGCCTTCACTGCTGCTGGGAGTATTTTCCTTACCAGGTCATTCAAATACCTACGTGGAGTCCAGCAAGGTTCCATCCAGGAGCGAAGCATTGTAGTGGTATTTCAGGTAATCTCCCTTCTTGCTCAGTACAGTGCAGTTGGAAGGTTTGTAGTGAACAGTAATGCCGACCGAATCTGAGGGGTTGTGGAAGTCCACCACGTGGATGTCAAAGATCAGCACTGCAGATCCTGGAATCTTTCCTAAGTAGGAAGAAAATTAGACAAATAAAGAAAGTAATGGTACCTGAACAGGCAGATGATGTCCAGGTACTGCACCCTAGAGGAATATGTACTCCTGCTGTGTCTGCTATTGAGTTATTTTGCTCTTCTCATTCAGAATTAAAGGATACAACAGATGCAAGCTGCATCCAACTAGGAAAGACAACCAGTAGGAAAGCACTATGAATGCACTCAGTTAAATGGTGAAGAAAAAGCTTTTGTTATCCTGAATTTTAAAATTATGCAGAAATGAAGTAAATAACCATGTATTTCCTGTGACTATCCTAAATAACTCATTTGTATTTCATGTACCAATTCAATACTGATCATCAAAATTCTCAAGAACTTCTCATGCTTCAAGGAATGTCATTATATGTAAAAGGTTACAGTTCCTTAAAATATCCTAAAAGCAGGCAACTTCTTCCCCCTCTTCCCAGGATTACGTGCATTACCAGGATTAATAAAACACATCCAGACTTAGGATTTGGGTTTGTTGGTAAAGGAGTCTAATTCCAAATCAACAGCACAGAACTTGCATTCCCAGAAGGAAGGCTTTTTTTCTAAATCACTTCTCCAAATCACATCCCAGGAGGCACTCTGAAACACCAGCCACAACACTGCAATAAGCTAGGAAGATTATCATATTCAGCAATCTGTTTGGATAGCAATGGGTTTTCCCACAGAAATGTTAATTGTATGTTATATATATATAACTATTACTTTATTATTTTATTTATATAACTATTACACTATTACTTCACTGTTTCATGCATTAACAGAGGTGGCTTAGAAGTCCACAAAAGCTGTGGCTGTGGAAGGAATGGGGAAGAAATCTGCATGATGAACTCCTTCAGGATTCAGAGTTTAAGACACATGGGAAGGAAGATCTCACACTGCAGAACTCCTGGCATTCAAGTACCAGATTGCCTAAAACACCAATTACCCAAACAAGTTCAGGTTACCAATTACATGTGAGGTTCTTCTGTATTTTATTGTCCTGCCTATTTAGATAAACAAATTAATCCTGCAAATTCTGCATATGGTCTTGTCAGTTTGATGTCCACAAAATAATGAACTTATTAATAAACCTTCCAAATGCCAGAAAAATGAAAATACACACAGATTAACTAAACAATAAAGGTTTAACTACAGAATACTTGAATGCAAAGCCAAGCTCACCTCTCCCTTCTTCTCCATATCCAAGATGAGGGGGGATTATTATTCTTCTTTTTTCACCAGTGCATACACCTAGCAAACCTTCATCCATTCCAGCAATCACATAACCTTTCCCAATATAGGTGTCATATGTATGGTTTCGCGAGTAACTATGGAAAACATTTGCATTTTAGCAGCGTCAGGTGTACTCAAGAAAACACGGGCTCTTGCAATAGCTCTGCAACACAACTCTTAAACCAGTTAAGGTCAAACACACAGTCATTAACCAGCACCAGGGAGGCACAAAGGAACTATGTGCCATGAATCCAGGCCACCAGGTTTCATCAGTCAGTGACACACGGGTCACTGATTACCCAGCTAGTGAACAGCCAGCAAATCTGCAAATTCATTCCTACTGTATCTTGAAAGAAAAATCACACTTATTTATGTATTTTAAACAAAACAGAAAACAGGTTTGGACAAGTAACTGGAAAAAAAAAAGTTTACTCCTTTAAAATTTCCTCTGCCCTGATACTACTTTAATAAGCACTTATCAAATAGCTAATAGTTGATAAGTTTTTCATTTTCATGAGACACCCTGCAGACTAGCTCATTTTGCAACCACAGCTATGTAGTTCAACTACTAAAAGGAGCAGGTGGGATTAACAGGTTCTCCTGGGATGCTAAACATTAAAATGAATCATGACACCAAAACAGTATCAACACCATCCCTCCCTTCCAAACCAAGCCAACCACTTACACACAGGTTGAAGGACCTGCTTCAACACCTCATGGTGGAATAAAACAAGGCTACAGCAACAAATGATGTTTCTTACATGGACATGACTGTCTTCTGCCTTTCTTCAAGGCATGTTGCACAAAGGCACAGCCCAAGAAAGAGAAGGCAGAAAGGTTTTAATTCATCTTTACAAGGTAGCTCTGGGAAAGAACTAAACCAGTACAAGACCAGACCCTCATGTAATTCAAAGCTTTATGAAACTATTCTAAGTCCAGACAGCCTTGGCTGAGCTGCCCAGGACAGTTCTGCAGTCAAATATTTCAGAGTAAAAAGGCAAAATAAAGTATTATTAATGGCTGCATCTCAACCCCAGCCATTCGCAGAGGTTTTGGCATGCTCCCTGTACTAGTGAGAAACTTTGTCCTGGATAGATACAGGGTTTTCAATCCCTATTGTTAGCTACTCTATTTCTTCATTTATGAATTCTGCAGGTCAGGAATAGGTCCTCCTATTCCCACATGTTTTAATGAACAAGCCCTCCAACAACTCTCAGTGCTTCAGAATTATGTAGGGGCTGCTGCCTACAACACATTTATTACTATTTTTTGACAGCAACACTCATATAAATACCACAGCTATTTCCAAAAATTGATTAATTACTACAGAAAATACTCGTATCTCAAAAAAGAGAAATAGGTATGCTGTGGATAAGCTTTGAATTTTTAACTTAGAAGCTTTCACAAATTGTGTATCAAGGTCTACAGAGATGGCTGCTGCAGTAGTACTGAACATTTTTCTCTGAATTTATTTCAGAGAACATTTTACATTGGTTCATTTTCACCTTCTTTTAGCTACTTCTGCCAGTTGTTCTGAAAGCTGGAGTGGGATAGTAAAGCACTGTTCCACTAAAATCAACCAAAGTCACAGAAAACTACAAGGGTATTATTCATATGATTCTGTACACGAGGCTCATGTTCCCAGAGAGCTTTTAATTTATTGTCACAATAATCCCTCTTTCTTTATCACAGAAAACCCCTCTTACTGAATTCTGCAATTCCATAATTCAGTCTTGAAAGACATCAGCCTTCAAAATGCAAACGGTTTTCAGGTGTAAATACGATTAACCTCACACTAGCCACTAGCACACTGACTCAAAATTCTCAGGACATAAAACAGAATCATATTTATTTTCTCTCTCTTCAGTGGTATAACCTCTTTGGGAGATAAACCCTATGAGGCAAAGAGTCTTCAGGCTTGTGTGCCTTAAGCCCTTGGCTTCATTGGGTGGGTCACTACCCCTAGATGGCATCTGTGACAAAGCCATGGCACAAAACAGCTCTTTTCCTTCCCATATGGAAAAGTTTTCTGTGAGTCCTTTAAAAAGACTCCAAGTCCACTCAAACTTTTTGAAAAGGAAAGAAAATCAAAGAACCGTGTTTAAGCACATTAAGGACATGACAGAGGAGCCAAACTGGACATGCAATCTGCAGAGCTGAATGGTTTGGTTACCTGGAATCAAATAATGTGCCATCCAAAAGTGTACCATTGTAATGGTATCGGACAAAGTCTCCTGTCTGGCTTCTCCGCTCACAAGCTTCAGGCACAAGCTGGTTCTCAATAGAAATACCATCCTTGGGGTTATGTAGATCCAGCAAAACCACATCAAAGACAAGGGAAGCTTGCCCAGGGATCTCCTTACCTACAAAAATTGGTAAGAAACAGCAGGTGTTCTATCAGAAGCTTAAACATGTTTGTTGAAGAAAAGTAACATATTGCCAAATATCAAGCACCTCTCCTCCCAAAATAAATTAGAATCATAGATTATTTGAGTTGGAAGGGACTCACTACAATCATCAGTCCAATTCCTGCTCCTGCACCCCAAGAGTCACACCATGTGCCTGAGAGCATTGTCCAAACACTTGTTGAATTCTGTCAGGCTCAGTGCTGTGATCACTTCCCTGGGAAGCCTGTTCCAGTGCCCAGTCACACTCTGGGTGAAGAACCTCTTCCTAATATCCAATCTAAACCTCCTCTGACACAACTTCAAAGGTCCTGTCACTTGTCACTAGAAAAGAGACCAGTGTCTACATCTCCCTTCCCCTCATGGGGAAACTGCAGACTGCAGTGAGGTTTCACCTTAGTCTTCTCCAGGCTGAACAGACCAAGTGACTTCAGCTGTTTCTCACGTGGCTTCCTCTCAAGGCCCTTCACCATCTTCATTGCCATCCTTTGGACACTTTCTAATTGCTTAATGTCTTTCTCATATTTTAGCACCCAAACCTGTCCCCAGCACTTGAGGTGAGGCTGCCCCAGCTCAGAGCAGAGCAGGACAATCCCCTCCCTTGCCCGGCTGGTGATGCTGTCCCTGATGCCCCCCAGGTTGGCCCTCCTGGCTGCCAGGGCACTGCTGCCTCATGTGCAGCTTGCCATTGACCAGGAGCCCCAGGCCCCTTCCCATGGTGCTGCTCTCCAGCCTTTCATAGCCCAGTCTGTGCCCACAGCCAGGGTTGCCCCATCCCAGGTGCAGAATCCAGTTTAATTTCATATGGCTGGTGATTGCTCAGTTCTCTAATTTATCCAGGTCTCTTTGCAAATTTGTTTCTAGTCAGTCACTTTTTGGTTCAGGGGGTTTTTCACTGAATTCTCCAACTCAATCATTTCCTCCTATTCCCACAGTGATGGCACTGCTTCACTGAAAACAAAGGCCTCTTCAGCCTCACAGTTAATGTTAATGAAGCCACAGAAGGGGTATGAAACTTTGTACACCACAGACAAATCCTTAAATATCAGAGCAAAGAAAGAATATAAGAAAAAGTCATAAACTACACCTAACTGCCCCATTATTTAACATGGGGACATCTATGTATGATCTGCAGGCTGCACAGTCTCACAAGACAATCAATTTTGTAATTATCACTAGAGCGTTTGTCAAAAAACCAACAAAACTCACCTGGAATTAGAAATACATTTAACACATTTTTCCTTAAAAGTTTTCTGCTTTCTGTGGCAATCTGAAAGAATTAGTAGTTACCTGTCTCCAAGCTTTTGGTGCCATTGCACATTAATCACAGATTATACTCCCTGACTGAAATAAAATTTCAGTATATAAATACAACAATTGTATCAACAATACATCTGTTAAGCAGTATCTCTCTGAACAGGGTAATAATGCTGCCCATAAATTTAAAATACAGAAAGTTTGTTTTAAAATATGTATGACTTGGGATTGAAAAAAAAAAAAAAAAGAGGAACAACTAAAGGAATAACTTTTACCATCTCCATCTTCTCCATATGCCAGGAAAGGTGGTATTGTGATAATGCGCTTCTCTCCTACGCACATTCCCAAGAGACCCTGGTCCATCCCAGCAATCAGCCACCCAATTCCCACATAGGTATCATAAGTTCGCATCCGATTATGGCTAAACATGAGAAAGAAAAAGAAAAATCACAACCAAACGGCAGACTGGCACAGGAAAGAACAATATCCACCTTTAAATCCACATACTATGCACAGTATAATTCACAACTTGCTAGTCCAAAAGTATCAGCGCTTCATTTACCAAGGGCAGGCTGGGAACTTCTCCAGAGTAGTTACCTATGTCAGGAACCTCACAGAGGCTTTGAAAAGTGTCTCTCAGGCAGCTGTTACTAAAGCATCATGGACTTTAACGAAGCCCGCATGCTGTACACTTTAAATCTCAGTAAGAAAGTGTTAGTGGCTCACTTTCATTACAAATCCCTTACAAAACTTGTATCTAATCTGAACAGCTATACTGGTTATAGAGCCTTTTAACTGACTGCAATAAGCAGAAATATAAACACAGGGAACAAAACTTAAAATTAAAAAAATAATCTGGATAAAGATTGGTAAAGCCCATGAAGAAATAATGCACAGTTTTATTGGTTTGTGTCAGTATTGCTACCCTGAATAAATTACTAACACACATCCGATGCCAGATTCAATTTCCTGTATTTCTGGGCAATTAGCATTAATTGTTACACAGGTAAAAGGGGAGCAAATGATGATGGGATGTCTATTAAACTACACATAGAGACACAACCCAGCTGCATACCTTGAATCAAACAGAGTCCCATCTAAGAATGTTCCATTGTAATGGTACCGCACAAAGTCAGACACCTGCACTGTCCGAGGACACTTCTCGGGTTTGAAGTAAGTCTGAACCTGCACTTCGTCCTCCGAGTTCCACAGATCGATCAGGAGCACATCAAAATGGAGCACAGCATTGGGGGGTATCACACCAGCTGCAAAAGCAGAACACACACTGTTTTCTTTCCCTTTTTACACAAGGTATCAGCAAAAAGGAACCAATCCATGCATCGCCTAAAAGAACTGCATAACGCACACCTTATTTCCTGTTGTGCTTACAACTCCTTGGCCCCTTGCTGCAGCTATTTATGGGGGGAAATCTGGCAAGATGTACTCTTACCACAGCTGTCCATCAGCAAACTATCTTGAGTTAGCATTTGTTGCCTCTCTGAGGCTGTAGAACAAAGATACTTTTGGAACTGACAAGACCTTGTGCAGCACTGCAACGCCAAACCACAATTCTGGTGTAATTAAGTATTTAACTGGGAGGTAGATATAAATAAATAGTTAACTTTCATAGAAAGATTAATTTCCTGAAAGTCTCCTGCAGTGAGCTGCTCTTCCTTCAGCATGCAGAGGGAGTCTGGAGAGATTACTTTAGGCTACAGGCTTAACAAACACCTCTGAGGACCAGGGGATTACCTCCCCAAAATTCACTACTTGCAGATTCCCCCTTCTCTTCCGTGGCTCCGCTTCCTATGTGCTCTGTTGAATCCCTTAGCCCAGCAGCTGGCCCGGTGCTGTACTTACGGACGCCTTCACTTCCGTAGGCAAGCTTAGGGGGAATTTTCACAAACCGACGCTCGTTCACACACATGCCCACCAGAGCTTGGTCCATCCCAGCAATGAGCTGACCTTTGCCCACAAACACGTTGAATGTGGATCCCCTGTCATAGCTGAAGGGGGAAAAGCAGGCAAAAATGTTAGTGGTTTACTGATATCCCCTTCTACTGGTCTGCTTTTTTGAAAGAGAGTTAGTTGCACCTCGTCTCCCTCTTTCCCCGTTAGCACAACTTCATCACAAGACACCTCCTAAAGGAAGGGGAAAATCCAAGGTGTTCCTGAGACTTCAACACAGCTCTCCCTCTGTTCACTGCTCATCACCTATTTGAAACACATTCTAGCAGAGTGCAATGTGTACGACAGGCACCTGAAGGCCAGAACTACAAAAAACTTATTGACACACCAACATTAAAGGCAGAACTGGAAAATTAAGGAAGAAAAGGAAAAATTAAGCACTGTTATGAGATATCAAAGGAAAACCGCTCCCACAGTAGGATCTCAGCATATTGATTCTAGTCAGTAACATCACATAAATATTATACATAACCTATAAGCTTTACAATGTGAGACATCACACTTCCAATCTCTGTGGGAGAAGGG
This sequence comes from Cyanistes caeruleus, assembly GCF_971803275.1. NCBI lineage: Eukaryota > Metazoa > Chordata > Aves > Passeriformes > Paridae > Cyanistes > Cyanistes caeruleus. The sequence continues at coordinate 106,991,569 of NC_141701.1, forward strand.
GAAAGGGAAAAGATGCCTTTTTAAGCAGTAGCTGTGAGGTTTGCCAACAGGTTATTTATTTTCTCCTCTACTTTCACAGGTCTCATTTAAAGCACAGAGACATATTTTAAACAGCACATTTTCCAGACCAAGAATCAAGAAACAAATGATCCTCCTCTGTGATAACACTTGAAGATTCAAAAGATAAAAGAAATGATGCTTAAATGACTCAGTTTTCCAGAGATGATGGAGAACAGCAGTGTTACCACAGCAGAACACTATCACTAATTTACATGGTTCGTTTGGCCACCTTAAATCTGCACAATGACCCCACTTTGATGTGCCTGAATTACTGCTATTGAACTTTTTGAAGCAATATATAAACACATGTCAAGAAGCATCTCAAAAGCTTCATGCCTATTTTTAAACTTTTACCTTTTCCAATTTCCCAAATCCTTTTATAATTTCAAGACATTTTTTTTACATTTAGATACACACACACATACATATAAACACATACATATATATAAAAGTCAGACCTGGGGGGAGAAAAAAAAAAAAAAAGAAAAAAAAAAGGCTTGTGCCTTTTGCATGCTAAAATTCTGGAAAGCAGCCAGTAGCTAGACATCCCTAGGGAAATGATGTCAAACTTTCCTTCCAAGACTGTACACATCACTTCCACAACATACTGAGCCTCCTAACAGGCCCACAGTCTTGAATCTCTCAAATATTTTACTGAGTGATCTCTCTGTTTGCTCCTTTTTTTTTTTTTCCTTTCTGACAAACGTTTCTCTTAGACAACCCTCTATTACTGAGCATTCACCTTCAGTTGCAGTAATATTCCCACTCCCTGGAAAGGATGGAAAATATTTAAATTAGGCCCTCACAAATTATATTATACACACACACAAAACCATAATTAAGATGTTAAGACTAGTAACATAATAGGTTCTAAGAAACCCTCCAAAACGGTATTTTGTAGCAATTGACAAAACTTGGCAATACATCTGGGATGAACTTAGAACAGAAGAGCTTTCTTTTTTAGTAAAATAAATGCACAGTTAAGAGAACATCGATGCAAAGCAGAGAACTGAACAAAGCACCGAACAGACCACACAGCTTTGCAGGACTGACTTTGCGGATTCCGTAAAATTAAGCAAAATTTGTTTCTATTAGTGGAATTGACCAAATTAATAGTAGATGCCTAGGCAATAAAATTCAGACTTTTAAATGTAAATCCTTTTATGGCTATTGAAATAAAAAAATGCAAATGCTGATTAAAAAAAAAATAGTTAACAGCTAATGATAATAATATGCTATAAATACTAATTTATGTGACACAGTCATGATTACTAAGACTTTGTCAACAGCCTGGTAATGCGAGGAGCAGTATTACTACCCACTACTTGGAAATACAGAAAATTCATTTTAAAATTCAAGAACATTTTCAAGAGCTGAAGAAGGAACAAAGCAAAACTGTCCTTAGCTCGACATCTAGAGTATTTTGTAGACTGACTGCATAAAGTGTTTGATTAAACTGATGCTGGTACACATGCTCATAAATCTAAAAAAAAAAAAAAGGCAAACAAACAAAAAACAGGTAAGAAAATGGGCTTATTTCTGTATAAACTGACTCTCTTTAACTTGTAGGCAGAAACCAAACCAAAGATTTTTAGAATGAACACTCCAAAATATTCCTTCCATTAACCTACAGAAGATAAAATCCTCCCATTTTTCCATGCCTTAACATGATTAAACACTGTCATCAGCTTAAAAAAGATCATAGAGAATAACAAAAGCATCCATCAACATGAGCTGCCATTTAGGAAAAAAACCCAAGGTGAACAAACCCGATATTTTGCACCCTTTTGAAATGAAGGCAGCCACAAAAATATTCAAGTTGGACTAGAGTATCATCATTACTACTTATTTACTAATATTTAGAGGATCCAAAGGGATAAATGCTGTGCAGTTCTGCACAGTCTGTTCCTACCCCAATTCAGAATGCAATGACAAGGAACTTAAATGAGAGCCAGCACCTGGGCAGCCCTTCCAGGCACCCTCCCTCAATGCACCAGCAGCAATCAGAAACACACTTCTGAACACGTGGCCAGTTTTCCAATTGTCACCTATTTATAAAATAAGCCACGAGGATGCTGCCTTGGTGTGTCTTCACATCCGCAGCTAACACTTATGCTCCAAGTCCATCAGTTGCCCATGGATTCACTGTCTGTGCTGTGCCACTTCACTGAAACTGCACCAACACCAGCTGAAGTGCCAGCTATCACATCCCACATTTTAGTCGGGGAAGTGCTGGTGATACAGCACTAGTGGCACACTAACTACAGTCAGCTCCAGAGGGAGAGCTGAGCTTTGAAGGACACTTATTTCCCTAAGGCTGTAGATTTTCCTTGAAGCGCAAGGGGGATTACCAGGATTACCGAAAATACATTTTGCTTTATCTTTCTAAATAATACTTTGATCAGTGGCAATGAATGAAATAAGAAAAAACAAATAAGCTGTCAGCGGCAGCAGCATCCTTCACAATCTCCTGATCCCACTATTTAGGCTTCCTGATCCCAAAATAACATCAGGAAAGCAGCCAGGCACTTCACTGTACAAAGGTCAGATTTATTCAAGAATAAAATATCCAAAAACATTCTATGTAAATACAGCCTGATAATTCCTATATTTCCGGCAAAGATAATGATTCAGAAACGATTGCAATCGAGTAGGTTTGAGCCTGGAGAAGGCTTAGGAAATGAAAGGGGCAGGAAATCACTACTGTGAGGGACTGTGATACCATATACACTCCTGTTTACCGGGCTAAGGCTAGCTGAGCATCTTTATGGTTTTCACTCTTGGAGCAGAAAACCCCCATTCAGCGCCTTGGAGAAGCAGCTGAAAGAACGTGGTAGGAATCCGTAAGGGCAAGCAAACTACTGCGGACTGGACCCAGCCACTACAGAGGTCTTGCCCCATGTCCCCAGGGGTCATACCCCAGCTCTCTGCCCTTCGTATTTCAAAGACATCTTCCCACGGTGATGCGTATGTCCCGCATGTACGACACTGCCCATCCTGCCACTGACCTGCTGCCCACTGGTCACCCCACGGGGCACTGCTGGCAAAAGCAGGGGGAGCTGAACCGAACCTCCACCCAGCGCCACAATGTCTGCACATCCACAGTAAAACCTCCCTCGTGGGGGACGGCACGTCTGGCTCCCCTCCTCTCCCCCTCACAGTGCCCAACCAAACCCCGCGGGGCTGCACCGGCGCCGGGCTTGTGCCAGACCTGGAGTCGAAGCGGGTGCCGTCGGGGAAGGCGCCGAGGTAGTGGTAGCGCACGAAGTCCCCGGGGCGCACGGCCCGCGGGCAGCTCTCGGGCACGAAGCGCCGCTCCACGCCGAGCTCGGTGCCATCCGGAGGGATTTCGGCGGCGGGCACCGGCGGCGCCTGGCAGGCCGCCCAGCTCTCCAGCAGCGCCGGCAGCAGCAGCAGCAGCGAGCCGCAGCCCGGGCCCCGCCGCCTCACGGCCGCCGACCCCGCCATGGAGCGCAGCGAGCGGGGCAGCCGCAGGGCGCGCTCGGGGGGAACGGGAGGATGGAGGGAAGGGAGGGAATGAGGGGAAGAAGGGAAGGGAGGGGAAAAGAGGGAAGGGAGAGAAGCCGCCCGCCCCGGCCCGCCCGCTCCTCCGCCTCCTCCCCCCAGCGCTGCAAACTTGCAAACGTGGATGAAGCGCTCCCACCCGGGACGGGGGAGGAGCAGCCCCGGCGCCGGCTCCCCCCGCCCGCCGCGGGGCTGCGCAGGCCGGGGTGGCACCGCCGCCCCCGCCCCGCTCCCTCCCCGGGCCGGAGCTGCGACGTGGCGCTGCCCCCGGCCGCCCTCCCGGCGCTCCTCCGCTCCCGAAGGTAGCACGGGAGACGGGCGGACCCCGAGAGTTGTAAACACGCAGACACAACCCCGCCATTTCCCGCAGATTTCCCGCAGCTCTTGGGAGCGGAGCTGCTGGACGCCCTGGGAGGGACCGAAAACACGGCAAGTGACCCCCCGCATAAGGGGGTTTTGTCACTCTACCTGGACACGTACTCCTTGCACGACTTGTAGTATTTGCAAGCTTAAAGTCCGACCGCAAATGTTCCATTTTAGATCAAACCCCCAAAGATACGAGGCTGTGTTGGCAAATGAGTATTCATGCACACCAGTGCTTTCACAGGGATTTGCTACTCCCTGGCGGGAAACCTTTCCAAATGACACGGAGAAAAGACAGAATTACAGAACGATTTGGGTTAGAAGGGACTTTAAAGATCAAGTAGCTCCAATCCCCTGACAAAGGCAGGGATATATTTTACTAGACCAGGCTGCTTTGAGCCCCATCAAACTGGGCCTTGAACACTTTCAGGGCTGAGGCATCCACAGATTCTCTGGGCAACTTGTGCCAGTGCCTCATCACCCTCACGGTAAATGAGTATCTAATTTAACCTACTGTCTTTCAGTTTGAATCTGTTCCCCCTTGTAAATAGTTCCTTTCCATCTTTCTTGTAGGTTCCCTTCAGGTGTGGGAAGGCTGCAATTAGGTCACCCTGAAGCCTTCTCTTTTCCAGGCTGAACAATCCCAACTCTCTTAGTCTTTCCTCATAGAAGAGGTGTTCCAACTGTCCTGGTGGTCTCCTCTGGACTTGCTCCAATAGGTCCATGTCCTTCCTGTGCTGGTCCCCCAGAGCTGAGTAGCGGGACAGAATCCCTTCGTTCCCTGCTGGCCATGCTGCTTTGGAGGTCACTTGGGACTTCATAGGCTGCCATGACTTTTCAAATATCATGGAGAGGAGTTTGGCAGCTACATCAGGCAATTCCCTCAGGACTTTGGGATGCATCTCATCAGGCCACATAGACCGATATATATTCAGATTCTTCATGTGGTCATGAACCTGACCTGACAAGCACCCAGTAAGACACAGCATCTGAAAAGAGTCACCATCCCAGTGTACTGGCAATCCCCCTCCTCTCTCTTTGATCTTGAATACAGTAATGAAGAGGAACTTAAGTTTTTTCCCTCTGTTATTCTAACTGGTTTCAGTGAACAAGGATAGGAAAGCTAAGCACCTCCATGTGAAGCAACAACCTCAAGCAAGATTAAGTCAAATGATACAATATTTTTGAAAAGCAGAGATATTTATGATAGCAGGATTGGGGCAACCAGTTGGAAATGCAGGCATCCTAAGAAGATCACGTAAGAAACACCAATGATAAGATTTTGTTATGAAAAATTATTAAACAAGCACAGTGTACTCTTGGGTGGATGCAAGCCCATGAAAACCAGAGAAGACAGTGTGCCTGAGCATTGCAGCTGGGGAGACGACAGCTCACAGGCCCCAGTTCCCCACTTTTTTGTGCATCTATCACCCAGCTGTACCAACCCAGCAACAGAAGGGATGCATTCCAATCAAAGGTTTTGTAAGTGCATTCAGAAATGCTCTTGTATAATATTGATGTATTGCTAGGAAATGGGTGCTCTTCGATGACCTAAGCAGTCAAAAAAGTTAGCCAATTGGACAGTTATTTAAAGATAACAAGATTTGCGGTTGCAAATCACATCCTTCTTCTTCCAAAAAGTCACACTGTGCATTCCAAATCGGTCTTTTAAACAAGCAATGTAAATTGTCTGGCAGTTGCCTAGCATTAAATAGCTTATTTTAATGTTGGTTTATGTGGACACAATTTATTTTTTCAAGGAGAACTCATAGTTCACCACTGGAGTATGTTGATACAACCAACATAAAGATAAAGCTTACCCTGAATTCGGTACTTCTTATTGCCAGGCAGTGACACAATCTTTATTTTTGCATGTTTATTTAAAAAGTTCTATGTTTTCAAAATAATTCCTTGGACTCTTAATATTTATGCAGATTTGTACTCCTTACTCCTCACCTGTGTCAATAACAGTCCTACACATCTGATGTAATTACCATTGCCTCAACACTGCTCTGAGTGTTTCCAATTTTATTAACTCCTAAAAGAGCCAAATATCCCTTCTGTGCTACCAAACCTGCCCGCTTCATGCCTCAGTTCCATTTGCCCCATGGCTCATGTGCCACATGCCTCTCCATAATCACACACAGAGCTCAAGACAGCTGTCAGGAAGGTGCATTCCCTTTTTCAGTCCCCCTAGTTTTGTTCACAGAGGTAGCAAATGTGCAAATGTGGTATTTTCCTTAGAAATGTAAATTTAAACATTTTGCTCTCTTTTCAAAGCATGTATGCAGGCAAGCACAAATTCTTATTTATGTGTCAGTTTGTTTGAACACTAACCCAGCTTCCCTGGAAGCATTTTGGGCATGCTGATCTCTATCAGACCTGACACACGGCAATGCCTAACACAGTGTGAGAAGGGGGAGAGAAAAGCACACATGCCTGAACCATCTAGAGAAGCTGGTCCTGGAAGGAGGATCATCCTTTCCACACTTTAAAACACAGTACAGGTGAGGTCCAGTCAGCTTTCAGGAGTGTCACAGGTCAGACATTAAAGAAGGATTAAGGAGCTGGGATTCATGCCTTTTCATCTCCCTTTGCAGTACACTGTGTGCCTCACGTAATGTCCAAGGGGCTGCAGACTTGAGCTATGTTTTATCAATTTAAAATAGATTTGATGCTGTTCCCAAATCTTTCGTAAGGGCAGGGAAGCAAAATGTCACCTCTTATGGCTTCCCCTTGTATCACACCAGCATCACACACAGGAGAAATCCAAAAGCTCAGATTCCAAGAAGGTAGATAAGAAAATTCCTTCATACACTACTTGATACAAATCATGTCTCAGAATGACTGAAGAAAGCTGAGAAGCATGTTGATGAGTCACTTCAATTAAAGATTAATTTATGGTAACTTGGGAAAAGGAAATAAAGCCTCAGCTTGAGCCTGAGGTAGGCAAGATACCACTGGTTTGTAACTTGAGATGCTGCCCTACTCCTTGGAATGTGCTTGAAGCCAAGCACCAGGCAGTCATGAGATGGTGGGGTCTAATGTAAATGAAAATGTTTGCAACACATTTGGTCACATAAACACAGGAGGAGTTGTGACTAGTGAAACTTCTGCTGAGTAGCTGTTGGACTTACTCACTGCTTAACCACTGACTGTTGTCAATTACCCCTCTCACAAGTAGGATTACAGGCCTGGAGATTCAGTCCCTGGATGCCCCCAAGAATGTATGCATTGTGCTTTGATCCAGAGGTTTTCTAGAAAAGATAGCATGTTGAGACAGAAGAACACAGAGAGGATTTGCAATACTAAATTACTAAATATTCTATCAATTATACATCAAGGAAAACAGAGGTAATCCTTTTATTCTTAGAAAGAGTATGTCAATGCTGCAGTTTGCAGATACCTTGAAATTATGGCAGGCAAATTTAGAGATAATTAAGATACTAGAAGTAAAAAAAGTGAGAACAATGGAAATCACAGCTTGAACTGACATGAAATCCAATTTTAAAAAACATCTATCTGCTTTTAACAGGTAGGTAATATTCATAAAGACCAAAATATACTGCTGGTTTTGGCTGTATAATCTACTGGGGGATTGTGACAAGGGACTCTGAATTATTTTTATCTTCTGCAGTTTTCCACAGCTATTCACCTCAGTATATACTCTCAAAATCCTAAGGAGCTTCTTAGAGAATAGTTTTGGGTTACAACTAATGTGAAAAAACCATTGTGCTCTTGGTGCTGAATTGTATTTCAAGAAAGGAAAAAAAATGCTAATTGTAATTAAAAAGTTTCTGCATCTAAAGGTCTGTAAAGGTTGTAGAGCTCTTCAGATATTTTGAAACAGCAATGGAAACTGTGAAACTATTAACTATGAAATATGGCTAAACTATAACTACAAAACATTCTCAGTAAGTACTGGTTTCAGTAAACAGGATTTTGAAGAAACACTATTCCTGTTTTATACAGCTAAGTGATTATTCCAGAGCATCTGGAACCTGAAATACCTCTTTGCATCCAAAATATTGTAATATAAATTCAATATTTATTACATTATCTCACACATTATTTAATTGCATGTAAATTATAGTCAATGGTGTGAGTCACAAGGGACTGACATGACCCTAAATGCCTTTGGTGACCAACATGATCCAGGTGACTTGGGCTTTCTTCTTCCTTTGTGAGTCATGAGAAATACTGTGACATGGAGCTCTTCACTCTTCACAGAGTGTCATGCTGGACAATTCAGCCACTCCACAGGCTATTTAACACTCAGCTTTTATCCTGATTTATTACTGGTAGTGGTTTAGCAGTGAACATAAAGAACAGAGCATCAGAGAAATGGATATACTTTAAATTTCTGATACATTTCACTTGCTCCAATCCATCTTCAGTTTATCTCTACTCCAGCTACTATGGATGTTCTAAGGAAAGTCAAACAGAGGGTAACTCTGTGAACCAGTGCTCTCTTCCAGACCCTGCCCCGCCAGGAGGGTCTCACTTGCCATAGGTACACAGCAATTCCTTTGCTGGATGTCACAGCATAATGAGATACACCAACTGAGCTGTCTTAATTAGTGCTTATGAATAGCCCATCATTCCAAATGTGCCATGCTAAATTAGTATCCAAGTGATTTAGCAAGTCTGGCTCACTTTGGCGGAAACCAGTTAGACAGCACTTACAAAAGGCTGCTGCCATCAGAGATGAGGCAGTGGATCCCAGCAGCCAAACACGAGGATAAATTACAGTTGACTGTTGTCTTCCACCAACTCTGCTATTGTTTGTAAGGCAAATGGCTGTCAAAAGCATAGGCCTGGCTTGCACACTTCCGAGGCATCAGTCACGCTTTCTTTTGTGTTTGCACTGCAACTGTTGTAGTTTGCACTCTACTAGAAACAAACAAATAACTGCAGCAAGCCAACTCTGGGCAAAACTATTTTCTAATTACCCTTGAGCACTGGTGTTGGCCTCAGTGTAGATGTGCCAGTGTAAAACTGCAGAAAAACTACCCTATGCATCCGGCTTTTCCTACCATTTCTCACAACTACATATATTTAAATGTTACCAATTTCCATTCAATGTTCACACATTTATCAGGCAAGATAAATGAATGCCTTCACCCTCATCTCACAAAAAAGGAAAGGGTTTTCAAAACTAAATACCCTCCAAAGTAGAGACCACAGAGGTTAAAACTCACCATTTCAAAGTAAGTATGAAAATCAGTTACCAGATTTTCAGAAAACTTAATCTATGGAGGGCTAAAATTTTAAAAATATGGTTATAGGGAACATACCAAATGAAATAAGTAGCTGAAGACAAAATGAGAAATACATATGTTAACAAATTATTAAAACTCACCTAAACTAAAGCATATTCTAAATATATTGCAGGTACCCACAAAAGCCACAAAGTCAGAGAGTGATTTTGAAACAATGGACTGCTTATACTGAACTGCAGAAAGACTTGGATATTCCTAATGGATCCAACAGATTCCTATTCCTAAAGGATATTTGTAGTTAAACAGGTTTTGGTCTGCAGATTACTACAGTGTCATGCAGAAGTGACAAGGAAGCCTGCTGCCCACTGGCCTAAATTCCCAGTGAATGGGGGTTTGAATCTGCAATGGAAATGATCTAGGAGACTGCACACCAAAAAAAAAAAAAAAAATCTAAACTGCAGCCTTCTTTCTGAAGTGAACCTTCACATGCAGCATGAACAATCTCAGAATTGTGTTGCTCAAACTGTGCAGAAAGAGGTGGTTCCTGCAACAAGGGTCACACTGGTTTCCTTAAATGCATTAAAAACAATCAATTACTGATAGTTTGCCTATTATAAAGGATCTTCACTCAGTCAAAAGGGAGAGCAGAAGTATTATGTGCTTATTTGAAGACTAAAAAGCTTTTCAAGAAGCACGATAAACACTAAGGTCTGAAAAGCAAATGGTCACAATTGGATTATTAACTTATCACACTTAAGTTTCATCATGCCTGATCTGTAGTCTGTTTGCTAGAACTGTTGTGGCTCTATAATTAAAAAAATAATAATGTTTTGTTCCAACATTCTTTTAAACAAAGCTGCCTTAATAAAGTTGGTTTGCAAATTAGGTGTGGACTATGACTCCTGCTCAGAAAGACAGAACGCTTTTATCCAAGCTCCAGTCTAACCCCCACCCCCACATCCACCCATCCCCTGCCTATAGTATTTTCCATATAAAATGCCTTCTGAAAGCTGCATGTGTTGGGGGGAGAAGAGAAAATGGTTAATCTGCAAACAACCTGGCACAAAACAAGCTATGCAAACTTTCCTGAAATGTAAAGCTATCTGTTCCACCAGGGGTACAGCCTGCTTGCATTTGGAAATGAGCACACCACAAAGCTCACTTTGCATGTCTTGGGTAAAAGGATTATTTGCAGAAGTGATTGGAAAAGAGGCAAGTCAGGTCAGTCACTTCTCTGCATACCAGGGCTGTAGCTGCCAGAGGCCAGTGCTTAAGCAAACTGGAAACAGGACACCTTGTTATTTTTCCCCTCCTTCATTAATATTCACGTGTGAATCCCTTGGGAACTGCCTGAAGTTCTTAGATGTTACAAAATAGTGCTCACTTATTAGTTCTTCTTAGTGTGAGTGTAAGCATTAAAGCAGGTGCTTACCAGGAGTCCAGTGCAAGAAGATTGCAGCAATCTTCTCTCTGAATTAGTAAACATTTAGTGACTCTTGTGTGAATTTTCATTAACATTTTGCATCTCAAGAGAGAAAGAAAAAATTCAGACATCAACTCCTAACATTTCAGTTTTACTAGAAATGTCAGCATTCTTTTGGAAGCAGATTCACACAGATTTATTGGATATTTACTGCATCTGTGAGTTTGTTTTTAACTGAAGAGTCCATCTGTAGAGCAACTTCAGCGTGGTATTCCAATAACTTTTCCAGCCATCTGATCTGTGTACTAAAAGAACAGTTTTAGGCCCAAGCTCACAAAATTTGGAACTTTTACGTTACACAATGATCCTTAAGTGTTTGCATAGAGCTGGTAAAATCATTCTGAGTGTTGGGCACATTCTGAACCCATTCCTGGTTTGCTGGGCTGTTGCAGCACAGGTCACAGGTTTTGTTGCCTGCCTTCTCCACTAATTGTTCCAGACAAGTTTTATCTGTATGTCCTCACGGTTCAGACCAAACATCCTGTGCAATCTAAGTGGACTAAAGAAACACTCCATAAAGCCAAGAATTAAAGTCTTAGCAAATGAAAGAGTAGTTATTATTAGTCTGGCTACAATCATGCTAAGATTTGTTGTCCAAATCAGCTAATAATTGAGGCTAATTCAATAATGATATCATTAGAACTACTATGCACAAAGTTAATATTACCTATGCCTTTCTCTGGTCTCATGCTCCCCTTTCCACTGGGTTCAAAAGTCAATAAAACCAGCAAGGGCTGACAGAAGTAAGCTATCAGCATCCTAAGTTATTTGCCTTGATTACAGTGCTAATATTTATGATTTCTTCTTCCTCTTTGCCAGGAAAATGATGTTGTGAGTTTTCCCCTCCTCACTTGAGGTCTGCTTGTGGTAATTTTTCATGTTTGCTACCAGTCTGTCAACTTTGTGCCTTCTTTGTGGCTCACAGTTCAGTGTTACATCTCACTTTACTGCAGATTATAGGTTTTACCTATATTGGAGGTAAACCACTAAATCTATTGACTCAACTTCTAAGGCTTCGTTTCTTTAGTGATCTGTGGTTGACAGTCTGTGGTCCTGAGGCCTCTGGTACCATCCTGTGCTTGAATTTTCTTATCTTGTACTTGCATTTGGGAGGCCCAAAACACCCTGGTTTTTAATCTACAGCCTTCAAGCTGTGGTTTCCAGATAACTTAACTAATGTTTTATGAACACAGCCTAACCACCTGTAGCCAACATCTACATGTTTTGGCAAGAACACTGGTACTTTATTAAAATTACTTTATAACTGGGCAGAACACTTCTTATTTCTTAGTTTATTCAAGCAAGACCAAAAAGCATCATGTAAGGCTGGCAGAAATCCCTGTTAGAGAATGCTAAATTGATATTTTTTTTTTTTGCACACTCCACAAATGACAAATAGAAGCATAGGCTATGCGCAAATCTGCCTTGATACACAGTAGGAAAGAACGTGTTTTTCTCTATCTATAATGATATATTTATCTATCCATTTCTATGTCTATATAACTACAGATGACAGTATGTTTCAAGCAAATGTACCTATGATGTTCCTGGATGTCATTCATAGCAGAACTAGCATAATGGAATAGATACATAGAGATTCCTAGCCCACCATTGGAAAACATTATTTTTGTGTGTTTGGCATGAGTTTCAACTTCCCCATAGGAGAATTCTTTTCTCATTCCTGTCAGAGACAGTACTAGGTCAACTTGCTCAACTAATCCTCACTTCATTGCTGTGCCAGTGCTACACTACTTTTCCAATATTACCTTCAAGATGTGCAGGGAAAGAAGAAGGTCTAGAACTGTGAGTTTCCATTCCTTTCATTTCAGTTACCTAGAAAGCTGTTGGTGAGTGGACATATGGGAAGTATGTTAAGCTAAAGACCTGTGAATTTTGGATAGTTTTGAAAAAAACTATTGTTAAATGGGAACAGCTGCTTTGCATGGAACTAACAGATCAGCTACTGTAACAAGAGAATGTTCCCATTTAATAGAGGTGGCAAGTAGAACCAAGAATTTTTGCCTTCAACTTTTTAGATTGCATTTTTCATCACTTTATTTCTACAGTTTCTGTGACCCATTAGTAAACACTGGAGCCTTTTTAGGTTTCACTGGAAAGTTGGCAGCTCAGAGGGGACATACCAAGGACAGATGCTGGCACTGAAGATTCCTATTTTACTTGATACGCCGGGCATCGTTTAAACGGGAACTGTTTTATCAGTCACTATATTATACAGACAAAATTCAGGAAAGGAATCTGCTTTTGCAAGGAAAAAGCTCTTGTAAACCAATCACTGATTTGAGAATACAGCCAAAGCTCAGAAGGAGGAATTTCCTGCAGCTGTGAAAAAACCAACTGGCTACCAGGCAAAGAATCTAGCCTTGATTCTTACTTAGTCAGTAGCAAAACTCCTGCCAACTTTGATGACAGTAAAACTGTAACTATTAGGGTTAAGAAGCAGTGTATATATGTAATAGAAGAGAAACATAATTATAATATAATAATTATTATAATGGAATAATTATTATCCTCCTAATAAGGGGTTCAAATTACAGAGATCCTGACTCAAACTCTCATCTTTAAAAAACCAGATAAATAAAGAATTACGGATTTCATTGCATTTGGCTGTCTCTTGTGAAACCAAAATCCTGGCCATACAGCTTGGGCATAAGTGATCCCACAAAGGATGGTATGTTTTGTAAGAAGTTGGGAGACTGTTCAAGGGTTGTCAGCCAGAATCTCCCTTCCCTACTGTTTTGTAACATGCCATTAGCATCTGAGTGCTCCTACTGCTCACACAGTTCCTGAATGGGATCAGTCCTTACTTGAGTAAAGTCCCTTGAAGGTAAATAAAACTTTGCCTCTGTAATGATGTACTCGGGGCTTTATATTAGCAGAAGAGACAACATGTTGCTACTACAAGTACCTGAAAGAAGGTTGTAGCAAGGTGAGGATTGGTCTCTTCTCCCAGACAAAAAGTGATAGAATGAGAGGACACAGCCCTAGGCTGTGCCAGAAGAACTTCCACTTGGACATCATGAAGAATTTCTTCACTGGAATGGAGGTCAGGCATTGGAACAGGCTGCCCAGGGAGGTGGTGGAGTCACCATCCCAGGAGGTGTACAAGAAACGACTGGACATGGCCCTTAGTCCTATGGTCTAGCTGACAAGACCATGATCAGTCTAAGGTTGGACTCAATAATCTTGGAGGCCTTTCCAACCTTAATGATTCCATGATTCAAAGTCAGCATATACACAGAGGTACAATGCTATATTAAGAGTGTAGCACACAAATTACACTCATCAAATATGACAATTCTTTTCATCCTGAAAAAAAAATGCAAATGGCACAAAGTAAAATGTCTGGGACTACATAAAATTATTTGTATTTATTTATAAAGACTGGGAGGAAAAAGGCAAAAACCAATGAAAAATGTAAGTTATTCAATGATTCCATGTCTTTAAAGATGTAAGTGAATTAAAATAATGAAGAAACATTAAAGAAGGATTATTTTCACTGAGTGGTAGCTTGAAGAGATGGTATGCATTACACTTCTGATGGAGGTGACTTTAAAAACTCCAAGTGATGAAAAAGATGGTATCTCCACAGAAGGATGGAGGGACTTCATTGATGCAATCACCTACCAAAGCTCTGGAGGACAGAATTTACAAAAAGAATGACAAACATTCCTCTTTTACGTTCCAGTTTATCAGACTTTGGGATAGATCCAATAAAAATATTTGAATGCTTAAAATGGGATGTAACTGTTCAAGTGACTTCAGACTAAAACTGCAGTTCAAACCACTTTGCACAACTAATTTCCAGAGATGCTTCCTTTCTTAGCTATAAAACTTCAAGTGCATGTTTTTGAATAAACTACATAGTAACCTAGTGTGGGAACTGAATCAGCTGGGATAGATCAGGACCTTGGACCAGGTTCCTGACAGGGAGGGAATAAACCTGAGACTATGGGAGGCAGGATACTGAAAGGATGAAAATTTGGATGATACTGGGATCATTCCGTAACAGGTCATGTCCCTGATCCACGTTTGCAATTGAACCCCTGCCCTCAGGTACCCCTATGTATTGCTAGGTTAACCATGCCCCCAGGTCTTTGGATGAAGCCCCTCGGACCAAGCAGTCCCAGTGAACATTAAAATCTATCTTTGGGTACTCCATCGTACCCATCCCGATTTATTCTGCCACATTTGACCTGGCCAAACCGGACGAGAGGTCTCAGAACCCCACTGAGACAACCTAGTCCTTATAGAAATAATTCAATGCTTAGTTCACACCTGTGCTTGGTTTGAATCGAGATTTGGTAGAAGTCTGATATTCCTCTGCCCAATTTTCCTAAAAGGCATATCCCTGTGGACATGTACAGATAATATCAAATACCAATAGGATCAGGACTGTGCAAAATGCAGCTGTGGCCATCATACTCTTTCAGACATTTGTTGCCTGTAAGAGGCTTAAAGATGCCTGTCTCAAACACTGTCAAGGCCTCAGAAGGAACTTGCTACAAGATAAACCACCACATCAGGAACTCGAGACAAGCACAGAAGAGAAAAAATTGCAACAGGAAGGTGCTAATTCCAGGCCTAACGGAGGTAAGGCTGGTTAGTACATTCTGGTGAGGCATATCTCAGTAAATGGATCACACAACTCACTAATTCCTTTTATGTGATGACATACAGCAGCAAACACCACAGTAAAGGTTCTGGTGTGTGGAACACTTCACTGCTGAGCAGTATCATTGTAAACATGAGATTACTCTGAGAAGCAGGAACAAGGACCACAACATTGTCACCTGGTGCAATGGTGCTAAACAGGGATGAACAGGGCTCTGGTCCCTGCTTAGAGTACTGATTTTGTGTGTCACAGAAAGAAGTATAGTTTCCATTGTTGGATGAGCACTCCTCATGGTGTACTCACAGCCAAATTCAAACACCCTTGTCTATCTGGCCCCGTGAATCTCAAATGCTTTTCTCTACTGCTTCCATAGAGTGCAGTATAAAAGGTGAATATCCCCACTGATGTAGCTGTTAGCTTGATGCTTAGGGGATATTTTATCCCAGTGACACACAACCTCCCATCACTGAATACTCAGACCAAGGAGGGAACCAAACTTTCTAATTGCTAAACTAGTATCAAAAGAAACTGCCAGCATTTCCACTTCAGACAAAACTTTTCACTCTAAGAAAGGATCTCAGCACCTCTCCTAATAGCTGAGGTGCCCAATTGGTTAAAGAGCCTCTGATATTCTGAGGCAGCCTTTCCTGTGGTCAGAAGTGGTCCAGAGCTTAGACTCACTCTGTTCTAAATGTCTCCATCTAGCTTCAGGCATGAAGCTGGCGTGGGCTGGCTATTCTGGATTTAGACTGTGCTCTGCTCAGCCTGCTTAGATCTGCTTCTTCTGGATCCCATTAGGAGGTGCTTAACTTCCCATGAAGCCTAACACGGGTTCTGGATTCCTGTCTCATGCGTAATATCTGACACATAATCAGAAACAGATCCTGACCCAAAGCTCTAGCCAGCCAAAAATGGAGAAAAACAGACTGGCTGACATTCTGCCAGGGCTACCCTCTTACAGGAATACTGATGCCCATGGGATGACATAGATGTAAATCAATTTGTTCCCAGTATTATCTCTTGTAGCTGAAACATTATAAAGGTGTAGTGGATACCATGAAAAATAACGACTTTTCAGATACTTCGCATTGCAACAGCAATTAATGTTTCTGCTTAGATGTTTGGATGAAGCTGGAATTACAGTGCCATGACACCAGCTGTAAGACTAATATTTCCCCAAAAATTAACTTCTTGAAATGGCTGAAGCACTACATTCATATACACAGGAAAAAAAAAAAACACCCCACAACTTCAAATAAATAGTCTTCTAAGTACCAGATCCTCAGTTAATATAAACCCTTTAAATAGAATGGATTTAAACAATTTACAGATACTGAGCACCTTTGCTTCAAAATAAACAGAAATGAAAGTAACAGGTTTTTTTCTACTCCCTCCTTTTCACAATTCATTTTGTTTAGATCTTTGCTATGGACTGATATGAAAGCAATCGCCTTCTTGAGTAAGTGTGCAACACAGGAATCCAGGGTTTCTTCTCAGCAAAGGAGGAAAAAAAATAGAAACTCTGGAGCTACCTACAGCTTTGAATAATCTCCTCTCACAAAAAAGTACTTCTAAGACAGGTAATAAAGTGATAAAGTTCATTTCCAAGACAGATGGGAAAATGCACTGAAAATTATTTGTATCAAAATGAAGAACACATTTAAACCACTGTGTCTGGGCAGATTTATGTATCTATCAAATTTTATGTCCCATGTGCCCCATTAAGTTTTATTGCGGCAAAGATGACATCCAAATGTCCTGATCTGATCAGAAATTACAGCCTGGGTCTCCAAGCCACTGGGATGCAAAGAACACAGCAAGATCCCATTGACTTAACAGTAAGAAGGTGATTATGTATAATATGATCTGTCCTTCTGCCTCCACTGGAACCCCACAGTTCTGTTGAGACCACGCACTTAGTTCCTCAATTTGTGCCAATTATTCTGTCATGGCTGAAGTCATTGAATCTGAGGTCATCAAAGCCAGACCCTTAACTTCTCCAAACTGGCAGAAGTCTTCTTATTTCAGCCAAGTTAGGATAGTCAAGAGTGTATGAAAGCAAGACTGGTAGGGTTTCTGGAGAACTCCTGTTTCTTTTGCTATTGCACACATCTCCCACAGAATACCATTCATGAACTGGAAACACTCCACCTTGGAATGATATTAGATTTTCTGTCACTGTCCTATCATGCAAGAAAGCTGCTTCAGAGTCTAACTACTCTGTTGGTTTGAAAAAGTGAAGTAAAAAGGCACTTGAAAAAAAACCAATACTGGCCTGAAAGGGGGGCCAAAAAACTCTATTATATCACTTCAGTTTGCTTCCAACATAAAGTCTCTATTTAGTAGGCATCAGTCCAGTCCATCCCTAACTATTGTAATAGTAACTATTACCATTTCTCTAAATAGAGTGAAAAATTGATAATGTGTCTCATCTAAGTTCTTTCAGACATTTTAAATGTAATTGCAACACCTAAAAATATTTCACCTACCTCACTTGTTGCTTGAAGATACATGGCCATGAAAGGGAGTGATTGCAATTTGACATGTTCCCACATGCTAGGAGTGTCACAGCAGCAAATCTCTTAGCCTCCAGCAAGCATCAAGTCATCTACTTAACCTGCTTCACAGTGGATTATATTAAACCACATCACCTTGCATTTGCCTCATACACAGATATTTAACTCAGATTAGCAAATAAACTGATTTTGCCTCTAAGCCTTTAGACAAGAGGTGTTAATGGCGTTCTGCACCTCAAGAAACTGCTGCGATCTGCCTTTTCAAGACATGCCAGCAATTCAGCATGTTCTGAGTTTAGGCCCAAGGAAAGGCTACTCCTCAAAGGCCCGCTGCTAAAGAAAATACACAAGCTGTCTACAAACGCATGGGATAAATGAAAATGGTTTACTCACAGCTCATGCACCATCTCATGACATCTTGGCCAGATGGATAGGTCGGAATTACTTTATGTAGGACGGGAGTTGGGTTTTTTTGGTAAGTGTATCTGCAAGATTATGTTGCTTTGCTGCTGAGTGTTGTTCTGTGGAAGAATGGCTGCTGCCTTCTTTCCAGGGCCAGAAAACCTACAAAATTTGGTGCATGAAATAAAAATCTTCATCAGTAGTGTATATTAGTGTCATGACATGCAAAAGCTAGATTATTTTGTTTCAAAATTAAAATAAGCACCTTTTGCCTTGAAAAGGACTGTGACAATTAATTGGACAAAAATAGTTTCCTGGGATCTGAAGTTCCAATGGCAGCCACTTAGGTGAATGCAAGTGAGAAACATAACATGTGAATGTTCATCTCAGATAAGGTTTTACTGAGTAAAAGCTAAAGTAATATTAAAGTAGTGCTTGATTAACAATATTACATTGCTAAATAGTGTGTAAGATTGATTTTTACCTTGTAAAAGATAGGCATTCTCAGGACCATGTTTGTCTTACTGCACTTAAGAATCACAAGGTGCTGTAATAGCAGTTACCTCAAATTACATCAAAATTACCTCAAATTACATGAAAGTGCACATCAAGTGTCTTTGATGTGCACTTTTGAAGCACCACAATGATCACAGTTAAAAACACCTTCAATTCCTGAACTTCTAAGATATGTTTTCTGCATTTCACTCAGCTCTTAAGCAATTCCCAAAATCTCATGTGCCCTTGAATTTCAGCATGAAGCAAAAGCAAAGATTTAAACTTTGCCTTCCCAATACTGATCTACCTCTGTTGTTCATCCTCCAATAGAGAGAACACAGCCAAGGCAGAAAACTGCAAAGGTTGGGGGTAGATTTGCCTCTTCAGTGGTGCTCATACACTGAAGACAAGGCTGCCCTTTGCTAGTCAGCTAGGTCCCACCACAGCAACACAGTCCTAGCCAGACACTGCTGTGTTTGCTTCCAAAATAAAGTCTCTATTTATAGACTTTTTGGCACTAGAACCTTGCCCCATAACCAACATGTACCTTCCGATGCAGCAACCCAGCCATTAAAAAAAATAAATAAAAGAAAGAAAAACCAAATCCAAGTCTGGGTTTTAGTTTGGATGCTGACCTTTTTCTCCTTCCAGCCACACATATGATTCAAGCACAGAATCACAGAACCATAGATCAGTTTTGGTTGGACAGGACTTTTAAGATCATCAAGTTCCAACTCCCTTGCCACAGGCAGTGACACCTTTCACTAGACCAGGTTGCTCAGTGCTCCATCCAGCCTGGTTTTGGGCACTTCTAGGAATGGGACATCCAGAATTTCCCTGGGCAACCTGTTCCAGTGCCTTATCACCCTCCCAGTAAAGAATGCCCAGTGAGCGCTATGATGGGGCCCTCCTTGCATAACCAGCCCCTTTCCCCAACCTCAGAGGCCCCTCAGCTGCATCCTCGACTTGGTGAGAAAAGCAACCCCCTCAGCACCATCCTGGAGACACCTGCTTCCTGACACCTCATAGCCAGCCCACTGCCATATTCCCCCATGCGTGTCTATACACCTCTCAGTCCTAGTGTGTGAATCACAGAAGGTTTTGAGTTGGAAAGGACCTTAAAGATCACCTAGTTCCAACCTCCTTACATGGGCAGGGACACCTTCCACTAGGCAAGATTGCTCCAAGCCACATCAAACCTGTCCTTGAATAGTGTCAGGGATGGCACAGACACAATTTCTCTGGGCAACCTGTGCAAATGCCTCACCACCCTAACAGTAAAGAATTTATTCCTTTTATCTAATCTGAATCTATTCTCTTTCAGTGTTAATCCACTCCCTCTTGTCCTGTCGCTACACACCCTTGTGCTGTCCCTCTCCATCTTTCTTCTAGCTCCCTTCAGGTGCTGAAGGCCGCAGTTAGGTCATCCCAGAGCCTTCTCCAGGCTGAACAACCCCAGTTCTCTCAGCCTTTCCTCACAGGAAAGGTGCTCTATCCCTCTAATCAACTTGGTGGCCTCGTCTGAGCTCGCTCCAACAGTTTCATGTCCTTCCTGTGCTGGGAACCCCAGAGCTGGATGAAGCACTCCAGGTGGAGTCTCACCCGACCGGAGTGGTGACCCTCCCGCCAGGGAGAAGTTACTGGGACGTTGGTATTAATTTTTTTTTTTTTTAACATCGGTGTTTTGAAGGCACAGAACTCCACACGTATTCCCAAGCCCCGGTAAAGTGCCGCGGGTGCCTGAGGCTGCGGCGGGCGGAGCTCTGAGCCCGGAGCCCGCCCGGGGCCGTGAGGGGCGGGGTGCCCGTGGCTGCGGGCGCCGGAGGAAGTCGGCGCTCGGCCGGAAACCGGGATGCGGAGGGCGGGGAGGGGGCGTCGCCAGGGCCTCGCCGTCCGCCGCGGCCGTGGCCGGCGCGCCCATGGCCCAGCGGGCGCCCAGGGAGCAGGGGCAGGACGAGGAGGAGGGAGCGGAGGAGGGGGAGGCGGCGAGGGGCAGCCAGGCGCGGGCCAGGAGCCATGCGGAGCCCGCGGCCAGCGGCGGCAGGACCCAGGACCGGCATGAGAGGAAGCGGAAGAGGCAGGAGGCGCAGCAGCTCCAGAAGATCCAGCACCTGGAGTCTTTGTAAGGAGCGGAGGAGGGGAGGCTGCCCGCGGCTCCCGCCCCGGCTCTGCCCTGAGCACACCCCGCCGGCATTTGGGGCTCGTTTCCAGTGCAGGGTTTGGGGTTTTCTGGGGGGTGGTGATGCTTCTTCCCCTGTCCCCTTAAGTGTGAGTCGGCAGAAAGGCTTCGGGGCCACTTGCAGAGTTGCTTGGTGACTTACGAAGGGTTTGTTGGGGCACAGAAGGGGCTCTCCCGGGTTCCTCCAAGTCTGAGAGATGCAACATAGGAGCAGAGGTTGCTCTGGATCGGACTTAAAAAAAACAAAGAAGGAAAAATAAATTTGGATTAAAAGGTGCTGTAAAAGGTTTATGTTATTTCTCTGGAAAGGAATTATTGTTTTAATGGAATAAAAAGGTCAGAAGGTACACAAGAACATGATTTTGTTTTTTTCTTTTCTGCGTGGAAGTGAAAATCAGTTTGTTATTAAATGCACCAAACAGCACTCCGAAGTTATTGTTAAAAAGATGGGTTGAACATACTTTAACCACCTTTTCCTTGCTGTTCTTATTGTATCGGTATGATTGTGCCTAGCAATCCTAGAGGTATGTGGGGAGGGGGGGTGTGTGCGCACAGCTAAGCCAATGAAATATTGCCTATGCCATCAAACCTATGATGCACAGACAGTAAAGATGTTTCATGTCCTGCTGAGTTAATACATCGATAATGTCTGGAAAGTCCTGTTGAAAAGAGTCTTCCATAAAGCAGAAGATTTCGTGACTCTGGGCTTGCACAGTGCTGTTCTTTTTATGCCACTGAAAAACAAAACCAAAATATCTCCATTCTCTTCTGTGATCACTTTAGACTTTCACGAAGGCAGCAATTTACAGGAAACAGTGTATCTGTTTAAATACAGATGAGATTAGAGCGGGGAAAAACCCCAATACAAATTCAGTTACACACACCTGCATCTTTCTATGTAATATGTATTCTTTGCCTCCAGGACCATTCTGTATAGCCTTGGCATTTAACTCCTTAGCACATGCATTTTCTTAGTTGCTGTGCACTCTGTGTAGTACCTGTTTGCTGCTTGGATTTTAACAAATGTTTTATCTACTGTTAACCCCAAAGAAATGCTGCAGAAAATATGCTACTTTGGTCAGTAGGGCTCTGTCTTGAGGTTTAATACACAGAAGATTATTAAATTATTATGTATTAGGTTTGGCTGGCAAAGCTAGATGTAAGGAGAGTCTGACTTGACATTTTTAGTTGACTGTGTCTGTGATTTAGCAGTGCTAGAGTAAAGAAGTCTGGAGACCTTGAAGAGGGGTGCAGCAGAAAAAAGAAGAGAGAATTATGCATGTATGCATGTTGAAGCTAAATCAAATATACCACATATCCCTAGGAAGTAGTTGTGCTCTCCCACAAGAATATGAATCTGAGAGATATTTGCAAGAGATGTGTGGTAATATGATAAATGCTGTCTGTCAGCTTGCTGTATCTGTGTTCTGCTGTGGTTCTTGGTTATTAGTTACAAGGTAATATTTAAGGAGAAATGTGAGCTGAAGGTTTTCACTCAATACCACTGAAAAACTGTATTTTTTCAATTTATTTGTCTGTGCTAAGCTGCAGAGTAACAATATTTCTATTGCTTTTCAGCTATGAGAAACCTCCCCCTGGGCTAATTAAGGTTGGTAAATAGCTATAATTTTTTAGGATTATGAGGGATTTTCACAGAACATGTTCTTTAGGTGTTTAAGTGTCTGTGTTACCTATATAAATTACAGAGAGATTGCAGAGAATCGTTACAAGCTGACCACTTTGTCTTGGTGATCCAAAGTGAAATGCCCAGAATCAGATAGGAGACCAGGTCTTTCATAATCTCTTAGCACACTTCGTGCAGTGTTTAATAGTGTGGATAGAGGGGAGCCTTTTATGGAAAGCAGATTTTTGTTTTGAATGACATCTTTTCAGGATTCTTCTCTGTTGCTTAGGCTGAAATAATTCTTTCATCATGATCATTACTTCTGCCAAATTTATATACCTAAGCCATAAAGTAATGCTTTTAACCTAAAGAATAACTGCTCTGTGTTGTAAAGGTTTCCTTGTAATTGTTATGTCTTACTAGCAGGAAGAAGATAACAAAGTCTCTGCTTTGTGTTAAGTTTTCATTTCTGTTATTTATTTAAACAAATTATTAAGTGGATGGGAAGGAATGAAATTCCTGTGCAGGAAAGTTCTGGCTGCAAAATTCAAGAGTGAGAAAAAAAAAAAAAGGGGTCAAGTATTTTAGATCTTTTGTGTGATACAAGGAAAAAAGATAATGGGGAAAATATGTTTCCTGCTAAGTGAAGGTCTGTACACTTGATTATTAATTCTTGCAAAGTTAAAAAAAGAAAGTTATTTTATTATCCTTATCTTTCTTCTTTTTTCTTTTTTTTTTTTTTTGAAGGAGAATGAAACAAAACCAGAAGACTGCATACCTGATGTACCAGGCAATGAGAGCGCACGAGAGTTCCTGGCACATGCCCCAACAAAAGGGCTTTGGATGCCTTTGGGAAAAGAAGTCAAAGTTATGCAGTGTAAGGCTGAAAATATTCCAGATGTCATCAGACCATCATGTATCCATCCATTTATGCTGGGGGAGGGCAGAAGGTCTGGTGGACAAATTTTGAAGTCTGGGTAGATTGACATCATATTGATAAAAAAGCAACCAGTATCTTGAAGGCTGTAATAGCCTTATATTTTATGGATATTGCATTTATCAGCATACTAGTTGTATCTCTCAGTTTCTTCCAACAGATTGAAAATATTTTGCAGAAATGTGGTTTTGGCTTTTTGTGCTTCTTCAGATCTGTCTCAGAGGTGCAATTCACTGCTGCTTGTTTTTTTAAAGGTTGGAGATGTAAACGTTATGGACACAGAACAGGAGATAAGGAATGCCCATTCTTTATTAAAGGCAATCAGAAATTGGAACAATTTAGAGTGGTGAGTACCAATACTGTAGTATTACTGCTTGTATTTTTTAGTACTGATAATGCATAATCTTGCAACTGAAGATAAGCCTATTAGATGATGCTTTATTAAGGACTTTTCCTCTGTCTCTAGTATAATATAGATGCTGAAAATCTCCTAATAAAGAAAAGGCTACAGATGTGGTTGGATGTTTGACTACTGTGCAGAAAATCTACTCTTCAAGAGGAAAATTAATAATTTTTACATATAAATTGGAAATCTTCAAGAACCTGTTTCAACCACTGTATTCATTTTTTTTTTTTTGTGATAAAAATGTCAACATAACAAAAAATGTTTAGTCAAGCTTGAGCTGCCCACATTACAGCTGTTTCAAGCCTTCTGCTCTCGCTGTGAACAACCACATCATGAATGCTGTTGTCTAGGTCTGTAATCCAGTCATTGTCTAAAGTCTGATCTCTTGCTACATGAAGCTACATCTCAGTTCTGCAGATTCTTTCTGTGTGATCTCTAACTATTTCTGTCGCTCTGCATCATTAACCTATATTTCAAGCTGTCATCACTTTGTGTCTTATGTCCTCATTCCTATCCTTGAAAAATGTAATCTTGGCTTGGTCTCTCCAGACTCTGGATTCGTACTGATTGTATGCAACTGCCAAGAGTATTTTTAGCCCTTTCCCATAACCAGACTGCTTCTATTCTTCATTTTTCCTCAGGCTTCTTTGTTGCATCAAACTCTTGTTGTTTGTCCAAGACCCTTCATGGTGCATTCCCAACATCTTTCATTTGCTCCTGACATTTCAATTCCCACCTCTGGTCAGCATCTGCCATCTCTCCTCTCTGTTGGACTTGTTTGCTTAATCTTCCAACAAAAATGATCACCCCACCTTTTTTCTGCATTCTTGCATGAATCCAACTTAACTGTCTGCAAAGTTTATTTGCTGTCTTCCTTCACAACTATCTTTTGCTGCAATGCCCATTTAATGTCATTTAAGAACCAGTAATGGTAGTGCATAGCATGATAGGACAACTCCAACTTTATTATCCATATGTCTTATATTCCTTGGTCCTATAATCCTGTTTGTTTATATCCAGGTTTTTTAAATGTACTATAAGGGTACAACTCATTATTTTGAACTTGAGTATTCCATCTACGTAGAGCTATTCCCACAGATCAAGTATGGGATTCTCATAGCTGGCTGTGATTGGAGAGGTAGGGAGATAGATACCTAAGGAGAGTCCCCTTCCTGTGAGGTGTAGCTAGATAACCTTTCCCTAAAGCAAATACACCAGTTCAGGTGAAGAGTGCTAAGTCTGGCAGTGAATTAAGAGCTTGCTAAGCATATTCCATCTTTTGATAAAAGCCTCTTGCATTTGGTTGCTTTGGTTTATTTTTTTTAGGAAATAAAACCATTGGTGATAACATTGAATTTCCTGTTTTCCATTTTAAAGGCACATGAAGATCCAATGTATGATATAATAAGGGAAAATAAGCGTCATGAAAAAGAAAAGAGGTGAGTGTGTCTGTAGTAAACTTCATTTTCAATTCAGTTTTTATTTTGGTAATGTGGAACTTATGTATAGGTGACCTTTTTATAGAAGCTTATTTTTAGCTCAGAACTTTTTTTTAATAGCAGTTTCTTTATGTTGACAGACTAATGCATTTCAACTTTCTAAATAATCACTCTTTAGTACTTCCAATTGTTTTAATTCTTTAGCTTCTGTATTTTCCCGAAAACAAAGTTTAAAGAGCAGCTGTATGCATTTATGCCATAATATTCAGGTACTTAGGTGTGGTTTTGGTTTAGGCCTGAAAAAAAGTTACTTTTTTTTGCTTTCACTGGCTTCACTGAATCAGTTTTGTAAAATTCGCTTTGTCAGAATGCTTTCAATGGAAATGAATGGGGGGATTTAGAAAGGTAGTTCTAGGCACCTGATATTGCTGCTTTTGTGAGGTCATTACTTAGTATATAAAGTGGCAGGTTTTGATGCTTTCATGCTGGAACTGCTTCAGTGGGATAACTGAAGAAACTGTAGGTAGCCCATAGAACAGCACTCTTGGAGAGGAATCCTTGAAGAGAATACAGAAGACAACCAATAAAATAAGCAAATATTTTGTCCCACTATCTGCCAGTGATCCTTGAAAGTTCAAAGAAGAGTGCCTTTCAAAAATACTTCTGCATTGTGGTAGATCAGCAATTACATGCATCCAGAGTGGAGCCTACTCTGTCAGTTTCACTGACATCCTCTCTGTATCAGCAGGGCAATGAATGTCATAATATCCTAGTCCAAATATCCCTCTGTAGGGATAAGCATAGAACTTATCACCAGGTGGGCTAGTGATAGCTGTTGCTTTATTATTTTGCACACATAAATAAGCCAACAAGCTAGTCTGCCTTCCCTATCCAATGGGACGGACAGTCCCTGAAAACAGAACAGCTGCTTGTCTCAAAGTAGTTGCTTTTATCAGTCCATGATATTATCTGTAACAAGAGTGTAATTAAGCAAAAGAGGAAGCATTCCCCTGCCCTTTGCATGCAGCTTCCATTTGTCAAGTCAGGGAGGAAAGACGAAAGCTAGGATAAATTACTAGAGGTAGAGCACAGCTAGAAAGGCTTCTCATTCACATATTTTAAATTCAGGATACAGCAATTGAAGCAGCTCCTGGAGGACTCTACCTCAGAATCTGATAGCAGTGATGACAGTGATGAGGATGATGAAGATGGCAGCAGCTCCACTTCCTCAGAACATAAACACAAGAAGAAAAAGAGAAAAAAGGAAAAGAAAAAGAAAGAAAAGAAGAAGAAGAAAAAGAGGAAGCATAAATCATCCAAATCTAATGACAAGTCAGAATCTGACTGACAGCAGACACCTGCTGCATGCTCATTGACCTCTCTACTTGTGAACTGCGAGGAAAGATCCAAAGAACGATGAGGAAAACACCAGAAAGGGTTTTATTAAACTTGGAACATACATGCGTATGCATACAGCATCCTACGCTGGCATCCTCTTCTGCCCCTCTGCAGTCAGAAAGAAGAAAGCTGCATTAAACCATATCTTTGTGCTGTAAAACCCATGCTGAGAGTCATCCAGCTTGGTCACATGGGGCCTCTGCATTGCTGCCCGTGACCAGCAGCAGAAAGCGGCGACCACCAAGAGATCACTGATGAACCTGCAGCATTAGCAGACTGTCTGTTGAAGTGTCTTTACTCCATGAAGTTACTTTATTATATACAAAGCCTCATTATAACAGGACTGCAGTTTGCACCATGCAGAGCACTGAGAGTTCTTTTACAGTGCTTATAATGAGCAGGTTGTACTGTATTTTCTTCTCCGCATACGTGCTGAAGTTCTGTGTACTTATCCTACTATTGGCAGCTAGGGAAATAAAGAGTACTGCTGCAGGGGAAAAATGGTAATCAAGGGGATTTACTTTACAACAAAATTGCAGCATCAGCAAGACTTGATTTTTTTTTTGGTGTGTGTGTAACAAAATCTCAAGATCACCACCATTAATACACAATTCTGAAGTGTCTAAAGTGAAACATCTACACTCTCTAAACCAGAGAAGTGGGAGCCAGGAGTAATGATGTTAGATATTCAGCTTAACTTGAAAGAGGAAGAGGGTTTAGTTATTTAAAAAGGGGGGTTTCACATAAGAAATTAAAAAGATTAATTTCTGCATAGTCTTCAGTATCAGTTGTTTTGATACAAATTGAGGGAGGTTTCCTTTTTAAAAGGCTTGGGGGTAATAAATTCTCACTTTTTATGTTTACTAGATTTGATGAGGTAACTTTTTTTTAATCATCCCACAAGTATATAAATGTGTAAGGCTCTCAAAATAGTTTTCAACTATATGCATGAAGCCACAGAGCAATAGTAAAGAACTTGTTAGCAGGAAGAAGAGAAAGGTCTGTGTACTTAGTTGACCTTACATACTGACCACACTTTTCTTTTAAATAATCTTGCAGACTCAACCAGGGAGATGGAGATAGCTATAAACAACATTACAGTAACCAACTCTCTTTGAAACCTCAAGGTACATTAGTACAGAGATGTGACTTGAGGAAGTAGATGATGGATATGGTACTGTGCAAAAGGAAAGAAAAAACTAGATTTGTCTTGAAAGAACTTCTATAGAATTTAGGGTCTGTGGGTGTGCTAGGATTAAAAAACAACTTCACAATAAAGTGAACATTAACAGTGAAATCAAGGAACCATAGACTAAACTGCATCTAAAATATTTTATTTTCTTCAAAGCTTTGGAAGAGAGGACAAGGGAAAGTATAAATTAAAATGATTTTTCTCTCTCCTACATGACTAAGAATGACTTAGCAAAAGTAAACCCCCTTCCTTGCCAGTCATTCACAGTATGTTCTGAGGAAAAACAGGATAAAAGGCAAGCAAGACCTACTTATGAAAAGTATCACATTCTCAGAACTTGAAGATAGAGCTGTAATTCTGCTTATATTTAGCAAATCTCCCTATGATGGGATTTTCTTGTGGTAGTTCCCTATATCAGCAGGATCATCAAACTCTAAGGCCCTTGCTCTTTCACCAGAAAGATTTAACAGCTGAAATAGCATGGGGAGATCTATGATGAACTGATTCTCTTGGCCAGGTTGGACAGGGCTCTGAGAAACCTAGTCTAGTGGGAGGCAACCCTGTATGTGAGAGGGGTTTGAAACTAAATGATCTTTACTGCCCCTTCCAACCCAAACCATTCTAGAATTCCTGTATTGCTGAACTTGGTGCTGAGGTTAATGTATTTACAGATTATTGATATATAAGATGCTAGAAGACTGATACTCACCTGATGCATTCCAAGAGAACTCTTACTCAGGCTGATCTGCAGCAGGGCTAACTAGAGATCTCTTCAGTTACTTCAGCTTTTGTCATTTAAGATTGTTCTGAAATTTAGTTTAATAAATACAAATTCAGTTTTTCATGTGCAATCCCCTGCTTGTTAATGGAACTCTATCAGGGTTTATTATTTCAACAGTTAAGAAAAAACAAGTTGGGAGACCGTTTCTAACTTGTATCAAATCTAATTTAAATGTTTGAGATGCCAAACCACTTTTCTGTGCCTCACTAAAGGTTTGTTATATTAGTATCTTTCCAATCATGGTTAATAGAAGATGCCTCCACAGCAGAGCATACAAACTGCTATTATTTCTGTTACTTCACTGAAATGCTCTTTCAGCCTCTACTGCTGAGAATACCTATAGTGCAGGTACTTAAAATCATGAGTTAGATTTTAGTATTTAGTAGCCTTGGATATATTTTTTCTTTCGTATCCACTCACTGCTTATAAACCTTGCCATTTCCCTCAGCAATTAATTCTTCATTATTTATTAATTAATCTGGAGCACTTGGCTTTAACACTGCTTCTTATTAGTTGAATTTCACACACCTTTAGTCTTACACTGGAAGGTATGTGAATAACTAATTCCCTTTTTTTCTCCCTATATAATTTCCATTTTCATAAGCCTCTGTCCTATCCCATGTAGGTCTTCACTACAACTCATAAAAGTAGCATTTCAAAATTTAACAGTTTCAATAGACTAAGATTTATAAGAGTGCTTTTAACAGCTAGGGCTAGAGTGCTGAGAAGCATGATTCACATTATCATTTGGCATTTTAAAAATTGCCAAAGCTGTCATTTAAGATGAGTCTTTTAAAAATATGTAGACTAGAGATAAATACCAACATTCCTTTAGATTAATGAAAAGCAGTTTTGTATGGAAGTAAATGCAGAAACCAGGATAGAAAGTTACAGTCTTGAAAAGCTGACTAGCCTTATTTTTAAAATCATAGCCACTTAATGTTTTTGTTCAAAAAACATTTTTCTGACCTTCTTTGTAGACATGTATTTCCATTTGAACATTCTGTTGAAGCCCAAGTGATAGTAACATAATTATATAGTCCCATGAAACTAAGCAAGTGTAAAAGGCAGCTAAAACAAATCTCAAAGGCATCCCAAGTCTTTTATCTTAATGCTCTGCACCATTTTTGTCAAAAAGCTATTTCAGGTAATATTTCTTTATTTCTTTGGCCATTCAATTAGTTGGGGTTTATAGTCTTTTTGAGTGAGTCAGTGGCAGCAAGTCAGGGGAAGCTAAGGACTCTAAAAAAAGGATCCATTTGTTTTTCCTTGGTATGCCTTCAGTTAGCATGCCATGAGTGTTACAGGCTTTTGGGATTTGGGTCTTTTTCTTGCCATTGGCTCTGATCTTCCTTTGTTTGATTTTAATAAAAAGACCTGTAGTTAATATTTTCCACTTATAGGCAGAACACTGAACACTGTGAAAGGGAAAAAAATTATGCCATCCAGGTGCTACCAAACTGAAAATACAGAGTTAATACCTGGCAAGCCGAGAGAACCCACAGCTCCACAGCAGTAATTACACCACACCCACTTTGCAACAGAGGTTTCAGTTAGCTACAAATAATGATTTAGAAATACTGAGCCACAGACAGTAAGTCTGTCCAAACAATGCTGTCAGTATGGCAATCCCAGAGGCCTCTAAGGTTTGTTGCTGGTGTGCCAAGCAGCAAATAGATTCCTCAGCTGCCTTTCAGGAGATGCTGCAGGAAGCATGTGAAAACTTCCAAGGCAATGCAGTACTGCGACAGTTACAAGTTTGCAGTACTGCCAGCTCTGCAGTGAGTCACTGGGCAGTCAGTCTGGCTGCAGTGGGAACAGAAGCTGACACGTATGTGCATCTGCAAAACTAAGTATCCCTGTGCCTAGTTACCTGGCTGAATAAAAAGAGCCCAGGCTTGAATACACAGCCTTTGTGAAGCATGGCCGTTTTACCTACTGGAACATTAGATTCAGCTGTAAGCCAATAAAGATGCAATCCACAAATTGTCCATGCTGCTGAATGGAAAAAAAGCCAAGTAGAAGATTTAGTTTTAAGGTCACAGGACTAGTACTGTTAGATTAGAATACACTTCATATAACCTTATCAAAGAATTATTTCTCAAACACTGAAGCATTCATGCATACTACTATGAGTATTGGGCACAGCATGGGAATAGTACAAAATATAACCAGTTTTAAATAGCATTTGTTTTAAGACAAAGAACCATGTAAACTTGCCTACTGCTACTCCCTCATGTCTTCTCAGGAGCATTCACCAGGCCCTAAATTGCTTCTTGCATCTGAGTAGAAATCACACTGAGTAGTGCAAGACCTGTGAAAGGATGACCAGCATGATCATTTGGAGTACCCAGCCAGTATTACCCATTTCCAAAACTAAGAATGCCATCCAGTTGTGAGATTATGAATATTCCTTTATCAGATTAACAGCAAAAGATACAGCTAAGGCTATCAGCAGAAATATGTGTCAAAAAGCTCCATGCTTGAATTCCTCATTTGTTATTTGAGGCTATGATGCAGAGATTCTGAGCAGCACAGAAGCCAAATAGCGATTTTTATTGTATTTATTTTCTTTCATTAATTGAAGTAAAAATTAATTGAAAACTTGTCATCAGAATTACTTCTTTCCCCTAACAGCTTGTGGTAAAGGCTATAGCAGAGCTATAACAATTAAGCTGGTGGTATTAAAAGTAGATAAGGATCAATTGGGTAGGGAAACATCAGTACTCCTCACTAAGAGTGAAAACAGCTTAACTTCATTTGCAGGTCAAACTAATAATAGGTAGGCACAAAACCTGAACACAGTCACTGGAAATGCTACTTTTATCCATGTAGGTTACTCTAGGACACAGAAAAAGAACATGGGAGAGGAAGCAAAAGACAAGTTCTGTCTGTCCATTCACCCCACCCTTTCTAAGGAAAACCAGATGATTGGTGGGGTTTTTTTTTTGTTTCCCCATCTTCTTCACTTTATTTGGGAATCCTTTAATACTGGCAATATTGTATTTATTCTTCTCATACAGTGATAATAGCCTTCATAGTCATGGGGAAAAATTAAATATTTTTGAGCTATCCACCTCATCTAGATCAGTCTGTTATCATTATTCATAAAACAGCTCTACACAGACATAGTTTTATCATCTTAGTTCTATAAAGAGACTTCCAGGGACAGTATTAACTGTAAGTCATAGAAGTCATCAGTAAGAAGTCAGAAAACAGGGCACACCACTAAAAATTTCTGTTTTACCTTTCAGATCCATCTCTGCAGCTCAGGGTCTCCATAAAGGACTCAAAAATCTCCAGAGAAAAAGGGGAGGAGAGGGAAACATCACATCAACTCAATGCTTTAGTTTTAGTCCTCAATCATGAGAGTAAGGTCTGAGGAACTGCCTTGAAATTTTAAAACAGCACTTGACTTTTTACAGCTGTAACTATATTCCTTTACATTTTGACAAAAACAAATCCAGCTGATAGAAAAGAATCTTGTACTTACATCCACATCATATGACTATGAGATGACATGGACAGGCTTCACAACCCTGCAGTTTAAGAACAGGGCAGCAATAACTGTTGTGCTATAATAGTTGTGCACATACATGGCCTTCTCAAGTTTTTTTGCTGCTAAGTAAAGATGGAACACAAGAAGTCTCAAAGTGCAATTCTATGAAATTTATTATTTAAATAGTGGATGTGCTTGTTATAAAAAGGTGGCTTCGGTGTTAAATACTTCATTCCATTTTAATTGTGTCCTCAGTCTTTTCAGTGTCACTTCTTACCCTTTTAGAGTGAACAGCAACTTACAAAATACACAAGAGGATAATAATCAAATCTTGGTTTTATACAAAACAAATCTTTGGTATTTCCCACCCCACCCCCCCCTTTCTTCCTCAATATTTGCAATTATCTTTTCTTAGAGAGGGACTTCCTTGTTCCATGCCCTAAAGGTAAAAAAAAGAAAAAGAAAAAAGTTAAGGTATGTATATATTCTACCTCCAAACCACATCAGTTTGCTTCTAAAGAAAGACTAGATAGCAGTGATTGCCTTTTCCTATTGTAGGCACCAATGGTTGATATTAGAAGTATGTACTCCACTTCCCAGCAAGTATAAAGCGTGCATGAACGATGCTGGGCTTCAGAATATCCCAGCATAACAGATAAGAGTTCCATATGAAGCTCATGTCACATTTTCAGTGCACTCTTGTAACTACATTGTTGAATGTATCCAAGAAATATCAGCTATTTCTGGGAAAAATATAAGTAGTATTTTGGGATTATGCAAGTTTCCTGGATGCTTTTATTAAAAGCTGATCAGCAATTTTAAGGTTTAAGACCAATGTTCAAACAATCTCACTTCAGGACTGATGCAAATTTTCACTAGTAAGACACTTCAGCCTGTTTCCAACATTCCTTACACTTTCAAGATGAAAGTCTAATACTTTGTCTAGTATATGACAGAGAGATTATCTTTGGCTCTTATATTTCCTGGTGGAATATTTGAGTTTTTTACTATACTAACTTGCTCTTTTTCAGAAAGAAATCTGATCTTTTAGGTAGCTTCTTGTATCTACTGACCCTTTTCAATTTATAACCTTTGACTCTCACAGAAATGTACAAAAGCAAAGCATATTTATTGCTGAATCTACTTAATTCCGATTTTTCCCTCCACTGTTTTTCCCAGTCTTCCTCCAAATTAGCCAGAAGTTCCTATTCCATAAAGTTGGAGATCTTAAAAATTATATATGTACATTTGTGTTATATCAAATTACAAATCATTCAGGCTGAGACACATGAGCAGCTTAAATAAAAGCATATACTGCAGAGTGACACAGGACCCAGCACTTTAAAAAAGATTGTAAAGCAGTCTGGAAAGCAACTAGACTAAAACAAAACAGGTCTTGGTGTGGGCTTCCTCCCCCATCCTTACACTAAACAAAGAAGGAACCTAACCTAGTCAAAGCCACACTGGCATTCTTAGCAAAGTGATTAAGTGCTCAAAGTTTAGCTTGCTTCCCACCACCCACCTTGTCTGCATACATAGCATTTGCTATTATTTAAAAAACTGTCTGATATGCCTGCAGTTCAAACCAAGAAAGATTAGTCCCCAAGGTAGAGAAAATGCTTGTAACAGTCATTTTTGTAGCTTGTCACTGTATACCAACCTTTGTGTACACTGTGTTTAGGCAGCTCCCACATTTCTACTTCTTCCACTTCATGTCTCATGCCTCTGCGTTTTGAAGGTGGCTTGCCCATTCTTTTCTTCTTTGGTTTAATCAAAGGTGGGCACACTAAATAATGAGATACAAATGGTGTTATTTCTCCAATGCATAGTCTCAAGGCAAACTTAACCTTGATTTTCACTAGCTGGTCTGTGGTGTTCTTTTTCTCCCTCCCTTTTTTGTATTTGTTTTAATAGCAGATAAAATGGACACTACACATGTCAAGCAAGTCTTACACATCTACAATATTTAATCACTGTCTAACCATAATTCTGGATGCATTGTATTTTGGGGCATAATTTGGATAGGTGTTAATGTGGTAAAGAAGGAGCCTTTTATCCAAGTGCATTGGATAGTTCTGTTCTAGTTCACTTTTCAAGTGTTCAAGACCAGTTGGTGCCATCCAAGTGACTCAATTCATTCACTGTCTTCAAAAAACTTCAGACCTGTGAAGTTATGCATTACAAGTACACTGCTCAGGAAGTCAAATTTAGTGTATCATATTACTCCTAAAGCAATGTATCTTGTTTAGACAAACCTCCTTACTTGCAGGGCACTTGAATTTGAAAAAGCAAATACTAATATTTGCAACATTTTTAAAGATGATATGATTTTAATAGCACTTTTGAGGCATCCACTGGCACAAGCAGCATTCAGAAACCACCAGTTCCTGCTTCCTAATACTGAATATGATAACTTCTTCAAACTACCCGGACTGGAAAAAGAGGAAGAATAAGCAAAGAATAGACCAAACATCCTCAAGTTTGCTGTACTATCTATGAATTCAAAGATTTAGAAGACATATGCTAAAAGTTAAAGGTAACTTATTTTAGAACTATTACCATATTTTTATATGTTGTTGTAGAGGAGCCAAGAACAATACTGCTGAAGTAAAATGTTTTCAACTTCTATAGTGCATGCTAGCATTAAAAAACAAAACTCTACAAATCCCAGTATGCTCAAGCAGGAAAGCAATGCAGAGAAAGAGCTCTAAGGAATACACGGTCTACTTGGCCATTGATATAGGAAAACTGATGTATATTATCAGTGAACTGAAGAAAAAAAAATCATACTGTTCTGAAGATAGCCTCACACCCCATCATTTGATAGACTGATCCTGAGATTCTTGAAATGTTCAAGAGGTACATGACCCAGGAGAGTGGCAATACCCACACTACAGCAAATTCTGTAGCTGTTCTAACAGCACCTACACTCAAACACTCTTGAAAAGCATCAAAACCAGATCTGAACACCAAGTAAAACATTAACTATAAAGAAAAAGCAAAACATTCTGCTTCATGAGCTGAGAAAATATCTAAGCTTTTACTTTGTTAAAATAACTGATTTCTTAACATTTTCCTTAACTAGATCACAATGATTTGTACTCAGTCATTCTTTAGCAGTGTCAGGGAAACTGTTGGTCCATACTAGTTTTTCTGAGCATTGGCATATGAAGCTACAACAGAGAACTCCCTGTATGTTTTACTGATGAAAATTAGGAGCTACCACTGCATATGCTATTAAAAAGTAGCATTATCTGGATAAAAAATTAATATTACAGTTTAGGGCAATAACAGCTTGGCACAAATGAAGGATTTGCTTTGGACACATCAAAGCTTTTAATGCTTTGATTTCCTATAATACCTTTAAAAAAAACCCCAGAAGTAGCTCTGATGCACCCTTATTACCCTGTTTTAGTTTGAGAAGGCTATAAATATTTCCAAGATATACTGACAGGCATTTCATCAATATCAAAGCAAGGATTAGTTTTATTATTTTCAAATCTTCTACAATTATCATATGCTTCTATTTTGTATCATATCCTTTTGAATGTTCCTTAAGAACAAAAACACAGAGGAAAAGTTATACCTTGTTCTTTGCTCTTTGCTGGAGGTGAGAAACTACCATGTATTTGGCTGGTAAATCTGGGTTTAGCACCACTTCTAATCCAGTACTCTTCTGGTGGAATCCCCATGTTCTCCCTTAACAGCCTTCCTAATTCAAATTAAAAAAAAAATAAGGTCAGTATTTAGTCTTGGTAATGCTGATGTATTGTTTGAGCCACAAGCCAGAATGCAAAGCCAGCTACTGGATCTGATTGTAGGAATCTGTTGAAATGGAAAGTTTTCTGGAGATCACACTTAAGAAAAATTACAAGACACTTTAAGTCTACAGATTTTGAACAAAGAAAATGTTTAAGAACACTAATCCTGCTATTAGAAGTAAGTCACGCTGTTTTGGTTGTTTTTCACAAGACAAGACTGTACTAAACAGCAGCCACCTACTGAAATGACCACCTAACCAGTTGCAAACTGATAACTCTTACTCTCAGTTTCAATTAATACAATTTCTAAGAATATCTACCTTTGATTAAATAAAATGTCCTTTTCCAGGTCAAATTTAATACAATTTCACACTGATTTTCTGAAAATACAAAACTTTTCCTAAAAGAGAGCAGCAGCTACAATTAAAAAAAAAAAAAAAGATAGCTTGACTCCTCTACTGCAGGCAAGTCACACAGGGTCTGTCCAGCAGATTAGAATTAATTTAATTCTGTTCAATGCACCCAGCATTAGTCTGTGATAGGAGAGTCAGACTGTATAAACTTAAATGCAGAGCTTCTAAGATATTAAGCAACAGTAAATACATAATCCAAATTACCTTAAACTTTATAAATTAATAAATTGCCACCAATGTCAGAGAGTTAAGTATATCAGATCTAACACAAAGGAGTTTCTGCATTATTCTCTGCTGGTTGTGAAAATGCAGAGTTCTCATGCAACAGGTAAAAATTTGCAGCAAACTTCCTCTGCTTCAGAAAAAGGACTGCAGGACTTCTGGCTCTTGGCCAAATTTGAAGCTACAACATGCTCTGATCTTCCCGCTAGTTTAAGCTACAATTTGAAACTGCAATTAGGTGTTCTTTGTGTGTGCTACTAATCAGCACTTTGTCCTTAGCAATTAGCTCACCTCCCAAGAATTTCCGCAGCATTCGCTGGTGTTCAAGTCCTTCTCTTCTTGTCATAGGCCTCTTTCTTCCATAGTACCCATAGTCACTGTATACAACTTCATCTTGTTCTCTCTTCTTTGGCTTGTAAACTACACCAATGTTTTCAACAAACCCACTCCTAGTTCTTATTTTCTCTTGAGCCGGCCAGCTAATTAATTGTGCTGGTACAGCATTCTTAGGTGGTTTCCAAAGCACGCTCTCACCAACTTGGTAGAAATTTCCTTTATTTGGCCTCAAGATGCCATATGGAGGGGCTTCTTGAAAAAAATACTCAATTTCATCCATGTCATCATCCTCTTCCTCCTCGTACTCATCCTCTCCATCTTCCTCTTCTCCCCTCACAGAATATTCTTCAGAGTCCTCAATTTCTGACAAACTCTTAGTTGCTTTTTTGTTGAGAGAATCAGTTTCTTTCCTACTAGAGGACCTAGAAAGGGCTCCCAGCTTTCTACCTTTACTGGAAGCCTCTTTGATCTTTGTGTTTGAAGAGTTGACATCTTGGTCATTCAAGCTGTTCACCTGCTCTTTTCCTGCCACTTCATCTACATTAAGGGACCCACCACTTTTAATTTGCTCTTTCTCTAAGCCCTCTGTACTTTTCTGAAAGGTATACATGCTTTTCTGAAGCACATAGTCAGGCACAAAATAAGACACTGGGGCATTATCAATTGATGAGCCTTCCTCTCTAGAGGACATGTCATCAGAAGACAGACTGATTACACTTTGATGCTTCCTTTGTGGCAAACAAACATCATAATTTGTGTCCATACTGTCCAAACAAGCCAGCCAGCTGCTAGAGGGAGTAAATTTCTCAATTGATTTGTCACACCTAATACCTTTTTCTGTCTGACTTTCATTGGTTGCACTGTGGCTTAAATTCAGCTTTTTCTGCTGAAAGTCACTCATTACCTCCACATTAGATGGAAGTAGTCCTGCTTGTTGAACAAAGCTGGGGTCGTCTTGAGAAGTTTTTGGTCCTGCAGACCTTTTAGTGCTAGATTTCTTAGTTATTACCACTGGTTGATCTACACCAACAGATCTTGCCAAATCTGTGATTTGCAGTGCCATGGTTTCACCTGGGGGGGATTTTGCCAGCTTTTCTGCATCCAGCTTCACTTCGTTATTTTGGACGTCTTTCTCTTGCACAGTTTCAGCACTCAGTTTGGAGGTGACAACAGCTTTTCTCTCATCTAAGGAAGCTCCTGGCAGCATATTCTCCCCTTCACGAGGGCCATATATCATGCCTTCACATGAGCTAACAGAAAATAAGTCATGTGGCACTATGTTCTCTGGAACTGGTTTACCACTTGCCACATCATACAACGGGATTGTTTCTTTAAAGGACTTCCACAGCTGAATAGCTGGAGAGCCATTTCCATATTCAATCCTCACTTCTTCCTTCTCAAAGGCATAGCTTCCAGCAGGAAGATTTCTATACTGTGTAGAGCTGGCAGGGTTCTTGTTATGAAACTCTCTGTCTACCACAACAGAAGAGCCAAATGAATCTTGCTTCTCTGAAGTACTTTCAGCCTCTATACCTATACCAGGAGAAACACAGCCTATATTTCCTGCATCACAACCTTTCGTTTCTGTACGGATATCTTGATGCTTTTTTTGCTTGCTTTCAGGCTGTCTAGGATCAGTCTGTGTTTCTTTTGTCTCCATTTTCTTCCCAGGGCTATTATAATGTCTAAATCTTGTTGCATGATAAAACATAGGGGAAGGTGGGGCAGCATTAAAATAAGGCCTTCTGTTAATTCTTGCATGCACTGGATGCTGTGGAACAAAAAATCCAGGGTACTCATGGAGTGCAACAGAATAAAATGGAAAATACGGATTTCCACTTCGGAAGCCTAGACATTGGTGACAGAAAGAAAAGACAAACATATCATCTTTCTGAAATAAGTCATTCTGAAACATATTTACTTGCGTAGACAGGGACAGCTACAAGGTCAGACACATCAGTAAATAAAACATGCTGCCTTTCAATGCTTAGAAGCAAATCTGGTGCAAAAACTCAGAGAGGGAGTTCTTTGTTAGGGAATAGCTTATCTCAACATCTACACTTCAACTAGAGATTGATTTCATCCCTTGGAACATTCACCAAGTTGTTTTCTGTATTTTTTTTGGTTATTTTACAGATTATTGCTATAGCATTGTCTTTGAAAGACAGCTCTAGATAGAAGTCCACATAGGTATAGTGCCTACAAGGTGTATTTAACAATATTTTTCTTATTTTCTTAAGCTTACATTTATCCATACCTATCATGCATGCACACATAGAATTCATATATACCCACACATTAATTGCTAAGTATATTCTAGAGCTCTGTGTTTGCAGGATGACCATTACTTAATATTTTTCTTAGCTTCCATTCTCCAGAAGCAGATGCTTTCCACCACACAAGCTACATATTTAAGGCAGAATCAATGCAGTGCTGCAGTCATCAAAAATCTGATTTACTAAGTATTAGTTAAACTCCCAAAAGGCTCATTAACACAGATACTGCAAGAGTGGAGGAAAGAAGTATGTAACTAACTAAGCAAAGATCCCACAGAGAGCTGCTGTTTACCTTACCTGGAGCAGGTACACAGTATGGGCTGTATGCATGACTGAGGTACCATGGATTTGGATAAGGCTGTTGAGCTGATGGCTGTGCATAAAAAAAGGGTCTTGGGTGGTTTGTGGAATATGATCCACTTTCTGAAGTTGAGGAAGTATTCATTTTTCTTTAAACACTGAAAGAGAGACGTGATCATTATCAACCACTTTAAAAGCTACATGACTTAATTATTTTCATGCTCTGTCATAATTTAGCAGACATTCCTCTCCCTGCCCAAAGAAAACATATCCTTCCAAAATAAAGCTGCTGTCTTCTAAACAGAAGGTAAAAAACTGATGTTGCTATCAAGGTCAAATATTTCAGCTGGGCTTTGCTAGGCAAGCTTTTGTACACAGCTCTCAATATTAGTCCTTCAAGGCAACCTTGTAACATACTCTACAGCTGCAGAACTTCAGTAGTCTTCGATGCATACATATCTGTAAGTACTATCACAGCCAATTAAATAAAAAAGCCTTCAGTGAATTAGCCTTGAGCCAGAGGCCACATACATTCAAAAAGGAAGAAAAAATAAAATAAAAGGCAAGGCTTCACACAATCAGACATTTAATGCTTCACAAAGAAAACACTTCTTAATGCTAATGTATGTGTTGTTACACATTACAATAAGAGCTGCATTAATTCAGGGCTTGTACTTTATACTATACTTAAGAACAATGACAGCTAGCTAACATAGTAAACCAAGCATTTCAGTGACACCCAGCTTCCTACGCTTAAACCAAATGATAGGTAGCAAAAGCAACCCCACCAAAATCCTTATGTGTAAGTTTGCATTCAAAGCCACATTAGATTCACAAGACAGAACTTCCTCCCACACTTAGATGTCTCCTCAGTTAACTAATACTTGCAAGCAATACAACACTATCACACACAGCTTATGAGCAAGACTATAAGAAATCACATAACATAGAAGCTTAACTCTTTAGAAGACTTAAGTCCTACAAAGTTATAAAAAGATAAAATTATTCTGAGACCTGTTACAAACTACCACACAGTTCAGCCTAGAGTTTCAGAATGCTTTAGGAACGCTGGAGCTCTCTTCAGTTTCCATCTAGGGTGGCCTGTGTAGCTCTTGAAAGCACCAAAAAGCCTACAGACTTCCTCAGGCCAAAGAATTACTTTGACCTTTGAAAAGGAGAGCAGTGCAAGGAAGAGAAAAAGAAAAAAAAACACAAAACCAAAACCCCCTACAAGGACTAAGCCATTCCTACCCCCTTAGACCCCAAAAACTCATGTCTAATGCTGCTGCTGCTGCTGCTTACAGCCCAGCAAAACACTAACCGAGTCCTTTGCTTACCCTCTTTATGGCAGGCAGCTGCTACTTGTCCACTCCTCCTCCCACCTGAGGCTCATTTAACAGTGATGCAGGGAACGTTTTCCCATCAACGTGTGGGAGGAAAATAAAAACACAAGGATAGGAATAGTTGTAAAAGCCTTCAGCTGGTGTACAGAAAGCTGGCAGTCTTCATCTTGCAGATGTTTAAGCTGCACCTCTAAGTAAATCTGGTATTTCCCTTTTGTGATGTTGGAAATTACTTTTTTGTTATTATTTTAAAAAAGAAAGGGAAACATTACCAATCTTCTGAGTCAAACTGCAGTTAAAAACACTTCTTTCAGGAAGAAAAAAAAAATCAGAAGACACAAGGCCAAGTTTACATTTATTTTCAGCATTTAACTGTTGCTCAGTATTGAATAAAGGGAGCAATGCTCTTCCATTCTAACATGGCTGAGGGGGCTGACAAATGTAATGTTATTTCCATATGAGCAGGAGAAACACTTCTTCCTGTACAGTGTACTCCACTGTGTGTCATGGGAATTTATGAAATGTGAGGCTGCAATTTGACTCTACCCTACATCTTTATAGGAGGTGAGAGTCTGAGCTGCTGCTCTGGAATTGCACACCTCCAAATGAGAGACCACTGGTAGTGGGGCAGATGGAAGGAGAGGAAAACACAATGCATGTGCTATGCAGGCTGATTAGGGAAAAACAAGGGGTATGGATGCTGAGAGACTCTTGTATTCCTGTGTTGGGAAGTTCCCAAAATGTATTTGTTTTTTCTTTGTATAATGTTCAGATTAAACACATCCTTCGTACTAAAACACAAACTATCTAATGTTTGAGAAGGGTTACTGATCCATTCCTTGCAGACCTTCCCAGCCAAAGCTCATCCTTTCCACTGACAGCAGCATTTGTACTTTGTATGACCTGTAGTGAGAGGACATCGAGCAACGGATACAAAGTGAGATGGGAAATTTAGGCTAGATATTAGTAAGAAATTCTGTTGTGTGGGTGGTGAGGCACCGGAAGAGGCTGCCCAAGGAGGTTGTTGGATGTCCTATACCTGCGAGTGTTCAAGGCCAGATTAGATGAGACTTTGAGCAACCTGACCTAGTGGGAGGTGTCCACGCCTACGACAGGGCTCTTGGTGGATGCACCCAAAGAGAAATAAAGAAAATGAGTATCACTGGATGGCTTCTAAAAACGTGTATGTTCTCCAGCTTTCCCTTTCTCTCATACCTTACTTCAGCTTCCTGTTCCCCTGTCACTTCCTTCCATCCTGAAGGAAACTACTGTCCCCACAAACCTCAGGTGAATTTTTGCTTTTAGGGCAGCAAACCTACACTTGGCCAAAGGACACTCCAGGATTCCAGGAGGTCGAGGGACCAGGGGGAGAGGGTGTTAACCCTGAAGCCCACAGGCCTCCAGGTTGCAGCAAGTTTGGAGCACAATTCATGTGAGGAGCTGGTGTTGTCCGCCCGGAGAAAAGGAGGCTCGGGGGGGGATTTTATCGCTCTCTACAGCTCCCAGAAAGGAAAGTGTAGCCAGGCGGGGGTCGGTCTCTTCTCCCAGGCTACCAGCGACAGGATGAGAGGAAATGGCATCAAGTTTCACCAGGGGAGCTTTAAGTTGGACATTAGGAGGAATTTCTTCCCAGCAGGAGTGATTAGACATTGGAATGTGCTGCCTGGGGAGGTGGTGGAGTCACGGTCCCGGGAGGTGTTTAAGGGAAGACTGGACGTGTCACTC
Organism: Cyanistes caeruleus; assembly: GCF_971803275.1. Classification (NCBI taxonomy): domain Eukaryota; kingdom Metazoa; phylum Chordata; class Aves; order Passeriformes; family Paridae; genus Cyanistes; species Cyanistes caeruleus. Next base: position 107,034,099 of record NC_141701.1, read on the forward strand.
AGTGCCAGGATGCGGTTGACAGGGCGGTGTCCGGTCACAGGTCGCACTCGGTGACCGCGGAGGCCTTTCCCAAGCCGATGGATTCTGTGGCTCTGTGGGCCGCCGCTCCCAGCAGAGGGCGCGGGGGGTCCCGCTCCACCGGGCGGGCGGCGCCGCTGCCGGGGCGCGCGACCAGGGGGCGCTCGCGGGCGCTCGCAGGGGCAGGAAACCGGGGGCGGGCCCGGCCGCTCCCCAGCGCCTCGCGCCGAGCATGCGCACACGGGGCGGGCGCGGCGCTCCGTAACGGCGGGCGAGGAGGAGGAGGAGGAGGGGGAGGAAGAGGTGGGGGGGGGCGGCGGCAACAGCAGCAGCGCCTGCGCGCCCAGGGGCCGCCGCCGCCTCCGCAGCCTGGGAGAGAGACCGGATCCGCCGCCGCATCATTCTCCTCCCCCACCGCCTCCCCGCGGCCGCCCGCGGTCGGGACGGCCAGGCACGAAAGGAAGCGGCGGCCGGAGGTTTGTCCGGAGCGGAGGGGGGGGGGGGGAAGGATGGCGGTGGTGGTGGTGCTCCCGCGCTCGCGTCCCGCCGCTCCGCGGCCACCGGGCCCTTTCCCGTCCCCGCGGGGGGAGCGACTGCCCCGAAGGGGCCTCGGTCCCGGGGGGCCCCGCGGGGGCTCTGCGGCAGCCGCTCCCCCCGCCCCGGCGGGCGCGGCTCCCGCCCGCCCCCTCCCGCCGCGGCCGCTCCCGCCCGGCGGCCGCGGCCCCGGGCCCGCCGGGCACCGCCGGAGGCGGCAGCGGGGCCGTCTCCGCGCCCTCGGGCAGGGCCGGCTCCCGGGAGGAGAAGGAGAGGCCATCGGGATCGTTCCTAAGCGCGGAGTGCGGCGGTGCTGGAGGAGCGGAAAGGTGCCCCCTTCCTTCTGGGGAAGCAGGAAAGGGATTAAGGCTGCGGAGGGACGGGACGGCGCACCTGAGCATCGGGGAGAGGGGAGCACTGTGTTTCCTCTCCCCTAGCCCAGCATCGCCGCGTCCCGCAGGCGGGAGGGGGCTGCGAGCGCGGGGCTGTGCTGGGGAGTGGGGGCGTAGCGGGGCTCCCCTTGGGCTGAGCAGGTGGGGATGTCTGAAACCTCGGTGTTTGTGTTGGCAGCGCTCGCAGAGACTCACGCTGAGAAATCTTGGAGGCGAACAGCAGTGTAGTGGCATTGCCGTTCCTTGTAGCTGCCCCTGCGTTCCCTACTGATCCATCTAGTTGTGCATATATACACTATGGGTACCTGCAGTGACCAGGGCTGGGCTTCTGTGGCCATACTTGGCTTTAAAGAGTCACATAATTCTTAGTAAGCCTTTCTGGACTAAATAAACACGTAGTATAGCTTTGACGTTAGTACGTCTGCATGCCTAAAATTTTTCCGGTGTTTGCCATTATTTCTGCTATGAAATGGGATAAATACCTGCTGCTTTTGAAATTAATTACGATTTAAAAATGGATTTGTGCTGTAGTTAGCACGTGCATTTTTAGAGGTTTTATTGCAAAGCCCCAGCTTGGCTTTTCTACATCGTGTACATCTATTTTGTGATCGTAATGGGCCTGAAAGGCTGTGTGCTGTTCTGAGCTCACTTAGGGCTGTAGCTACATGAATTTTGTTCAGATGATGTATTTAAGACATTATTAACATGTACACTGAGTATAGTTCAGTTTCTCAGAAATGTATCTGGAAGAATAGGTAATTTTTAGAATTTAATGTACTCCGGTGCAGACATAAGAAGTCTCAGGATTTGAGTATAGGTGTCACAGCTTTTTCCTAATTGTTTTTGTGTGTCGAGTAGAAAGGGCCCTTTATACTTAAAGATGTGTAAGCAGCATCTTTCAGGAACAGACCAAAGAGGAAGAAGAGGTATTGCTGCTTATTTAATATTTTTGACTATATTTTAGACAGACTGTTGTTGTTGTTTTTTTCTTTGCTGAAGCAGGCTTTTTTGTTTTGGTCATGTGATTATGAAACAGACCAGAATTGGTGCAAACCCTAAAATTTCTCTTTCTTAGTTTAGTGACTGTTGTGCTTTGAGAATAAATTTTATATGCATGAGTATGATATCCATTATACGACTTAACCTTTCAGAATTAACTTACAATTAATTAAGCTACATTAATAACTAATTAATTTCTTAATGTAGAAATGCTTGAATTTTTAGTTAAGTGTCATATAGTGACTATTTAAGAAAATGACATGTACTTTTAAACTAGAATTTAAGTTGTTACATAAAACAGACAAGCTTCATTAATGTACTATAGTTCAGAGAAAAAAAATTATATATATAGGATACATGGTTGGATCTTACTTGAGACATCCATGGCCCACTTTTTTACAAAGGTTAATTTTCCAAAACAGGTCAAGTCTTCCACAAAACAGAAATGCCTTTGGGAATGGAAACTGTCTGTACTCACCATAGAAGTCCAGTTGCCTATTTAAGCTGTTGGTTTATCATGTCATAAATGCTAATTTTCTTTCTGAGCAGGTATTTCCTTTTGTGTATAACTTCCTTTAGAAGCAGAAAAACAGGAGTGCATTATGACCAAACATATTGTTAACATGGAGTCTGACACTTCTAGTTGCTCGTTTCTGTGTAGTTCCAGAAAACTTACCTTCCTCAAAGTTGTAACTCACCTCCCAAGCATAGTATGTATGGAAAATAGTAGTAGTTTCTAAGTGAATAGTCATTTTCAAGATAACATTGTAGACTAAACCTTTCCTTGTTTTTAGTGAAATTTCACATTTTTGCCTTATTAGAATCTCCTTGATGTCCTCGGTGTTCTGGACTACTGTGCTATCAAAGACACCTTTGATGGCTTTAGAAGAGAGGAAAACTTCCAAGTCTGGAACTGCTTCATCAATTACCTTTCTTTCTCTCTGCCAAGGATGCAAATTTGATACACTACTCAAGAATCTAGAGCTTCCACTCCTTTTTCTTCTTTCTTTATTTCTTTCCTATCTTTGAAATCTATTGGCTAGGTATATCGATTTACATAATTGATTTTAATCAGTTTTAGTACTCACATTCCCCCTTGCTATTAGCAGGTATGCTAAGTTTGAAACTGGTTGGTTTGTAACTCAGAATATGCCACCTAGTAACCAAGTTTTGAAGTGCCTGAGCTGGCTACTGTGTTGCTAGCTGGGACGATCGCTATCTCCACACACCAAGGGTTGTGTAGTTTGGCTTATGGTTGTTCAGGTCTAAATTCTGACCTTTTATTATGTTAAAAATAGTGAATGACTCACTTCTTTAGACATGTTTTAACTTGTGATTTGTATGAAGCTGCCCTTGGATGGAAATAGGAATTTAAAAGTTCACAAAAGTAGCATTTAAAGTTGTTTGTTTGTTTTGTTTTTTTTTAAATTAGTTAAAACTAGATTAAATACATTGAATGCCCAGGGAGATAAGTTTGGGTTGTTGGAGATTTTTTTTAAGTTCTTTTCCAGACATATGGAAGATGAAGTGTGTTTTTTAAAGTGTAAAGTGTAGTTAGCGAAGGTAGAATTTGAGAGGTATTTAAATGGCTGGATACTGATGGGAACCTGTAACACTTTGATAGATCTTTTACACATTTCCCACCATTTTATGGGAAGTTAGGCATCTAATCTGACCCTAATTAATGGGATTTTCAGAACAACTTTTCTGAGTATCAGAATCTCTAAAAAAACCCAAACCAAAAGATGGCTATCTGTCTTTTGCCCTTCTTATAATTTGGGGGGAGAATAAATTATTTTTTTTAATAAGTCCAGTTGAAGAATATTATATTTATGTATCTTATATGTTTCCCTACCAAAATGGAAATAGTCATTCTACCTATTCCATGTTACACACTGAAGTATAGTACTAACACTGCCATGAATGTAGTGCAGTATGTATCTCTATCAATCTTTGCCTGACCTCAGAAAATAAACAGATTCAAGGAAGGCAATTAATAGCCTATCCCATAACTCATTAACATTTGATGACTAATTTTTTGAATGGTCTCATTCAGATCTGAAGTACATGAACAAGTGTTAACAAGCCACCTCATTAAAATTACTTAAGCAAGAAGGAATAATTACTTAAAAACAAACCCTCTTATCAACATGTTTCTTAATGTTGCTCTCCAGCTTGATAGGGAGGTACTTTGGATCACCCGGTGATTACTTGGTTTCATTTACAATGTAGCACCCTGTGGCCTTCCAGCAGCTACCTGCCAGTCCTGTTTTGGGTAGCTGGCTTCCAAGAAATTACCCAGAACAAAATGGTCACTCCAGTGACATCATTGAAGGGGAAAGTCTCATTCCTAGAACTTGTATTCAGGGATTATTTTTATTCTGCCAGAATTTCAGTACAGGATATTAAGCTAACTTCAGCCACAGACCTTTTCATCCATAAATGAGAAATGTCCACTGCTGCATAGTTAATGGGACTACAGCAGACAGTAGTGCATCTGTAGACATTTTCTCAAGTCTGCAGTTTTTCATTTATCTCAGATCCAATGACTGTATGCCAACCAGGCACAGTGCAATGAGAGAGATGATGGGTTGGGACTGGGAAGAGCTAAGCCTCTTGTTTTTCTCCTTTGGAAGTACATGGCTTTGGGCAAGCTGATTTTTATTTCAATGCCTCAGTTTTTCGGCCTCTAAAGTGAGGAGGGATCTCCTTTAAAGTTGTCTTGAACTCTCCCAAGAGGTGTGAGAGAGGTAGGTAATCTTGGATGATTTTCCAGGCAGTAAATGATGTTCCTACCACTTACTCTAATGTTTTGAACAGATTTGATTCTCTTGGGCAAAGATAAGTGATGGCAATTTAGGACCAGAAATTCAGAGATCCTTGATGTATTTCTTTCCATTACAAGGGAATGGGATGCAAGTTCTGACTTTGTTACAAATACAAAACTTTGTTCTTTAGTGAATGGTTATTGTTGGCAGCAAAACACAGTATGGATGTGGAAAACAGGAATTGTGTACATAGCATGTTCCTACCATGTGCACTTCCCTGGAGTACACGACAGATGGTTCTCTGTAAACCAAAGACTCCAGCTTTGTAAATGTACAGTTCAAAGGTGATCCACATCACATAAATGTTCTGCAACAGGATTCCTGTCATCTCCTCAATCTTTTCTGCTACTGAGGGTCGTACTCAAATGTTCCAGTTATTTATAGTAATTAATTTCACAGTTTCAACTTGTCTTCTGCTAAACAGGTCTGCTTTTTCAGTTGACTGTCAGCAGCTATCTGCCAAAAATGTCTTTAATCTTACTAGCAGGTGTATATCAATTTCTTCATGGCATCTTTGACTTGTTCTGGTACCTAATGACTGAACTAGTGCATATTACTTTTCTATTTTTTCCTGCTTCTGAAGAAAAATATATATTCTTTACAATTACATCAGAAAAGGAAGTTATGGTATTAATGAGTTCTTTTGCTAAAGCTTAGTGTTACTGATGCTCTGCCCAAACAGAGCTTAATCCACCGGCTTGTATTGTTCTTGAAACTTTACTCCTAAGCCAGGAAAAACAATGCTGTAGAGAGAGTCAGGATACCAGCAGAGCCACAAGCTATTTATTTCTATGGGCCTAACACACTTAGGAAGTCTGTGTGTCTCTGTAGCCATTTAAAGTTCAGTGCAAAATCTGTCAATGGATTGGGTTGCATGGTAAGCTGTTCCCAGAGTACCGGGAGGGTGGGCAGTGGTGCGGATGGGATGCACGCTGTCTTGGTGGAAAGAAGCTGTGACCTGAGGCAGAAGGTCATTGCTTTAGATGGAGCAGTATCTCTATATCCTCGATGTATTTATGGTTTAGTGACTTCAGAGGTTACCTGAAACTTGAAGGTCTTCAGTCAAGACTTGTGTATGTAGCTGTTATTGTAGCACACAGTAGTATCTATCTACTCCTTCCCCCAAGTATCAAAGCCTTTTCTGTTTTCCTTAATTAACTGCTTGCACCTCAGCAGTGAGCATTGGGTTTGACTAGTTGGACTGTTTTCCAGTTAAACAGCCAGGGAAATCTAAGAGTTTGAGATTTCTGTTTGTGTATATTTATCACTGAAAAAGAAAAACATCAGGGACACTAAACTAGTAGTAATTAAAGTGGCATTAATTAAGCATATCTGTTTCAAGTGAGTGAATGTTGAACGACAACTGTTTCTGAATTGTATTACAGGCAGAGCTGTGTTGAAATAATAGCTCTTTGGTGTGGCTGGCAGATATTTGTACAGCCTTCATCTTACACTAAATCTTGTGTTTTTGTGGGGAATTTAAGGAATGTCATTTCACGCAAGTTGTTTCTGTGTTCTCTGTTCATCATGAACTGTAGTGATAGCAATATCTTAGACACAAGACAAACATGTCCTGGTTATTCCTCAGTTTTGGAATGCAGAAGAACATTGCAAGATTAAAGCAATCTGGAAGCATTTGATAGCTGTGATACCATTACGATGGTAATTTTGCTGTCACAATTATCCCATTCTTAGGTTTTTGTGTTCAAGTGGAAGATGACATAAAACCTGACCCCATTTTTAAGAGGAGAAATGTCCAAATAAGATAACAGGCCTTGGTAGCCACTGTAGGTGTTTTGAGCCCTGCTATTCCAGCATCCCTGTGCTCCTATTATTTCCCTGTTTTTCTTTTATCCCATCTGCAGCAGTGAAGCTTACCTGGCTGTATGGAAATTACTTGGAAGGAAAAAAACAAGGGAATGTGAAATATGAATAGGTGAAGCCCTTCTGCATGGAGCAGATGAATTTGATATGCATTGGAAATACAGACTTTTAGGGGTTTTTTATTTTGTGGTGGGTTTTTTGTTTTGTTTTTTTGTTTGTTTGTTTCTTTTGTTTAAGCCTTAGTGCTAGTTCTGCTTCATCTCTACTAGAATGCAACATGTGAAATAAACAGGCTGATGATGATGTTAAGATGATGAGAGTTAAGTTGGAAACTGATGTAATGTTAAAATCACTGCATTTATATTTTTAGTGGCCTGGTATTGATAAGCTTTTAGTAGACAAAGAAGCAGAAAAACTTGCTTGTTTAAAGTAGAAATGGGGGGAAAAAATCTTATGAATGGTTGAATGAAATTCATAGGTGTACTCAGTGGGAAATCTGGGGAATTCTTTGAGGAGGAATAAAGTCTTACTGAACCTTGTTTTAACTCTCCAGCCTTAGGAGCTATATTGACAAAATAAATTACTTTAATTTGTGAGTCTAGGCCATATGAGAATTTTTGTACAAACTCCTCTGCTTTTCATTTCTCTTTGATACCTTTGTTTAAGTTTTTTTCTCAGAGGGGTTTTATTGCAAGTAATGAAGTACTAATTTAGAAATGTTTATTAGACAGTTACTTCTAAGGGGTAATTATGAAAGGTTTTTCAAAATGCACTAATGTGTAAATTAATTTTATTTTCCTGCTTTCAGTCAGTCAAGTGCAGCCACTGATCACGAGATGTTACCACAAAATCTACCTCAGACTTCACTTTTGTTCATTCATTTGCTGCGTCATAGATCTCAACGGGAGCTCTGCAGACACTCTTGAAAGTCTCTAAACAGATTGGGACATCGAGTCAAAGCATGATGACCTAATAGGAGGTCAAAGTCTCAAACATTGATTCAGCAGTTCAAGATAACACTGCCCTTTTTATCAGTATCGCTTCTGAAGGCTACAGACCTCCTGCCATTTCTTTCCCAGCTACTTCAGAAACACTCAACTGACCTTTCTTTGGTGAAGAGATCTTGACTTTTCTCTCTGGTCCTGGAAATATTGATGGAATACAGTCATGTCTACCCAGGACGAGAGGCAGATAAATACAGAGTATGCTGTATCCTTGCTGGAGCAGTTAAAATTCTTTTATGAACAGCAGTTGCTAACTGACATAGTGTTGATTGTTGAGGGCACTGAATTTCCCTGCCACAAGATGGTTCTTGCAACCTGCAGCTCGTATTTCAGGTAAGTATTCAAATGCTATAAAATCTGTGGTACCTGGTTTTGAGTGTAATAGTAATTGACAATGTCTTACAGAGCCTTAAAGATCAGAAACTTGAGTACAAAACTTAAATATCGTTACTATCCAACACAGAGTAAAATAAAATTTCTGGCATCCTGGGACTTACTCTAGATATTTATTGTTGCTTTTACAATGAGTGGGGGGGTGGGGGCGGAAATCACACTTGTGATGGCTCATTTTCTTTAGGGAGTTAATTGAGTCTGAATAATTAGTAAATTTCTTATTCTTCACACTTAATCTTTAAAATACTTAATCTGTTTTTATTTCCCAAGGTAGGATAACAAGGGATTATTGAGACTTGGCTGCAGGAATCCCATTGTCATGTTTAACAGTGGTTTCTTAGTAGAAGCATCTGCTAAAAGAAGGGGGTTGCTGTGCAAGTTCATGGCTTTCTTTTCTGAATTATCTGGTTTTCTCTGCTCAGCAAAGCCAGAAACTCTTCCCTTGCTTGAGTGTTGTGGCAATGCAAGTGGAGAGTTTCTATGTGTGGTTTGGGTTCTTTTTTTTTGTTTGTTTTTTTCATGGTCCCCCGAAGATGCTGTTGAAATTTTTGGTTCATTAGCTCCTGTTTTCCAAATGTCCTGATTTTGGTCTTTTAAAACATTTTTATTAATATGTTAGTGTTACCACTTTTTGCAAATGCCTTCATAGTAAGACCTGGATGATAAGGCACCATGAATTTTCTGCAGTGACTAATCATTTTTTGTTGGCAACACAGTGTAATTAATCTGCCTGTCTGGAAGGTATTTTGAAGCTTGAAACTAGTCTGGGTGACATCCACGCATGTTTTACCTTCCTGATGCATTGTGGAGGGATTATAACTTTTCTTTCCTGTTTAATCACAGGAAAGTTTACAAATTTGCTTTTCCTGAGACAGGCTTCATATACAGAACACATCCAAGATGTTTACTGTACTTTGTGTCCTTTCTTGTAGAAAATTGTGTAAGGATTAATTTATTACTTACACAGAAATTTTTGTCCCTGCTGGATTTTCTGTTTATTTTTTCATCTCAGATGAATCTGGTCCAATTTTTAGCAAAAAGCATTGTGTGATCACTAGATAATAATTATTACCATTGGCCCTATGCAGATGACACAGTTCCAACAATTTGTAAAATAACAGCCACTGGAAGTGTAGCCAGATTTAATGTGGGTGGTTAATCATAAGGTTGGAAAGCTGTCATGAGTCCACCCAGTGTGCTGCATCAGAATGTGCAGTCAAATCTCTTATTCATATGTGTTTGTTTATTATTTATGGAATGAGGTTTTGGCACTGGTTAAAAGAAGTATCAAACTTGTGGTTTTGTCATGTTCTGTTTTTCTTCTCTACTTTGGCTTACAAAAAGATGCTCAGCTTCCTAAATTTAGTTTTATTATAAAAAATTGATAGCCCTGAAGGAGGGGGAAGAAAATACAGCATCCATCCTTCTATGTGATCCAGCCATTGTATGTGACTGCAGCCAGCTTACCTTCCATCTTTGTGTCTGAATGATGTGCAGCCCTGCTCCAGCACAGGCTGCTCAGCAGTGTGTGAGCAAGAGCTGGAGCCTCCAGCAGCTCCCTCTTCCTTTCTGAGGAGTCTCTGTACCTTCTTTAACCTTCCTGCTTACCTTTAAATAGCTGCACAGCAAGTTGATACTCAGTCAGTGATCCCTCCTAAAATGCAAGTTGCCCTGAGTTAAGGAGCTTAGAAGAAGACAGAGAAATGGGGATGGGATACTGTCTTTGCATCAGATGCTTTCTGGAATGGCTTTGCTTAGGGAGTGTATCTCCATGTCCCCTTCACCTCTGCAGCCAGAAGCAGGACTAAAAGGTGCACCCACTGTCCCTTCTAACTTCTCTCATTTCCTAAAAAACAAAGCCAAAATAAATATAAAGAGCCTTGAAGTGAATTTTTAGCACAACCATAAATACCAAACCTGAATCAATATAAAGCTCTGGAAACCAGTGTCCCCTGTTTTAAGAAAATTGACAATTACATGGCTTAGAGTATCAGATTGCAGTTAGCTCTTAACTGTGCTTCAATAAAAATACCAGAATGGGCAAGAGGTGTGTAAAGCATTATAACCATGTTTTCAGCTGCCTTTCTACTCTTTTTCAGGAAGATGTAATGGAAATACTTGCTCTTCTATTTTTCCCATGCTAGATCTGATAGTTTTTTCTGTTACTGATTTTTGCCTGAAAATTTAAAGTTTAGTGCATATTATAATGAATAGTATATAAGAAATAATTCATAGAGTGCTAGTCCTTGCTCCATTTCTTCTCCTCCCAGAGGAGCATCCTTTTTGATATGACTTAGCTCAGTCCATTACATAAATCTGCTTCTTTTGTTTTAGAATCTAAAATCTAGCTGTGTATATTTCAACATTATTTTCTGGAGAATGTTTCTTCCATCTTATCACCTATAACAGAAAATACTTAAGTTGCGTCACTAAAACTCCAAAATCATTATTGCTGTCTGCTGATTAACACAGAAGGTCTTGCACAAATATGAAGTATTTCTGGAGAAGGCACTGATGTCACTCCTTCAATGTTCTGTCCAAATGTTTTATCATAAACAGCAGATGTTAGCCTAAGGTAAATCCTAAATACCTGCAAACAGGCCTGCAAAAGGACTGTTCACCTTTAGGAGTGTAATCACCAAAGGCTTACAGGTGACTGTTTAAGATTACTTTACTCACTGCTGATCCTTGTCTTAATATGTGTTTGTCCTCAGAGCAATGTTCATGAGCGGGCTGAGCGAGAGCAAACAGACACACGTACACCTGAGGAATGTGGATGCAGCCACTCTGCAGATCATCATCACTTACGCATACACGGGTAACCTGGCAATAAGCGACAGCACAGTAGAGCAGCTCTATGAAACTGCCTGCTTCTTACAGGTAGGAATGTTTAGAGGAGGAAATAACAGCTTCTAATCTCTGAACCGCTTTATTCTTTATCTTGTTAAAAGATCTTTCCTCTTTAGTCATTTCAAAACACTTTTGTTCCGTTCCCTCAGTATAGACAGCAGTTGCTTGCCAGATTTGCTTCATGTAGCCATCCCTCCTTGCATGACAGTGTCTTTGGAAGGCTGGCAGTAAACCAGTGCACTTCTAACATCTAGAAAATTAGTTTTGCCAGCAGACTTATTCATGTTGTTTACTTGATCTGTATGAAGCAGTTGAGTGAGTCACTGCTGTATTTTTGTGTATGTATAGTATTCCATGCCCTGAACTGTGTTGTTCAACACCAGATGCAGGAACCTTATGTGCTGGTGCTACATGAAAGCATTGATCGTATGTGTAATACTTTGTGTGTTTCTTTGCATTACAGGTAGATGATGTGTTACAACGATGTAGAGAATACTTAATCAAAAAAATTAATGCAGAAAATTGTGTGCGTCTATTAAGTTTTGCTGATCTCTTCAGCTGTGAAGAGTTAAAACAGAGTGCTAAAAGAATGGTGGAGCACAAGTTCACAGCTGTGTACCACCAGGAGGCCTTCATGCAACTGTCACATGATCTACTGATAGATATTTTAAGCAGTGACAATTTAAATGTGGAAAAGGAGGAGACAGTGCGTGAGGCTGCTATGTTATGGCTGGAGTACAACACGGAATCACGCTCGCAGTATTTGTCCTCTGTTCTTAGCCAAATCCGGATTGATGCACTTTCAGAAGTAACACAGAGAGCCTGGTTTCAAGGCTTGCCACCTAATGATAAATCAGTGGTGGTGCAAGGACTGTACAAATCGATGCCCAAATTTTTCAAGCCCAGACTTGGCATGACAAAAGAGGAGATGATGATATTCATTGAAGCTGCTGCTGAAAACCCTGGTAGTCTTTATTCTTCTGTCTGTTACAGCCCGCAGGCAGAGAAAGTTTACAAACTCTGCAACCCTCCCGCTGACTTGCATAAGGTTGGGACGCTGGTAACCCCCGATAATGACATCTATATAGCAGGTGGGCAAGTTCCTCTGAAGAACACAAAAACCAATCACAGTAAAAGCAGCAAACTCCAGGCTGCCTTCAGAACTGTGAATTGCTTTTACTGGTTTGATGCGCAGCAGAACACGTGGTTCCCCAAGACGCCGATGCTCTTTGTGCGCATCAAGCCGTCGCTGGTGTGCTGTGAAGGATACATCTATGCAATCGGGGGGGACAGCGTCGGCGGGGAGCTCAACAGGAGGACTGTGGAGAGGTACGACACCGAGAAGGACGAGTGGACCATGGTCAGCCCCCTGCCCTGCGCGTGGCAGTGGAGCACGGCCGTGGCAGTTCACAACTGCATCTATGTCATGGCACACAACCTGATGTACTGCTACTTCCCCCGCTCGGACGCCTGGGTGGAGATGGCCATGCGACAAACAAGCAGATGTTTCGCCTCAGCTGCTGCTTTTGGCGATAAGATATTCTATATCGGAGGACTGCATATTGCCAGCAATTCCGGGATAAGGCTCCCCAGCAGTACTGTGGATGGGTCTTCTGTAACAGTGGAGATCTACGACGTGAATAAAAACGAATGGAGGATGGCAGCCAACATCCCTGCCAAGCGCTATTCCGACCCGTGTGTCAGGGCCGTTGTCATCTCCAATTCCTTATGTGTCTTTATACGGGAGACCCACATGAACGAGAGAGCCAAGTATGCCACCTATCAGTATGACCTGGAACTCGACCGCTGGTTCCTGAGGCAGCACATATCGGAACGCGTGCTGTGGGACTTGGGGAAAGACTTCCGGTGCACTGTAGGAAAGCTGTATCCATCTTGTCTTGAAGAGTCCCCGTGGAAACCTCCAACGTATCTGTTCTCACCAGATGGAGCTGATGAATTTGAGCTGGATGGGGAGATGGTTACTTTACCACCTGTATAGCTCCCAAATTAGACTGCACAACTGAGTCTGTGCTCAGTTATAAAATAATAAAAGAAATAAATGGCTGTGAAAGAACAGGTCTGGGGACTGATATCTCAGAGCTGTCTTTCATGAATTGTATTTTTATGCCCTACCTAACACTTGCTGTCATTCAGTATGAATTAGTGAAATGAGCAGATATGCTTCCATAATCTCAAATACTATTATCAGATAATTGAGAAAAATATATGTATATCGTGAGCTTGAGCATCTGACTTGTCTAAAGAATTAATTCTAGCTCTATAAAGTCTCAGTTCAGGAAAATTAGCTTCAGAAAAAAAAAGTAGTTATTGTTTCTAGGATGATGTCACAACTCTTTTGAAAGTATCTTCCAGTTACATTTGAACTACTTCTGGATATTCTACTTAAGTGCTAGTTATATAATTGTCAGTGTGGCCTAATTAAAGAACTGTGCTGCACTTACTAAATACTAATATCTATGTTGGTATAGTAATGCCATTAAAAGAAAAAGAAACAAATCCCATGGATCTACCTGTGGTAGGAAGGGTAGATCTTCCATTGTATGGTAACATGCTGGGCAAAATGACTGCAGGTTCAGTCAAGCTGTATGATGAGGTGCATGTATTCTATTTTCACTAACTTATACCTGTCTATTTAGAATACAGGTCTTCCAAGCAGCTGGTAGATTACCAGGTGTGGACTTAAGTTGCTGGGCTTGCAATAGGAATTGCCAGCCCTCATAGTGCGGGTCTATGTGGGGCTTTAATCAGTAAATGCCTCCACATTCTGTATTACAGTAACATTGGCTCATGTATATTACTTCCTGCTGCTGATGTATTTTTCCATTGTAAAACAAAGTTTTAGTGTGGATTAACCAGGTCTTTATTTTCTGTTAATTTAATAACAAGCATTACTGTAGTGTGATTGTGTATAGATATCCCTTAGCTGTCAGGTTTTTTACTTTGGGGGGGGGAAGCAAACTTCAGGAATATCCTGTGCTGTGTGTGCAGGAGAGCAGATGCCTAGTGCTGCTCTGGCATTAATCCCAGGAACCACTAGCAGTAGCGGGGTGCCGCCAACCTAACATGAACACAGGTGCTTCATGACAAACCTTACTAGCATGTTCAGCTGCATCATGTTCTGGCACTGTATTTTGAATGACATTAATTTATTAAAAAAGACTGAATCCAAAGACTGAGTGTGCTTTTTGGCTGAAATAAATAGAGCTGTACCACCCTCCCACCACATGCACACTTGCAGTGAGTAGCTTATTAAAGGCAGCTAGAAATAGTTAAGCTGCAAAAAGCCTGGAGATGAGTATGTTAAGTTGACTCTGCTAACTACTACTCAGCAAATGCTGGAAATTAGGTATTGGAAGTCAAACTGAGGATTACATAGGACTGGAATCCCCTGCTATCGTTTTTGGAAATTGGCACTTCTCCAGTCATGGTACAAATTCTGCACTGCTGAAAGCAAAGAACAGCAGGCATTGAGGAGCATTTTCTGTAAATTCAGAAGATGGCAGACCTATCTTCAGTCTTCAGTAATCAAGAGCAAATTTATTTACTCCATTGTCCAGACTGACAGTGGCTTTTCCTTAATTGTTTCTTATTGCAGTAAATACAACTGCAGCCTTCAATAAAGACAACACCTGTGTATTGTCTGGGCTAGGTCTCAAGGGGCTTTACAAAGTTTTGTCTTGTACAACTGTTAAAGGTTTTGACTAGAAAGGGGGCTTTAGATAAGAAAGCTACCTTATACAAAACTCTTCCTGATGCTTTGGCATTTTGCACCATGTGAGAATTTATGTGACTCATGAATAACAATGGCAAGCTACCAAATTTTTTTTTTATGAAGGTGACATAACTTGTTTGCATTTACCATTACATAAACTTTTTTTTAACACCTACATTTTTTAGATAAGAGGTGTTAGGTGACTCAGGAGCTCCTGCTGCTAGGTCTGTTTATATTGCTTTCATGTTGCAAGCCTGTGCAAGGGAGCATACATAAAAAGAAAGACAGAGATACTCCTTTATAATGCAATTTGGAGAATCACATACCTCAGGCAAAAACATGAGCTGTATCCAAGTGACTCCAGCCTGGATGGGCTGCTTAGTTCTGTGGCTCGTTCTCACCTCACCCTACTGTTATCAGGCTGCATTATGATTTAGGACAAGATGTTACTGTTTTAACTGCAGGTGATCTATAGCTAGTGAAGGAGCAGAGTGGGCTCATTCTGTTACTGAGAACTTTCATCTTGAGTTTAAAATCTTATGTGTAGTTTCTTACTGGAGGGGAAAAAAAAAGGTGTATTTGAATAGGAAATAAGAAATACTAAATAGGAAATACTAAATTGCAGTGTCTCTAAGTCACAGCTGCCTCACAGAACTTGGAAGAACTTACTTTAGCCATTTAGAAATATCTTTTGAAATACAGACAGCCTGCATGACTTCCTGCTTGTCTGTACCTTTCATTTTTTTTTTTTTCTGTAAATAGCCTGTCTGATGTGTTTTTCATGTGGCCCAAGATTATATAGTACCTTATATAAAATTTATTTGCTATTAATAATATGGCATTTAAAAACAAGACTAGTCAAGTGACGAACAGTTCTCTAGTGACTGCTAAAGACATATTAGTAGTTCATTTACACAACTAGTTGCTGAGCCAGTATTCATCCCCAAAGAAAAACAGCTGGCAAATGCTCTTCTCCAGTCTAAAGTCTTGCCTTGCATAATCCAAGAAGGAAACTGTGCAGCCAAAGCATTGTCATCTGCCTGGAAGTGGTCACTAGTGGTAGAATTAGAGAAAGACTCTTGCAGGAACAAAGACAACAGCTGAAAAAATTGCAGTTCTCATAAATAGAGCAAATATGATTAAAGCCTCCACAGAGATCTAACTATTGTCTTACTACAAAGCTTCAGCCTAATCTTAGCCTATTCAACCTGTCTGTGGTGTTTAAGTACACTTACATACAAGTTTCAATGAATCAATTCACTTCCTCAAGCTGCTACATTTGCAAAGATGTTTACCTCTTTTCTGGTATACCTAATATAAGTCAGTCCTACATAGTTTCAGTTTCCCTTACCTAAAGTAATAAAAAAGTGATCTGGCCTCTGCTAATTTTTAATGCATTCAATCATTTTTTGCAGTTGTTTAAATACATACATAATTGCAAGTTTTTGTGTAAAGGATGAGTCAGATCTGGGACAGTGAATTGTGCCAAGCTTTGCAGAGAACAGGATCAGACAAATACTTAAATTTTGGGGGGAAATAATTTGATAATATTTTAAAGATTATTTCAAGATTTAAAGCACTACAGTTTTTTCACAGTATTTCTCATTTCACTTCTCAAAGCGTCTGATAAGCTGCACAAGCACCTGCCACCTTGCAGTACAGCTAAGGGACACCTGTGGACAAACCTGCAGACCACTGAACTTATTAGCCAGGATAGTACTTTTCCTCCTTTGTTTCCCATTTCTAGCTACATTCAAGTTGTTTTCTGTTTTTTGCTCTGGATTCCTACATGAAAGGAGCTATAATTTAGGCAGACTCTGAGCCAGGCTCACTGTTAAAACCAGTTTCTTTCCACTTCATGCTTAACATCAGCCACACAAAGTTCTGTTTAGTTCCACTTTCAGAAGTATTTAAAATACCTCCCTCCTACAACATTTCTCATAAGTACAGTTCAGCAAGGCAGAGTTCTTACAGAGCCTATAAACCCAGAGGAGGAGTCTGAAGTGAAAAAAAATATGAAACCATTTCCAAAATTTAAGAGCTGACATATGCTTCTTTGGCACGTGACAAAATCCATACACACACAGATGTTTCAAAATGGCAAAGAAATTACAGGTCATATTAGGCAGTATTTTAAGCTCAGTGTTATTTTTTGCCACTTTCTGGTATGCCTGGACTTTAAAATTCTCCACTGTGTTTCTGTGTGCATTTCTTCAGATATGAGAGATCAACTGAGTTCCTTCTCCAGTATTTTCCATCTATTTCATACAGTATGCAAGTGAAATTATTTCCCCTATTATTTTTAAGATAAGATGACAGCTGTACATCTGCCTTCACTTCAAATAACTGTTCTTCCTTCAGTCTAAACATTCTTGCTTGATTATGCTCACCCAATCCAGAAAGTAATGCCACATTATTGGTGATCTGGATTCAGACAAAAAGAAAAGATTTTGTAGGTGTTCTCTGCTTCTATTAAGGCAAACAGTAATTGTGCTTTCATCAATATTAGTCAATAAATTCAGGGGTGGAAGCAAAAAAAAACCCAAAAAAACCCAAACAAATAAAACCTGACCTTACTTGATGAGTTGATTTTGAATTATTACAAGAGGAGCAATGTATGATTTAACAATTTTAACTCAAGGCAGCTAGAGTTCCAAGTTCCATCCCACCTGAGATTAAGCCACCTGTGTACAGATGTTATGCACACGTGATGTCAATTTTCAGGGAAAAAGGTAATCTGAGTAAGGGTCACTATTTAACTGACAGAAGTGATCCATTTCCCTAATTTTTTATGAATCCAAAGACTTTCTGATGCTTGTTAAAGAATGGGGTCAAGACCAGAAACATCACAGAAGTAAAGCTCTGTGCCTGCTTTTTTAAGTCAGTCCCTTCTCTAATATAGCATTAAAGACTCAAAACACCAGGAAGCAATTTGTCATACATCTTTAATCATAATACAATAATGTAGTGTTTCTCCCTTTAATGAATACTCTCCATGTTGCCCTTTTTAATGAAAACCAAATACCTGCAAGAAAGTGAAAATGCAGTGCATAAAAAGCATGATGTAAATTTATCTTTCAGTTTCTTTGCACAACTACTTGCACACCGTTGGAAAAACGTTAACAAATTTTAGGGAATTGCAACCATTCTCTAGACATAATTTTTGTCTAATTCACATCTAAACATTAGCCAAGGCAGTCAGTTTCCTCCTTCTGGAAAACCCATTCACCAAATCATTCTCAGACAGGTACAGTGACATCTGCAGTAGAAGTACTGAAGTTTTTAAACAGCTCACTATGACAGATGGATGTGCAGCAATTAATTTACACAGCATCTTGATTTTGACCAGATGTCACAATCCACAGAAACTACAAGTTAATTTGAAGCTAAATCTACACCAAAATTTTAGTTGTACTTGAAATTCTTACAGAAGTAAGAGAGGTCTGTGATCTCCTGAGGACTTCAATCAATTCACAACAAGCACCACCCCACAGGGAATAAAAAGTCACTCTAGAGCATCCTTTTGTCCTAAATTTGCAAAAAGCAGCATCCATAATCAGTTTGAATGGAAGACAAATTTCAAAAGGACTGCCAGTGAATTACAAGCAGCTACCAATATCAAAACCAGATCCCTGCAAGTGTCTTCTGGTGGAATTAATTTATTAGAATAATACAGCTTTCTGAGCAGATGGAACTTTAAAACAGGCTGGATGTGTTTTATTTTTCAAGCAGCACAAGAAAAATCGAATACATTACTTGTATGTTCAATTATCAAGCAATAGTTCCTAACTTAAAAAACTGCATTCACACCTTCACTTTCACCATTAAATGCCGCCACATTAGTTTCTTTGCTTAGTAATAATTTGTATGGAAATCAGAAGTTTGTTTAGGCAAAATATTATATTTAATTACAAAGGTGCTTAAAACAGAAGTACAAAGTCAAATAAGTGCAATGTACCAGAACACAGACCTAAAAATTCTAATTAAATTGTGACATTTGAGGAAACTGGTGTGAGATGTGTACAGGAATTAAGGTTATGACATAAAAATGTCTGAAGAAAGACGCTGAACACTTCAGTCAAATGAAATAAAAGGTCAGCAATACTTAAGTCTTGTGGGGTTTTGGGGACTTACATCTCATATTTATGCTCAACAGGCAGTTCCTCCAATGCTGCCACATACAAAAAGCTGAGGTTGATGCCTGTGATGAAAGTTGAGAGGTGTGCTATTGTGTTACCTGTAAGTCAATGTGTGCTGCATGTTGACAGCCAAAAATACCTTTGCAACATCAAATCACGACAGAGCTGTAACAATACCTTCACAGCTGACTGATTAGAGGCACTATCACCAATTCACTTAGGACCCATTGTTCCTTACAGTGCACAAATAGATGTCAGGACTTTTGAAATAGAAGTCGACTGCCTAAATCTTTCTGAATAATTAATAATGCCTGCGCTGGAAATATTAAAGGAGAGAAGAGGAAAATAACTTGCATTTGCATTGGATTTAACTAAAGAGGTTATAAGCATTATGTTAAGAAGAGAACTACATGAGCTCAGTAGAACTTCAATTAGCTGCATGCCTTCCTACAGCCCAAAAGTAAGCTTAAGCAAATGCTGGAGAGTAAACATAGATGTTAATGAAGACAACTAATTATGAAGATCACTTCATCTCCACCCACTCCTTGAGTCTTAATCACTGTTTAAATCTCAGTTTAAATCCAAGTCCAACTTGCTATCAGGGTGCCAGTTCTTAAAAAGACTGAAAAGTAACCTAAGTTTTTTATTTGGTCATTTGTAATGAAAGGAAGATATTCTTAATCAGGTTGTTTGTTTGGTTCCACAACAGAGACAGCTGGGACAGTGAGAAGAAGTCTGCAGAGAAATATCTGTCTGGTCTTCTTGCCCATAAGAGAAAAATTGTGAAGTACCACAACAGAATCACTGTACAAAGCAACAAGCAGCCAAAGAGGGCACCTCCTTCTGTCTTTCCTCAGATTAATCGAACAGAAGAAAAACAAACAAAGCTCAGCTTTCTAATACCCTTAGGCCAGCAATGGAATCTATGGGAATAAGGGGAATGCAGAGAGCTAATAAATTTGCCATATAAATTTGGAGCATTTGAGAATCCAACAGAGAAAACTCAGGTGAGGAGGTGACGAAGACAAGGATATTGAAAAGGGATCCTTGAAGGTCCTGCTTCTACAGCTTGTACACATAAATAACAACCACTTTGCCTGGCTTCTAGAACTCATCAATGTGAGCTCCTAAGCCTAAATCTACCTAGGCATGCCCTAAGTTGTTTGAGTTAGTTTTATAGGTACTTAAATCCTTTATGCACCTGTCTTCAGTCTTCATCACAACACCATGACCACTTATGTCCCAGAGTGCAGATAATATGTTGGTCATTTCACAAAAGTGATTATTCTGGGTTATTTTCTTATCTGCATGCTGATTCAGAAAGCTCTAGACACACCATGAATAAACAGCTCTAGTCTCAATTCACTGCATATAAAGTAATACCTAGTCTTTAAAAAGATACAAATGTCTATTACAGAGTTGTGGAATAAAACAGAAAAGAGCATCAGAAGTTTTAGGAGAGATACAAAGACACAAGGGGACCAGGAGCAATAGCTGCAGTTTGATAGATACATCTTAACTTCTGTGCCAGAAGCAATAAATTAGTAGAGCTTTAGTGGCCTTTTTTGCCCTCCTCAAATCGAACTACTCAAACTGGCTGTTTGCCTTTAGGTTTTCCACAGTCATTCTATCTATCTGTCCTGGGAAAAAAATTAAAGAAGGCTTTAAACCAGATCCCATGTTTTCAAATCACTGAAGCAAAAAAACTGACAACCAAGTTGCTGGAGAGTGACAATGTGATACAAGTTGGCTTTTCTATTAACTTTACAAATGCACATAAAGAATTAAAACATAATTTCCTAAAAACAGTTGAGTCTTCTTGTTTATCTCTTGTGCAGCTGCTGCATTTTATTTGAGGAATAGGAAATATTGGCCCCAGAAAAGAACATGGCAAAATGCTGACAGATACTGTTGAGGCAATAAACTAACAGCCTTTCGGTACAGAAAAGTTGGAACACTTGATAATGTAATGTATAAAATGTTAAGAGCAACATGTGGGGATGTCAGAAGGCATCTAGAGGCACACACATTGCAAGAAAACAGGAAATAATCTTCCTGGGAATCAAGAAATGTAGGAAGTGCAACACGCTTGCATACAGAAAACACCACATGCATGTTACATAGGAAATACAGCATTATGCCACATCTTTTCAAATAAACTATTTATTTTTTCACACAAGGATACGAACTGAGCTGTTCTAGGTACTCTCAATTCTAGTGTTACTTTCCTTATGAAGAAAGCAATTATCCAAACAGCACATTCCCTGAGTCGACACAGAAAATCCACATAGCTGATTTTCATTTGGAAGAGTCCTCACAACTTTACTGGGGGGGAAAAAACCCAAAACATGCAGAGTTTGCTATTGTGCTAGTTTTGGGTGGGTTTAGTACTTCATATGTATGCAACTACATTAATGTAATTATATCCTACCTTACAAAACTGTCTATGATCCAGTCCCAGTTTGGGAGAAATGCTTTGTAATTCTTTCCCTGAAGAGATCTCTCCAACTGGAATCCCATTCACGTCCCAGGGGAAAAACACAACCAAAACATACACAAAGGTATGAAGGCCTACTGCTTACATGAAAAAACCTACTGATTCTGCAACTGTCACACAGATTTGGAGACACAAAGAGAGCTAGATTCATCCAAACAACTCTACATGGATACAGGGGATAGAGGAAAAAAAACCCCTTGTCAGCCACAGTCTTACTCTGCACCTTGCTGATTTTCATTTGCAGGTATAAACATGAAAGTTCCACCCTTTAAGGGTTGCAGAGATTCTCTCAAATTCAACCTAAAAGAGGAGTTATTATTTAGATTCTGTTTATTTCTAACAAGAATTCACAAACATTTGGCTATCTGGATTGAAAAATAGAACTACTTTACATAAATATCTCCAACATCCAAGAAAATGTACAAATCTAAAGTCAAACACATTTGGCTTGCAACAAGCCCCGTTTGCTAATGTCTTGATAAAGGCTCAGTTTTAAAGAGAAGTAGTCATTTTAAATATAACCAATACACTGCAAATGCCATCCCATTGTATGGTGACACTCACCATTCTTTCTAGGGAGAGTGAATAATAACATTCCACATCTGCTTGCAAGCAACATATACCTTATTTTGGTCCTGGGTAGGTAATCTCCACTTTTACATTTTGGAGTGGTCTTTTTACAGCTCAGAGAAAGATTGCACCTGAAATAGTCAGCAGCATCCTGCCAAACCAGCATTTAGTCCCCAAGGCTTTGAGGTGAGTGTGTGAAAGTGGAAAACCATGATGACATTGCTGATTTTGCACTTGTGAAGGCTCCTCCAACAGACTGACCTGCAATACAAAATAAAGATCAATAGTGAAGTGTTATCTTTACTGAATTGCTCCAAAGAAATATTAAAAAAAAAAATAATTACACCATCAGTTGTCTGATTTGGGATTTAAAATCCAATTCCAGAGTCTGTGCCAGAAAATATGCAATGAACTTGAACACAGCAGCTCTGCAGAAATGGCCTACAGTGTCCTTTGCCTGGGAAGGCTTGGTAGACTTTGGGCTGAAGGCAGTCCTGACCAGAGTGCACCACAGCAAAAAGAAAAGACAGATTCCAACTGAATAAAAGAGAAAGTTAAACAATTTTTGGCACAGCTATTGCCAACCAACCATCAGACCCCTTAATGGATGAACTCCTATTTAACTCATGCTGCAAGATTATAATGTGATGATGCCATTGTTCAAGTGCAACAAGTGCTTTTCCAGAAAGTTACAGACTGCTGCAAAATCTGCAAAAAGTGACACAAGGACTTTTTCTAATCTCAATCAGCTTTGGATGGTTTTAGTCAAAGTGATATCAAAGTTGAGAATAACTCAGTGCAGAGGGTGGTTGAAGTATTTACCAGATTACATGGAATCTCTTACACGAACATCTCTCTTCCCATATTCACCTCCAGGCCACACCGGAAAAGGAATGTACACTAATTTCTTTATTTAACTGCTTCTCTTTCTCCTATTACACAATATACTGGGCCTCAATCAGCAGCTTTACCCTTCAAAATGTTGCTCTGACTTGTGCATGTTATAAAGCATGTTATGCTTCAAAAAAGATCCAGCATAGATGTAAACTGATTTTAAACGGATTTCTTACCTACAGCTTTTCCTGTTTGTACCACATTCCGGCTGGTAGAAACCATCACATTTCCAATCTTCTTTCCACGTTCACTGTTTTGCACTGAACTGAACAAGAGAGATACTGAAGGCTGTTAGTTGACTTAGCACTCCCAGGTGTAAATAAACTAGTGAAAGTATGTATTATTACACACAGATTTACATAGCATACGTATACACATATATATTGTTCACATATATGGCTGAGCCCAACTCCTGCATTCATCCTATCCACAGAGATCAGTTAGGCAATCAGTTAGGTTCAGAGGATGAAAAGATGCTGCCAGCAAGACAGGAAATCAAAACACCTAATGGCTCATTCTTACACCGCACACTTTAAACCTTTCGCAGACTCCATGGGGCTGCAAAAGACCTTTGAGATCATGGAGTCCAGCCCAGGACTGAACACCACTCAGTCAACCAGACCATGGCACTGAGTGCTATGTCCAGTCCTTCCTGAAACACCTCCAGGGACAGTGAATCCACCACCTCCCTAGGCAGCCCCTTCCAATGCTCAATCAATCTTTCCTAAACGTTTACCAAAATTCATTTATGATTAAAATGACAAAGTCAGATTTTCAGTAGTTTTGGGGATTCTGAGCCCTAGTACATAATCTTTAAACAGAAGAGCAAGAGTAACTGATTGGTTCTTTTTTTCTACATAGAACTGATTTTGTATCTTTGTCTAAGAATAAATTTTTGATCAAGGAGAGTATACAGTCATGCTTCTGTTAAACAAATGCAAGAAGATACATGATCATCATTTGGAAAGAAAAGCACAACAGCGATCAGTTCTACTGCACAAGTACAATGACTTGAAAATGATCTCATTTAGTTTTAGATTGTAACTTTCAAGTCCACATTTCAGTCTTTGCAAACCCATTAATGTGAAACCTAACAACACATCATGCCACATTGTCCTCCCACTTTCAAAATCTTCTGTGTAGATGGAAAAAGCAGAAAAACAGAATACACCAAAACCAAGTCTAGGCTCAGTTTGCAAAGGCAAGTAATTTTGATGAGGATCTGGTATTAAAGTCCCACCTGCAGAATAAAGGCACTGCTGAAAAAAATACTTATTATTATTATGCATACTAAGAACTACTGGTCCTTTTACACTGATGTCACACTACCCAGAAGAGTTAGTAACTCCCCTTTCAAACAAGGGGACAAAAACAGGCCAACATTACAGACACGTCTAGAGCTTTCAAATTAAGATTTTGTGGAAAGATCATCCATTAATAAAAGAGAGAGAGACTGTTGTTTTATAGTCAGCACAGCTAAGTGAGAAAAGAATCCATTTTTCCTGGTGCATAAACCCCAGGCTGAACTCTGGCTTCAGTGAGGGCTGAACAGCTACAGGAAAAATAAGTACCACTGAGTTTTAGACTTGAGCTTTAAAGGCAGCAGTTGAGATCAACTTAAGGTTCAGCCGAGTCTGGTACAATAAAACTATGCCAAACTCATTTGAAACTTGTAAGTTCAAGGAACTGAACCACATCTCACTAGGCATACAGTGAACTTCGAGTTTCAGAACAATGTTGTATTAAAAACCAGCTAATTAGAAAGGAAAAAAAAGCTATTTTCTCCTAATAATGAGACCTTAAGTCAAATCTCTGATAGAAGTTTTAACAGCTTTAGCTGACAAATTAAAAGTACAAAAGCCTTATAATTGCAATGCAAAAACTCAAGGCTGTATTATGTAAAGTACAACACAAAATAGTGCATTTGCCTTTTTTTTAAAAAAAAAAAAATTATTTATTTCAGCCAAATATCTCATCTTTAGATCTGGTGCTGTTTTGCAAGAGAACTTTGAGTATAGTTTCACAAAGATGGCCAGTTTGAATCAATACCTTGTTTAGTTCATGATAGCAACAGTTACACAGTTTTAGATATTTGACCACACTTCTAAAAAATACAAATCAAAGTACTATGTACTTACTGTGACAACCTTAACTTAACATCTGACACAGAGTACTGTCCCTGGAATGGATGGCTAGAAGAGGAGGAAAAACAAAAAAACCCAACACATTAATTTCTTTTTCATTATGAATCTGTAACACACAATTGTCAGCTGTACTCCCCTCTGACTTACAAAAAAAAAAAAAAGTTTAAAAAGTATTTTGCAGATATACTACTTCACAGAAGTCTGGGTTGCAGTGACTATTCAATGAGAGATTTCTTATGAACTACCTGAAAGGTGCCTTCTATTTACAGATGAGATATTAACAACCTTTTCACACTAAGTCCAAAAGCACCTCCTTCCAGCAACACATAGCAAATAGAAAACATCCCTTAAGTAGACAAAAAGAGCTTTGTAGGTCTAAGGAGAAACCTTTTTCAGACGATAGCAGCTGACAAAGTAAAAGCAAACAAAACTCCCTGCAGCAGAGCAATAATCCACACTAAACAGAACACATGCACAGCCAACAGTGGTACCAAGCCTGGCACTGTCAAACTTTTCAGTGAAAATACACACAAAACAGCCAGCTCCCCTCCATCCCACCAGTGACAGCCATAGACACAGCTACTCCCTGCACACCTGGAAGCAATTAATAAAAAGCAGAACTATCCGAGGACAATTCCTGAGGAATGACAAACTTTCTGTAGCTGGGACAGCTGACCATCAACTTGTTCAAATTACACTTCTCTTGACTCTTTCTTCATAAAACTACTGCCCAGAATTAGAATAAATACTACTAAGTTTCCTTACCTCGAATTTACCTCTGCAAGAGCTGGATGTTTGTTGCTATTCCATACTCTGTAGTTGTGGGTATTTTTCCAGGCAGTTACAAATGCTGTTCCGAAGTCTGACAAAATCTTTTCATTGTCTGATAAATTAAAATAAAGACAAGAATTTGAAGAAATTCATTAGAGATCTAATAACTACAAGATGAATTACTTTTTTTCTTGTAAGAAAACTTTCATTTTTCCAGGCTCTTATCAAGTAAATAACAATTAAAACTCCAGTACTAAAACCTGGGTACTTAAAAAATGTTTTTTTATTTTAAAATGTCAAAAGCATACAGTACCAAGACAAGAGGGGAAAAAATAGCCCAAAAATTTACTTTTCTTATTTTTAGTTAATTTATAAAGCTCTAAGAGCTCAACTGTGAAAAAAAAAAAAATCCAAATATACATATCTTAACTTTTTCTCTGGGCAATGACAGAAAAGGGAACAGAATGGCCACATCGCAACCAAGAACAAAAACACAATTTGCACTGGTCTTGGTAATATACATTGGGCTTTGCTGTACTGCTATTACTCATTCAAGTTTAGTAACTCCCAAATCCATTCCAAAACTGCAATAGGAAATACTGTGGAATAAACTTTATCATAACAACAACCCCTTTAAAACACTGAAAAGTATAGGAAATAATTTAACAGCCAGCCAGTTAAGTAGTATGAGTTCCCAGAAAACCCTGATATTTCATATCAATCTGGTAATCCTCATAAAATATTAATTTTGTCACGCCAAGAACTTGGCATCTTCCAGACTTTAAAATCAGGTTCTCAATCCCATGTTTTCTCACTTATACCACAAAACAAAGTCTGAATTTAATTGGTGTGAATAAAGAAAAATCACTATGAAAATGAAGTTAACAGCGTGAGTGCAGGACAAACTAAACATTTTCCACAAATTAAAAACACTGATTATTTTATTTGTATTCACACAAAAGGTTGGAACATAGAGAATTCCTTCTGAGGTAAAGCAAAAAATGTTGAGCTCCAGGAAAGAAAAGCTAAAAAGCCTGTAGATTAAACTTTTCACATATGTGAATCCCTACTTAGAACCATGGCAAGAAGGGAAAAGATCTGGAACAGTCTAGCAAAACTTCCTGATGACAGATGCTTAACTTTATGCCTTCTTGAATCCAAGTAGATTCCCAAAATTAACTTCAGGTTGCAACACAGTCTAGAAGACACTCAGATTTGTAAGTCTCATCACATACAGTGATGAGGAAACTACTTATGAGGAAAACTCAAATCAAGGAGAAGAAGACATTCTAATAAGTAAGTGTCTGTAAGACTGTGAACTAAGGATTAACAAGTAGCTTGTCAAGAAATAACAAGGATAGCCAAAGACAACTGAAAAAGCAGCCTAAAATGAAGCTTTAGGTAGAAGGAGATCCACTGACAGACCACACATCGACAGCAACAGAACAAATGCTTGACATGTCCACCCTTATCTCCATCCCTAGATAAGGTACCTGGTTGCAGCACAGCAGCAAGCAGTGCATGAAGATAAGCACTGAACTGAGCCCTGATCCACTCATCTCCTCCTTCCCATCCAGTGCCATCAAGGAACACATCATCTCTGTTCTCAGTTACATGCTTCACCAAGTAATCTGAAAATCTTAGGTCAGCAGTTGTTGGGTTCAGGATCTTCCGCAGTTCTGGATCATGGATTTGCACCTGAGCATCTTCTATCTGTTTGAAATAATTCCAAGGGTAAACATTTATCTAAATAAAACTGCTTATACAAACTTACACTACAACATATTGCCACCTAAATTTAAATCCTCATTCCAAATACCAAGAAGAAACAAATGGCCGAAGAAACAATGAACTAACTGTTCTCAGAAAGTCAGATAGTGCTCTGATTTATTCAGAATTTGATCATTTCCCTGCACACAGTAAAAGCTGTTTATTTGACAGGATTTGGCAGAAAGTTTGGCAGTGGAAGTATGGTGCTCTTTGATTACCATCTCTTAATCAATTAAGTTGATTACCTATAGGGAACCATCTTAGGTTACCAGATGCTGATTATATAGTTGTGTCTGCTAGAAGTGACACAGTGGGGGTTTTAGATACTGTGTTTTTACCTTCCTGATTAAATCTGATGGAAGTCAAATAAGTACCTGTATCTGATTCTCATCTGCAAGCACTTATTTTTGAAGACCTCACTACAAAGCCCAGAAAAAGCCCATTACATGAAAAATTAAATTACATACTAACACAAAAAAAATTAACAAGTGCCCTTGCAAATTCAAATATTAGATACATATAAAAACATGGACAATAATTTTGCACAGCTTATCTAATCCTGTCCTCTCAAGTCATAGAAATTTAACAATCTTCTGCAGTTGAGAATTTATTTTTATTTATATGGAAGGGATTCAAAATTCAGGCATGCAAGTGAAACTGGAAAGCTACATTTAAAATAGAACCTCAGCTCCCCCCAGCTTTCCCCCCAGCTCAAATGCCAAGATCCATACTTCCACAATTGCATCACTCAGGTGTTTCTGCTGACGGAACAGGATATTGGTAGCTCCCGCAACAAAGCCGCGGACTGTCACATCCGACAGGAGATGATGCTGCTGCAGCGCCATGTACGGCAAACAAAGGTACCCCTGGAACAACAGAGACATTCATAGAAATAATTTAAAAAAAAAGTCCCTGCATTCAAAGGTTTTCCTAGTACAAGCCAGCATATTTCACCCGGAATGAACCTTGGTTATTATAGTTTCAGCCACAGTCATCTGTTGTTTTGCTACATGACATTTGCAAAGCGAAGCCACCGGATTCCACGTGAATTAAATTTTTCAAGAGATTGTGTTGCCTTTCAGTCTCAGGATTGAAACTGAAATCCAAAGCCAAGGACAAGAATTAAATGTGTTTGTAAGGCAACAGAATAAGCAGTATGACACCAATAATAAGCAGCAAGAATGAGACCTCGTGTCAGCTCAGAGACAAGAAGCCCATGGACATAAGGATTCATCTCTCCAGTTGCCCCCATGATGTCTTCTGGTAGTTGTGAGGCACATAATGCAGGAAAGCTGCAGACAGCTATCCACATTTTGTGGGTGGAGATTTCCAGACACCAGAGATAGCAATCAATTTTTGATAAGTATATGCAATCCTGCTTTAAGAGGGAGCAGAACAGAAAGCAACCTAGTGTGCTTTTTAGCCATGGGTTTTAGCTTCAGGGTTGTAAATTAATCTAGTATCCTATGCTCCAATTAAAAAAAACCCCAAAACATTCTGAAAAAAGGCTTTGAGTTAGACATTGAGGGATTACTGAGAGGCAGATGTAGGTAAATTTCTTTTTAAACATAGGATCAACATATCCTTAACATGAAATCCCAGCTGTTCAACAGCGTAAAGCCCAAAGCAATTTATTCACTAGGGCTAATGGCACATTGGACAGAAACAAAGAGCACACACACTTTATCACCCAGTACATGGTAATTGGAAACATATGGAAAAAAGGAGCATAACTACTCCCTTTTTGTTATATTAGACACAGGGATGGCCTTGGAGATGACAAGCACTTATCAGCAGGAAACAAATAGCCTGTGTCAAAGGAATGACAGTGCTTTGAAATAAATCACAAACCTAAAATGTAAAGTTTTCAAAAAATACAGCTTAAGAAACAGGAAAAGGAAGGTTTAATTACTGTATACTAAAGTAGCAAAGTCTGGGAAATCTTTCACTATGTGAAGTATCAAATGCCAGTTTACAAATGCACATTTGTAAGTACAACAACTTCTATTTGAATAAATAAAAGAATTATTTAATTCTTTTTTAAAAGAGTGCAAATGAAACGACTATTAGATCTTACAGAACTGGTACTAAAGAAACAAGTACCACAAGCTATTTTCCCTTATGCTCCAGGTGTATCCAGGTGTACCTGGATAATGTATTATGACACCTGGTAAAACCTCCTCCCATTCAAATTTGTCGGATTTATTAGTATTTCCATGGCATGGCATAAAACAACCCTGAGTTAACAGCTCTGAATCAGAAGTAAACTTTCCCAGTAAGTGGTTAAAACTGTAACTTTGAATCAGATTTTTCTGCTAAATCAGACATGCAAAGCTTTTTCTGCTTTAATTACACTGGCTGAACTCAAGTGAAAAGTGCCTTTGTGAAACAGAAGGTAAACATGCAGAAACTGTCAGCTTCCTTAAAATTCTTTTCCATTTGATGAGCTTAGCAGCAAACAAAAGTTTGCACTTGGAGGTTCCCTGATCAATTTTTTCTTGCTTTCATCTAGTATTTTATTCTTGCTTTCCATCTAGTATTTTCAAAGAACTAGACTAAATACAACTTACAGGCTATAGTGCACATTAAGCAGATCATAAGGACAAACATCAAATGCAGATCTTTGTTGAAACAGCATTTCTAATGGTGACATGAAGCAATACAGGGCAATGACATTTGAGCTGCTCACTTGGGCCCACACAATGTACTGTTTCCAATGAAAGCTACAGTGAGAAGCTTAAAAACAATCATAAAATACAATATTCTGCAAGGAAATGCAAATAAACCCCTGCAAAGGAAGAAAAAACACTTTGAACATCAGCAGCTTGAGGAAATAAATCTGAATCTTCTACTATGTGAAAGTGGTCATAAAGACGTTTATTACACTAAAAACAAAACAATGAAATGTATTATATAACTTCTTTTATTGATAGCAGTAGCTTTAAAAAGGATACATTTTACCTGGTTTTTATGTGAAATGAGCCCTACTATGCAGCCCTGCTTACCAGACTTACTGCTTGTTATTTGACTATGCCTATCAGAGTCCTTAGAGATTCTGGAATAGCTAGAGTTCAGTTAGGTATCAGTGCAAGCTTAAAATTCAGCAGCTAAGCACCATGCACAGAGAAAGAGACACAAACAGAAAGAGTTATCATGGAGAGGAGAGTGAAATTTCATCTGACATATTTTTTTATGCCTGCATATATGTATATATATATATATGTATATATATATGTATATATGCATTTATATACACATTTTGTGCATAGATACACATATACATTTAAAAATACATATATAGCTATAAATTAAAAGAGGAAAACATAGATTTAGTGTCAGCAAAGCTAGAGCTTTCAGAGTCTTTGTTTAGATTAAGGTATCTAAAGGCTTCTGAAATACTCTGATCTGGCCCTGTGTAGGTTAGATCACCAATTCCTCAGAGTAAAAGAAAACTGTAGTTTCTTCTACATACAATTTATTAACCACAGTGGGGCTGCAGGTTACCACCATGCAAAACTGAAAAAAACCCTGCAAATTCTATTAAAGTATAGGTATGAAAGTAAAATGCAAATAGGCATGTGCACAACCCTCTCAGGCCTTTCCCCCCCCACTAGGAGAGGCCATGCTAACATGTTTTGTAGTCCACCTGGAGTTCAGTAACCAAAATTATTACCTACTTCAGGGAAAAAAAAAGTCTTTATGAGTTACCAGGTACCACAAAGAACATACTCACCTTTGTGAAAATAGCCAGTGGCATCCCATACTGGTCCTCTTCCAACCCAGACACCAGTCCTTGAACAAGCACTGTGTGCCCTGTGTTTGCCTGGGGCTGCACAGTGATGGGAAGGCCTTCGGAGCTCATGCTTTTGCTCCGAAGATTTTCCGCCTGTTCTGATGCTGGATTCTCACGTTCTCCTTCTTTCAAATTAGACTCCTCCAAAATGCTGGGATCTAGGGTCTCCCAGTCACTTTCTGAGGATGCTGGAGAAGCACGGGAAGGAACTTTCAAGCGCTGTACGGTACCATTGGAGGACTGAGCGCCATTGCAAGTCTTCTCAGGTTGGGAGAAAGGCACATTTGCTTTTTGACCTTCCAGTGAATTATTTCCTGCCATCTTCCTGTCTCCCTTTCCCATTCCCAAGTTTCCATTTGAAGCATCAGCAGCAGACACAGAAACATAGTCATCTAACCGTGGTGTATTTTCCTGCAAGCCAGCATCCTCTGATATGCTCTTTCTTGGTCTGTACTGTGAGCAGTCACTAAGACCATGTTCAATCATACCTGGAAAGAACAGCACACACTAATATCTCAATTGAAATGTAAGTGACTTTTGTGGGGGGAAAAAAAAGTGCTCTTGTGTACATAGAAGGAATAACATATTTTAAAACACTACTCTGGGGAGGCAGCAGTGTGTTAAAAAATCCAAACCCAAACCCTACACTCTCTCTCCTAAAGAATCTGCCTTAACATTTTGCTTTAAGAAGACTGGTTAGAAGCTAATGATTAGCACGGTTAGGGGTTATGTTTGGTTTTTTTTTGGTTTTTTAAGAGCACATGTGGAAGGAAAAGCTGGTATTTTGGGGTTTTAAGGAACTCAACAGGAATGTGTTACTCAGGGGGCCCATCTATGTTACCAACAGGAAATACAGAAAATCCAGTGGCTCCAATTAAGCACAAGAAATAACCCATAAAGTGCAAGCAGTAAGTGTTAGGAGGTGTGTGCATAGTACATGGACATGCACACAAGTCACCCATTTTTCAGGCAGCATATCAACTTATCTTTCTTATCACATGAGTTGATTTCCAAGTGACAGCACAACCTATCTCAGTTATCACCAGAAAGCATATAAAAAGAAGTTCAAACTTCTCTTCTTACCAGGAAAGAGTGACAAGACAGTCATCAGAGCTCCCACCAATCTATTTACAGGAGAAATATAAAACAGCACCTGGTGGCAGGAGGAAGGGCAATGGGAGAAAGAGAGAATGCAAGAGAGGAAAGGGGGATTAGAGAGGGGAGAATGAGAAAAAGAACATTACACTTATGCATGACAAATGACACATGCAAACTATTCAAGGCACTGCTTTTTATGTTATATTAGAAAGTCTGCTTATAAACAAAACTTCCTACAACAGTTCAAAGTAAGTATTTAAATATGTCTACAGAATCCTTATAAAATATTTGTGATACATGTTATATATTTATGTATATATACACATGTGTTTGTAACACACTTCTCAGTTATTCAGAGTTTTCTACTGTTATTTAAGATTTTTTTTTTTCCAAATTGATCCAATTACTGAAGAACTGACAGAAAAAAGTTGTTCCTGGCATGCTGCATAAATTCTTGGTCATTTCTAGCACATTAAATTCTCTGTTATAAATCAAAGAGGCCAAATAATCTCCATTCCAGAACCACTGATACAAACCTATGCAAAAACATTTCTTTTAAAGAGATTCATTAAGGATATGTAGATAAATGAAAAACAGGATAAGTGCTGCATGCATTTTTTACAGTAATATTCATATGTAACAAAAAAGATTTTTTGGAAACAGAAGACATGAGTGATACTACCTTTGGTAATGCACTTAAGGCATAACATGGGAAAACAGAATCTACTTAATTAAATCAGAGACACTGGAATTAGTAAATTAGTCAGGAATTCAAAAGGGGGTGTCAAAGGCTAGCAATGAAAGAAGAAACAGAAGCCAGACTGAATATTACTACTGGAATTTCTTCAAAATAGGTCCTTGGGGAAAAAGGGGGGGAAAGGAAAAAAATCCAAAACCCACAAAACAAAATCAAAACAATCCAACCCCAAAAATTCCCCACAAAAGTAAACTTGTTTAAAAATGCCATTTTTATATCCTTAATTAGTGCAATACCTGTAAAAAAACATACGTGAGCATTAAGAGGAATCAAGAATGCAAAGGAATACAGAATGATCTAACTTTATGACTTTGCAGTCCAGTTTTACAGGCATATGATGTAATTAAAAGTGCAAGCTTGTGGATTTAGTCTTAATAAGAGACTTCTGCTCTAAGAAAGACAGACACTTTAGAATAGAATGGTGAATAATAGCTCATGTCCTACTAGTATTTGCCAGTCTACAAGCTAGTGAATTGATGGAGCAAAGAGAAAGACCTACACAGCCTTAATGCAGGCCAAATGATATTTAATGGTACCTCAGCTGAAAACAGACTATGTATATTAACCTAAACATACTACAAAGAAAAACTGTACAAGATAGGTGAATTCAAATTGCAACAACCACTGAAAAAGCCTGATGAGAAGAACATCTGTGGAAAGTCTTGGTTGTCTGCAATAGGAGTAAAAATACCTAACTTTAAAGACGCTGCTTTATAATGTATGTATGAAAAATGCATGATATAATAGCACTGAACTGCAACAGAAAGCCTATGATACTCCCACAGGTTTAGATTCTCAGACACCATGCATTCTTAGCCAAGCTTATTTTTTGGCCTACAGAAATAATTAAGCCTATAAAGAAGTACCTTTTTTAAAGAAATCTATTCCAGTCTAGGTTTTTGTTTGGGCAAACCACTTACTTAAGGTAAATACTTTTCTCTATTTGTTTCTTTGGGTCCCTCTGCCATCTTTCTGTCTATAAGGATGCACAGCTCCTTACCCTTCCCAACCCCACTACATGTCCCTCAGCATTTACATCAGCAAACTGGGTGGTCCTGGCAGCAGAAATGGAAAGGATCACCATCTGGAAGTAGTCTTTCAGCCTAATAACAGCTGAGAGGTGAAAGAAATTCTTTTAGCCTGTGGAAAAACATCAATCGAATTGCTACGGATTAAAGGAAATTAGTCTGTGGCATTTTTCAGATCAAGAAAAATTGGCATTACGAGTGGCTTCTTGCATATTATATTTAAAGTCTTTGAACATACAGATTCCCACAGTTATTCTGAAACCATAACATTTGCCAGAAAACAGGCAGTGCCTGAAAACCAAAACTTTCTTTTGAAATTGCAAGTGTTGTCTTCCTGTCAGAGCTTAGGGGAAAACAGACACAAAGGAACCTGCAGGTTTGTTCCATAAGCATTCAGATACTTTGAAAACAATTTCATATGTCTGAATAATGTGAACACGCTAGGGAAATACTTCCTCTCCTCTCTTCCTGTGCATTTGTGTCTTGTGGTTTAAGCAGTTTCAGAAAAGAATTGTAGCTCAGTGAAGTATTTTCTTTGTATATGTCCAAATGCTGAACTGATCTGGTGACCCCTACTGTGCCATAATTGTATTTTCTCAAGTGTACCTTTTGCATAGCCTTGAATATAGGCATCTATTCTTATATTCTCATCAACAAATACTGAGAACAGTCAAGGTATATCTAACTTACAGAATTAAGTGACAACTGCAAATGCTTCAGAGAAGCTGATACATCTATTTTAAAACTGAATAGCATATTTACTGCCTTACAAAAGATATCTAGGTCTCAGATACAGACTTAAAAAACACCTCCACAACTGTTTTGATAACTTATAGATTAAATCCTACAGACTTTCCAGCTGCAGCTAACAGGAAATTCTAATGCCTTCCAAGTACTCTGAAGTAGCTGGGTTTTAGCAGGTCTGCTGAAGAAAAAGTAGCATTTGGGAAACTGAAACAAAGCTTTAAATAACATTTTTAAACAAAAACAAAACAAAATCCCTGCATAATTATGTCTGGCAGCTGATACACAGTCATTTCACTCGAAGTTCTTGCTCTAGGGCATTAATATGAACACAGAAGAAAACAAATGTCTCAATTTCACATCTGCTTTCACATTTTGCATATTACACTTAAATTACTAAAATAGCATGGCTTCTGAGGCAGTAAGATAGCCCAAAGCAAGCACTGGGCTCTAGAATTCAGCAGTTATTAATTTATAATCTGAGTTCAGGCTGACCTAACAGATACAGATATCGCTCTCTTCATTGTCTCCTGCAGGTGGAATTCATGTCTGAAGGACACTTCTAGCACTTCTTTCCTTTGGTCTATTTAAAGCCTGAACCAGAAGTTTTATTGAATCTCTGTAAAGCTGTTAAGCTGCCCTTTTAGGTACCCATATTTCCTATCAGTTCCTCCACAGAGGTACCTATCTGCATGATGTTTATCCTGTCCTATATTTTACAGTAGGTTAAGTTTCTCTGGTCATATTGCATCATATTTTACCTACTCTGGCTGGGACAGCAACTAAAGAAGCAAAGTGAGGACAGAACAGAAGTAGATGCAAATTTATAGGTCAACACACAGTAGTTTCTTTTAGCCTAATAATCCAATTTATATATTGATGCACGGTTGTTGATGTGACTTCAGATGCTTCTATTTTATAGATGAAAAATGTTTACCAGCTGCATTTCTATTTAAACTGCCTCTGCTTACAAAGAATTACCTTTTTCTCTAGAAGAATCAATTTAAAAAGGATCAAGACCTGAAAAAAGTAGAAAGAAAAAATACAGTGAGTGAACCACTGCCATTTTTCAAAAATAATGTGCAAGCATAATCTCTTATTC
The DNA here is from genome assembly GCF_971803275.1 of Cyanistes caeruleus. Taxonomy (NCBI): domain Eukaryota; kingdom Metazoa; phylum Chordata; class Aves; order Passeriformes; family Paridae; genus Cyanistes; species Cyanistes caeruleus. The sequence continues at coordinate 107,069,981 of NC_141701.1, forward strand.
ATGGTTTTGTTTTAATCACTGCAGAACAATCAAATGACCAAAGGCATTTGACCAGTGAAAACAAATGTTCTAACACCCTTTCTCCACCTGAGCATCCATTCAGAAATAGCATGAGATGAAAAAAAAACAAAAAACAACCAAAACTTCGATAAACAAGAACAGTGTAATTTGAATCATACATAGCTTAGCAGAAAGAACATGTTGTGCAAGTCCAGAATTTTGAAAAACAATAAACTGCATAAATATAAGATTTCCTACACAGAATAACTGAAAAAAAAATATCCAGCAAAATAGCAGGAACAGTATCCACTTCACCCAATTTTATGTTATCTACAGATGAGGCATCTAGATCAGAAGTGGCTGTCCAGACTCTCTACACTTGAGGAAAAACACAGATGCTTCTGGGTAATGATTGGCAGACATCTGAAGTCAAACAAAAATGAGTTGTACCCCAAAAATCTACTAAGCAGGTGCACCATGAAATTCAGATTCTCAGAGTTGTTTCCTTGATGCATCTCATTTAGTAAGAGATTCTAAATGCTATTTGTACTTTAGTTATAGGATATACATTCAATTTGAACAGAAATTAGGAAAAAGAAGAAGAGGTCCAAGTCTCCTCAGGTGCTATGATGGCAGGAGCTACTGAATTTACAAAACACAGGGAAAATGCTCCAAGTTGTGTCTGTACAGACTTTAGCAGCAGTTTTTTATCACATTCATTGAACGAGAAACAGGGAATAGAAACAAGGTCACAAATAAGATAGCATTTGGGACAGGACTAAAAAATGTCACTCAAACCTAGAAATCTCCAGGAATCCCTCAAGACTAAAAAAACTCCTTAGTTTGGAATGTGCTTTCACCGAAGTTAAGCAGGTAGAATGGGAGGGAAAATTCAGGAGGCTGTAACCAGCAGTCCTTAGGAAACAGTCTTCTTACTCCCAAGCTCAGGTACATCTAAATATTCTGTTCCTCACAAAGCATTTTACTCCCCAAAACAGTGCAGTCCTTTTTATTTCTAGTAGAGAACGCCTACCTTGTGTCTAAAATGGAGAACAAGATCCCGAGGAGACAGACCTGAGGCACCAAAAAGAAAGCAATTATTACAGTTCAACAGCTGATAGGGATACTGATTTACTTCTTTTTCTCTACACCATTTTTTGGTGTGAGGGAATCCATTATGGATTCTGTGTAAACCTGGTTATTTTAACAGCAGAATTCATACAATTTCCCACCCCACCCCTCCCAGCAGGAGCAAGAATTCATCGACAATAGAGATGATAATAACATGAATAGTTGTGCTGTTGGCTGCCACGCAGCATTAAGGAAACACTGAGGTAAATACTACACTGTGCATTCAGAAAACACAGGGTCAGAACTGAGTGGTGAGATATACTGAATAACAGATAGATGCAAGCTTAAATAATTTGATGGTGTGGCATGCTCAATCTAAAAATTAAGAAGGTACTGTTTACCAAAAGCAGATGAACAGCTGCTAGCCAGACTTTTAGGTCAAGGAGTAATACGGCTTTCAACCTGAAACTAACTCCTATTATGAAAGGAACACTACATTTTCCATTTATTTAAATCCATTAATAAAGAAATGCAGACCTCTGGTGCTTAATCTGTTAATGCACATAAACAAATTACCTCAGGAGAGGCATGTGTTGTTTCGTGTAACATCATCTCTACTGCCTTGTACAAAACAAGTCACTTACCAAGATAAACTTGTGACCCTTCTAAAGAGGTATTGCCCAAGGAACTATTCATATGATCATAAAGTTCCTACAAAAGTTAGAACAAAGGCAAAAAAAGAAACCCAGAAGGTGTTAATGGCACACAGTCACACAAAATCCAGAATAAATTAAATTTGCTTATTCAAGGATTTCAATGGCTTATTCCAGAAGGAAAGCAGAATTTTACTAACAGAATCAACAGAGATAGAGACTACCAACTACACTGGTATCTCATAACAAATTAGAAAGTTGGCTCTCTCTCAGATTAGAGTAGTACATTTAGTTCATGTTAAAGTGTTACAGGAGCTGAACAACTGAATGACTTATGCAAAAGGAATATTTGAGCACTAAATTAAGATAGTAAAGTTTGTGGCCATACACTGGAAGCTGCTGTGTGTGGATTTTACTGGAAAGTTACCTTTAGAATTGAAATTTGTGAGAAGTCTTTTTCTTCAAAATATGCATGTGTGATGAGTTGCAGCTTTGCCTGAAGTAACCCATACAAAGGCTTGGAAGAAAAACAAACACAAAAGCAAGTGAATAAAACTATTTAGTCACGTATTTTGAACTTTAATCTTCTTCCATGCTTATCTTGCAATACTGACACTTTATTATACATAGAGTTCATGGATGAGCAGTCCTCACTGGCTAACTCCCAGCACCTTTCTCCTGTGCTCATTTTAAATGATCACAATTTTTTTTCCTCATTAAACACCTTTCTGGAAAAGTAGTTGCTTGCTTTATAATAATCATAAATTTATAATTTGTACATAATAGTAATAGCTCTGATAACAATTCTTTCTTCAGCTTTAAGCGCAAAAAAGAATTTGTATTCCCTGCCTGGCGACCAGCAGCTTTGGATGAATAGCTATATAAGATACATCTATGTAGGTATATATATAAATATATAAAAATATATAAATATATAAAAATATATAAATATATAGAATATAGAAATAAAAGACACCTCTTCAAAACAAGAATATGCTGTATGTGTGGCTAGCAGAAAACCTCCCTCACAGTTGAAGGTAGTAGCCACTCTCTCCAGCTACTGTGCTAGATGATATTTGAGGCCCTTTCCAACCCTACCCATTCCATGATTATACTAGCCAAACTCCTCGATTCTACCACATGAAATTGAGTTTGTAGCATTTAAGAAGAATCAGAAGTGCAAACAGGTATCCATGCATGACGATAGGTAGATGCTTTTCAAGTTACAAGCAGATACCACTAATCAAGGCAGCTCACTCGAATGCCACAGCCTTCCAATTCAATTTTACTCCAGTATTTTGTTACTCTGCAATGGCTAAGACAGATATTTGAAGCCAAATGTTCCGAATAAGAATATGGAAGAACAACTGTTAAGGTTACCTGAAGGTGTTTTGGGAGTTAAACAATAATTCTTACCAGCTGACTAAGAACACAGACACTCTTCTGTACAGTTTCTCGGGTGATGTCTGCTTGCCGTACTTTTAATGCCTAAGAAATAGAAATATTACAGTGTTTTTACCCAAAAAATTTCAAAAATAATTCTTTCCCAAGTTTAGTTCCCACTAGCCCCCTATTTAAGCAAAATCCTAAAAATGGCTATCTTCAATGGTGGAATATCCAAACTGTGCAACAGTATGCTCTTATGTTTTCACAAGGGATAGACTGGGAAAGAGGGGCACAGGTGTCATCCCCTATGTTAAGGAATGGCTAGATTGTGAAGAGCTGCCTCTGAGAAACAGCCACAAACAGGTCAAGAGTTTGTGGGTAGAAATCAAGGACAGCACCTACAAAGGACACCAGGCTGTGGTCTACTACAGGCTGCCTGATCACAGGGAGCCTGTTGACAAGGCCTTGCTTCAACTAAAGGAAGCTTCACGTTTGCAAGCTCTCATCCTAACGGGGGAATTCAACCACTTCAATGCTGGCTAGGAAAGCAATGAGTCTGTGGATGCCCCATCCCTGGCAGCTTTCAAGGCTAAGCTGGATGGGGCTTTGAGAAACCTTGTCTAGTGGGAAACATCCCAGCCCATGGCAGGGAGTTGGAACTAGATGATTTTTAAGGTTCCTTCTAACCCAAACCATTGTATAACAATTCTATGATTCTACCTAGTAAAAAACATCATAACACTGACATGTCAGAGCTGTATTCTCATCTCACTGTGTCCAACAAAGATCCAAATACAACTGTGATGATTGGCAAAACCCTATTTAAAAGACACTAGCGTGAGAAAAAGGCAACAGCCTGGAAAAGGAAATGGCATTTTAACTCAGGGGAATGTACAGGAGAGAAACGACAACACATCACTTGCTCTTCTCTAACATCATCAGTGAAAATGGACCAGATTAAAATGTCTCTGCCTAGAAATTGTTTGTTTCATACTTGTGCATCTTTTTTGACTCATCCATAAAATAAAAACTTATCCACAAAATAAGTTACATTCTCAGCCAGAACAAATGGTCCCAGCACTTTACAGCAAACCTAGAAATGGTGAGGGCAGAATACACACAAATGATTCACTTAACTGTACAAAACAGAAAATGTATGGACTGCAGCCCACACATCAAAAAGGACAGATGGAGAGAGTGCTAGAGCTGTCATATGAAACACGTTGGGTTTTATTCTAGTTGTTCCAAAGAGTTCATTTTAAACATCTATTTATCTTCTTAAGTGGTTACTAAAAAGCATAAAGTGGAATCAAGTGCACAATAAACTAGAGTTATTGCATAGTTAAATACAGCAAGACTCTAAATCACAGAATACAGTGATGGCTGGTGCAAAAATAATGAGTGAATGAAACCAATTTAGTTGGAATTTAGTTCAAAATAAATTGAATTAAAAACTGCATGTGCAAAATTTCTCCTAGAGCAAGAACAGGAACTTGAAATATAATCAAGATGTAATTAACAGAGAAACAGAGTACATAAACGAATCATATATTCAGAGGTTGTAAATTAAAACAAACCCACATGAGATTCCAGATTCTTGGCAATTCACTAAAAAAAAAGTAATTTTAAAATAAATTTGTAATAACTTCTCAATTCTAAGTGCATAGATCATACTACCATTACTATTTTTGAAAACATGGGATGATTTGAATAGATCTAGTACTTAAATTTCCTCAGTGTGATCACGTGCAAACCATGGCTCTCCTCAATTTTTCAGTTTTACTGCTAAAGGCTGGTATCACTAAGCAGCTAGCATAAATGGGAGGATTCAAGTCTACTCTGCAAGAGTACATTTGGCAAAGGAAGTAGGTGAAGAGAAAGATCCCTACAATTGCATGGTCAGATCCCAGGAAGTATTCAAATTCTCTATGGGGAGAAATTTCAACTTTTTCCACCCAAAAGGCCTACTGCTTGGAAATTTACCTTTGCCACCTGACAGACTGTCAATTGAGTTTTGCTCCTTGGTGCTGATGGCCAGATGGGCTCTCAAGAATTGAAAAATGTATTTTTCAATTGCCTTGAACATTTTAAAAGATCACAATACACCTGCTGATGTATGGGAAAGCATACTTTTCAAGTTCTGGAGCTACATACTGTGAGCATCATCAAAGACTTTCAATGTAAGACAATCATGCAGTTTTTGCCTGTTGGTGTAATGCAAGCCACTGAATTTTAGGTTTGTTAATGCATCAAGCCTATTATTCATTAATATAATTAATTCACAACTTGGAAAGTTACCTTTGCCTCAATCTGCCGATAGCAGGAGACGCCGTACACTGTGGTTCGATCCCCACATCTTGGAGGCAGATGGAAAAACACGGTATCTAGAAAAAAGACAAGACTATTTTGTAATTCACTCACAAGAGTTTGGTATATTTATTTTCAGCATCCCTTAGAGGTTTAATGCAGAAAGTACTGGCATACACTTATTTTCTAAAATAAAAAAAAAAAAAGAAAGAAAAAGGAACAAGTCACTAACAAGGTTATGTCTGGACCCAAATTAGTTTTCACATTTCAAGATAATTTGTGGAAGAATCTCCAGGTGTGCAGGACAGCTTCATGTTTAGCCAGACCAAACCAACATTGCTTTTCAGAAGCAGCTACTGACAGCAGAGAAGCACCACTGAAACCTACTGGTACAGTGCTTTCCCAATTCAGGACAAAGGCACTGTTGAGTACAATTTGGAGTGTGATGACATTAAGAAGGCAAACACAGTCAAGGAGGATACACACAGTTGAAAGGATAGAGTATCTCCTACCACTGCCAAGGTAGATATCTGCACCATCAGCAGCACTATACTACCAAAAAGAATTTGTGAAACCTAGTCTTACAGAAAATAATTACTGTGTTCGTGCAAGTGCAAAATGAAAAAGAAAAGCAGCTATAAAACATAACAAGAGAAAGACTTTTATGGTTTGAGATATACATATACACATACACCTGTTACTACTGGAAAAAAAGTTGCTAAATCCTAAGCAAAGAAAACCACTTGTCCTCTCCTTTCAAAACATGAGTGAAATATTTTCTGAAGTCAACTGTTAATTTTTTGTTTGCTTCATAGTAAGAAAATGCACAGAAGAGATAATCCCATATGCACTTATGACCAACAGAGAGGGGGACTTTTTATAACAAAGCTTACTACCTTGATCAAGTTTATATTGTGGAAATCACCTAGAGTTTTAGAAGGCCTGTAAAACCATTTCCTGTACCAAGTCATCCTCTTTGCACAAATGCAACTATCCATGGGAATTCATTTAAAATTGAATTTTAATCTCAAAATACAGATACCTAACAGTTACAGTAAATGAAACACAATTATTATCAGAAAATCTATTTGCATGGTTCAAGTTCAAGTGTATTCTTGCCTACAAAACACAAGGATATATATTTACCCTTTGCTGCCAACTCCTTTTTTTTCTTACCAAAAAATAAACATTTATATTCTTCTAGTACAGCAATAAAAATGCTCAAATTTGAATATTAACTGGAATGGTGCTGAGATAAGAGAGAGCAGGTAAATGAAGCTGCATGTGAATTTCCTAGCTTGGAATGTAGCCTACTTCTTTTAATGTATTTAACAACGCAGAAATTCAGCAAAAATCATGACCCAGAGCAGTCAGAGACACTCTTATTGCTGCTAGGAAAAAGATTATTTTGATAAACTTCCTTTGCTTCCAAATGAGCTCTCCAAAAGCTGGACAATAAGGAAGTTAAGTATATCAAGTTGAAAAACAAAACAAATTAAAAATAGTATTGAAGGATTTCTGTGATTTCGTGATTTTTAAAGTGACTTCCTTGTTGTCTGCTCTGCAGAAAAAAAATGATGAAACAACTGGACACAAATCTAAATTCCATGGATGAATAGAACTGCTAATAAAGGAATAAATGCAATAGTAAAAAAATAAAAAGTGCCACAAACTTGGTGATGGCTACATGGAAAATTGTTATTTCTATTTTTATTCTGCCAACAAATACCCTTTTAAAGCTCACGCCATTATACTGACATGGCTTTCCATAACTTGTAGGTCATTTTAAGAATCTCTAAATTAGTGGAGGAGAGTTTATTCACCCTTCAAAGAACTACTGAGAAAGCCAGCAACCTTGTTTTTTGCTAGAACTGTGCAAAATTGATATGTAACCCTGAAGTTTTTACTGACATCTGAATTCTGGATGTAGGAGGCACACCTTTACTTTCACCTAAAGGAACATATCATTGCCAATGTATTTTGCAATTTAAACTAAAAGTGCAGGAAGTCAAATAGTAAGAAGAATCATTGGTCAGCTGTTCAGATATCAGGTCTTTTCTTTAGGTTGCAGTAGAAGTACACACAACTTTTTTATTTCTCACCTTCCTGATAGTTGTGAGCGCCATCCGGTAAGGCAAGAAATGGCAGGTACTTCCATTCCTCTGGTAAACTGTGGCTGTCATGTCCTTCTCCAGGTTTTAGGGGAGGATAGGAAAATTCAACCTAAAGAAACAAATGAAAACAAAGGGGTGAAAAAGAGAGAATACGTTACAGCTACCATACAAGCAGGCCTCTATGATTCAGCCTAGCAATATTATGGGAAAAAAGTGGTTTTCTTCCAACTAGCATTCCTTGTCTCTTCCTTCAAGGCACCCACAGACTGACTTATGTGGTTTAACTGACAGTCCTTGGGCAAATTTAGCTTCTAGAGCCCAATTCCTTTTCCTTAAGAGGAATGAAAAATATCTTCAAGCAGAAAACAGCACCCAAGAGCTGAATATCTTCTTCCCTGTGTGCACAGAGCCAGCAGCACATTGCCACATCTGCAATATCAGCAGGGTTCATTGCTGGGGCACACATATCCTGAAAGCAGATTTGACTTCCAAGCCATTCAAGTGCTCATGACTAGGTAATGCTAAAACTTGCAGGCCTCTCTTTTACCCTGCAAGACTTTAAATCATCTCAGAAACTATACTAACAGCAAAACGCTGGTTTATGTACTTTTATTTCCCTGACTGCAACATGTTCTACACAATGGCTAAAAGTATCTCCTTTTCCTTTCACTAAGAAAACCTACTTTTCCATTTTGCCTTTCATTTAATTGCTATTTACCTTTCTCATAGAAATAGGGACAACCTCTCCATTTCTTGCACTACACATCTACCACACATCCCCATAATCAGCATCTTTACAATGCAATCTTCTTTTCATATGGAGACCCCTCTGTGTTTCCAGCCACTTCAAACAACTCTTTTCCAGATGGCATTTTTTAATTCAGTGAACAAAATCTAAATACAGATTTCTCAGTAAAAGAAACTGTTTCTTGATACTTCAACTTCTTTCCAAGGATATTTAGTTAGTGAGCATAACTAGTGAGCTAGTTGATAAAATGAATGCTAAAATGAATGTACACATGGAAAATAAAAAGCATGACAAAGCAAGCATATAAATAATCTTACCATTTAATGGATAATGAAACAAAATAAAAAAAATAATAACAACAACATCAATTGAAAAAAAAACTGTGAAGGATTAAAGTACCAAGGAAAAGTGAAATTCTTCACCTTAACACACGATGTCACTGTCTACAACTGTTGCCAAGTTGTGAAAAAGGCACGAAGGACAAGAAAGCACCATGAGAAATCATCCTTGCTACTTGTTGTATCAATTCCAAGTTTTCTTATTCCTTGTTACAGTGGGTTGACCCTGGCTGGATACCAGGAGCCAACCAAGGCTGCTCTATCACTTCCCTCTTCACCTGGGTAAGGGAGGGAAAACATAATGAAAGGCTCATGGGTTTCATGAGATAAGAGCAGGGAGGGATCACTCACCAGTCACTGTCATGGGCAAAACAGACTTGGCTTGGGGAAATTAACTTTATACCAATAAAACAGAGTAAGATAATAAGAAGTAAACCTAAATCTTGAAAACACCTTCTCCCCACCCTGAGGTGGGTTAATTCCTTCCTGAACTTAAATTTATTCCTGATTCTCTACCTCCTCCCCCACAGCACAGGGGGAATGGTTTGTGGACAATTCATCAATTTGTCTCTGTTCATATGCATACAGAAATTTGTATTAAAACTGGTATTTGAAAGAAGATGACTAATAGAAAACAAGACTGTCATCAGTGTCATTAACGCCTGTACAGTTTATTTTTGAATTTGGAACTGACAGAGCCTGCAGAAATCCTGTTGCTGGGATTATCCGACAGCAGCTGAGGTGTTGTGAGCTAGAACAAAGTAGTTCTTCAGCAAATTTCACACTGTGAAAAGAACACAGGAGCCAGATTTCTCTGCTTTATTCTGGACTTTAAAAAGGAGTGTTCTGTAGTGAATACATGTTTTTTGTGTAGCTTGACTCATCTTGCCCCTCTTTCCTTTGAATTTGTCTCTTAATTCATTATTTGACTAGAGTGCAAAATACATTGGTAATTCTGAAGGTGCTTGGAAGCAATGTCTTAAATCCTTACAGTATTTCCCTGTCAGGAATGATGCATTGAAGGTATTTGCTAGAATCTAAGGAACTCAGGGTTTTTTCTGTATTAGAAAGAAGCTCCTCCAGAGGGTGAATCTGAATCCCTCACTGTTGGCCATGCAGTGAAGTAAAATACCCAAGTCAGGACTTCAGTGTAGATGCTCCTTGACTATGTTTTAAGCTTAGTAACTGTGCTATATTTATTGCTAAAGTTACTCCTGCAAGATTCTAGTAATAATTCTGTAAACAGTGTTTTCAGCCAGCCAGTTTGAATCTGAATATTAGCAAAGGGTATGATACTGCAGACATTTACATGAAGTTTCTCCCATTTTAATTTTCTCATCTGTGACTTGAAAAAGATAGCAGGGAATTCTCAGGATGTATGTGTGTACTCAATGGCAGACAGTTTTTCTGCTCCTTGTATGGATGCTAATTCCAGTGTTTGTCTCTCATTTATAAGTCAGATGCTCTTCTTTTTTTTTCTTAGTGGTATATTTTATTCAAGAGACACTATGGACTCCTCATAGTTAAAGGAGGTTACAGGATGGCTTCTCCAAGAGGCTGCCAGAAGCTTCCTCCATGTCTGACAGAGCCAAGGAGAGACCCAGGGCTGGTCAGTGCCCATCAGGGGGGGTGGTAGCACCTCTGGGATCCTGTATTTGAGAAGGAAAGTTACTGCAGAGAAGGAAATTGCAGCCAGAGAAGAGAGGAGTGAGAATATTTGTGAGAAACAGCCCTGCAGACACCAAGGCCAGCAAAAAAGGAAGGGTTGGAGATGCTCCAGGCACTGGAGCAGAGACTCCCCTGCAGCCTGTCATGAAGCCCACAGTAAGGCAAGGCTGTCCCCCTGCAGAAGGGGACATGGAGGTCCATGGTGGAGCAGAGATGTGCTTGTAGACACCCTCATGCCAGAGCAGGTGGAAGTCTGAGGGAGGCTGTGGCCCCATGGTAACTCTGTGCTGGAACAGGCTCCTGGCAGGACTTGTGACCCCACGGGGGACACACGCTGGAATCTGTTCCTGAAGGACTGCACTCTGTGGAAGGGACCCAGACTGGAACAGTTCATGTAGAACTGCAGCCTGTGGGAAGAACTCACACTGGAGAAGTTCATGGAGCAGTGTGCTAGGGGAGGGTCCCCATGCTGGAGAAGGAATGAGGAGGAAACAGCAGACACCTGCAGAGGGGGATTCATCTGCTTCTTTTGACAATCTCTGAAGAGAGTCAGCTCTAAGTCTAACTTGCAGATGACTGACTTACTATTCCCCATCCTCTAGGTGCTCTGCTTGACTTCTCCAGCTCAGTTGGCAGACTTGCATCAATTGCAGTTAGGAATCCTTTGTTCGGAAAGAAACCATTATTTCAAAAACAAAACATTATAAGAATATTGAGCAGCCTTGAAAAAAAATGTCTAAAACCTCACAGTTTTTGAAAATTATGAAATGGGCAGTGCACATGTATAAAGGTGGTAAAAATGGGTGTCATGGGGTAGCTTTACCTTTAAGACAGCTTAAATAAAGGGTAAATAGAATTTCAGTTCTATCAGAGCTTCCAAACAACTCAGTAAAAAGCTTTGCCAGCCTGCATGTGCAAACTACAGAGCAGTATTCCTAGGGAAGGCAACTTAAAAAGTTATTCTCTTAGCATTTCCCACCTTAAACCCAAGACAAACCATTAAAAGGGGAAGAGATGGGACTTCTGAAGAGACCTGTCTCATACCTCTTTTTCACCCTCTTCACAGAATGAAGAAAGAGGAGCTCATTTTTTATTTAAATATAACAGCTTCCATCCATATATGCATGTGCATGCATAAACATACACTTAAATGTCCCTGTATGTCATTAATATATGTATCACCACAAAAATGCCTGCAAATATGAGAAATAAGATCTTTTCATAAAGCCCAGCAGTCAACAGGAATAAAGCTATAGACACAAGTTTTTAGAGCTGACTGCCAGATAAAATTTAACAGTTTTTTGTCTCCTCAGTTGAATTAAAGAAGAGTCCTCAACAAAATGAAATTCAAATTCAAAGCTGAACTCCTGAGAGACTTCAAAATAAACTACATAAAACATGAACCAGTATCTCCATTTCTTACTCTTCCAAGTGTCAGGGATCTTCATCCCAGCTGGAAATATTGCTCATGCCTGTCAAGGGGTTTTGATGGCAATGTTTTTTTGCCTGTTCAAACTGTCATGTTCTGTAAGCAGATAGGTCCTGATGGATTTCAGAACTAAAAACAATACAGAATATTGATTGTCTTGAGGTTTAGGGGAGAAATAAATAACTGTGCTCTTCACTACACAAAACACTTCAACTCTTGGGAATTATTAAGTTAAAATGAAATCTACTTTTTAAGAACTCCTTAAATGGAAGTACAACTGAATTTCTGTAACTAACATTTTTTATTTTTCTGGAATTCTGCAGCATTAACTTTAATATGCAGTTTGTATTTAATCTAACAGTTTGGATGCAAAGCACCAACACACAACTCTAGTAAGAAAAATAAAATATCCAGGCAATCTAGTTTTGTTCTTTGTCTTTCAAGGCACTTCCTAGCCAGAATAAATTTGCTATACATTCATTAAGTCACCGTAAGAAAACATGAAAACAGGCAAGGAAAAATGCATTTCAGTTCCTACACCTAGGAATTATAGTTCTTTAAGAAAAACACGTTAATAGTGTCTTTTACTAAATTGCAAGCACACAATCAGAAAAGAGGTTAAAAAAGGACACTGATAAAAGAAGAATTTCCAAATATATGTGCATGTCCAGCTAAACTATTGCACTCAAACATTTGACAGGCAGTTGGTCCTAATTTTACACTCATGTAAGGTTGTTCTCCTTATCTGTGAAAAGTGCTTAATTGTTAATCAAAGTAAAATCATCAGTGAGCACAAAACAGAGATAATTTAAAATGTGCTGGCAAGTCAGTATAACCTTTCCATCCTGCCCACTTCATGTACTATCACATTTGAATTACAACCACAATATAAGCCCTCCTCTTCAGTATAACAGGTATTTTGGAAGATTTCTCTTCAGATAAATTGTGAAAAAACATTTTGACCCAAATAAAGTTTTGCATTGGTACAATGGAGAGATTATTTAATCTCAAAAAAATCTAAAATCTTTAGAATGACAGAATTATGTTAAAGACCCAGGACGCTTTTAGTAAGCTACAGAATCTAATTTACAGGAAGCAAACCCATTTCATACTCTAAACAATTGCTTTGATTTCTCCCATTGTTTTGACCACAGGATAATTGCTTGAAATAAAGAAAACGAGATCAGCAAAACCTACTAATTACATTTCTATTTAGAAAATCTTTTCATAAATCATTACAACACATTTAATTTCAAGGATACCAACCCTTCCTCTAAAAAAAGGAAGGCAGAAGTATGCTAAATAGAGTATAACTCCAAGCAGCAGCAAGCAAAAAAACCCAACATATTAAAATTACACCTAAAATTTGATACCACTTTATAAATAAGTCAGTATTTGTTCTTCACTTGAAGTAGGGATTTCTAAAATCAGTTTTCCCAATATATTAGTCCTTGCATAGCCAGACCCAGTGAAGACCAGCACACCAATGATCTTATCTGAATCACCATAACAACTGCAGCATAGAGCCAAATGAAAATCTAAGAGCATTGTCTTTCAGCAGTTTATGAACAATTTATTATTTAAATAACAATTGAATTTAAATTACAAACTTCCCCCTTTCTTGCACAGCAGACCAGGATCTGCAAGCTGAAGAGCCCATGCACATAACAATAATGTTTATGCAGTAATATAATGACCTCTAACAGCAGAGTTTTAAATATATGTTATACATTTATATAAATATGAATATTTGTAACAACTATGCAAAACACATATATATGCATACAAAAATATATATGAAGAATATATATAATACATACTTATAGAAATATATTTTAAAATACACTATATGCAAAAATAGCACCAGCAAAAGAAACCCCTGTATTACAAGGAGGCAGGGCACAGTTGTTTCCATCTTTTCAGCTCCTGAAACTGGTACTTCCTCACATTTCCATATTGCAAAAGCCACAGTGGCCACTTACACAAGTTCTAAGGCGCCATTTGTAGGCACAATATCACCATTCAAGTTTGCCTCAGAAACTCTGACTAGGTTAGCAAAGTTCTGACTCTTACTGAGGCCCTTAAGAGATAAAATAACCTGAAACACCAAAACCTTTACTTCCAACGTCATGCTAGCATGCATTCTAGACACTCTTTCCAATTATTTAACAGTTTATTTTAATAGTAATTCAAGCCCTGCATAAATACTGTGTTTTGGAAGTTTGGCTCTTATTAGTCTCTTCAAAGAAAGAAGAAACAGCAAAAAAAAAAAACAAACCCCACACTCCTCCCAGAAAAGGAACTTAATACTATTGCAACCATTCCGGCCAAGGGGACTTGCTAGGGAATTCCATGCCATCAAGACGTGTACCATTACAGAAAGCAAGAATTCATAGATGGACTCTAGCAAAAGAGAGCAGCTCCCATGATAAAATAAGCAGGGGTTTATTTATTAGGGCCCAATCTCTACCCCTAACAGAGATGTTTGTCCAACACAGCAGCCAGTGGAGACTGGGGTCAGCAGCAGACAATTTGCCCTCACATGGGCTCTTAATGAGCACACTCAGCCACAAGGACTGTGGCATTTCCCCTCTCCTGGGACAGCACCCAGACCTCACACATGAGACTCAGACATCCAGCCTTTCCTCAGCTCTGCTCCTCGGCCTAGATACTAACAGCAAGGACCTGGCAACAAGTTGACAAATGATACACTAAATCCACCTTCCCCTGGGAAATGGGAGGACCAGGACGGCAGGCACGCTTCTAAGCGCTTTTACTCATCGGTTTAGAAATAGCCATTGTGTCTCATTCACCCAGCATCTGCTGCTGAGCCAATGCAGTCCAAGCAAGCCATCATTTGGTTTTAGCATTCAGGCTCTTTGCCACAGGACATCTGATGGGCCCAGAATTGTTCTTAGTAAATTTGCTCCTTCCTCACAAGTTTCAACATCAGAATTACTCCCGAGAGCCAGCAAATCTGGTTCGCTACCACGTATGCGAAGGCTGAGAAGGCGCACAAACACAGTGACATCATGAAGCACAGAACACACTCTGCTCTTGGTGAGCCCAAGGAAGCAGGCAGCCAGCCCTGTGTCCTGCCCCCCAACATGTTGGGGCAGCAAGGAGCTTGCTTCACACCTTGCACACACAACTTTCTTTGCTTCTAGAAACAGCATGCTGCCTAGGTGTATTAACTCAGCACCTCATACATGATGTGAGATGGATTAGCAAAATCAGACACAGATCAGGTGATATTAGGACAGGGAACACAAAGTTGAGCCTTGCAAGTTCCAATTTACTCCTTCTGGAGTGGCCTCTGTTCAGTGATTTTACAGCTGTGAACCTCCCTCTACTCTACATGTAGGTAAATTACATTGCCACCTCAAGTGCCAAGAGCCCAAGTCACTATTTGAAAACATTCTGAAACAGGTAAATGAAAGATGCAGCAGAAATACAGAAATACATGTTTTATTGACTTAGCATTCATTCATTTATTCAAGAGAAAGGCTGAGATTCCTGGCACAGGATATTTAAATAACTACTCAGATGTTATGACATATAAAAAGAACAGACAAATCATAAGATGAAAGTTAAGTATGATGACTATGGGAAGCATTACATAACTGCAAATGTGTATTTAGGAACTTTCTCTGAACCTGCATATCAGGACAATTATGGAAAAAATATCCAGTATGGATCCTTCCTTTAGTATGGATACTTCACTTCCCAGGCAGCACTTCACAGAAGTGACTGCAAGATTATCAAAGTACAGGGTTCTTTACCAAAACTAAACAAAGAAACAATAAAGAAACATGAATAAAATAAACAAACAAATCAACCACACCCTGAAGTTTTCTCGAACACTGAACACTAAGTACTATGTAAGTGGATTAAACAGATATGTAAAAAATTGAACTCATTGTTAACTCTACACAAGAGACCAAAATCTGTATTGTTTACAGATATTGTGTACTCAGTAATTAATTGTGTATTAAAAATTATTAGTTTTAAATACATGCCATTCCGAGTAGCCTCACAAATAAAAGCTAAAAGCCTCTTTGAAAGTTACAAACTGTTGAGCATAAAATCCACATATTTTAGACAAAAGACTAATCTTTGATACTTGATGTATGCTATGATTAACTTTATTAGACGATTTCATGCTCATAATGGTCCTTTAAAGTGCTTTAATATAATTAAAGCAGGGAACAAAACCAAAGAAACTATGCTAATGTTTACAGGTTATCATCAATAGAAATAGGAACAAAGCACTTCAGCTTGATTTCAGCCTAGTTCCTTTTCAACTTATTTTTATTCCTGTTGTTCCATTAACAAGATCTTATTTAATCACTAGACAAGATTACCTATTACATAATACCTGCCTACTGTGCTCCCCCAAAACAAAGACATGAGGAATTTAAAGACACCAAAGCATACACTTCACTTCCATGTTTAAGAGCATCAAGCACATCTAAGAGAATCACAGCAACTACTGGAGCGACAAAGATCAGGAAGGGAAAAAAATAATTCTCCAGTGATCAGCCTTAGAAGAAAGGCAGCAAACAAAACAGGGACTAAGGCTGGAAAGTGTTCCCCTACAACTTCCCACCCATGGAACCTATGGAAGGGAACAACTTCAATACTTCCCTCTTGAAAAAATGTGCTACAGTCGAGTGCAGCAGATCTGAAAAAGCAGGCAGTTTGCAAGAGTTGATAAAAAGTGCAGACTGACCTTGCTCATTCCTTAGACATCTCCTAATTCTGGCAAAGTCAAGCCTAAGATGCTAACATTTCTGCTTAAAGACACCTACTTCCTAGGCACCAGTGAAAAAGGCCGCATGCACGGATTGCTCAGGCCATGTCAGGTGCCAATTTCTGCAGATCACAACAAGCACCATCTTCCAGAGCTCAAGTATTCAAAGTTCTCAAATGATGATGATCACATACATAATTCAGGAAAAATTAAAGGGCATTCTTCCCTCTCAAGGATTATATTCAGGCTCTTCTTTTAAACTGAGTATCAGCTGTTTCATTCCTGACCTTAGGTTTCCTTTGCATTCCAGGAAGAAAGCCTCTGGTCAGGCAAGAGAGGGGGATTAGTCTTCAGGCACAGTCCACACAAAAAGAATCTCACACAGACAAGCACTCGGACACTACTTTGGAGAAAGCAGGCATCACCTTTACATTATAAAGTTCAAGCACCTTGAAGATCCTTACAGCAAATTTTAGGATTCCATGGAAATATGCCTTTTGGTATTTACAGTAATCCATTCCCATGTCTGTGGGAGTTGGAAATGTCATCTTCCACAGAAGTACAGAAAAGTGGGTCAAGATACACTGCCGTTATTTCACAGATCAAAGATCCCAGGCAAACAAAATTGATGGGGCAGCGTGAGCATTCCAGGGCACACATGGCACTTCCTCACCTTCCCTACCACTCACAATTTAATTTTTTTCCACAACATAGTAAGAAATGCATATGTTAAAGAGAGCCAAGAGTAAAGTGGAATAATTTTAAGCTCTTAAGAGGATACATGAGACAATGGTCACCTGCTGCACAAGGTCAGCAGTGATGCGCACAACTGCTCAGGACACCGAGTGCAGAAAAGCTGGGCCTTGCCCCAAATGAAGTGAGATTCTGTGTGGTCTCACTGGTGGTGACACAGGGCCTGAGTTCTTCCAGATGTGATTAGCCTAGAAGCCTTGCAGCATCAGGAGAAGGTAGGGGTTGTTGTGGCAGGTCAGGCACTGCAGCTGCAAAAGGACCAAATACTTCCTCAGCAACCAGCTAGGGAGTTTACAGGGACTTGTGCCTAGCTCTCCTACCCACAAGTTTTTCCAGCTTTGCTGAAATGTTTCCGTCCTCTCCTTTACATCAGTTCTCATTTTAACTCTGCCTTCAAACTGAATTATTTCTGGAGTACTTGTGATATTTTAAGCCTTCCTACACCCTCAGAGACTATTATCTCTCTGCTTCTCCATGTAAATAAAGCTTGGAAGCAGAGCTCAAGTGATGGTCACAACACACATGATTACAACTGGAGGACCTCAGGACTTTCAGTCTTCTACCATCACTGTGTATCAAAGGTCTTTCCATGTGTTTTCAACATAACTTTCATCTTCTAGTTAAGGTCTGTTCAGGTTCCATGTTTACTAAAGACTTCTATTATAAGGTAGGTAAGGATCTTCCACACTAGTTAATGCTGTCAAAAATTAAAGTGTTGTAAGGCAAATTAGGTGCTTTATCACTCGCTTGTAATGAGAGGAAGTGTTTCATGATTCTGAAATAAAGCTTTCCCCTTTTTTGCTCTGAAATCACTAGTCATTCACTACTACAGTTTCACAAAACTACTAAAGAATTTGTTTTCAGCTGCTCCAGAAGAAAGGTACAAATAATCCTGAAGTCTTATAACCCTACACTGAAGCAGATCAACAGAACCTGCTGCAGTAGATAATGAGTTGAGCAGCTACAGATACTCCAAACACATCAGATTATTTCTGTGGCAATTTCCCATATTGTCACTTTGTGCCCCAATGCTTTTGTGCCTTGAGTCCTACAGAGCCTGAGAAGTGTGTAGAACTCCTACTGCACCAAAATGGTGTGTTTTACATTAATGGGCAAGAGTTAGAGCAACTACATACGATGAAGCACACTGTATTTGCTGTTACTTTTTCCTGAGGCCACTCATCCATAGCAAAGAGGGATCAGAAAAGGAATTTTTAATGTCATTTCATTTCAGATGCATGAAAACCATAATTGAATGCCTACTGCCCATGAGTTCTGCCTGCTGTGGGACATTTACTATTTAATGACTCACTGAGGAGGGTGCCCATAAGCGAGCCAGCATGTACAAATCCAAGAAGCCAGTCACCATTCCTGCTTCCTGCCAATTGCCATTCCCTTCCTTAATGGGCCTGTTGAAAGTATGTCAAATACTAGGTGGACCTCGTAGCTGGCAGCCAAGTTTCTCCTCCCATTCTCTGGACACTGCCATAACTACCTCTAATCCTTAGCAAAAAGACTCAGCAACCAGCACTTTTTGCATATCTCCTTGGATTCACAGTTCAACTCAATAACTAAGGGGCCCAAAGAAACAGGATGGCAATCTGCTCATGAAGACAAACAAAAGCCTGCAGGTTCTCCAAATGTTTACTCCCTATTTGCTAGAGAAAACTCCTCCCAATGTGTTCACAATTTTTAGTGCTTTGGTTTTCAGATAACACAAAGCCTTCACAGGAGTGAGTGCCAACTCCCAAGCTTTTAACAACTGACTGGGTAACTGGATCCCCAGACTTAACAACGTACATATGGCAAAACTTACTTTGTCTCTCATATTCCAGCAAAAAGACCCCCAGTTAAACAGTCAGCCTTTGAAAGGAGCCTGAGGAACAATTGTGACGTTCATATTCTCAATCCAAGGGCACACAGAAAGAGATTCTCTGATTCTCCTCTCTTTCAAAAACAAATGCATATGGACTGTTTTTCAAGTCTGTGAAAGAAAAAGATATTCCTATACATTTCCAAACTGCACATCAAAGCCTTTGCATGTTACACATTCCTTATCTGTAAGTAAACCAACAGGAAGAGCTGTACATTTCAAGTGATGAAGCTTCAGAAGCAATGGCAGCTAATGAAAGAAGCTAGCATCAAGAAATCCATAGAAACTCCTAACTCCACATGCATTTCCTAGTAACAATACAGAGAAAAGAGGTGGGAACAGAAAATGAAAAGAGCCTTGTCAGGCAAACCAGGTTGATTCCCGTTAGGACAGGCAGCCCAGCTCTATGATCTTTCAATCTTAAGCTTTCCAAATTCACTCTGAGTGATGTCCATTTGAGCAGTGCTGTAGACCTTTGTTTTTCTGCACTTCACAGTTTCAGGTATGCAGCACATGCTCAGAGAATTCATATCCACTGGTTGTAGTACCAATACCTATTTAGATTAAATGGCTGGCTTTTCCTCCTCATTTTTAACTTTTCAACAGTTTCTTGGAATGCAACCATATGCAATGCAGTGTTCCAATGAATACTTCAAAGGTCATGATCAACACTTTAAAAGTCATTGAGAGCAGCCCTGTAGAGAAGGATTTGGGGGTGACAGTTGACAAAAAACTCGACATTATCCAGCAATGTGCACTTTGCACATTGTAGCCAAGAAAGCAAACCACATCCTGGGCTGCATCAAAAGGAATGTGGCCAGCAGGTCAAGAGCAGTGATTCACCTTCACTAGTCTTGTGCTTGTCCTCTGCAGCTGTCCACCTGGCAAACAGAATCTGTGAAACTACTACCTCAAAAGCAAACCACCAAAACAAGGCTTGCTTTTTGGTCACCTCAGTTCCTCATTTCAGCTTACCACAACTGTGTCTGCTTACCAGTTGTGAAGAGGCAGGAGAGGAAAAGGGAAGAATGTTCCCGTACCTACAGAGGTGAATACAGCCTCCAAATCTACTTTGTTTGCCTAGCTAGAGAAGCTCTTCTACATTCTCCTTTAATATGGACTGCCCAGGGACTATCTCATCCAGTTTTGGAAGAAAGAATTAAAATGCCTTTCTCTGAAAAGTGGATCAGAATTTATATGCATCAATAAACATATTATCACACAGTAAGATTACATACATTGTCGTTCTTGCCCTCAAATCACACTGCTTTGGTGACTTAGCCTTGATCACATGTGGTCTCATTTCTCTTCCAGACATTTCCTCGTGTCAATTCCCAAGCTTATACTGTTGTTATTCATTCCTATTGCACAATTTCATAAGGCACCTCATTTTTATCAATCCAGCATTCCTTACTGTCCAGCTCTTGCACGACTTTGCAGTTTTCCTCTGAAATACTAATTCTTCAAGTTTGCTTATCATAGCTCAATTTTATGGTGTAAACAATACCAGCACCACTTTCAATCTTGAGAAATACTTCTTGCAAGTACCTTTCAAACCAATAGTTCCTCTTCTGACTCAAATCTGTTTCTGCTTCCTCTCCTACTCTTTACCCAAGTACCAGCTCTTGCACTAATTCTTCTGTATCTCTACCTTAAAAATAAGTGTGATCCATTATCAAGTTCCCAGCAGGTTAGAGCTACTCCATTTCTTTCACAGTGAAAGGAATTCAATCACTTATTCTTACAAAAGATGCAGGTCAGTCAGGCATGATCTATCTTTAGCAAATGCACACAGGACTCAGTCTACTTAGTTTCATGTTGGTAATTAATTCTTTCCTTCAAAAATTCTCTAGAGTCTTGCATACTACTGATGTCAAACTCATTAGGTTATAGCTGTGCTGCTCCTCGCCTCCAGTTCTTTTAGGAAATGTTCTCCATAGTTCAGTAAAAAAATCTGCTACGTCAGAGGTAGGATACATTTAAAATTAGATTTCTGTTTAGTTTTCCCTTAGGAAGTGTGGCTGGTTGTGGTTCTACTCATTGTCATTCTATTCCTGCAGTTCTTCTCCCTGTGACTCAGCTGCCCTGTCCCCTTCCCAAACTGCCTTCCTTTTCAGCTTCTCCAGGTAATTTCTTGAGATGAAGAAAACCTCAGTTCAGAGATATTCCGACCTAATTTTTGACACCACCTCAAAAATACTTCTTATTTTACTGGAAACAAAATAAAATTCACTGCTACTAATTTATAGTTTGGGGGGTTGTTTGGGTACTTTGTTCTTTTTTTTTCTTACATCACCACTGGTTAATGTGCAAAAAAATTAATACACACTCCAGAAGAACAGAAGAAAAAAAAAAGCCTAGGCCTTTTCCAAGAGGCCAACAAGGAGAGGGCAAAAATATGCTCTCCACCCTACAGATACCCAACTAAGGTTCACCTTGTAACAGTGTTTGACAAGAAAGTGCCTGATAAATATCACAAGCCTGACAACCAAGATGATCTAATTACTTCACAGGATCAGATCCTGTGAACATCTATATACAAACAGTGCCCAGACACCCTGAGGAGAAAGGATGAATTTGAAAACCACGTACATCTTTCAGAAATTGAGTTATTTCACCTTAGATTCTGAGGAATTGTGCTTGGATTTTTTGCTGAAGCAGTAATTTAATTCTCAGCTACCTTGTATGGAACGTGTTTATGTCAGATCAACCCTTGTATAACAATAACCATCATATTCATTAGTGTCTTGGCAATTTTTATAAAGGCCAAGAAGTGGCTATGGAAAAAGACTCACTGGAAATCCAATATTATGTCTGTCTTCTCTTATCATCGCAAAGCAACTGTGCAGGCAGCCCAGCTGGGCAACTGCATCTCCTGCTTCAAGGGTTAAAAAAGAATTAAAACAAACAGAACATAAACCAGCTACGAAATACATGACATAAAATTCTACTTTGGCCACACGCAGCAGTCAAGCATTTATGAAAACCGGAAAGAGGCAAAGAAAACTTAAATCCAGGGTGGGCTTGTTACCCTGGGGCTGTTTGGTACAAGATGCACCTGTGAGCACTCAATGATGGGCCGGCAGGGATAGAGGAAGGTAGATTAAAACACCATTTGGGGGTTTTTCCTCAGAATCCTCTGTCTGAACGCATTAAACACGCACGACTCGGAACAGATACGGTGCCACGGTGCGCACCACGGTCGCCTCTCATTCCCAGGAGCTCACCCCGCCGGCCCTCGCTCCGCCTCGCTCCCGGCGGGAGCGCCGAGGCCGGGCGGGAATGGAGGCAGCTCCCTGACCACGAACTGCCCGAGGCGAGCCGAGTCACGGCCCAGCCGGGCACCCCCGGCCGGGGGAGGCCGCGGCCAAGCGGGGCCTCGCCAGCTCGCAGCCCCTCCTTTACCGCCCCCTGAGTGGAGCGCAGCCCCCCGGCCCCGCCGGACGCGCCCCTCCCGCGGCGGCTCCCGCAGCCGGGCAGGCGCCGCTCGGCGCGGGGGAGGGGAGCGGGGCAGGGCCGGGAGAAAGCGCAAGAGCGGAGCGGAGAGGCGGGCGTCGAGGGACACCCGAGCCCTCTCACCTGGCAGCCCTTCTTGTGATGGAAGCCCACCACCACGATGTGCAGCACCGGGCCCCGCTTCTCCATGGAGCAGCCCGGCGATGGCCGCGCCGGAGGATGCCGCCGTGCCCGGGCTCTCGCTCCGCCCCCCGGGGTCCGGCGGGGACGCAGCCCCGGCCGCCTGCGCTTCCGCACCGCCCGGCCCGGGAGGGCGGGCACGGCCCTCAGCGCCGCCCTCCGCCCGCCCCGCCCGGCGCCGAACTCGGGATTACTTGGGGTGGGCAGGAGCTGCTCGGTCGGCAAGTCCAGGTCGTACAGATTAGTGGCAGCCCTGGAAGGAGTCTAGGGGTTGTGTCAGTACAGTTTACTCGTGTTGGTTGCTGAAGGTTAAAACTGAGGAAAAAATCAAGGTAAGGCTTCTTCCCTCAAGGGGCTAAACCTCCAACAAGAGGAGGCTCAGGAGCGATCGTGGCTCTCTACGAGCACCTGAAAGGAGGCCCTGGCCAGGTGGGACTGGTCTCCTCTACCGAGCCTGCAGTGAGAGGGCAAGAGGAAATGGCCTTAAAATGAAACAGGGGAGATCCAGGTTACATATTAGAATAAAAAAAAAATAAAATCAGTGTTAGTGTGGTCAGGCATTGGAATAGGCTGCCTAGGGAGGTGGTGGAGTCACCACCCCGGGGTGTTTAGGAGGTCTCTGGCTCTGGATGATGTGGGTTACGTGTTACAGTGGCAGTGCCGGATGGACACATGGACTGGATGATCCTAAAGGTCTCTTCCAACTTCGATGATGATTCTGTGATTCTATAAACATGTCTTAGTGTACCTTAGAAAGAAGGCAGTTCAAAGACTTGTCCAAGACCATGGGCAAATTTAGTGTGAGAGGAAAAAATAAAATTAAAGAACTATATCTTACTGCTCTCACACCATGCTCACTCTTTAACACCTTTGTTGTGATTAAATTCTAACTGCTTTGGTAGAGGCTGTAATCTTAATAATTAAGATTCTCTGTGGAAATTGGAGGAAGATAATCTTCTTGAAAGAACTATAAAAGAATTGTGCTTAAAAAAAGTCTCATCACTAACACAGTACCCAGGGGCTCAAATGATAACAATACAGCATGTAATCACATATTGTTTTTCAGCTTCAACAGAAGTGCTGTTATAGAAAACGTATACTGCAGGGAGCACAGGATAAACTACAAGGAGCAATCCTTCTGGCAAAGGAATGGTTTCTTATTAGTATTAGCCTGTAATTGTCAGTTTACTATAATTAAAAAAAAAGAAAAATGCATTAAATATTGGCCATTATCTCCTGCAGTAATGAGATATCCCCCAAAAGATGCATGTGAGTGTTTACGGTTCATTCTCATTTCATTCAGGAAAGTGCAGTCTGGCATCACTCTTACTGTTATGGATTATGCATTATAGAGGCATCTCAGTGATACTACTGGATAATGGTGGCTTATGGCTTCTCTGAATAGATTATTAGATTTATTTTTTTTTCTGCTTGAAATTCTCTTTCCTGCTAAAGCAATAAAAATGTTGAACTGAAAGCATCAGTCTAGTCTAGGAAGATGAACTAGTTGGCATAATTGATGTTGTTTTCACAGTCACACTGCGTGCATTTATGGGAAAGAAAGACAAGTGAGAGCTGCTATGAAACAGCTCTCAGAAAAGTCTTAGAATTTTCCTAAGGGAATTTTCTTTCTCTATGCATAGGTAACAAATAGCAATGAAAACTCAGCCCTACAGTTCTTCTGTTACTCAGAGACTTTGCTTAAGAACCACCAGCTATGATATCATTACCATAGTAATAGTAATTTGTTAGTCATTCTTCAAGTCATAGCAATAAGGCAGAGTTCTCAGCTTACGTGCAGTGAGACTTCTCGAGATGGATAACCTTTCCCTGGGCAGTATAATAGTTTATGTCTGCAAGTAACACCAGAGCTAAGCAGTGCCCATGGCAACTGGTAGCTCCCCTCTATTTGTTAGGTATAGCCCAGCTTCCTGAAGAGCAAAGCTCTGAATTTGTGGAGACAAGCACGTGAATAAAAAATAAATGTCCTTTGATTTCTGTTGAAGAAAAGCATAGATAAAACCCTGGCATGGATCTGAGGGTTGTATCTAATTTCTTCTGGATGGCAAGCTCACTTTGTTTTCGCAGTGTGTTTTCTTTGAAGCTCTTATCCAAAATGAATGCAGTAATTTGTAGAAAATGAAAAGAATCTCTTTTTTTTTTTTTTTTTTTTTACAGTCAACAAGACCAAATGTAATTTGAATTGTACACTTAGTTGCATTAGGGCATCATGATGTAGGAGGCAGTGTTCCAAACAGGCTTCCCCATGGAAAATACTGTATTTGATCCTATGGGAATGATGGTGTCATTCTCATGAGATTGATAGGATACATGGAAGCAAAAAAGGGGAGCTTGGATTGTTAGGGACATTTGCAGACACAAATGCAATGTATCTTCTGTAACTTTAAAGAGGCTTAGATTTGGATGGCAGAAACATTGCTCTCAAATCCTGACTGTTCTCCTCACACAAATACTGTCTTGTCCTGACCCCTGTTGACATTTTCAGTGCCCCGGGGTCCCCACTCACTTTGGCTAGAAGGGTTCACAGACCTCTAAGTCCTGCTTCTTCAAGTTGGATGAGAGATGTTTGAAGAAGATAACTGGTCAGAATTGTTTCCTTAGAAAATATTGGTTATGAGTGGTAAAGCAGAGATGTGTTCCAGTGGGTTATGAGGGGAGCAGAGAGAAGCTTGAGACCCCAGGTGCAGCTGTTAATTATTTGTGAAGTAGACACTGCTCTTTGGGGGCCCTGATCCAAATGCTCCCCCTCCAAATACTAGCCATGAAAGGTGATCATTTTGTTTGCAATTCTGTGCTGTTTTCCTCAGAACCCAATTTCTTCTCTGGTGTCCTTTGTGGAAGCTCTGGAGGTTGACAACAGTAAGCACAAAAATCGTTATCACAGCCTAATGCACACTGCAGGTGGGATATGGATGGTCTGTTACCTCCTTTTCTTCTTTTCAAGACTGACATAGCACTAAGTACAAGAGACAGCTAAAGCCAGACAACACTGACAGGAACGGATTGCAGGCTGAAACAAAAAAGAAATAATGAGCATATGGTACATTCCCACAGTGGTTGTCAAGACAGACAACAAATATCTTTGAAGGTGGGCTAGAGAAATTGAAAGCAGACAGATTCCAGGATGGTGATCAGCCACTGACTGCAGTTTGGGTTTGGCTGGCAGCTCAGAAAGTTGGCGATCCACTCAGTGGGGAGGGTAAATGGAAGTGAAGGAAAAAACTGTACAAGATACACATGTATCCCATTCTGTTCCTTTTCTTACTCTGGCTGTTATTGCCACAGCCAGAAAAGGAAACAAAATGCTTTTTAGTCTGATCCTGTATGAAAGCTTTTTGGTACCTGTTACTGGTTTCATCTTTTCCCAGCATCTCATTTGCCTTTGGGTCCCTGCATTGGCAAAAGCGTAGGGGCAAAGGTATCAGTGAAAGGGAGGTTCATCTGATCAGTGTTTTGAGCTGTTCTCTTGTTACACCTTGATCATTCATGGGTTGGTGTCTTTGTGGCTGGTACTTAAAAGCGTGTACTTCTGTTCTTTTGTGCTTCATTTCACTGGGGTCCCTTTGCTAACAAGTGTGCAGAAGCAGCCAAGGTAAGCACTTCCAGGTGCAGGGATCTTTGCAGTACAGAGCAGGCAGATGAACCCAGATCAGCAGGAGCTGAGGCTGTTACCACAGCTCAAGCCTTCTTGAACATTCAGTCATTCCATTCATGCACAGTCATTCCAAGCTCTGTAACTAGGAGCTGTTGAAGAAGAGGAATGAGAGCAATCCATGGTTGAACATGTTTTGGCCCAACCAAATGCCAACACTGTTACTGATGCCATGAGTACCTTAGAAAGGCTATACAAAATCCCCATAAAAGTTGCCAGTCAACATCACTAGTGGCAATGTGTGTAGGTAACATCTTTTTCTGCAGAGCTTGCTGAGGAACCTGAAGAAGTGATGCTGCCAGCATATACCATGTGCTGAAGCAGAGGACAGAGAGGTGCAAGCTCATAAGAGCACAGCTCCTGTCAGGTCTTTTAGGCCAGTTTCAAGTACTGTAGAGCTGCTTATGCCCAGGAACAACCTTTGTGTATATGGTCCATCTTTCTGCACTCCCTTGATTGCTACATGGATGTTATTTTCAGTTCTGAGGACAGACATGGATGCCCTTCCCTGAGGGCATGCTCCAGGGCCTCCTGTAAACATGTCCTGAGTCGTCTTTGTTGAATGTAGATTCCACCTGTGACTTGTGTTTACTGAAAGAGATTTGGAAGGAGTCAGGCTTTATCTGTCTCAAGAGTTGTTCCAGACAATTTTGATGGAATTTTGTCACTTGTTCCTGACTGTGTCTGAAGTAAATAGAAATTAGGTTAGACTTGTCACCAATACAGCTGCCTACTCAAAATTACCCATTAATCCTAAATTGGTCACTGCTGCTTTTAAGGCCATTAGTTAATGAAAATGCACTGCAGGCTGTGGTCAATAAGATAAACACAGTGTTGAGGAATGCTAATTGCAAAGGATCCTATTTTTCCCTCTCAAGCTGCGGAAGAAGAGCACTTTTCCCTTGGGGCCACTCTGCTCCGTAAAGTGCCTGGATGGAACAGCTGCCCAAGTGCAGCAGCCCTCCTGCCTGTGTATGTTCCAAACAGCCTTTTGCCAGCTTTCTGCTTCCTGGTCTGTTAGTCATTTAGCTGTGTCATTCCAGTGCTCTGCTTTCACGGCTTGTCTGGATATGGAAGGTGATACTGGCATTTGATGTGTCCACCAGCATCATGGGAGAAGGCCATTACATCCCTTCATTCCATTCATAATGGGACAGATTCAATAATCTCTATTCCCTCTGTCTGTGGCTCTCTAATATTGCATTTCTGCTGTGACAGATCTGATCTCCTGCAGGAGAGGACAATTGTCTTGAGGACAATTAATGGATAAAATCCATAGTTTCAGTGTTTACTTCCTTTTACTTACACTGGAAAACCCCAAACGCTGTCAACATTACTTTCATCCTCTCCTTAGGTGCAATCAAGGTTCAATACAGCTGGGCCACCTGCAAAGGGTTAGATCTTTTCCCATACACTCAGCTGATGCATGCCAGGTTATTTTTCTGCATTTTATAAATTTTTTGGGTGATCCAGGTGAAAGACTCTGGTGATAGTTACCCCACATGGAGTACTGCATCCAGCTCTGCAGTCTCCAGCACAAGAAGGACATGGACCTGTAGGAGTGAGTTCAGAGGAGAGCCACCAAGATGATTAGAGGGATGGAGCACCTCCTATGAGGAAAGGCTGAGGAGAGAATTTGGATTACTCAGCATAGAGAAGGCTTTGGGGTGTCCTAATTATGGCCTTCCAGTACCTGAAGGGAGCCTACAAGTGTTTGTAGTGACAGGACGAGGGAGAACAAGTTCAAACTGAATGAGAGTAGGTTTAGATTAATTATTAGGAAAACATTCTTCACTGTGAGGCTCTGGAACAGGTTTCCCAGAGAAGTCGTGGATGCCCCAGTCCTGCGAGTGTTCAAAGCTGGGTTGGATGGAGCTTTGAGTAACCTGATCTAGTGAAAGGTGTCCCTGCCCATGCCAGGGGGGTGGGACTAGATGATCTTTAAGGTCCCTATCAACCCAAAGCATTCTGTGGTTCTGAGTTGTCCTGATATCATGCTAATGCTTTGCAAAAATCCATGTTTAGTGAAAAAGCCTTGGGAAAAAAATCTTAGGTGGTGTAAATAAACTTGAGACATTTCCCATCTCGCCTAACTGCACCTACCGCTTCAGCAGCTCATTGCTACACAGCAGTTTTCCAAATTGCACCTGAGCCCGTAGGAAATACAAAGTTAAGTTTTAAAAAAAGGAAAAATCTCCTTTATCTGGTTTTGCGGGCCGCTGGTCACGTGGGTGCGCCGCCGCCAATCGGAGGGCGCCGCGGGCGCTCGCGAGGCTTCGGTCTCCATGGCAACGCTGGGCCCGCAGCCGTCCGAGCGCCGGCGGAGCGGCCGCCATGGTGAGTAGCGGGAGGGGGCCGCCGCCGCCGCCCGGCGTCCCCGCTCCGTCCCGCCGTCCCGGCACGGAGGCGCTCCGCGTCGGGCGGCCGGCCCGCAGGCGGGGCTCGGGGGCGGCCTGTCGTCATGAGGGAGCCGCTCGGGGCAGCTGCGGCCGCCACCTGCCCTCCTGGGCATCCCTGCCGTCCTGCGGAGGCTCCTAGGGCTTGAGGTTTTTGAGGGATCCGGTGGCCTATCTGCGTATCAGCGTGGGTGACTCAGAGATCAGGAGTGGCCTGTGCTTATGTGTTTATTTATTAGTATAATTTCCTTTCTGTCTGTAATGAATAGAAGCTTTTCAATTAAAAAATACACCAACCCTCCAGCAACAGCAAAGAGGACATTAGTTTAGCTTCCCATAAGATCCCTCATCTGCAATATGTGGGGCTTTGTGGGCGACATCGGGCTTGCAGCCGCGTTATAAGAGCTGGTTTTATTTAGTGCTGGTGCTGGTTCCTCAGCTGCATTTAGTTCCCGGAGTATTGATTGTTCATCCAGGTATGCCAGGATTGCATTGTCACTGGAGCTTCCCTAAGGACAAGGTGAACTGTTTTGTCTGAGTTACTACATGCCTGTCTCTCTCCAACACCAGCCATGCTAACAAAGTACATCGGAGTAAATTAAATGAACCTGCCTTTGCATCAGCTCGCCGGGGACTGTGGTGATAAACTTCCACTGATGCCCTGTTGCGCCTCCTTGTCACTCATGCATGAACAGTGTAGTTCTGATGTGATTACTCATGCCAGTAGTTCTTTGAAATACAGGCATGCATTAAAGGGCTACTCAGCCAGGTCTGAAATTACTTTCTTGTTAATTTGTGCTGGCAATATTTGTCTATGTATGTGTTGGGAAGCAAATTCAGATTATCATTTGTGATCTCCTTCATCAAAAACAGCATGGCCAGCAGGTTGAGGGAAGTGATTCCCCCCTCTGCTCTCATGAGACCCTGTCTGGGCTGTTGCATACAGTTCTGGTGTTTCCAGCATGGGAAGGACATGGAAGTGTTGGAGCAAGTCCAGAGGAAGGACATGAGGCAGACAAGAGCACTGGAGCACTTCCCCTATGAAAACAGACAAGTTGGGGGTGTTTAGCCTAGAGAACAGAAGGTTGTGGAGAGACTGCCTAGCAACCTTCCAGTATCTGGAGGAGGCCTACAAGGAAGCCAGGGAGGCACTCTTCATCAGGAACTGCAGCCATAGGACAAGAAGTAATGGGCACTAGTTGAAAGAGAGTAGGTTTAGATTAGATATACAGAAAAAATCTTTATTGTGAGGGTGATGAGGCACTGCATCAGGTTGCCCAGGGAAATTATGGATGCCCCATCCCTGACAGTGTTCATAGCCGGGTTGGATGGACCGCTGAGTAACCTGGTCTAATGGGAGGTGTCCCTACCCATGGCAGGGAGTTAAAACTAGATAAGCTTTAAGGTCCCTTCCAACACAAACGCTCTGTAAATCTATAATTCTGTGAGAAGTCTCAAGAGTTTACATAAAAAGTAACAAACATAACATACTTTCTCTGGGTTTTTTATTAGTACGTCTATGGAAGATACATCATTCAGCTACCTTACACATATGCAATGCAATACCTAGATGTGTTTATCCTCTCCTGTACAGTCCTGCTGGTTCTGATCCTCTGATTGCCTCTGTCTCTCTGATTTTTTATGATTTTTTTGAGGTTACTTGAGCCCTTGCTTCCAAGTACTGGAGCTTTCTCAACCTCTTAAGAGAGGCGTATAGGGATCAGACATATGAAAATATCTTGTTTTTCACCATGCTAGTTAGCATGCTAACCCTGTGAAAGCAATCACAGAAACTAGTCAGAAGGCAGGTATTCACAGTAGTTAAGCTCATTTTTCCGTATGTTTGTCTTTGTGCTTGTGTCCTCCTCCGCAGGCAGAGCTGGGCGTTAATGAGCACCACCAGAACGAAGTGGTCAGCTACATGCGCTTCGCTCGTTTCAAGCGTGGCATGTGTCTCAAAACAGTGGATTCTTGTTTTCAGGACCTCAAGGACAGCAGGTACTGTGTGGGGTGGCTCTGAGCGAGAATAAAGCAAAATATGCTAGCAGCAGTAGCAGGTTTGAATACTTTATGGGCTGACTTTTCTCCTTTACATTTGTATGTTCTTGTATTTTCCAGAAGTTACAAGTCAAATGCTTTTAACCCCAAGTTGTTCAGATTCTTAGGAATTAACATTGACAACATGACATTGCTTCATATCTTGCTTCTGCTATCTAAATTCAATGTAAGGCTGAAGCTGAATTAGTATTTATGATTTTAATGATTTAAAGAGAAAATTCAAATACAATATCCAATTAGTAATGCTGTGGTCATCTAATAATGACAGAAAGTTTTTAGAAAATATTGCATTATATGAGTGGTACCTGTGTAGTGAAATCTCATAACAAGGCAGAATTGTTACCTTTACCATACCTGACTCATCTTGACCTCTCTGTTTAGACTTGTTGAAGAGACCTTCACAGTTGACGAGGTGATAGACATGCTGGATGGACTGCAGAGTGTTGTACACAGTGAAGTGGAGTCAGAGCTCATAAACACAACTTATACCAACGTTTTACTTCTGCGGCAGCTCTTTTCACAGGCTGAGAAATGGTACCTGAAGTTACAGACAGACGTCTCTGACTTGGAGAATCGGTAACAGCTGTTGGACTATACTTTCAACAACAAGAAAACTTCAAACTGTTGACTATTTGCATTCTTTATGTAACCATAGAAACCTGTTCTTTTACTGTTGGGTCAGTGATAGATTAGCTTTGATGTTTCCATCTATAAAATAGCAAGATACAAAATAATTTCAAACTTGTGGGCAAGATGTTTTATTAGTAATATTCTTACTTGATTTAATAATTTAAGAGCAGGTGACTGGACTCAATTTAAAAAAATTTGTTGTCTGGTTAGATTATATTTTAATTAAGGATGCTAAATCTATTGTAATGCATGTATCATGCCATTGCATGACATATTTGTGGTATTTGTGTAGGACTCCACCCTGTACTTCTAACAAGAATTTTACATGTAAGAAAAAGCATAGCACTAGCCTGTTAAAATGTGTTTCATAGCATAGCTCTTAGTAAAAAAAACTCTCCTTACATTTTTCTTAGCTAAATAAATGCCTTTTTATTTTATTTTTTTTTCAAGAGAATTATTGGACCAGGTTGCTGAGTTTGAAAAGTCAGAATATACATCTTCAAACAAAAAGGTAGAATTTTATTTTAATCAAATTGTAATCAGATGTCATGTGGAGTCATGACAGATGTTTAAAATACTTAGTATTGACTCTTTGCGCTTAAGAGGAAACCAAAACCAAAACACAAACCCCATCCTTTTTTTTTTTCAAAACAGTCTTTGTAACTGTCCAAAAAGTACTATTTTGTATTTCAGCACCAAGGTTCCCTCTGAATTGCCTTGGCTGTTTCCAGAGTGCCTGTTCTGCACTTTTGGGGTGTGCCTCACATATCTCATCCCAAGATCAGCCAGACCAGGGATGTGTTGAAGCATCTGCTTCTGGGTTCCCTTTCCGGGGCACCTGGTGTGAGAATGGGACATTCACTTGTCCCAGCATGAACTCAAGAGCTGCCAAGATTGCACAGCACAGATATCCCTCTAGCTTGTCTTGCATGAATATGATTGCATCTTATTTCTATTAGATTTGTAGCATAAAGGTGTATCTATATATTATGTGTGTGTGTGTGTGTATATATATATATATATATATATATATATATATATATATATATTATGTGTGTGTGTGTATATATATATATAAATGTATATATATATTATATTGTATTTATATAGATATTATTTTTAATACCTTAAGTGTGAAATAATTTGAAGCTTTGTAGATACTTTATACTCTTGCAATCACTCAAATATTATGTTCTCCTTACTCCTTTGTCTTTTGGTTTCTGCAGGATTGTCAGTATTTTGTAGAATCACATTTGCGATACTTCTGTCTTTATGCAGGATCTATGTTTAACTTAAGCTCAAAGTGAAGATCATAACTTAGGAGACAAGGAAGCAGTAAAAAATGAATTTGAAATAAAAGGTTGTTTTTTTTATTTGCTTTGCAAAAGAAAGCTGAATTGAGTATCTGTAGTTATTTTACAGGCTAAAGGAGTACTTTTATGCCTCCTGGAAATCTGTATAATTTAATTTTTCACCTTTTTTATTTCTTTAGTCCACTGCAGATCCTGTTAAACCAAAACTTGCTCCATTAAATGAAGGTGGGTCAGAGCTGCTAAACAAGGTAAGAACTTGACTGTTCATGCAGTTGTGGTCAATGATCATTCTGTTTATGCAAATGAACTGAATAGCTGTACAGTAATATTTGTATAATGTGTCTGTCACTGTACTGACTTCATGGTAATATACCTCAGAATATGAAGTAAAACACTAGTAAATTATTAAATACTGTAAAGCATCAGAAATTTATTGTGCAGTTATGGTCTCTAACACGTATTACAATATTAACCCTTCTTTTGCCAAGACATTTTGATCTTTGTAGAAATTTATTTTTCCATTTAATAGAGTAAATTATTATATTAGTTCTATGGACCTCTCTGGTGCTTCAACAAAGAAATAAATTAAAATATGTAGATGGCTGAAATTACTGGGTTGTTGAACATTTTCTGTATCACTTGAAGTCAATCTCATTACATCCATTCTTTTTTGTTTTGTAAGTTAGTTAAATTCCTCCTGAAGAAACAGGCACTTAAAGAATTTGGATTTTGAAAACATCTGATTTCTCACTTGCTAAACATTTTCAGAATTACACTTTCCAGTACTCAATATTATCAGTAGTTTTTATTAGGTATTGTACTCATTTCATTCAGCTGAACTTTTCTAAAATGTCACACTTCTTGCAATACCCTTATAAGTTTTTGATAATCAAGATAATTAGCAAGGCGTTTTATTTTCTGTCTTCTGTCCTGCATTCCCAAAATGACGTGTTGAGTACGTCTGTCTCAAGCTGTTATTATTCACTGCAACAATTAAAGCATTCAATAATTCAGACTTGTATTTTGCTTATAGGTTAATGTAGTTCTTTTTCAAAAGTAATTTCAAAATCATAACAGTTTTTCTTGAATATGTACATCTGTTGTCTTTTTTTTTTCCCCAAATCATTCAAAGTTCATGTGGTGAATTTACTCTGACTGATAAAACATGGGTATTTCATGTGACACAGGAAAGGATATGCAGTAACCTGGTATTTGTCTCTTTTGAAAAGGAACTGCAGATAAGTTTTTGCTTGCCTGTTGGTTGAAAATGTGAATTATGAGCAACAGTGAGATTTTCCTCCCTGAACATGCGTTTTTTAAATCATGAATTTTGATACTAACAAGATACTGATCTCAGTAATCTCAATGTGTTTAAGTGAACAGCCCTATATGTTACAGTAGAATTGGAGATCTAAATTGCTTTCTCACTGAGGCTAAAAACCACAATAAATGAATGAATTCTTGATTTCTTATGAAGGCCATTTTTATAAGCATTTAGGATCTCTTTTGTTTTCCTAAGTTATGAAGTGTATTTTCTTCCCTGAAATGTTTGCAAAAGCCAGAATGGCACAAGAGTGCTCACAAGTATTTTCTTGTTCTATAACAGACAGTTGCTCTTCTCCAAGAAGAAAATGAAAAATTGAAGACCAGACTCAGGACCATAGAAACACAGGTAAATTCCCTGTAATCTTGGATGCATAATGTTGGTTACATATTTTAAAAGCATTTAAATAAGAATAAATAAGAATAAATAAGGGTTGTTATTCTTACGTTTTTAGTTAAAATATGTTTCTGAGGTTTTAAATTTTCAATGTTTTCCAGGCTACAGCTGCCCTAGATGAAAAGTCCAAGCTGGAGAAGTCACTGAGGGATTTACAGATGATCCAAGGAGATCAGAAGGTAAATATAATTATATCCTTCTGCTGCCATTTAATGCAACTCTTGCCAGTACATATAAAATATTGGTTTGTATGGTGTGTTTCTTTTCTGGCAAATGCAAGAATTTGAGTTAGTGTTGTTCCTGCTGACATTTTCTGTTCCCTCTGGTATGTCAGTCGGCAGGTCATCTGTAATATTTGTTGATGTTATGATGTATTCAGGAACTATCAGGAAGTAGTATTCCAGAATTCATATTCCCAGGGCTGATACTTGTATTAACAGACAAATCTGCCTGTTTGTTTCTTCGTGTTTATTAATGTAAGAGTGATACCTAACCTGGTTTTTAGAGCAACAATAAAACACTAATTCTTTAACACATTTGTCACTTCATGTTGACATGAGCAAGCCAGACTTGCTGCTGATTTGATTTTTCTGTAGTTCTCCCTGTGTCAGCATACTGTTAAAAATGTTTCACCATTTATTACTATTACTTGAGGTAAGAAGTTACTTGAGATCCTTAATCTGTTTTGTAAATGACAAAATAACCTTTTAACAAAAGGTGAGTTGCTGCTGGCAAAAAAAATGTAAGAAGCCTCAAGTCATGTTGACACAAATTAATCTGTTCAGGTCACTGTAGTATTTTTCTAAGTTTCTACCTTTATTTTTCATTGTGTCTTAATTTTAAAACGTTTCAGTTCAGGCTTTCAGCAAAATTAGAACACTTTAATCCCATTATTTTGTGTAATTGACTTTAAAATTCCTGCAGTATTTACAGATTAGGAGGTAAGGTTCAAAATTATAAAACACTTCTCTTTTAATTTTTATATTTTAATCCTGATTTCTTTTTATTTTGCTTTCTACCTGGTTTATGGTATGTACTTGGTTTTCTTAATATGTAAAAAGTTTACTTAGTAACTTTCAAAATTGTGTTCAATAATATTTTTAATAGGGAACTTGATTAATCAGTCATGGAAAATATTTTCTTTCTCTGTTTTGTTAAACTTCAAATTATTGCAGGTTTAAAATATTAAAGCAGTGTATTAAATCGTGGCTAATACTGTTTGTAGTGTTAAAAGACTGGAACCAAATCTCATTCTGCTTTTCTGGATAAACATGAATTGGCCTCAGTGTCAGGGCTGCTGAGTATCTTCAGCTTTCATGTCCTAATTTGCTCTCTGTAATCTGTCACTTTCTCCCAGTTGCTCGTAAAGCAGTAGATTTCAAACTCTTTGAACAAATAAATGACTGCCAAACCACAATTGATTCTTAAGGACCAACTCATGAGATTGATTTTTTTTTTTAATTCATAGTTAATAGATGGCTCCACATAGAAAGTGTGAGTCACAGTAACTGTAACTGGGAGTAATTCCCAGCAGTAACTGGAAGTAACTGCTTTGTTGGATCAGTTTAATTTAAGGATTTAGAATTTTTGCCTAATTATGTCATGGTTAGAAAGTAGCAAATAAAACATACAAAATGTATGTAATGCTTTTCAACACCACAGGCTTGGACTCTGTCTCAGAAATAAAAAATAAGCTTTTCTTCTGTATGGGTACTACTATCAAGTAGTTTCCTATTCTCAAGTCTTAAGTTTCAGACAGAGAGAGTAGCAGGGCTTTCATAGATTTTAGATTTTGTTGGTTTTTTGGTTTGGTTTTTTTTTTGTTGTTTTGTGCTTCTGGTTCAGCCTCATCCTGAGTTATTACACTTTTGAGTTTGAAATTGAGCTTTAAAACCTAAGAATAATTTGTGTTTGGTTTTTTTTATTTTATTTAAGTGAAAATCCATAGAACAGTTACATGATTATAATGTTTTGTGACCCAGAACTGATGTTCTGAAAATTTGAGTTGTTTCTTCTCATAAGGAAACAGAAAAGTTGCTTTGCAACTTGGAGCCTCTTTGTGTAAGACGTCTGAGAACGGTGCAATGTTGGTTGCATTGGCTGAGAGTGTGAGCCTTAACACTTTCAGCCTTTCCTACATATCCTACACTAACAGCTTTGGAAATGTTTCAAAAACACATTGTAGCGTAGACATTCAGATCTTAAATGGTAATGTACTGTTTCTGTATGGTAAATAACATCTTGTGATATGATACATCCTCTGGCTCTAATTAATTCCTAAAGAAATGAAGTACTTAAGAATTAGAACAAGAACTTAAAATCTCAGCTGAGAAGACATTCCAGCCATCTTTAGAAAGCATTTGTTAACAGTTTTTTGAAGTTATAAATTAGTCCCTGCTCTTTTTTTTTTTTTTTTTTAGTTGAAGCACTTCTGATCTAGGCTCTACAGGAGCAGCTTGTACATCATTATTAGAAATGAAGACATACCTAGTTTATGTGGGATTTTGCACTTAAAATTTTAATTATTTATTCTCTTGAATTTGACATATTTTAAATATTTCTTCTGTTGAAGAATAATGCAAACCAGGATATCACTGAACTGGAAAATAAAGTGGCAGCTTTGAAATCCCAGTTTGAGAAGACTTTGAATGACAGAACTGCAAACCAAAAGTTCTTAGAAGAAGACTTGATGACAACAAAACATGACTTATTGAAGGTTCAAGATCAGCTATCCACAGCTGAAAAGGTTAGTATTTTATTTTTATGTGAAGATTAGTTCCTTACTCCCATTTTAACTGATTAATTTAACAAGCACAAGCTACAGGATGCAGAGTTTACCAGGCCACACTTTTGC
The DNA here is from genome assembly GCF_971803275.1 of Cyanistes caeruleus. Taxonomy (NCBI): domain Eukaryota; kingdom Metazoa; phylum Chordata; class Aves; order Passeriformes; family Paridae; genus Cyanistes; species Cyanistes caeruleus. The sequence goes on from NC_141701.1 coordinate 107,107,354, forward strand.
TCTTGTATTTTTGTTATTTCAGTGGAAAAGCACATTATGCATAAAATAGCAAACACACAACTAACTGCATGGTTATAACTAGATGAATATTAAATAATTGACTATTTGTCTGGATAGATTTTTTTTAATGCAAAGCCTATTCCCAGTCTTCTGAAGACTTTTAGTCTGATTTTGTTAGAAAATGAAATTGGTGTTTCTATGGCTGCCCCAGTAATCTCATTTGAATCTACCAGTTGACTTTATCTAAATTTGAGTACATTACAGAAAACTACTATTGTCAAACTTGAAGAGGGGAAGTAGGCTTTTTTGTTTTTTAATATTTTTGTCTAGTCTTCATAGTATGTAAATAATATGTTGATGTTATTATGTAGGAACTGGAGAAGAAATTTCAGCAAACAGCTGCCTATCGCAACATGAAAGACATCCTCACCAAGAAGAATGAACAGATCAGGGATCTGCGTAGAAGACTTTCCAAGTAGGTGGTGCTGCCCTGTCTGGGTCAACAAGATCCTTGTTCTGGATCCATGTTCTGCTCCCATTTTGTCTGTAAAACAGTCTGTACATTTTCCCTTGGAGAGAACTTCTAATAGGCCATGCCCTGATTTTTGACATTCAGTCCTTTGAATGGATAGTGTGGTTAGGGCTGGTGTGTGCAACAGCAGCTGCCATGTAGCAAGTAATGGGAATTTATTATGGAGAAGATACAGGCTATTTATTCATGGCTGTGGTAGAGAAGGCCTCAGGAGCTACACACAGAGATACAGATGGGAGATGTTCCAGGTGCTTTGGTAAATGTTTGGATTTGTTGGTAGGTCATTCCTTCATTCTACTGTTTGGTAAACTGGCCAGTTTTAAAAGGTGAAAATAGTCTAAAAACTAAATGCATTTGTCTGTGGCTTAAGTCATACAGTAAACTTGGACAGAAATGTGTCAGTGTTGGGTGTAATTTATTGCTTTGGTTTCATATTTTCATTAGAGACAAAATGTCTTTGGGGTATTTTCTAATCTGTTTTAATTATTTTTCTATTTATTCTTTTTTAATCTTCAGATATGAGTCAGAGGACTGAAATACCAAAAAGCATCTGATCTATCAGAAGTTGTCATGGAGAGAAAATGTAGACTGGTATTATTTTTCAATAATTTTTGTTTTGAATGGTGTATTCTTTGCTTCTAATGTTCAAAATAATTCTTTATTAATATTAATTTCACACTGAAACTCTTACCTTATTTCCTTGTAAACTTATAGTTTACAGGTATTAGTTTCTGCAGTGGTGTTTTTAATTGACATTCCTTGAGAAATAGCAAATAGGACCTTGTTGAAGAACTGAGAACATTCCCTACAAAAATGGGAGTTTATTTTTATTAAAAAAGGGGAGAAAAAAGACAAAAAATATATGCATTAGAGTTTTTGATGTCTTCAAGGTGGAAACTCCAGTTGTTATTTTTGTGTAGTTAATGTAGTTATGAAGTAGCATTATATGTAAAAACTGCATCAGTGATAGAGTCAGAGGAATAAAAACAAACACTGATTCTGTAATGTTACTTCACACTGGACATGTCATAGCTCAGCAAAGTGTGATCAGTCACACTTTTCTAGAGGGTGTTCATTAGATTATGAGATAAATATGCTTTATAGCCAAAGTGCTGGACCGTTTCAAATGAAGTTTTGCTTTTTCACTTGAATTGATTTAAAGCAAATTTGAACATCAGAAGACAGAGATTCTGATTTTGCCAGTATTCTTAATATTGCAGTGGTAATCTAAATATGCATTGGAAAGTTAGTGGAGCAACTTAATGGGAAATAAGTTATTTTAGAGGTTTTCATCTCCTTTCTTAATGTAGCCTCACCAGAAAACAGCTTACTTCTCTCAAGTCTTCTCCTTGTAATTCTTTGCCTTGCATTTGTTTGTCAGTCGCCTAATAGTGCATTCTACTTGTTCATTTGTCCTTGTTCATATGTATCTTGTATTTTACTTCAAATAAAATACTATGTTTTCAAGCATTTAATCTTTAAGGAGCTGAGTTTTTTAATGGGAATGTTTTGTATAGCTATTTTAAAAACATCTGTAGGAATGGGTGGCAGATCAGTAAAGAATCTTGCTAGAACTGAGAACATGTAAATTCATGCTCAAAGCCACTTCACATCAAACAGCTGTAAAAGAGAGTACCAGTGACAGGGCAGAGGAGAAGACAGGGTGTTTGTGTTACAGAAACTGGCATTTAACAATGTTTTCCTCAGGAGCTGCTTGAACTGAAATGGATCTTTTTTCCTCATTATTTCTTTAATAAGCAAAGCTGTTAAAATTTATTAACTCAAATCTGCCATATACTTGCAGTCTTAAGTTCTTATTTTTTCTCTAAGTTTAATTTCTCATGTTTTCTGTAAGTTCTCCTGTCTTTTGCCTCCCACTGGTTAAGTGAGGTTGGTTTGAGATAAAGCCCCGTGCCTGTGGCAGGGTATTATTGCTGCAGCACAACAATAGAGTGTTGTAGAGTGGCATCCTCCTCATGCAGTAACAGTTAAGATAATGAAAGGTATTATTTTTCCCCTTGTACAGTCACTAAAATGTTAAGTTCTTAATAGGCATGTACCAAAGAGCTTTCTGGACTGTGTTTGCATGAGTACTTGTCTGGGTGAATGTTGTGGGTTTTACCTTCATAATAAAACTCACTTTAATGAGATCAATTACTATTTCTAGAATGGCAGGTAAAGGGTGAAGAAAGCCAGAGTGTCTCATGACTCCTGCTGGTCTTCTTTTCTCATCAGTCTTTGACTCTAGAATATTGGCTCTGTGATCAGCCTTCATTACCTGCTTAGAAATCTCAGCAAGAAAGTGCACTGTCAGCTTCAGTATATGGCTAGGTCTCAGTGAAGTAAGTTGGCTGTAGGCAAGCATTGGTGCACACCTCTCCTCAAATGAGTAAGGCAATTCTTGTAAAGAGCTGTGCATTGCAAAATTGCAACTCAGACTTTCTGATTTCATGCCTTGCAGGTTGGCAGTTTAGCGAGTGTGAGATCACTGTGATGCTTGCTTTTTGTGCTGCAGAATGGCTAATTCTTGTGTGGAGCTCTTGATGAAAAATACATAATTTTTGATAGGTGGTGTACCTGTCAAAGAGGACCTGGAGTGTTATACTGTGGTGATTTTTTTTTTTCTCTTGAGATAGGTACAATATTTTGAAGATGGGGATGACATCTGAACCTCTCCTGACAGTGCCTGATGTTTCTAAAAGTTCATTTTTTTTCCCCAAGGTGCAAATTCTAATACTGGTTTTAGCAACCTTTGTTCCTTGTAGTGCTCAAATAGACATCATCCATTACTTCTACTTCAGTTGTTAATTCCCTAGTTATGCCTGAAGGGAATGTTTAAAAAGAAAATTTCTGTGTAACTGGCTAGTCTGCAGAAATCGTATCTCTTTCAGGATGGTTTGGGTTTGGGTTTTGGTTTTGGTTTAGTTTTTCTTGCAGACTGAAGAATATAGGAATGAGATCTAGGCATCTCAGCTTTGCTTGTACTGACTCTGACAGCCAACAGCTCTGTGTTCCAGCAGTGACTTCAGAATTGTTAATAAATGAGCCAGTAGTCCTGCATGTTGCCATCTTAATGAGACCATATATTAATCAATGATCTTTAACTGTTCATGAAGTACTCATTAACCTGTTTTTCTCTTGTGGCTAATAGCCATTTTTAAAATGTCCTAAAGTGAATACTAATACATACATTGACACTTAACCTGCAAGTGCACCTTCTTGTTTGATAGACTAGTATTTAAAACAGCTGAAATTTGGACATTTCGCACATACCTTGCTTTTGGGAAACACAGTCATCTTCCTGGAACTTAGATTTCAGTCCAGCCAAAATGTTTGTAAGATTCCTTAGTCTGATCTCCCTTTTCTGGCATTATCAAGGACAGGTCTTGACTTCTGTGTGATATGAAATGCTGTGAAACCACAGTGAAATCTTTACTGCCTCAGGAAGCAAATGTGAATCATGTTGAGGTATCAGCTGAATGGATCAAGCTTAGATGGTTTGATCTGGTCTAGAAGGATGTGCCTTCTAAAACATTTTGAAGTAATTTGAAGGTAAGTTTGTATATGAGCAGGTAAGGGCTGTTATTATGATTGTTACCATAGTTATTTTTTAACTGACTTTGAGAGCAGAGAATGTGCATAGGGAGTTACCCTATGATTGTTAATTTTGACAACGTCCCAGGAAAAGTGTTGTCCCAGAATTCTTGCCCTGCTCTGGCTGCCTACAGACTCTCCCTGAAGACATCTAGATATGCTCTCCTTAGAAGGGTCTCCTCTTGGACGTATCCTGACTCATTAGGCAACTTCTTTGGAGTCAGCTCTTCTCCAAATAAAGGTGGGTAGGTACATGTCATTCTGTTTCAACAGAAACTTTTGTTTGTTAATTATTTTTTAATTATTATTTTTAGGAACTTGTTGATGTAGTGCCTTGGAGTGTCTGTGGTAAGTCATGGTGATGCAGAGTGGTTAGTGCAGGGCTGTGGCAGGGCAGCTCAGGACTGACAGCTGCTGGTGAATAAGAGAGCTGCCTGGAGACCTCCCCTGACTGCAGGCCAGCTTTGACAGAGAAAGTGGGAACTGGCAGGTGACAAGCAGAACTAACTGAGTAATCCAGCTGTCTTTCAGTGACATGCCTGTTTCTGACACTCATTTGACACAGGTCAGTTTTGAAGTCTGGGTGAATTAGGTGCAATTCTGCAAATCCAAACTTCATTGATTGCAGCTTCATGGATTGAGTACCCTAAAAAATCACAGTCAGAAGATTAATAGATCTGTGATGCTAAAGAAAAGCAAGGAAAATAAATAGACTGTTTTCAGGCATGCTTTCCTTGGGAGGTTGAGATAAAGTGAAACAGTTTTAAGGGTGATTAAGAGGCTGAAAATTACTTCAGGGTACAGAACTTAAGGATATCATCAACAGTTGGAACTGAGCAGCAAGAAGTAGTGTTAAAATGGAAGGAATAATTGTAATCCTAGTAACAGCTTAGAGGAGTAACTGTAATCTCCAATTACACATAGAACAATTTCCCAACACTTGTCATGGCCTATGAGTTGTCAAAAATCTGGAAATCCAGATGGATTCTTTCTTTCTCTTAAGGTTAGGAAACAGGCATCTTAGGGTAGCAACTATGAACAGTGAATCCCAACAGAAAACCCATATGTGGAAGCTACTACTCCCTTGTCAGCATATCTGCTTCCCTTGACAGCATCAGTAAATACATGCAGAGGCTGTAGAGGCTCTATGGCTTTGCTTTGATAGTCATCTGACACACTAGCAGTGTTTGCATTTGGAAGTGAGTGCCTCCAGGAATTGGAGATACTAAACACCAGAGCTCCTGACACATTGTTCTTCTCCTGAGTGTCTGGCTCATCAAGGAAAGCCCAGGGGGTTTATTTTTAGGTCTAAGCTGTATAGTGATACCTGTTGGAAGTAGCACAATGAAAGTCCAGGCTACCTGGTAGAATTTCTTCCCTTGTTTCCATGACTTTTGCCAATCAAACAAATTCAAAGTAGAATTTCTTCCCTTGTCTCCAAACTTTTGCCAATCAAAGTGTAAGCTTCTCTCACACCCTGAAATCATGGCCCCTAACTTGTTGCTAGGACTCCAGAGTCCCTTTTTGTCTGCATTTTAGGTAGCTGGGAGAGGCGTTTGGCTTTTTACTGTACTGGCATCAAGAGACACAAGATCAGTGCTTTCAGTTTATACCTTCACCTAAGTACTTGAGGTTTTGCTTCAGTGAGAAATGTGATTCTTTGCTTTGTTTATCAGCTTCTGATTAGGATTGCATAGGGCAGTTCTCCTGGGCAGTCTCATCAGTCCCTGATCTGCTGTTCAGATGAACCCCTGCCCTTCTCAACCACTCTGCCAAACCCCACATCTCAGATTTGTTAGGTACTGGAAGAAAAAATTCTTTCTGATCCTTCTTTAATATGAGCAGTGAGATGATTAAAATTTCTTGCATATGTCTATTAGAGGATTATCTTTGTCCTTAAAGATAAATCCCAAGCCCTTCCCTAACCCAAATGAAAGCAGTTCAAAGGAGATAAAAATCATGAACAGCATCAGAAATAGCATATTGATAATCTGAGGTGTGTATAGAAAAGTCCCACAGCAAGAATTCCTAAGTGTTGTCTGTTTGAATACATATTTAAATATATTTAAAGTGTGTGTCCCAAGAAGCCACTAGATGAAAGGCACTTTGCTGGGTGCCTATGTGCATGAACACCTTTAAAAAAACTCACACTAGTCTGTGATCCGAGCTACTGATGAGACTGACATTTGTGAGAGAGGCAGGGATTCATCTCATTCCACCTGAACTTCCTGATCTCGCCTGACCCGAGATGAGGACATCACACCTCTCTGCCTGCATGATCTCCTCCAGTCCATTAGTAAACTAGTTTGAAATGTAATGGGAAGGAGGTACAGAGCCAAGGAAATCTTTAACTTGATGATGCTCATCAGTAGGAGTAATCTATTCACACAGAAGCATCCCAAGTGGTATTGATGTGCTATTTTTTCAAGGCTGTCCTTAAAAGCAAACTGTTTAATACTGTAAGCTATTTATACACATAATTTATAAAAAATCTCACTGCCAGGGACAGGCATTTGACTTTTTAATAATTTGTAAAAATTTTCATGATGTGGGGCAACTCATATTCTCTGTATGTGTCTTTCAGTTTAACATCTTATGTATTTAAAATTACCTTGGATTATTCCTTCCAGCAGGTTATACCCATGAGACATGCTGTCAGGGCTAGCTGGCATGTTGCAGTTCTGCAGGCAAGGCAAGAACTGCACGGATACTGCAAAAAAAGACACTGACTCCCTCAAAACTGTACTACAGGCAACTTTAGCACCCCCTGATGTTTTCCAACAACTTCCATCTCTAGCACCACTAAAACACACCCCGAAGAATGGATGCACATATGTGAAATGTGTAAACCTCTTGCCATCACCTTTTTTAGCAGACAGAAAAGTGGTGTCCCACTTTGTGGCTTTGGTAATACAGGTGTCTGGTCAGCAGGTCCACCAGAGTACTGCTGCTGGGCTCAGCAGCACTGCACAACACACTCTGCAGCTTGGGCTCCTGGCCAAAGGCCCCAGGGTTGGGGTTCTCACCCACACCCACAGCTGGAGGCCTTGGCTCAGTCAGTGCCCAATGGGATGCTGGAGCAGCACACACAGCACGGGCAGGGATCAAATTCCTGGCACTGGAGGAATAAGATTGACAGCAACTGAGAGAGCTTTACTTGTAAAATGGTCCTGAAAGGTGCCCTGGAAAAAAAAAACGTTTAAATAGAGGAAAGAAGCTGAGTCCCTGGAGTTGCTCAGCTACTTTTTATTGCTGCAGATGCTGCTGGCAGCCTCATTCACTGGGAGACGTATCCAAAGTGGTTGAGCTCAAAGTGTATCTTGGCAGGGGCCCAAACACACAGGGTTCATGTTCAGACCTGGCACCTCAGTGTGCCTTCAGACAATCCAAAGGCCCCCTAGATCCTTCTGCCTCCACAATGGTCACAGACACCTTTTTCCTCTGGCTTTTGTATTTAGTCCCTGCTGCTTGAAAGTATTTTAAAATGGCAATCCCTCAGAAAAGTTCACCTGCAGCAGTAGGGTTTGAGCATGAAGGTAAGTGAAAAGAGACTGGCTGTTTCACACTGGCACACGCATGCAGAGTATGTAGAGGGAAGGCAGTATTCTGGGAGGGTCAAACTTGAGTGTGGCAAGCGTGCACCAGGTTGGGGACCTGTGTGGCTGATAGGAGTGTTTCAAAGCTGCTTTTGGAAGTGGGGAGCGTGCTGAGTTGGTTGAGGTGAGCACCAGGGCACAGTGATGGATGTCTGAGGATTCTGTTTATTCTTACCCTAAAAGCACTGATAGTCTCTAAACCCAGTCCTAATGGTGTGGGAACCCATCTTCTGTGCAATCAAATTCAAGCTGGTGCCCTCATGCACATGAATGCCACTCAGTAGGAAGGGAGCCCTGTGGGGAAGGAGTGTCCCATTTTGAAAACCAAACGGCAGCCCCAGTGTTATTTCCTCACAGCTTCGAGTTGGCATGTAAGTCAATAAAAATCCGTCAGCTCACATCCTTCCCAGAAATGCCAGTCAAAACCCAAGCAGCTATTCACCCAAAGTACCAATTTTATAGTTCTGTGTGTGTGTCTATAATCTATTTACCAGCATTCCTATTTCAGTATGTGCCTGTTAATAAGATTAGTAATTAAAAGGCTTGATAGGGAATTGGCAAGCGTAGCTCCTCCGCCTTTCCCTCCCCTCCAAGCCGGACTGGCGTGGAGTGTGAGGCACGGTTGGCAGAATACCTGAGGGAGTGAAGGCAGGGGGCTCTGCTGAAACCTCTGCCTGCAAGATGGCAATGGAGAAATCCCGACCCTTATGGGACAATCCCCTACAGTTTGTTTTTGCCTGCATTTCCTATGCTGTGGGGCTAGGAAATGTGTGGAGGTTTCCATACTTATGTCAGATGTACGGAGGAGGTAAGTGTGGTTTACATTTTCTTGCTTCCCTCGAGGAGGAGGGGGGCAAGCTTTAAGTCCAAAAGTATATTGTCCATGTTAATGCTCTGTCCACCCAGCAAGGGACAGAGTAGGAGGTCTGGCTTTCTGTTGGTGTACAATCTGTTTTATTGTGGCTTTACTTTATGTATTCTTTAGCATTAGGTTCTTACCTGACAGCTGCCCCAATATAGTGGCATTTGCTTTCTGTAAGTGCAGTGAAACACTGGGAAGGCTCATGTTTTCTAAAAAAATGGAGGTAGAGTGGGAGATACAGATACACATAGTATTAATTTATTGTATTTTTGCCCCACTGAATCACTCTGAAGGTGTCAGAAACTGGTTCATGTTCTTGAACATTCACTTGTGGGGACTTGGAAAATACCGAGAAGAGGAGATGATTGCGCTGATTTAACTTAATGATCATCTGCATTATTTGAAATTACCTTTGAAAGTACCTTTGAAATTTGAAAGTACCTTTCATTAATATCTTGTCTTTTATACAAAGCCTTACTTCAGGAGATGGTAACTTGGCTGCACATCTGCCTTGAAGTTGGCTGAAATGCCTTAATCAAGAGGAGTTCCACAGCTAAAGCCTCCCAGGAACTTTTGAAAATGAGGAATAAATTGATTTGTCCTTCAAAAATAAATAAACCAACCAAAAAGACCCCACTTTTGAAATCCTCTTTGAAAGTTTATCCTCCTCCTGGTTCAAACTGAAGGAAGACGATGTTTGTGGCATATACAAGCCACAGCCGTTCTTCCTTAGAAATCAAAAGGCAGTTAATTAGATTAATTAAGGACCAGTATTAATGATCTCCTCTAGTGTTCAGCTACCACTGTGTTTTACAGGCTCTCTGTAAGAAAACCAAGTGTTTTACTGCTTCTCATACTTCATCTGTTTTAATAGTTCGGGACCTGTCTCAATCTTGCATTAAGGGACATGGTGAACATCTGCCTCATCTGCTTCTGGTCTCCTGCCTTTTCTTCCTTTCAGGAAGAAATACTGAGATGTTAAACAGCTTTTTTTGCTTTTATGCTTGTTTTGTTAGCTTGTAGCTTACTTCTGAATGCACTTGTGGTGGTAGGAGCTGGTTCATGCTGCTGTTTGAAAAGCCATCTTGGCACTGAGACTGCATCAGAGCTATCCTGTGGGACCAGGTCAGAAAAATCCAGATAATATGGTGGGTGAAGTGTCAGTAGAAGATAGATGCTGCAGTGTCTGATGCTTAGACAGTTCAGATTAATTTTGTGTGTATTCCCCTACACATGCTTTAAGGATAAAGACTTCATGTCTGACACCAAACTCTAGCACAGACTAAAATGCGTTTCTGTACACAGTCAAACTGCGCGTGATCAGCTCACTAGCAGCCACCATGGCAGATATCCTGAAGGACAGTGAAACTTGGACATTTTGGGGGCTTTGTGTCATTCTTTTAACCAGCCATCTGTATTGTAGTAGATGGTGAAAATTCTCTGAAATGTAACCAAAACTGGAGCATTTGGTTAACCTGAATAAAAGATTAAATAATATTCTCTGCTCATTGCAAGGGCTTTGGACTAGATGATCTTTAAAAGGTGCCTTCCAGCTCAAACTATTCTATGATTCTGTGATACACCCAAGTATTTTCTGAAAAACATGTTTTATAAGGATGTCTTTCCATTATTTTTCTTCTCACCACTTATGTGAGGAAAGGCAGCTCTTTCTACTGTGAAATTAAAACTCCTGACAGGAGGTTTTGCTTTTCTTAATTGTTTTATTCACTGTCTTCTTAAAGAGGATTCTGTGGCTTTACAGGGGTTCACAAAACCCATGCATACAGAACATCATTTCAGGAATTTAAAAGCTGGATATGCCAGGCATTGGGATTAGGTGGGGACCCCAGTTTGTTTGGCATCTTCCTTGTAGTAAAGCACAGAGCCAGTCCCTGTAGGCACAGCAGGGCAATAGGGCCCTTATCGCAAATGACAGTGAGTATTTGTAACCTGAGTATTTGCAGACTTTGTAACCTGTCATTCTGTTCATCAGCAGTTCGCCTCCTTCTCCTCCCTCTCCTGCTTTCCTGAGGAGAGCGTGACTTGAGTGCAGGGGGGATTCAAACCTCGTGGGTGCAGTTCCTCTGTCCCTGAGCAGGCTGGGCCAGGCTCGAACGGGGCTGGGCTGGGCCTGCAGCGGGGCGAGGAAGCCCTGAGCGCCGGGCAGGAGCCAGCTCGGTGCCTTGAGCAGAGCCAGAGCACGCTCCTCCATCCAGGACACGTTTTGCCAGCTGCAGGTCTCCGGCCTGGGGGCTGGTGTCTGCAGACAGCGACACCGTGGGGAGCAACGCCCATAGTAAAGCTCTGCTGATCCACGGCTGATAGGGAGCTGTTTCATCGGCTGCCAGAAGTCACTTGTGTGAGACATTTTGGTTCCACTCTTTGGGAAGAGTAGCACTAAGAGCAAGATCTGTGTGCAAACAGGATGCAGAGCAAGGGGCAGAGGCTTAGCCCTGGCACTCCCAGCTGCGGGGGGACACTGGGGTGAAGCAATGCCTTCAGGCATTTCTTCTCCTTGCCAGGTGGCACAGTCAGTGCCAAACATGTGGCAGCGCTGCTGGGAGGGTGGAAAACCTTTGCAAGGGCCTAATGCTGATTCCGCTGTGGTACATGGCAGAACTCCCTCAGTGGCTGCTGGGGCAGCTCGCACCCCACCGGCACAGAGCGGCTGCAGGAGCTCTTAAACCTCCAACAGCTCCCTTGCAGCATAGGAAGTTATCTAACAGACTAACAAAGGGGTTGTTAATAACAAGAGAGCTGGGAGGTGGGAAATTAATTCCCAGAATAAACCGGATTATTGCTCTGTGTTTATTTCCAGATCTTTGCTTCAGTTGCTGCACAGAGTTCATTCCTCCACGGCGCTGCACAGAGCCCATTGCAAGGAATGTTAATGCCACAGATTAAATCCTAAATAAGATATATTTACGTAAATATTTTGGCTTGCTGTAAAAAGGGAATCAGGGAAGCCTTCACAAAAATCCAGCTTTTAACTCAGTCAGCCGCTCTTTCTGAAGTGAGCCCCAGGTCGAATACAAGGATTTTATTTTTTTTCCAGCAGAAATTTAAGCCAAAGCATATCCTGGTTGCTGGGTGGGAATGTCCTTTTCCTCTCCTCACTGTCAACCTCCGCATTCCTGCTGTTCATCTTCCACAGGAGCATCTCTGTGGCTCTCCATGTGGAGGGAAGCAGAGATGAGCAGCCCCATGCAGGAAGAGTCTCTACACCTCTGTCCCAGGCTCTGCTCCTACAAGTGGGGCTCTGGGGGAAAAGCCTTCATTCATTTCCTGGGGCTTGTGGGCCCAACATGGGGATTTGGGAGCTTTTTAGTTTGGTTTTTTGATTGTTTACTTTTTATTTTTAAGCAAGGCCAGACTTCAATATGTAACTCTGTTACATATTGAAACAGAAGTCTGTTTGACACTGACGTTGCTGTTACCTTCTCTTTGAGCACTTTGGCTGTAGGGCAGAACACCCCACAGGGAAGTAAATCTTTCCCTTGTCCTCTTCATCTCATTATCGTTTACAAGGTTTGGCGGGTGGTTGGTTACCCTTTAACAGCCCCAGCCCCCAGCATTGCTCAAACCTCCTGGATGTATCTGGGCAGTGCCGACCAACACAGTTTAACAGCAGAAATCCCAGCCCTGCCAAGTCCCTGCGGAAAATTCCCTTTGCTTGGGCAGGCAGTGCCCATCAGCCTCTGGGACGCTGCCTGAAACCTCTGTGAGATGTACTTCAGGACTGGGCTGTGCCCTCAGCATTCAAGGTACCTGGACAGGACCAGAACCCAGACCCAGCCTGTCTCTGGGACACTGACAGCATGATTTGAACACAAATAGGGCAATGTGGTGTTCATCTTGCTGCTGCTCTGCTGAAGGCTGACTGTTGGGTTTGTTCTCACAGGTGGCTTTTTGATCCCATACCTTATCATGCTGATTGCTGAGGGGATGCCGCTGCTGTACTTGGAGTTGGCTGTGGGGCAGCGAATGCGGCAGGGCAGCATCGGTGCCTGGAAAATAATAAGCCCCTACCTCTGTGGTGTTGGTATGTTTTCAGTTTCCGTCTTTTTTTTCCAGCATGCAGGGAACATGGGTGATTTTAGATTGGAGAGCTTTGTCTTTGAGAGAAGAGCCAGGTGGAAGCTCAGGTTTTACTGAGTCTCACCAGGCTGATGCATTTACCCTGTCCCTTGTTGGCCACTGCGACCAGACCCCAGCTTGCAATGTTTGATCTGGACTCAGAGGAAGACTGCCAAAGTCATGGTGTGAAGGCCAGTGCTAAACCCAGCCCTTGAGGCTGCCTACACTGGGCTTTGACCCTGACAGCACCTTCCCAATAAGCTCAACGTGAGTGCTAAAATGGTGCCTTAATTTCCTACCACTTACCAGTGTCCATTCTTAGCTACATTTTTGTTATTAAATTACTCTGAAAACCCAAGCTATCATTAATTTGCATAAGCACACATTTTATTTTTAATGATACATTGAATATTCATTCCCCAGGGCCCAGAGTATCAAATCTAGTTCAGGACAGTCCTGGCAGGAGGAGGAGGCAATGACTACAGTGACAGGGACACGCCCTGTGTGCATGGCTGTGCAGGAACAAAGCCTCTCCTCTGTCAGCCATGGTGGTGTTGCTCTCACACCCCACAGATGTTATGGAGCCCTGGGAATTTTGGGGTTTTCAGCTGACCAAGTGTCTCCCTCCATACCCACAGGAGTTGCCAGTGTTGTCGTCTCCTTCTTCCTCTCCATGTACTACAATGTGATAAATGCCTGGGCCTTCTGGTACCTCTTCCACTCCTTCCAGGTGTGTGGGCTCCCAAGGGCCCAGTTTGGCCGCACTGTGGCTGCAGAGGGTCATTGCATAGGTGCTGCATGTTGCATGGCACCATTGTCAGCTGGGAGTGGGGAGGTGGAGGAGAGTCAAATGCTCCAGAAACCCAGGGCTTTGCTGGAGGGAAAAGTGAGGCAGTCGTGTCCTCCTCCATGGTCTTCCCAGAATCATTGGCCGTTATCTTTTCCTCACCATGGGATTCAGGTCAAGGCCAGGCTTGTGACGCTTTGGTCACATGTACCTTGGTGCCAGGGTGTCCTGCATCCTGGGATGGACCTGTCTGATGGCAGGGCAGAGGCTTGGGCCCATGGTAGAGGCTTGGAGAGTGTCATCCCCAGGGGAGAGGGTTGAAGAGGCTCAGTCTGGTCACCCCCAAGGAATCGGGACAGAGCTGATCTGTCCTTGGGTAGGGGGTTCAGAAATTATCATCCCCAGGGGAAAGGATGAGAAAGTATCAGTCCTCGGGGAGAGGGTCATTCCCAAGGGACGGTGTCAAAAGAGATCATCCCCAGGGGAGAGGGTCCTCCCCAGCCCTGGGCAGCAGCGTGCAGAGAGGGGCAAGCCCGGGCAGAAAGCCGCCCTTGGCACCATCCTCCCTGCTGCCCGCTGTCAGCCCGGCTCTCCCTGCCCTGCCGCTCCGCACTCACCGCATGCCCCTTCCTGCCAGGACCCCCTGCCATGGGCCACCTGCCCCCTCAACAGCAACCGCACGGGCTACGTGGAGGAGTGCGAGAAGACATCGTCCACGCAGTACTTCTGGTACCGGCAGACCCTGAACATCTCTCCGTCGCTGGAGGCCAGCGGGAGCGTGCAGTGGGAGCAGGCGCTGTGCCTGACGCTGGCCTGGCTCGTGGTTTACCTCTGCATCCTCCGCGGCACCGCCTCCACCGGCAAGGTGAGAGCGGGGCACAGCCCTGCCCAGCCCGGACAGGCAGGGAGGAATGGATGGCTGCTCTTCCTTGGGCTCACCGCATCTTCCCCGCAGCACCGAGCTCCGCTGCCCCTACTGCCCTGTCGAGTTGCAGCTGGAGCAGGAGCCATCAAAACACTGAGTGATACTGAAAAAATGATCATAATCCGGGGAAGTCCTCTTCTCACACAGCCAGCTCTCTGCAAAAGTTGTCAGACTGCTGGCCATGAGGAAAGCTGTCTGCCCCAGCAGAGCCGTGTCAGGAGATGTCTATTCCCTGGTCTTAGTAAGAAAAACAAGACATCTACTGGGCATTTTTTGCTTGCCTTTTATTCACAGCAGAAGTTATGAGGAAGCAGGGAGAAAAACCCCAATGTCCTGGCTGAGCCTGCACTAAGCAGCAAACTGAGGGCTGTAATCCCCAAATCATCTTAGCCAAATACAGAAAGCCAAGAGACTGTAAATTAGTAATAACCTCTTAAACTTGCTGCAACTGATTCAATTAAATTTTGATTCCATTTGATAAAATTCAAGTTTGATTTTGACCTTTTATTAGCTCTGCTTGCCTTCCTTGTACAGCAAATGATGAATGATCTTGGCCTGACGAGTTTTTGGTAGATAGTTGTGAACTGGTGTTACTCTACCAAATGATGCAGAACTGAGTTTGTGAATGCTGCAAATATTTTAGATTTTTGTTTGATTTCCAGTCAAAGAGAAGATGCTTGGAACAGTAGCACAGGTCTTCAGTATTATTAAAAATTTGTTTCCCTAAAATGTAAATATAAAGTTAGATTTGTCTGATAATATTTCTTTAAGTACAGGATAACAAACAAAATAATGGAAATTATTTGTGTGAAGTGAGACTGGCATAGCAGATTAGCTTTGTTTTACGTATTCTTTAGACCAAAGTCTTTACCCTCTTTCCCCAGGTTGTCTATGTGACAGCCTCTTTGCCATACTGTGTTCTCATCATATATCTCATCAGAGGATTAACACTTCATGGAGCTGTGAATGGGCTTGTCTACATGTTCACACCAAAGGTACAGAAAAATGGTATTAAATTTTTCAGGAAACATTATCAGTTAATGAGCATGTAAGTTTTTAAAAGGTCTTGGTCCTCCTTTTTTTATCCTGAATTTTTGCAGCAGTAGCCACTGGCAGCTGGAAACCTCAGCTGGCAGTGGCTGGAGGCTGCCATGGTGCCCATAAGCTGCTTGCTTTTTCCTGCAGAAAAAGACTTTCCCATTAGCATAACCTATTACTTTCAGTCAGAGCAGTAACCCTGCCCAAAACCACCCCTGACCTGCAATGAATGCACAAAGGGCCCCATCCCTGCCCTTGTCCCCATTCCTGCAGGCCGGAAGGGGCAGTGCTGGACATTTTGTGGAACTTCATGGTCTTGCTCTCTGATCTCGCTTTTGCAGCTGGAGCAGCTGTCAAACCCCAAGACCTGGATCAGCGCTGCCACGCAGATCTTCTTCTCGCTGGGCCTTGGTTTCGGCAGCCTCATTGCCTTTGCCAGCTACAACGAGCCCAGCAACAACTGCCAGAGACACGCCATCATCGTGTCCCTCATCAACAGCACCACCTCCATATTTGCCAGCATTGTCACTTTCTCCATCTACGGCTTCAAGGCGACCTTTAACTACGAGAGCTGTATCAACAAGTAAGAGCCCACTGTTTCGCTGTTTTTCTGCTGCAAGTGGTTCTGGGCAGATGAGGGGGGAGGTAAATAAATAACAGCACACAGCGCTGCCAGCACTACCCCAAGACCAGAGCTGATACTGCTCTAATAAAGCTAAAGGAGCTATTCAAAGCAATGAAGCCTGAGATGAAAGGTCAGAGCGCTTTGCCTTTTGACACCCGGGTGCTGCTTCCAGGCATAGGCCTGGTCAAGAGGATGAGCTTGCCTGGGCAAGTCACAGAGGCACTTTTCCCTGTGTTCTTGCTCCAGGGAGTGTGGGGGAGCTGATTAATTAATGCAGTGATGCTCAGATCCCCCTTTTTAAGGCTAAGTCCTTAAGTTCCAGGAGCTCAGCCTCCTTGGCTGTGCTGCTCTGCAGGTGCCCAGCAGCCTGCAGGATTGTGTCCTGTAGCTGCAAGCTTGCGTGCAGTCCCTGGCGCAGGGCCCACAGCAGTTACACATTTGCTCATATTTTTAGAGCTTTCAATCTATCTGCTGATCAGAGAGGAAACCAAGCTGCTAGTCCTTGCTTGCTGCCAAAAGACTTTAAAGTTGGTGGGGTGTGGACGTGAGACCGCAGGGCAAAGGGGAAGAGACACCAGCCAGCACTGGCCAGCACCCAAAATACCTGCCTGGGAGTAGCAGTGTGGGTGCAGGAGCTGCTCCCTCCAAGGCACAAATGAGCACAAGGTTGCCCGTGTCCCAGCTCTGTGCTGCCCTCACTCAAGGAGACTGAAGCCCTGGAGCCAGCAAAGCATCCCCACAGAGCTGATGGAGAAAAGGGATTGAGGTGTCCTGGGCCTGAAAGCCATTAAATTCCTCTAATCCTTCCTAGGGTGATCCTGCTGCTGCTGAATGCTTTTGACCTGGAGGAAGGCTCTTTAACAGCAGACAACCTCAATGAGATGAAAGATTACCTCATGACCACCTACCCACAGGAGTATGCCCAATTAGCACCACAGATTAAAAACTGCAGCTTGGAAGCTGAGCTAGACACGGTGAGTTGCCACTTTGTGGTGTCTCCTTTGCTCCCAATAAGCTCATACACCCCATGTGAGCCCAGGAGCTGCCTGCCCAGGGCTGGGGATCATTTCTACCCCTCAGGGTGGGGCAGGGGCTCACCTGAGTCATTAGCATCCAGTGTCCATGCACGTGGGATAAACCGGTGAAGACCTCACCTGCCTTTGCTGTGCAAGCCACACCTCAGGTGTACCTTGCCATGACACAGGGTCACTCTCTTTTGTCATATGTCCTTCAGCGAGCTGAGCAGCTGCCTGTAGCTCAGTTTCCTCCCCTTGTCTCTGTCAGGCTGTCCAGGGCACGGGACTGGCATTTATAGTCTATTCGGAAGCGATCAAAAACATGGAGGTGCCCCAGCTGTACTCTGTGCTCTACTTCTTCATGCTGCTGATGCTGGGCATTGGCAGCATGCTGGGGAACACGGCTGCCATCCTCACACCACTGACCGACAGCAAGGTCATTGCCTCCCGCTTTCCCAAGGAGGTGATCTCAGGTAAGCACCTGCCAGGCTGCAGCACAGGCCACACGCTGAGCACGTGGGTCTGGGGGTGAGAGTGCAGCAGCTGTGGTGTCCCACTGCTCTTGAGTGGAGTGGCACTCCACCCTCTGACCTCCGGTGGAACAGAGAATAGCAAATATGCTGCTGGAAGGGTTTGCCTGCCCTTGTGAAATCCTGCCCATCCTTTCCCTTGGGAGCTCCCAAAGCACCAGGCCAGCCGTGGCTGTGTATTTCCAGGCTTCCTGACACATCCCAGCTCCTTCAGACTCGTGTGTGCTGACTGGTGAAGCTCAAAAGGACACAAATGGCAATAGTTGCACTTGTGTAGCTGAATAGCAATTAGCTGTTCAGTCACACCGCCAGTATCCCAACTCTGAAAACTGTGAACCACCTCAGTGTTCAAAAGAAATACGTGCTTCTGTCTGGTCATGGAAATCGGTTGTCCTGCCTTAAAACCCATTTTGGCTGGATGCCCAGTGCCAACAGCAGATGCTGCATGCATGTGTGACAAGGCTGTAGCTAAGATTTGGTTTTCTTGGCCATGTCTGGGAGTGATGTCCTGTGACTTTGCAGGTCTAAGGAGCAGCAGTTAAACAAGAGTCACATGTGCAAAGGGGAGTCTTTTCCACAGGGGAAAAGAAATCCTACTCAGAGAAAGCTGCTCAGGAGAAATCCCAGCAGCTTCTTAGTCACAAGCATGACGTTTTCCCTACGCAAACTTCCAGGTGTAATGGCAGGATCCCTGTTCTATCCACACAGGTGTTGTGTGTTTCATGAATTGTATAATTGGCCTGATCTTCACCATGGAGGCTGGAAATTACTGGTTTGACATCTTCAATGACTACGCAGCCACCCTCTCCCTGCTGCTCATCGTGCTGGTGGAAACCATCGCTGTGTGTTACATCTATGGGATAAGGAGGTAAAAGCTGGAGCCCTGCTTCCTTCCCAGTGGGACAGCTAGGGGAGCCACCACGGGCCAAGAATAAAAATACTGCCTTGGGATAAATGTTTCTTCTGTGCTATAGGATCAGCAAGGGGGTGGGGGTCTCCCCTGCCCTGCAGACCCCTTATAGGGCCTTGGCTCAGGGCTGTGAGGGGCCAGGCTGGGCTGACAACGTCTCTGCTGGCAGGGGAGTACTAAAGAGCTGGACACACAGCTCTCTGCTCTTGTCTTTGGTATCAGGAGCAACTTCTGCCAAAACTCTGCTCCTGCCATGAGAGGAATCCAGCACGAGCACAGGAGTGCCAGTAAGTCTGGTTTCAAAGGTGGTCACCTCACACATTGTTTGTCTCCCAAGTCAATCCTCGTGGGTAAAAGGGAGCTCTGGAATCAGGAGGAGTTTTGAACAGCAAAGGTGTTTGAAAACAGCTGAAAGGAAAGGTTTTGGCATTTGCTTTGTTAGTCTGCCAGCACAGAAGGTGTCCAGGCACATACATGGGTATTTCCTCCCTAATGAGTTCAAAGCCTTCAAGTCAGATCGAGGTCTCCTGTGAGATTTTTAGGTACCATTCCCAGTGTCAGTACTTCCTCAAAGACAGTCAGGTAACAGCACTGACAACGCTCAGCTACGCAAACCCAGTTGTTTTCTCCACATTTCTTCAGCATTATTGCTTCTGTCAGCTGACACCAGTAACAGCCCTAGCTTGTGCTTCAGGCAGAACTTCCTTGCTGCACCTATTTCTAGCTACTCTCTGTAACCTGGGATTCTTTTGGAAACCTCACTGTCTTTTTTGATTTCCCCCTCACTGTGATTCTGGTGAGCCAGCTTTTCAGATAGCAATTCTCTGCTCATTTGTCGTCAACTGTACTCTCTCATCTGACATACTCGATTCTGTAGGTGGTTTTTGAAGTAACTCAGAAGAAGTATTGATTGAGTAGCCAGTCTCAAAAATATGCATTTGGTTTTCTTCACAAAAATGTTTTCTTTTGAACAGATTTGAGAAAGATCTTTACACCATGATTGGACGCAAGCCAAACTGGTATTGGAAAATTATGTGGGCTTTTGTTAGTCCACTGCTCATTATAAGCCTATTTATTTTTTACCTCACCGACTATATCCTCACAGGAACGTTGCAATACCAAGCATGGGATGCCACACAGGTAAATAAGAGTTTTGGGTTTGGGCTTTTTTTTCTGTTTTCAACTCCCCTTAGTTCCTGCAAGGATACAAACTTTCTTCCTAACTACACTGTTCCAGAAAATGATGTTCTGAAAGAGGGCAGCTGGAGTCAGGGCCATCCCTTGATTTTGTGGAATGGAAAACCAGGAAACACTTGACTTAGTGACGATGCAATGATTCCATAAAATCAACTAATTTCCCTCTATGATTCTTAATCAATCCTCCATAGAATTAAATTTCATTCATGTTGAAGACCCAAACCCCCTACTTTCAAACTGTATTTACTTTGAACAAAATTAGTGGTACTTTACCGGAATTGAGCTGCTGCTGGGAAAAATAGTTTTCATAATTTTCATATACATTTTTCTTCATGGCCAGAGCACTTGCTTAATACTGGACTGTGCATTTATCACAGAGCAATTATTACTGGATAAGTAGTCACTGGTTTCATAACCTTTTGTGGAAATGTTTCCATCATGCAGGAACAAAGCACATAATTGTTTTCATGTCATGGCCAATCTGGGACTCATGGTGGGCCTGGCCTGTTGACTGGGTGTCAGCATGAGCCCACAGGCTGCAGGAGGGGAACAGAGACCTGACAGAGGTCAGGGCCCAGTCACCTCATTAAGAAACACAAATCAAGCCAAAACCTGCTCTTTACCAAAGCTTGCTGAAGTTTCCCGTATCCTGCTGTCAGCAGCTCTGTTCTTGTCAGTTTTCAGTGTGTTTGATTTGACAGAGAACACTGAGGGCAGCCGTGGGCTGCCACAGACTGAAAATGCTTCTCAGAGGTGCTGTTTAGTTCCATGCACACCACTTTGCTCCTGGCCCAAGTCTGGGACAGATCCCACAGATCCAACACTGCTTTTCTCCCTTACAGGGGCAGCTGGTGACCAAGGATTACCCAGGCTATGCCCTGGCTGTGATCGGGCTGCTGGTGGCAGCATCCACCATGTGCATACCCCTGGGAGCACTAGTGACTTTTATAAGGAAGAGACTGAAGAGGGAACGAGTTTCAACTGTTGCATGAAAGCTGACAGCTGGACTTGGGAAGACCTTACCCTTGTCACCAGTGACTGGGCACTTCTGGAAGACAGCAGCAACCATTATTTGTAGCAGCTATTTATAGAGTTGAGAATGGTGGGTGCTATATTGACCAAAAAGTGCTCTTGGGAGGTTCCACAATGGTTTGGGGGAAAAAAAGCTCTTCTGTAACAAGATGAAGCCTTAAAGTGGCCTCTGTGAAAGAGGTGAGAAGGAGAAGAGCAGCTCACAAAATGCCAGCCTAGCACAAATTAACCAGCACATCAGCCCATTACACAAGATTAGGTGATTCTTTTCCACTGCTGTAGCACTGCCTCTGTGGAAACATGAACAACCAAGCATGTTCCTGCACCAACGTACCAGCAAATACCCCCAAACCCTTCAAGACACTTCAGCATACTCATTGTTTGAAGTGACATCTGCATTTCATCAACAGGTGAAACTGCTGAAGTCTGGCAATGAGAATGTGGCAATTGCTTTCCTACATGGGAGTAAATCAGCAGGATGGCATTGGGAGATAAATGCGGCCAACACAGCTTCTTTTGTATTTGTGTCCAGCAAAGCAGTGAATATATATATTTATATATGAATATATCTATATATATGCACACATGTGTGTGAGCTGCACAAGTTCTCCCACCTCCAGAAGAAAGCTTCCAATTCCAGTATACATCTGTGCACTGTGCTGTACTTTGTATTTTCTAGGGACGTACTTGAAGTACACTAAAGAAGGTATCTGTGATAAAGCTGCTTTACGAGCCCCACCCAAACAAAAGTATGCCATATAATTAGCTTTGACAAAGTTTATATCCAGGTATTCTTTAATCATCAGATGTAACAATCCAGCAGTTCTATGGACCTGGTTAATTTCCCTGTGTAAATGTTTTATAAAGAAAGCAACATGTTTAAATTGCAAGCTTCATGTAATAGAAAACATTAAAATTATATCTATGAATTTTAGAAAAAAACAGTATTAGAGACACACTCACGGGACAGGGGTACTTAACACATTGTCTTAACTATGTAACCATTAGAAGATGGCAAGTGCCTTAGAAAAGAGGGATTAATTGCAAACATTGTTAAAGCACAACACAAGTCTCTTGTTCTGGGGCAAAAAGCAAGAGGAATTGTACAGCCTCCAGGGGTGGCCAAAATCTCGACAATGACAACGAAGATCCATGTAGTCCAACAGCCCCAGAAACAGCACACTGCCTCCCTCCCCAGGCTTTGCTAACAAAGGAAAGACACCTTTTCACATTTCAGTTTATTAAAAATGGATACCATAAACAAGACCTGTACAAAAAATAGCCTGCATTGCCCAGAATTTGGTAAGAGTTGCATGATGAGAAGTTATCGTCTTGGGCCTCCTCTTCCTCTTCCACGACCTCGGCCTCTGCCACGGCCTCTGCCACGGCCTCTTCCAGCAACTTGGCAGATAAAAGGAAAAGGGTAAATCAAGTGAGACCCAGGAATACTTTCATTTTGGTTAAAACACTCTGTATTGAGTCTAACCACACTCCTTTCCTGTGATAAGACATTAATTTAGGCATTAAGTCTGTTAATGCTCCTTAAGTTTCAGGCAATATTTATGTCTTTTTTGTTAGTTCTTCCAGTATACAACTTCCAAGACTACTGTCCTTGGCTTCACTGCAGAAAACAAGTGCATAAAACTGTTGGCTGCTCCCAAATGATTGGGTAATCTTTCAGGAACCCCATACATACATATACACAGTCTAGTTTTTCAGAGAGAAATGCATATTTTGACATGCTGTGAAATTCCCAAACCCATCATATAGAAGGTCAGCATTTTGAAAGGATCCCAGCATCCAACAGCTCCTACTGGTCTCAGTGATGCCTCTGCCAATTGAAGATGTGATTCTAAAGCAAAGGTCTTGACTGTGTGCTCCCAGTTTTAATTACTGGTATTTAATTGTAAACAGAAGACAGAATCATAGGACAGTACAGGCCACAAGCAACTGCTGAATGCCTTATGATCCATAAGATGATAATGTGCCTTCACATCTTTCTCTCTCTCAAAGAAATGTGACTCAACAGGTTGCAAGGACACTCTAAAAACTTCAGATTATTGGTTCATTTCAAACATGTTTGTGAATGCAGGGCTCATAAGGATACTGAAAATTCTGCAGAAGTGGGTGGCTCTCTAGGACATACCCACTGGCACCCACATTCAAGGAGCAGGCTGTGACAATTAGTCTGGGACAGAGGTTAGAAATGCAGAAGACAGAAGGAGCAGAGACAAATTTGACATAAGCAAGGTGTCATATATTGCTGGTGGTACACCAGCCCTGTAAAATCCATGGAAGCATGAACCCCAGCTGGAGGATGACAGCACTAGCAGCTGTGCTCACCAAGTGCCAGCACGCTTGGACCCAAGGCACACAGGGCACACACACCCCAGCCAGCATCCTGCCCTTTCCTGACCACTTGCCAAGGACAGAGCAAGGGTTTTACATTTCTGAAACCAAGGGAATTTATGGATTAAGGCAAAGCACAGCATAGCTTAGGTCTGAGCGGGCTTCCACACACTGTGGATGCAGGGAGCATCAAACCAAGGTAACTGGAGCTATCATGGCTGCTTTCCCCAAAGCTGACACCAAGCAGGGCTGTTCTTGCTCACACATCATGAGATTCAGGAAAAAAAGCAATCCAACCACACTCACTTCTCCGTGTGGTCAGATTGTTTTTAATGAACTTGAGAGGAGCAAAGCCCATTTGGGAGCTTTGTCCTTATTCCCTATCAAGGCAGCAGCCGCAGCGCTCGCACTCGGTGCTGCACAGCCAAGGTTCTTCACCAATGCAGAACACCCTGCACACTCAGATACTTCAACACTAATTACAGGAGAAATGGTACAACATGATTTTACAGCACAGTTAGCTTTCACTTACAGCTCACTGTTTTAAAAACACACAGACTAACTGGTGGGCAAAATATATACTGCTGCTGATTTCCTGGGGTTTACTGGAGACTCATCTTTAGTAGTGTGGATTAAACTTGAGTTACTGTCTATGCTGTTAGGCTTCTAGGGAAAAGGATTTTTATTCAGCAGCACTTTGAAAAGAAAGTTTCAGGAAGAGTAAAAGAGCAGAGACTGGAACACCACTGGGAGCCAAAGCTGGAGATGCACTCACTGGAATACAGCCTCTATTCCCTCAAGTTCCTAAGTTTCTCAAAATTCAGAGATACCATTTTCATCCCCCACCAAATTTCAATGAACCATTCAGCACCATTTGAGATGCTATCCTGTACTTATCTGTGTGAAGCTCCTCAAACAAACTGGGGAAACAGACACCTGGAGAAGAGGAAGTGTAAATTTCTTTGGGTGCCAACTGTAAGACTCAGATAGGTTAAGACTTACTCAAGCTGATAAACATTTACATTTTTAAAAATAGATGCACGAAAAGCCATAACACAACTTCACGTGAATGAAGCTCTGCAGATGCCAAGGAGGTGGGCAAGGCAGACTGAGCCAGTGCTGTGTCAAACCCTCGATGAAGGAATTTAATGCCAAATGCAGATGTTCAGACACTCAAATTAGACATCTTCAGACTCACAGTACTAAGATGCACACAAAGGCAGAACGAACACAGACTAGGAAAGCACAAACTCACCTGCTTCTCTTTTTTTGGACTTGACTTTTGGTTCAACATCCACTAGCAAAGTATCCAGAGGCAAACTGTCTGGCAGAATGAAGTAGCGGATGTTGTTCCCTCGAATACTCAGTGTCTCCAGCTGCACGGGCTCTCTGTTCTTCAGTGTCATTTTCACTGCTTTGAGATGTGTGTTCATACTGACATCCACTCCTGAAACAACACAAGCCTGATTTCAGGGATGAGGTCTCTTGTTATGTGTTTTTAAGTATGCACGTGAAATGAGATTTATCCTGTTCATCAAGACCTCCTTCTACCACTCATGAATTACTTCAGCCTGTCACAGAATACAACCACATCTCTTTTCTCTCTTGAATTATGTCAGTTACCATGAGAGGCCTTTAGCTCCTCATGGTTAGAGATCTTTATCCAGGTCCTGACAATAGCTGCTTTGTAAATGGTTAAAACAACTCCTCTGAACAACAACTAAACTACTGCTTCTTACAAAAGGCTAATACTAATCTTTAGTCCTTTTAAAGAAGGAAAACAAACCTTGCAGGAGGAAAAATAACCTGGATCATTTCCTTTTTCTGTAAGCCTTAGGAAAATTCAACCACAAAAGCAACATTTACTCTCTGATAAAATCCACTGAACACCAGAATGAATTTTCTATATAAATACATAAAATACCCCACTGCAAGGAACACTGTGGTTACAAACTCTGAGAACACTGAGTACATAATAATTGTACAGAATCAGTACTGTGCACACTATATTGTGTTATGCATAATCCCAAACTGGAAAAAACATCTCAGTTGGACACATGTACTGTGTAACAGCTGTGACAATCAATAATAAAAAACCCCAGAAGTTTTTATTTTGCATATCTAGAGCTTTAGGTGGGATGTGATCCCCAGTTATGAAGATCAAAATAACAGTGATTTTATTCTTCTGTCCTCTCCCGCTCCCTCTGGATTTTACACAGCTCCACCCGACCCAGTCCCTTGGTTGGTATGAGGGGCATTACACAAAAGCTGCCTCCATCCCTGCTCCTGCCCTGGCACGGGGAGGAAGAGGAGATTGTGCAATGTTTTTACAGATTCTTAGCAGAAAATGAGAGAGGCCTTGCTTGACAATTAAGCCTGAAAGAGCAGTAAGGTCAGGAGCCCAGCAGTGTGCTTGCTTCCCACCTGGCTGGGCTCAGCAGAGCGTGCTGCAATCGGGCACCGAGGTGGCTCAGTCAGCTCTAATCAAAGCTGATGGACCTGGCTGCAAAATAATGCCAGTTTTGAACTCTGCCAAATACCCACAGATTGCTACTGGCCAAAAAAGCACCTCAGCAATCCTCTGGAATAAAATTCAAACTTAACAGAAATGGTATCTTTTTTTTTTTTTCTCCAAGAGTGCCTGGGCAGAAGAGCTTCTGAAAGCTTCCTGAGGCTGAATTTAGGAAGGGAGATGCAGCAGCTTCCTCAGCTCAGCCGTGAGGGTTTGCCTCATTAAACACAATGCTAAGTACAGCTCACAGGAACACACTCAGAACAATGTCCCTCACTGAAGTTATTAATGCAAATAAAATAGCTTGCACATGTTTTAATAGGTGACAACCACATAATGAACCTACAGAATTCCCTGCAACTTTCAGCTTGGCTTTCAGCTCAGAAAGAAGCACCTGGCAATCAGGCACTCCCAGAACCGACAGGCCAGACCTCTGGCAACAGGGCGGGAGCAGATTCCCTTGGCCAGGATTCCTCTTTGCTCTGTATCCCACACCCAGCTCTGCGTTTTCAAACCCGCCTCTCATGAAATCAAACATATGCAAATATGCATTTCCATCTAGATTCACCTTAACAAAAACCGTGCTCAACAGAAATAATTAACTTTATTTTTTCGATTAGAACTGCCTACATGCAGAATTTAACCAATTTAAGACCATATCAGATGGAACAGCTGATGTCCAGAGAAGCTGTGGATGCCCCATCCCTGGCAGTGTTCTAGGCCAGACTGGATGGGGCTTCGAGCAACCTGGTCCAGTGGAAGGTGTCCTTGTGCATGGCAAAGGGTTAGAACTGAGTGATCTTTAATGTCCCTTCCAACCCAAACCATTCTGTGACTCCGTGACCGTGCTACTAAAATTCTAAGAGACCACTAAGCAAAGTTTGGAAGAGTTTGCTTCCTTTCCCCCGGGCCTGTCTGCAGGCAAAGCTGCAGTTGGGCTCAGAGGCTCCCAGCAGAACCTTTAAACCAAAGAAATCTCTGACCACGGATTCACTCACCCACTACTACATAGCAAAGACAATCCGTGACCCACTGAAATTCCCAAGTACTTTCGTGGCTGCCTATGGAGAGTGGCTGGTCACAGCTCCCCACTGTTCTAGCAGCCCCCGACAATATCCAGACTCTTCTGCAACACAAACACATCTCGCGCCTGCACACAAAGCTATGAATTACAAAGCCCATCTCCAGCATTTTCCTGTGCCGGTCCCCGCAAGAGGGAGCACAGGACAAAAAACTCATTCAAGCCGCGGCTGCCAGTTGTCTGCCGAAAGGCAACGGGGAATATTCTGTTGC
The DNA here is from genome assembly GCF_971803275.1 of Cyanistes caeruleus. Taxonomy (NCBI): domain Eukaryota; kingdom Metazoa; phylum Chordata; class Aves; order Passeriformes; family Paridae; genus Cyanistes; species Cyanistes caeruleus. The sequence continues at coordinate 107,134,229 of NC_141701.1, forward strand.
ATCTTCCCGTCCTGCCGTACCTGTGATCGTTCCGTGCACCTGCGTCCCATTCTTCAGCTCAATGGTCACAGTCTCATGGCTCAGCTTCATTAGAAACCTGGGAATTAAGAACTTGTTTTAAAAAACCCCAAACCAATGTTCACTTCCACATAAAGCCGTACGCGTTCGACAGGCAGCACCAAGCAGCTCCGCATCCTGAGCCCCCAAACACGACGCTCACAGATTCTGCTGGGGATGTTCAGTGCCACACTCCACGTCCTGCCCAGCCACCGGGAGCTGGGACACTTGAGTGACACACTGCCGGATCCAGCATCTACTTCCAGGCGAAACGGCCATTATTGTACAAAGAAGGATCCATTTCAAAAATCGTTACAATCTCAGGAAAGCAACGCTATCCCTGGCCGGGGGGTTTCCCCCCAAAAAGGGGAAGGGGGCTTCGCCGAGCGACCCGCGCAGTCCCGGGGCGGGAGCGGCCCGGCACAGCCCATCCCGGCCCGCTCCCGCTCCCGCCCGCAGTGGGGGTAGAGCGCGGGGCGGCCCTGAGCGAGCGGGCTCGGCCGGCGCTGCCGCCGCGGCCGGGCGCGGGCAATCCGCCCCCATCCGCCCCCATCCGCGCCCACCCGCTCACCTGACGAGCTTCATGACGGCGGGCGGGCGGCCCCGGGCGCGGAGCGGCGACGGGCGGGGAGCCCCGGGCGAGCGGAGCCCCGAACACGGCGGGGCGGAGGCGCCTCTTGGTTAGGCCGCGCCAGGCCGCGCGCGCCAGGACGTGGCCGCGACAGCGCCCCCGAGCGGCCCGGAGGACCCGCCGCGAGCCCGTGGGGGGAGAGGGCGGGGAAAAGGTGGGGACGGGGAAAAGGTGGGGACGGGGGATGGAGGAAAAGAAGGATGGTGGGAAGGAGTTGTGGGTAGAATAAAGAGACTTGGTGTGTGAAAGCCTGGCTTTTTGTAAGGTTTTACAAGCACCAGCTTGTCTTCCTTAATTTAAAATAAGTTTTAGAAAAGAAATAAAAATAGACTACTTCCTTTTAAACCTACTTTGAGCTTTAAGGAAAGGAAAAATCCAAGGCCTAGAACCTGTAAAGCACTAATTTATTGTGAAAAAAGTTACAGCTTCAGGATCCAGAACTGTAATAGCAACAATTTTCTCTGTGTGTTAGTCTCTTCACCTAGTGAAGGCAAAAGGGAAAGGAAGACAGCTTGAATTTTCACCTATTGATATGGCCAGTAAGACCCTGAAGCACCCTTGTGAGGAAAGAGGCAAAGAGCCATTGGCCCTGAGCAGAGGTGACACTGGGGATGGAGCACTCCAGCCCCAGCAGCTCCAGGCAGAGATCCGGCCATGGCTGAGAGGAGCAGAACATCATCACACAGTGCAGACAGGCACTGCATGAGATCATTCATCACTGTTTGAGTGATACTCCCCACCTGCAACGAGCACACCCAAAACTGAAGAATCCTTCAGGCTTGAAACAGCTCCTAAGGAACCATTTGGGAACAGACTGCTCCAAAGCACAAAATGCACTGCAGACAGTACATCTAGAAAAGTTGAACATTTTATTGTCATTTAGGAGTAGTACACCATTTGTGATTTTAGAAATACAGACTCTTTGCAAAGCACTGAAACACAGGTGCCTTCCAACTTCTAAAACCTACATTATTCTACGTCTTACAAACCTTTTATATTAGCAATTCAAGTTTGGTCTTTGCTGCAACAAGTTCTTCACCAAAGATGCAACAACTTAGTTCTAGACTGCAAGACAACTGAGCCAAGTTTCAAACTCCACCTGCCAATGAGCCACCAGAACCACTGCTTTCAAATATTGAGTCTATGATGTTCTTGTACTTTGTGCCCATGACGGAGTTCACCTTTGAAAATTTTAAGTTAAGAGGATTTTCCAGTTAGCCACCAACTGGTATTTTTCCATTACAGCATCTAGAAGCAAACGGATACTTTGCAAGTACTAGTGCTCATGAACAGGTTATGTTTACACAAAACCCAGAGAGGCCTCCAGAAACATTCAAGGTTAAAATGAACAGTTGCAAAAGGAAAAAAAAAAAAGAAAAAAAAAAAAACCCAAAAAGGAAAAAAGAATCTGTACATATTTTCAGTCGTAACACAAGGGAACACTGGAGTATCAGTGTTTTGTGTTCTAGCTTCAATAGTGACACCTGTGCTAGTCCTAGTAGTATTCTACATGTTTGTCCCTTCCCCCCACTTAAATTTTATACTCGCAATCTGAATATACAGCTGTACTTACAGGAAATATTAAACAATGCACAGCGCCTTAAGCAAGTTCCATGTCTGGTTTTGAACAAACCATATAAAATAAGTGACAAAACAGTTTAAAATTGGTCCTTATTTTTATACAGCTTGGAAGCACTAAATTTAAAGACACACATTAACCAGCACAAATTAGTCTGCAGCTTTTTTTTTTTCTCCTTTTTTTTTTTTCTTAAAAGAGTGTGTTACAGTATCATGCATCAAAAGCAAGCTGCTGCTCCCAAGTAGAAATATGGAGTTTAGACTTACTGCTTTCTCCTCAGGGTGTTATTCCTTCTTTCATAAATTATTTCAACATAACCAAGGATAGAAGCAGCTGACTAGCAAAACAATAAAGTTCACCTTTTATGTTGTGACCCATTCTTAAAGTAATGAAGTACTTTGGAACTTTAGCATAAGGAAGGTTGAATAAACACTGCAAAGGACTTTTACATTCTTTGATTTTGTTAACATCTTCAGAAAGAAAATTCTACATTTTAACTCGCTAACTACTGGATTTTCATATGGAGACTGTAGTATTGAAACAGTGCAAGACATTTGCAACTTCAGGAACATCCAATTACACTGCCCTTTCACCCAAACAATGATTAGCAGAATATTGCATCAGTTCTAGATAAACAAGACAGGACAAAAAACCTCGTTTTAGAGTAGCATTAGGATTCAAAAATCTTTCATATTTAGTGAAAAGAATCCACACACAAATATGCACGAAGGACTCCTTAACACGGACTTTATCACAACAAATGTAATCCAGCTGTAAGTCTGGACCCAGACTTTTTATTGGTATGAAGCCATATTTGTTCAGAGACCACTATCAGATGTTCCACTATTAATGCTTTAACATTTGGGTATTTTGAGACACGAACAGCATCAGAGCTCTCTCCTGTCAAGATCAAAAAACCAGCTGAAACGACCCAGGTGGAGCATGAGCTTAAGTAGTCCTCTTAAGCTCCGAAACATTACAGACACCAAAAAGCTGGCTTTTGTCTTTGCATTAACCCAGTAAGAGTGGAGCCCTGTCCACTAATGCAATATTCCAAAGACCATTGCAACTAAGACTATCAAGTCAGGTCTCAGTTGAAAGCTACCACCACCACAGGACACCATTTCCTTACCCCTGACCCCCCACTGTCAAGGAAGAATGTTCATAAGAGCATTTTTTGGTGTGGAAAGCAGGTCAGTAGAGACTCCAAGTGTGGCTTGAAGAATCCTCAGTACCAAGCCGCTTTCCACACACACAAATTCAGTCCATCTTCTCCTTCTGGACCAGCTTGGGTGCATCTACAAAGTCCTTGCCGTTGTAAAGGATGATAGCAAAAGTTCCAAAGCTGGCACTTCCCCAGAAAAGCACATAGGCCAGTGTCTCAGTCCATGTATCACCTGAGAAGAAGAGTCAGATAAACCTTTTAGCTCATTATCTCCCATTAGCAGACAGTTTTGCTTTAGGACAAATGCAAATATTTCAAGTTCTCCCTCAGAGATCTGTTGTCAAATGAAATCAGAAGTCTTTCACAGATCTTTTTCTGTTTCTCTACCTTGGAAAATTTGTATTTCCCACATAGTTCTTGGAACACACTGAACAGAGATTTATGGAAGTCAGTCAAGAACTCTACTGGCAGTAATGCTAGAAAATTCAAGGCAAAAACAGAAGGCAAAAACTGTCTTTCTGCCCAAAATTACACAGGTATTCCTCTGGGGCTTCATCCAGCCTACAATAAAGCTACAGGTCTACCAAGGTGCATCTAAATTTGGGGATAATTAACTACCCCTTAACTGACTTCTACATGAGTTTTAACATCATTTTCTATAGCCCTCAATCTCCAGAGCCATGTACAAGCACCTTTTTGAATGACAGAGAAGCAATTCTATACCGAACAGTAAGTGGTAACCATTTACACAAAGTTCACAGAGGAACAAGCCAGTTTTATAAAATTAAACTCAATAGTAACTTACCAGCCATTAGCAAACAAATAATGCACATGGAGAAAGCAACCACCATAATAATAGGCAACTGGGGAAAGAGAAACAGAATGATCACTTGATACAGCAGTACATATGTTCCTTAATTTCCTTTAAGACGGGTTGTACTGTAAAGCTATTTACTTCCTTTGCTTCTCAATTCACCTGCATTCAGGTACAAATAAAAGTTTGGATAGTTCCAAAATTTGGAAGACTGTGCTCAATAACTATGTTTAGAATTGAAATACACCTCCTGTGCATTAAAAGAGAGGTTGATGTTTATGCTTTGTTTAAAAAAACCCCAAAACACCAGTTAAACCCCATTATGTTCCCAAATCCCATTTCAAAATAGAAAGGGAAGGGTGAAAAAAATAAAAAAGGTGGGGGTTTTTTGTTACAGTCTGTGCTTCTGCATGAAGTGAGAGAAAAGATTCTTCTGCAGAAGGAAAGTGTCATTGATAGTGACCAATAGAATTTTCCCCCTTCCACCTGGTGAAGCATATGTTTAAAAAAGGAAGCAGCAGTTTTTCCAATACCGAAGGACACTCCATTTTCTTTCAAGGGAACAGTCTGGGTTTAATCCTAGAATCAGGTATCATAGAAACATTATCTGATTACAGGGATGCTTCATGACTAACAGACAAGTCCTACTCAGGCATTCAGTCCTACTTCATTCATAAATGAAGTCAGTGACTGAATGGTTGTGTTTCTCTTATCACAAATATAGTCTCCATACTCACAGCTAAGAACTTCCAATCTTTCTTGACATGTAAAGGACTAGCAGGTTCTACTTCATCCACTGAATAATTTCCAAGGAAAAGATCAATTGCATCCTGGAAGAGAAAGGCAGGACAAGAGGTCGAATTCACAGCAGTGTTTATCAAATACACTTCCCCATGGTTGAAAGCTTTACTTACTTGTCTAAATCCATCAGAAAAGTTGTTTTTGTAGTAACGTATTAATGAGTTCCAGCCATCCATTATTAAGCCCCATTGAGTTCTTTTCCCAGTTCTGCAAAAAGAAATTGTGAAAAATATTTAAAATACATGTATAAATTCAAGACTATAATTTCAAATTAACATTGTCATTATCCAGACGTGTACTACATTAAATGAGCACCTGCACAGGAATACATTTATCTAGTGCTGCCTCTGCATTATTACCACACAGACTTGCAACAAAACTGGAAAATAAAATTACACTTCTTTCCATCAGAAAATATAAATGTATATATTCATGGCACACTGCCTTGGTTTTTATATTCAGATAGCCTTTACTTTCATATAAGCGCAGCAAAGAATCTGGAGATTTTAGTCTGACATTTTTCCACTATTGCAAAAAACTGATTTATAGCTTAAGGCCCAGGTTAATAACCTTCTCAGATAGAAGGACTTGAAGAAAATCCCAAACATGCTCAAAAATCCAGAAGGCCCTTATAAGAAAGGCTGACTTGCCTTGTGTAATCGGTCTTTAAGGCACCAGTTCCAGCATATTGTTTGGCACAAGCATTAGCATTATCAGCCCATGCTGTGAATAGGAAAACAATAAGAAATATTAAGGAAGTTATATACTCTCTTCAGAGGAAAAGTCATTGTTTGAACTCTATAAACAGCCTACCATTTTTGTAGATTTTCTCAAAGTCTGCCTGCTCTTCAATTCTCTGTCCCACATGCAGAACACCTAGTCTCTGGAATAAAAAGCACATTGAAGCTTGCTAGGAGTTTGATAGAAAAATTAGGATTTGCTTTCAGAAAAAGATGTATTTACCAAACTTGAGTCTAGTTAGTGCAGCTCAAGTAAGAAGTACAGTAACTCCACTATGCAAGCTCTTACTGGAGCATTCAAATTACATTTCCAAATGGAAAGCCTCTCTCCTCTTCCAGCTTGTCAAAGAAGAGTAAAACATTTACCTGAAGCTGGGCCTGGAGAGACCTGCGTGCTAACAAGCTCTGGATCACGTTAGTCCGATCCAGGCAGTCCATGCAGTTACTGCGGAACGTTCCTTCCTGCTGAGTCACAGTTTTACCCTCCGAGTCAACTAGAAAGTAACTAACACATACAATACATCTATTTAGAGATAACAGTCCATATAAACCACGTGTTCTTATAAGGAAATATCCTAGCAACCAAAACACAATTATCCTGAGCATTTGATGAGTGCTCAGCCATGTCTTCAAACTTTGATGCCTCACTGAATTCTTGCCATGCTGAAAAACAGCATCAATGGATGAACATGCAGCAGTCTCAGGGCTGTAGTCATCCTTACTATTCAGAAAGTCAATCAGCAATAATGAGTTATATGCCACTGGGAAGAGCAGCTTCTGGTGCAAAATCAGGGACTTGTATTTTTGTTTTCCCACTTATTTAAGTGTCCCAGCTCCACAGATATGAAAATCATCAGCAGTCCTTAACAGCTGAAGTAACCAGATTTGTTTATAAGTGGTCACCAAGGCATAAAAAGTCATCAAAGTTGCCAAGCACACTTCTTCCTGGAAGATACTCAAATTTTTTAAGGATGCTTGAAAAATATGGAAAATTCTGCTACCATCACATACTGTTCTCTCCATTATGCGAATGTGTGGGGGAAGCAGATATTACCTCTTGCATATGCTATAAATATTACTTCAATCTTTTAAATCCACTAAACCAGGTGTTTCCAGTAGTTGGTAACAGTTAATTTTAAATACTGAATTGTACACATGAATGCAAATACTGAGATGGTAGAACAATCAATTCCAATCTACTTATCAGCTGGATGTATGAATGGGACAGAACTATGCTTGTCCTGCCACAGCATGAAACTTCCATTTCTCTACAGGTTTACAGATTATAATCTATATATTAAATTACTCCAATATGTAATTATGAATTCTGGACTAGCAAATAATCCAGTGTAATTGCAGAGCATTTTTATCAAGTCTAGAGTGGTCCAGTACTACAATCAGGAGACTTAGAAGCACATGACTTTGATTAAACTTGTGTTTTCTTTTTAAGAGCCATTTTCATCATTCTTGAAGTAATTTTGTTAAACCATGTTTTACATTGTTGAAGACTAAGGCTGACAATAATACCTGTGAAATCTTTCTTTTCTTCTCCAAGGTTTGCCTAACAACTGATATTAGGATAAGATAGTTTGTTATTATCCTAACTAGAAATGTCTGTTCTCAAATGCTGCATCTCGTATAGCGGCTCTAAAAAAATTCAACAACTAACAAAAAGCACTTCCACAAACCCAACTCTCCTTTCTGGCAGATCTTCCACAACTGGATTTAGCCTGCATAAAATAAGAGTTGATTACCTCCCTAGGGGCTTCAGAACTATTTTCTATGAAGATCTATGAAGTTTCTATGAACTCAGACTTTTCCTATTTAAGCAATATTACTACAGATGAAATAAAACATGTTAAGTTAGAGCCAGCCTAATCTTGAAAAAGAGTCCTCAATTTTGTATCTTGTTTCAGGGATGGCTTTTTTTTTTCTTAATTTCAAGGAAATCTGGTTATTTTCTATGCCTCTAGTGGCAGCTGACAGTAAACAAGTTATGGGATTCAGTATTAATTCTGAATAAAGGATCCTTGCTGTATAGGAAAAACCTACAATCTTATTTGTTCTTATTTGGGGTGCTCAAAGTCAATTTATTCATTAGGTCTTTATGAGTTTTTAAGATTTTTTAAGGGGTTTTTTTGTTTGTTTTTTTTTTGTTTGTTTGTTTTGTTTGTTTTTTTTTTGTGGTGGACAGAGAACATTAACTATAATCTGTTTCATTTATATCATTCCCATAGCCATCACTCCAGGCAAGAAATTTATTACCAAGACTCCTGTTCTAGTCTACACGTTATTATTTTTTATTTTATTTTGCCAGGATAGACAATACCACTGCTACTTCTGTACTATTTTAGCTGATGTGCTTTGTGCTTTAGTCACAAGATTTCAGGAACAGGGAGGAAGCAATGAGAAAAGCAGAACAAACAAAACTATTTCCCTAGCAATCTACAGGTCTACAAGTAGCTATGACCAAAACCACACACTTTTGGGATTAAATATTTAAATTGATTTGGACATTTTGTGTATTTTTATATGACTAAAGAAAATGAGAATTTGTTTCCCTGCAGGTTACTTATATTAGCAAGGACTAACAACCAATGTCAGTGCCAAGGTTTGGAGCCAGAAAAATGTGTGTTAGAGAAAACACTTTTACAAATGCCTGTGGAAGGAACACCCAGTGTTTTATACTGTGTGGCAGAACAGTTTGCTGTAAACACCACCTGAAATTATTATGGATGAAAAAAAATATCACCTAAGGAGACTTTCTTTTAAATAGCTCCAGCTGTATGCACATTAATTTCTTTGTCTAACCTTTCACCCAGCCTTACAAAGGCAGCTCTTGCCTTAACTCAGGGTTGCTGCAATTCTCAGACCCACTTTATTGAGATAACGTAGGCTCTACATCTTACCCATCCCACCAGGTCTCTAACCTTGCACATGGTGTCAGCAACACACCAGAGAAATGGATACATTAATGCACACATATGCATCTTCTTCATGGAAGATTACAGGTCTGTTTTACTGTGCCTTAATGCAAGACAATAGAAACTAGAGGAAGTGGTCTCATTTTAACAGCACAGAGGTGAAAGAACTGCATAGCCTTACCTGAACTCATCTTGCTGGTCTGCCAGTTGATCCAGCAAAATCTGAAGCCTATCCCACCTCATCCGACTGCACTCTTTATGGAAGTCAAATGCCACGTATCTGTTCAGAGAGAGAAGCATTTTTTCAGATTACAGATGTACTGCAGTGAAGGTTACAGAAAATCCTGCAGGAAAAAGCTGACCTATAAAACAGATAGTGACGGATTTTTTTTTCTTTAGAGATGACTTTCAGCACAACTGTAGATTTTGTCAGTGCTCTGTAATCCTCCTGATGCTGCACCCTTAGTGTGAATGGTGACACCATTTAAAGCTCTTTACAAAATGACACTAGTCTGGGGAAGCAGACATTGAGTTCCAAGTTCTATGTATGTTCCATTCTATGGCCTGGCTAATATTTTTCCTCCAGAAAGTACAGAAGGGATATAAATCTTATTTCATGTCTTTTTTTTTTTTTCCCCACCAGGATTCTTGTGTTCTCTGTTCACTTTGAACGAGACACAGGTGTTGAAATCCAACATTTTTTGCTGGCATAATTCCCTTGCTAACTAGAAACCTGAGACCAGTTCTGTTTAAGCAGCTAACTTAACTGTCATAAGAAAATTAAGCGGCTACTGACTTGGAACAAAACTTTTACAGCCAATTTCTGGCACAAAGTGCTCTAAATGAGTGGTGCTTGTTTAATTAATGTATGTCTGTATATGTTTGCTGTGAATTACAGGGCATCACATTCCTGCAAGCATTCATAACCCAGAAGTTATTTGACAAGATTTCAGGATTATGCATGAAGAAAGATGGTCTATACACACTGAAACAAGTTACTGAAGTCTCAAGTTTGACTCTGAGACAGGTAAACACCATCAAAAACAGCCAATAAAGTGGATTTTGATAGCAATAGTAAAATAGGGCTGCCAAACACCTCTTTTGAACATATGCAGAACATCATCAAATTGCACCTTCACATAATTTCACATCTTGGTTTCCACCAGATGTGGGTCTCAGAGGCAAAGCTTAACTCATAATACAAAATGTATTGCTTCATGTCACACTTACCTGACCATTCCATTTGCCATACTGTTCACCATTTTTGAAAAGGTTTGCTCCAGAGGCTTCTCTGAGCCTTTGTGGTTAACCTGGGAAAATGGAAAACAGAGAAAGAATTACTCAAAAGCCTGCTTAAAAGAACAACAACTTTTTCAGGAAGAACAACTGGAAGCATACCAAGTTGACAATCATTTGCTTTCCATAGCTAATTATTTGTGAGTCAAAATGTCTTTGGAAGCCATCCATCTAGAAGAGAACAGAAATGTGTTGACAGATGTACACTACTATTAAGATCTGTGCTTTACAAGAAACCTCTATTATATTTTTGATGATTCTTATAACTAAGTATTTAAGCTGTTCTCTACTGTGCCAATACATTCCCACTTTCCTCCTCCCAGTCCATTCAGTTCTTTTCATTAAACATGCTACAGATAAGGAGTATTGTACAGTTACTAAAACTGCTGCAAACTGAATCCAAAGAGAAACTACCCACATTGATGTCTGCATTTTTTTCAGCCTTTGAATTCATTATGAGAAGTACAAGGTTTCTTGATATTACTTTTAAAAAACATGAAGTCCAATCCAGTATTGCTGATTTTTATTCTTCTGATTACAGTTTGCTACCCTATCACACAACTATGAGCCCAGTAACACGTTAAAACCCCAAGACACAAACACTCACATACATGGTTTACTGACTTGCTGATCTGTGGCTTTGGTTTATACTTGAGGTTTGGCCTTTGAGACCAGAAAAAAGGGATAGATCCACGGGTCTGCAAAAGAATGGTAATGGTTTTAAACAGCAGGATTTACAAAACCCACTTTACATTTAAAAATAAAGCAGACAGGTTTATTTTGTTAAACTAATTCAGGCTGTTGGTTTAGTTTTGTTTGCATATATCATATACAATCTATATTTAAAATCACAGACAGAGCTAGCTAGCTATGTATCTATGTTTCTTACAGTGACTTTACCTGAACAAACGATGCTTTGCTCCCCTTGTAATGAACAATTTGTTCTGTCTCAACAAAGTTTGCAGCGTGTCCTTCTGAATCAATACCTGTGTAGGAAAAAGACCGTGTTAGCCAGCTCAGCCTGCCTGCACAACAGTGACAGTACATCAGCAAAAGGCTTCCTTCTACTCCCTTTAAAGTCCTCACAGGAAGCACAGAGCTGCCTGACAACGTAAAAATAAATGCACCCTTGGTAAAAGTTTAACATGATCTGCACCAAATTTAAGCAGAAGTGTGCTTCTTCAAGTTAACACATTTTGATATTTCCAGCACTAGAAATTATAATTTAATATGAGATAAAATACCAGTGCTCTGACACCAAAATATTCACAGTTCTGTAACAATGGTACTGCAGAAATGAACTAATTTCTTCAAAACCATGTATGTTGTGACTAAGAACAGAGAAAGTAATTTAAATTCATTTCCCTGTTCGCTTTTTAACTTGAAACAATTAGAGAACACCACTCAGGACTTCCCTGCCAGCACCAGTGATGTTCTTAGCTGGATTTACTGCTAGACCAAAAGGGCTATTACACAGTTTCATTTAGCACCAATGAGAAGAGCCATGTGTTAAAAATCACTACAAAACTTTTGTAATAATGTCTTAAAGACATGAAGAAGAGTCAGTTTTAATAAATACCAAAAAATCCTTCAATGCCTGATATTTTCTTTGGAGGAAGAACCTCAAAACAAACTAAACAATGTTTTTTTTGCAAGCCACTACATAGCAATTACTCTTAAAGGTAACTCACATGTGCAGATGGAATACAGATTTTTGAAATAAATTGGTTTTTTTTGTTTTACCTCTTACATAGTAGCGTACACCAGCCCTGAAACAGCTTCTTCTGGAAACAAGCAGCCAGTCAAAACACTTGCCATTAATAGAACAAGAGTGCATAGTGATAACTGATGAACAACACTAAGGAAAAACCCCCAGGTTTCATTAGGATATTTTTACACATCAACAGGTAGGAAACATCAAGGAACCTACAGATTTATTTGACTGTAATCTCTTAACATTTGTCACCCCAACAACAGCTGAACATTAAACTTGAGAGGCAGTAACAATATTAGGCTCAATAAGCACATTGCAAAACACTCTATGGTGATGTTACTGATGAACAAATAAGAAAATTGCTGTAATTTTGAGAAAATGTGATTCCAAAGAAGCTTATTCTGGGTCTTATGGTCCTAATTAAAAATTAAGAATCCATCTCAACCACAATTTTATCAGACTACCATAACAGTTTCTTGCCCCTATTGCTTTTAAAAAGGAACAACTACTTCAAAAAATACCTCTTCAAAAATTTTTCTAGGCTTTTAGAAGAGCAAATATCTTGGGGTATACATTTTGCACCAGTAAGTGCAACATGCACCACATCTACAAATGCCAGATATAGCAGTAAAATAGACTGGCTTTCAAATCCATGTCAAGAAAAAGAAAATGAACACACACCATGACTCCAGCGTAAGCTTCTTACACAAGAATGGGTATGTGGCCTGGAAAGGAAACCAAAGTGCCAAATGCACCTGGGACTAACCAACAAACAGGGGCAATGACAACTGGTTTCAGCTTTAGTCTTGTTTTGTGCTATTGACAGTGGCACTTACTTGGACTGCAGTAAGCTATCAAGTCTAATAGAGACCAGGACTCATGAAAAATTTCTCCAGGTGGATTCACCAGCTTGTATGCTTTGCCCCTAAAAACTCAAACTTATCACTTTTAAAGTGAGCAGAAGATAAAAACGGTCAGTTCTTCAATTAGTGTACTACAGTCTTCTCTTCTTTGAGGAATCTAGATACTTCATCTCAAGTAAAATTTAGGTTCTGTATCTATGATTCAAATGTGACATAAAGCAGCTGTGTCACACATGAGCACCTCAGCTATGTTCAAGAACATACTGATTTCATACATGAGTCATCTTGATTTCAGTTGGATTTATGCTAATACTGTTTGTAAACAACCCCAAAAATATAATATAAATTGGCCCCATCCAGAATGTTCTCACAATTCAAAAACTACAGCTGAAAAATAACCATTCCTCTGGAAAATTACTGCCAGGTCCTCCACCCATTAATTCAACATTTGTACAGCCCAACAATATTCTGTAAGAAAGGTTACCTCTAGCCTTAGCTACTTAGCAATTGTCAGCCTATTTTCTGTTAGCAATCTGTCATCACTTAAAATGACAACTTGCTATTAGCAACTTCCACATACACAGATAAGGACAAGACAGAATTTACTGTTCTTTAGAAGGTCTTTGGTTTGGAGCAGCAAGGGAAATATCAAACGTAGTTTAGGGCTTCAGATGATCAAAATCTCAACTATCCAAGTCTATAATTTCTCATCACTGCAAGACTAGAAGCCCAGCATACTTAGCTGGAAAAAATATACTTAGGTTTATATGGGGGGGAAAGAAGCTTTAATATTATTGAAATATCTACTAGTAGCACCGTAGCAGTTCTGCTGAAGAGTCTTCCTAGCATTTTTACTGCTAGAAATCCTATTTCTTCAAAATCCTGAGTTCTCTATGGTTTTGCTGTAATTCTAATTTAACCAAACATTACTTATGCAAATTATTTATACAGTGAAAAAACAGGATTGAGGAAGGTGTTAATTACAGTCTGATGGTTGTTAATTGCAATTTACCCAGAACCAGCAGGATAAGGATTAGGGTGTTTCAATGGTTCCCTTTTGCTATTTTATCTTTGTCTCTCTGCCTACTCCCACAACATTTTCCATTAAATGAAGTCACAGGAAAGGACTGGAGATCTGCCAGCAGCTGACAGTCCTACCAGATCAACCGATTCCATCTGGAAGCCATTCCCTGCACACACCTGAGAGGCCTTTGCAATGGATGAACAAAGCAGAACATGGCATGAGTTGCTCCATCCACTCTTGCCAGTCCTTTTCATGCTGTCAGTTCAGGAGCAACTACCTGGGACTTATTGTTGATCACACATTGCCTCCAGAAAGCATTCAGCTTCCTTGCAGCATTCATCCCTTCTCAAAAATAGACTCGTGACTGCTTTCCTAAAAAGGCTGTTGGTACAGGAAGAGTAGTTTCCCAGGAAAAGCATTCCAGAAGCCTTCAGCAGAACTTGTCCTTTTATTCATCAACATCCATAAGCACTCCTGCAAGTCAGAACTGTTCTCCCTTATTTCGTATCTAAAGTAAATGCATCCTTATCTTAGCAAGATAAAAAAAACACTAAAGCTGATGGAAGAGCATTTGCCATATTAATCTTAACCTCCCCAGTGAAAGACAGTCATGCAAACCATAACTGTAAAATAAAATACATTAAGCCTTCAAAGCAGGATATTCGAGGGAGTTAACACACAAGTGTTAACTCAAACAATATGTAACACCCACAGATGAGCAAATAACCCATGTAACTTATTTCTGACAACCATTAATTGTATATATATATATAATGTATCATTATAATACAATATACATATTGTTATTATATAACACAATAATAATAATAATAATAACAACAATAGAGCAGCCTCATCAGCAGCCATTTTGCTACTGGACTACCCATACCCAGCACTCAGTTTTACAAAAGGATACATCCATGCATCACTGGTGTAGCAAACCTATGGATCTGAAACACATAAATACATGTTAAAAACACTAAGCACTAGTAGCCAAGAAAGGTGAGTGACTATGCTTTGCCTAAGTATTTTGTTTTATACACTTTATATAATTTCCTTTTTGTTTAGGGTGAAACATTCCTTTCTGAGAAAAGAAGTTCAGGGGAAACAGCAACCTATGTAATCCCTATCAGCAGGAGGAAAAAAGTGAAAATCTAATCCTAATTAGGCAGCCTGGACAAAAAGCAAGCTGCTTTATCCTCCCTATACATAGCATTTACTCTCATACAAACATGCCAGATATAAAGCAATATTTGCTGAAAATCTTTTGACATGGTGTGTTTGCTTTACCTCCACAGCAGGACATACGCAGAGATAGTAGTTACAGAAGCCTTCAGTAAGATGTGTTTCTATGTGATTAATACTCAAAATGCTTGTTCAAGGGTTTTTCCCATCCTGCCACTCCTGAATAACTTCATCTTTCAAGAAAACTTTAAAGTTCAATACTAGAAGTCCGAAAACCCACAGTTCATTACAAAAAACTGTTCCTGCATCAAGCCACCTGTAATCAATGTGAGAGGAAGTGTAGCCTAAAAATATCAGCCATCTCCCTCTTCAGCTTCTGTGTTTTGTCTCTTAGGTCTGTTTTCACTAGCCAGCCACACTTGGCTTTCCTTTGCTGTTCCCACCACAGCTTCTCTCTCATTTCCCAAGTTTTATTTGCATAACACTATGCAAACTTTACACCCAGTCAAATGCCCCTGGAATATGCACAACAGCCCTTCTGTAATTCCTATCTTCACATTCCAGAAGCACTGCACAATCCAGCCTTTTGGAACAGTGCTGTCTAATGTAATAGCACATCTCCACAGGTTACCGAGGCAGAAATAGAAGCTGTGCGTCACTTGCTTTGATAAATGCAAAGCACCGATGGAGAGAGGAGCCTGCTGTAGTGCAGGCAATCCAAGAAGTTGAACAGACAGAGGATGTCTCCAGAAGGAAGGAGCTTAGACAGACAGGCCATTAGGTGCCACAGCTGTGGCTCATGGTCATGCACTTGCATTTGCTGGACTAAGTGAATTCAAAGGTTACACTGCGTTAGTCTTCATTTGAAATAAACTGGAAGACTCTAAACTGTCAGTCTTAATTACCAGCTTTATGATCTACTCACTAGGAAAATGGAATTTAAACTGCACTCACAGAGTATTATGTGAGACAGTCTTAGGAAAAAAGTGATGAACTGGACCTTGCCTATAACCAAGGATATATAAGTAGCTAAACTTCAAAATGCTTGAGAAGCATATGTTGTGCAGTGTAACTTCCCCTTTGATTTATATGAGCAGCTATCTTCACAGCACAGTATCTTCAAACACAGACATTTCCAAAACATTAGCTTTCTAGAAGTACTACTGAGGACATTGACAAAATTGGAAGTTTGAAAGCAGAAGACTCATTGTGCTAAACTAGATGATGATTAGCCATGTTATACTAGATTCTGGCTGTCTGAAAGAGACAGAGTCACAAAAAGCTGTTGCATACTTCTAGCAAAAGAGTATTTGTTCTCTATTAACCTAATCACTATTAAGTGTTTACCTCTGGTTGAGCAATAAATTCTCTCAGAAGGTGTCCATTCCACACAAACCGTGGATCTGCCTGCAGCAAGAAAAAAGCCAACATGCTTTTAGAGACAGTCAGTTCTGTTTAATTCAACATAAAAGCGGTGTCATAGTATCCATGTCTAAGTTCACATAAACAGGTACAAATGGGGATGAAGTTCCCTTCTTTCATCAGTAGCCTTCATATCCTCATCTAGAAATCTAACTAAAGATTGGAGAGAGTTATTCTTTTAACTACTCTTAAGGGCATTGCCTGACACTTAAACCATTAACAACTGAGCTGCAGGACATAATGCACTGGTGCCCTTA
Source organism: Cyanistes caeruleus (assembly GCF_971803275.1). Classification (NCBI taxonomy): domain Eukaryota; kingdom Metazoa; phylum Chordata; class Aves; order Passeriformes; family Paridae; genus Cyanistes; species Cyanistes caeruleus. Next base: position 107,150,701 of record NC_141701.1, read on the forward strand.
TGCTGGGGTTGTTTCCCTCTACTAGTACTGTTAAAAAACAACAACAAACAAATATCAAACAAAAACACCCGCACTCCAAACACAGACCAAACTTCTCTTGCACAGACAAAGTTGAGATGTTCAAAATTGCCACTATCCTTTTGATAAGCCATTATACTGCAGCCATGGGCATATGACATTACACTGCAATAATTGTAACCATCTGAGATTTGAATTTACTTGAAACTGAAGCTTTTTTAGTGTACCTTACCTTTCAAAAAGCCTTCTGAAGTGACAATTTTAAGACAAATCAATCCTTTTGTGTCCTTGATCTCCCTGGCAAGAGCACTGCCAGAGCAGCATTTGATGATGCAAAACAATCCCCACATATACACAGTTTTTCCAATATGAAAAACCAAACCCATCAATACAGGCACAAGAGAACTTTAAGTTCAAATTACATTTGGCTGCTGTCTTTAAAACAAAAGCAGCATACTAAATTCATACTTCACACAAAGAATTGGAATACTTTCTACAGAATACAACATCCCAAGACTGACAGCCGTAAAACTTGCAGTTCTATTCCAAGTTATCCCGAGAAAGAATACGAACACAAGTACAATTTATTCCTTGGATTCCTTCTCCATATTCCAGGTCAAAGGAATAACTTGCTTTCTCTCAATTTTTCTGTTTAGCCCCATCTTCTTGTAATTAGAAAGTAATTTGCTCAAATTAGAGGCAAAACTTAATTTATTTTGGATTCTTCAAAATCCATTTAAAGTATACTTCAGGAAGTACTTCCAACTGCTGATCTGAAAGGGTGACATTAGTTCAGAACAGATCCCTAGAACATGGTGCTGCTCACAAGCTATGAGACTTGCATGGACCAGTGTGCTCAGACACAACCCCTAACAGCTTGGATAAAACACCAGCATCATTTAAACATCATCTGCATCAAACTGACAGACAATTTGCAAGACAGACATAAGGTAAACTCAAATCCTTACCCTCTCTAGAAGGCTCATCTCCTGGAACTCTGGGCTTGTGTTGGCCAGCCGTTGCAGGGTGTGTGTTAGGTCGTAGGTTGTTGAGAAGTAAAACCCATCCACGCTCAAGACATGATTAAGCATTGATAAAAATACTTTATTGTCCTGCAACTGTTGAGATGAGGAAAGAACAGAGGAACTGTCATATACTACTATCAAAATATTTTACTCTTGTGAGCTACCACTACTTTTTGAAGTGATGAGATGAATTTTGCTAGAGCTCTAGCAATACATGACATCATCCAGAGATTACCATACAAGAAGGAAAGCATGAGAGTGCAATTCTGGTATCAGTTCACTGATAACTTGCAGCTAGCACACTGCAACCAAATTCTGCAACAACAGCGAGAGCAGAGAACAGTATTCCTGTGAGGTAAATTGTAACAACTTCCAAGCAAAAAGGAAGCTGTTAAGTTTCCCTGAGAACCACTCTGTCAAAAAAAAAAACCCCAAAAAAACCAACAAAAACCAAAAATAAAGACAAAAAACACCAACAATGTGGCAAGACAAAAGAATAGTTATAATCTGTGTGTTATGGTTCAAGTTCTGATTAACCTCATGCCTTTCCTGAAAACGCATCAGATTCCCTTCCAGCTCCATTGGTTAGACACCCTGACCTGCTCTTTATCAATTCACTACACATCTGTTTGAAAAAAAATCTTACACCTTTCCCTCACTCAAAAAAAATAAAGGTCAATTCTTCCCTGTTGGGTAACTATGTAATTGAAAATTCCATAAAGAAAGATAAGATGACAGCATTGCAGTTTATCGTAGGGGCTGTCAGAAGCATGAACATGTGAGAGAGGCTTTACAGAATCATTAGGAAGTGTGTACCATCTTAACAGAAGCAAAAATGCACATCCATAAACTGCAGATGATACTCTAAGTTGCACCATGTGAACTTATCATCTTGAATGCCATGATTTCATATACATCATACATTTTATATACTATACATCACTAGTAAAGCCATTCTAGTAATGTGAACAAATCAGTGAAAAGGTATTATTCCAAGAGCTTCTTAAAAAAATGCTCTTGGAATAGCTTCATCAAATTGGGTCCTGTGGGAATGAGCATTAACATACAATAACATTCCTCCACGCACCCCTAATCAATGTACTTACCTGAATATCAGTTAAGTGCAGCATGGTCTTTTTGTAGGAGAGGATGTCAAAGTCTGTTGCTTTCCAGATTGCATGACTGAAAATCTCACCTACTTTTTTCTTTTTTGTTATTACAATAAGATACGTGCCTGTAAATCAGAAAGAACAAAGCATGTATTAAGAAAAGCAGCCGATACTCATATCAGAAAACTGAAACCAACAGGACTTCATGTTCTTAAGTGTAGCAAAAACGGGGCTGGAACAAAAGCAAAATGCACTTGCTAAGCTACACACTTCTCTATGCTCCGAGATCTTGAGCTGCTCATTAAGTTTAAGGAATTTAAAAAAAAGTAGACAACATAAAGTGTCACCTACTCTTCTGATGAGAGACAGACTGAAAGTCTTCAGGTTTCCAAACTCAGAAAGAGGCAAATGCTCTTGAATATGGCTTGGAAAGCACAGAGCAAGTCCAAAATACATAAAAGGAAGCATGTTTCAAAAGCCAAAAGGACTACTCAACTTGTCACAAAAAAATATTCCCCCTAACAGATTCTAAACAGAACAAAGAGATCTGGGGTTCTTTTAGCAATTTAAGACAAAGTTTGCTGTTTCCCTGGTTGTGCAAGTAACGGAATAAAAAACCCACCCCATCATCATGGACAGTTCACTCAGAGCAATTAATTTACACTTGCTGGTGAACACATTTCTAAGCATAGCATATTTCAGTGTCATCTTGTTTACTCTTAATACTGCAACAGGCAAAGAATATTTATATTTGTTAAAGATGCTGCATTTCAAGATACAGAGCCAGTTTTACAGTTAACAGCAGTGAACTGCTTAATAACACTTAGCTAAGCAATTTACCTGATAACATCTTTACTTTGACAGCTGTATACTAACAATCAGTGCAAAGCTCCAGAGGATAGAATGAAAAAACCCCAAGCTTTTAAGAGACTTAACATGCTTAATATTCAGGTAGTATTCAGGTAGATTAATACTAGTCATTACCATGCCTGTAAGTGGTGAAAATTCCCCTTAGGGGCAGTTCAGTTTTAAAACAGTCAGTACTTGTTGAGTCCCTAAGACACATGTATCCATTACACGGCTCTTACCCTGCAAGACCCACAATTCTTTAGAATATGGGCATAGAAAGTTCAGCAGTTTTAAGATCCTGTAGAAAGCACTGCATCCAATGCAATCACCCTTTGCCTCTGTTGGGAATACTGCAGTGAGTGATCTTTAATACTTTCTATTTTTTCAGTATGTATGCTGCTTATTACATAGTTTTTCACAGTACTTTAGTCTCAAACTCTACCAAATTCTACAAAAAGGACTGTTGGAGCAGCAGTGCTTACATTCCCAGAACGTACACTTTATGCATCAGATGTATTCATGATAGTGACTGCTAAGTCCTGACCACGGAGACACTTCGAAAAACTAGACAACTCACTCTTACATTATTCTAAAACTCTCTAAATTTAGAATTGTTCCAGTCTGCTCTTGTCCTTTTCATGCTGGATTTTCTTCGTATATGTAGGCCAGCTGCAACACAATCATTACTTGAACAGCTGCATCTACTTGTCTATCATCCAGTCACTCAGCTATTTGCATACCATGATTATTGATCAAGCTTCACAATGCAACACTTGACTGTTGCATCAAATCCTGCAGCTAAGATTAAAATAGTTACAAGGACTATGTAGACGAGGTTCTTTTCACTCACTTGAAATGCATTCCTTACAACTCAAACTGCCACTTACCCTTAGAGTACCTCCTGGTTTAAGGGTTAAACAAATATTCATGATAAAGTAGATTTAGATGCCTCTATCCTCTTGAAGCCACAAGGAAAGCCTATCATAGTGATGAAAGTGCAACCTCAGATACTTGCAAATACTGTTTTTCCCTCTAAAGCTTCTTTAGCAATCTATTTTGTCCAAATATGTTTAAAGAACACAGTTCTCCTTACCTGCCACCAATCGGATAGTTCCCAAAATACCAAATATGGGCCTTGTAACAGCTGAAGGGGGAACATCTTTTTTAACTGAAAAGCAGAAGAAAAGAACATCAGAATTTCAAAGCCTGATGGAGGTTTGGGAGGAGGATCTGGGATTCTAACCCACTTTCTAACCAATTTTTCATGTTTAATCAAAGTAGTCATTCAACTGCATGAATTCAAGCTTATTTACATGATAGTATAGCCAAGTAGACTCCTCAATAATGTATTGTCCATCCAACTTCGAGAAACTTTGCTTTGAAGCCAACAAGACATAAAGGACAACCAAACCATAAGTGCTTGTGCCTTTCAGGTCTGTTTGCTTCTTCTGAGCTTTGGTCTATTTCTGTTTCAGAAGACCTAGGCTATTTCTGCAAAACTACCAACAACAGCATAGATGTGGCAAGAGACACAATATTCCACACAACATACCAAGAGATCCAAAAAGTACCCAAATAGCAATTAAAAGTCTTAGCGTGTGTAAATTTCATTTACCCACACTTCTAAAACAAAAGAAGATATACTAAATCTAAAAACTCCCAAAACATCTCCCAGAATGAGGCATTTTCTCAGAACTCAGAAAACTGAGAAAGGTAACCCTTGAATCTTCCTCTGCTTTAAACACCTTGCAGGTTCATCTGATAAAACACCAGTAGTGAGAGAGATATAAACTAACAAAAGACTTGGGATAACTGTCTTTAGAGTTTTGAAGGAGAAATTAAAATAATATACTACAATACCAAAAGTATTAGTGGGATGGTACACTGCTCATACATGAAGTATACAAGAAGCCTAATAAAAGAGAGAGAATGACTGCTTTTATATTACTCTTACTGTAGTATATCTGTCTGTTTGGAGATCAGTAATACTGTGGAACCAAACTCCTAAAGTATCAAAAAGGAAGTGTCCCACTGCCTTCATTTTACTGTTATTTAATCAAAGTTGTTTCATATTCTTTAAAAAACGTAACAAAAATTTTCAAGACATCAACACACTTAAGACTATTCCCACCAACATTTGAATCTGGATTTACAACACCCAATGAAAATTTACAGTAAGTTTTTTTTTTACTGTAGCTGTTTCTGGAGGCTTTATGAAAAGTCAGGTTTCAGTTTTATATAAAAGACAGCACTGGGGCAATTTGGAAAAGCTGCAGAACCCCAGTGTTCAATCCTTTCCCTGTCTGATCTTCAACTTCTAGCACCAACCCCAACTAGCCTGGATGAGTCAGCTTCCCCTATTGTGATGGACAGTCTTACCAAAAAACAGGCAAGCACTGTCAGCCTGGTAAGCCACAGCATCAAACTCAAAGCCAAAAGGCATTTGAAACAAAGCTCTGCAGAACAGACAAAGCATTGTTTTAAACTGTAACTAAAAAACCCCCAAACAATTATGTCATTATCATTTCAGGATGGTTCTGAAGATCTTCTTGGACTCCTAGAGCAAAACAGACAAAAAGGACAGAGAAGACTGTATTGAGAAATACTGGTGAGGAGAGTCACCTGTAAGAGTGACTTCTGTGGAGACTCTGTCAATACCAAGCACATCATCTGCTCCATCATCACAGGCTTCCACATAGAACTTCTCTGGCGTTATATGCCTTCAAGGGAATAGAGAGGAAAACAGAATTAGTTTCAAAAACTTACTTTGGGTTTGTTTATTCTTCACCACCTGAAGACAGAACAATCAATTTTACACCTTATTTCAGCTGCAAAATAACAAAATTCTCACAGGATTGTTTCCAACAGCCACTGATGTTGACAGCATAAAAAAAATAAAAAATAAAAAAAAAAAGGCAAGTCCAGCTCATCAGTTTTTGCAAAATTCATGGCTTGCTTAACAATCTTAATCCTTTTTTATTACCATAAGGTAAAGACATGAAAGTGAATTTGTGTACATAGTGATTTACTCTAATTCCTGTAAGCTTGAGCTATATCTGATAAGCCAAAACCCAACACAAAATCAGAAGTTTTTAAAACGAAAACTTCCTAACAGACCAGACCACATCCCTAATGCAAGTCTATTAAACATAAATGTAATGTACGAAATGATAAACACACATGTTTACAACACGTTTACAACACATTAATGTTGTAAATATTGGAAGAATCCACTGGAAACAACACTGCAGAAATGGAAAAGTTCAAGTGGCACACTAATTTATTGAAGCAGGTGTCTCAACACCACTATTTCCCAGATGTGTTAGCCAGGTCTAGGTAACACACACAGCATTAACATGTATCCCCCCACTTAAGAGACAAGTCACACACTGACTCCCTGTTCAGACTTCATCGCCATCTTTCCCTTCCTTCCCCTCAAAACCAGCACAAAATCCAGTGCTGGTCATAAACAGTTTTTATAAGTGTTCCTTAAAAATACACCTATTGTGATATTTGCAAGAAGGCAGACATGTTATACTGTGCATCGATAGGAAGGTTAGGCAGAAGTAACTTGCAGCTGTACACAGGAAATGTACAGCAAACAAACAAAACATCCCAAACACTCTTAACTATTGTTCTTGACTCTTATAGTGATTTTTCCCAGTGTAAGGCTTGACAAGACATGGGGTCAGAGTTTTAAAATTTTTGTTCTGGTAACAGGGTAGGTATTTTTAGGCTCCTTCTCCCTAAATAGATCTTGCATTTCCAGGCATCTTTGATTTATTTTTTTTTTTATCCTTCAGAAAGCTGAATTAGAATCCTAATTTAGATCAGAGAAGTCTGATGGCCAGGTTTTGGTAGCAGGGGGTGGGGGGGTTACAGAACTGGCTCCTGTGAGAAGCTGCTGGAAGATTCCTGTGTCTGAAAGAGCCAATCCCAGACAGCTCCAAGACAGACCCAGTGCTGGCCAACGCCAACCCATCAGTGATGGTGGCAGCACCTCTGGGATAACACATTTAAGAAGGGGAAAACACTCAGCACAACACCAACTGCAGCAGGGGAGAGGAGTGAGAATGTGTTACAGAAACTCCCCTGCAGACACCAAGGCCACTGCAGAATGAGGGGCAGCAGGTGCTCCAGGAGCAGAGATTCCCCTGCATGAAGAGCAGTGAGGCAAAGCTGTCCCTCTGCAGCTTGTGGAGGTACATGGCAGAGCAGAGATCCACCTGCAGCCCTTGAAGGGCCACAACAGAGCAGGGTGATGCTGGTTAGAACAGGGTGCTCACAACACCAGGGTGTGGGTTTGATCCTCATACAGGCCATTCACTTAACAGCTGAACGTGATGAACCTTGTGGGTCCCTTCTAACACAGAATACTCTGTGATTCTGTCACCCCATGGGAAGCCTGCACTGGAACAAGCTCCTGGCAGGACTTATGACCCTGGGGGAAAACCATGCTGGAACTGCCTGCTCCTGAAGGACTGCACTCTGTGAAGAGACCCATGCTAGAACAGATCACAAAGAACTGCAATCTGTGGGAAGGACTCACTGTGGACAGGCTTGTGGAGAACTGTCTCTGGGAGAGGGATCTTATGCTGCAGCAGGGAAAGGAGTCCTTCCATTGAGGAAGCAGCAACAGAGACCAAGTGTGATGAACTGACCACAAACCCCATTCCCAGTCTCCCTGTGCTGCTGGGTGAGACAGAGGCAGTAGATAAAATTAGGAGTGGAGCTGAGATGGGGAAGAAGGGAGGTGTGAGGGGAAAGTGTTAAGATCTGGCTTTATTTCTCATTATCCTATCCCGATTTGATTGTTACTAAATTAAACTAACTTCCCCAAGTTGACTCTGTTCTGCCAATGACTGTAATTCCTGAGTAATCACTCCCTGCCTTTATCTTGAATGACCAGTTGTTCCTTTTATTTTCTATCCCCTATCCAGGTGAGGAGGGAATGATAGAGCCACTCCAGTGTGCACCCCGGATCAACTCACCAGAGTCCTTAAAAAGAGGTCATGAAGCCCCCACTTTCTACCCACTTAAAGCAGGGCAAACTTCAAAGTTTATTTAACTTCTAAGTTAAAGCCTGTTTCTCAGGGTGTGTTTTGACTCTCAAAGGATGGTGATTCCACAACCTAACTGTGAAATTAGAGGATAGCCAGAGAAGAGCAAATACTGAACTGAAAAAATCCACCAAACATAATACAACCGCCTGTAAAGCAACTAATAGTTAAGTGTTCATCAGATAATTTAACTTCATTATAGTCTATGGGTCCTAAAATGGGAAACATATCTACAGTGTTTCCTTTGTAAATCAGCATCCTTAAATCTTCCACGTACATGTATTAAATGCTTAATCTTTGAAAATAAAAACACCAGAGTAAGAAATACAGACATGCAGTTCACTGAACACTAAAGCCTTAAAACACCTATTTTGCTTCCATTGTTTTTGTTTTTGATGAAGTGCACCCCCAGCTCTTCAGGGGAGTTTCACAGCAATAACGGGAGCTGTTTCTATGGCAAAAAGCAAACAAGCGTACACAGATAGAAGAGGGGCAAGACAAGCTTAAAGACACCTACAAACTCTCAGTTTGTTAAAGAATCTAAAAATAAAAGCGGATATACTATTTAAGATGCAGTCAGAAATCTATTGCTAACTAGCAGGAGGCAGCAGGAAAGATTTTTTCCACTAGAGAAAGCTGCAGCTCATTTTCAATTGGTTTAGCTGAACATTCATCTTTCTCTGGGATGACAGCTGACACACAAGATTCCAGTTAAAACAATTGGGAAGAGACTCTATGAAGTTTAATATTGGACCTGTTGTGCCATCAACACAGGTGTTTATGGACTCTTACTCATCTGAGTATCTCAAACAAAGTAAGCTGAAAAAATACATTAACTTATCAGGTCATAAAGTGTTGAGAACTATGTCTGTATGATGAGCACAACACGGACAAGACATCTATACTGACACAAAGAAAGCATTTCCATCCATGATCAGTATTTTTAAAAGCTGCTCCTTACATTATAAAGTACAACATGGCCATGACACTACTACACTCTCAGAACAGAGATTCACATGCATATTAGTTAAAGCCTGTTTTTAACCAACACAGAAGAAGCTTACAAATCTCAAATAATTGTCATATAAACAAATGTTTTCTTTACTACGTGCAAGAAAAACAATTTCTCCCCAAAGAACAAAAAGTCTTTTATCTCAATATCCCCCAAACTGGAAAGAAAACAGAGAATTAGGGCTGCTGCTGCAAATGATGTTTGGTCTCTCAAAGTGTGTCATATGCCCCGCTTTGCTAGATCAGATCACAGCATTTCTCTCTCTCAAATCCTAGACCACATTATCTCCTGCCACTACCACTGCCCTTTTAACAATTTTATCATTGTTTCCTCTTACACCGTGTCTATAGTTTAAGCAAAGCGAGAAATTTATGTTTCACATTTATTCCAAGTCCTCTTTCCCATGGTCCTCTCCAGGACCAAATCTGGTGACAAAAGTGTCAGAAAATGTAAGGCAAGTCATCTCTGTTTTCAGCTCAATGGACCAAAAAGGCTTCAGCAGCTTGCAGCAGTCTGAAACAGAAACGTTTTTGATTCTTCAGAGAGGGGGGAAACAGGAGTAAAAGGAAATGAAGTTAACAACCTGCAAAGTTGACAGAACTTGAACAAATACTACACTGCCAGGATCACCTTTAAAAACTGCCTTAAATGCAGCTGTGCAATACAAACTGGAAAGCCTAAGGCCCTGCAAGATGTTAAATTCGTGCTTCAGAAGAAGTGGGATAATTAGTGTTCTACAGAATTTTCAACAGAAAGATGATTCACTTAGTCCTTGCTTCATTTGTGCAAGAAGTTCAATATTTCCTAAAATAAATACAGTTGAGGAAGAGGCCAAGACTCAAAGCAGTTCCAGCCCAAGTGCTGATTTACAACTTTACCAATTACCAGAACTAGGCTAGTAGTCTCATTCACACTTAGATGACCTTTTCTAGCATTAAATTGCTATAGTCAAGATGATTGCCTCTCACTTGTCTTTCAGAAAGGAAGCTGATGAACATTGCATGCAAGAATAGGTTCATCTCCAAACTGTACTCACCAGCAAGCTTGTATGTCTATCAAAAGCTTAGACAGATAGCACACATGCTAATTTCACTCATCTGACAGGGAGATATTAAATGGTGAAGAAAGGATCATTCACAACCAGAAATTTGCAATATTTTAATATTACAAAATGCAGATTCATTCCATTCTTTTAATGATAAAAGGACAGATGAAAGTCCAAGTGCCAATATTATATCAAAAATAACAATATTCTGGTTTTGTATAAACTTCACATCTGACAGTGGAGCCTGCATTCTCCTCAGCTACACTGTCACTGCTGTCTAGAACCACACAGGATATCAAGAGCTCTCACCACCTTGGTTCATCATCATCATCTTGCTTCCCTTACAACTTAATACCATGTCAAATCTTCACAAAATTGGAGTTCTCCTATTTCTTTTTTTTTTAACTAAAAGAAAACAGACCATCATTATAATGCACTATTTCTCAATATTGCTAAAGAACAAAGAAAGTGATAAGAGCAAATATTTTACATTTTTAGTATAACTCATATTACTCAAGAGAAGAAGTATTGAAGAACTGCAATCACCAAATTCCCATTTCAAATATTACTAAAGGTGACTTGGATTTCATTTTGATAATCTTCTACAACTGAAACTGTATTGATTGAAGCCAAGAGATAAAGCAACTCAGTAGATTTCATTCCTACAATTCAAAGTTGCAGGGAAAAAGTATTGATTCCCAGCATAACAGAAACATTAAAAAAAAGCCAAAAAAAGAACAAAGCACTGCTTGCTTACACCAAGTGCAAAGTCAGACTCATTTACAGTAAAGTGAGATAGTATTTCTTTTGTTTGTGTATTTGTTGTGAAGTTTCACTTCCTTAGTTATGTTATAAAGAAGCACTGTGTATCATACAGATGATGCACAGTTGCATCCCACATTTTAATTAGGTTGATCTTACACATAGGAATATTCCTGTGTTCAGATACAGCATGAAAGAGGACCCAGCATGCTCTAATGGCCACTAAAGATAGTACTTCACTCAATATTACTTAGCCTTCTAAGGCCTCAACAGCCAAACCCTTACTTCAGTAATTGATTATTTCACCATAAATACTTAACATTGCTCTAATGCAGGGAACTCTTTGATGTCAGCCTCTGAATACTGTAATAAAGCAAGCCAAAAGCACACCCTATACTGCACAGGGGTGCACTTGGGATCTTGAGCACAGCAAACTGCTCTGCAGTGAGATACAGGAAAGATGTTAGTTTATGCAGAGCCCCAACAGTATGTTAAGTAACAGAGCTAACACACCAGTGGTTTCAGCACTCCAGAGATTCCAGATTTTCTAGGTGAGCAGGTGTGCTAATTATATGTCTCCCATAAATACTACTCCTCGAGCAGAAACAGCTCAAAGAATTGGAACCCATACATCTCCCATACTGCAGTAGTTGTTGCAGGGAGAAAAATCCCAGGATTTAGAATACTAATGGAAATTCCATTTAAAAACAAAACAGAAAAGGCATGTATTAAAGGTCTAGCTACATAATGTCTATTTCCCGTGAAGTTTCACTCTAGATGAAAATAATTTACTGCAAAAGCTAATGTCCTGCTCAATCAACATCCCAAGCTTTACCACGACAGCCACTTAGATGGAGCAGGAAGAAAGGGATTTGTAGTTGTTCTTTCTGGAAGTGTTATTCAAACAAAAATGCCCTTTTAAACCTCCCTCCAAACACAAACACGAGTGGATGGGCACTGTGTTCAAGTGCAGTAGCTACTGAAGACTGATAAATAATTTCACAAAGCATGTGAGGCAACATAACTATGGGCAGGAGGAGTTAAGTCTGAAACACAGCTAGTGTCACAGACCTACAGGACACTGAGAAGGCTATCAGCAAGATAAGTCTTCAACCAAGCACAAATTTTAAAAGTGATTAAAGTGATTTTAACTGAGACAAAACAAGAGTCAGGATTTTCTCTATTCTGCAGACACCTTCAACAATCAGTTTTTATAAATTAACTGGACTGGCAACTCCTGAGGCTACCAGAAGAAGTTAATTAAATATAGCAGTGACAGAGGTGATTACTATGGATAACAGTTGTCAGGTTCATAGCTTTCCCAATAATTGTTGGTGTCACTCAGTAAGTTCCATAAGCAGCACAAATGGCAGACAGCAGCACTTTTATTGTTACCACCTGAACCTGACTGATGACCCTGGTCAAAGCACAAAGGGCATGAACCACTACTTTTGATAAGGTGGAGAATACAAGAGGTTTGTGCTGAGAGCTAGAACTTGTGTCTGGATGTACACAGACCCTGCAGAGCACCGCAATCAGGGAAGCTCTGTACAGGGCCAGCAGACTACCCAGAAGAGGTACAGTTGCAGAATCTGACCTTATCATCTTGAGAGTGAGTAATCAGTTAAAAACCCACACCCAAACACTGCCACCACTAAATCCCCAAATTGAAGTCTAGCCTGGATTTTTCATGAGAATGTTCTCCTTTGACCTTGACAATCTGGTAGGTTTGAGTCATCATCCAAGTTACGGCCCTGTACCTTCAATTGCTTGGTGGAAAGGCTGCAGCCATTATCACAACTTGGTGTGACGAGAAAAGAAAATAAGCTCATTTTTCAGAACACAAAACAATTCTGTTTTTATGTTTATGAAAAAACTCATGTTAAACTACATCTGAGACAGCCTTGTTCTAAAAAGATCAAAGTGTACTTTTAGCCAAGATTAAACTTTGAATGAGAGAATTCTTTACTATCCTGTATCGAGAAAAGTGCTGTTGTGTGAAAAATTTCTCAGTAACAACAACTCCGCACTATAAGTCACACAACTGCTTCTCACACAGCTCACCTTTGCTCCTCTGCAGCCAAAAAGATCACAAGATCAGCTTCAAGAAAGACAAATACTGCTAAGGTGACAAGAAGGAAAAAAAACTATAAAAAAACCACAAAAAAAACCAAAACAAAACAATCCCACAACTTTCTGCCAAGTAAAGTCCTTCAGCCAACATTGATGATCTTACTCTTCAGCAATACTCAATTATCTCCAGGATTGGTGTACCCTCACATAATAACCTAACAAAAATAAGAAGCCCAGTGACTTTGAAACACATAACAGCACTATGGCAAACTGTTTATACAGACCTCCAAAAGATCTATTTGCTCTGAATCCAAAAGATGACTGTCAAATGAAATTTAACAGAGCATAAAGTACAGTTAAATCAGGCTTAAGAGTCACTTTCTGATACTGCTGCCTGAAAATGGCATCAGTAACTCAATTATGGAGTTTCCAGCTGCTCTTTAGAGGTCAAAAGCCTGGGCATGCCTTTAGGACACACAAAGACACTTCACTTTTGCCTTCAGACAGTCATGAAGAGTCTCATGCTCAGAGCAATATCCTTGGGAATCTGAACTGGTTGGTGTGAGGGTTTACAATGGAGATGCCTCTTGCAGTGTTCATTTTGCACTGCTTTCGGTTATGCAACTTCTGCTGCTGTGTTAAAGGCAGCAAACAAACATGTGGCATACACACATGTTCAAAGGGTTACAATTTCCTCTAAAAATAAAAATAATAATAAAAAAAGTTTTAATAATAAAATTACACTGTTAGTAGTTAGAATAATTTATCTGGAAAAGTCACAGCCGGCACTGCACAGGAGAGACCCGAAAGTTCAAAGCCCTCAAAGCTCAGTCATCAACTGGCATCAAAACTATCACAAACAAAAAAAAAAAGCCCATTTGTGTCACGAGAGGCCGATGGACAAGCACGCCTAGGGAACGTTCTGCTGGCAAGCGGCGCTGCACACTCCCAGCCTTACGCCAGTGCCCCAGCCCCTACAGCGGCCGCCTGCCAGCACGAAGGCAGAATCACAGAATTGTTATGGTTGGAAAGGATCTCCGGAGATCACCTGGTCTAACACCCCTGCCAAGGGAGGGTCACCCAGAGCAGGTGACACAGGAACGCGTCCAGGTGGGTTTGGAACGGCTCCAGAGAGGAAGCCTCCACAACCAGCAGGCAGCCCTGGTTCCTCACGCCGAGGGAAGCCCGCAGGCATTGACCTCCTGGACACGCGGAGGGCAGCGAAACAGACACGGGAGCCGCCCGCCCGCAGCGCTGTCGGATGGACGGCGACAGGGGACCCGTGTCTGCGGCCAAAGTCCTCCCTCCTCCTTCCCCTCCTCCCGCACGCAGCCGCCACCTCAGGCCAAGCCCTTCGCGGTCACCCGGGGGAGCGAGGGAGCTAAGACAGGCAGAAAAAGCAGAGGACGGGCCAGGGGAGGGCAGGGGACAGCACGGGACGAGCGACCGTCGCTCCACCGGCGGCTCCTCCCTTCCCTTTCAATCCTCTTCGGCAGGTGCCAGAGCCGCGTCACCCGCGTCCCAACAGGTCACTCACAGCTTCAGGCAGGCGTAGGCCGCCGCTGCCGTGGTTCCCGCCGGTGCCGCCGTCGCCATCCGTCCCCTCGGGCTGTCCCCGGCCGCCGGCTCCGCTCCGACCCGGCCGCTCCCTCCCTGCCCGACTGACGCGTCCCTGGGCTGGAGCGACGGAGCCCCGCTCGGGACAAACCTCCGCGGGCGCGCTGGCGAGCCCAGGGCGGGGCGCCGCCTATGGCAGAGGGGGCGGGGCCGGGCGCACTCGCCGGCGCCGCCATTGGCCGAGGCAGCGCGAGAGCAGTGCCTGTGCTGAAGTGTGCGGCGGCAGCAGTCGGTTTTCGAGCAGGGCCAGTGGCGCAATGGATAACGCGTCTGACTACGGATCAGAAGATTCTAGGTTCGACTCCTGGCTGGCTCGGCTGCTCCTTTTTCACCCCTACTTCATATTTTTCTTTTTCCCCTCTTGTACTTCGAGCCGAGGGTGCTGCCTACAGCCCCCCCCTTCCCCCATAAAGCACACCGCTGCCACTTTCTTGCTCCCAATGTGGGGGTCTCCAAACCTCCCAGGGCTGGGTGGTGTACAACAGGGCTTCCTGCCCTTGGCAGCCCCCAGCTCGGGGATAGCTGCTGTTCACCGGGCCACGCATTCTGACCCTGCAGGCCTTGGGGTTTGGCAGGAAGCAAAACTGAGGCACCTCCTGGCCACTTTCCCACTGGAGACCGCTCTTTGGGTGTCATGCCCCAGGTTTGGGCAGCTTCTTGACCCAAGGAGGGGGACCTATAATTAGTTATTCCTGTTTATTTGCTTCATTTTAGGTGATGGCTCCAACCTGCTGTGGTGCTGCTTGGCGAACATCCAGTCTTCGGGTGTGAGGCATCTGGACAGCAGGAGCACAGTGCAGCTGCCTGACATGGGAGCACTACCCAAAACCCTCTAAGGAACCCATTCCCACCACTGCTGCAAAGGAGACTCCCATACTGGGGTCAGAGCCTGCTCCCACACGCAGCACATCCCTCCCCAGCTCCTCAGCCTGGGATGAGCCTCCTCCCCAGGATTCCAGAGTAGGACAGCCTCCCATGGAGCTGCAGCAAATACCAGCTGCCTGCAAAGGACTGGAAATTCCCAGTGAACCCCACTGAGGTGGGGGGACAGGAGTAAGGAAGAGGTTGGGAAACCATCATTTCACAGCATAACTCCCCCCCACTATGGACTCTGGGCAATGACAATCGTTGTAAGTTTAGGAAAGACTTGACTCAGAGTGTTGCTTAAGATACTGTCTTTAATCACTGAAATCACAACAGACCAGTGGCTTCGTTTTGCTACCAGTCTTCATTCTTTATAAATACTTAACAGCACAGAAGAAAAGAGGGCTGTGTTCACAGGAGGCTAAGGTTAGTTACACCAGCACAAATCCTAAAATACTCTATCCTGGAGCTGAGCTTTGAAGGAAACATAAAATAACTAGTACCATTCAGTATTGTTAGCCAGGCTCTGGATTTGCTTTCCAGATCCAGAAAGCCAGAGCCTGTGTGTGTGTGTGTGTGTGTGCCTGGGTCCCTGCCTGGCCATGCTCCGCAGACCTGCTGCGTGGGGAGGAGGGTTGGTGCCAGCAGGGCTGGGAACTACTGCAGCCCAGTCATCCCTCCATCAGGGTCACAGGGCACTCCTGCCTTTACAGGACCCTTTGCCATGTATTTGCACATGGGGACAGGATCTTCACATTTCCTGCGGTGTCTGAGTGGGTTGCAGATGCATTCTGCCACACCAGCTTCTGGCTGCCCTGGAAGAAAGCAGGGTAAGGATTTTTATTGCTCAGGAAAGCTTTGCTTCTCCATAGGAAAAGAGTGGGTGAGCAGTTCCAAGCTCTCTCTGGGCTCGTGACAGGAAGATGTCTGCCCAGTCAGCTTTAATAAGTACATCCAGGGCCACTGCAGCCAGCAAGCAGCAAGACACAGGAATGGAAAAGAAAAACGAATGCACACAAATGCTGTGTGATGATGAGAGATGCAAACCCCTTCCCAGCTTATCCCAGTGGCACAGGCACTCACAGGATGGGGAAAGGGATGTGTATCTGGTCATAGCTCTTCCCTGCCTGCAGGTACTCCAGGGGTGTTTCCCAGTGAGGAAGCCTGGGCCAACTTGTCATTACATTCATGCACAGAAAGTTGCTTAAAAGGTGCCTACAAGCACTTGGCATGGGCAGAGAGGTGTGAAAGGCAGGTGTGTCACAGGCAGCATCTGCCACACATCCATGTGCATGGACACAACTGCACATATCACCCCAAAAGTGAGCACATAGCAAGTGGTCAAGGCCCATATGGGATCTTTTTCCAAAAAAAAAAATAATCCTTTCTTTGGAATGGCCAGCCAGACACATGGCAGCTCTTGGAAGCCCAGTTTCCCCCTTTCAAGGCTGCCACATCGCACCTGATTGCTGATGAAACTCTATCATTTCCAGACTAAGCAGCTATTCACTTTGTAGTAAAAAGATCTACCAAAAAAAAAAAAATCAAAAAACCAAGCATTTAAACCTTGAAAGACTGGGAAAATGTTTTAGAAGCCCCCAAATGAAACTCAGAAACTGAAGAGCCACAGATCTTTTCAAATGCTCCTTTACCAGAGTGTTAGAAACTGCTGTTCCTGTGTTTTAACATCAGGGCAGTTTCCCAAATTGCTTTGATCACAGGTGCTTCTTACACTTTAAATTACACAAAAATGTCTGTTGCTTCTGTAGCTGGGGCTTTCCCCCGGCTCTTATGCAAAAATCCCTATTTAAATGAGTTTCTGTATTCTAAGCAATAGAAATTTAACAGCATGATCTGAATGAAAAAATCATTTAAGCTTTGATTCCTGAAAGCAGGCTTCAGGGAACTCACTTGAATAACTATTTGCATGAAAGTTACTCATTAACAGCACAATGGGATTTCCAAAGGTCCCGTACTTTAAAACCAATCAGAAGAACTTGCTGGGGGAGGAACCAGGACTAACTTTTCATAGTACGGTTTTCATAGCTTCTCAATAAATTAAAAGGCAACAAGGTTCATTTGAACAGCAATATCAGCCAGGAGATAGGTGGAATTTAACATGTTTTTTGAATTTCTTCTGCAGAGGACACAAAGCCTTACACCTCCAGCTCCAGAGCTATTTTTCCCTTTGGGGGAGCTGCCTGAAGGCAGGCAACGAGGGCTTGCAGCTCCACAGATGCCCGGTGGAGGGTCAGGAGGAGAAGCTTCCCCTATGCAGGATGCCCCTGCCTTCCCCTGTGCCAGATCCACTGTCAGGCAGCTGCAGAGCTGGGGACTAGCTGGGGAAAATCAACAGGGACTCACTCCAACCCTCACAGACTGGGAGAAATAATACTGAGCTTAAATGAATCTGAACTCCCAGAGATAGAAGCAGTGCAAGTTAGCACACACAGGGGTGTAGGGCAGTGCAGTAGATGCTTTAGCTTCAAAACCACAAGCTCACAGGCTCCTTTTTCAAGAGCCTCACACTGTCACTTCCAGCTCTTTGTAAATAGAGGAAAGGAGAGTCTTAGCACTTAATAATTTATAGGGGACCTCAAAACTGGAAGTAGGGCAGCCTTCATTTCCCAAGCGCCAAGGGATACGGGATGGCTGACAGGAATAAGACACTGTGTGGGAGCAGAGGCCAAACTCTCTGGTGATGCAGAGAGAGCTTCTTGCCACAAACTGCCTGCTTAAGGCTTTCCATGAAGTAAAACTGTCCTTCTCCCAGTCCCCTTCTCTCCTGCTTATTCTGAGATTGTGGGAAAAACTGCAAGGGTGAGACAGAAGTTTAAACTGCAGTTTAAAAAGAAAATACCAGTCCCACTAGTGTTTTCTGATCTTTATAAAATGAAGGCCAAAAAATGTGCACAAGGGCTTGATCTAAAAAATTGAGAGGTAGCAAAAGCATGAACTACATAGCAGCTGGTCTTTCAGACACAGCAACAGATGACCAAGGCTGGTGTTTCCAGCTCACTTCAAAAAACCACTTTGATATCTCTTTGCCCTTGCTGCCAAAAGCAGCCTAGGGCACAGATCCACCTGCCCAGGACTATCTGAATTATTTACTAGGGATTGTGAGCTGGTGTTATTTTCCAGCTCAGTCCTTTCAGACAGTCCTAAGACCACAGTCACCCCTTGAACACCCCCTCCCTGCTCCAGCCTAGCTGTGCTGCAGGACACAAGCTGATGGGATACACTGGTGTGAGAGCACTCTGGGATCTGCCCTGGCTGTTGCTGCCCTCGATCCATCCTGCTTGGATGCAGTGCTGCTTACATTTTGTGTCAGCTCCCATCCCTTTCCTTACCAGCATTTGGAGACTAAATTTAAGGCTCTAGGAGGGCTCACATATTTGGGGTCAACTTTACCTCCTCTAAAATCAAAGGTAAAACTCTCAGAAGATATATTTCACAGTGATAAAGTGCACCCCCTTGAGCTTTTAGTCACTCACTGAAGGGATGCATGTGCCCAGGAAAAATGGTGTCACAGGTCCAAGCTACACCAAAGCTCTGGATGGCTTCCAGGCAGGACCAGCCTCCAGCCTCGAGCTGCCATCCCCATCCTGATGAGCAGTGGAAACAGGCAGGGGCACTTGCAGCTGCATGGGGCAGAGGGCTGGATGGTCAGTTGGCACCATGAAACTCCATGCTAAGCTCCCGAGGCTGGGGCAGTTTCACATTTCAGCCGTGGCAAGATGATTTATTAGCACAGGCAGAGACAGGGAACTTGCTGCTACCTGACACCTGTGCTGCTCCAGATGGGTACACGTTGTTGTCTGACTACATCAAGTGAAGTTCAAGCTACATCCATGCTATTGGAAAAGAGGTTTTGTTGAACTGTAATGGGTTTTCAGCATGGGCACATTTCAGGAGTCCCAATGCCACAGCTCATCTAATTTACTGTTGTTTCCACACTGAAAAGATCTTCAAGAATGTCATCCCATCCTTTGCCAGTCAGAACCAAATTTACATCTTCAGCATAGATACTTGAGGATTTAATTGGTTTTCCACACAAAGAGTAGTTAAGATCCCCAGCTGTATCTGAGGCTTTAAGTTAAGAACTTTTTGTTAAACAAAAGTACCAGTACACGAGGGGCTGCTCAGCTTTGGTAGGTACAGAACATGCACTGCTGGCAAACCCATCACTGAGTGGAACAGTTTTGACTATAAAGGGTAGGAGTGTCAAGAAAAGAAACAATTTGCCTTCTTGCTTTCTCAGCAGAATGGAAAGTAAGGGCCAAACTCTCTAACCCCTTGGTCAGATAAGCTGCTATTATTCATAGGAGCAAATCTGTTTATGCCAACATACTCATCTGAGTTCAGGTTGTGGAGCTGGGCTCTAAAATCCCTGCATAACAAAGCCTTCATAACAATCTCAAGTTCGCTTCTTGAGCTCTAAATAAGCACCACTATGAAATGGCTTTATGCTGGTAAACACCATGAAAAGGAATAGCCAGGCTGAGGGCTGAGCTGAGAGGACAAACTCAGGCAACTGTCTGTGTACAGAGAGCTTTCTTCCAAAGTGAGCCCTGCAAGCAAGAATGAGGGTGGATTTCCCTCATTTCAGCATCCCGACCTTTCCTTTCCAAATATGATCCACTGTTCAGACTCTGACACAGCAGACTGGCCCATATGTGTCATGCTGACACACAAGCCTGACTGGGCCCCAAGTCATTGCAGTGGCTTAGCCTAGCTTGTTCCAGTTTTTTGTTCTGGGATGTTGACAAACAAAATGGGATGTTGACCTCCAGTTGCCAGACAGCATTGCCTGGTTTGGGCTTGGAGAATTGGTGCTTTTACTTGACTTGATACTGGAGTTCAGGGAATTAACTGAAAGGTCTGGGTGTGCCACTTTGCACAGACCCCTTTCTTTTCTTTTTCTAAAGAACTAATAAAAAGAGAGAGTGTCTAAAAAGCTGGTACTAATAGTTTGGTGTCCTTCAGGGAACCTGATGAAATGTGCTTTCAGGGAACAGTAGACTGATGGGATGTCCCTGGCAGGCAGGCAGGCAAGCCTGCTTTTTCATTGTGCATGGCACGATCTGAGTTCATAGGCACGAGAGCAAATTGTGCTTTCACTGAAGAAGATTCCAAAATGAGCCCAGAGGAATCTCCAGGTGGCAGAAAAAGGCACGTAAAAGTAAACTGATCTGTTTAGGTAACATGCCACATTCTTGGTCAAATAGATGTGGTTTGATGCAGCTGAAACCCACAAGCACACAAACTTGGTGAATCCAGCAAAAATCTCTAATATCCTTTGACAGGAACATTGCTGACTGGCAAAAAACATGCACAGGAAATCAGCTGAAGGTGGGGAGAGGGAGATCATGTATCAAGTCTTCTGTCCTGGCTTCCCAACACTGGCCACACTGACTAGTAATGGTGCTGGTAGGCAGCTGCTGGGGTTGTGCCATTCTCTATGTGTTTCAGGTGACAGGAGTGACAAAGCAAATGTTCATCCAGTGGGTAGCAGCGATGTCCGTCTTCGTCGTTCAGTTCCATCCCACAGTCCTGCAAAGAGAGGCCGTGCAAATTGTTAGAGTTTGTGTTCATCTTTCAGTGTCAGCTGGGGTCTGGCTTCCAGGAAAGTGATTTTGTGACAAGGACAGAAGATACCCAGACAACAGCTCGTTCCTAATAGGTCCGGCATGTACCACAAGAAGAAAAACATCTTCTCAAGACAGGAGTTTTGATGGGCAGCTTTGTACAAATTTGTTTGAAGCCGTTTTATTGAATAAGCTTTATCGTGTGGTAAGGTGCAGCCCTCTGTATTTTAAACACACTTGTGTCTCCTTACACTGTCAGGTAAGATTCACCTCTTTACATTACAGTTGTACTGATGTGAAATCAGCTTGTGGAGTCAGGGCCTCTTTTCACTGCATTATAAGCACAGTGAGAAAACAAAACTATTTATTTTAATTCTCCGTGTGGAAGTATGGCAGCTTTTGGAGATGCCCTGCATGGAGACTAAATGGTTTTTATGAGCTGGCATCTCCTGGAATTTTTCCTTGTGCAGCCACATCCTTTCTCCAGCCCCAAAGACACATTCATTTCCCATGAGAGTGAGGGTAACTTACACCCCACAGGATCAGTCACTCCCTTAGCATTTTTCAACAATCTGACTTGGAAATCAGATACACTGGTGTGATCTGGAGCTTGAAGTTTCTGAAAGGCAGCAACAGACCTTATTAAGTCATCATGCTTCTTGCACAGATGAGTAAACTGACAAGTTTGAAAAGCAATAAATAACTTGTTGCCCATAACTTTACGGATAGCAAATGAAATTAGAAGTGAAACAAATTGCTGCAAAAACTTTTGTCCTCAATCTGGAAATTTCTCAGTCACTGACAGAAAGGGTCTCACACTGCAAGGTTTGAATTGCTCAGCTACTGCCACTGTAAGGCAGGAGATTTATTTCCATCTTAAAAATAATAGCAGTTATGACTATTAAGCACTTACTCCCTGAGAAAGCTGCTGACCTACCTCGCAGTGATAACATTCCACATGGTAATCCTTGTCCATGGACACAACCCGAATGGTCTCATCAGACCCCTGTGAGCATTTGAGCAAAGCAGAAATTACAAAGGATTACAGCAGGATCAGACACATGCACTCTGTAGATTGCTTCCTGCAACAAAATGAATGTTGAGGAAATGCATTTGGGCAGCTGGTTGGAAACCACAAATAAATCCTGCCATTTACAGTTATTTTTACAGTAAAGCTTCATCATTGACTGACTGCAAATATCCTCTATTTGTGTGACACCAGAAATGTAAAAATGTTCTCTGTTTAACAGTAACATCTATCAGGAATCACAAATTAATGACTAGGTAATTTCAATAGGTCACATTTTTCAGCACTGTAGATTACTTTTGCTCAAGATTCATCTCCTCCAAGTATTAAAATTAGTTAGAGTCCCAGAGTGGTCACACAAAGGACATTCATGAGTACCACCAACATCTATTGACATAAAAGAAAATTATCCTGAACATCGAACTAGCAGCAGCATAATACTGCAGGAGATGATAAAAGCAGCCTTGGCCAAGAAGAATAAACTTCAACAATGAACAAAGAAGGGTGACATCTCAAGAACAGTGCATAAGCTTAGACCAAAGGGTTGCACTCCAGAGGGAGTGATCAACTCTCCCCATCCACAAGCACATGACACGCGGTCACGTGTGAAAGCAAGCAAGGCCTGACACTCGTCCCCCAAGGGGATATGGAATAAAAGGCTCTCACCTCAGAGGGCAGAATGGGAAGTCCACATGCTGCACACTTCGGAGCTAAAACTCTGGAAGAGCAACGAGAAATGGAAGGTAAATTATGGATCAACATAAAAAGAGAGGCGTGTATGTTCTCAGTGATAACATGGAAAGCTGCAGGTGTAAATCACTTACGCCCAGGAAAGATTTACATCCCAAGATCATAAATTCATTTTAGCATTTATTTTAAGTAATGCTTGGCACACATTGCTCAATCAGGCAAGAAGAGACCTTATATTTTACATTTAGTGCCAGAAAAAAAATGCAAAATTCCCTATAAAATTCTTGGTTGCTACTGACAGATTTGGAAAAGAAAATGAGGAGGAACTGAGCAGGACTGTCCCCAGAAAAATACATTAAAATGAATAGCAGCCTCTGGGCAGAGAACTTCTGAGAAAACACCACATGACTGCACAGCTTCTTAAGGCCTTGTAACACAGTAACTAATTAAATTAAATTGCAAGGAAATATGAGTTATTTCAGAATAATGATGGCATACAAGGGCACTAATCTTGGCAAACAGGATTGTAACAATTCTAGTCTTGGCACAACTCAGAAGAGTTCCAAGGGCTGTCTGAGCAAAACTTAATACTCTCCCTGTTCAGAAAATGGAGCAAGGACCAAAGCAAGCCAGAAGGACACACAAAATGTGTGCAGTTCTAATACCATAACTACCAGCCAAAAGCACAGCCATTTTATTTTACTGTCTAAATAAGAAGTGATTTTTAAAATGGATTTATCAATTGTTTAATTTAGAACTGGGTAAAAGCTTTGCTTCCCAGGTTCAGTGGCGATTCTCTAAAAGTCAAAATCAGCCCTTCAACTGCTCAAAAAGAAAATCAAATTGATTTCCAGAGGCATTCACAGGCTTACGTTAAAGCAGACTAATTTTGTACATCACTGAACACTTCAGGAGCACTATTTCTCACCCTCTCTACTTTGTAGAAGGGGCAGCTGAAGCCCAGAGGTAATTTGACTTCATCAGAGTTACACGGGAGTCAATGGCTGGGTAAGAGAAGAGAGGAGGAATTTCTGGGGTCTAGCCCCATCCTCAAACTTTTAAACCTGTCCCTGTTTTACTAAAAAGCTAAATTAGAGGCTTGCTGCTTGGAACATCTGTGCTATTTATTTTGTCCTTACTTGTGGTAATCTCTGACACAGTAGATTTTGTTTTCAGAGTCTACAGTGAATGGCACACCGTCCAGACACTCATTGCAGATGACGCATCGGAAGCAGCCTGGATGATATGATTTCCCTAGAGCCTGCAGGATCTGCAACAGAGCAAGAGAAAGGCAAAATGCACATGAAGAGCCAATAAAGGTGAAAACAGTAAACAAACAGCTTTACACCAGATAATGCTGTATATTCATCAGCAGGGCTGTGTCTTTTTTCCCTGTCTCATCTGAGAAATCAGTTAACAAGGATGGAAAAGGCAGCTGGAATCAATATATAGTACCTGGCTCTAGAGATATTATTAATTATAATTACTAGAGCATGGATAAGAAAACAATTTAGAGACTCAGTCAAGGTATTTAGCATGACAAAGGATAAAAGTGACAGAATTTAAAGGAAAGAAAATAATTTCTGAAGTCAACAAGTAGAGAATACATAGCAAGACCTCAAGGCAAGATGTACTGGCCAAACAAAGAAAATACAGTTTTATAATCTCCATGAGAAGTTGAAACTAGTATTATTGCTAGGTTTTCCTGAGATATTGAAGGGCTTTGTACTCGCTCACCTGGCTTTCTAATTAGCACAGACTATGGAAACTGTTGAACTCAACAGCTGCAATTCACTACCTGGAATACCATGGTCCGTCAGTAGAAAGATGAGACTTCTGAGTAAGAAACAGCTTCCAATTGTAATGCTTTCCAGTGTAAGCAGGCAAACAAAGATAATTAATGATATGCATTAGAAAATGTTGGGAGGCATGCTGTGAACCAGAAATTCCTAATTTCTTTTCCTCAGCTGTAGTCTTACACCACCAGCCATACTGGTCTCCCTCTGAATGTCCTACAACTGAATGCTGATCCCCTGAGAGTCCCCTACCCCATGCACATCTGGAATGGATGGTACCTGCTGTAGGCTAATCCTGCTCACAGATCTGAACTGAGGTCTGGATCACACACTCCGGGTCAAACCTGCTCCCCAGAGTATCAGTACCCACAAAAAATGACAAGGAAATGACTTAATCCAGAAAACACATGGGAAACCACAACTTGACTGCAGGAAAGAGAGGCTGAGAGATGCACTGATGCCTCACAGCTAGGGAGCACTGCAGAGCCACAGCACTGCTGAGCAGGAAGCATAAACAGAGTTACAAATACACTGTCCAGAGAAGTCCAAAAAGGGATGAAAGACCTGGAGGCTCTGCTTTTCAACATCTGCTGAAAATGGGCAGAGCAGTGTCTCTGCACCATGTATGGTGGGGGCCAGCTTCACTTCCTTGAAAAAATCAACAAAAGGATCAGTGCATTTTCCTTCTGATACCAGTCTTACACTAAGCAAACTACCAAATGGTAACAGACAGCACTGGATATGCATGTACTTTGCTTTTGATGCATTCTTCTAAAAAGCTGTGGGAGTTTTTTCTCCTAAAAGCAATTATCACTTACCATGTCCATTATCAAATGACCACAAATGAAACACCTGTCAGCTGACTGCTGGAAACCAGAATACTGCAAGGACAAAAAAGAATTCACTTAAAATTTCACAAGGCCACTCAAGCACAAACAACAGTGTAGTGTGGAGTGTTATTTGCATATTTGTTTTTGGTCCTTTTTCTGTGCTCCTTACACAGAAAAGCTAAACTTTCCATTGCTTTCTTTGTTACATAAAAGTGTGAACAGATGATATTCTGATATTTTATCTATACTTCTGACTGCCCAATTTCAGAAAGAGTACAAGTTCCTGTAACTTCCAAATGAAGTCCAAAATTAAACTTTAATTTAAAGTATAAAAATAAATACCATAAATGCCCATACAAATAAAGCAGTTTCTAATAAGACTTATTTACATCTTATTTGACCACATGAATCTACAAGACAAGAACCTACTTGTGTTTATCACATATTTATGTAACAATATCTGTATATATAGGCCTGGAAAGCAAATTTTTTCTTTGGTTATATGGTTATAATTCTGTTGAAGTTTCTCTGAGGTCAGTTTCCTGTTAGGATAGCAATAAAGTCTGGCCCAGAACAACTTTTTTGCTATTTTTGCTGAGATCTATTGATAAGGAACTGTCTGTCACATCCATGACATGCACCTTGGGCACAGCACATCATGAATGAAGGAATGCAAACTTGGAAAATGAAATATTTTAGGTGCATTTAATCCTTTTACTTTCATCCTATGTGGAATATACTGAGGAGAACAAAGAAGATGAACTTACCCCTCTCTGACAAAAATCACTAGGATTCACCAATAAGTAAGCAATTACGACCTTTTCAAGTCTTAAGGAAGGCTTAATCTACCAGGACTGAGGGGAAGAAGGTTGTATGGATTTTTATCTGCACCAGCCAAGGAGAGGACTGTAGGGTTGCTTCAGGCTTAGGTACACTCACACAAAATCCACTGAGGGCAACAAAAAGATATCCATTAAGGTGCAAGGTGAGAAAGGAAATTCACCCATTCATTCTTCTGTAGCCATTCATCCCACTCCTGCCTCCTTAGTATGGTCACATACAGTGACAGAGACAATGCTTTGAAGGAGATATCACAACAGTTTATGGCTTCAGCTAGGGGTCTGTGCCATAAAACAGGGGCTCTCACTCAATTTGATGCCTTAAGTTTTAGCTTTCATGTTTTTCAGATTCTGTACTGCCTAGGTGTGTAGTTTTGAGCTTCATATTAAGTTTTGGTGAGCTCCCTTCACAGAGTAGGTAGACAAAACAATTCCTTTTCTAGCTTGATACCAAGGACAATAGTTAGAAGTTTCAGGCCCAAAAGCATAAACAACGGTGGACTGAAGAGAGAAAATAAGAAAGATGGCACTTCATAACCTGAAGCGGCAATTGGACAATTAACCCCGATGTGCAGATGGACCAAAACTTCTAAAAATGTGAGACTGACCAGTTGTCCATTTTTTGTGACCATTTTTGGGTCCATCTTGGGTGTAGCCCTGGCCAGGTACTTGTACTGCCCAAGGTGTATCCTTTAAAGCCTTTTAATAAATATCTACTTTATTCTTAACTCTGTCTAGCCTCTGTTCTAGGTCAGCCTTTTCAGCACCACATGTGGGCAGCCACCACGGCTGGGGCTGGCCCTGGGAAAATGTTGGAGCAGAAGGGCCGGGTGGGATGCTGGACCAGAAGTGTGTGAAACACAGGCAAAGCTGGCAGGCAGAAAGGCTGTGAGTCTGCTAGCAACAGTGAGATATCTCATTACAAGAGCCAACTGGGTGCTTACCAGGAAGTCTTCTTCACAGAACACCTTCCCATTGACAAAATAAAAGGCTTTTCCTCTCAGCTTTCGACCTAAGGAAAAAAACCACAGAGATAAGAAAAAGATCCCCAGAGAGCAAGGCGAAAATGTGATCAAAACCTGGCTGCTGAGAAGGAGACAACAATTGAAGACATGCAAGGACAGAAGTCACACAGCTGGAAAAGAGCACCTAACCCCAGCATGGGTCTTCCTGGACTCTAGCCCACCAAACCCTCTTTCACTGGTGGTTGCTGATGAATGCCAGTTGGCCGATCTGGACAAAAGTCCCACCTTTGGATAGGAAGTAGTACCAAGCCTGGGCCACCTCCTGGCAAATTATGGGGTGTTGTAACTCTGGGAAGAGTGAGTGAGGATACACTGACTCATCCTGGAAAACACCCCAGTAAAGGAACAAGGAGGAAAGAAGAAAGGGCATACAGAGAGTGACCCACACTTGACTTAATTTATCAAAATGTCATGACCTTGCTGTTTTGCTATGAGCAGCAGCTGCCAGACAAGGCACTGCAATATCTGAGCACTCCCTCTGCCCCAGCAGAGTGCAACACCAGAGCACTCAACAGACTTCTCTGCTACCTACCGGCACATTTGTTACTACAGCTGCCAACAAAAACTTTGAAACTATTTAAAAAAAAAAATTGTTATAAAATCCAAATGTCGTAATCAAGACAAGATGACAAAGTTTTTCCAAGAAAGGACTCTACATATGGAGAAGATTTGTATTTACTGTAGCTTTTGCATTTATGCCTCTCATTCACTGTCTGTTTTCAGTTCCATGTAATCATGAAAATGTTTGCTCACACTGCCACCACTCCTAAATGCCCTGCCTTTCCCCAAGAATAAAGGGCTAGGTTTTGTTTGTTTGTAAAAAGCTGTTCCTACCTCTTTGCAGCCTGGTTTCCCTATTGAGCCCAGGGTTTGAAATGCCAGCCTGACACTGGAATGATTCTGCTCTGGACCCCCAAGGAGACAGTGCCCAGGGCAGGGGAGCAGCACCTCCTGGGAACAGCTGGAGCAGGACCTGCTGCAGGCTGGTTTTGGACAACTACCAGGCACTGCTGGAAGGAAATTTTGTTTGAGACACTGGGCCCCAGAAGCCTCCTGCTTGACATGCTGAATGTGGCCAGTATCATTAAAAAAGTGATTGTCAGCTGCTGGGTGTATAAATGTGAACAACACAAGGGACTGGTCTGGGGGTCACCTTATGGTATGCACCTACCCAGCAGCCTTCAGCAAAGAACCACGCTGGCTGCAAGGCTTTAGGGAACGGAGGAAGCAAAGTAAACCCACTTCGAGAAACAAGTGTTACAGTCTCCTGCACTCGCCAGAGGGCACCCTCAAGCTGGGAAACAACTCCTGCTGCCCATTTCTTCCTCTGCTGCTCTCCGCTTCTCCCTGCCTACTTTTGGGATGGACTGCTCCCACTGTCTCTTTGAGGTGAGGAAGTACTTTCTCATCATACAATTGGGAAGGCAAGATGCAGGAAAAGCTCACTTCCCCAGGCTGCACTAGGAACTGTCCCGGTGGAACACCTTGCAAAATGGAGATGCTCCGGGGAAGCACCAAAGTTTTGCCAAGTGCATTGAGCCAGACCAGCATTTCATCAGCAGCCCTTAGTGCCCTTAGTGTCCAGGTCTCAGGCTGTGGGGCAGGTGGAGGACAGGGCAGTGTGTTTTCTCAAGGAACAAGCCCCAGGTTGCATGTGCGGGAACTTTGTGGTTTGCATGTGCGGGAACTTTGTGGTTAAACTGTGGGCATTGCTCAGCTCTGTGTTTACTGGACCAATGCAGGACCCAAAAGCACACAGCCAGGCCACAGTCACTGTCCCCCATTCTCTTCTGATCCCTGCTAGGGACAACCACGTAACCTAGAGGTCAGAGATGACCCAGGGCACCAAACCATCCTTGCACCAATGCAGACATTGGATAGGACATGGAAGAAAACCTGACAATTCTGAAAGCATCCCACTTTGATTTTTCTCATCCACCCTGATTGCCAAGGTTGCTGAAACTGAAACAGGACTTTCTAAAAATAAAAAGATAAATATAATAAATATTATATAAAATGAAATAGAAAGTATCTAATCTGGGACATGTAATCTTTGTGGTTTATGACCCAGGATGTGTATTTGCATGATAACCCCACCTGTCCACAGGTAAGCCTGGCATGCTCACCAGCAGCTCTAGAGTCACAGTTTCTAAGAAGGGACAGGAGAAGCAAGGGAATACCTGAGATTTGCATCACCTTTGTCAAGGGTGGTCCTAAGCAAGTTAACAAGCCTAATGCAGCAAGAAGCACTCTTGAAAATCTCCCACTGATTGAAATGCAACACTGAGATTTGGCACTCCCAAAAATGAAAAACAAACAAAAACATTTAACTTTGGTTTTAAATTACATGGTAGTGAGGGCTTCAGTTCAGTGCAACAGGCAGGTGCCCAAGTGACTTTCCACCTACGTGCAATGTGTCTCCTTAATGACAAGCTGACAGTGCTGAGGAAAAACATACACACGGGGCCATGAAACAAGAAATGCTTCTTTGGATGAAAGCCTGATGCATGAGCAGCAGACATTGCGACAGAAGGGATGAGGTTTGGATCACTGCCATGATGCCATTCTTCCATGGTGACAAAAAAAGCATTTACCAGCCATTCTGCACCCAGTGTATTTTTAACACGGTGACATTAGCAGGTTAAGATTGATGGCAACAGACCTTCAGTGAAGGTGCCACAGCCAGCATGCTATGTCTGGGCTACTGCTGTAAGCTCATTCAACAGAGGGATAAACCCTTTATAAAGGATTTATAATTTGGCCATTGGCATTATGTGAGTCCCTGAAGAAGAGCTGCTGACACCAAAAGCACTTTGAGGGATGATTGAATTACTTTTTTTAGGGAAGAGGTAAGCATTTTAACTATTTTTAGTTCTCCGTGACTCTCTTTAAGCTCCTGACAGAAATGTAAAAGGAAATTAGCAAAAACAATGAGTAACCAGGTGCTTCTACAGCCACTGTGGGAGTGGTTCATGCAAACACAGCCCGTTTCTTCCCTGCTGCTCTCAACTTCTTTCTCCCTGCACACTTCTGGGATGGACTTCTCACAGTGTCTCTTTGAGATGAGGAAGCACTTTCTCATCACACAATTGGGAAGGCAAGATGCAGGAAAAGCTCACTTCCCAGGCTGTGCTGGGGACTGTCCCAGTGGAGCTGGGAAATGCATGTTCTTCCTGCAGCCACACCAATACAAGAAACAGCACTGGGACTGCCCCACAGTGCACAGCAGGGCGGCAGTGACTTCTGCACCTGCACTGAGCTCCCTGCTATGGGATAGTGCTCTACCAGTCCCTCTCAAAAGCAATGCTGCTGACTGTGCTTGCAGAGGCTGCCAGAGGTTTCACTTGAGCATGGAGATGCTGTTTTATTTTCACCAAAAGGAAGGATTGAGAAGTTAAATGGCATATAAGGAATCACATATTGATAACTGCCTGCTTTCAATATGTATCATGATGAAATATCCTTTGACAAACGCAGGAATGCATGGCCTGCTGCTTTCGGGATCAATTTTCTACTACACGTCTTATGCTGCTGGCTCCTGACTATATTTCACTTTCAACTTCACCCTGAATTTAGCTAATCTCACACCTGAAAAGATTCAGACAAAATTCTTTGGCATTTCAACCTTACTATCTTCACTTGTTTTTGCAAAGTATCTTGTTCATGTCTCTGACAGGAAGTTTGAGCCCCGAGTTTTTATGTACT
Source organism: Cyanistes caeruleus (assembly GCF_971803275.1). Classification (NCBI taxonomy): domain Eukaryota; kingdom Metazoa; phylum Chordata; class Aves; order Passeriformes; family Paridae; genus Cyanistes; species Cyanistes caeruleus. Next base: position 107,181,635 of record NC_141701.1, read on the forward strand.
GTTCATCCCTCACACTGTCTAATCTGTTTAGCTGTGGGACCTTCACGATGACCTCAAGGTCATTTCAGCACCAATTTCAAAATATTTCAAGGTTAGTCACTAGTGCCTTTGTGCTAAAATAAATACACTTTGCTTAGCAGCTGATAATAGGCATACCATCAGCCTGCACTCCTAGGATGCCAGTGCTTTTGTCCACTGTTTTCTCAAATGATGGCTCTCTCCTTTTGAAGACCACGAAGAGAGAGTTTAACCAGGGACTTGCAAAGTCTGCAAGGAGGATCCTGGGAGATGCATCATTTGCTTGCTGGAGATTTGGACTTAACTTTCTCTTTTGAAGTTGCTTTTCGACTATTTATTAAAAACAATGGGGTCACAAACCCATGTTCAAAGACAAGAGATAGCTCGTCAGTGCATACAATGGAACAGGGCCGTGTCTGGATTCCAGGGTTCTGTGGGTTACGCACAACCAGGATTGCTACATTGCTGGAGAGGCAGTGTGTGGGCTTCACTTATCTAAGCATCATGGAAGTCCCTGTGGTATCTGCACAGTAGATGGGCAAAAATCACTGCTGACTGGCAGCTTCTCCTGGGTCCCTTCCACACTGACAGCCCTGGGCCTTTGCCATTTCAAAACATCAGTGCTTTTTCAAGTACCACAGCTGTAAAATAAATTTGGATATGTGATTACTGGTGGCACGTTAAATTCAGCCAACATGTGTGTTTTGGGAGTCCTCTGTGGACACTCTGCTGACAGGCAGCATGGTGTCCTACCATGTGCAGCAAACTAGGTCAGGCATCAGACAGCTCTTAATTTCTGCCATCTGTCCCATTTCTCTTGGCCACCGTTAAAGCTGGATGCAGCACTGAGGCTAACACAGAAGCATCAATATTTCCAATCTGCTCTTGAACTGGGCCTGCATGAAAGGGTCACTTCAATGCCTGTAGATCCTCCAAATCAGGTAAATCAGGACAGACTTGCTAAAACCATGGGCAGGAGGAAAGAATATTTCTGAGAAGAAACTGCTACAACACAGTAACTCCACTACCACGTAAGACGTTCAGTCTCTCTCAACTACATCAGCTGTATGGAAAGATTGCAAAACATACCCTCTATGCTCACACCATACATTTGAGACAGTAGGGAAAAAACCAAACAAACCCAAGCAAAAAACCCTCAAAACTCTCAGAAAATGATCTGATGCCTGAAAGCCAAAAACGTGCTCTGGTGCATGTAAGAAAGGTCAGCAAGAAAGGTCAGCTGCCTCCAAGGGCAACACAACCACAGGTGAGGGTAGAAATGGATCCCCAGACAGAAACATTGCAAAACCACAGCACACAGCTGAGCAACACCTCTCCTTTGCCATCAGGCAAACCACTGCAAGAAGATATTCAAGAGTTCTTTTTAGGGAAAACACCTAGGAGTGTCAAAATTCAGAGGTAAACTACAGTCACCTTGGGACAAAGCAGTGCTTTTGATCCAGATAGTCCCTGCTCAGTAACTAGTTTTCATCCCTGTGCTCAACCACTCTGCATCCCTCTGGAGACTGCTGCCCTGTTCCTCAAAATGCACCAAAACTAGGTGGCTATCAAGAGCTGGCCTCCCACCCTGTCACCAAGTGACTCAGAGGAGGAAGGAGGGGGAGGCAATCTCTGTGACCTCAGTGAATGTAACTGTACGTTGAAACGACATGAATAAGTTTTAAATTTCTCTGGTTATGGAAAGGGCCTCAGTGCTTACTGAGACACTACTCAGAAAATTACTCACAGGCATCATTAAAACGCTGTAAGAAACCCACTAAAATCTTCATAGATTAATTAACCTGTATTAATTAATTAAATTAATCCTATGCCTATTCTTAACAGAAAATGGTACTCTGAAGATGACATTATAAAATAGAAAGACTAGAAGACTGGAAATTTATTCCACTGAAAATTTCAACCTTTTTTTTTCTTCTCACATTGTCCTGATGATTGCAGATTTCAGCCAGCACTAAAACAGATGCAGTTGACTGAAACCACTATTACACTGATAAATCCCTGACCACATCCACCCTCTTGTGGAGCTGAACATCTGCACCTTTCCATCAAGGATATCTACTGAGGACACCTGATCCATGCCAAAGCTCCTTCAGCTCAGGCTTCATATCACTACTGCCCTGAAATCTGGCCAGGAGAGGAACAAGTACTGCCATCTTACTGTAAAAGCTGCCCTGGCTTTTCTCATCTACAGCAAGCACTTCTTGTGACAAACAACAGGATTTTTCACCAGTGAGCTGAGACTGAAGACAAAAAGTCAGCAAGAACATAACAGCAATTTAGACTGAAGCAGAAAAATGTACTGATGAATTGCCTGTCCCCTAAACTGTAAATCCAAGCACAACTGAATCTTTTCTGACATGATTTTTGCTAAAAAAGTCTATTGTTTACTATGCAGACTCTGGCATGATAATTTTACTGAAGGGGTGTTTGGGATGGATTATTGGCAATGCTTTGTGCTCTCCACTCTGAAGATCTGCACATTTCTCAAGTGAGTTGATTGGTGTGGTGGGTTTTTATCCAATTATAGGCACCAAGTTCTGCCTCCACAAGAAGAGATGGTAGTTGCTGCATCTGAAGATAACTATACACATACATGTGGCCATGGGGCATTCACTTGGCAAGGCTAGGTGATTTTCTGCTTGTAAAGCTATTTAACAGTGCAAATAAAAACTATGGCCTTCTTTTTCTAGGAGTTACATGTCAATACAGGACATGTTTATCCAACATAATTAGCCCAAAGACACCAAGAGTTGGATTGCTTTAAGTAATCATGCTTTATAATCACTGCAGCAAGACTTAATTAGCCCAAGCAGAGGGTTATGCTCGCAGAAAACACTGCTTTGATAGATTATCTACCTAGTTTAGTAAATGACCCTTAATACCTCTAAACACAACTATGTTGCAAAATATTAAATATAAAATATATATACCCAGAGGGTGGCAAGAGGCAGCCAGCTTGTGTGATTTCAAAGTCTGTCTCTGAAACAGCAGTCTGTTAACCCCTACACTGACATCAGCATTAATCTGAGCTTGCAAAAAGAGAAAAGAAAAATAAAGTAACGCAGTGATGTTGACATTTCAAAGACTGAATTCTGTAATCTGGCAAACATGCAACGTTTCCAACTCTTTGCAGTAAGGAGTCAAAATCTGGTCCTCACTCTGGCCCTCATGTTGCAGTTCAAAATTAAACACTCCTTCAAATCACCTTGCAATCAGTTCTTTCTGACTTCCTTCCTCTCCTACTGATTTCCTTCCCAGCCATTTCCAACATTTCCCTTGCACTTTTTTAGCTTTCAGATTTCCTCTTGAGGACCAAGTGGCTCAAGAGCAAGACTTATGCTCTTAACTACACTGCCAGCAGGGCAAAAATGTCTGTTTTCCAGGCAACTGGTGGAATTTGGATATAAGCCTGGCTGAATCCAAGAGAAAACACTAAAATCAACACAGCAGGTTACAGTGATACAGTCTAATTAAAAGTACACAATTTATAAGGTCTCCTTACTACCTAAATGGTAAATATCAACATCTGGAGACACACGTATCTTTCATGCTCTTAGAAGGTATGAAGTAGTGATTTAGTTTAAATGGTTAATATGTAACAAACTATTTGGTAGCTACAAGTTTGTCTAACAAGCTGCAAAAAAAACCCCAAACCCCAAAGCAGAAACACGGAAACAAACACCTTGAGATTGCAGGAAACGCTCAAGGTGTTAGGAGGCCTTATTTTTGTTTTTTAAACTTACTTTCGTGGCCCTCCTGTAAAGCAAATATCATTTATTTCTAATCCTGCAGAAAGAGCCTGAAGCTTTTTCCTCTCCCTCTCTGCAAAAGGCTGCCTTGTTTGTGCCTCTGCCCTGTAACAAACAAGAAGATAAATGAGATATTTGTGCCAAAGTAATAATTCTAAATCTGTTGTTTTGACCTCTAAGCCAAATTTTCTGCACTACATGCCATTGGCTCAGATAAGACAGTACATTTTTTTCCTGCCAACTGAACCCTGTAGTATATGCACAGCCCTGTTCAACTGCTCTATCATTTATCTCTGAGCATATGTGTATTGGGAAGCAGAGGGTGAAAGAAATTTGGCACTATGAGGTATCATCCCTCACACATAACCCCTTGCTTCTTAGACCCTCTTGATTTTCTGTGTTGCAGAAACCAATGCACATTCAGACACAAATCCAGCTAGGAGCAAAATTAGAAATCCTTGCTAAAATGAAAACAGCAGGACAGTGGTTATAAATATCTAAAGGACAATATGCTTTACCTTAATAGGTAATTTTGTATATTTTATTTATTGGAGTAGGGGATATTCAGTGTTCCACCAGAGAAGAAATTTTAGGATTGAAATCAGGAGCAACCTTGACTTCTCAAAGTCAAGTTTGTACTGGATGGTGTCCAAGATGAACTCCACTTGACCTTAAAAGCACTACTTAGTTTTCAACTGGAAACCAGAGTTTCCACATAGGCTGCTCAAGATGTGCTTTGCAGTTCGAAAGACAACACCATATAAATATTTATTTTTCTGGCAAACAAAAATGGTCTCATTGCATTTACTGCGGTGACGAAGGTGACAGAAAGCCTGCAGAGGGGCATGTGTCCTCTCTGAGCGAACAACAGAGTGTGTGCCCTTTATCTCCACAGCAACTGATGGTCTGTGGGGCTGGGAAATTACTTTGGGCTGCGAAAGGGGGGACTCCCCTCGAGTAGGTTTCCTCCCTGAGTACAGGGCAGGACATCTTGTGCCTCCCCAGGCAGCATCAGGCAGGCAGCCGCAGCGCAGAGGTTTGGTGAATCAGAAAGTCAGCCCAGCCCAGGTCAGGCCACAAAGCCCCGGAGCAAGCGTCTGGTGCACGAAGGCCCTGCAGACCACAGGGGTAGTCAGGAAACCACCCACTGCTCTGAAGGGTTTCTTGCAAACCTTGCTGCTTGTAGAGGTCTGTGCACATGAGGGAAAACACCACTACTGTGGGGCCCTCCCTCTGGCACCACTCTTTTTGGAGTGCTGGGAATCCCATGCCACCACACACCTTCCCCTCCATCCATCCATCCCATCCTGCCAGCTGCCACTGCCTCCAGTTTCCATTTTAGTATGGCCACTGCCACAATGGGAAGAACTTTGGCTTTCATGACTACTCTTCTAAATATAACAAGCTGAATTAGGCTCTCATGTATATGCCTATGACTTGCATTCCCCCTTTTTATCTTGTTTTGAAATAGTCTTTCCTACTGAGGGAAATACCATTATTGCTCCCACACCACACCCCTTTCTTTTTCCCCATTTCCCCATCCTTTTCACTAGCCTTGTTTTTTAGTTTTACTTTCAGTTTGAAACCCTTTTCCCCAGCACATCTACTCAGCACATTTCTGTTACAGCCTGGGTAAGAGAGAAAATGGGCTTCACCTTGCTAAACTTGGCTTCCTTCCATCTTTCTAAGTCTCACCTGACATCCACACCTTTTCATCTTGCACTGGAAACATTTGGAGAGGGTTGACTTTCAGAATAAGCAGCAAATAGCTATTCTTTCAACTCTCAACAACCTACCTCATTAGAAATGGGATTAAGCTAATTTTTAACCAAACACAGACAAACAAACAGACGTAACCAAGGATACCTCTGCAACCACAACTACTTTTGTAGTGCTGGTCTCCAAATAAAAATTGTAAAATTCATTTTAAAAGGAGGATCAAAAGTGTTTCTTTCTAAAGCACCAGTTGGATGGTAGTAATTCTAGAAATTTAAGACAGCTCAAACCTGCTGCTGGATTATTTTTAACAGGAGCTTTGGGTGCAAGGGCAGTTCACAGACTGCCTGGCCCTGGAGGGTGAGAGGTAACTGAAGCAAAGCCCTAGCTGCAGCCAGGAATCCTCTCCATGGGAGAAGATTAATTTCAAATTAATTTAAAAGAAAGGACAGAAGAGTGAGCAGCTGACTTCTGAGCCTCTAGGAAACTGCCACTATATGCAAAAACCACTTTCTCTTTTCAGTTTTCCTATTTTCGGTCAGATGAGGGTGAAATGTTCTACTAAAAACATAGGTGAGGCAGGGCAGCTGGTGTAGAACAGCTGGGAAACGGGCATAGTTCAAGGCTCAGCTATTATTAAAAAGCATACACATCTTTCTATATTTATTCCAACTTTACAGCTCCAAATAAAACACATGCAGTCCTGATGAGTTTATAACTCTAAATACAGCTCAGGAGAAAAACCCTCAGTCTCATCTGGGAAAACCAAACTCATATATACAAAAGCAGCAGAAGATTATTATTTTTTCTGCCACCACATATACAGCTACACTTCTAAAAATACGCTACTAGTGCTGGAGTTAAACATAACAAAACAGAAAAACCACTGTCTTACAAACACAGCCGCAGTTTAAAATCAAGTGGCCAGTTCTTCACTCCAGCTCCATCACAGACCTCTTCAAAAAGCTGCTTAGGAGGATCCATACATTGCTGTATGTCCCAGCAAGCTCCAGATGTGAATCTGACAAGTGACCCACAGGGAGGTCCAACTGAGGGAAGTCAGCAGGGCCAGCTGAACTATTTACTCTGCATCTTGGGTAGATTTCACAGGGCTCATCACTGCTTCCAGCCTGATACCTCTGCACAGTAACCAGTTCCCTCCCAGCAAAAACCACAAGCCAAGCTGGCAGAGACATGCCCCTTATCTCAGGGCATGGCTGCATTTCTCTGGAGAAAGAACAAGCAAGATATGTAACCTGGATCATTCATGCACTTACATGCTTTGACTGGAGGTATTTTAGAGGTACAAAATGATTTTATCAAGTAAAAGATAATGCACACAGTGAAAACACTGTCACTGGATTTACCCTTGCAGCAGCTCCATCTGAAAAGTAAAGCCTGCTGAGACAAAAAACATGCCAGCTAAGGCATATTCACTGCCACTTTGAAAAAATACTCTTGTAAGCAAATGTGGCTGTAATTGAGAGGCAGAGGAATGAAAACAACCATCCCCCATACCAGAAGGCAGAAGGCTGGCACAATCCAAAATATCTTTTCTACATGCCTTGCAACAATCCATTCAAAAACAAACAGCAAGCACCACCACCACCACCAAGTCATACAGCTGCAGCAGACTCCAGCTGAGAGATAGTTTAATAACCACTTTATTTTCTTGCCCTTTTACACCAGAAAAATGTTAAGCCCGAAGTGTTTGCATGCAGGGCCTGGCACCAGCATCAGACCAGGCCAGGGATACTCACTGCAGGCTCCACAGGTGAAGCAGCTGTCATGGTAGAGGTTGCCCATGGCCTGGCAAGCCTGGTTTGCTCCATACACGCCCTTGTTGCACTTGACGCAGGTACCTGGGGAGAGAAGAGAGGTCACAAGTGGGACCCAGTGGGGTGGCTGGGGACACTGGTGAGGTGACAACACATGTAGCTTGTCTTGGTGGCTGAACAGCTTAGGACCACGCGGTTCACTGAAGCCACCAGATGTAGGCGACATCAGCGTCACCTGCCCTGAGGGACATTGTTAACAGTGGTCATGGCAGTCATCAAACCTCCACAAATAAAGACTTTTCCGAAAAACAAACTGCACAAGAACAGTCCTGTCCAGGTACAGTGACATCTCCTTCCTTTACATACATCCAAAGCTACTGAAGGACCCTCAAAAAAGCAGTGAGTGTCAGTAAGTGGTGCTCAGAGCTCTTCACAGACCAATAGTTTCTGCCACTCACTGTATAAGATAAACTTGTTGGTTGCAATTGATGTGAGGAAAACACAGCTTTTCACTTAGCTCCTTTAAATCATCCATTTCAGACCCCTGTTGTGCCTGCTGAAGGCCCTAATGATTTCCCAACAAAACAGAGCTAAACTACCTGACATCTACCTCTCTTAACAAGGAAATGGCACATCAAGCCAGTTTACTTACTTCAGGTATTACCCTGTGATTGTGACAGGCTGCTTTTAAAGCAGAATCACCCTTAAACTACCCCTAACTGAGAAATCTGAATCACTGTTTAAGCAAATAAATGAATAAGGGGCAGTGTGAAGGAGAAACAGATTATGTGTTTCTGTCTCTGGTGTGTAGTGACTCTTATGTGACTTCATCTCCAGGTCTCTCCCTGCACCACACTACCCAGCCCTATTAATCCTGGCTCTTAAAATCCCTGGTCAAGGGACTGTGAGTCACACCTCACTCCTACCGGCCCAGGAGGAGGAACAGCATCATCTTGCTGGAGATCCTTAGTTATGCTAAGGGTGGTAAACAAGATTTCACTTCTTTTGGGGCACTGCAAGCTCCAGAGTAATTGAAAAAGCCTGGAGAAAGTTAGGAAGAAGTCCATTGTGCTTACAACAGCACTGAAAAAAGGAACTCAACTCTGGCAGCACCAGGCTTGCGCTGCCAGGGCAAGTAACAATTTCTTCCTTCACCCAATAGCCATGGTGGTCAGTTTTCACACTACAAGGATAAAAACACTCGGGAGTCCTTTGCAGTAGCACACACATGGCTGCTGAAAAGCAAACACTTGAATTTCCCAGGTTTTTGCAGAGCAGACCCGGCTCTCTATGCTGCAGCTGCCTGCGTGCATTCAACCAGCGCATTGAAAGCTGTCCTAGTGCTGCGCCAAGTCCTGCTGCACTCGGAGCCAGAGTCCACACTGACACAAACCTGGAGAGAAGAATAATTAGTTACTTTGTTTTGTCCAAATCCTACACCAACTGAAACACTCACTTGGCTGTGGGCCCACCCCAGCACTCAGGCTGGCACCAAGCAAACAAATCTTTCTGGTTCTTTTTGAATTGAGCAGGTTTATCTCATTTATTGAAAAAACATTTTAAGAAAGATAAATCATACAGGCATTAGAAAAAGGATTAATAATGGAAAAAAAGGTCAAGGCAAAGATAAGAAAAATTAGCTTTTCAAATGGATGTGCTCTCCCAGGAATGCACACATTCAGCGGCAGCCTGAATTTCTGTGCTATGATCTGACACAAGAGCTAACGACTCACAATTCCCTCTTGAGTACAGCAATGCCGAGCAGAAACTTTCGGGAGCAGAAAACCTGCCAATTTTCCACGACACCCACCAGGCTTTCCACAGAGCCAACGTACTTATTGCACTGTAAGCGCTGCATTTTCCCCTTCTCCGTGCCAATGAATGGCTGCTCCAGAAAATTTCACCAGCATGCTCCAGTTCCCTCCTTCCCACAAAGCAGCCGGGTGACACTGACTGTGGATGAGCAGCAAGAAGAAGCGGGAGGCAGAAGGCACAGCAGCTGAATGTAGGCACAGCGCCCAGTAAAGATGCTGGCAGGCATAAACCACTATTAAGTAGGCTAAGGCAAACCCCGTGGAGGGCAGAAATTGTCTCTGCCATCTCTCCTGTCTACCCCATTACGCCTCAGAGCACAGGCATTGCCCCTCTGGGCTCCCGACAGAACAGATCCTGCAGGAGCTGTCAAGGCTCTCGCATCTCTACCAAAACTTTCCTCCACCTCCCACCCCTCAACCTCCCCAACCACCCTTCCACCTTTTCCTTTCTGCCCATGCTCCACTTCACCCCCTGATGAACCCTTTCACACACTTCTTTCAATATTTAGACCCCTAAAACATGGAAAATAAAGTCATGGAATGAAATGGGCTTTTAAAATAAATTGACAATGTTTTCCATAATAACTCCAATGTGCAAAATTACTCAAATATGTAATAACCAGACATGCTATAAATATTCATACCTATCCTGTGCCAGGGCTGACAATTGAAAAATTATAGCCATCCAAATCCAGTTTATGTTCTTACATGTATCTGCTAAATCTTACTTGAAAGCCTACTAAATCTCGGTAGCAAGTGAAATTACTCTCTAAATAAGTCTTTGCTCTTTCCAGATAAAATATTCTGAAGTATTATAACCAACATACTTGAGCCTTCATCTCTGACACTCAGCACACCTGGCCTGAAAGCAGGGGGGGAAAAAAAAAGATTTTTACTAAATTTTCCTTTCCACTTTCCTTTTTTTTCCATTCAGTCCCTGCTGTCACAATGACCCTGATCTTTTGGCTTAGGCTAAGCAAGGGAAAAGCAAGGAAGAACCTGTTGCTGACAGCAGCCAGCCGCTGAGGTCGGCAGCATGTGTGCAAGGCCAGCTGATGGAAGCCAGCACAACCAGGGCCTCCTCCAACCCCATCCCACTGCAAAACGCACTCTGCACCCTGCTCCATGCCAGCTCCAATGGCTGTTTCCTCAAACAGTGCTGACTGTGCTTTCTGCTGGTGTTAAAATGCCAGCAGCATCACTCCAGCCCCACATGCCACTGACACTAGTCAGCAGTTCTGGGTAATTTTCTTGGCATGGAGTGGCTTTTAGCAAAAACTTCTGTCCTCACTGTGAAGCAGAGGGATCCTGAGTAGCTATGGTTCAGCAAAATCCCCAATTCCTGTGCTTGGTAACTTTGTAGCTGCTAACAAGTGTTTGTGCAAGCACCAATGCCAACAGACATCCCCTCTGAAATTACAGTTCTTAACTTTAGACAACGTTATTAAGAAGAAATGACGGGTTTCTCTTTTACCACCAGGATGACAAACCCAAACCAGCACACATGTACAGCACCACTAGATTCATGCCCAAGCACACAGGCAGAATAGTAGCCAGATTTGGGAAGGGAAAGGGATGGAAATTGCTGATTTTAGTTCAATTTCTGCCGGCAGGGCAGCCGTCCCTGGACAACAAAGAAATCTCTGTTCTTTTTTGCATCATGCAGCAAGCAACCACCCGCACTGCAGCTGAGAGTCTGAACAAAGGGACCTTTGGAACGGAGCTGGGACCGAAAACATGCCCTGTAAGCCCCTTTCCAGCACTTGCCACACTCCATCTCAGCACTGCAGACCAAAAAGCCTGTCACCAGTAACAGCCTCAGTTCACGTGATCCAACAGGCTGGATGCAGACCTCAAGGGCTGTGAGAAATGAAAGCAAACCCGGTACTCAGTCTGAAATGTCAGTCCCACCCTCAAAATTCAACAAGTGCACTTCCATTTATCACCAGACTCAAAGCCCCTGGAGACATCTTTTCCTCCAAGTGTTGCTATTTCACACTCACCAGAAGAAGTTTAGTTACTTACTGTATCCCACTCACTAAAAATTCAACACAAGCCATGCTGAACAGCAGCATTTTCTGGGACTAGGATTTATTTCCACATTTCAGACAGCATCAATCTACAGAATAAGACCACAGTTCTTCCAACAGCATCCCCCTTCTTTTCAGCAGCACCTCCCTTCTCAGCAACACACAGCACGGCCAAGCTTTCCTACCTGTGCTCCTGGTTGGGTTTACTAATATTTACTAATATTATCACTTAATTTTGAATGTGATATTATAATTTCATTTTGAAATGTGACAGTGCTTCAATGGTGAGATTTCTTTGCCATGCACTTTGGTCTCAGGTAAGAGGAATGGAGGGGCAGGACGATTCCGGTGGTGTGGGTCTGCTTATCTGACTAATCCAGCAACAGCAAGTCTGTCCTACTCCTTCCACATACTCTATGCAAGCCACATTTCAGCAATCAGATTGACTCTTCTCTATCAGATGCGACTGCTTTTTGTCCCCTCCCTACAGGAGGCTGGATTTATGCTGAAGAACCCCCAGCTAAACCTAGAAGAACCCCACCAGCCCTTGCACCTCTGGTATCATCATTCCCATCTGTCCACACATGCACACAGCTAATCCAGAAGCAGATCCTGATGCCTCTTGGCAGAAGTTGTACCTTCACAAGGGTCTTCCCCATCAGAATTCTCCTTGACACTCACTCTGACAGGGAGGACTCTGTGCAGGTACAGCTGCTGTGTCTCTAATCCACCTATTTTATCCCAGGAGAACCAAGCCCCCCACTTGCACACATGTGTTTTAAAGACTGTCTTCTGAGAAAAGCCTTCACTGTGTCATACACGATGCGATGCTCAATTCTTGTGGTCTTACTTTTGAATTTCTCTGGAACTTGAACCCACCCTCCTTCCCATGGGTCACCTTAGCCAAGTAATTCCTACATCAAACTCTAAATTATACACATTGCATGCCTTGCCATGCTGCTTATCCACTACTGAGCAGTAATTCTTGCTGGAGAGGTGATTTCAAGATCTGGAGGCCCAGGTGAGATTGAGTGCCTGGAAAACCTGGCAGATCAGTTCCATTCATCACTGAGTGACTGGGTTGTCTGTACAAAGATGGACAGGTACTCCCTCCCCAAAGAACCACAGAGTTTCTGTTCCCTTTTTGCCATGTTCTTGACCCCTGACCTTGCTGCAGACCTTTGTGTACACACTGCCAGTGAAGGACGAAAATGCCATCAAAGTCACGTCAGCGATATTTTAAGTACCTTATAGTGACGTCAGAGATTATGTTAACTCCCATGCCACATGAATGAGGCTCCTTATTTCTTTCAGTCCCACTCCTACTGTATCCTGACTGAAAGACTGATTGCTCCTCTGCCTCCACTCTTTGCTTTTTCTTTCCTTTTGGTAGATTTTTCCTTAGCTCACAAACCCAGCTGAGTTCCCAAGAGGAAGGGAGGAGAAGCACATACTGCTGTAATTTTGAAGAGCCATATTCCAGGCCACTCACTTGCTTGGTTTCTTGCAGTGAGATAAGCTTTACAATCTGTACACACCCACTACTCAAGTAGTGTAGTATCAAGCAGTATCAAGTGTTGTGATCCTTCCAGCTTTCCTTGTTCCACCAGAACCTGTCTCTCCCTGCCTTCCCCTCCTCCCTGCTGCAGGCAGGCATCTCCTTTCAGCTTTGGTACTCTCCCAGGAGAAGGCAGTAAAGGATGCCTCTGCTCATTCCCAGTGGAAATGACATTGTCATCATCACACACAGACAAAACAGACTCAGAACAATTTTCATTTTAATCAGAAATTCTCCACTTGTCAGCCCTGAGACTCCTTTTGCTGCACAAGGTGTCCTGGTGCTCCACTATCAGTAGGGTTCAGTAAAGTCCCCAGGTGTGTACAGTGAATTGTGGTTTCAGCAGTGGTGAAACACTAACTTCACCATGCACCAAAGAGCACTGCTGGCCTTGAGCTGCTCACACCCATTCAAAGGTGCTGGGCTTCCAGGTCTCCACAGGGCTCAGCAATTCAGCTACTGCTCTGCTTCTGCCAAGGGGAAAAAAAATCTGCAGACTTTGCTATGAGGTATTCTCTGTCTGACTGCTGGGAAGCATCCCAGCTTTTTCACTGCAAAACACGATGCCAAGGGCCCTCCTAAAACACCCACCGCTTATCAGCTCTGCTGTAAACAATAAGGAAGCCAGAATACAACAGCTAATAAATAATTATTACACAAAAACTATTCATTAAAATGGTTTATAAAAAGCTCTTGGTAAGGGTGTAGATAATACTCATCAGGTGGAGATTTCCATCTAGCTGTATGAAAAAAGCACTGGTAAAAACGTGATGTTACATGTTACATCTCTAAAAGCACCCATCTGTGCCTGCAGACCAAGGCACTGCATGCTAAAACAAGCAGCCAAACCTCCCTGTAGACCCCAGCACACCTCAGCCAGGCCCCTCCTCTACCAAGTCACTCCCAGGCAGTGCAGGCAGATGCTTGGTTTTGTTGTCTATCTGTGTCACCTGAAAACTCATCAGGCACCTTCAGTCTTTGGGATGGTGTCGCTTCACCTAACCCTAAACATTTGGGTGGTGCTAGCAAAGGATTTACATCTCATCACTCCTATTTAATCTTCTGTCACCAAGAGGAGATGAAGGCTGATGCACCCAAAGGAATACTGGGGAATTCAGTTGGATCTGGGCACCTCACTGCTGAGTGTACCCTGGAAATAATATACCAATACCTAAATACAACCTAAACTGGCTTCCTCCCAGGGACACATCCCAGGGACATGGGGGTTCTTCTCTGCTGCATGAGAACCAGCCTCTCTAGGGAACAACTTCAGCTTTTCCTTCCCCAAGCAAAATACCTGGATGACACCTGAGACTCCCTGTGTCCTCCTTGACAGCCCACATAAATCAAATCAGCACTTCAAAAGCTCTCTTGGAGAACTGAAATTCCTCCAGACATGTGCAGCCCATGCAGCTCATGCATAGGTCACTACTTCCAAAAAACAAAAGGAAAAAACCCCAGAGAGAATTCTTGGCTTTGTATGTTTCTTTCCTTTCACTTATTATACCTACTCTGAGCAGACAAAAGAATTTTGCACAGCAAGCTGGTGCTGACAGATAACCAGACTGCTGCTCCTAAGCACAGCACCCTACCTGTATTTTGCCTAGTTCTTGGCTTATCCTTTCCTAGGCTTTTACTGACAAGCACACATTTTCACATAGTGAAGGAGAAAGCAGCTCCCTTTACTATGATCAGAATCTGGTCCAGACTGAGACAGACTGAAGGACAGTATGTTAACCTGACAGACAGACCCATCTTCAAAAACATTCCCTTGTTATGAAAGCAGCACACAAAATTAGGAGAACTGAAAGTATTTTTTATAAAATACTTTGGTCATCTGTACTTTAGTCCTGGTTTCATTTCCTGGCTCTGATGAACTTCAAAGCTGCTACAAAGACTTCCCTTCACTGGGGAAAAAGTCTGCTGCAAAACGAACTATTGATCCTTTTTATCACTATTGCATAAAAGTGTTTATTTTACATCCTAAAGTTCGGTAGCTTGAGAGTAGAGCATAGCAAAAAATAATTGAGTAGGCCAGTTGAGCCCTTTGTTCCTTCAAAGGAACAAAGCCCTTTGAACCTTCAAAGGTAGTAAGGTAACTGTGCAGAAAATGAAAATAAAAGTGAGAAAGAAAGGGGAAGGAGGAAGCCCAGAATTAAAATACTTCGATATTTGCTCCTTCCTGTTCCTTGGTCCTCAGCAGAGCAGATCTGCTGAACCTTTGCCTGCTGAGCTGAGGTTCCACAAAAATTTACTTTTCCCTCTGCCAAGACTGCATAATTTCTTTTTTTTCCTCTCACTCTCCTCCTTCCCAAATTTCTGAGACATCACATCCTGGTGCAAAATCCCCTGGAGGAGGATGTCAAAACACCTCACTGGGGATCAGGCAGCCTCTGTGTCTCCTCCCTCCCTAGGGCTCACTCAGACACCTGACCAGCTGGGCTCTCCATGCTGCCAAAAATACTCCTGTTAAACTATAAATCTCCCACAAAAGCCTCATCCTGCCTCGCATCCTTATTTTGTGACAAAAATGTAAAAGCAATCTAACAATCAACTGGGTTTCTCTGCCTCCTGAGCCCATCCCCAGGCACACTTTGGATGAGGTACAATCCAGCTGGTTCACATACACCGGGAGGAGAAGACACAGCAGGGTCTGTTGGAGACCCCCCTGACACCTCTGCATGAAATGGAGCTGAATGTCACTTCCAGACAAACATTCCCATTTTCCAGCAGCACCTCCCACGAGCCTGCTGTCCCAGCCCCGTTGCGCTCATTCAAACTGCACGCTTCCTGCATGGGACGGAAAGTGCCAAAACTCACTTCCAGGCCAAAACACTGTGAGTAGAGCAGCTCAACACATCACTTTCCTGCGACGGCATAAAAAATGCCCCTGCCCTGCCACAGAGCTTAATCCAGTCTCGGATACCAAGATAAACAACCCCGGCACAGCCTCTGCGGGCAAGTCCCCCCCGCCTGCTGCCAAGAAACACAATTTGTTATACAATCTGCAGCTGAGCACTCGTGGTCCCTCCAGCTACATCCCCAAAGCTTGGTGTGAAGCTCTTGTGTGGCTCAGAGCACCACTGAGCCACCCACCGACCCCACCAGACAAGACTCTGTGCAACAGCACCTGTGCAGGCTGAGATGCAAACCCTTCCTCAGCACCAGGCTGAACAGTTTAATCTGTCTCTGTTCTACGACTGCAGGTCTAAAATCATGAGGAAAATCCGTACACCTGGCCTGCTCCCGTCATTTCTTAAGTTAATCGTGAAGTTTCCAGCCTTCCCATGAACTCTGGCTTTCCCTCTCCCAAAAGCTGAGCTGTTAAATTGTGAAGTGGCACAGCAGGCAAAGGAAACACGCAATTTGCCTCTGACCTCCCACCCTCCTGGGGCTGCAAGTCAGTTTAATCCAGAAGGACATTTAATGTTCTCATGGGGAGATCCTTGCATGGAAGTGGTTCCTTTTCACTGCCAAGTGCCAGTGAAAACCTCTGGCAGTGATCTGGACTCCTCACAGACCCAAGATTTAGGGAAGAACATGCCTACTGCCTGTTCTGCCATCTTCAGGATGCACCAATCCTTTCACTGCTGATGGGAACCAGCACCTGGGGGCAGAGGGAAATCCTGGCAACTTAGGGAAACCACCGCCCTCCCCATCCCCAAGCTACTTCTCTCTTCCCTGAGCTCCATACCCTTCTCTATGACGGCAGCCTATGCAGGCATGACTCCTCCGCAGGTTGGATGGCTGCCTTCCCGCCCACACGTGGTCGGGAAGCATCCTTGTAAGACACAGAGAAACAGGAGTATTTTCAAGAAAAGTTAAGTGCCTCCCTGCTGGCAATGAAGGACATTTCAAAATATGCTGTTCCAGCTTCTTCCTAGCACTGCCCCCCCCTCCTCCCCCCCAAAATAGCTGCTAAACTACCCTTGCTTTAAAATTAGAGAGGTAGGATTAAAGAAAAAGGTGTCGCAGGAGGAAGAGCTTCTAATCCCTGAGATAAATAAAAGTTAAATTAAGAAAAAAACTCTGCTCTGGGCAACTGATGGAACACAACCAAGCAGATGTACAGGCAAATACAACCCTGCAGGTCTGAACCTTGCCGTGACACCTTGCAATGAGCCCTCCTGGTGCCGACAGGCGGACTGCCTCCTTCCTTACCAAAGTAATCGGCCTTTGGCCGAGCATCCATCTCCTGCTCCAGGCGCTGGGTCAGTGCCTCCAGCTTCAGCTCGGCCGCCGATGGCCCTTGCTCTGGCTGCGGAAGGAGGGTCTGGCAGGGCAGCTTCACCTTTGCTGCGCTGGAGCCATCCAGGTGCCCAGAGTCTGACCGTGGCCCGCTCACACCCTCCGGGAAAAGCATCTGCGGCGCGCTGGGAGCCACCATGCCTCGCGAGGCCAGGCGCGAGGAGCCGGGCTCAGGGCTCCCGCTGCTGCTGCTGCCGCCGGGCCTGTGGTTCTGACCGTGGGCCACGAAGTGACCGGCTGGGCTGGGATAGGCGTGCTGGTATTCCACGCTGGGAGCAGCGGGTGCGGAGCCCGGCGGGAAGGACAGCGAGACACCCTGGTACCACGGCTGGTTGCCATCTCCTCCGGCTTTGGGACCGCAGGGCTCAGCGGAGCCTGAAAACCCTCGAGTGGGCTGCGCCGAGGGTGCCGAGAAGGATGAGGCCCTCTGCTGTGGCGGAGGCTCCTCTGGCCCCACCGAGGGTGCCGGGGGGGTCCCGGCGCTCGAGAAGGAGGAGGACCTCTGTCCGGCTGGCATCGGGTCACGGCCCCCGACACCTCGCCTGCCCTCGCCGCCGTTCTCCGGCCCGCCGCGGCAGGGCTGCGGGTCGCCGGGGCTCCCAGCCTGTTGCTCCCCGCGCCCCGCGCCGGGCTGTGAGCCCCCCACCCGGGGGATCCTGTCGGGCTCCGCTTCCCAGCCCCGGCGCCCGGCCTGGCTGCCCGGGGCCTCGGCACGTGCGCCGCTCTCTCCGAAGCCCCGCTCCCCTCCCTCGCAGGGCCTCGCTCGCGGCCCCTCGGCGGCGAGGGGCGGCTTCGAACCCCGCGCCGCCGGCGGGCTGCTACGGGGGGGGTGGAAGGCGGCAGCCCCTCCGTTCATCGCGGCCATCAGCATCTCCTCCTGCTGCTGCTGCTGCTGCTGCTGCTGGAGGTGGATCTTGGCCATCTTGGTGGCGAACACCCGCCTGGTCTCCTCGAACTCGGGGTTGTTGCCGGCAGCTTTGTCCACCCGAAAGAGCCCGTCCTTGGAGGCCTCGTACATGTTGAGGTCCTCGATGAACTTGCTTGCTTCCAGACCTAGATCGTCGTACTTGTCCATCCTGCCCGGCGTAACGGGAAAACCCCTGCCTTTTTTTTTCTTCTTTTTCTTCTTCTTCTTCTTCCTCCTCCTCCTCTTCCTCTTCTTCTTCCTTGTCTCCTCTTTCCCGCCGGGATCAAGGCAGCGCCGGCAGCGGCAGCCGCTCCGTCCCGCCGCGCGCCCGCCGCGCCCGTCCCCGCTGGGGGCGTGGCTGTGGGCGCGGGAAGGGGGCGTGGCTTCACGGACCGCGCCCCCAAACCACGCCCACCCAGCAGCGCGCGCCGCTCGTCCCCGCTCGGTGGCGGGCGCGCGCGGGGTCTGTCCGAGGAGACGTCCCGCGGGGTCCGGTGAGGCTCGGGAAGGGCTCGGGTCAGGCAGCAGGGCAGGGAAGGACGGGGGTGCGCACGGTGGTTAAAAAGTCACCCGGGTGATGCATGGAAGGTGTTTTTGCCTCGTCTCCCCGCTGCATAATACACCTCTTTTTCACCCTGCAGCCCGGAAACCTTCCTGAAGAAGCCTTGTGAAAAGTCACAGACGCTCGTCGGGAAAAAACACAAACCAGCCCTACTCCCCCATGAAAAACTGCGAGGAAAATCTCATACCATACCTATTGGAGCAATTAGTCTGCATAGTAGGAAATTGTATGAATTTTCTTGGTGTAGATAGACATTCTATGCTGGATAGTCATGTTTAAGTAAGCATGAATAGAGGATGCTGGATCATTGTAGGAGGATGACCCCTAGTCTGAAGAATAAAGGATATCCAAGGTAACATCAGCATCCCAGCCTTTCTGACACCTCTGGGAACCCCCCACCCTATTATCCAGCATCATACAAGTAACTGCAGCAAGACCAACTCCAGAGACATTTATATCAGGAAAGAAGCAGATGGATCATGACATCATAAAATTATTGTTGCTTTGGAGTTTGGTGGCATATATGTAATACATAGGGATTGGGCGAATCATGCTGTTCCCAGATGCTTGCAAGGATCTGTGTGTAAAACTGCATTTGGGGTGCCCCAATATGGCTGGGAGATTTTGTACCCACGATTAAAGGCTTACTCACGTGATTCTACACTTTACATCCCCACCTCCCTCATCTGTCAGCTGGGGCCAGTTGCAAAATTTCCATGGCAAAACACAGGTGGGGGTGCCCAGAGTTTGGGGGCCTGCAGCAGGAACTCTGTCAGACTCCTGGGAGAGGCTGCTTGGTAGGGAGCTGTGGTACCTCTAAGTAAACTTACTGGTGCAGTTGATCCTACAGGCTCAGGCACGTGTCCTGCATTCCCATAACCTCTTATTGTAATTCCCCCCCAGGCTCCAGGAGGGAGGGCCAAATGTTAAGGAATGTGGAAATTCATTGCCTTTAATAATGGTGAATTGGGCTGTGACCAAAATATGTCAGAAACAAAAAATAAATCTCCTCCCCTCTTTGACCCATTACCTTACAAAAACACTCCTGAGCAACTGAGGCCAGACCTAAAATATCCTGCCTCTTCCTGTGAGAGCTGGCCCAATGTGCTTAAAAATGATGGCACTGTGAGCCCCTGGGAAAGGTGCCTTGTCTTCTTTCAAGGCAACCTCAGAACTCGGGTGGTGTCTCCAAAGAGACTCTGAGCTGGAATGAGAGGCTGGAGGCTCATCCCTGCAGCAACAGCCTTATGCTGGAGCTTGAGCTGATAAACTGATGAACTTTGAACAGAAAAGTTGGCCCAGCCATAGCTCAGCTTTAGGTAAGGGGGTTTGTGGTTTCTGGGGAAGACAGGGAAAAGCACAGCAGTGGAGCTCCCCCAGTCCTCAGGACCTGGAGAAGGGGGACCCCAGCACATATTGCTACTAACCATGGCCTGCCACTTTTTAAAGAGATTGATAATGTTGGAGCTTTTCACAGTATCAGGGAAACATCTCAACTATCAAGCAATCCCATCTATGAAACCTTTCCAAGCCCTCCTCTGCTTTGGGGATGAGGGAAGGAGAGATATCACAGCTCCCTCAGGCTGATCCCCACAAGCCCTGTTTTACTTTGGGAGAAGCTGGGTGCCTGGGGACTAAAACCCCACTTTGCACAAGCTCCACCAGTTCAGGAGGAGGGTTTAGCCTCCATCTGGATGTCCAACAACAAATCCCTGTCTGTACCAGAGCTCTTTTGGCTGGAGTGGAAAGGGTTTGCAAGCCTCCCATTTTTGTGTCTGGGAGATGCCACCGTGGTCCCCATCAGCTGCTTCATGCTGAGGCCACTAGTTGCCAAGAGTGAGAGTAACTACCCCTTTTGTGGGTCTTGACCAAAACTGTCAAGTTTGAGGTAAATCTCAGGTGGGGCAATGAAAGCCAAGACAGTTTCAGTATCTAAAGAGCATCCTCAGAAAGGGCTCCTGGAAGTCTGTTTTTGGCAACATCCTGGGCTGACAAGGAGAACCACAGCAAGTGACTGAGGCGTGAGATATCTCCTCCTCACTGCTGGCTTTAGGATGCTTTTGGAGATGGGTTTAGCTGAGATGCTTAACTTTCAGTTATGAGCACTTTTATCTAAAATGGGCAAGCTTCAGTGTTAAAACAGTAGGTAACAACAAAGTTGGTACTGAACCACATCTTGAGTTCATATTTGTATGGAGAATGACAGAAAGGAAACAGAGCATCAGGTAGATAAGGATGGGAGCGTGAGCCCCAGCATTGCTTTACTCACCAGAGGAATATGCAACATGGACAAAGAGCAGTTGGAAAGGAAATTACATGTTGTGCACCTTCTTGCCTCCCTCTCCCCAAAGGATGTAAAGTTAATCAGGGAAAGCCATGCTCCTATCCAGCACATCAGAGACTCAGACTTGTGTCTAAAAAAACCATTTGGTGGAGCAGAAGGATTTAGGGAATAGATGTCTCTATTTTCAGCTTTCAACACACAAACCAAGGAAGAATCTAACTTCTATCAGATCATGTATTTTTTTTTTTTTCCTTTCTCTTTTAGGGTCATGCATATATTTTCTGCAGTTATTTTTTATCTAACATCTGTAAGTCCTTTTACAGTCTGACCTGCAGGAGCTCACCACGCTGTGGAGGGAAGGAGTGGGGGGAAGCAGTCTTCTTGCCAAATGGCTGCTCTGGATGCTGCTGACCTTCACCAGCTATGTAAAGTACATTTCCTTCCTATGCCAAAGGATCAAATCAGCTGTCTGCAGAACAATGCTTACGAGGACGACGTGGAAAAGGCTGCTGAAGTCCTTTGGATAGGGAACCCCTCGCACTGGGCTTGGCCTCCTTCCAGACTCTGCATGCATGAGCAGACACTTTGATGGCAAGCGCCTTCGAGGGGGGATCACAGCCAAGCGATTCAAAGGCATTTTGGAGTTGAATTCGCAACGCTTTCAGTGGATGTTAGGCAGCAAGATAGCTTTGAAGTTTCCTGCTCAGATTTATTCTTTCTGCAAGATTTGGGCTAGGGGTATTCCCAAGTGAGCAGATGATTAACTTGAACTTTCTGCTAGACTGGAGATGTAATACTACACTGACTTGCAGACCCTTCTGCTGTGATTAGATATGGTCCTACATGTTTATAGTTCCTGTGACTTTTACAGTCCATGCCTATTAAGAAACTAAGGGGTCCACGATTGCTGTTGTAGCACAGGACCAAAAATCTATGTGCCAATTTGAATTAACTTATTCTAAACCCTACTACCCCCTCGAAGAGAAAAAGAAATTAAACATCGCTCATTTAATCTGTTTTTGTTCCTGTGGGCAAGGCTTACACACTGCATTTATTTATGCAAAATAACGCTGACAGTTTGTGCTCAGCCCCGCTCCACGTGGCCATCTCAGCTGCCCGTGGGGTGGAGGGAGGCAGTGAGAGAAGCACTCACTGTGGGGAGAAGCAGCCCCGAGTGGTGCTGCCAGCTTTTGGCACCTCACCGCAGCCTTGCGCTGGGGCAGCGCGGCGCTCCGGGGCCGGCGGGCCGGGCAAAGCTCCGCCTGCCCGGCTGAACTGGGAAGTGGCGAGTGAGAGCAGGAAGGGGATCATCTCTCTTTATTTCTCGCTGCCACGTTGGTGTCTGGGCTCACATTGCAGAGAGATGGAGAAAATGTGAAGAAATTCTCCACCACAAGTTCACAAGTTTTTCTCTCCGCCTCTCTCTCTCCCCGCCTCTACCCACCCCCTATAATTTCTCTATCTGGCAGAAAACGCCCTCATATTTTAAAGCTTTAAAATCCTCATATTTTAAACCCTAACAACAGCCCGCGGCTGTGTAGTTTATGGAAAAACATGATTAGGAGGAGTCTGGGTGCCAGTTTGTAGCCAGACCTCTCTCCAAAAGCAACTATTGCATATTCACACTGCCTATTTGCAAGCAAACGAGTGTGAGCACAGCAGGTTGGCTGTGGACATGCCCAGGGCTGGTCCTCAGTACCTGTGTCTCTCCAGGGTCATGTACCTGTGTCTCTGCAGGTCATTTCCCACAGGACTGCACACTGCCCAAGACATGTGCTCTGCTGTGTTTTAGCAAGAAAGTAATAAAGGCTTCAGTGCTAGAGTATAAACAGAGTGAGCAATTTATAAGGCAGAGGTATTTCCAGCATAGAGCCTGGCTTGGTTCTTGCAGGAGCAAATGTGTTTCTCAGCTTCTTGCAAGGCAGTGCAACAGCATCTCCGAATTTTTGACTGAATTGTGGGGGGGGGGAGCTTTCCTTGGTGGACTTTCCTTGCAGCTTTCTAATAGAGGTTTTCATTGAATGTACCATTTATCTGCACCTGCCAAATGCTTTATACTAGGAAGATGATGCACAGCACTGTAGGGCAAATCAGAGGGTGGAGGAGGAGGCAGGGATGAAGCAAGGTGACTGCAGAGGTGAGTCCGAGGGCTGCTGTGTGTGGGAAGGGAAGGCTGGGCTCAAGCCGGGGGCCAGCTGCGGGATGGGACGCTGCAGAGGTGGGGAGGCCAAACCTCAGCCTCCGCCTTCCAGAAGGTTTTCAGGAAGGCAGCAGGGCAGGGCAGGGACATGTTGTTCCTCCTCAGGGCTGCCCCAGGGGCCCCTGCATTCCTTCAGGAGGCCAGCCCTGCCTGCAGCCGGCTCTGGCAGCCCTGCCAGCTCTCAGCACATTGAATCCCCAAGCTGCAGGGGCAGCCTGGGGACTGGGGGCAGCCCAGGTGCCCACCGCTCAGCCTGGGTTGGTACATCCCATGCCCTTGGGATCAGGGCAGAAATGGATCCAGACTTGGATGTTTTGCTCCTGCCGTGGTACAAGTGTCTACCACAGGGCATTATCTCTGCAGGAAATTATGCTAAGAGTACTAATTAACACTAATTTAATTAACACTAACCGCAGAGAGAGGCCAGGGCAGTATGGGGACACCTTTCCACACTGCCTGTCAGAAGAGGTACAGATGCTTCACAGAAGGGGTTTCAGGATCATGTTCCTTCTTAAATAGCTGCACTTGCAGCATCAATTCAGTGGGGATGCTGTGGACCCTGCCTACAGGTGGGTAAACTGAGGCAGGGAGGGTTACCTGGCAGGCCACACCTTGGGAAGGTTAGAGGAGCCATGGAGAATCGCCAAGATCCCAAACAGGAACCCAGGAAGCAGCAGAGAGAGAAGCTGCAGACCTCTGAGATGCAGCAGCTCGGTCTCCATGAGGAAGGCCAGAGCTGGGTGCCAGGCGCCTGGCTGCTGCTCCAGGGCAGACAAGAGCCTTTACCTTCCTCTCCTCAGTTTCTCCAGGTGCCATCAGCAGTGTTGGAGTCACTGGTCTTCCTTAGCTGTCACTCCATGGGTCAGAACGCTTCCTTTCAGTGGCTGTGGATTTGCACTAGACTGATGCAGACAGCTCTGTTGGCTTTCCTACCCCTGCTCAAAAGAATGTGGAATAGTTTGTTTTCTCCATTTTCTACTGAAAAGAGCCTTTTATCAGAACAAGAGCTTGCCTGGAGAATTTTCCAGCTCTGTTTCCCTGCCTCTTTATCAGTGCATTAACACAAACAGCACCGTGACCTTTTTAACCAACATACGTGGCCTCCAGTAATGCTGTGCTGGAAGCACTCCACAGGTCAGACGACATCCTGCCATCAGTCACTGGCCTCACGTGGTTTGGTGGACTTCGAGTGGATTTGCCAGATGCAGTCAGTGCATCTACTCAGTTCTTCCGTGCATGTCCTAGGAGAAGCTCTCTGACTAACAGATGTTTTTAAATGCTCTTTCACATGGGAAAATTGGGAATTATATGTTTTTGTTGCACCCTTGCTGTTTCATCCAGCCACGTGGCTCTCCAGGGATGGAGACGTACTTAAGAAAAATATTCACTTCTGAAAGCTTCTACACATCTTTATCACAATACTTCCTTGGCTTAACCAGCCCAGCAATGTACACTTGTATTTCTGTTTCACAGCAATTAGTAAGATTTGCTAATTACACTGCTATGTGCTTAAAAACAATTGATTTCCCTTTGTAGCAGAAAACAATTTCCTGTTATGCCAATTCTCTTAATCTTCATCAGAAACAAACCCAGGCTGCCACTGCCAGTGATGTGTCATGTTCTTTTATTAAATCACCCTCTTCTGTACCCCAGTTATGTGTCCTGTGTTTATTATTCCTGATCACTGGATTGGATCACCTACAGCTGTTATGACTTGTACGTATTTTGCTTCACGTATTGTTGGCACAAGCAGAGTTATTGAAAAGCAACTCCCTTTGCTCAGCAGCTTGCATTTCCTTTGGCAGTGGGATGTGGGTATAGGGACAGCCCTGGACCTTTTACGCTTCATTTTGGCACGTGTAAAAAACTACTGGCAGATGAGGAAGTTCAGAGCCTTATATGGAGGAGTGTGGGCCACCCCCTTGCAGCCAGCCCAGAGAACATGTACAAAACACACATTTCTGCTCACGTAAATGCACACGTTCTGTTTAGAGTTATATTGAAGGAGACCAGGCTCCTCAAATAAAAGAATTTTTTATGCCCAGGCTAAGCACCACTAGTGAAAGCAGAGTGTCAATATTCAATTCATTGTACTTAAGCCTGTCCTATTTACACATTCCTTTGCTTAGTGAGAAACTCAGCAGCTCAGGAGAGAGAGCAAATCGGTGTGGCCCAGGCAGATGAGCATGCAAAGGAATGTCCTGGATAACTTTGTATGGAAGATGGTGCTGGATGGCAACTCCCCAGGGCTTGAAACCAGACCTGAAGTTTTCCAACCCAAAGCTTACCTGAGTGAGAGAAGTGCCACGAGTTACACAAAGACTGTGTGTGACTCAAGGCCTCCTGGGACAGGCAGGGTTAGTGCACTGAAGACTGCCTTGTGATACCGGAAAGTCACATTATTCAGGAAAGGGAAAAAAATTCCCACCTTTCCTCCACATGTCAAGCAAGATCTCTTTTATCATCTGGGCTGCAGATGAGAGCTCTGATCCTCTCCCCTCCTGCACAGAGACAATGCTTCAGTTCAGTTCTTCTCCTGCTAGGGCTGGGAGATGCTTAAAACTCCCTCTGATCTACTGTGATCAGCTTCATCCTTCTTCTTAGAGACATAAACCCCATATCCATGAAAAAAACCCCAAAACTAACAATGGTGTAGTTCCAGCAACATTTTTTAAGGTCAAAAATGGACTGATAGTGTGTATATTCACCACTCAGGTTCCTTGGTGATAGACCTGGTTTAACATTGAACACTTGTTCAGCTCAGTTCTTTGATACAAAATCACCTCAGATCATTGAAGGAAAGGACTGGTAAAACATGGAAGCAGAAAAAGCACCCAGCGAAGCCAGATATGTACTCTTCCAAGTGGGTAAATATACATGAATAAAACTAATCCCATCTCTGTAAACTGGAGTAAGTATTGCAAAACTACAAAAAAAAAAAACAACCCACCAACCAACCAATCAGCCCCAATTACTTCTTCATTTATAGCAAGCTTTTAGAAATATCTCCCATACCGCAAACCTCCCTAGGAAGGAGCAACCAGCAATGCACTAGTTAACATTCTTGCTAGTGCATGTTGATTGTGAAAGGTTTAGAGAATAGGAATAGCTTTCTGTGAGGCTTTACACAGAAGGAGAGACAAAGAGGAGAGACTGTATGACCTGCCTTATCTGTGGAAATTCTCCCTCCAGAAGAAACAAGCAGGCTTTACAAAGTCAGATCTGAAAATGCCATTATTAACCCGGTGTCAGTTCTGGGGCATTACTTCAGTCTGGTAAGAGAGCACACAGACTTTATTTTGCACCAAATCTCCATGTTTGGGTTCTGATAAAGGTCATGGAAATATACATGCTTGTCCAGCAATGCTCCTGTACAGGGTTTTTTCAAGGCACCAGTGGAACAAGCTGAGTAGATATCTGTCTTAGCTAGTGACCTAACCTGTAACAGTGTCCTTTAACCTGACATAAGAAGCCCTCTTGCCTTGCTGCAAAGCACCATGGGTGTGTCTATGTCACCTCAGTTGTCACCCACGCCAAATAACACATTTTTCTACAGTGGTGTCTTCCACCACATTTCAGTGTGGGGTGATGAGTGCATTTGAGATCCTTTCTCACGAAATCAATGACATTGGAAAAGTACTTGGTGACCTTTCAGGACTTTCCCAGTTTTTATTTTTGTGGAATCAATGTTTGAGGGCTGGATTTTTCTGAAGTTTAGTCACATGAACAATTTTGGGGAAGAAAGTGTGGCAATATTCTTTAAATTTGACATTACTTAAAATAGAAATTCAATATAGACTGGATCAATGCAACAGCCAATCTCCTATCCCTCAGAGGCACAGGATGCTGAAGATGCCCCTTCTGTGTCACGGATCCGTTTCTTGGAGCAGCTTGTCCTGGGTCTATCCCACTGCGTTTAGCAAACCTCCCACATCATCTTTGGATCTTCATGGAATAAGGACAGTGGCTCCATGTCCTTTTTAAGGTGTGTGAATGCAGTACAATTTGACTGATCACCTGCCAGCACCCTTCCTTTTCACTTCTCAAGTGTCCCCTGCCCAGATTTAAAACTCCAGCACTACTTACCCACTGAGCTTTCCAAGGGGGCACAATCTATATGTACCACCTTCAGCATAAAGATGCCTCTCTATTGTGGCACAAATAACAACTGCCACATAAATGAGACTTCCGTGTTGAGTTATTTTACAAGAAAAGGCTTAGTAACTGGCTGCAGCCTGTATATCATTATCAGTTCCATCTAGGCACAGACCGAACCTGTGAGTCACAATTACTGTAAGACAAACGGTAACTTGTGCTTTAGAGCAGGTCAGTCCTGTAAGAAATGTCAGTGGCTGCCAGCACAACAGCAAAGCTCTGCAGCTGGCACCCCTGCCATCCTTCAAACATACACTTAGCAGGGGATTAGGCTCTGTTACACTGTCTGCATCATCTCTCTCACTCACTCACTCTTTCACGACCTTTTTTGTATCCTCTAGACCACACTGAATTACAACTTACTGTAAACACACTGGCGGCACTTCTGACCTTACACTTTTTGTGAGTCTGCTGTTCACTACCTTTCCTTTTTTAGCCTGTAGAAATCCATTCCCTATTTTGATTTTTGCCTGAATCACCAAGTGACATCTACAATTCACTTCCTCAGGCAAGAGCAAATACCCTCAAGTGCTAACAGCAATAAACACTGTGGGCTGCTGCCTGGCCCTGCAGTGACTGCAGCTTTTGTTTAAAGGCACCACAGGGTTCCTGGCTTACAACATCTTTCTTCATCCTTAAAAATTTTAAAAGTTTTTATTTACATCAAACATGTCACCTTTCCCCCAAAGAAAATCTCTGTTAAAATGGTTCCACAGGGTGTGTTAAACCTTTTACATAAATTAAAAAAAAAAAAAATAAAAAATAAGCAGGACCACAGATTTTACTTTAAAGGATCTCTTTCACAGTCCTTTTAGGGGCTTCTGAACAGGAGTTTTATGAATTTATAACAACATATATGTCAGGCAGACACTGGAATTCAAATTATTTTAACTCCAACTAAAGGCCTGTGTTTGAATGTCTGAATGCATTCCTTTGTGGCTCAGATTTCTAGAGTCTTAAAACTGCAAAGACTGTATCTTCATTATAAATATTCCATTTCTTAGTCATTCTGGTATCAAAGGACTGCTGAAGAGAAAACCTGCACAAGTGTGGTCCAGGAGTAAGCAGAAATCAGAGGAGTTTTGTTGCAAAGGTAGGGATGTGTACAGCCAAACATGTTTGCCAAGCCTGGCATCTCTGTTATGCATCTGGATATTTGGTACCAAAAATGCATAAACCCCAAATGAGTATTGGCATTGCTTAACTAGTGCCCACATAGCAATGTGATCTGTCTTGGGCCTAGTTGCTGAGGACCTATGAGACTTATTTACTGTTATGTAGGATATTTTTCTTGGTTTCCTTTCAATTCAATACAGAGTGGATGCCTGCTGGGCTGGAAGGTTACTGCAGACCTCTGTATTTGCCTCGCTGGTTGTTATTGCTGATTTCTTAACTGTCAGAGTGGCTCACAAATGGCTGGCTTATTGGACTAGTTAGCTGAATGACTGTTAAAGAAAAAAACATTCTTTCACAATGAACCCTGCAATTGTTTCCTTGGAAACTCTTTTTCAAGCATTTGCTGAACACAATAAATATTTCCATGTGGATATACCAGCAATGCAGCGTACAAATAACCTGGTTGGAATCTGGCATGAGAATGGCTTTATGATTCATGAATGTCTGATTGATTTTTAGAAACATGGTGGCTATTTTCACTTAATGAACCCCTCAGAAAAAAAAATAAAAAAAATAAAAAAGAAATAATTTCAATTCAAGTTTTACAATCTAGGCACTACAAGATCCAATAGAGCCAAAAAGCACCTTGTCTGCCTTCCCCACTTCTGCATTTCTAGCAGCTGACGGATCCCTCTCTTGAATGCCCTGAAAGTCTCTGAGATGGCTCATTTGTAGGAAGCAACTTCCATCCTGTTCCATGCAAAAACAACCATCAGTACTTTGCTAAAGTTGCACATCTCATGCATGTGCCAACACAAATACATCAGCTAGGAAGGAGAACCCTGGCTAAGGCAGGGCTTGGCTAAATTACCTGACCTTTTTCTCAGCTTGGCTCTGAAATGTATGTGAAATGTATCAAACCAACCCATTCTGGCTACCTGCTGTGCCCAAGGCCATTGGTCAGCACAAAGAAATTATTATTTAAATTAACACTCTGTAGTGTTTTGTAGTGTTTCCTTAAAACTTTAAATGCTAGTTAATGGTAGGGTACCCAAACATGATACAGGGAGTAAAGCACACCTAACATTTGGGGCAGCACATACTCAGGACAGTAGTTTAGCCCTGGAATCGTATTTATGCATCTGCAATTAGCCAAGCCAACTTTCCAACAGGATATATTCCCTAGGCTAACACCAAGGCCCATGTGCTTTCTTCAGTTACATTCTGTTACAATTGTTTAGTTCTTCTGAGCTTCCTTCTCTTCCTCTCAAAGAACATGGACAGGCAGCATTTTGAGCGTGACTCCATAAGAAACTTTAATTCTGTACATTTCTCCACATTGAAAGGAAGATTTAGCAAGAACCTGATTTCAATAAGATTTCTTTCCCACCTTTACATGAAGTGAAATAACCATAACTGCTGTTTTTTCATTGGTTTCCACCTCAAAAGATTCCAGTTCCCTTTTACAGCCCAGCAGAGCCTTTACTATTCTTGCACTAAGAAGTTGATAAGGGCAGTTCTTGGAGAAAGAAAGGCCTTTTTAATGGCTCGTCCCTGGAGATGCTTGACTCCAAGTTCACTTTGAAGAATGAGCTTGTGGACTTCTTCAAAATTGCGGGCTGCTTGCTGAGGCACGAAAACTTTGCCGCAAGCTTTGTTATTGATCTGAAAAAGAGACGAGAAAACAAGAAAAAACCACAAGTTTAACTAGACTGTTTCCCACAATTTCATTTCCTGTATCCAATCCATCTTTTTACAAAAGGAAAAGGAGAAAGTGGAATAGTCTCTTTTCTCCAAACTCACACTTTCTAAGTAGAGGATAAAATTCTTCCTATCTCCTGTCCACCGTAAGATAAAACTCTGACTCACGGTACTCAAAAAAATTTGGAGAAGTGGCCACAGGGAGTCTCAGTTTTGAAGACAGCAAGCAGCACGTGACTGTGCAATGCAGTGATCTTTTAATTTTAAAAACGTGACAGTCACATAAGCTGCATAAAATGTCTGGTGGGAATCTTGGTTTGTACGTAGTTCTGGACAGCAATTTGGATTCTTTACAGCTAAGCAATGTCTTGCAGAGATTCAAATGGAAGATTTATTATTTTTAGAAAAATAGGGTTTAACTTATGTATGTTGCACTCATTGTTATATGTTGCACTCAACCCATGGCTCATTAATCCAACACTGACCACAAAGATCTCAACTACTCACTAAGTAACATTTTCCTGTTTGTGGCTGGTTTTCAGAGCAGCTTCCATGCTGGTTTTGCTTCAGTGGGGCAGAATCGTGTAAGTAAAGCAGAGTAAGTCCTTTGGTGGGAATCGCCTTAATTTATAAAATGGTTGTATAAATTCTTTCTGTCATCCAGTAAGAGCAGATAATGGAAACAGACTACACAGCCTGAGTACCTTTCTGGAGCTGGAATAAAATTAATTATTACAAAAGCTTTCAGATTTATATGGACTATTTTCAGTGGCATAATAAGAATGCCAATCACACATTTTAGAAAATGAAATAATTTGTATTTTTTTAATGCCATTAATCACATTACTTGCATAATAATCTGTGTAGGTACTGCAGATCTCTGAGCCCTAGGCATCATTCAAGGAGATTTCAATCTTCTAAAAGAAGCACGTTGCTTCATGCAGTTTGGACATAAAAATGGACACGACTTTGTTCTCATCTGGATTTTATCCAGGATATCTGTACGCAACATATGACAAATGAGAAAGACCTAGTTCACTTACCTAGTGTATTGTACTGTGTAGTGTATTGTATACCTAGTTTGTATTTTGTTGGTACTTTATTTTATTGAAAATAAAATAATTTGTGCAATTCTCTGAGAGAGGAAGTTAGGACAGATTTTTAAGGAACAAGATGAAGTCTCAAATGCAGCAAAGATGAACGACTTCTGTTTTTTGACTAGTCTTGAGAATAATTTGAAGCGATAATGCCAGTAGGCTTTTAACTACTCCTACATGCATTCATAATGTGGCATCATAAAAGGCTGGCTGTGTTAAACTTTGCCTTTAGCACCTGGTGTAAAATAAAATCCTTGAAAAACACATAGGAGCTAATTTTTAAAGCTTTTCTGAAAAATAAATACAAGCAGTTCTTTTTGACAGGACACTCCAGAGAAGAAATGCATTCCACAGGAAAACAGTAAAATCCAAACAGATACAGTTTTAGTGGGAATATAAAGCAAGCTTCTCAGCTTGCTGCTAGGACACACAGCCTGCAGTTCAAAGCTATGCCTGCCTAGTTAAAATGTCATTCACTGTCCTCCATCATGCAAATTAATATGTCCCAGTGGATGGAGGTTGGCAGGGGGAAATTTTCCACAACTAGCTTATTTGGTGCTGTTCTCAACAGAAGAGCCAAGTGGTCTAAATCAACTTGGTAAATAAATGACTGCTAGTGGTTGTGTTTTCCTAGAAAGGTCGAGAAGCCTGGGCGACCTGGCACTGTGTACCTTCCCACAGCACATCTCCACCTTCCCACAGCATGTCTCCTGATCTTCCCACACTACACTCTGGGACCAAAGCTCTTATCAAACAGCAGACTGCTTATGGCTGCACCATGTGTTTGAGCATGGCTTTCATTATATGGTAGGTATCATGAAGCATTTTAACACTATTCTTAAAGCAGGCAGCTGCAGATTTCATCACATGCTGTGTGTAACAAGCATCCTATTCACATATCCTTTTAGTCCAGGACTTAGGTTCTCAGCAGGAGAAATGCCTTCTGCTGTTCCTCCATCTCTGTCTCTATCTCACTAGACCAGAATAACCCTTGACATTTCCAGGTAAAAGTGCCAGCACAAGAAAATTGGGTGCTGGCAGCCTTGTTTCTCTGAAAGATCATGGCAAACTGCACGAGGAGAAATACACGAGTCTTGGGTCTTTTCTTTCCCCAAGGAAAGAAGCTGTTTTTTCTTCTCTTCTTTTCCCTTTTTTTTTTTTTTTTAATATTCAACATTCTATACTATGCCAGATCTGCAGGGAGCTAGTGTTAACTACAGAAGTTATAAAATTTGAAATGAAATCACAAAAGACTGAAAAATAAGCACCTTGAGGCTGCAGAGAGGAATTTTTAATTCAACCCAAATATTTTTTTACCATTGATGCATAATCCTTCTGAAAAGTTAGAAAGAAAATAAATATCTGTGCACTGTTAGGCACTCATATGCCAAAGCAAGGAAAATGACACCAAGTTTCTTTTTTAATTTATAAAAACATCAGTTATAAGCCCACATCTGCTAACAGTTCTGCACCACCTAGAAAATGTGAGGAATGCTAGTCAGAAATGTGTTTATAGGATGAAATGCACACTACATTCAGGTCAGATTTTTCAGAGCATTAGTTACATACAGTATTATTAAAAATACTTAACTTTGCAATAATATTTAGAGTAACAGATACTGTGCATACCCCGTGAATTTAAATGTCTTTCTTATGTAGGCAATTTATATTGTTTCAGCCGAGGATACAGTGAGTTGGTTGCTTTTGTTGCTTTGGGTTAAATATGGAAAGACATAACTGCAGCACAGACAGGAAATAATGAAGTATTTTGTGTGAAGAGAAATAAACCCAGAATGTCTCAGCAGACAAATCCCTGGCAGCCTGAGGCAGTTTGATGGCTTGAGAAGAATAGGGTTGTGGCCCAAAGACTTGGTTTGACTGTACAGCCTTGTGAAAAGACATTGACTCTTTGCAACTAACCAATTCCTCTATATGGAGAGTGTTTCTTGGTTTAAAGAGGACAATTTATTTTTGCAGCCATATAAAAACCTTCAGTGTCCACAAGACTTCCCACATTCCATGCACATTCACATTCCCTGCGCCCCCATATTTCTCTTTTGCCTTACTCTTACAGTAGAAAGCCATGCATGCTCTGTAGGCACTATTGCTAAGAATTATTCCCAGTTCAAAAAAGCAAGTTGTCTCTCTGGTATTCCATTCACTTGCTTTCTCAGAAGGCAGGTGTTTACCTACACCATATAATTCCATGAATATATGACTGAGAACCCAGGGGTTGTTTTCTCTCTTATTACAATAAGACTGTTACACAAGGCTATGGCTTTGACAAAGTCAACCAGGAAAAGAAAAAAAAAAGTAATTTTCATAATGGCTATAGAAAGCAAAATTAATTTTTTTCTTGTTCCTTTTTATGAGAAGGAAATATTCATATCAGTGACATGTTTAGGCATTTTCATGTTTGGTTGTGTAGTCTTAAAAAAATTGTGTCCAGAGCTTTCCCTGTGTTGCTGAAGTTGTTATTTCAAAGATATATTTAATAACATGTTTGCTTTAACCACAACTGCAAAGATGTTTCTATAATTACACAATTTCTCATTCATGACTTCCTTATAAACGGAACACTGGAATTTAAGATGTCTGCTAGCTGTGCTTGGATGTGAAGGCTTATTTTGAGCTTGAGAGAAGTGATCATATCTCAGAGAAGATTTTTACTGTCAGAACTAAATGCTTATCACTTAAAGAAAAAAAGAGAGAGAAAGAAAGAGGAAAAAAGCAATTCACCCACAGAGACTATTAGGGTAAGTCTTCTATTAACCCCAGCTGGCAACTGAGTCCTTGTCCTTGGCTTAGAAAGATGACAATTGAAAATCTCCTTCAAAAAGACAGTCCTTGGTCTTTATTAAGTGTGTATGTTTAATGGTGGAAAAACTAGTGTTTTAACAGTATTTCTCATTCTGTTCAAATAAACTGATGGAGATATCTGGCAAGATGTGAAATTATTTGCAAAGATACTTTGATTAAGGAAATCTACAGCAACATGGCTTCCCCTAAGTTGAACCAATCTCTTTCCTACTCAAAAAACTCAGTTCAACAAAAACAACCCAACTGCTTTGCTCACTCCCCTAAACAGGCAAACAGAAAAAAATACAACTAAAATGCATTTCTTCTGTTTCTTTTACACACACAGAACATACAGTTTTACATGACCAAATGACGTTTCTTCTGTAGGCTCCATTTCATTCAATATCCAGAAACACAGAAAGTGTTGAAGTGTTTAATATAGTTTAGAACATT
The DNA here is from genome assembly GCF_971803275.1 of Cyanistes caeruleus. Classification (NCBI taxonomy): domain Eukaryota; kingdom Metazoa; phylum Chordata; class Aves; order Passeriformes; family Paridae; genus Cyanistes; species Cyanistes caeruleus. Next base: position 107,215,841 of record NC_141701.1, read on the forward strand.
AAAGTTTAGAATGTTTCCACTCAAGATTATCCTTTGGGGAACAGTGAAAAGGGAAGGAGTCCTGCAGATCTAGTAGTATTCAACTATGTTAATTACTGACTATCACAATGCTTGAGCACGAAGAACTTGAAGGCAGGTGTAGCAGCAGTCAGTCAGTGAGAGTCAGCTGAGACACTGCTCAGGGATCCCACACCTTTAGCTCCAGGCATCCATTCCCTCTGTGCCCTGTCTAATGACCAAGTTTTATGATGCCTAGGAGCGTTCTGAACACATGCTAGTTAACTAGAGCCACAGGAAAGAAGACAGTAAACTACACTGTGCACGCGTTGGAAAACTGGAGGTTAAGTAAAGGTAGTTACATGTCCACTCTTCCACTGAGCAGCCAGCTCTTTCCCAGCCTCAAAGGGATTATAGTTCAATAAGAAATTGGAAGTTATACCATTTCCAAAGGCAGTTGGTTTTCTCAACCCCATTCCTGCAAATGTAGTCTCCTGACATGTGTCAGAAATTCAGCCCAAGGCAGATGGGAAACATCATTTGGTAAAAATCACAACTTAACCCAGCTTATGATTGGTTCTGCTAGGGAGCCATAGCACTACTGGTACCACAAGAAATATAATCTGATTATACATTTTTGTACAGGGCTGAGTTAATAAATGTACTGTCAGGCAAAAAATTTGAGCCTGTATTTTGATCCTAGTTTTGACAGTATCATCCTTGCCCATGGCTGTTCATTGGTCAAACATCCACAGGTTGAGTGACTGGTATGCAGTCACTCTGAAAGGTTTATATTTAGGGCATCTCTCTTCCAAACTCACTGTATCTTTTTGTTTAGGAAACCATTTTAATTACTCAGCACAACTGTAATAGCAGCTTCTGTTTTGAACTTTCAGTGAACCATCTACTAAGGGAACTGACTTCCACAAGAGAAGAAATTCCATCACCCTCTGGGCTCATAACACATTACTTGGCCACTACTGAGAACAAATCAAAATGCTCTTACCAGTACAGACATCTCCACAACATCTGATGGCTGAAGGTAATCTGGGTCTACCTTGGGCCAGGACTGATGCAGAACATCAACATCCCAGCGATGATGAGTACAAAGTTTATTCTGAATATGTGCCAAACCTGGAAAATGAAAACAGTGAAACATTCATCTGCATGGTAACCAGAACATTTGGTCTCTGGAATTTGTTTGACAAATTAGATCAGGATAAAGCTGACTTTAAAAGCAAGTGCCATAGGAGGAAATAACATTGTTTAGATTAGCATACAGCACATTATAAACAGAAAGATGCACATCTTTGAAGCACTTGTTTTATACCACGAGTAAGGATATTAACAATGTGGGCACACTTCAGATTTAAATTAACACTCTATAACTTTGCCAAGAGCACAAAAGACCACTGCTTATTATTTTACATTGTAATACTGCAACACAAGCTGACCTCTGCTTCTAAAAGTCAACTATAATACTGCATTTATTTTCAGTAATGCCACCAGTTTGATTAGAATTTTACTAGCAATTGAGAATGATACACCATTATGACTTATTTTACCACTTGTAATATGCTGGGTAGTTTCTAAATTTGCAAGTCAAGCTACTTGCAAGATTCTCTCTATTTTGTGAAATATATTTTCTCACAAATTAAAGGTCATACAAACACAGCTTGCTCTCCTTATGATTTTTACATTCTGAAACATTTTATCCTTTGATTTTTAAAAATTTCTAAAATGGCTAAATGTGATCTCCTTTTATTAAACTGGCTATGGTCTTACCAAGATAATTAATTCCTGATTTGTTTAAGTAATAGGAGAACAGGATGCAGGTCCTGAAGCTGCATTCTGTAACTGAATAGAAGCTCCTGAGTGGGATTTATGTTGCTGTTTACCGCAGCTGTATGACAAAATACAAAGATTTCATTTAACAAGGTGCTGTCAAATATCATCAGTATTGATGATGATTGCTCTTGCAATTCTCACAGAGCCAGGGGATTTGTAAATTCAAAGCATTCTCTGCATAGGAATAAGAACACAGACTAAAACTTTTTTTAAGCACATGCTCTGTTCAGAACTGCAAATTTATGTGAAATCTCATCTGGTTTATGGAAACTCCAGCAAAAGCATAAAGAAAACCCATCAACACAAGACTCACTGGTGAGACTGAGGCACTGAAGCTGTTCAAATAACATGACAGCAGCCATAGGCACACACCCAACCCATGCACAGTGCACACATCAGTTCAGCTCGTGGGATTGTTTAGACTAATACAGTGAATAACAGCAAATAGGGACATAAAGAGCATGCAACTTCCTCCAGAAAAATCCACCACATTTTTGTCAGTGCTTTTTCAGACAAAATGCTTTGGTAAAATGACACACAGCTGTGCTATTTACTGAATGACTCAGAGAGGGACAGTGGGGAGGACCGATGGGAGCTGTTTCTAATGGCAAGCAAGAACATGCACATTTCCTAATGAAAACAACTATTTATTAGGTAAATAATTTATTAAAACAGTTCAGTGGCTCTTATTTTGTGTATTTTTTTTTTCTTTTGCACCAGTAGCTCAGAAATTGAGAGCAAAAGATAGGAACTCAAGCAGAAAAAAAATCTTGGTGTTGATGATTCATTATCACATTGACTGTAAAGAAAAAAGCTGTTAGATTCTTTCCTTTTTGGCTTTTGAACATTCAGATGACCTCATTTCTTTCCAACTGATCACATGCCTTGTGGCAGAAGCATTCACACTGGCCACTCCTTATTTTACTGTTAAAGAGAATTCTTCAAACTATTTAAAACCCACTTTCTGATATAAGAGTTTCTATCTACAAAAGCAAAACCAGGGTCACTTTTAATTCCTGTGGAGGCTGTCAGTCCTAATAAACCTACTAATAAAAAATAATTAAAATGTATTCTGAAGCAAAGTGTGAGTAAGCCTGGTGTCAATTTTTGCTTCATGTTCTTGCTGCAAAATGAACTATGAGCTCATCCATAGAAAAAGAGAGTAGAAAAGTCAACAGAACTAGTTTGAGAAAACAGTTTGACAGGAAACCAAAATGAAGGTTTTAGTTATGTTGCCTGTTTGGCTTCCTGCCTTAATTCACATTTTGTAAGCTGTAGAACACAGAAAATATAATGATTTGGTTTGTATTCTCAAAATTCAACACACTAAACCAGAAACTTCACCACCCTGGTCCAGAAAGGTGATGGTCCACTTGTGAGAACCTAGAGAGAACCTTTCTCTAGCCTTCCCACTCAATTCTGAGACATTAGAAAAAAAGCACTGTTTGATACATTAAAAATGGACCATTTCTGAAACTTTGATCGTGAAAACACAAAAAAACTATTTTATTGTCTTCTGTGTTAGAAAGCGCCTAGTGAAGTGCATTTTATGAAGTGGTGTGCATTCTGCATCATATTTTTTGATGTATTTTGCTTTTATGGCTATAGACTATCTTGCAGATGCAGGACAGAAAGCTGAGTATATTTTTACTTACTGTATGCTTTTTACTTATATATATCCATCTGTACAGGACAGATCAAAGACAATACTTGTGCTCAGTCTGAAGCCCTGATCTTGCTACTGGATCTCCTTCAATGGACCTCTACCAACTAGCAAGCTAATATCAGAGCAAGGTTTCCCTAGCCAGTAACTCACAGCACTGAATACATTTTAAAACACCAAGTTAAATGAGTACTATAAATTAGTGAGTTGAGAGAAAGAGGGAACAGGACCAGTCTAACAACTTTTCAGCTCAGGGCAATGTTTTACTAGCATTACAGGAGTATTTCATAAGCATAATACTTCCCCTAAGGTGCTATTTGACAGGGCAAAGCAGATTCTCATTTTAAATGATTTAGATTTAAGAAGGAAGATGTGGGAGCAACTGTGTATCAGGAAGGTGTTAGGACAGCAAGGTAACACTAGTCTTACAGAAAAAAAGCAGTGGAAAAATTATCTGTAAAATTCCAGTAATTGTGCAGCTACTTAGTAACAAAATTATGTAGGCCAGAGGAAAAGTTGTGATTATGAAGTAAATTGAGAAAAAGCTGGCCTGTGACAAGCCCTGGAACAGAGAGGTTAAAGCAGAGAAAGAAATGAAGATGGAAGTCTTAATGAGTGATAAAAGGAAGCTAATAAAAGCATTTTATTAATGAAACAATGGCAGTATCAGAGTTTAGGACTAGGGATTTTCGAACAGAAAATGTAAGATGATCAGAGGGGGAAGTCTAAGATGACTGTGAGGGTGGATATCCAAGTACTTCTAATTTTTGAATTTAGTGGAAATGAAACAACAGAAATGTGTGTTAAGCAAAAATCCACCACACTAGTAGACAAAGCAGGAAAACTTTTTAAAAAGCTCAGATCAGGAGTATGTCAGGGCAAGTGGAGAGACATTTTGGATGAGTATCTACTCTCCTGTGCAGCCTCTTTCTGGCTCTGTTGATATGCTTTTTGCCATTTAATTAATCTCCCTATTTGACAGATTCAGGCAAGTTACATATCCAAAATACCTTTCTACAGCTCAGGAAGCCTATGTCTGTTAGTCGTATGTGAAACAGTCTACAATCTCAAAGAAATGGTAACAGCTGTCTCCAGACAGCTCTGAGAAAAGATGTTTTATACCACTGGTATAGTAGTACAGAAGTAAGATGTGAAAACCCTGGGTCACTGTAAGCTAACTCTAGGATTTGCTTGCAATCCAGCAAACTCCATTCAAATCCTTTTAATCTTCTTAAAACAATATCTTCCTCCATTTGAAAAACTTGCTCTCATTCATTTTATGTTATTACTCTTGGAGAAAAATAAAAATAAAAATTATACTTCAAATCATGTTTCTTATTGGATTTGTGAAGGGGGGTTTCTACATTCAGAATTTCAATTAAATCCTGCATCATCAATTAGCTTTTACTCAACTCCATTCTTTCCAGAGGCCTTCTTGAGCAAGGGCTGAATTCCAACAAATTCTTGCAACAGAGCTATTCTAGTGACAGTTAAAATATTGCTAAGGCAATGATACCATTAAAAATTCCAAAAATTATGTTTCATTTCAGTATTTCCTAAGATGTCCTTATCAAATGTGTACCTATCTTTCATGTGCCATCTCTAATAAAAAATTAGCAACTACAATAAGCAGTTTCATATCCTTGTCTGAACAGCAAAACACTGTACTACTACAAACAAACTAAAAAAAAAGTCTCAAATGGTGTCTGTATATTCCTTAGATACAAGGTTTCAGGAAGGAAACTGATTTCCTCATCCTGTTAGTGTTCATAAACTGCCAAGATATCAGCCGGATGAACTCTTCCCACACTGAGGGGCTACGGTTGCTTTTTATGTTATTGAACGATAAACCAGTGCATTCACTGCACAGTTAACACCATCAGGCTGACACACCAAAATACCAAAAACTGTTCAGCCCCTATGGCAGGAGAAGACCTTCTTCACACACAAAGTATCATGGGTTGCTATTGTTCAGCTGCTGAAAGGTGAGGCACTTACAACATTCAAGCAGCTTCCATCAAAGAGCGGGGTCCACTGCTATAGGTGCAATTTATAGAACTAATATACAAACTCCTTTTCCTGACCAATTTACGAAAGAGGAAGCAGTGTTATCCTGACATTTAGATGCAAAGCCAAGGTACAAAAGGAGAGACTTCTGAGTATGGATAACTAAAGCACAGAGAAAACTAAACAGAGTATTAGGAGCCTTAATTTTCATATTGAAATTATTTAAAATAGTAAAGCATCATCACTTATACACAACAAAGTTTGATAAACTGGTTACATCAGATGGAACCAGAGTACAACTCAAAACTTGGGTAATCTTTAATATGAAATCTCAATCCCAGGACAGATCTGATTGATGGCTATTTCAAAATAATACAATATTCTTACCACAATGCAGCAGCAAAATGTACGCACATTCTCCTGATAAAATTTTTTAATAACTTCAGTATAATGCAATGATTATCATTCTAAAACATACTATCATTTTCAAATTTAGTAATAAAATTCTTCATGCAATAATCAACACACATCAACACTTTTTTATGATTGCTGCACTGAATTGCAGTGCACATGTCTTTGGACCACACAAGTAAAATTTTATCTTTAAATGCAGACAGAGGCTGAGGACAATATACTTCCAATTTTTATATGCTTCCTTTTCATTCTTACATCAGAAAGAGATCTAGAAAATGCTTATAATTTTCATTGTCCAGTGATTTTAGTAGCAAGAAGACTTCCTCATCTAACATTCAAAATGCTACAGGATTAAGCTTCATGTTTGACAAATTGTAATTATGATACCCTAGTGCTCTTTGTCATTTTATCAACCATAGCTGATAATTCTGTATTTCCTAACATGTATTAGAATTCCAAGTTCAGAAGGCACTGTATATATAAGTAATTATCCTGGATCTCTTCTGCCTCCATCTCAGCCAATGTGGAAAAGAGTCATGCTAACTACTTTTATTTAGTATTATTTTAATTAGATGGCACATCATAGTACAAGACCAGATGGATCATATCAGATGTCATATTCTTTATTCTAGACAGTTAAACTTCAATTAAGACATTTTAAAATCACTGGAAATGAAAACACATGCAAAAAACCCAACCCACTCTCCCTATCATATCTTGTTGTTTCCATAGGGTCTTCCTTGTTACTGCTTTGAACAAGAGTTGTCTTTCCTTAGCAATTAACATTTCAGGGCCATGAATAACACTGAAATATAATCAGTTTAGTAGCACTGCTCTGTAAACATCTGAATGCACTATGTTTTTTGGGACCATTGAAAATAAGGCCATTAAAACAGTATCCAAAAGCTAACATTAGGTCCAAAACCACACAGCAGTTTGTGGCCAGCCACAATGCAGAATATATTCCTATCTTCGCACGTGCATCTTGGGACTTTTCCCAACAAAACTTAGAATCAGTTGCTAAACCCTGGCATGCACATACCTTATTTCACAGGCTTTAACTGTATCAGCACCACAGAACTCAGCCCATCTGGTATTCAGACCTGTACAATTGTGACAGGTCTTAGAAAAGATACCCTATCATTCCCATTCTCCATGGCAGGTTAATTTTATAATGTTAATAATTATAATTTATAATTTTATAATAATTAATAATGGCATAGTGTCCCTCAGTCTCTGGAGCTAAAAAGATAAAAGAGTAGGATTTTTATTGAACACTCCTTTAGTGTTTTTAGTATGGAGCCCTCTGATATGGTTTCCTTTGCCTGAATTCCTGAAAGAAAATATTTGTAGTCCAAAGGCTCTTGACACAATTATTTAAAAAGGGAGTGTTTCTGTACTGGTGTTCAGCTTTTAATAATGCTATCCATATTTAGGAACAGTTAGCTGCTGGCATGAAGTCCTGTCTTGCATTTTTCTTCTCTATTTCTCTGCCTAGTTTCAAGAAATCCACCTCTGTATGCAAGGAAAAAGAAACCAAAGGCAGAAAAGAGAGACGTGGCAATGAAACAAAATTCAAATTTGTTTAACAATTATGACAGAAAGAGACAAGCTAGATAAAGAATTCATGTCACATGTACTGAGTTACAGACATTTTTGCAAATTTCTTGTCCTTTTTCCTGGAACACCTATATGAAGTTTATAAATACCTTTCCACATCTCTGATGCAATGTGGGGAGCCATAGGTGCAACCATAATGCAGAGTGAAGCCAAAGCATCTTCAAATTCTATGCTGTGGAGAACAAGAGACCGAGGAGCTTGCTGAGCAAAAAAACAAGGAAAAAGAAACAAACTATTAACATTCTGAGGTGGGGGGGAAAAGTAGTTTAATTAAGAAGAAAATTAAGTAATAAAACCTAAAATCAATGTTTATGCTAAGGAGAGTGTAATTTCACAATAAATTGGAAACTTATGAAAATGGAGAATTAAAATCACAACTCTTGATCATAGAGTGCTCTCTAACACTTAGAAGCTAATCCTAAAGTGGCTGATGAAGACCCTTGGGGGTCTTCTCTAGCACAGAACTCTGAACACACACTCATGTGGACAACAGTGGCCCTCAAAATTAATTTTGAGTGCTGCCTTTTCTAGAAGTGCAATCTTAGGTAAAACCAGAACTATCTGAGAAGATGTGAAGCACCTGTATATGACAGTCAAACTGTGCTGAATGCAACATAGATTTTGCTGGGACAAGGTTCAGCTGTACAGGATCATAGAGTGGCTTCACTAAAGCTGAAATTAGTGACTAAGTGAGGTTTTAGAGCTGAAGGAAGTTTTGGGAATGAAAAGCATAGCAAAGTCTTTTACAGTTTTATGTTCTCATTATTTTAGTGAAGTGTCTGGCTTCTTTAGTATAGAAAATGTTGAACTTCTGGCAAAAGGTAACTTGACTGACAAAATTTGAACTTCATTTCCCCATTTAACTTAACTTACAGAAAACTTAAAAGATACAGCACTAAAAGTAATCAGATGAACTTCTTCTTTCTTTGCCTGTGTAAGAGATTACACACCATGGCAAATTCAGCTGCTGCATTTATTTTGTAATCTATCTCTCTAATGAAACAGCACAGAAAAATGTCAATACATGTCAGCTTATGAGCATTATTTGATGTGATGAACACCCATTCTCATCAATTAGAAAATTGTCCAAAAGCAGTGATTTGCTTGACCACAAGCTTTGTCAGAGGGCATCTTATCACTTACAGTGCAAATTATATTGAGTAAGTTTTAGTAACTACTACCCACTTTAAATATTTAATCTATGCCCAACTCTACACTTCCTCCTTTTAACTGGGAGCAAAAGAGGAAGTGCTAGCATACTATGCAGAAACTTATTCTTCAAAGATACTGCACTGTCTTCTTTGCTTAAAAAATATATCAGTGTTCAGGTATCTGGCTGTCTGTAGGACACTGAGTTTTATTTTTTTTTAACATTCATTCCACCATCCATTAGCCCCAAATGCCTATGAGTCATTCAGTTTGAGATAAAGAAACGTGTGTTACCTTCCCAACACCATAAAGGATGCCAGACTTAAGTTATCTCAGTACAGCACCTGTGCACAACCTACTTAACTTATTGTTAAGTTCCTTGATTTTGCCAATAAGTACCTTGGAATCCATAAGGTATAAAATGGTATTTCAATAAAGAAGCTAAAACTTCCAAAAATATATTTCAAAATTATATTTAATTTCTGGCCTATATCAGGTTACCATTACATGCCTGCAGGATTGCTCAACCAGATCTAAGAGTAGTAAAGAAAATAATGGTAATAGTTTACTATATTTCATCTATCGCTACTGGCTGACAAACAACATAATCTAAATAAAAAAATCTTAAGTTCAGCAGTGTAAGCTATCTTTGAGGACTATGTGTGATTTTCCTTGCAAAGAATAACCCTTTTAAAATCAGAATGTTTGGTAATTCTATAATGTAGTATTATACCTAGCTACCTATGCAACTTTGCTAAAATCAAGACAACAAAGAACAGAACTGAACAAAATGTATCCTCTTTAAATTACAGGATGCAGACAAAAACATTATGTGGTGGATCTTATACCATCGAGCTCCTCCTGCAAAACTGTTTATATTTCAGGGTTACAGGGGTACTAGAACATGTGGCTTCTGAATTGAGTAACTCAACAACATTCTTGGCTTAGTAATATGTTTATGAAGTTAATGACTACAGAATGCTGGACCTGTAGTTCAGGCAGCTCCTGCTTTGTAGAAAGACTGACAGAAGCAGTGTCTGAGAGCAAAATACCTTTGTTAATATCACCTACTTACATGGAGTACATTTGTGAGGCTCATCAATCGGGAAATAGCTGCATTGAACAAATGATCCTTTGTGAAGTACTCGGTTACCTTGAATTAAAAGAAAAGGTCTGTCATTAATTACTTAAAATTCTCAAATTTGGAATACTGGGTTTTTAAATGAAAAACAATTAGTGATAATCAATTTCAATTTGTGAAATACGTGCCTCTTCTTATATGAAAATCACTTTGGTATGCCAATACATCATGTGTGCAATCACATGTGTGTGTGTGGGAAATAAGAATCATATAAAAACTCAACTGATTAGCTTCCCTTCTATTTCAGGATTTAAAAAGCTTCAATCAATGGTATGAAAAATGTGCATTAGTCACCCTTTATTTCCTTTCATAAAATATCTTCCCTTTGCCCCTTGTCACCCCAGGACACCCCTACAAGGGACCTTCTCTCTTGTAAATCCATTTATACTGGTGAAAACTTGTTCATAGATTACAAGATTAGAATTAAAAATTTGTTAAATGATCTGGAATATCCCTTACAGCAGGGTTTAAAATGGCGTAAGTTTTTATCCACAGGAAAATCCTTGAAGTTAATTTTGCAGGTATTTATGTTTCATTCTGAGTCTTGGATAATTGAATTGATACTGATCACAGCAGGAGACAACACGTAACAAGAGATGAACAACCACTTCAGTATTTTTTTCAAGGCTATGCTTATATATTTTCACCTGTGGCTTTTTTACATTCTGTATGAAACAGCAGGTGGGGTAATGAGGTATGAAGCAAACAGACCAAAGCTTTTGTTAGGGTAAACTACAGAACTCACCTACGGTTTTGTTACCTGAAATGAAATTACTTGAATCCCATATTAATAAACTTTAATGTCATAACATTTCATTCCTTAAATGAGGCATACATGCTTTAAGTAAGTCCTGTCCCACAAAATGTGTAGGTAGATACAATGATTTACATAGAGAATAATTCACTTTAAAAAAAATATCTACTCATCTGGGGAAAAAGCTTTTGGCTCTGTAAATCAAACATATGGCTTTCGCAAAAGAAGCAACTTATTTAGTCATTTAGAAACTATGCGTTTCTTTTAACCTCAGAAATCACCAGATTCTTCTGCTCCCAGATCCTTCTGGCTTCAGCCTTCTCTTTCTTATTCAGAAGCTCAGGATTGGGCATGGTTCCTGAAGTCCTTGCTTCAATAAGTTTGGTTACAAGTGCCCAGAGCCGTGTCTGCCATCTCTGAACACCAGGCATGGCATCAGCTGAGATTCATGAAAGATTTCAGAAACAAATGTCAGTTACAAGTAAAGAATTCAAAACTTCAAAGAAAAGCAGGAAGAGAACACTGGAGTTAAACATTTTTTAAAAAAACCCTGTGTATTTCAAATGAAAGGTATCAATGCAATTAAAAATGTCTTTACAAGTAATGCAGACTTGCTTTAATGGAAAAAAATCAGTAAGATAGAAGTATTTTTCTGCAACGACTTTGAAACAGATGTATATAGCAAGACTACAGCATAGAATATTTACTAAAATCTGTAAAATAACCCAATGTTATGTCAGTTTTAGAAAGCTCATTTTGTGTTTTAATGACTCCACAAAGGAGTTCTATGTGCTCTCATTTTCTGAAATCCTGGCAGAGTACAAACATATGTACAAGTCAGCATACACATTTTTTCAAATGGAGAAGTTTCTTTTCAAATTTGATTTTAGCAAGTATGTATACTTTTGTTGCTAGAGATGCTACTGTGCTAATGAGTACAGGCTCTGACCCTTGGTACCCTCTTTCCACACAGCTTAGTTTGGTATGGGGACACTGTGAAGCTGTTGACCTTGACCCTGAAGCATCAGTCCTACTCCATGGCTGCTCACATCACAGGAGAGAATGACATGAGGCCCTGCCTTGAGGCCCACCACTGCAAGGACAAGGAATCTATTCTGAAGGGCAATCATCCAAAGGCTATCACATACAGTGGAGAGAAGGATCATGACAACTGAGAACTACTATTTAACATTCTCTGAATGAAATAAATTCCTGTAATGGCTTTGTGTGAAAAAGTTTTGGTAGGAAGGAAGAATGGCTTCTCTGGGAAGCTTCTAGGAGCTTCTCCTGTGTCTGACAGAGCCAGTTGAGCCCAGGAAAAAGGGAGAGATGATGGGAAGGTGTAAATCTGATTTTACTTCTCATTACTCCAATTTTAATTGGTAATACATTAAATTAATTTCTCAGTCAAGTCTGTTTTGTCCATGGGAAATGCTGAGTGATCTTCTCACCCTTACCTTAACCCACAAGCCTTTTGTTGTTCTTTTGTCCCAGTCCAGTTGAAAAGCAAGGAGTGATAGAGCAGCTTGGTGGGCACCTGACATCCAGGCCAAGGTGAAACCCAACACAATCTGCATAATTTCTTTAATTTAAACATTCATAATTTTGTTATAATTAAAAAATTCAGACCAAAGTGTAAAAAGATTTAAGAGATGCTTTTCAACTAACTTTTTATTTTCTTCTCCCCTGGAAATATCTTTAGGCAGCTAAAATTTCCTTTTGTTCACATTTTCCAGTACTTGTAACATGAGATGATGCCAAAATCTTTCTTTCTATTTCTGAAGTGATAAGCAGGTTGGCTTGAATGACCAAATGCATTTTTGCTAGCATTATAACTGCATGTGCTTAGCTTTCTTACAAAATGTTTAATACATTTTTATTATACTCTTGTATACTTTGTGACTAAGATTTGGTACACACTATCCTCACAGTAATTTAATTATTCCACTTTCAAGATCAGAAAATACAGCAAAATGATTGTGCATCACCAAATTTGGGATGCAGCTGTTAAGGCTTGATTCTAAGTGATTCATTTTTTTAAGAGACCTTTTCAAATGCCTAGTTCCCTACTGTTGTGATTAGGTGGTGACAGAAAGCCAGCTGAGAACTCATAAAGCCCACTCCTCCAGTACATACAGTAGTGCAATAATATATAAAGGAACACAAATTGATATAAAGCGTGACAGACATAAATGAAATAAAGTTTAGTGCAGGCTGAACTAAGTGGCAAGAACTTAACATGTGAAACAATGAAGAACTACACTTTGAAACCAATAATGGAGTGTTTTATTGAAGTCTTATGTGACAGAAAGGTGAAATCTAAATGAATGTGTAAGACTACATTAAAATGTATGAACCACAGTAGATAAAAGAAATTAAGACCTATCAATATGAGGAATTCCATGATAGGGGTAAATAAGTGCAAAGCAGAGTAATTCTTAACATTCAAGAAGTAAGCTCATAAAAATGTCATATCTAGAAATAATAATTATTAGGAACTCTGATTATCTTCTGATGAGATTCTTCTGAGAACTACTTCATAGTCCAGCTTACAAAAGCCATTGCATTTGTGTTAATAAATGGAAACAACAAAATAAAGTTGTATCTGTGATCTGATATGATTAGAAAAAAAGTATTATTTAAAGAAAAATAATTTTCAGTTAATCAATCATTGCTAATTAAAGAAAAGATAATGAGGTCCAAGTTTCCAGAAGAAAACACAACTTAAGAAGTAGTTTTCATATGTGATTTTAGCTTATAAGAGGTAAGCTGCTTGCAATAATCTAGCAAGTTTGCCTCTTAGTGATGGCTTTGTGACCCTCCCCCCTCCAAAAGAAACAAGCAATAAAACCTGTTTATACTTTTTTGATTCATTGTTTTCCAAAACTTTGGCATCAAGAACTGTATTAGTTTTATGTTTAAAATATAATACTTAAGAAAAAAGAAACAAACCCACAACAAAACAAACTACAGAAACAACTTGACTTACTTTTAGCATCCCACAAAATGTCTTGTTCTGGAGGAGCAGCAAACAGAATATAAAGACGCAGGGTATCAATGCCATACTCTTTCACTATTTCCTCAGGGTCTATTCCATTGTGCTTAGATTTGCTCATTTTTTCCCAAGCAACCTGGAGCTTCTCACCAGTTTTTAGGTGAACCGGTTCACTTCCTAAATAATAAGACATATAAAAACCTACTAAACCAGATTTTGCTCACTTGTAACAGCAATTAATTTGGTTGCCTAAGCATGAGAAGAAACAACTATTGCTAGTGTTTTGGGTTTTTTTTTTCCAAAATAGGTTCAAGAGGAATACCACCCATTCCAAACACTATTTTCCCCCCCAAATTTTTTCTGTGTTAATGTTTTTAACTCTGGTAATATCCTAAAGCTTCCATCCCATCATGACAAAAAGTTTCCTACATTCCAGGTGCATTTGGGAGCTGTACCTGGCATGCATCCTAAGTGCTGCCTTGACAGCTCCTGACATTTAAGCTTTTTTATAACCATGACATTTAAAACTTCCTAGATAAGTGTATTGATTAGATACAATTCTGACCTGTACTTAGTTTTTTCAAATACCAGATTTATAGGTTCCAATTGCAGTAAGTTATCCTGAAAAGAGTGTGTTTTCCCTTCCACAAATTTAGAGACAGAGTGGGGCATTTACACTGAAAAAGGTACAACTGAGTAAAACTCTCTGCTAAAAAAACCCCAATCTTTTCTAGAAGAATATAGGGTAGCAAAGGGTAGCAAAGCTTAAAAGGGTGGGTGGGTTGGTTGGTTGGTTGACTTTTAACTGTCTCACAGGGTTTGTATCCAGTGAAAACAAGGATGTATGAGAGGAATGCTTAAGAGAGGCAAATATGACCAAACCATTTTTGTTGCTGCAGGTGTCATAGCAATGACTGGTCCAGCTTATGCAGTGAAGGCTCTGCAAAGAACTTGAGAATGAGCACTGTTTCCTGCAGGTTTTACATTCATAGTACCTACTGAATACACCTCCACCTGTGTTAGTTTTGCCATAATGTTTTTGTAGGTTGTCTGTTTGCTGGGACTAACTGGCTCCATTCAGCAGGCTGCTGAGCACTGTCTTAACAAAACTAACTTTTGATCTTTTGGACTACACTGGAGCCAAAATAATACCACAGCATTGTTTCTGTGTTTGGATGCAATTAAAAGCTGCTGCGTTAGTAGGATCTCTGTGCACTCTGCAATATGTGTGAATATAAAACTCACAGAAGTTTCTCTCCAGTTTACATATAAGGAGGATTCATTTTCTCTTCCAAATTTTCCCAGCACTGAACCAGTCCCTGGCTTCAGGGATGCACCTATGCTGATTTTCCCATGCAGTTTCTCTTACCAGTGAGATCGACCTCCTCTCTCTTCAAACACTGGCCTGTTGTTGTTAGTCTGAATGTTTGATTCTTGATAAGACCTTGAACCAAGAGCTTATGGAAAGGCTCCCTAAGGATGGAAAGAAAAAGAAACTTCTCTGTTGAAAAGAGCTGTCAAAAGCATACTTTATGATATGCCTCAGGTGTTGAGCCAATCAGGCACAATTTTTTAATGAAACAAGAATTTCAAGTTCACTATACATAAGTAACTGTCACCTTAGAAAGAGTACTTTGTGCTTTGATTCACGGTGGTTGGCTGGCAAGTCTAAATTATTTATCTGCATTCTGCTCACATTCTTGTACCCTGATTTAGTATTAAGTTATTCTAACATCACTTTTCAAATTAGCATATGGATAGTTCACAGAAGTTTCTTAGCCAACAGTACAATTTCCCTAACTTCAAGCTAAATCTCTTGTGTAAAAGCATTCAAGTACCTGGCCTCATTGTCTTACAAATATTTAGTTCTAGCTTCTCTGAGGAGCACAGGATTTTGAACAAATCAAAATGTTGTTGCACATTTCTTTCTATAAACAGATAAGACAGTTTCTCTAACATAAGTATTCACATGCCTTGTCCCTTTGCAGAACCAGCCAGGAATGCCCAGATGTATGAAAAAGTATGCTAGAAAAAGGCAATGCTGAAAAGCTTGTATCTCAGTGCATCCATTTTTTAGCACCTTACTTTTCTAGCAAAATTTACACCAGGGAGAGTAAACTCCCATAAATGAGTGTATGACAGGGCTAAAGAGAGCCTTGAAAGGCAGTAGTGCATTCAGCAAGAAATAAACTCTAAGTAAACACTGCTCTGGTTGACACACTATTGTGGCCCCCTCCTTTAATGATCTTGCATTTCTAACGCATTGAGTCACACATCTGTCACTGTTTTCACTGAAAAAAAAAGGCAACAAAATTAATCTCTAAAGCCTTTTGGTTGCCACTCAGAGAACAGGAAAGTAAGGCAGTTCTAACACAGCTTTCAGAATAGCAGGGTCCAGGGAAGGAGGTATGGAGCCAGTCCCAGAAAGCATTTACAGTCTGGAAATGTTATTCTGGGGCCCTCCAACACGGGGACATCAGTGACCATCATGTTGGAGGACATGATCATCACCACTGCTTAATACTGACTTGCACCTCCTAATGCTGATGTGTGCACAACATAAACAATCTGAATTTTCTACACTTTTACCTAATGAAACCTCAAACGTGTACAAAACAACTTATGTAAAAAGGATGCATTATTCCTATTAACTTTTTTTTTTAAAAAAAGCCAGAGTATACCCATCTAAAAAAGAAGTAGTAAAACCAGAGTTCCACATTTTATTTCATGTGCACAAAAAAGTAATAATCCAAAACATGACTCACAGTATTTTACATTATTAAGAAATATAAATTACATGACAATTTATCTCATTATTTAAAACAAAGTAATTCAATAATCCAATTGAAGTATTATTAAATCATATAACAATTAGGCATGTTTCTACCATATTAAATCAGGTATCTTCCAAGAACTAGTCCTTAAACACTTCTGATGACTCTGAAGTAAGAAGGCATTTGAAAACAAAGCTACGAACTGGGAGAGAAGGTTACAGGCTTCATTTTATATCTTTACCATGTTCAAGTTTGAACATGAGTTTCCTTCTTTGCATATTTTGTATACTTATAAATATTGTACAAGTACTGGCACATATTGATGAATCACTCAGTCACAAAGAAGTATGAGTCTCTGCCACGCCACCTGGTTTTATCAACAATGTTAAGTAAGAGCAACAACTCAAGAATCTCTCTAAATATTTTGTAGACAATACTTCAGAGGTTGACTGAAGAATCTTGTTTTTTAGAAGTAAAGGAACTTAAGGGAATTTAAGCCAAATTTAGACAGTGAAACCAAGAAAAACTATTTTAAAAATAGGATGCAAAAATAATCCAAAAAATAAAAAAATATTATAAATTATCCAAGCGAATTAGAAGGTAAAATTCTGGAACAAAATCTGTAACCCTATCAACAACAATGGTGGGAAAATGCTTCAGGATTTAATGGTTTACGATAAATTTCTTCTGTCTCCACAAACTAGAGACATTACACCACAGAAAAAAAAAAAAAAATTACCTCCCTATCATTCATACTTCAGTCTGTTTAAGATCTCAAACAGTTATTAAAATAGCTACACTTCCTGCTATCTAAAGTAAAGCTAATGAGGTAGCCAGATCATCCAAATCAGATAGGGTTCTCCACTGGAAGTGATTTCTCAAGGAACACTTATTTTTAATGACAAAGAGTTAGTTCAGATCATATGCCAAGTTACTAAAAACTGAATGCAGGAACAAGCATTTCTTATTTTTGTTTATGCTGACAGAGGCTACAAAAATGCAATACAAAATACATTACCAAGTATGGGGAAAAAAAACCCCAACCACGTGTTCCTAGTGGGAGACCGCAGGAGTATGGAGACATGCCCAAAATGAGAAAGCCAGAGCCCATCTGCTAAACACAGGGCTCTAAACCAAACTGAGCCCTGCACTGAATGCACAGTGATTTTGGCAGTGTTGTGATGGCTCCATCTCATGTTCACATGCAGAGTTACACTTGAATTCATGTTAATAAAACTGCACAGCTTGAACGTTCCCCTTCAAAGGCAGGGATGCACTTCTTGGTTGTGTAAGGGAACTTCCAAGGGGCTGTGGCACAGCAGGGATGATGCAATTCTGACCTAAATACTGCAGCACCTGGTCATGGCATCATAAATAACTCCTGATCCAAAACACCAAGAATAATGAAATTAAGCCATTTTCAGACACACTGGCATTTCTGGCACACAAGAGGTGTCTGGAGTTCCTTTGAATGCTTTGTCATGTTTCAGATTGTAGGTATAATGGAATGGGATGGGCCTTCACCTGCCTGTGAGGTTCCTTTGTGCTCATGCTGGTGTATCCACACTGAGACCTTGCCCATATTATAGCTTTTGATCATGTTGTATGTCCCAGCTGCAAAGTGTGCCTGACACCTCTGAGAAGGATCAGCTGTACCATGAAGTCTGTAATCCATCTTTGCCTTTCTCTAATGCTCACAGACAGGTTCATCTCTGTGAGAGACCAATCTCTCTGTATAGGACCATGCAATGGATGGTAGGGCAAGCATGACAGACAGATCAGTAATTTCTGCTCAGTGCCTTGTTCTCGCACTCTTTGCTTTTCTCTGTGCAGGGTGAGCATCAGGACTTTCAATCCCAGTACAAATGACCTGGCTGGAAGAACTCTGTGGAGCCTGCCATAGTGATAAAATAGTGAATTCAGAAGAAGGGACAGCCCTAGCAAGGGAGCTCACTGCATGTATTTGCACCCTGCACCTTTAGAAAGGCTGAGAGAACCCAAGTGAAGACAAGACTAGATCAGCTGCTATCAGCCGAGTCCAGGGGGCTGTAAAACCTGCTGTTAGATGCAGCTGTGAAACCTTGTGGAGGTGACTGAAGGATGTGGAAGCTGATAATTTTAGGCAATAAAAAAAAAGACAAAACAATATTGAATGTTCAAGATTACACACAATTAACAACTGAGTGCTTTTTGCTTAAAATCAGCACTAGTGATAAGGTCCTAAATGAATGCAGAGGAGCTGCAACATCATTCCTTCACAGAACAAGCTATTTCTGTCACACACATATCTTCTTTTATTCTGTAAGTCAGCTATGTGAAAAATTGTGCCTTCTTACTCAGCAGATTTTCCCTCTATCAGAGTCAAATCTGCTGACTTAATGGCAACAATAAACTTTTTTATTACTTTATAATCCTTCAGGGAGAATGTGCTAGATTCCATTTCCAATTATTCATCAGACAGAACTGGTTACTGAAGTGTAGGGCAGAACCAAATTCTATGTAACGCGTACTTGCACAGCTGAGCAGGTGTAACCGAGAGTGTCAGCACACGCCTGCCATGGTGGATTAAGCTGGAACAGAGGAGGAGTTTTCTGGCCCCAGCTGCCTACCTGGCCCATCTCCCAGCAGTGGTCACAGCTGGGAGGGCTTGCTGCCTTGTGAATTATTTATAGAACCAATGCATTTTACAGACCAGACTGCTAGAACAAATTGACATCAATTTGGGCTTAACCTGATATCACATGTATGAATACCCAGAGGGTACCACTTATTCTGCCTTGTCATTACTGAGAAATTGAGCAGCATTTCTTTTCCACTGTCTCCAGTCCAATGCATTAAAGAATAAAAGACCATGCCTCATATTTAGGGGATATTTAAGCTATACTGACACCTTTACAATTTTAAATGCCTACAAACACTGCATTTTCAATGAGGGCATGTGTGTCTGTAAATGCCTATTTCATACATTTTGCCTATAATATTTCTGTAGCAATCATTACGCCATATTTGGAAAGACTGCTTTGAAAATTCAAACTACAGGAATTTTGATTTCTGTTTTCAACCATATTACTGTATTAATAACCATTAGTACATAATTAAAGACTATCCAGAAATATTTCAGTGGATTTGAAAGTCAGAGGAGAGGAGCTAAACAACGAAAATTTCCATAAAGAAAATATATCAAAATGAAAAACTACTACAGATAAGTAGGGGAATCATAAAAATTAAGGATGCTAGATGACACTTTAAATGGTGGCAGCTCTTGTTAACTGAGATATAACAATTTTATTTTTTTAATTAGTGAAAAAGACCTAATCTACTAGAGAAAGATAGAAAATGCACAAGAGGGCAGTGTTTTTTAACATTTTAGTGTTTTCCCTCAGAGCTGCGGGCTTTGACATCATGACTTCGAGCTTCCTAACAATAAGTGTGTTGTTTCTAATTACACTTTGCAGATCTTTCAGACCTGCCCTTGAGCAGTTCAAACAAGACTGAGCAAAAGGGGCTTCTGATTAACATTAAAAAATTTAAAATAGATGGTAATATTTATAAAGGAGTTATGACTTCTAAATTAAACCAAAATCCTAATTTGACTTCATGACTTCAAAACACCTAATGCTTTACCTTGCAAAGAGCTAAAGCAACTGAACAATTTTGTGCATGATGATGAATTTGTTACAGTCATCTTGCAGTCCGAGCACATGTCTAAGCAGTTCATACACCCGGCCCTCAGGGCAATGCTGTAACAGATCTTCATATGTGCAACAGTTCTTGAGATCGTATATCTCAAGTGCCAAAGGAATTCTCCACAGTCTTGCAAACTGCTTCTACAGAAAGCAATTTCGATTTTCTTCTGCCATTGTCACTAGACATAGTCAGTGCTTCTTAAGGATTTTTTTTTTCATTGAAGGTAGAGTTTTCTTCTGCAATTTACCATATTTAGACAAGGCTACACTACACAGCTTTTGTGCTACTGCTCTGACACACCAGAGTATGAACAAAACACATTCCAAAGTAATGCAGCTACAGAATCACATAGTCCTTAGAATAATGCAGGTTGGAAAGGACCTTAGGAAGTCATTTGGTCAAATCCTTTTTCTCACATCAGATTGTTCAGGGCCCTGTCCAGCTGCATTTTGAAAATATGTAATGACAGAGATGTCACAATGTCTCAAGTCAAACACTTCCAGTCTCATCACCTTCCCTGCCAAAATATACTCCTTCTGTCCAGCTGAACCTTGCTGCAATCTGTGACTTACTCCTTTCCTTTCTCCGTACATCTCTGAGAAGAGTCTAGTTCTATCTTCTCTATAAATCTCCTTTAGGTAGCAGTAGATAGCAATTAGATTTCCTCCTTAGCCTTCTCTTCTCCATGGGGAACACACTCAACTCCCTTAGCCTCTTCTTGTGTGTCATGTGCTCCAACCCCTGACTATCGTAGTGCTCCTCCACTAGATCCTCTTCAGTTTGACAGTGTACTGCACACTGGGGTGAGGGCCTCAAAACCAGACACAGTATTCCAGTTGTTCCTGAATGATGAACAGAGATAACTAAAGCTGGACATGGTTTTCCAAGCAGAGTATACTGTCATGCCAGCTGCTGACCCACCTCTAACTTGGTGTTCATCAGGATCCCTAAGCCCTTCTCTGCTGCAATCCTCCCCACATAGATGGCACAGCCCCAGCTGCTCTGTTCAAGTCATGGTAAAAGATATGCACAGCTCTCTCCTCATCCACAGATGGAATCACTTCACCACAGAAGGAAAGCAGATTAAGTAGGGTGCAATTTCCTCTTGGTAAATCTATGGTGGCCACCTTGTCACCTTGTCTTTCATGCCTGGAACTTGCATGTGTCTGGTTTACTTAAGTGAACCCTAACTCAGTCCTACTCCACAATGGGCAGTATCTCTTGCCTTCAAACTTTCCTACTAAGCAGAGACCTTGACAACAAAAGCCAAGGTAAAGACTTTCCTTTCCACTTAGGCTCTTGGTTGGATTTTGCATCAGGCCAGTGTCTTCCTTGGTGTTCTTTTAAATGTTTGTCCAGAAGTTATTCTTACTATCTTCAAATTCTTCACCAGTTTCAGTATCTGATGAGCTATGACCTTTCCATAATCCATATTGCCTATCCAGTAAATGCTTCTACATTTCTCCAGGGGTAGCCCATCCTTATTTCCACTTCCCTTGCACTTATTTTGGTCTTCTTAAGGTGACACAGGAGGTCCCTTTTTAGTCCAGCTGGCCTCTTTCCATGCCTTTTTTTCTTGCACATCAAAGTGAACCACTTACTTTGCAAGAAAATCTCCCCTGCTCTGTGATCTCACTTTATATTGACAATACTTCAGCCACTAATATGGTTAATGTAATTTTGGAAGGCTAAAGAATTTGACTAGCAAAAGAACATTTTGCTGCTGTGTGTTACAGCTCCACTAGATGGCTGATGGATTAGGATTGTAAAATCTTTTGTAGAATTAATAAACCTGAAATTGCTTGCAAGAGAAAGGTTTAGATTTCTCTGCTTGAAGGCATAGCAGCTCTGAGAGGGTCTGCTTTGAAAGGCCCACTCTGAGAGAGAAGAAACAGCCTTCCTGCTGCAGCTACACAAGCTGCAGAAACAAAGTGAAACACAGATACACAAATCATCTACATCCAGTATTTCAAACTCAGCTTTCACTACAAACTATTGCACAGCCAAAAATGAGTTATGAAAACACATTGACTATTTTCATCAAAATAAAAAAACCTTGGGGAAAACATTCTGCTAGCCGCAGTAACTTGTCCATCTTTTTCTGGCTCACAGCTACTTGAATTCTAGTTTTGTAGCAATACTACAGCATTCAAATGAGTCCAGTGACATATATAGTTAGGCTCCTCTTTTACATCAAGATTTTAGAGAGGAATACTTGTAAAGAATGAATTTATATGAGCTGTGGCTGAAAAATTACTGAGCAGTTCTTCTCATGGGGCCATTTATTTTGACTCAATCTATTCAGTCATCTCTGCTGATGGGAGAACAGGACAGAGCACAGGCCAGAGCTTCACTGTTGTGCCATTAGTACTCTCCAAGCTGAGAGTGGCATTCTAGAGTATAAAAGAGCTGAATTTCAGTGGAAATGGGGATGTTAAGCTCAGAACCTATCTGAGAGGACAAAGGACAGAACAACAGATGACTCACCATCTTCGATCAAACTTTACCTCTAACCAAAACAGAGAACAGCTGAATCAGGCTATAGCAGCAGCATCAGCAAGAGTAATTATAAGTAATTATATAAAATTCATTAAACAAAAAATAAATTGACATAAGATAAATATAATGCTTTTGCCTATCAAGAAGTGTTTTGTACTTCTCAGCTCCAATAATACAGTGACTTAAAAGAGTGCTTTTTTTTTTTACATATGCATGGTTCCACTGAAATTAATGTTATTGCCGGTAGGAAGTTACCTAATTTGAAATAATAGCACTACACAGAATGCCTGAAGTTACTAGTTTGTGCATGCTTTTGCAGGCTGGAAATCTACAGAAGTGTTTTATCACTTGCTCTGAGCCAGTTAATACTCATGAAATAAAAACATTTGTATGAACACATACAGGAAGTACAACTCACTGTGAGAAACCAAGTACTGACAAAGCAGAAAAATTCAGGCTTATTCAATGTAATGCTCAACTGTCACAATAATTTCCAGTAATACTCGTGGAAGTCAAATGAAATAAGAATGAATTTAGTAGAAATATATAAGGCTTACTTATGTTTTGTCATCTTTAGATCATGGCAAAAATGGCTGAAGAATCTTGCATAGAATAAGTGCATAACTGCATGCTCCTTTCCTCCGATGTACAAATCCACAGGCATCCAGTAGTCTGCTAAGTCACTATTAAATGGCCTGAAAAAACACAATTACAGAAAAAAACCCAATGTTGAAAAGAAAGACCAGCACTACTAAAGTAGCTCACCATCCTTGACTGGACGACACTGTTTACAGAGAGCAATACATGTGCAATAAAACGTTCATTTTGCTATCAGATCCTTTTTTTTTTAAGAAGTGAAATGCTAATTGTAGACAAAAATCTAATTTCCACTTACATGTAGATCCACAAAAGGATTATTTTTCTATATTTCAGGTAAGAAATTACCTGAGAAAGCAATGAAAACACTTGACGGCTCTTTAAATTTTTTTTTGCAAATGTTTGTGACCAGCTTTAAATTTTTTTGGTATTTATCACGCCTTATATAGAAAAGACATGACCATTTAGAAACAGTTGATTGTTTTAATTGATGGTTTGCATTGTTGCCATTAGGGGGCAATAATGCAGTTTAAGGCTGTGGAACCGTTTGTAGAGTGAGATGGGTCACAGCACTCCAGTTGAAGGATGAAATGACAGTAAATTTGTTATTCACAGCATATTTACCATGTCGTTGGAGGTCACCTGAATGGTTTCTCAGAATTGCTTATTGCTTCATTACATATTTCCATGTCTCCTGTAGTGGGCCCACAAAATACCATTTGTACAGAAGTTCTTCTCTAATGTAGGCTTCAAGCCTTGGCTCTAACAAACCTACTTGTTTTGTCAGTCTGTCTGATTATTCCATCCATAATTTTTCTCACAGTGACACTTTCTTCCTCACAGATGAGCCCAGAAGCAAATCATGGATCTGGGATTCATGTATTTGGGGGAACAAATCAAACCTAACTTGCTCATAGGGCTCAAGAATCAACAGAGTAATTCTCCTGAGCTGTAGACCAGTGAAATATGGTTTATGGAAATGAAGGGTATACATATGTGTAGCTTAGTTAAAATAACTAACTAAATAAATCAAATGCAGGCAGCAATTTCGTGCAGAAGTCCATATAAATGTTCTCATTTCAGTGTAAAACAGATTAGACTACATTAAGCTGTTACTTTGACAGTTGGATGTTACATCTGACTATTTCTTCTTCAGCTTCTGGAAAAGTCCCTCTCGCCCACACACAAAAAATACTTCAAACTGTCATGGAGAGGAAGCAATCTGCCTAACTCAGTGATAGTAATAATATATTCATGCTATCACTAGAAAATAATTAAAATTGGCATGAAAAAAAAGTGTTCACAGAAGATTTTTCTCTAGTTTAACCAAACTAGTGCTACCGATACAAAAAAAAAATTGGCCCAGCAATATTAAGTCACTGAGTACATGTAGTATGTTCCCAGATACTGCTCTGAACAATAAACAAACAAATACATGCCCAAGCAGCCCATCAGTGGTATCAATGTTTTAAAATTCAATCCTTCCTGTCTTCCTCAGACTACATAGTAGGGATGTTGCACTAATTCCTCTTTGGAAAAAAAACAGTGCTATCAAGCAGCGCTACTACAGGCAGACTACAAAGCAGAAAAACAGTTAAATAATTACATCTGTCTTCCCACACTTTCCATGCTGCAGACACTAGTCCACAGCATATGAAAAATCTCCTTTCATTAATTATGCATGTAGTGGAAGTGCTGACACAGCAGGAGATTGCTGTGATGCCTCTTCAATTGAGGTCTGCGTGCAAGGAAACGGCAAGAGTCACCAGAATTCAAAAGAAGAGAAGTGAAGATGTCAGACTTGGCAGCTGGATATTACACTGGACTATTCCTCTGTGGAACAGCACTGCCTGTCCACACACTGAACTACTCAGTGCATTGCCAGGAAGGGTACATTCCATGCAATTTACCAGTCTCAGAGTCATGGCAGGCTGTCATTCCTGATGGTACCCCCCACTAAGGACTTCAGCTCCTCAGCTGAAGATTTTCTCTGTGCCCTGCCCCATAATTCCTGTTCATGCAAATTTCTGCTCATTGCCTTGTAGTTCCTGTGCTTACATAGTTGTGTTTATACATCTTGTTCTTCTAGATCTTCTGACACAGGAGCAATCAAAGACCACATTTTTGGACTAGCTCCATATATTGTCCTGGTTCTGGCTGTGAGAGAGTTTTTTCTCTGCTGAATAACTGGTACAGTGCTGTGCTTTGAATTCAGTATGAGAATAATGTGGGTAACACACAGATATTCTGGTTGCTGCTGAGCATAAACCAAGGACTTCTTGGTCTCTCATGCTCTGCCAGAGAGCACATGCACAAAGAAGCTGGGAGGAAGCCAGGAAGGCTGACCCAGACTGGTCAAAGGGATATTCCATACCATAGACTGTCATGCCCAGTATATAAACTGGGAGAGTTGGCTGGGAGATGCCAATTGCTGCTAAGGGATGGGCTGGGCAGTGGTCAGCAGGTGGTGAGCAATTATACAGTGCAGAGCTTATTTTCCCTTGGTTTTCTCTCTCTCTCTCTCTCCCTCCCCCTCCTTGTTATTATCACCACAATATTTTACTTTGTTTCAGTTATTAAACTGTTGTTATCCAAGCCATGAATTTTACTCTTTTTTTCCCCCCCTCCTCCCGATTGTCCCCAGCCCACGGGGTGTGTGTGGGGAGCGAGCAAGCAGCTGTGTGGTAATGAACCGCCAACTGGTGTTAAACCACACCACCTACACTGTGCTGTGTTCAGGCCCAGAGGGCAGGCACATAACGAGGACAGTGCAGGGATTTACACTGCCAGTAGACTGCAGCTAGAAGCTGGAAGCACCTGAGTGTGTGGCCTCTTGGCTCCCTTCTCTTCTGTGTAGCAGGCTTGCCCCCAGCGGCCCTGCGCCTACAGCTCTCACCTGTCTGTGTTGTGAGGGTCCGTGTACCTCAGGTAGTACCAAGCAGAATCAACAAATGTATCCATGGTATCGACTTCTCGCCGTGCTGCTGCCTTGCACCTGAGCAAGAGAGGAGAAAACCTTTCAGGTACGTGACAAGCTTGAACAAAACCCCCAAACAAACATGGACAGAAGGGCTACATAGACACTTAGACTGAAAATTGAACAGTCTGAAGAGAGACACATTCAGAGAAAATTCAACAACAGTAACAGTGACTTTTTCCCTCTCCTTCCCAAGACACAGCAAAAGCAAACCGAAAAGAAGCCTCAACAGCCATCACATCCAGCAATAGCAGAAGATGGCACCACGCTGGACAGCCCTCTCAATCTTGGAGTTTTTTGGAATTGCCATTTTGAAAGATACAAAGCACAGACGAGCGTACATTGCCATACAGTTAATGGGTACTGAATATAGATCACACTCGCTAGGTACCAGCATGTTTAGCAGAAAGGTCAGGTGGTTGCCTCTCACTGATTGTCTGTACAAAATGGCCTTTGCAGATTCCATTTATTATCTCTAGAAAAAATTAACTTAGTTTAATTTCAGCTTTCACTGAGATCAAATCTCTTCTAGACCTTGTAGCACAATTTTAATTTGTGATTACAGCAAATTGATTTTTGCTTGTAATTGTATTGGCAGCCCTAAGGAACAGTTTCAAAATAGATTTTAGAATCTCATGTTACTTTCTGTTAATTTGTCCTTGAATATTCATTGTTTGTAGGAGTCAATAATCACATTTAATAAACTTCCAGTTATTGTAAATGATCCCCCTTAAAACTCTTACTATTAAAACAATGGGATTATTCTAATGTCAATGAAATTTTGAAATCTTGTACACACTTGTACATATGTATATATTATGTATACATATACATAAATGTATATGTATACATAATAAATGGGGACTGGCTATTTTGTACTTACTAACTCCATATTTAGTCTCTGATCAGTCTTCATGAGTGAGCTGCAACATGTATTTCTGCTTGCCTGCCTGATACTTCAGCTTGGCTTGCCAAGACAAGTTCACAAGAGCATCACTGCTTAACATTTTCCTTCATTCTGTCTCTGTACCTGGTCCTCTTCTACATGCAAGTTTTTTCTCCAATGAGAATAATGTAATAAAGGAATTTTACTTCTAACTGATTTTTAGTGCAGAATAATAATTTTATTAAACTGCACACATAAGGAAAGACTTGGCCAATGTAAAAGAATGGCTTTTCTGTCAAAAGCAAGAATACTTTACAGTCACTGAACCATAATTACATCTGTTTCATGCCTCTGTGCTAAATGGACATGGCTCACTGACACAGAGACAGTATGGGCATCTTTCAGAGTTTGTATAATTTATATCAATATTGTGATTACAGACACAATACTGTAATCTCATTAGACAATCTTCAGATGACTAACACAATTACCTGGACTAGTGTAACAAAGAATAACTTGGGCATCTCCTCCCATTTATGATTGTTAACATTATTGTCATTCAAATACTCAGACTTTTGTATCCTTCCATCTGGCTTTCTTTATTAATTCTAGATATTAAACAAAACTAATAAAAAAACCTTATAACTGGAGGGAAGAACTAAAGGAATGGATGATGTAAGTTCTCCGAGCAAGGAAAAACAAAGATGACTACACACAAAAGTAATAGCTCAAATGATTGGAAACTGTAGCAAGCATGGATGAGCAATACTGATGATAGCTGTCAAATAGGTGAGAATTAGGAAGACAAATAAAGATGAGAATTGAAAAAAAAAGTTAATTTCAGTAAGCTACCACATTTTGGGCTAAGAAAGTAATCCTGTGTGACTTTATTTCTGACTAAACAAATGCCTTTGATTAACTTCTATGTAGTGCAGCCACAATAACCAATCAGAATCGTAAGGATTTGCTATACATCACAAGTATATGTTATTGCCTGGTAAACAACAAAATAATTTTTAACTAAGGTTGTGGGGGAAGCCAAGAGTGCCTTTCACACAGTGACTTTCAGTCACAACAGGAAAATTTCTCAATTGAAATTAGGAATTGTAGACCAAGGCATTTCTGGGGTTTTTACTAAACCTGTGGATCATATTCAGTAAGGCTTCACTGCAAAGGTCACACTTTAAAATACACTACCACATGCAATTTCAATAGGCACATCTGAGAAGAAATTTTTTTATACAGAAACATAGGAGTAAAGGTCTGTTTTGCAAAAACATTACATGTTATCAACAATGTTCAAAATACATGTTTCCAGAGAACCATGGAACAGCTAATATTAAAATAAATTTAGATGCTATGAATCAGCTGAATTATCAGTGAGAGCCCTATTGCCATTTATATGTCTGATTTCCCTGCCTAGAAGCCTGATAACATTTGGTCAGTGTGCTAAGAGCAGCAATGCATTGCATTGCTGATAAAAAACTTCTCTGGAATACCTCATGTTCAGTTCCTCCCACAGAACCTGTAGGCAACCTTCAGTGTACAGAGTATCTAAGCAGTCCTCAAGATTACACAATTGATTTTTACAACACTTCTCTCACTACATAATTTAGACTTCTTATTTCTTGAACAGATGGACTACAAACAATAAGGATTACAGTGATGACAAGATGCATTTACTTTCAAATCTGAATTACATGCTATCTGTAAGGTACAGCATCATTATAAAGATTTATATAGCTGAGTGAACACTTTATTGTTGACTATTGCAAGAAAATGAACACAGTATCAGTTTCCTTAACAAGAGGACTAATTCAGTAATCATTATAAGCTTTATATAAACACTGATGAAAGATAATTAAAATAACTGTAGTAAATGAAGTGAGAAATACTGTTAAGAAATGGGAAACAGAGAAAATTATTCTGTTTTCCCTTTGTTTCTTTCCTGTAACTTAAAACCAGTGAGTTTTGTTTCAGCTTGCTTATGAAAAAATAGCAGTCTGGGCATTGATTGTTGCAAAAAAAAAAAGGAGTTTTACAGAGTGTGTAAGAAAAAAATCCCTGTGCTGGGTCAAACTAAACATCATTCTGGAGTTGCATCCTGTCTCAGAGCAGTCACTTGCCAACACTTCGGGAAAGCGCACAAGAAACAAGCAGGTGCAAAGTAATCTCTCCCAGGCTGCAGCAAGTACAGCACTGACTTACCTTGGACAGGAACAGTTCACCCATTCTGGGGCACTCTCCAAAGGTGAGGCTCCCTTTCCTGTGAACGTGGTCACAGTGGGCAATACCACAGGTAAGTCTTCATAAGGCACAGGAACAGTGCCACATGCCGGGCAGTGAATGATTGGAATGGGCGTTCCCCAGTACCGCTGCCGAGATATTAACCAGTCTCTCAATTTGTCACTCGTTAGGTCTCCACCTATTTTTTTCTTTTTGGCCTGCTGAGTAATAGCTTCTAAAGCCTCTTGCCGAGTCATGCCAGTGATCTGATTGAAAAACAAAACAAAACAAAACAAGTGACATAGAAAAAGAAAGAAAAATCTTTAGTTGCTATCAGTGAGAGTGCAAGAACAAACAAAACCAGTTTTCTGAGAACCAAAATAATAATTTCACTCTTACCACTGGTTAACATCCTGCTATCCAAGAGGCTATTCACATACCAGCTGCTCATTTGAACCTTCTTGCTTAAAGGATTATGTTCTTTATGGTCTGAATAGAAGAAGACTAAAAAAGAGTCTTGTAGACCCCTTCAACCATTATTGGCAGATATTTGAATTTACTGCTGATATCTTCATCGGTTGCTGTATGCCAAAACTTTCAGAATTCTATGATGAACATAAGGTAGAGACTGAGGAAATGCAAATGTTCGAACAGCTTTCCTTCTCCTGTGCTCATTTCAGGTTTTTCTATTCTTGCTTTCACATACTTTTTAACCACTTAGACCCTACCCTGCTGTGGACAGGATTTCTGAGCTAGAGAGAAAATTTAGGCCTGTCAGAGGCTCATCTGTTTCCAGGGAACAGTTCCTAGGAACAGTTTTTCTCTCCAGAATTGTTATTGTAAAGAGGTAATTTTTCTCCTAACAATAAGAACAGACATCCTTGATGTGTTTTCTGTGGTCCCACCAATGGGGACAAAAGGGGGTGCTGTTCCTTCCACCAATCAGGGTAACCTGGCTGGAAAAACTATATAAGGTTAGAAAACTTTGAAACAAAAAGCTGAAAAATTGACCTTGGTGGTGTTCATGCTTGGACCCGCGCCTGGTATTTCATGTCCTCTAGCAACACCCAACCACTTAGACATAATGTGTCGGCTACTAAAACACACATTTTCAAGACCTGTATCTAAAGATAAGATTCCTATGTCTCTTGAGGCATTCATGATACCACAAAGGCTGAAGCTGCATTTCAATGAATTTGTGGAAGAAGGACTAGTATGTTCATGTTTAGGTTAAGAATCTACTGAGATTATGAAATAAGAATCAACTTTAACACAGGTTAAATTATTCTGTTTCCTTTATAGAACTGAGACTAATACAGAGGAAAGTTCAACTTTCCTCTCATGTACAAAAGGAAAAACTTATTTTACTGCTACAGTAGAGACAATGTATTTAATCATTAAATTATTCCCAGAAATTTGGTAGCATAAGCTTGGCTTGATTTAAAAAAAAAATAAAAAAAATCTTTAATAATTCAAAGTATTTGGCACTCTTGAGAAAACAGACTTAATTTGCTTTGTTACCGTAAGCTGAAAAGAAATCCATACATGTATACCTACCTCTGCAGAATTAATGATCTTCTCCAAACCATTTGGAAATGTCTCAATAACTTCAGTGAAAGAAATACCCAGATTCTTAGCTATTGCAGCATCTTCTGCACTAGTACTAGGAATTCCTAGAATGGATGAAAAAAACATTTCACTGCTATGGCAGTCACTTTATAATGACTTACGTTTTCCCAAAGGACTTAAAGAAAATGATTAAAGAATAGTAAAAATGTTTTTTGTATTCTTTAAGTAGTGAAACTGAAACAGCAATAATTAGAAATATGTTTCTCAATTCCTCTGTAATTCAAATATTCATCAGTGTCCTGTCCTTCTTTCAGAAAAGTTTGAAAATTTGATGATTCTGAAAAAACTAAAAATAAAGCTATAAAATTTGGATAGAATTATAGAATTTTCAATATAACCATATTATCTAAATATAATATATTTAAACACTACAAATTTTAATTCTATTTGCTAATATGATAATCAAAGACTAAACAAAGAGCAAAGTTTTCCTGTTTCAATATTAATTTAGCTCTAATTTCATAATTTATTAAAATGTACCATAATGCAACAGTCTCAAACATTACTATCCGTTTAATTTACTATGAAAAACATGATTTGTTTATAAACTCAGGGAAACAATTCAAATAACATCAGTTTGAAATTCAGACTATAACTAGTAAGAACACTTCCTACTGATATTCAGATGAGTTACACAAGTCTCACTATTTAAGGCTCCCAATGCTCTCTTTTCCTCTGTGTTTTATTATTTGGGACAGTCACACATTTTAATTCTGAGGGTTACTTGGAGGGTTACCTTTCACAGTGAGTTAAGAAATTTCTTGCTTGCTTTATTATTACATGTATTCTGAAATAATATTAAGATGCTAACATTTATTATTTACACAGAGCTACATCTTCCTGCCTATTTTTCCTTTTCAATGATAATTTAATTAGTAATTTGAACCATCTTGCACAATTACTGTCATTGTTAAAAGGAAAAGAAACTTATTCCAACAAGACAATGCCAACATTAAGTTGGTGAAAACTACATACAGAAATTCTCAAAATATTTGCTGAGCACACTGGAATTATTAACTAAACCAGCTTAACAATCACTGCTTAGTTCAGGCAGTGAAATGCCTGCTCTACTTTAACTCTGCCAATATGTGGAAGTTTGGAAGCAGATGACTGAAGAAAATCAAACAAAACTCCCCTGTGACAAGTAACTTCTTAACTAGAAAAACACGAAATTGCTATTTTATCTTTCCAGCAGATGTACACTCTTGCCATTTCAAGAACAATATTTGTATCTTAATTTGTCAGAAAGCCCTGCAGTCTGCAACAGGTGACTTCACAATATGCTCTAAGAATGGAAAAAAGCATGTCCCAGTTTTTGGTCTGCTTCCTTTAGAAAAGATGATGCTATTAATGTACACTGGCAAAGCTCAACAGCTGGCACCCACAGCTTCCCATGAAGAGCTGGGCTGTTTCCAACAGACATAAGGCCAAAGTATGTGCCAGCAAACTGGAATATTTTAAGGAAAAATGAGATTAGGTATTTCAATCATTTGGCTTCTCCTGTATGAGGAAAACCTTTGTTTCTCAAAACCAGATTAAAGTCTAAAACATAAGATGCAGGTATGCTTAAGCAAGGTATACAGCCCAAATAGATAATTTCCATCAGGCTCTTGAGGGTCATCCAAGACATTTTTGCACAGTCAGCAGGTTTTATTCAGCCCAGTTGTGCAAAAATAGCCAATATTGGCAGCAGTGAAAGCAGCAGCCCCAGGACAGGAAAGAAGTATCAGCAACAGGGAGGTAACAACAGGAGTTAAGGGATAAGGAATGCACTGGAAAAAGGGAAGAAGACATAGTAATCCCATTAGGACTAGAACAGAATATTGCCTTCTCAATGCAGCCGAGACCACGGCAAAGCACAACAGTAAACAAAGAGCTTGGTGGGTGCAGATTAAAATGGACATGGTTTTTAAAACTAAGCAAAGTTTCTACTTTGACTTATTAGTACAACCATATTATCTAAGAGTATGTACTTAGCTGCCCAGTTTGGGGGACCAGGCTCCATATCCAGAAAAGGAGTAAGACAGGCAGCTTCATAGGACAACTTTGAGAACAGAAGCTCACTGCAGGTGATTCAGCATCCTCCAGCAACACCCTCCCCCTTCACCTATGGATCCTCAACTCTAAATCAGGTGCCTTACATTATGGGAACGCTACCTTGAGAGAAAAAGGATCTAAGATAACTCTCCAAGACTACCTGAAAAAAATTATTACCTATCCTGAACTACTTTACTAACCTCAAAACAAGTATTACTAGATAAAAGTCTAAGTTGGAAGTTTTGTACATTTACCATCTGAAGCATTTCTCTATAAGGATGTACATAATTAATGCAAACTTAAGACACACAAAAAAAAGCCAAAAATTAGGGCTGTTTGTCAAAAAATGGTACCATTCTGTTTTGATTAAGGATGGTGAGAGACAGCCAAACACATATGTTGTAGGTAACCAATTTTCTGAAGATATGCAGATCCTCAAACTCAGCTCATTAAACGCACTAATTTTGTATTTCCATTTAAAATTATCATCCTGCAAATTTCTTCACCCACATAGCTCCTTTTCCCTTCCTTCTTACCTAATGAACAACAGAAATCCAAAATCTGGGAGAGCGAACCTCTGTGTTCAAATATTTACCACAACAAGTATCTTGTGCTCCAACACAGCAACTGAAAACCATACTATTCCACTTACATATCTAACATCACATACCTATTTTAGTATCAAGAAAATTATCAAAATTGGTTTTTGCTGAGATGACTACAGGAATCTCCTGATTGGTAAGCAAATTCACAGCTGTCACTGAAGTAAGTGAGTCTGAAAACAAATGTAATGATATGGTAAATAAAATAGAAGATATGCTAAGAACATCACTTACCATTACAATACAGCTAATCTTAAACTTACATGAATTTTAAATAACAGTTTTCTTTAAAAAAGAAAGAAAATTACAAACCTATTCACATTTCAAAAAAGTTGAGATGCATGAAAATGCACAGTAAGTCAGATTGGTAAATTTTCATGATTAGAAAACATACTTATAAAAAGCACCTGTATAAAAACAGAGTAGGATTTTGATTATAACATAAAAATCGAGTCTTTGATCAAAATACAGGCTGCTGCAAAGTTGTATGGATTTGTTTTAGTAAGCCCTGGTTTATGTACTAGCATACAATGCTACAAAATCCCACCAAAAATCAGATAAAACTGCAGGTGAGCATATATCCTTATGATTTAATTTCTAACAGAAGAACTACAAAGCATGTGAAATCTTTTTTTTTTTTTCAACCTGTGTTAAAAAGCCACCTAAGTAATCTACTTTTTTCCAAACAGGGCATTCATATTCATATTACAGATGAGGAACCCAATGTCCACAAGCAAGGGGAGATAGGAGAGGAGAGAATTACGAGTAAGAACTAATGAACTGAAACTGATTTACAATATGCAGATTGGGTGGCTCAGCAAGAAAAAAACCAAATCTGAACACTACAAATTTTGAGGATTTGAACCCCAGATCTCAATTTGGGCCAATTTCTAACTTTTTCAGAGCCTTTAAGTTGATGATAATTTCAACCATTAAAATGTGGGCTGCTAAGAGCTTCCTTTCACCTTTCTTCAAAGCTAAGCTGAGGCTATGAAGGCTTCTATTGTAATGCATAAAATCTGCTTGAAGTAAAGTAACTGCAATTTTGAGAACAGGGCTGTTATATCTCATCATGCTTCTTAACACAAATGATACGTTTATTTATTTCTGATTACTACTTTTTCAAATTTTAGGTATCTGAGGTATTTATATTATACAGAAAACTTCCACATTCAAACCATTGCACACACAGCTTTCCTCTGTGTAAAAAAAATACAAAAGGGACAATTTAATTTTTTAAAAGCAACTAACCAAAAAGCGTCATGAGCAGGAAGCTGAGTGGGCAGGACACTGGTTTTAAAAATAACTTCTCTCTTCCACCCAGCAATAATTTTCATTTTATGCTGGAACCCAAAATAATAACTGCAGTTTATGAAGGTGCTCTTTCCTGAGCTCATTTGCTCACATCATTATTATAACTGAATAGAGAGAATGGTACAGGTACAAATGTAAGACGATGTATGCTGAGTATTATAATGAGATAATGAACAACATAATGGTCAAATCTTTATCTCAGGCACCTCCTGCTGTCAAAACTATTAGATTTGCCAGATTCTAAATTAACATATATTTTTGTAGGTAAAAAGAAAAAATTCAATGTTTGACAACTGGTTGTTCCATCTATTTAAATAATAGTAGCCTAAAATAAAGACATGCAATTCAAGACTAAAGGTTTTAGAACTTTCGGTTACTCTGCTATACAATAGCTTTTTTTTCTCTTCTAGAGAACACAAAAAAAATAACCTCCTAATTATTTAAATGAGAACACAGTGATGAAAGAGAATTACAAGACTATGCCCATTGAAAAGAAAACAATTATACTTAATTAAATTAAAATTTCAGTGTTACTGAGGGTTTTTTAAAAAAAAGTCTTGGTTAATGTGAAAATAGGGTTTGTATAAGGCCATCCAAAATTTCTTTTCATTTAAATGCCATTGTTGGCCTTTCATATGTAAAATGCCAATCTCAGCTAATTTCAACTGAAGAATGTCTGTAAGTATATTCACAAGTAGCACAAGTATACAATAGTAGAGTTATGTGGAATTGTGCCTCTTTTTTGAGGACTTTTGGCTGTCATTTTTCAGCTGAGAGTTTCTTAATTTAACTCAACCAAAGCCTTTGAGCTTGTTGTTAACATACACACAAAAAAGCTTTGCAAGAATTTCCACTTAAAAACAAATATAAAAATATACCATTGTCCTTATTAAAAGCAAATTCTGCACTTTTGTGATTTGGCTTTAAGCATGGATCCAATGAGGTACAGACATATGCATGAACACTGTGTTTGTGCAGTTACTGCTTTGATTTGGTTCAACTGCAAGAACTGCAATTTTGTTCTCAAAAATTCTCCAGGCTTTGCTCACCTCTTAGACAAGGGCTTTATGTACTCAACACAGTCAGGCTTCATTTTTTTTTTTCAACTAGCAAGCAGATTTTTAAAGGTAGAAATGAAGTACTTAAAAAAGCAGGTTCTGTACAACCAACACAATTTCCCACAAGATGCTGTTAAAATCAGATGTTATATAGACAATGAAGCCTCATCTTTACCAGTAAGGAAAAAAGAAAATACTGAACACCAGCCTGAAGTAGAAACAAAAAATATTCTGTTTACTCTTGTCATTTCCATGTTTTCCAAACAACAAAAAAATACTAGATCACAAATATGATGTCACAGATGCCAAATACAGGCAGAATTGGAGGTAGAAGACTTCAGGAAAGCAGTTAAGAACAATTAAAGCATTATCAGTTGACTGTGTAAGTCATGACTGCCATAGGGATACTCTGAATTTACTCCACTAGAGTCCTGTATTAACTAAGGATCTGCATAGTAGAGTATTATTTTACTATCTATCAGTGATTCACTTTGCTATGTATTAGTGATCTATTGACCACTTTAGATTGCTTATGACAGGAAGAAATCTTTGCTGGTGCATGAATTAGTTCTGCTGTCTTTGTACTAATGACAAATTACCACAAAGACATGAGACTTTCCAATGGGCTGACACAGTCAAATTTGGACTATTCATTTGTGATAGACAAGGAAACAAGAATATCTTCCATTGCTTTTATATACTATGAAGTGTTACAACTATTATAAAAAGAAGAATTCTAGCATAGCTGCTCTTGCCACATCTGAAGCCAGGACAGGCTGCTGTGACACAGTGTGACATATAGCAAGAATCAAAGGCCTGCTAGCTCTCAACAGGAACAGCTCCTGCTCAGCTTGATACACATTCTCCAAAGATCATTCTCTATAACTGTTGCTCTTCTACAACAAAATGCAGTACAAGAAAAATACCACCTTTCCCTGGGATTAACTCCCTCTGAAAGACTTCCTTGAAACTGCTATTCCCATGCAGCAGTCTGTGAGTTGGTAAGATACATAAATGGGAAGCTCCATAAATGGCTTCAGGTGTATAGGTGTAAGCTGCTACCTTCTCTTCTGTTACTTTGCCATTAACCTGAAAAAGAGCAGAAAAAAATTCCCACTGGAAGTGCAGTGATTATAGATTTCCCTTCCTTTCCAAACAGCTAATGAGTCTGTATCACCCTACAGACATACACAGATCCAAATACCAAAGCCAGATGCATTTGCACTACAGAAATTTTCCAGAATCAAACCTTGACAAAACTTACTTTTAGGCCTTGAGAAAGTTGCTTTACAGTCTTGCCTTAGTTTTTCCAAATATATCTATGAAATATAATTCTAATCCCATATGTAATATTGCACTGTGCTACTGAGATAGATTCAATCCCTGGCTAAGCCACCCAGAATCCTTCTATTCACTTTTAATATGCATGCCTTGTTTCCAAGAAACTGGAAGGAGATGCTACCTCTGAAGTCTAAAGAGAATTTAGGATTTTCTCAGCTACAATATGACTTTATACCATATTTCTCTGATGAAGTGAATGCTGCAACTTATGTACAGAAATAAAATAATAAAAGGTGGCACAACAAACAATTGGACATATAATGTAAATAGTAAACCTAAGCAACTTTTTAAGAATTACCACCTGGAATTATCAACCAAGGTTTATATCTGAGACCAGCTAACTGCAAAGTATATGGGGATCTTGGAAAGAGATTTTTCTGTAGCAAGTATTGACATAAATTGTTAGAAACAATTGATAAAACCAACTTTGATACAAAGTAATTTATAGAAATACAAATACAGCATCTTTTAGCAAGGTGCAAATCAGAGGTATTTAAAAGGTTTAATTTGTCTCAATTTGAAGTTCTAAAGAATTCAGTACTTTAAAATAAGAAGTCACTTTTAGAATGTTAGACCAGAGTAAATAATCACAAAGTTTTGAAGTACAAGGGCTGAAATTCAATCAGGGTCTCTGAAAATCTCTTCTGTCACTACCATATTCATGGAGGCTTTTTCATCTCTTGACAAAAAAGGGGAAAATCTGAAGTCTTTCTGTAGATAATGATAAATTTTTTTTCAGGTTTCCTTTTCCTTCCTCTCCTTTCTTTATATCTAGACTTCTCTGTAGCACCATCACTACCTAATGGTGTGGTTTCCATTATTTTAATTATGGTATATGGTAAGTGAAATAATGGACAAATGTAAGCTAAGCAGCTTGCCTGAGGTCAGCCTGGTTCTGACAGAGAAGGTGACATGCAGAGAAAAGCAAAAGCCCAACTAGATCCTAACTGACATGTGCAGTGCTACTTGATAGTGCACTTGGCACAAATGTTCTGGCTTTTAGGGAAGCTTATTATCTGGCATATATTTTGGCATAAATATACACAGCCAATTTACATCCATTTGAACACACAAACCCTTCCCTAAGGAGGATAGCAGGGAGTATCTCTTCAACCCTCAACTGGTGTTCTTCAGGAATCTGTGCAGGTCTGTGCATGAATATAATAATAATCCTTTTTAGGAGGCTTCAAGCTTTTCAGATCTGAAAATCCAGTCCCATCACACATTTCAGGAGCTGCAGCTAGCCCAACCAAGACAGCATGAAATATCTGACTTACCTTTAGCAAGAAGTCAAGAGAGCACCCAACGCAGTCACCTATCCAATTTGCTTGCATTTCTTTAATACCATACCACTCAGGGAGATCAGATAAAGCATCAAACATGGCCTTAAGCAACAAAAGAAAGAATTAGAACATTCAGCTTTTGTAAGCATACAATGGTTACAATGGTTATATGTATGGGTTTAATTATAACTAACAACAAAATGTTAAGGTTTTGGTAAAAACACTTGAGGAGGTAGCTTTATACTGCTGCTACCTCAAATTAATCTCTCTGAGAATAGAACTAACATGGTACAAGCCAGAGGTATGTCACTGCTAACAGATACCTTGTTATTAAACGTGGCCTTTTTTTTGAATGGACTAGACCTTAAGATACAGGAACAAAAAACCTAGATGAAAACAAGCACAGAAAACATTCCCAGTGGTTTTAACTTCTGGGAAGTGTAGGATCACTGAGCTGAACAATACTTGCAGATATGAAGCCTACATTTGGATTAGTGGTTTTAGACAATAGCCTAGAGATGGCAGTCAGACCAAAGGTGTCCTTTAAGGTGACATGTCCTAAAATTTTCAGGCTCTGACTTAAAATAGCATGATAGTTTCTAGATATCTGTTTTTTTATATTTGGTATTGATATTTTACCAAACACAACAGGCTGTAAAATGGATTGGGTTCTTTAAGTTGTATCATCCTGCAAAAACAACACTAAGCCTAATAACAAAGGTTCATATTCAAATCAAAAAATATACATAGTATTATAATAATATAACTCCTATAAGCAACCAGCAGTGAAGCTGGATTTAGAGGTATCAAGGGTCTATAGCAAGTCTTAAGCAGAGTGGCTGATGCATCTGGGGATGTTTAGGCTGGAGAAAAGAAGGCTCAGGGGGGACCTTATCACTCTCCACAGCTGCCCAAAAGAAGGCTGCAGTGAAGTGCAGGTCAGCCTCTTCTCTCAGGTAACAAATAACGGGACCAGGGGAAATGGTCTCAAGTTGCACCAGGGGAGGATACTAGAAAAAATTTCACCAGGGAAAGGGTTGTCAAACATCAGAACAGGCTGTCCAGGAAAGTGCTCGGGTCATCATCTCTGGAGGTATTTAGAAGACCCATAGAAATGGTGCTTAGGGACAGGCTTTACTGATGGACTTGGCAGTGCTGGCTAAATGGTTGGACTTGAGGATCACAAAGGTTTTTTCCAGCCTAAGTGGATCTATACTATGCAGCAGTGAAGAAATTAAGTGTTGCATCCTTTACTAGCCATAATGTCCAATAGCCAACTTGTAACTTCCATGCATATTTGCACTCAGCAAGAGTATATATATATATATACACACATATAAATATATAAAGCACATATATTTATGTGCATTCTGATGTGTGGAATGGAAGCATAAAAGTCTATTCCGAGTCAACTAGCATTTGTCTAAAAAATTTGAACAACATGATTTTAATCAATGGCATCTATAACAATGTAAAGGAGAAGACAGACAGATAATTTAAAGTTCATCTAATTTTTCACTTTGTAACACTACGTATTTTTGTTTTCAATACTGTGACTGTCCAAAATCTTTACTTTGGCAGAAGTACAGCCAGAGGCATGAGTCACTTGGACAGATGGTGAATATGCTGAACAATTACAGTCAAAATCGAAGAATAAGGCAACATGTTGAATAATTTCTCCTTCAGCTGTGACTCCCAACATCAAATGTGCAAGCTCTTTATTATCTCAGTAATTACTAACAACCTGCAAAGATGGACAGTCACTACCATGTGCTGCTCAAACTAAACAGTAGGTAGGTGGATAATTAGTGAATGCACACTTAATTCTTCTCCAAGAATGCATTTCAAGTTCTGTTTTAATGACATTCTTAAGTAATTTCAAAGTGAGATGCATAACAGTTAATATAAGAATTACTTTTTTAGTTACTGCTCTGTAATATATCTGTCATTTGAAATACAACAAAAGGCATTTTGTAAACGGTCCTTTGTAAAGTATAACATTATACCACCACTTGGGATTTTTATT
Source organism: Cyanistes caeruleus (assembly GCF_971803275.1). Lineage (NCBI taxonomy): Eukaryota > Metazoa > Chordata > Aves > Passeriformes > Paridae > Cyanistes > Cyanistes caeruleus. The sequence goes on from NC_141701.1 coordinate 107,256,365, forward strand.
GCTTTCTACATCTTTAAGAATAAAAACAATTTATTGATTATTATAAATAAAATAATGTTAGGCATTTGGAGGGGTTTTTATCACACTATATCTTTAATCTCTTTTAAGTCACAATTGCAAGCATACTATACCACAGAGAATTCAAAGTTCTCAATATTCTCATTAATTTCACTGTTCCAGAGACAACTAAGCTTTATCTACCATGATCAATCCATGTACTTATATAACTGTGAAAGAATAATGAATAATTGGAGATACATAGAGATACACACACAAAATACCTAGATATAGCCTTTGTAAGAACTTTACGCATTTTAGAAAGAATGAAATTGTGTCAGTACACACAGAACTGGCTGTTCACATTAGTTATCCATTCTGATCTACATCACATTTTGCTGGCAGAAGCAGCTAACTGTGCATGTGTTCTACTGAAACTGTACAGTCTGTAACTGTTTACCAGCAAAGCTTCCTAGATGTTATTTCACTGCAGTCTTCATATACCAAGATTGTCAATACCAGTGGAATAATGATTTTACTCTAATTCATTTGCCTTATTAGAAGCTACAGGCTACAGTTTGACTTAATCCAGTTCTTCTCTTGATAATGCAATTACTTCATGCAACTAAATGCAGGAAGAGCCAACTTTACTTCATCTGAATGAAGATAACTAAGCTTAATCTGCATGATGCAGCCTAGCAGGCTTTTCAAACACAAACCCTTTATAAATTAATTTATACATAAGCAATTTAGTCTGATACGAAACAAAAACCCCAAGCAAACAAAAAAACTTTAAAAATGTTCAAAATGGACTTATGATTCTCAGTTCTTTGTACTCAACACACTCCTTAGGTTTCTTGTCAAGGCTATGAAGAGCAGGTGAAGCAGAAAATGAACATGCAAATCACAATTTACGTGGGGTTACAAAGGCAAATAATACATTGTATGCACACTGCTATCATGTTAGTGTGTGTTTTGGAATGGTAAATTAACCTAGGATACTCACTAGCAGGAAAGTAGACAAACATTAATTCTTACACATGTGAATTCATTTGTACATTGAAAATTCATCTGTGCAAACTAGGACCTTTTAGAAGATAGCTTAAGGAAAACCCTTTAAGAAAGCCTTTCATTTTCAAATCCAGTTGCACTGCACTACAAAATACATGCCCACAAGTACATGTTAAAACTATTATCAATATAAAAAATTTACATGTAGACTATTTGAGCATACAAAACTCTCGACCGATACTAGCATACAAATTCCTGAATATTTTAAGTTTGTATTTGGGAAGTTAAATATTAACTCCGCTTAATTTTGCTTCCATGTTCTTTTTTAAAGATCACTGCCATGTCCAGTAGAACATTTTCTGAATCATTAGAGTAGTCCCATGAATTCTGCTCCAATTTTAATTTTGCAATTTTCCAACCCTGGTAGTATTCAAGGGCAGGGTGGATGGGGGCCTTGAGCAACCTGGTCTAGTGGGAGGTGCCCCTGCCCATGGCAAGGGGGATTGAGACTAGATGATCTTTAAGGTTCATTCCAACACCTTAACATTCTATGATTCTATAATTATTGATAATTTCCATTAAAAAAAAATCGTATCCTTAAAAATGTGCATATAACTTCTAGTTTTTTCTGCCACAAATTTGTTAACTAGATTTGTTAACACAGAGAAGACAACCAGCAAGAAGGCTCCCAGCACAAAGGCAAATAAACAAAAGTAAAACCATGTTGGAGTCAGCAGGGGACAAAGAACAATAGAAGCATTTCAATCCAGTAAGCAGAGAGTGATAAGATTATCAAATAAACTCATTTTTCAAATTTCTGATGATAACTTGACAGTAAGAAATTTGGAAACCCAAAAAAAGAAAAAGAAATTATGTAGCAGTCTTTCTGCTTTCATTTTTCATTACTTGGGAAGAGACAAGAAAACTTCAAATGCAAACATCTAATTACAGGAGAAATTACTCCCATTTTAATTAAACACAAGTCAAGGAATAGCATAAATACATTTTGGCAGCCTTTCAAATCTAAAGATAGACAGACTCACGCAAAGCTAAAGAAATCAAAGTTGTGTTCAGGGATGAGAATGATTTAAAGGCTCTTACACCTGAAGAAGTTGGAGATTGAGAATAAATCAATGTTTCATGGACTTCTTTACTCCTTCAGAACACGCAGAAAATTCTGGCACAGCCAGAAGATGAAAGCCAACTACCTCAGATGATCAGAGAGTAACTAAATCAAGATAAGTTTGCTGAAAATTCATCAAAGACGATGATGACCAAGCCTGAAACTAGAAATAACACATTGTATGTGAAAAACTTGTCTCGTATTTCTAGCTGTTTAGTCTGCTGAGGATTATGACAGAAACAGAACTTCAGCTAAGCAATTTTCAGGCAAAAAAGATCCAGAAAATCCAAGAATGTAAGAATTTCCCAAGAGCATCTCAACTCCAGAAGTCCCCCTGCTTATAGTTCAAAGAAGGATTCTGCTGAGCCCCTAAGAAATTCAGTCTCTGACTTCAAGAACTGAAGTTTTTACTAGATCAATACCTGCTACTGATTTCACACTTAGAGTAATTTAACTCCTCTATGATAGTAAATGAAATAAAGTGAAAAATCTAAATATAAACTATATAGTCAAATGCATACACTTTTTTTAATGAAGGCACTTCAATGAAATTTGACAGATCTGCAAGGTAACAACAATATCAGAATAAAAAAATCAGCAAAAGGTTGCATTTCAGAATAATTCAATTAATTAGCAAAATAAAATTGCATTCTACTAAATTACAATAAAATTTAAAAGCTTTTCTTCTGAGGAAGAGTCAAATAAATATCCAACCTCTGTTTGGATTTTAGTGAAATTCTTCACTTTATTTGATTGAACTCCCAAAAGAGCAAGCAAGCGTAAACTAAAGATTACATGAAATCATTTAATACAACTAAATATATTAACATATATTAAAGTACAAGAAATTAAAGCTAGGCTGCCCACTGTTTTATTTTGCATTCTATTGCACTGTTCCAACTGAGATTATATGGTACAGCTGGCATTTAATACCTTCTTGTTTTACTATTTCTTTTTCTCCTCCAGTAGTTTCTGTCAGTACTATTGTAGGTCACTCTTGACTTTTATTTCCCATGTGTGGAGCATACTGAAAACATACATTTAAGAGGAGCAGTAACACAGATACCGCGTATACTTAAAATTCTTCCTCATAAATGTCTGAACTGTCAGCAGTTTTCCCATTTCCTTACCCACAATTTATGGTCAACAAACACCTCTGGTGTGAATTACACAGAACTGAGGCAAATAAATGATCCCTTAAAAGCAAAAAGTAAATCCAGAATTATTTTCCAGATTTGCTCTTTAGAGCTGTTCCTTGCTTAAATTTCCAAAGAGTATCAAGATACTCCCTTTCTGAAAAAATGAATTATATCTTTGTGATGAGTAATTGATTCTATAAATATAAAAGCTCTTCAAAACATTTGTTATAATTTTTTTTTAATAGTTCTGAGTATTTACTGTTTTGATTAACCTTATACCATGCTGTGTTTAAACCAAGGTGAAAAAACCAGACTGGTCTGGATATCCACAAACAATTTTCTGTCTTGCCAAACTGACAAAACAGGTGCCATTTCTTATTAATGAAGTGCTAAGCAAGCTGAGGGAGCACTGCTCTTGGTCCCTGTCCAGGAGACAGCTCTCAGCCTGGCTCAGGAGGAAGAGTTTCAAAGTGAGGTTTATCAGGCCTGTTCTGTTGGGAGAAGACAACTATGAGCTAGACTTCAAGTGTGGCAATCAAAAAAAAATCACACACAAAGAACAAAAAAGAGCCAGCATTTCAGTTCTCCTCAGTGATGAGACATTACCTCCTGCTATCAAATCCAAAGTGATGCCAAGATTCTTAACATCCTGAAATGCATTACTTCAGTTTCATTACATTTCATTATCATTCTGCTTAAGGTCTCAGAAATAAAACACAAAATAAAAAAACCAAACAAAACACAATTTATTATGTTACTTTATTATTATACTTCACATTATATTAAATAATTCCAAATCTATTCAGATGACACAAAAGGGCTGTCAGATGCTGTGCAATGCTATAGAAAAGCGAGAGAAGAACTGTAGTTAAATTGTTTTCCCTTCACAGAGTGAGCACCATGCCCAACATTTGTGTTCCTGCAACCCACAGAAAATGAGAAGGTTTTTATTTCTAAATGTCTTTACAAAAAAAGCTTAACTAAGAAAGGGTGCTACTTATCTGTATGGCAACTGTAAATTGTAACAGCAGAATTTTGTTGGTTATGTTCCCCAGTATTTGAATTAAACAGACTGCCCTATTGCTGCGCAAAACAGGGAGATGATTTAAGGCAAAACTTGAAATTTTAAAGTTGCTTCTATTTTTTTTTATTCAAGAAAAGGTTATTTTCCAGGTATTTGAATGATATTTTGTACAGTAAAATATGAAAAAGAATTGTATAAAATTAATTTAGGAAGAATAGAATCTAAAAAAAGATTAATCTTGCCAATTCTGTTTTGAGGACTCAGTTGTCCATCCATAAAAACTTTCATAAAAGCAATTTACAGGTACACAGAGAAAATACTAACATTTACAGATAGATTTTTCCAATGAATCTGCCTACCAACTCAGCAGGGTAACCATAGCAACTAAATGTTTTAGCTTAAACATCTTAAATGCACAGACAACAATTTGAATAATAATGCCATCAGTTAAGGCATTATACTTTTATCAAAGAAATGTGTCAAAAGAAAAATGACAATTAAAATGTTCTCTAAAAATCCATAAAAGCTGCTAGACCATTTCACATGTACTTTACAGTTTAAAAAATGGGTCATGATTACTTTATTACTTTACATAAGCAAAATGCTTTCTACTAGGCATTAAAAGCATTAAAAGCACGGTAAATATTTCTGCCCTTTGAAACAAAGCTCATTACCAGCGGTAAATTGCCATGTGAGCCAACACTGCTTTGTTTGCACTTTTTATTGCAGGAAAGGAGTATGAGCTAGTGCAGTAACAACAACAACAACAACAAAAAAATCAAAGCAAATCCACAGGAGATGATTCCTCTGGACACAACAGAAATCTGAAAAAACAGTGTGTGTAGGAATGAAACACTGACTCCTGTAACACCCAGCTTCACAGACCACTACTAATCATGAAACTCCTGGCTGCTATTTGACCTGTAATGGGGGCACTGCAGATGAAGATTACTCTGACTGGTTTTTATTTTCATTAAGGTTGCGAGATACAAGGGAAAACATAAAATGATAAATGGGCAAAAGGGAGGAACACAGATGACTAGAATAGATCATCAGTATAACCTATAAAAAGGCTGAAAAGTTACAACAAAATTATTTGCGGATGTTACAAGTAGAAAATAGGTTGTACCAGACATATGGAGTCATTATTGCTAGCTGGTAATTTGCATGAAGAATTAATGCATGAAGATGAATTAAAAGTATTTTAAATGGAACTCTTCCTATGAAACAAGGTTATGGAAAAACTATTTTCTTCTAAGCCACACAGGAATGGAGCAAGTTAACAGAAATAAAGCTTGTTTTTTCAAAATACTCTCCCACTATGTCAATTTATAGAAAACTCAGGTATAACTTTGAGGAAGGAATAGGAAACATTTGCAGAGCCATTTTTCAGAAAAAGGGCAAGGAAGGTGGTACTTTCTGACATTTGATCTTGAATTTCTGTAAACTTTTCAGAAGAAATATTAGTCACCATTGAAGGCACAAGAAAAAAATGACCAGAATCAAATGGCTTTCCCCACAATACACCAAAATCAGATAAGGGCCTGATCGTACAAAGATGAGTGAGAAACTCATAGAACTCTAACCCTCTAAGTCTGAAAGTAGCCAAAGTTGTAAAAAAATACAAGTCTTCCCCAAAAGATGCAAAGATTAAGTTACTCTCAGATAGTCTCTTAGTGCCTTCCAATTTTTTAATTTCAAAATAAGGAGTGGAACTTCAGTGGATAGCAGAAATCCAGTCATACAGCTCACTGAAAGGCTGATCCACTTATCTCTACCTTTTACCAAACCTAGGAAAAACATCTCACACAAGGAAGGATTAAATCTGCTCTGTGCCTGTGAGCTTGTCCAAGCTGTGAGGAAATAAAGGGCCATATGTGTTCTGAAATTCTGGTAGTACAGCTCAAAGACCTAAACTAAGATCTCCATATCCCAATGATTTTGACCATGCTAACCTGACACTGTCTTGTCTTAACCTTGTGGACACATTTTAAAAAAAGAGAATTGGACAATAGATGTTAAACAGGCAATTGCCTCAGAAATGGGGAATACAGGACTCAGGATCAGAAAGGCAAGTTTCTCTTTCTGTTAGTGTCTAATGCAAAGCAAGTTGACCATGGATTTGAAATCCCCAGGCTCATTACAGACTTTTATGATGTCCCCTCAGATTTCCCTTTTATAGAAGTCTGACATATGAATTACCAAACAACTGACAAAAAAGGGAATTGAGATCCATAAAGAACTGAACTGCTGTACTAATTTATCATTAGAGGCACAGATATCTGAAGTCTCTGAACTTTAAAGAATTTCAGAAAAACAAAGCTACACTGGTAGTAGTTCTGGTCTGTCATGAAAGTCAGGAAAATCTCTTTATTGAAATAAGTGTGTTCAAAATCAGGAGACATGAAATAATCCCCCCTACCAAAGTGAAGGTATCATCACCACCAATATTATCCTCCTGAAATTGTATTAGCAATTAAAGATCCTTAGCTTCGTAAAGTTAAAGAGATTTCTCTATCCTCCACACCTATTAGGACTAGCTCCATGAAATCTGGACCCCCCACTCCAAGAGTAAATGATAAAGGTAAATTAATGTCTCCATCTCAATAAAGCTCACTCTCCTGGCAAGAGCTTTTGAAAAGAGGAGGGGAAGAAGGTTTGAGGAACAGGCTAGGAAGAGTGATTGCTGTAACCAGGGTATTCAACAATGCAGGTCAATGTGGATTCAGATGAACTGTGAACAGCCTGAACCCAAAGAAAAAGCAGACAAAAGAAACAGGAGGAAGGATTCAAGGCTCTCACAACTCCTGGAGAAGTACTGGCATGACTACCATAAGGAATGAAGAAATGTGTGCAAGGACATTTTGAGGATAATTAGTCAAATTATTCAGAAAGAGAAGCCAAAGTTGTAGCATTTCAGATCTGTAATTTGGCTCCTGTCAAAATGCTAATGTGAAGCTTCCTGATTATATAAGTGTGTGCACAGTTTCTAAGAGACTGAAATACTTGGCCACTATTAACTCAGATCCAGTCTCCCTCCAGTGAACTATCTTCAATTGTGGCTTGCAGTTCATGGGCTATTCAGAGTTGTATGGACAAAACAGTCTTCAGAAAGCAAACCACATCATGCTATGTTATCCAGTCTCTTCCAACTTGAAAGAAAAAAAAATTACAAAAGTAGGGACTTTATTTGTCTTTATCTTCCAAGCATGAAATCCATTTACCATCAGATACCGGACTTCATAGAGCAGAGCCTGGTAATCTGCTATTCTTATTTCAAGGTGTGTGTAGGGGGGGAAATTATTTTTCCCCCTCTACCACCAAATGTTTAACAGCCTTGCCAAAAGAAGCAAAGTGAGGCTGTTTAAAAAGAACCACAGCAACAAAAATAGGAGTGAGTGGAGGGTGAGTAAAAAGGAAAATCCAAACCACCTGCTGATTCTTGGTAGCATCTGTCACTGTACATGAAGTGGGAGAACATGAAGGTAATGCTTGCCAAAGCACTTGAGCTGGAAGCAGTATGGCATCATTCATCGATCTGGTTGTATCAGCTAGCACAGACCCTACAGAATATCAATCACAAACAGAACAAAATTGTGGGGAACCTTCACAGAAATCTGTAGAATACTCAATTGTCCTTTGCAGCAATGTTTTAAGGCTTTGTAGGAGTTGATACAAATGTTCTTCCTGAAATGAAAAGCAGAAGCAGCTTTTATTCATGTCACTAAGATGTTCAAGAACAAAAGATCACTTGCACATTTGGTGGGGATGTAGGTAGGGAATATGGCAGTGTCCTGAGGTGACATCTTTGGGGGAAGATGAGGGAGGCAAAAGTTCCTTCTGATCATAAGATAAGCCTGCTTACTGGGGAATGACATGATGGAGACGTGATCTGCCCAAGAGATTGTGCTTTTCCTGTAATACCATTTCTCAGGTAAGAGACTAAATACAAAAGACATATCCCTCCTAGTGGAGGGTGGATAAGGAGCAAGAGGTAATAATCCCATAAACCAAGAGTGCTTTCAAGGTTACTGAAAAGTTCCTTAGTCTTGTCTTTTGGTCATGGTGAGTAAAAATCTATGGCTGATTCACCTCTTTTAAAGGGATATAAGTAATTGGGTACCAGCATGGACACAGACCAGAAATACCAGCCATTGCTCCCTACAACCTGTATAGAGACAATAGAAAAAAGACATATCAGTAAAGATAGAAATTCTAATGGAGCTCCAGCTTCAAAATGAGGGAAACAGTGATTCGGGGCACACCCTAAAATATCACAAAGGTCATAATGAAATCTGGTGACAAAGGAACTGGGAAAAGAAAAAGCTCAGAACATTGTGTTTATTTTGTGATGGAGCAGACACGCTCCACTTTTGCTTCAGCTACTGCAAATGTTCCTTCCTTACTACCAGAACAGGCAGCAGAATGAAAAAACACATCTCAAGTACCTCTCTGTGTATGAAGAATCAAAGCATCAGGCAGAATATCTGAAGTTTTTCTTTTTGTTATGAATAGACCTAGAGAGAAACACAGACTTCTCCCTGGATCACAGAATCACAAGGTTGGAAGAGACCTTCAAGACCATCGAGATCAACCCAGCTCTAACATCTCAACTATACATCCAGTCTTTGTAAACACACATATCCAGGATAGGTGACTCCACCACCTCCCTGGGCAGACAATTCCAGTACATGTTTACCCTTTTTGTAAAAAAAGTTTTCCTAATGTTGAACCTTTATTTCCCTCGGCACAGCTTAAGACTGTGTCCTCTGGGTCTGTCAGTTGCTGCCTGGAAAAAGAGACCAATCCCACCTGACTACAGCCACCTTTCAGGAAGTTTTAGAGTGATAAGGTCACCTCTGAGTTTCCTTTCCTCCAGGCTGAACAGCCCCAGCTCAATCGTTCCTCACAGTGGAATTAGTGCATGATAGTGGAAATTTGGTTTCTTGAATCTGAGACTTGGGAAAAGGATCAAAGACAAATTTTTAATATTTTCTTTGGAGCAACTTTCTCAATCAGTACTTGAAGTCTCAATATACAGAACACTCAGAAGGAATAAAAACTTTACCTAGACAAGGCAGGAAGCTGACATTTTCATCTCAGAGAGCATAAAGCCAAAACTTTTGCTCTGAATTCCTAAGTGTGGAAACTACATTGTCCCAGCACAATCAAAATTTGAGCTCATAAGAAATAGGGACGTTTAAATAACTTGAAAACATTTTTAAAATAAAAGATAATGAAATAGTGTAGAGTATGAAGTGAAGGTCCAGATGAATCTTTAATAAAAAGTAGTTAAACATAAAGAGCTATGGTGCAGACACAAGTGGAATTGAACTAGGTGACAGGTTGTACTCCATTGCTTATAAAATGCCCACAAGTCCAATAGGTTGATTCAGCAAACAAGTTTTGCAAAACTTTACACTCAAAATATGCAGAAAAGCACCTGATGGTGAATACAGATGTTTATATGCAAATGAAGAATTTGATTTCTTCAAAAGTTAATTCCATACCAGTTACCTACAGTTCTTAAAGAGGTGAACAGAAGGACTTCAGAAGAAATCATTTTTTACAGAAGGACTTCAGAAGCAATAATTTTAATATACACACATACACAGGGATAGATTGCACATCTTATAATGCAATTATATGTGATTCAAACATGTATCTATAAAGGACTACATCCAGCTTAATATTCCTGGACAAAAAGTCTCTGCTTTGAAGTGCTATCATAATTTTCAAAAACTGTATTCTCATACCTTTGCATAAGCAGTTGTCTTGATAAACCACTGTTTGAGGTATTTCTGCTCCACTTTTGCCCCTGAGCGCCACGAGCACCCATTGTCATCTACCTGTTCATTAGCCAGAACAGTTTGATCCACTGGATCCCAGTTAACCAAGGCCTAGAAAAAAGTTGCAGGAAGAAAAAATACTTTCAGTGGCTAGTTAAAAAACAGAGTTTTACTTTACAGATGCCAAATTAATTATCCAGAAGCATACCTTGAAATTTTATCTGAGTTTTCTATATTTTTAAAACAGCCATTTGAATCAGCATCATGGACTCAGTTGGAAAAGTTTTGAACATTCATCTTCTCAGAACTCAAAAGACCCAAAAATGCAGTTGGCAAGGTTTGTCTAGACTGATCATGCTAGCAGGAGAGGCTTGACACCTAACTGCTTGGCTGTAATACATAAGTAAGTGTTCCAATCAACTATATTGCAAATAACAGTCTGATGCTTAAAAGCTCTTCACTACTAATCCAAAAGTGTTGAGTCAGACTGAGGGGGATGAGTAAACAAGGATGTCCAACTGAAGAGGTCAGAATCACGAAGAAGTATTATGGTGGTCAACTCTATTTTAAGTGAAAGAGTTGCTATTATCTGTTTGTAACTCCTGTCAATTGCGTGAATTACTTCTGGAATCCTCTTTCCTTATCAATACAAATGCATTAAGTGAAAATCTGTAAAATAAAATTAATGTTGGTGTTCAACTTCACAAACCTTGTATCTTGAGCATTTGAGTCAACTGAAATACCAGACATAACATACTGGAAAAGGAGCAAACATCAAACTTACCCTCCCCCAGTACTGAACTATTTAACTTGTCACTTCTCAAAAAGGATCTAAGATCACAAAAGAATCCTATCCAAAAGTGGCATTAAATGCTGTTAATTGACTTGAAGAAAGGAACAGAAAAAAAATAAATATCAAAGCAATAGAGTAATCCATTATATTGAATGTTATTTAGTAGTAAAGCTAAATCAGTCTGACTGAAAGACAATAGCTATAGTTCCATAGAAATCTAATACTTTAAACTTTTTTTTAAATTTCAAATGACTTCTTTGTGTATGGGGAGAACTTGTATCTGAATCAAAAACTAGTAACTGTACTTATCTTGTATTTTGTATTTTATCTATCACTGATCACCTTCCAACCAGTTTCCAAACAGCTAATATTGCTTCATTTTAAGTATGCTACATATTCTTACAAATACTAAATACCACAACCACAAATCTTATAATGAGGAGAGCTAAAAGAAAGATGCAGACATCCTCTTGCTTAGAAATACTGCTGACAACTGTGTGAGCACAAAGTCTGGATACACTGATTTATAAAAAAAATATTATCAATAAATGAATGAAAGCTCTTCATTGATAAATTGAAACTTGCCTTCAAATTAAGCTTCTGTGAATTCAGACCTGAATTTAAACTTTTCACTTTCTGCCTACCTTTTATCTGTTACCAACCAATAATATCACACCAAATTTTATAAAAGTCTTATGAAAATTCATTGGGAAATTAAAAGAAATCAATATATTCCAGTATTACAAACATATTTTCCAGAATTCCAGAAAAATTTAGCTTATTCAGTAATAATATAACACATTATGAATGTGGCTCTAAAGTAATGATCTTTTAATTAATAAAGTTTTGAAAAAACACCACACAAAGTTAGTACCTAAAGAGATAAATCAGATAATACTGAGAAGTGATAAAATGCAAGTTGCATAAAGCAGAGCTAGTATAAGCTTGTATTAAACTGGCTGTGACTCAAGAAAAAATACTGTTTCTATTTTGATAATATCTTATCAAATTTATGGTGAAAATTTTGGAAGGTAACTGCAATGATTACATAATATTTAGCCTAATAAATCTTCCTGTTACAACTCATGAGGGTATATCTAAATAAATCCTGCAAAACATAAAGCAAATGTGTATTTAAGAAATCGTTAGCTGAAAGGTCTCGTCTTTGAATTTTTTAAGTTACATTCCTTCCAACTCACACAGATTTTTGACAATATCTAGAACCTGGCTAATAAATGAAATCTTTAGTTCCTGCTTGTACCTCACAAAGGCAACTTCTTGACAATGACAGCCTCTGAAACTATGACCCCAGGAAGCTGCTAAAAGTCATCTACACAAAGAAAGCACAGTGCAGGAGTGTTCAGAGCACACCAATTATCTCGCTCTCCTCACTACGCCAATGCAGACCACATGCTTTTAAGACAGGTTTCATCTTGTCTAACTTCAGGTCTCAAAAGTGTAAGTATCTGTCTCCAGGCTTGCTGTCTCTGGGTCCACTATGGATTACAGGTATCTGATCAAAGTAACAGAGTCAGGGAAGGTATTAACCTCAGTGAGACACTCACATCTGGCCAGGTCAATCACCTCTACAGTATATTGACTAGATGAGTACTGCGGGAAAAGGAGAGAGGATTTTGCTACGGTGAATAAAGGTGCCCTCTATGGATGCTGCAGCACTCAGACAGACATTGTTAATCCTCCATAATTGCAGCTCCTGGACATACTGAGCCTGTGTCTCCCTGCCAGGGTAATTTCTGGTCAGACACGCACACTCCTGGAACAGGGCATTAACTAGGCTAACACTCTACTTGCCTTATTCTTATTATCACAGCAAGGCTATGAATTATCTCTTGTTGCCAAAATGAAACTGTAATACAGGAGACTTCAAGCTGTGCTTAATACATATTGCAGATAAACTGACAACGTGGGACAAATATATGCTTTAACTATATATGATTGTTCAAAGAGATCCAGGGTTATGGGCTCTCTCTGCCATCTGTTTCCTGCCAAAAAGCAACTGGTTCATATCCACCAGAGATTACATTCCCTAAAGGTTGACAGATGCTGATTTAAGTCCTCAAACTGATCCTTGACTTGAAAGCAGATGGAAGTTAGAAGTAGATTCAATTACGGGTATCCAAACACCTCCAGGATCCCACAGTACTTGGAGTCTGAATGATAAAAGATTTATTTTGTATATCATCCCTGCTTTGAAGGAAGCGGCAAGCTTGTACTTTTCAGATTCACCTGTGTTCACTTGTCAAACAAATTCACTGATAAAAATAGGTTTGTTATAACAAAGCTAGGGGGTTAAATTCTTTTATTACGAGAAAATAATAATTACAGAAGGAAAGAAACCCCCAAACTCCAATCCACCATGCTAGTATATATATCAAACATTGAGGGGTTTTGCTGGTTGTCATTTAAGATTTCTGAATACAAATGCAAATAAGAGAAATAGCTCAGTAATACTCTGCCATCCTAAATGCTACCTTTCACCTTCAATCTCTTTTTCCAGGTTCAGAGAATTATTGAATGATATCTATGGGGTTTCCTGCTTTCTATAGAATACAAATGAAATATCAAAGCATATTTAAGAAATTTCTAGTTTCCATTTTAAGTTAGAAAGATGTACTAAATTGCTGCTTCCTTAAAGTGCAGTTGTACGTGCATTTTGGAACTGTGTTGCCTGACTATACAGAGAGTTCTCTGGACTACTCATTCAACATCTTTGTTTCATCATGTGTATAAGAAATAACTGAAACCTTCAGTTTTCAGATAGCCTGATACATGTTATTTACCAAATATTGTAATTTCTTAATGCAGTGGCAAGTGATGAACAGCTGTGATAGTCTTATGACACCTAATACTTTAATATTTTGGAGATCACAAATTGGGTTCAGGAATAGTTCAGGATAGTTATGCACCTAATCTCCAATTACCCTATACAAAACCCTAAGTTCTGAGACAGTACTGCAGTAATGTTATATAGGTAAATAATCTCACTGCTGAAGAGACGCCTAATGACCACCATGTCATATATTTCCATGAGGGATGATAAAATCTAGAAGATTTGATATTAAAGCCAGGATAAATAAAAAACTAAAAGTTGTACTTTGATTCTGCACTTTAATGCAAATCCCTGACAATAAACACTTCTGACTTGACTTGCTACAATGGCCATTCATGTTAGTTAGTTAGTTATAAACTGTTACATAGAAAATTCTGTTATATATAAAATTAATTATATTTTAGAGTGATTTAAACCTAACAGAACACAATCATTTTTTGACTGTGAATGGACAATCCAGAAATGTGCCACTGACATGAGTGATCTAAATTAGTGTAGCAGCAAAATATCCAAAGTTAAATTTGTACCTACCTCTTTTTGATACACTATTCCAGCTTCAAAAAGCTTAAGAAAGAGATATTGTGTCCATTTGTAGTACTCTGGTAAGCAAGTGGTTACCTCCTGTAGAAATGAAACAAAATAAAAAATTCTGAAATTATTCTTAGTATTTTCCTACACCATTTTAACTTAAACAATTAACCCAGGAGTTTGTAATATATTCCACAGAGTAAACATTTATGTACATATTCATGTACAAACCCATTTATTTGTATAATGCTTACAATGAGTGATATTCACCTGCACACAAAACCAGAGAACACGGGCTTTGTGTGGGTTTAATGCAGAAGGAAAAGTTTCCCTATTAACATGGGATATAAAACTCTGTAAGATTAAAGCTGATAAGATATAAGAGCAGAAGATGAATGGAAGTGATCACAGCTGCCTGATCAAGGAAACAGCAAAACTAGAAAAAAAGGTAGACTTCTCTCAAAGAAGCCTCCTAGCCAGGCTGCCTTTTCCACTGTTGCTCAGCAATGAGAAGCAGGAGAGAGGCTGTCGGTGTTCAGAGGCAGCAGGGAGCTGGCTGATGTGAAGCAGGCAGAGTGAGGAGCTAACAGCTGAAACTGGGAGCAGGAGGACAGCGAAACAGCTCTGAGGAACCCAGGCTGTTGGCAGGCAGACCGTGTGGGGCAGGATGGAATACAGTAAGATTCTTAAATTCAAGATAAAAGACTCGAGAAGGAGATCTCACATTCAAAGGTCAAATAAGCAACTGTTCCAAAAGGCAAGGGAGCTCAAGTTAGGAGGATGCTCTAGGTTAAAGTATGTAAAAAATGAGTCATAAAAGTCACAAGTGAGGAGAATGGTAATGAAGGAAATAAAGACAGATAAAAATAAAAGACAACATAAGAAGGAAGAAGGGGAGTTAAGAGAAAAGCAAACAACAATATAATGGATAACTTTTTTAAAGCTTGAAAACATTTGCTAAGTTTTTAGTGAACTCTGATAATTAAAAAACAAGCTGCTTACCAATTGCTTATGAAGCTCCATGTTTTAAATGTTTGTTCTTAAGAAAACCTAACTTAAAATAAGGATCTTAATAGGCAATGACAAGTAACAGATTCCATCATTAGAGACTCCCTGTCTTCTCAACACAAACACAGGTTTCACAGGTACAATGAAAACCCACATACCTGCTTGAAGTGGAAGACGGCTTCTACACCAAGCTTCAAATTAATATGAGCATCTCTTGATTTTAAAGTTACTGATAAAAAGTAAGCCACTGATAAAATTTATTCCATTTGGAGTAGTTATCAAGCATCAGAAATAGCTCCAAATGTGAAATGTCTTTCACGTGGGCTTTCCCATCATCCTAGCTTCCCACTACACACAACTCCTGCGGTATCATCTGCTACTCAAATGACATTTGAAATGCTCTAGCAGAAATTTTTTATTGTTTTTCTACAACTTTATATTCTAGTTGCTTTGAACTTTATATTCCAGTGCTGAAACATTGCTTTTAACAATTAAAATGACCTTTGAATAAATGTGCCTATAAGTGTGTATAAGAGACCTTCAAGATCAGAAAGAGACATTTAATGGCAAGTTTTCAGCTCAGCATGTGAAGACCTAGTAATGAAAAACAGTTGCTTGATTAAAACCCTTTTCTCTGCACTGAAAAAAACACCACTTGATAAAAATCTGATTTCCATCTCTGCAACTAAGCACATTTAACAGTTTTTCCCTCCCCTGCTTCTTCACACAGTAACAACAGTTCTTGTGCCAGTGTGATGCCACTACAGGCAACAGAGTTTCATCAGTGGAGTATCAGACACACAAAAGAAGAGAAGCAATCCCTTTCAGTACAATATAAGATTGTGTGAGCAATAGGCAAATAGGTAGGACAACAAAAGTAAGCTGTCAAAAAAAAAATAAATAGAAAAGTGAATGGAGATTTGTCCTTCTGGCCCTGAAGGGCAGATGTGTGTCAACTGAAACAAAAGGATTACAATTCCCAATCTAAACAAGCATGTACCAGCAACACAAGCTTGTGCTACACGATACAAGCTAACTCCTGGGAACAGAATCCCATGTACACACTCTTTCAGGAGTAAATAGAGCTTTCTTTGAAAGAAATGCAGTAGACTGTATCACTGGAAAAAAAAAATCTGCTGCATGGTCATTGAGATGCAAAAAGATCACTCAAGCTCAAAATTTAACTTTATAACCATGAAGGTTTAAGTAACATTTCAATTTAATGAAGAAAGAGAAATTACATCACTACCAAGTGAAATGAGCTGCTGAAGACAAGCCAGTAAACTCTTGCCAATCTTGAAATGTGTTTTGGTGTTTTTTTTTCCTATCATTTAGCACAGTAAGATTTACTGTTATAAATAATTTTCTGTGTATTCCAGTTACTGACCTTGATTAAATAAATGACGTCTGGTAAAAAGTTTCCATTAGGCTGCCATCATGCTTAAATTAAGGTGAATGTTAACATCTCTATTTATACTCCATAAGCACGATAAAGATCCACAGAACATTAACAGAACTATCTTAACTCAGAAATACACAAAGGAGTTTATAAAAGGGTTTGAAAAATAACACGCTGGAGCCATTCCATCCTGCCAAAAGCTGTACATTTCTGCTTCTCATTTGCGATCTGAACAGTGGCATAACAGCATACATATAGAATCCCATATCATAAAGCAGTGCAGTGAATATATATAACAGGATATTACCATATTTTCCACAAAAATAAAATACCTATTAAAATCATAACTCTTCCAAAAATATGTAAGATGCTGCTGAGTTGTCCACTGCATGTGCTTTTCAGTGCTCTGTGAGAGATTTAGTGATCACCCATCACATCTCAAGCACTTCAGAAGGTAATATGAAATAGGAGGGAAAGCATCTCCCTCTTTCCCCCCATCCATTTTGCCTTTTACTTTTCCCAGTTTTAAACAGATACTCTCACCAAAATGCATCTTTGTCATTGGTTACTGTTCCTTATTTTTACAGAAATGATATTCATGAAAATTATTCATTGCAACAATTAAAATAAACCACCTATACAGGTGGTTTGCTTTTAAAAGAGCAAATACTGGCAAGGCATAGGAAAGACATTTATCCTTACCAAAACCTACGTTGCTTAATCCATTTATTGCAGCACAGAAATTTGTTCCTAACAAAGTCTATACCAGAGGGGTTTGTAACTTGTTTATTTTCACAAATATATTCTCAGTTACAGACTAAATGGTAGTATTACAATCTGGATTTGATATCACTGCAACTTGGGAAGAATTTGGTCTATGTAAAGGTCAAAAAGCCATTCACTATTATAAAATCTGATTTAAACAGTCCTTTCAACTACCACAAATAAGGGTAGCCAATAGTAAAGAATCCTTCATAAAAAAGCACAAATCTGGATGAAAAATTTTGGTATTTAATAAAAGGAAAACTAATTTTCAAATGTCTTATTTTAAAATTCATTATATGTTCTAAACCTGCTCTTTTCTTACCATTTTCTATTATGAGTCTCTGATATTGTTTTTGCTTGTATTTTTAAGAAGAAGGTTACAACTTCAAGCTACTTCTGTGGCTATTAAAAAAAAATAAAAGTAATATTTATAGGCTGCATGAAAAGACTTATTTTTTTCTAAGATCCATCAGGCTTTGTGAATAGCACATTCAAGATCGGAGATAAGCAATTTTCTAGTTTATTAATAATAAATTTATTTTTAGCAGTCTAATGCTGTCCTGAAGACAAGCATGTTGCACTTCTTTAAAGGGAGATAAGAAGAAAAACTCTGGATGGATTTTTTCAAAATCTATTTGGGAAGATAAAACAGTATTTAATCAATTATCTGCCTATTTTGGTTTTCAAGGGCATACACCACCTCATCTAGAAGTATAATTATTTGATATTCAGAGTTTTAGAGCTACACCAACCTACATTTCTAAATTAATTTGAATATTTGTATTTCAAAGGCCCTTAGTTTTATGCTTTATTAGCTACAAATAGAAATGTCATATAGTGGTTACATTTTGGAGCATGAATATCTTTTCTGAAAAAAAGAAAGTAGCCTTGTATCAACAGTTTCTTTTTTTTTTTAAATTAAATTATAAGTAGGGCCACTGTTTATCAATGGTACATGGATAAGAAGAAAATTTCATAGGTAATAATCTATCTACTGTTGGTTTTATGCATGCTCAGGCAGTACACACAAATGACAACTTCAAAACTAAATAGAAAATTATCTGCACAAAGAAAATCTACCAAAGATTTAATATTTTTAATGTACAGAGCAGACAGGGAACATTAGTCTCACGTAAAAAATATGTCATTTGGAATGCAGAAATTGAAAAAAACCTTCACAGAACGAGCTACTTTCTAGGAGAAAGTTACAGATTGATAGTAACAGTGGTGAACTGATGGCTTACTGGGAACATGCACTCGATCTGATGACACTCTTGAACAAAATAAAGGAAAAGTGTTATATGCTCTTCATCTTTTGTTGCTGCTGATAGGAATCATTGAAAATTATACACCCTAATTCCCCTGAAAATCATGTTTAAAAGAAGTAACAGGCAGTTTGCTATGCTGTCTGTGGTAATATTTTCGAAAAATCTGGTCATCAGAAATGCTCAGATTAGTTATCTTAAAATCAAAACATAATGCTGGGGATTTTTTAATTTTCCATGTGTTTTTAATGTCTTTTAGAGACATTTCCTCCATGTTCAAACTTCAGCTTTTCAACCTTCCAACTGAGAAACAAATGTTCAGAATAGAAGTGTTCTCTCACGGATTTTTAAAAAATCTCTCCCCAAAATCACACCATTTCCAAAGTGATTTACAATGTAATACTTCTAACTTGAGGCATGTAAAATACCTCCATGTTTCAGGTAAAAATATCATATCATCATTAGTATTTAAAACTACTCTAAGGCAAAGTAATGCATTTAATTTCATTTTTAATTTGCTTAGATTTTCTTTTTAGAAGAGCAATTTTAAAGTGTCTTAACCTGAAGTAATCTAATTAGCTTTTAATAATGTCTTATTTATGATATCTTACTAGATAAGTAAGTTCACTGACAGCTACAACACAGAAATAACTGCACATTTTGATTTGTAAGACACAGAGAACAATGAAAAAAACCCACAGAAAAATAAAAGGACATTTCTAGTATTGCAGGTGCACTGGAATTTGTTCATAATAATATTATCAAGCAATGAGATTTAACTAATCTTCATATTCCTGGAGACAAATTTTTTGACCACCATCTGACTTTATAAGGAGGCAGATTCTTTAGGACAGCTACATGCACTAGGTAATAAAATTGGATTTTTTTTTCTTTTTTCACTTCTTTTTTCCCTTACCACATGTAAAAGGTAAAGTTTATGTAAGTTTCCTTCCCATCATCTAAGCATATACTCTAAACTGGCCACTGAGGACAGAGACAGTTAACATAAAAGGTTCATGCTTTAAAAAGGCAATTCACCACACACCAAAATAAGGATCTAAGTTAGGGGAACAGGTTCCCTCCAGCATTATTTGATAAGTACTACGCAGTAGCACAATAAAGGGGCAGATTTAAGCAAAACCAATGAAATTAAATTTTAAACAGGCCCCTGTTTTGTGAAACAGTCTTGGTTAATTAGACCAGCCCATATAAAATCTGTTTTTCTTGGGTTGTTCATAGGAGTCACTAATACTAGTGAGTTTTTTGCAGTGTCACAGTATTTTTTGTAAGCTACTGATTTAAAGCCATACAAGTATAGAATACTATAAAAAAATACTCCTTACCTCAGACAGCTCACTTTTAATGTAAGTACTTGCACAGCACAGTGTTTTTCTGTGCAAAGACACTTGAGTTAGCCCAGGAGCAGTACAGCTGAGGCAGTAAGATGCTCTGCCCAGCCTAATGAGCTCTGCAGAGAAACAGGCTTTATCAGCCTGTAAAACACCCTGCTACAGCTTAGCCCTTCCATTTCCACAGGTTACTCTCTCTTGGCCAGCTCAAATATCTGCATTTGGAGGTCACATAATATTTTGGGCATCATAAATTTTTTGCAGTTAATAAACATATCTGTTGCTATGGCTACTATTCAGGTTGCTCTTACTTCAATTAGTATGGCAGGCTTTCCAGGTAAAACAAAATTTAGCTCACAAGTTAAGGAGTGAAAACTCTAAAATGTGCTGTGTTTCAAGGAACATTTTTCAGCTGTTTTAAAATCTTACTTTCCAAAAACACCAAGTATGTGTCCCTGGAGCATTCTAAAGCAGTTCAAACGGAGTTCATAATAGAGACTCAAAGCCCTTTCCACAAGTATTCAGAGACTCCTGAAAGTTCATTAACCAAAACACTGTTTACTAGTAAAGAGAAGGTAACTCTCAGAGAATAGGCACAGAGATGACAAATGATTTTTCCCTGTGTACTTCTTGCCACGATTTTCAATGCTGCCAGTTTTCCATCTGTTCTTCAGGTCAGGACAGGGCCAAACAGAAATTTATACACAAGAGAATAATTTTCCCAGTTTTCTTGAAACGCAACCTGCATCACTGAACTCGTCATGTGTGTGATGTGTGTGTGCACATGTGTTTTCCATAACACAGCCTACACACAGGATTCCACTGTTTTCTGCAGTACTGTATATTATCTAAGTATTGCTGTGCTACACATACAGGCAACCTCTGAGACACCAACAGCTTTAAACTTTAGATGTCAAGAACATGTGCGGTGGAGCTTGCACAACAAATCTTTTCAGAGCAACTTTTTTGGCTACCAAGAAAACTCAAATCTTATTTAAAAGGCTTATACTGAAAAATACTTCCATGTATGAGACATGACAAAATGGTTTTTTAGATGCAAGACATACAAATAAACAACTTCACCTAGATGATTAAAGAAAACAGATAGCATGTCTCAGACTGACAGAAAACCAATGCTTTTCTTTTCAAATCTACAATACCACTATAAAAATCCAAGATTAGCATCTCCATCACTCTATTCAAAATCACATTAAGGTGATAAGCAGCAGCTATTGCTGAGAATATAAAGGTAGTGGCTGACTCTGATTCACTGGTAAATGCAATAACGTCACAATCACTTCAAACGCTAATTTCTTTTTTTTATCTGGAAAATGACATTAGCTTATGTCTGATTGTGTTTGATAAGTTTTTTAAGGTCAACACCTGATTCTCAAGTATTAGTGTTTTAAATAAAATTTTTTGGTTTCTAAAATGATCCTGATATGAACATCTATGAAAATGCAGGCTTATACTTTGAAATTTGGAATAACATAACCAAGCCACCACTTCAATTTATTATCTTTAAAACCTTGACTTACGCACTGAAAACTGCACTCCTCAAAAAACACATACCTTAGCACAAAGGCATTGCTGTTTCATAAATATCTGTTTATTGCCTTATTTCTAATATATAAAATTTATACTTCAAAGAGATGAAAAAGCAAATACAAAATCAAAATGATTTTAAAGATTCTCCTACACATCAATATTATCAGATAATATCAGCATGTCAAAAATATGGATATCTGATAAAAAGCTCAATTTTACAGTTTAACAAACTGGTCACTGCCAAAGACACCTGTATTGTTGTAAATGAAACGGTGAAATTCCATGGGTCTCAATGCTCCATCATACAATAAAATAAAGCAGTATCCATTTTAAAAAGAAAATCTTACCCTTTCCCATGTAAAAGACAGACCTAGTGCATCAAACTGTCTCCTCATGTGTTGAATATTACTGCAAAATAATGAAAATAAATTAAAAAATTATTAGCTTAAGCTATTTCCAAAGTGATCATATCAAAAATCTGGTGCTTATAGAGATCTGAGAAATCAAAAGCACTAGTTAACCTCTAAACACTATGATGTCACTAGCAGTAAATCTCAGAATTGTCAGAATACTCAAATAATAATTTTAAAAGTCCCTAATGTATTCTGGTCCAATTTCCATGGCTATGTATATGAAGCAATAAATTTTTTTCTCTCGATTTGAATGCAACTTAAAAGTAAAAATGGCACTGAAGTTTGAAGGAAGAATTACTCAAGCACTACTTCCTACAATTTTTAATTATCTTTACTGCAGTTGAGTCAAAGGGCCCTCTTAAATCTCAGTGCAGTAGGGGATACTTCCACTCTCAGCTTAATTCTGCTCTATTCTGGCAATGCTATCCGGCTGTATTTTGCTGTGGCTTCGGTGATCATGCAGCTGTAGAATAATCTGAATTATCTTATCCATTCAGCTGAAAAGATGCCCTACAAAAAAATCTCAAAAAATCCACCACCAGTTTTCCTTCTTTCCTCTGATCAACAGGCTGATCAAACCAAAACTGTGGCCCACAAAGACCAGCTGAGCCAGTGCAAACGAGGTGGTGGGAGCATGTATCTTTAGAGGTGACAAGGAACTAGAAACATTAATCAACTATGACACTGTCGGGTGAGATGCTGCCCTGAATGGATTGTATTACAAATGTAAAGTAGGATACATCAAGATATACAGTGAAGCTTTAGTTTGAAAATGTACTAAATACCCTTTACCAAAATACTCACAAATACACAATATTAATTAGTGAGTGGGAACTCATTCACATACTGTAGAATGGATTAAAATTTCTTAGGGACTTTTACCTTTCTACTAAAATACATTCTGTCAGATAAAGTAGTATCTATCCTCCCAGAGTGGCTAAGTTGATAGTCATGAAACCAAGCATTTAATTATGGTCCAGAAAAAACATGCAGTGCTGAATAATTGAGTACTGCAAGTATTTAATATTATAATATTTTAGTTGGAAAAGTATCAAGAATTTTAAGAAGGGAACAGAAGCATGAACAAACTGAATGAAACAACATTATCATTTTATGAAGGGACCAGAAGCATGAACAAACCGAATGAAACAACATTATCAAAGATGCAAATGTATCCAGGTCTATAAGATACCACAGATAGATTACTGCATCCAGAGTACAACAAACAACTTCACATAGGAAGACTGGTTTCCAAATAATTTTTAGAAACTGTTTACTTTTATAACTTTTTACTCATTTTAAAGAGTACTAGGAGAACATAACACCCAATTCTGTCATCTAAAGCCAAAAATGTTCACAGAAGTCAGCAGTAATAATGGCTACTTAGCACTTTCCAAGATCCAGTCTCAAAAAAACCCAACTATCTACTTCCTTCTCTCACGTGGTACAAAAAACTGCTAGTAAATCTAACCCCGTAAATCATAATTTTCCACTATGTATTCTATACTAAGGTTTGCCTCACCATAATGAAATTCTGATTTATTTTTACTGCTGGTTTGGGGAATGCTTCTCTTTTGATATTCTAGCATTTTACAATTTAAAAGTCATTGAGATTAAAACCTTGAAAATCATCTCAACATATTTTATCTTTCAAAACAGAGTCATCTGCACAGTCCCATAAAATGTTGTCAAATAACCTTGGTCTGAGATAGCCCCTTTCTTTCCTGTACCATCTTTCTTCTGTGCTACTTTTGCTCTGTTTTGTTGATTTATGGGGGCCACAATACAGGTATTCACAGTGAAAATCCATATTTCAGTTCACTTCACCTTTGTGTCCAGCTTGCAGGGTGAAGGCCATGTTCAACTGCAGCATTTTCTGCTGGTAAACCAAACGCATCCCATCCCATTGGATTTATCACCTGTCAGCAAAAAGAAAAACCAGAATGTTATGCAACTACCTGGAATGGCATCAGCAACACAGAGAGGCCTCCAAATAATGAACAGTGCTTGGCATTCTAGCACTTGCTTTGTCTGAACTGAACTTCTTCCAAACCTGCCACCTATGGCCAGCTTTGCTTCAAAAGATGACTATGAAGTGCAGTATTATGCAATAAACTCTCATGACTACTTCAATATCTCAATATTTCAAGGTTGACAATGAGAAAAACCAACTCTTTGGAAGTTTGTGTGGTGGTAAAACTCAGCAGCTGATGCTACCCCTGGCCAGAACCAATAATTCATTCTAAAGTAGAAGATGTTAAGTAAAAATAATTGAACCAACAGTTTTGTAACTGCAAGTGATGCGTAGCCTACTAATTTTTTACTTTGTGTTGAAAAACAAAATAAAAGAATACCCTACCATAACTTTAAATTCACCGGATAGAATTAAGAAGATGAGGAAAAACAGTTTTAGTCAATTTTTACTGAAATACCTTTTGCAAATATAGACTACAGACTGACAAGTTGTTATTTCATGACCACAAATAAATAAAGATGGGGAAAAAAGCTTATTACAAAATATAATAGATAATTACTGTTGAAATAGAGATGTATTTTTCCTGTTAACATGCCTATTATTTAGAAAAACAATCTAGCAATGCGGTAAGTATTCAAAAAACCTGTTTAATAACCAAGGAAAGAAAGTCCAGTACTTCAGATGCTGTCATTAAACACATATATATTGTGATACTTGATAAAGCTAATTCTACTTCTTAACATAAAAATGTGCTATAAATACAGCAATAATGATAAAAATTACACAAGTTTAACAATAGCAAAACATGACTAACATTTTACAAGTTGTAAGAAATAAGTTTTTTTACCCCTTAAAATATGTATTTATATAAAGAACACGTTTCTTAGTGGCATGTAAGCAAACAAGCCATAAAAAAGCAATCCCAGCCACACTAATCTCATATCTCCATGTGAAAAATCTGCTCATTTTGGAAGCACAAGAGCTGCTTTTGTCACTGCTTTGAATTATTTTTATTCTTCTTTTCCACCACTTTCCAATCTTCTGACTTAATGTAATATTTCATAGAAAGTATTTTATAGACAAATATTAGATAAACAGATAAAGTTCATAAGAAAAATATTTTATAGTGTTTATCAAGATGCCCTAGGCACCAACACAGTGTAAAAGCAACAGGATTTAACAGATGTGACTCTTCAGCATTTTCATTTTCAGATCTAAAACAAAACCTGCTGTCTATCATTACTGATGCAGCAACAAAAGCAAAGGTATTAACTTGTGACCCAAGCCAGCCCAGTAAGGGCCCATGCACAGCACATGTTTTGATGTCTACATCTAACAGAAATTGCAATGCTATTCCATGTTACAAACTTTCCCTAACTATCAGACTATTGCTCCTCACACCATAGTATCAGAAATTATGAGTCTTAACTGCCTATTTCCTCACATACAGAGGGGGGAGTTTACATGGAAAAAGTCAGTTGGAGCCTAAACCACTTCTCAACACCCCACTGAAGCACACCCCTGCCCAGCCCTTCCCCTCCCTGACCATCTATCCATCATTCAAAACTATTGGTACAAAAGAAAAAAAAAGACAGTTATGCTTCACATAAGCTATAAATTTCCACAGATTTTTTTATGGACACATTAAAATATTAATTTATGCAGATCAGTTCTTTTTGACTGCTAGTATTGCTGACAACCTATCTCTGGACAGATGTGAAGAAAAAAAAACAGATTTTTTTTCCATGTATTATATATAATTTCTCTATTTAAATGCCCTAGATTAATGCTCTGCCTTTATATTCCTACAAATACCATCTCTTACTACAAGCTGATGCACTGTAAATGATATTAGAAAAAAAACACTCTTGGTTATTTTTTTTTAAATTTGGCTTCTGATGATATGGATATAGACAGGCAGCCAAATGCAAGGCACAATCTCATTTCTCATGCTCCCAAGCAAAAGTATGTGGGAAAAACAACTTCACTACCAGCTACAGACGCCCCAAAAGGGCTGATGGATGCTCCAGACAGTTCATGTGCAGACATTTTATCACCATACCATCAACACTGGAAGGAGCAACCTGTGCACCCAGATCTTCCAAATTCTACCATTTATCACAAATATCATATTCACTTTTCACATTCAAAAGTTCAATTTAACGACCAATAGCATTCCTCAAGTTAAAGGTCTGAAGAAGTATGCTAATTCAAGTTTCAATCAGAAAACTGAATTTAAAGAGACATTAAAAATATCCTCAAATTAGCCTCCAGGATAGATCTATTTATGTAGTTGCTATAGAGATGAATGTAATATGCACAGTGGTTTAGAAAATGACTTCAAGTTTATTGTCTCTTTTATTTCTCTACCATGAGTGGATTTGAAAGATTTGTGAAATGTGTTTGTCTAAACAACAGGTCAGCTCCTTCTGGATGTAATCTGCAGCAAAAGTGCCTCAGTCTCCATGCAGCATTTGACATTACATTTTAACTCATTCAACATAAAAATCTGAAGAGAAATGGAAGAGGAAAAGAAAATATGCAACTAACATGTCAAACGTTGGCACAAAGGAAAAAGGAACAGTTTGATGGTGCAAAACAAATTAAAAATAGGAAGAAAAAAATAGAAAGTGGTTTTGAAGACCAAAGGGTCTTCCTTGTTTTGAAGACCAAGGGTATTCCTTGTAGCTCTCTGATGGGTCACTAACTGAAATCATGGCTGCTCTCTTCAGCAGCACAGAAGAAAAACAAGTCATATGCTTTCTTAGATGCTAACTTGCTTTCAACAGCAACCTCTAAACATTATGCAACTGAGAGATCCATCCTGCTCACTGCAGTGACCATTCTTCCAAGCGCCACTTCTCTAGGTAGACAATAATTTCTCTAAGCCTCAAGGAGAAAGAAAAACAAGTAATGACTGTATCTTGTTAAACAGGAAGCTGAATAAGCCTAAGGGTGCCTACACCAAGTAAAAGAAGGCAGGTGTAGTTTCAGCCATTTTACAGTGGCAAAAGGCAGTGCTATCACCAGAGGCAGCTGTGTTTATCCTCACAATGAAGCAAGCAGGTGAACTCCTGGTGCTGAAAACTCCCAGGTTATTCGTGAACACGTGGCACAACTCCAGATCCTCAGAAGTTCATATGATCAGGCAGGATCACCGTGCCTGAAACTGTTACTGTTTGAATTGTGGAAGATTGGCGTTTTCCATCAATTAACAGGGTTTGCACGGGAACATAAAATGTTACAAGGAAGTGATTAAACAGTGCGTGGGGAACAAAGTGCTCAGTAACTACAATGAGTGGTCTTTTTGGGAACAAATCATTAAAAATGAAAAGAGTTGCATCTTGAAGCATTTCAGATGCCAAAGAATCTGGCTTGAAGCATTTTGAAGAATCCTTTCACAGCATGGTCAAACATCTGTTGTTAGCGATGGCTAGAGCTCTTTGTGTTACTGTGGGACCAAGGGGAGGAAGACACAGAAACTGATCTCAGAATGCTGAGTTCTCAGCTCTTGCTCTCAGAGCATTCTTATCTGACATCAGTAGGTGAGATCAGTGTACTATATAACACAGAGCTGACAATGATCTCATAACAAAGTTCTAAGCCTCCATCAACATAACCAGGACCGGTGATTCAGTGAATTCTCCTCGGTCTTTGTAAGGACACAAAGAACATGTTTGCTCTCCTGATGTGCTCAGTATGTCTCAGAACTGTGACCAGGGAGCTGACATACTGCTCTTGCACTCAGATCAATGCATTCTAAATTTTAAGAAAGACAGCAGATTCAGCATCAGAAAGGCCTGCAAATAAATATATTTAATTCACAGAATCTGTCATAAAGTATGACCAGAAATGAAAATTAAGAGGCTTACTGACAAATTAGTGGTTTGAACTGATACAGCAAAGTCTATATTCCTATCCCTACTTACAGCTCCATGACACACTCGACATGAGCTAACCAAAAAAACCCTGACAAAATGGGAAATGCATGATTACAAGTTCCAGCTGCCAGAAAACACCCCTAGTTCCATTGTGGATCTCATAATTGTGCAATCACAGACACATGAGACAGCGAGGACTTGCAGTTGAAGAGGGGAAAGCTCCTTCCATTGGTTGCCTACATTGGGCTGAACTTGCTGAAAATCTGATGTAAACTGACGTATTACAGCACACTTTAAATACAAGACCTCCACCTGAGTGAAGCCTAGATTCTCTTTTAACCATTAGAGGTAATAGACACCCTTACACAACAGGTAAAAATTAACAACAAACAATTCCCCCAGGCAGATAAGGCATGCCTGGAAATAGATTAAAATAAGGAATTTTTGACCAGTGTGTACATTCTAAAAAGGACTATTTCAATGCTTCTCTGCAACATAGCGCTGCATATTAGAGAAGGCACTTTCAAAATAATCAACCCATACAGATTTCTATCAAAACATAAAATGCCCATTTATTTTTATTCTCATAAAACATAAAACACAAGAAATTATTCAACATCCACAGAGTACCACACACATTTTGAGAACAAAGTCATCTTTTTCTTCCTTAATCTCACACATTCTTGTCTAACATAATTACATTTAAAATTATATCTCATTTTCTCTTTTTCTTTCAAAACGAAACTGAGTGAGCTCATTAACACCTTCAGTACAGGTTATGGGAAAAGTGAAATTAACTAAGATTCAATTCACACACAATACTTGCAATATTTGCTACTTGATTTATACCACATGAAATAACCTGACAAAAGGCCACAACAGTCTCACACACAAAAAAAAGTGGAGAACAGCAGCCAGTGATGATCAGAAAACAGATCTGTATTGAAATAATTTGTTCTACTGATGATTAATTATAGAGTTTTAATTAAACTTGCCTGTCTGGCTTCAATACCATTCACTTTTGCAATTTCGAGAGTATTAAGATTCACTGCTGAAAGGGAAAACAATTAATGAAAATACATCAAATTTGAAAGAGGATATGGATAAAAAGAAAATGCTCTTAAATTCATTTACATTGTAATTTACGTTGTTATTATTGTAGAAATATCACTGATTATATTCTAATCCCATCCATCACAGTTTATATGTAAATTAAGAAATAATTAGTATAGTGTGAAGCTAGCATGTAGAAATTTCACCCTGATTACGGAAAGGACTGTTCTTGGTTCTGTACAACTCTCACATGCGACTGCCTTGCTTTGGTACCAGTTTCATTAGGAAGATACCACAAGAACTATTGAACTGAATCACTCTCTGTTTAGTGATCACTAAGGGAATTATTCTCAGTCCTCTGAGAGGCACAATTTATCCACTTTGGAATTTATCAAAGACGTGTTAACGATACCATGATAAAGTAATGGGAAATGCTTTTTCTCAGAGCAACAGCACACTGGAAATCTGCCACAGTGAAAACCACCATGAATATCTCTATCATTTCTATACTGCACTCTCAAATAATGAATAGGAAATCTCATAATTTCTTACAAAACTCCTACATTTAAATTCATAACATGCATGTAAATTCACAGAGTAAATGCAACTAGAAACTACGCATCATAATTCTGGACTGATTTATTAATAGGTATGAATTTGTCATTCAAAATATACAAATTACTTTTTCAAGCATTTTATAATACATATGTTTGTAATAAGATGTAGAGGTCTCCATATACAAAAACTGTTTTAATTGCACTTCAAGAAACATGGCACGTTAACACATTCTGGAAAGACCATCTCAGTGCAGTCATGCTAAGTAATCTATATGGCCTACATTTCCCATGCAGAGACTTCAAACTTCATCTTCAGTAATCAAAATGTAAACAAGTTATCTTAAAACAGATGTACTCTACAAATCATTTATCCAGCAACCCAATCCAAGCGCATGACAGCTTGTTTCCCATGCACTGCCTACAGGTCCTTGAGGACTGAGTGCTGGAACAAGACAATGCTTCACAATGCTTTTTTATTGAAGCAGTATCTCTCTCAGAAATAAGGTGGAGAAAAGTGCAGTAGATATTTATTTTCATACTTAAAAGTGCTGACGCAGTACAGGTTTCTGGGAAATATTTGTAGAGTTCAGTGTGCATTACCTCTCTAGAATATTTTAATTGAAACAAAATCAGACCTTATGGAGCTGAAAAAAATTGAATACTAAATTACATTTTAGAAAAACCAAAACCACAGCAGAATCCAAATCATTAAAGACTTTCCCAGTTAAAATTTCAAAATACCTCCAATATGAAGAAATTACACAACTGCATTCCAAAAAAGGTCTAAAGGACCTAATCCCTTTGTAAATGTATTCTAGTCTATCTTCACTAAAATATTACAAAATATGGGCCAATGCTTGCCTGTTCAGATTAAATCAATATGTAACTAATTCACTGTTTTCTCATTAAGGCATTCTTAATGAAAAATACCTCCATCTTATTCAACATAAATTGCTCTCTTAATCATATATTCTTCTCAATTACATACACACCATAGATATTTTCCCTCATTGTTTATTAAATAACAAATATATATAGTACTCTGAAGCTTTCCCTGGGAACTGTAAATCTCAAGGGTTCTGTCTGTAATTTTCATGGTAACAGCCCATCGTTCCTCATTGTCTTACACCTTTTTTTTAACTTGAAAATGATGGATATAAAGTTTAAACAACACTGCCACTCAAAAATCTTACCCTAACTTTGCAATGGCTCCACTTCTACTCAGATTTTTGATTGGAGAAAAATTAGCAGTCCCTAGGCTTTCAAACATACAATATTAGAGCCAAATTTTGAGAAAGAAATAGAAAATCAATGGAGTAACTTCACAATTATGCATACTAACAGTTTGTTTCTAAAGCATTTTTTTTAATATATTGAAGAATTCCAGTAATTCCTTGAATACAGGGTCAAATTTATTTTTCTAAGAAATGTAGCAAGTATTATGACATAACCATGTGTTAGCCTACAGTTGTCACAATATCTTAAACATCATAATAACCTTTGACAGATTGTACAACCATGAAAAAGGGCAGATAGAACTTTTAGAAGTTGATAAGTTAATTGCAAAGAAAAAATCAATTATACAGACTCTAATTCTAAGTGATGGAGAAATTAGCATGGGTAATATGGGAAAAGTTTTTTAAGGTAAATGTAAGTTCCAGCAAGTTAATGCACATCAATAACGCAATGTCTCTTAATCTGACATACTCAGAAAATCATCTGAGAGACTTTTAATGTCTCTTAATCGTAAATGAAAGTTATATTCTTTGGCTGCCCACCTTTAGTCAAAAATAGATGTTCAAACTGGTTAACATAACAGAAGATAAAAGTATTTTTAGAAATCCAGCATGTTCTACAGGCACTTCTTCAAAGTAATTTTTACATGTAATATAAAAATATGCTGAAATGCAAGATGTAAAAAACTTGAAAAGTCTGGAAAAATTTTTCTGGGAAAAAAATAGGCAAATGTGGAAGTAAAAACTTGTTTGCATGGTGGCTCTTGTACTTCACTGGAATTATATTATCTTTACTTTCCTCCAAATTTTTCTATTAAAGGTGCTTACTTACCTTGTATGCAAAAGTTTACAACTAGGGCATGCTACTGATGTAGATAATTATTTTCACTTTATTTTTGCAAGTATAAGAAGAAAATTTTCAGCTTGCTGAACAGCAATTTACTTGCTACCTCCTCTGCCATTGGTAAGAGATGGCTATATCATTAGTGGTCTTAACATCAAGCAAGAATCAAGCAAGAATCAAGCATTCCTTCAAATGCCTCATTAGCTCAATTTTTTTAGTGAGATCCAAATTCTGGTCATTCAGAGGAGTCAGGAAAGGTAAGTGTTATAACAGACATTGGGGGTTTTGTCTCCTTTAAAGTCTAAGGCAGTCATTTCTTTTTCCTGTAATTTTGAAAGCCTAGGAATGCGTATGTGTAAAGCAGCAGCAAGTATTCAGTGCATGGTATGTTCATCACTGGCATAAAATACATAGTATTTGGAAAGGCAGCACACTGAATAATGCAGTGACGATACCTATCAGATCTCATGGACGGTGATCAATCCAGGAAATGCTACACTTCTACAGCACTTGCAGCAAGGAAATAGCACTTAGTACCACAACAGGCAACTAACAAATTTTTTTCTCTATTTCATCTTCTTTGTACTCTTTTGATGCTGATACCTATATTCTTGAGCTGCTCCTTCTCTCTTGTACATTAGAGACTCCTTCCTGTCATCCTAGATCCTTGCCTATGCTATTTTTCTCTTTTGTTCCCTTCTCTTTCCATATTCCTCCTTCCTACTGTTTTCCCAGATTCTTCACATTTTCCCTCTACCAAATGTCTTTTCTCTGTAATATGGCTGTCACTCTGGCCACAGTTCTCCCACACCTTCCTTACATCCTTCAAATTTTACCTTGCCAGCCTTTACTGCAGAATGCCAGCCAGGATCCCACTGCAGATTGCAGGAACAAGGCTCTCAGCTACCCCTTCAACCTAATGGAGAGACAGAAGGGAGCTAGGGAGAAATTATGGCAGGCATAGGGGAGACTGAGAAACAGAGAAATGTGGAAGGGAAAATAGGATTTCTCCTTGCAGATGCAGCAAGAAAGTTAGGCTTAGCCTACCTTGTAGGCCTGCACCTTCAGAAGATATTTCAAATATATAAGCAAGGCTGAAAGGGGCAAGCCAAGGGGCCAGATGCTACAGAAGAGAAACTTTCAGCTACACACACATGATGTGGCAATGATCCTGTTCATCTGACTTGCAGCAGTCACAAAAAAACAGAGGTTTCACTCCCAGCTGGCACAGAGGCTGTCCCTACGTGTGTGACAAATGACATGAACTGGTTCTCAGGAGCAGAAGAGGTGAAGGCAGTTGATTTTGGTGGTGTCTATTTTCTCTTGCCAGGTAAATCTTTTCCTCTCCCCTGGTCCCACCCAGACGACAGGAGGGTTGTCAGTCTCATAAAAACTGTGTGGTCTCACAGGTCTCAGCAACACTGTGTGACACATCAGTAGATTCAGGCACCTCACCCAGCATCAGCTGTTATCATCTGAGGTAGCTTCTAACCATCTCTTACCAACAGTGAATTCTGAACACCACCGGCTTTAATAAAAGTCTTGAATATCAATACTCAAAGCTTCATGGGTCATTATCTACAGATCTGTAGCACATATTCCACTTTCATGGATTTTGGAAAATACTGATTTCCTGATCAATTATGATACTAAAATACAAAAAAACCCCACCCAGTCCTACCACTTATCTCTTCTTACCTGCATCCCTCTCATTTTCTGGAACCGAGCTACTGCATCACTGATGGTGTAGACACGAACGTGGCCCATGTGAAGCTTCCCAGAAGGATATGGGAACATAGAAAGCACATAAAATTTTGGTCTTGATTTCTAGAAAGAAATTTTTAGAAACTAGTAACTACATGAGTTAGCATTTCACTTGAATAAATACACGTGCACATTATAAACTACTACATGATACCAGAAAGAGAAACACGGTTCTGCTGGAACTGATCCAAGTGAGCACTGATGAAGTTCATTGGATCAATTTCTTTGGGGCTGTAAATGGAGATGTTTTACCACTTTGCTGCCATCTCACCAATTTGTACTGACACTTCTATGGCACTTGAATGTTAAGAAAATTGATTCACTTTTACTCAAAAAAAACTATACTGACAGAACTGAAGCTTAACAAAGCACCATTGCCACTGTAGCATCTGCAACTGATTATCTATGTGTTCTTAGTCTGCCCCAACAAAAACATGAAAACATAGCAGATTAAATTACTCTCATAACAGTTTAAATAATTAATGTTTTACTTTGTATTAACAACAAACACAGAGCTCACTCCTGGCCAGTTGCTTTTTGTCAGCTGAACTGCAGTAACTCCCAGAGTGACTACATCATTTGCAATTGCATGAACATCTGCTAAAGAGAAACTGTTCAGTTTCGCTATGTATGCTCAGATCCAAACACATCTTACATGCTATATTTTGCATAATCAAAATTTAATTTACTTAGGTTTAATTAAAATGACAAAAGTTACAAAGAAATCACAAATCCTCTCTCACATCAATTATTCCTAATACATCTTGATTACCACTGAATTCATCACTGATACATTGATAGTATCAAGTATCACTGATACTTGCTAAATTCTTCCATTATTTTTCTAATGTTAATAATAAAAAAATTACAGGCAGCTTTCAGCTTTTACTGTTCTGAATAAAACAGTATTCTGAATATATAAATATAATTATTATTAATATTATTAATATATAAACCAGTATATACCGAATGTATATTTGTCAAATAATATTTCTTTATCACTTTCATTCAATCACAGCAAAATGAGAAATAATCTGAGTACTTCATTGCAGCACTACACACTATTTGCCTCTTAATATGGGATGTTACTAAACCTACTTCAACTGTAAGGATTGAAAATATCATTAAAAATACAATTTAGAACTTAGCATATGTATGCTATATATGATTCCTATGTATGTATTTGTATAAAAGACACAAGTCTAAATGAATGCTTTCCCTGCTACAGGTATGCATGCACACCATTTCATGCCAGTTTTCTTCCCCAGAAACAGCAAGCTCTTTTCTCTCTTCAACATTCTGGTATTTTTTTTTTGTCAGAGAAAAGGCAGCTTTTAAGGGAGATGAACAAAAAACCACAATGGGCCACAAAAGTGTTTTTTATCTATTGTGACAGAACAACTGTGAAGGCAAAAAGAGTCAGAGACTGAGATACCATTGTTTTCAAGATCTTTTATTGCATGGGAAAACTTTTTTTTTCTTCAAGTCACTTACTATTCCTGAGACTGCAAACCAGAAAATATTAAAAAATCATTTTCCCTTAACACAGATTTTAGTGAGTCACAGGTGTAGTGTAATAGATTTGTCATAACACTGGGAATGCAACCTTGAGAAAATTGTTTACAAAAGTTACAAATAGATGTTTCTTTTAATACTTTAAATAATGAACTGCCAAATATTGTGTAATATGCAAAGAAAGAACTGATTACTTAAATACTTCCTAAATTTACAAATTTATATTTTGCCTACCACTGTATTTTTCCTCAGGATTTTTTATTGTTTTTGTTTACTTATTTCATTAATAGCTTTTAACAATCTATATGAAAGTATTTTCCCCTGAAATGTAATGCACCTCTAACCATTATAAGCCATCTGTACTAAGTAAGCTTCAATTCATTTCATTCTAAGAAAACAAAAATATAAACATGCCATCTCCAAATTTCTCATAATGCTTACATCAATTTCTGAAATTCTGCAGAACTGATCCTTTATTCTTGGGAACCACCAATTTTCAACTCGTTTTCTTGTCTCCAACCCATATTTTTTTTCCCATTTCCCCGTCTCACTGTAAATAGTTCTCACACGAGCAGGAACCAGTTTTCTCTGCCATTTAATTAATCCCAGGAAGCCATTTAATTGTCTCTTCAAACATGAGGAACAAGGGCCAGCTCTTTGATAAACCAACTGCATTCTTAAGGTTATGGTATCTGAAAAGACAAAAATACGTATTTCATGCCGCAGTATGTAACAAGAACTCAATGATTATTATGAATATACTGAAAATTGGTAGCTATGAGACTATTTTACCTTGACTTGGACTAGTCAACTGCTTTCCACGGAACTTGCATTTTATTTCTGTGTCTGAATTACAGAAGTATGTATTTTTTAGTCAAGAGAACTAAATGTGGCCTTTGCACAGACCAAAAGTATTGTGTTAGATGTCTAATAAAATTATTACATTCAGTCTCCCATAAAGACATAATCAGCCAATTGAAGGTTCCAGAAGCTCCACTGCCTGAACAGAAGATGGGCCTAACAGGGTGTTAGTAAAAATTCAGAATGAAACAGAAAGAAGAGGAAGTTGGATGAAATTATACTGTAAAAATACTGAATTTGTCATCACTGAAAAGAGATGGGGGAGGATGACTATAATTAGTAGATTTCAACCAGATATTCCAAACCAACTATTTTGCTAACGCTTTCTTTTTCAACTAAAAATCTAGTTAACTCCTCAAATGCTTTAGAGAGAGTCTTCTAAAGCTACTAAGATGAGAAAAAATCAGACAGTTCCCATATTTGGGACCAGTCTCAACAACATAATTGCTGATTTTACTTCCTACAGTAGGAAATGTGGCATTAAAAGAACCTCTACTCTGAAATTTCCTTCTCATCTTGACTGCCTTTTTTTTTTTTTTTAATATTAGCATTTTTACATCAGTATTTCCTATCCTCCATGGATGGTTTTGGTGTCAGTTCAGAATTTACTTGCATAGTTACATTAGTAAAATCTCAGTGTAGAGAAACTCGGTATAAGAAAAGATTTTACTTATGCATTTCCCATAAGGTAGAAACATTATCAGTAGAAATAATTGCTACAGCACTTAAATTAGATCCCCAGCAAGCTAGTGGGAGTTATGCTTCCTTTAACATTCACCGTATATTCATACACAAACCCTCACTGTGTGTCTCATTACCTATCTATAGAGTTGCTCCTTTTCTCTCATACTTATCAAGCAGGGTCTTATAAACATTTTTTCACTTATGTCACACCACTGCTTTGAATTTCTTCTTGCTACCCTCCATAATCTCTCTTATTTGTAATAAAAACAAACCCAGGACTGTATTCAGGACTCCCAGTACAGGTGCACATGAGTCATTCAGGAGACTTCAACTTCCCCCCTCGATAACATCACACTCATCTCAAAATTAGCGTTTCAATACTTCAAAAGTTTTTTGCTTATTTTTATAAATTATTTCCTTATTACTTATGTCTTATTTCTATTGATTTATTTTACAACAGAAAGGAGTGCTTCCTTATGCAAACCAATTTCAGCACTGCTGATTTACAAAGCAAGTATTTCAAAGCCCAGGAGCTACACGTGCATACTGTGCTTCACTGAAGGGAGACTACCAGATGAGAGGACACAGTCTCAAGCACATGGTAAGGTTGGACATTAGGAAGAATTTCTTCCCAGAAGGAGTGATTAGACATTGGAATGGGCTGCCCAGGGAGGTGGTGGAGTCTCCATCCCTGGGGGTGTTTAAGGAAAGACAGGACATGACACTTAGTGCCACAATCTGGTTGCAGGGTGGTATTCAGCCATAAGTTGGACTCGACCTCAGAGATCTTTTCCAACTTAATTGATTCTGTGGTTCTGAGACAGAAAGAACACAGACCCCATGCCTGTGCACAGCTCAAAGGAAGCCCACCAGCCAATGTAATGCCTGAGAGGACACATTTGGGTGACCTCAGGCCCTACAGGTCACCCACGCAGGGGTCAGAGCAGTGGGTGAGAGAGAGAAAACAGCCATAGCCAGGGGCACAAAGCACTAGTGCTAAGCTCATTCAAGTCCATGGAATTTCAGGATGAGAAAGAGAACTACAGTGTCCTTCCTACTCCCAGGTACCATCACACACAAGATGCAATGGCCAGCCAGACATGTGTTGGGCCATGGCACAGAGGATAATCAAATCCAAAAGACACAGCACTAAGATGTTCTTCCTTTCCAGTCTTGTGTGCATGGGAGTACGACAAGCAGAGGGCCCCTCCCTGCTCCAGTTAAGCGCTCTCCCAGTGTGGGTCCTTCAAGGAACAGGTTATGAGCCTGAAACTCTCTTAGCCAGGTGCGCCAAGAAAGGAGAAAGCGGGGCTGGTCTGATAGAGAAATCAGAGAATGTCCTGAGCTACAAGGGACAAGGCCTGGCCCTGCACAGGACACTCCAAGAGTCACACCATGTGCCCAGGAACAGTGTCCAAGCACTTCCTGAACTCAGGCTTGGTGCCGTGACCACTTCCCTGGGGAGGCTATTCCAGTGCCCGACCACCTTCTGGGGTAAGAACCTTTGCCTAATACCCAGTCTACACCTCCCCTGACACAGAAAACTTTTGGAATGATGCAGCAAGCATGCGGGAGCCTGCTTTAAGGTCCTGAAAAGTGCTTGACGAGGCCCAGTACATTTCAGTCGGCCCCGGGGAGGAGGGGGGTATCCCGCCGCTCGAGAAGCACGCACGGGGAGCAGCGGCTCCATGGGCGGGACAGAGCGAGCGGGGGAGCAGTGGGAGGGAGGCTGCAGGAGCGGGGAACTCCGGGGGCACAGGGCCGCCGGTAGAGCCGGCTGGGCGCGGGCAAGGAGCCCAAAGGAGCGGGCGATGGGAAGGAGCGGGCGATGGGGAGCCGGAAAGCAGCCGGAAGGCAGCGGGAGCAGCGGCGGCCCCGGCGGGTGAGGGGCGTGAGGCAGGGCCGCGCGGGGGGACCGTTACCTGCGCGCGCCCTCCCTCAGCTCCCCCTCCGGGCCGCGGGCGCCGCCATCTTGGCGTGTGGGAGCCAGGCGCCGCCTCCGCCGTTGGCACCGCCCGGAGGGGCGGGAATTCCGCACAGGGAGGAGCGGGAAAAGCTTCCCCTGTCCCGAGTGTAACGTGGAGGGGTAGAACGATCGGAAAAAAAAAAAAAAATAAAAAATAAAAAAAATCCGTTAACTGGGGTTGAGCTCTGTATAAGATGCACAGAGCCTGTTCAGCCCCGAGAAGAGACGGAGAGAGGGGCCCTCATTAATGTCTATAAATATCAAAAGCACGGGTGCCAAGAGGATGTTTCCAGGCTCTTCTCGGTGGTGCCAAGCAGTAGGACATGAGACGACTGATGTAGGCAGAAACTGATGCACAGGGAGTTCCAGTTGGACATGAGGAAGAACTTTGCTGGGACAGTTTGCGCAGAGAGGCTGTGGAGTCTCCCTCATTTGAGACATTCGGGAAACGTCTGGATGCAGTCCTGTGGATGATCCTGCTTGAGTAAGGAGGTTGCACCAGACCGACTGTGGTCCCCTCCAACCTGACCTTTTCTGTGTGATTAGTATTGCTCCCCTCCACAGCATATACAGATGTGTATGCTGTAAAGTGTACCCTGTAAAGTGACTGTATAGGTTAGGGCTAGATTTCAGTAATTTCAGTAATTTTACTTCTGTTTTTGTTTGTTTGTTTGTGTTTTTTTGGCAGATTCTGAAATAAAGGCAATAGTTTGGGGATTTTTTCGTGATGTCTTTTTGACTAGTCAGAGTAAAAGGCAGAAGTCACAGAAACACAGGATGGGTACCTGGGAGCAGGAAAGGCACTGCAGTTCTTTCTTGTCCTGGAATTCCATGTGTTTGAACGAGCTCAGCTCTAGTGCAGTGGGCCCCTGGCTGTTATATGGTCTAACCTCCCTGCTCCAGTGGGGTCGTCCTAGACAACATGGCACAAGTCAATAATGGCAATCTAGCACAGCATGAGTAATTCTACTTCTGCCTGGAAAGCAACATCTCACCCTGTTGACAACACTGTCAACAAGTTACTGCAAGTAACTTGTAGTAGCCTCCAAGGAACAAGATTTTTTTTTTTCCCCCCTGTGTTTGTGCCCTTTTGCTGCTGGCAACTGTTGATTCTTTCCATTTTTAGACCTTTTTCTTCACTGTTGTGTCTCCAACACAGTTTAAACAGACATGTTCTGTTTATGCAGTGCAATGCCTACAGTAAAGTCAACCTTCTTATGTAACAAAAAAAAAAAAAGTATTTACTGAATAAAAGCTTTCCACTTGGTTGTGTGTACCTGTCAAGTGTACTTAAATTATAACCTTTTCACCACAAAAATGAACAGAGAGCAGCTCTGATGCTGGTAAACTAGTATAGATTCCCCATGACTCTATGCATAATTTTATTTTGCTTTCCAGTTGATCCCCCTGTCAGCAAGTGATGGCAATTTGGCTTTAACAGGTCTTCCACCCCAGATTTCTCCCTGAGCTTCTGTGTAAGTTCCTGGACTGAGGAAGGATGAAGCATTTTGTTGTGTGTGGGAACAGGCAGTGCAGCTCCTGGCTGAGTCCCTTCCCCAGGATAAATGAGAGCTCAGGACCAGCTAGGACATATTTTCAGCTTACAGGATGATTTCCCTTCATACTGGCCTTAACCTCTGCACTCTCCTGATTCACATGTGAGTGAATGGATGAAAATTATCTCAGAGAGGTTAGCAGACTGAGTAATACCACAGAAAAAAGCCAGTATAAGATCTTGGGGCTTTGGTGTGCTTTTGGCTGTCCTCTTGACAACCCAGGACAATTATTCATTGCCATTTCTAGGCACTGCTGACATGGGGTCTTGGCAGTGTTTTTGAAATGGTGCTGCCAAACAGTCAGTGCTTAATAGGTAAGTAACTCCTACCATAAATAAGGCAATAAAAAAGCCCAAATACCAAATAACAGTGTATGTCTCGATTGGTTTTGGCCTTCATGAATTATCATACTATGCAGAATACCTTTGCTCTTCTTTCCTTCTCAGAATGTTTCTGGTTGGTCTTGGCTTTTCTCACGTTATTACAGTTTCTGTTTACAGAAAACTTATGTCTTGTCTAGCTTCCTTTGATACTGGCTGCCTTCCTCACTATTAGAATCCAGATTGTGCAATAAGCTCCAATAAAATCAACACAAAATGTCACAAATGAAAATTTCAGTATATTCTCAGAGTAGGTTCTCAGTAGTATCTTAACAGAAGCCACCTTTTACATGTTCTAAGTAACACAGAATTCAAACGTGTGTCAAACCTGCTTGACTTGTTTTTGTTAGCAGCTAATAGAAGTCATACCAGTAAAGTCCTTCCAGAAGAAAATAAGACTATATTGTATGATTTGGGGTTTTATTTTTCTCCATTTTATTTTTTTTAAATAGCATCTGCAAAATGGCACCTATAGCCAAGACTTGGTACAATACTTGCCATTTCATCAGAATTCCAGGATGGATTTGAGTTCAATCAAACCCAGTTTGGGTTGTTAGTTAATATGGTAAACAGAGAAGAGCTAGAGGCTCTACATGGGTCCAAACCTCAGTGAGTATTCCTCAGGTGTGGCAGGTCTACTTTTGTGTATAGCATACATCTAACTTTCTAGGAAGCGTTTAAGATTGTGATTTAATATTAATCTAAACAGATTATCCTCAGCTTTGAGCAAATCAAATACATAAGTAGATTGTCAGGATGAGAAAGCAATGTTTTAGTGAAATGAATGGATTAAAAAGATAAAACAAAGGTCTAAATGCTCAATCAGCTATAATCTTGATGGCAGAGCATGAGAAATATAGGTCAATATGTTTAATGTTAGATGCTTCAACAGTCCAGAAATTGAAATGTATTTTAAAAATTGTAATTCTGAGTTTGAGGCCATGATTTGACTTCCAAAATGTTTTCAAGACAACATAAGATAACCCTCTCATTATTTTGCTACTTTTTCTTGCTCTGAGCTCTGTGATGTTTTCCTCAGTTGAGGTGAAGAGCACTACACACACAAGGAGATTTTCATTTGCAAGCAAGGGGATGGTCAGCTGCTTCACATCAGGTCCCTTCCCTTTGGCAGTGGGAACCTCGCAGGTTCCTGAGCAGGATCCTGTAGCAATCATGAATCATAGCTGTGAGCTACACAGCACACCATATAAATTAAAATGAAACCCAACAGTACCCTGATAGCCCAGGCAAGGGTTGGAGACACCATCCACTCACCTGTCTCTCTTTATTGTACTGAAACCCATGCAGAGTGCAGAGAGGAAGAAGAGACACAAGCCCTAAAACAGCTCAGATTTTTCCAAACAGGGTACCTAACCCACTCTCCCATGATCTCCACCTTCCCCACCTGCAGTTTTGCTTTCTAACCTGGTCTGTTTTCTCAGTCTCATTTCATTATGGGAAATTAATGATATAGAAATAGTTGTATTTGCTTTTAATAATCATAAACTATTTTCCATCAGGCTAATAGTCCCCTGGTTTCTTTTTTTTAAGATTTTGCACTAATGTGTTAAGCATTTCTGTTAGTCCACATAAAGCCTGGAGCTACTTGGGTAATTAGATAATTCATTAGTTCCTGTATGGGAAATGTGCAGAAGTGCCCCAGTTGTCTGTCACTTAAATAGACATGGTTTCCAGATTTCCGTACAAGTATCATTTTGCTTTGGCTGATAGTTACCAGAATT
This sequence comes from Cyanistes caeruleus, assembly GCF_971803275.1. Lineage (NCBI taxonomy): Eukaryota > Metazoa > Chordata > Aves > Passeriformes > Paridae > Cyanistes > Cyanistes caeruleus. Next base: position 107,298,380 of record NC_141701.1, read on the forward strand.
GATGTTTGTGCTTCCTGGAATTGTTTTTTAGCTCCTACATCAACAACATGACTAGTATTTTTTCAGCCTCCTACAAAAAGGATTAAAACCGAGCATTTGGAATGCAAAATAATTTTTATGACCTATTTCAAATCCCAGCCCCATTTAATGTAATTAAAGAATTTGTTTGATTATTTTTTTCCATCCAACTCCTTGAATGTGGCTTTTGTTACTGAGTTTCATATTGCTGTTGTTTACATATACGTATATTTAATGGTTTTGCTCTAAAACACAAGGTCAGATAAAAAATGCAGGTGATTAGATCAGGGGTGTGGAGACTATCACTTGAGAAAGCAAAAAACAAGAAATTCATGGAGTAAAATTAAGAAAAATCCTTTCAAACCCTATCTATTCTCTGAGCCTAGATCTCAAAGGAAAGAATTCTGAGTGAGACCAAAAAGGTCAGTAGAAGCTTCACTTTTGAAATGGATTTTATTTTAAAAGCACTCAAGTATAGTGGTAGTGGAAGAATAAATGCTTGAAAGAGGTAGAAGAAGCAGAGATATACTTTTGGGATAGAAAGGAATTGATTTGGGCAAGACTGGTTACATTACTGGGATGGAGCTTAGCCTTTAAACTGTGAGTTTTGGTAACTCATAACTTGTATACAGGTATTACTGTTTGATGCCCACTTTAGCTGGGAACTGACCTTGGTGACAGGGGAGGTTCTTGTCATCCAAACCAATACAAGATTTGTCATTTCTTGGTTTGTCAAAATGAAGAACTCATGCAATGCATCAGGGGAAGAAGAGATGAGCTACATAAGAAGTCAAAAACGTGCCTGCCCCATCCAATGCCCGATGACCAGGATGGCCCTGTCTGGTTGTAAAATAGCTGTGCCTGTCCCCGTGCCACTCATTAAAATGCTGAATGTTACAGAAGAATTTTGAAAACATTCAAACATCCAAACTTGGTGGAATCATATTTACCGGCATTGTTTTAGTGGGCTGATGTTGGTACCCTGAGCCTGGAGCTGGGACATGGGGCTGAGCAATTTTTAAGACCTAGGTGAGCCTTACTCTGGGGGGGTTTAATGCACAACACGCTTGTATTGTGTTATTTACAGAAGGGTGCATTTAACCCAAAACGCACATCCTCCATGTTCCACGCGGAGGCGTTAGACCAGTGGCAGTCAGCAGCTTCTTACTGATTCAGACTAAAAGCGTGTGTGTAGGTGTGTGCATGTGGGTGGGGAGAAGTTATCAGAATCAATGCACCTTTACTTTTTTGCCTTTCATCGCCAGCTCGATTTTCAAACAAAGTAATTGGTACTGTATTTTCGTTTTGGCCATCTCCTAATGCACTAACACAATTTTGCTGTTGGTTTTGAATTGGTTATATGCAGTGGCAAGCCAAGCTACCCCTTTGCAGCATTCAAAGCTACACATTTCTTGCTTTTAATCTGAAAAGAATTTTTTTGTAAGACTGTTTAAAACTTTGAATTTACAGTCATTTACAGGGAATAAGAGCTCAGTCCTCATGAGCTGCTGGGCTCTGGTCACAGTGACACCATATTGTCATTAAACTATCTACAACGCAGGGACCATCTGGGAATATCGTGTCTCCTTATTACAGTTAGGAATGCAAGTTTTGGAGACCTGGCTTTTAATTCTTCTGTCCTTCTTTAAGTGAGTCATTTCAGATAGTAAGTCAGTTGTATGCTGAGAGGCGGGTGATTCCAGCTGCTCAAAGCCCTTAGCAAAGGCTGCCACATTGCTGAGGTACATATCCTCTACACATATGTGCAGGAGAGGATCATCCATCTGGACAGCCACCTTATGGAGAGGCACTGCACCTCTCTTCATCCACCTCCTCTCACAATGAATTTTTGTATTACAAAAGTGTGTGCTACCATGTCAGACAAGAAGGAGTAACAAGACAGGCACTTTTTAATTAAACACTTTTCATGTGTTGACCTTTCTTTCATTAAGAACCAGGCCCCCATATTTAAAACAGATGGCAAATGGACATTTTCTGTTCACTGTGACTATTAAAATAGCTTTTTACACTAATGGACAAACTTCATCATTGCAATTATCCAACAACTAGATTGCACTTGAACTTTGTAATGATATCAGCAGGAAACAGTTTGAGTGCCGGGTAAAACCATCCTGCACACTGGGCTTGTCTCGGTGGCTGTCAGCTGGCGCCAGAAGGAGAAGTGGAAAAGGAGGAAAACATCTGCATATTTAAAATATCTTAAAAATAATGAGTATTAATTAATCCTTATTGTATGGACAAGTGAAAATGGTAATATTTCCTTAAAAGTTCAGTGAAGCTTGGAAGTTGTAGTGTACAAATATTTACATGTATGTGTATGGGTTGTCCATGTGTGTATGTAATGCATAACACTCATATGCACATACACATACGTAAACTCGTGTTTTCTATCTATATGCTTATGAACATGCCCCAGATGGAAGTGGATTTGATCTCCCTCGATTTTTTTTTCTGTATTTCTACATATGGTAAAATCACCAAAGGAGAAGGAATGACTAAATTATTATTTCTAGTTAAGCATAAAACAAGATGAAAGTGGCCTGGGTTTACATAGAGGGGACATGGTGCCAGAATAACCTGATAGCTTAACCCTTAAATGAGATAATGGATTTTCCAAAATAAAAGATATGGTGAATCTCATTTGTACCTTAGCAAAGTAGTTGATACACTCCTATATGGGAAAATATTAATGGAGCAAAAGAAGACAGGGGTTAACAGATGGAATGAAAGGTGGGGAAGAACTGACCAATGGGAAAGGGCAGAGGAAGAGGAAAAAAAGAGAGTCAAGAAGCAAGCTACAATGAGTTCCTTAAGGGTAAATTTTAGGACCAGCGCTGGTAATATTTTCATTAAGTACATTAGCAGATGAAGTTAGCAGGCTCTTTAAAGATGAAGGGGCATAGATAACATGTAAGACTTATCATTTATTAAAACCTTTCCGATTCTGAAAGATAAGTGGAAGAGATGTTTGATTGGAACAGAATTTCAGTGTGTGGACTTCAGGCTTAATGAGGAATTTCTCTAAGGAACACAAGAGATGACTCAGGTGGAGAGAACTCTGGGTGTCAGAGATGATCAGAGTGACTGTGAATCAACTATGGGATGAACCCATGAACAAGGTGTTTGTGGCCGTAGCATACATTAGACAAGGTATTTCTAGCAGAAAGTGAAAACTTCATTATAGAAGGCATGGGTGAATGCACATCTGCAACACAACTGCTGCCACATTTCTCTGAAAAAGATTAATTAATCTGCAACAAGTGCACAGGTGTCATAAAGCATGTCATAAGAGAGATGGCATGAAATACTGCTTAGCCTAAAAAACAAAGGCTATGGTAACATACTGAATTCTTTCTAAGAATATATTAGATAGCCTAGTACCAGCAACAGAGAAGATATTATTTTTCCTATTTAAGGAAAAGAATAAAAAACCCACAAGTAACCATATCGCATTTAGACTGGATAGTAAGAGCAGGTTCTCGTTACTGGATCACCGAGGTCCTCTAACAACCTTCTAGAGGAGTGGAAACTGCTTCCTGCCTCAAATAACTCCAGCAAGTTTTAGGACAAAATTCAGCCCATTAACATCACAATCTCTGTAGAAAGCCAGGGCCTGGTCTAGGTTTGGCAATGAGGGTGGCCTCTGGAAATACTATAACTGATCATCCAAGTCCTTATTTCCCTGGAAAAATCGTAAATTACTTTGGCAAATAACATTTAAACAGGAGCCTTGCTTGCTAGGATTTAGCCTGGAATCACAAAGTAAGGCAGATACAGCCATGCTATCTATCCTGCAATACAGTGGGAATTCTGAATATCTCACAGATATGTAATGCAAAGTTGGCATTTCTGTAAATCACTTTCTGCAACCCCTTCAAAACTTGTTATGCTTTTATAAAAATGAAGATTTACATTCCAACAGGGAGAAGGTTCTTCTGCACATTTTTCAGCAAAACTGCCAGCATGGCTTGCAGGCATACCAGATGTACCGGATAAGCTCGCTCAGCGTTTCTTTTTCCCATTGAAATGACTTGCTAGAGACAGGCAGGAGGGGATGTTCCATGCCTTCCTGTTCTAAAAAGAAAATTCAAGCAAAAGACATGCAATTTCAGCACAGGATATACCTTGATTCATACTTTATTGATGAAAGAAAATAACTTGTTTACTCAAGAATGAGCTAAGCCTGGGAATGATGGTTATGGTTGGTGACTCAATGCTGTTCCTTATTACCATTTTTTTACAATCGAGCCATGGTATCTCCTTGCAGTCAGGGTGATAAAGTAGGTAGTGCTTCAGGGTATATGTTGTTTTCTTGTGCTAGGACATTGTGCCCTTTTTATACCTAAGGTAGCCAAATTTTGTGTGTCACTGTCCCAGGCCAGTGAGGAGCCACGTGTGGGAATCCTACTTTGGGCTCTCTGGAGCCCACTCTGGGCATGGGGATGGGGACAGTTTTCACCAGGGCCTGTTTTAGCTGAGGAAGGTTTTACACAAAGGGAAGAATTTCATCCAGTGGCAACACAGTGTACCTAAGTCAGACCCTGCTCTTTCTATTGACTACATAAAGAGACCAAGGAGGGAACTGACCTCCCAAGGGCAGCTTTTGTCAACCTCAGTCACTTGTACCCTCTGGCCATCATGAACTGTTGTGAAGATGTGAAAGCTGCAGGACATCTTGGCACTTTAAAATTAATATTTTATGTTCATTTACCAATCTGGTGCTTCTTATGATGCATGGACCGACCGAAAAGCCAACAATGCATGAGAAATTTCATGAAAGATTGAGTCCGATGTTTTGTCCCGACCTGGCTGCTGATCTGGGAATGGTGAAGGCTGTTGAGCTGGAGAAGCCCAAGCAGAAGCAGCAAAAGAGTAACTAGATACTGGACCGAGCAAACCACTTCATCAGGGATGATGCACATGGGGACTGCTTGCTCACAGTGCAGCAGAAAGTGTTGCTGCTTTAGGACATTACATGTATTACACCTGGGAGAGTTATGATGTTATTATGGTCCCCTGCTGTCTCATGCAATTGCAGATACCTTATATTCTTCATTAGCACTATTTGCATCTTGGAGTCCAATTAAAGGAATTTTTAATTTAATTTCCTTTGGAAAGGAAGCAAAACAGGATCGGTAATGCATTGTGGATGCTGTTTGATGTCTGGCGATCTTTCCTAATGATCATCTACTATGATTTAACTTCATTTTTTTCTATTTTTAAATTTTTTTTAATAACTTTTATTAATTTATTATGTGAGTATCAACAGATATATTTAATGCCATGTAAACTACACAGATATTATATAGAATAGTCTTGATTGATAGCTATGATGCTATCATATATGCTATTCAAATCCATTGGTACTAGATAGAAATCCTCTTGCTTCTAAATGATTAGATAACGAATAGGACTTTTGAATGCTCTGGACTGTAATTCCAAAATACCAATTAACACCTCCTTTCCGGATTTGATGTTATGAAACCTATCACTCATTTTCTCTTTGTAGTTGAAATTACAGGAAAAGATGTCACAAAATCCAAATAAGAAAGTGGAGAGTGTATTGCTTCTTAATAGAAGATGTTTGAGATTTGTATGGTATAGCTAAAATTAGAAAATATATTTTAAATGTTAAGTAGTACTATTTCAACAATATAAGACTTTTTAAATGAGTGCTGCTTTTCTTTTAACGGTTGAGGGTGTGTCTTTGGAGAGTATGGCTCATTAAAGATTCCATTGCCATAAATAAACTCAACCATACCAAGTTTAATTCTGAAATGCAAGGAAATTTTCACTTCTAGTTATGCAGACCCAGAGGGATACTGTGGTTGCCCGTTTGTGTTTCCTGTCATTGTGGTATACATGACAAGTACAGGGCTGCTTCAGTAGTTTCATTCCACTTTTTTTAAAATTTCTTTTTTAATTTTTTTTTTTTTTTTTGTTCAGCTTGAACTTGTGAAGAAGACTTTCATGAAGCAAACAAAATACCAAAAGATCGTATTCAGGTAGTTTGTCTATTACTCATACAGTCAGATTGATTCCTGCTTTTGATTTTTACTTCTAAAGGTGTTTTGGATGTAATTTTTTCTTGTTAACATTCACAAGTCTAAGCAGAGCATGTAATGTTCGCAGTTTTTACAAATGTTTTGCAAACCAAATACTTAAACTGCTAACCTTATGTTAATTTAAATATTGTTTTCTATTCTTTAACATTCAAAATACCACTAGAGGAGTTAAGACTAAAAGATGGCTTGACAACTAGGATCACCAGCCCACATTAGCACTGCTTTTATATGAACATAATGCTAAGATTTCTTAAGGCCTGTCCAGGATATTTAGTGCCTGTTCTATATTAGAGTGTTTTGCTGTATCTGTATTAAAAGCAGCCCATTGTTTATATAAAGAGTGACAGAAGAATTGAGGAATACATCTTACTCTTTCAGGTTTCCATTGAAGTACTTCTCCCTTCTATCCTGAACCGAGGGTTTATACTCAAACCTGTACTTGCCTGCTTGAGGCTGAGTTGTTAATCCAACACAGGGCACTTCCCACAGGACACTGTGAACAATCATTCAGCAGAAGTTTCTGCACTGCAGGACAAGGTGTGCCTGACAGCATGCTGTCCTGGTAGAGGTCTACCAAGTGACTGTACTAAAGCTAATTCACAGGCTGGAAGTTGGATGATAGCTCTCTTTATTGATCTGAGCTCTGACAAAACTGGAGAAGAACAACTGGAAAGCAAAATTTACATGCCAACAATTTTCCAAATATCTGGAAAGCATAATGGAGAATTAGGTAGGTAAGAAGATGCCTATGAAATCTGCCTTTAGATGTGCCATCAGAGAAAAGAAAATAATTAAGTTTTTGATAAAAATTTAGAAACTCTAAAATGGTCTGTAGTGCATATTCAAAATGCACTGGGGCAGTGCTACGGCTCAGTGTCTTGTGAAGTACCAGCTGCAAACAGAATGCTTTATGTTCCCTGGGAAAGCCAGCAGTCTTGGCTTTCTAATGATATAAAGCAATTCATTCCTGCCTTAATGCCTCCAAGGGTTCCAAATCTTGAGACAGATTCTGTTTCAATGCTCATAGGCTTGCTGTTTGGAGGTTGCAGGCAAATGTAGTTTTTGTAGATTAAATTCATGTTTTAGGAAAGAAAGTGAAACCTTTGTCTAGCATGCTGTTTAGTGTTTTAAAATTGTAGATACTCTTTGTAAAATGTTGGTGTGAGAAGGCACCATGTGGTGTGTACTTGGTGCTTGTTTTCTCAGAAGTCAGGAGGCCAAAGGTGCCTGATAAATGGAGCTTATTGGACATTTAGCTGTTTGGCTAATTACCTACTTTCTGAACAGAGTGTAACTGAGAATGCTTTTTGTCCCAGTCTCCTGGATACCACATGGTTAAAACTGACCACCAGCCTTTGTGAACCATTAGTCTTGAAATTTTTATTGTGGAGGATGTTGGCTTCTTCATCACTTCTACATCGCTACATTTTGTTTCGCTGTTTCCACCCCAAAATCTGGGCACAGCATCTGATTTTGTTGACAAAGAATTGAGTAATTATGCAATAGTCCAGGGTTTTTTCCTGATCTCAAAGATTAAGAATCAAGTAAGAAGTAAAGGGCTTTTTGTAAATTAGACCTTTATTTAGATACTGAGAAGGGGTAGCACAGTGCATCATGCCTTGAAAAGCATAGGCCCTTTCCACAACCCTGGCAGTAATCTATAGAATGATGTCACAATAGTTAATTTTTGGTTTTCAAATACTTCCCTCTTATCTCATTTTTAAGAAGTTCCCCATGTAGTCTCTATAACTTAACAAGGAGTGAACTACTCTAAACATCAGTTTCCTTGAGTCCACAAGAAGACATGAATGCCTTTACCAGCCAGGGATTTGCCAAAGCACTCTAGACTTTGTAAAAACAGTTTTTATTAGTAATTGGCTGGACACCGTATGTGCAGAAAGGGGAAAAGGAAAGATTCTCAGACATGACAGGATTTTCTTTATGGATTGATCTTTGTTTTTATTACCTGTAGGAACTAGTGAACAAATCAAAATGCCAGCCAACCTCTTCCAGAAATCTGGGTTCTCAGGAAGATTAGTGTGTAATAATAGTTTTTTTGCCCAAATAGGTAGCTTTTCCTACCCCATTGTATCCTACAGTTCCTCATCTCCTTATTGAGCTGCTGCAGGTAAAACCTTTCTACTTCCTCTTAAATAATTTTGATGACTTGCTCCTTTTGATGTTTGTGATTAAAAAATACAATAGGAAGATGACGCCTTACAGCAGGAGAGGCTCCCACCTGAGTTCTCTTCTGTAGCTGTAAACAAGCAGCGATGGTTTCTACCACAGAGGAAAGTGAGGCAGACCAAAAGAAACAGTGGTAACAATTCTCCACTAGCAAATCTGGAACTACAAGAGAAAGGATTTACAAGGTTTTTGGAAAGGAGATAAGTAGCAGACCTCAGAACTGAACCCAGATATCCTGACATCCAGCTCTGGCTATAAGTGAACAGGCACCTGCATTGTTTCTTTGTGATTGCCAACACAGGGGTATAAATCCAAGCAAGCAGTGCTGAGCTTTTTCAGCTCCCACCAAAGTAGGTAGGGCTCAGAGGTGCTAAGGCCCTGGCTGCCCTCAGCAGGAAGATGGCATTGGACCTGCTATAGGCCAGTGTTGGTTCAACCCCTGCCATCCCCAGGCTCTGCTACCTGCCTGCGTCAGCCACCTCCTTCTATTTCTCACATGCCTCTAATCCACCAAACACACACGTGGGAGTATCTAAATTAAAAATAGAAACCCAGTAAAAAAAAATGCAGTGCAGTTGGAGAGCTGATTTGCAGATGAATTATTCATCCCCACATATCCCTCTCATCCCAGGATGATAGTACTGGAGATGCGCAGGTGCAGCCTGGCTCAGGGATTGGTCATGCAAGGGAGAGACAACTTTGTGGGTGTCTGTCCCCTCTCAGCAAGCTAAGCCTCCCACTTTTCAGCTCCTCTCTCTTTTTATACCAACTGTGTCATGAAAACACCTTAAACCACCACATCTCTCCCTTCTATGTCATTCCGTTTGCTTATTACTTACTACCCAATAACCAGATTAATGCAGCTTGGCTCTCTCCAACCCAAAGAATTGAGTTAGTCCAACCTTTTAAAAGGTTATTGGAATGTTCTGTTCCATCAACACCAAACTTTAGTAGAGAAATACATAAAAAAGCTGCTTCTGTGCTTTTATTGGCCAGACCTGAGCTGGGGTGCTTTGGTGGGTTGCCAGCTTGCGAAATTGCAATTTGCGAGAGACCTCGAGTAATTTTCCCCATGTATCTGCAGGGGTGACCTTTGGTTTTAATCAGTGCTCTGATAGTTGTGATTGCAGTGTATGATGTAGAAAAAAATCTGGCAGTTAATTGTCACTTTTTTTTAAAAAGAATTTTTGTAAATAACATTTTTATTTCCACTGGGAATCATTCAATTATCAGAGCAATCATAAAAACCTCAGAAGCCAGAAGACTCTGTGACATGAAAGAAAGGCACAAAAACCCCCTGGACTTAATTTCAAAGTAGTTTTCATGGTTCCTGGCTGGCATCCTGCTTCCCATGCTTGGTGTGGTATATTTGGCATGACTTTCCTCACCACCATATTCCTGGGCAGGAGCCTTGCAGGACCCCCATCACGCATCCTCCCTGAGGATCATGCCCTGCTGTTTAACTCATGGGCACATGAAAGCTGAATGACATAGTAATTAGGAAAAAAAACCCAATGTATTTGGTATTGCCTCTTTGCTTCCAGCAGACAAAGCCTCCCATTTCAACTGTCAATGTAAGCAAGATGTTTGTGTTGCATAAAACAGAGCTTAGTCCTAGATTATTCTGGGCAACGTCTTTTATGTTTTCCTTCTTCTCTCCATTGGCTCTCCTTTCTGTGGGGTCCCAGCCCCAATTTTTCTCTTCCATGGTTTCTGTAGGATGGCTACATGAATGTGATACTCCCCATCTCATTCCTACAACCTGCTGTCATATGCCACCAACTCATACCCAATCCAATAGTCATGGCTGCTATGGAGGTTTGTTGGTGTCTAAGGAGGCTAACCTTCCCCCACAAAACTGCAATTACTTCATTCTGAATTACAGCAAATTCCAAGAAACACCTTATGAAGACGTGAGTCCATGTAAGGATGGTTTCACCTCACTCTGCTGCAGCAGGCATTCAAAAGGGAAGACAAGTGATGACTTCAGTAGCACCTAACCCTCTCCTGTGATCCAAATATCTTTTCAGCTTCCACCTCAGCCAGAGACATGGGTGGAGCAGGAGACAGAGATTTGCTTTGGATGTTAGCCAAAGTAACCATGGGACTGAAGTGACCAAGAGAAATGGGTAAACAGCAGCCGCAAGTCAACGTCTGCCCAAGGAAGCACTTAGTCCTTTGGACAGAAATGCTACAATCTCTCAAGTTTCTAACCCACTTCTGCAGTTCAGTGATACAGGAGACTGTGCTAGACATCAATCTGGGCACTTGCCTCAGGCCTTCTGCTTTGCTTTCGTCTACTGGTTGGCACTCACTAGCATCTTCCCTTCACTGCAGGGAGATTATTCCCAGTGGGAACTGCAGGGAATGGGTCTGCTTCTCATGCATAACCACATCCTTTTCTGGGATGTGAATGCCTAGGGTCATGCACTTCCAACGTATGGCCAGAAAGAAGCCCTCCAGTTTTCACATCTCTCCATGGCTTTTGCTAAATTTTGTATCACCTTGTCTTTAGCTGATAAATCTCAGCTGAAAAGCAGCTGCTCACTAACCACTGTAAAGGGGCCAATTTCTCCAAAAAGGGCCATTCAGCAGCAGTGTTGCTACTTTCTGTGTTCATGCATATCCTCCATATCCTTATTTTTTGCAGCTAAACTTTAGTTTTGTGTGAAGATTTGGTGAGCACTGAAAAATAAAGCAGGCTGGAGAGAGAAGAGCACCACAGAATGCTATTCGTGTGATGTCAAAAGAGCACCAGATTTTTCTGTTATCTCTGATAAAATGCTGAAGGGCAAGGTGAGAAAATGGAGATTTATTATCACTGATCATAGTTCTTCTTTCACTGGACTCACAAAACAGCAGGAAGTAGTGAAAAGAGAATTTTGAGTGGCTTTCAGCTGTATATTTAAGTGTGAATCATCATCTATTGCAAAGTCATTTTTTTATGTAGTTGAATTTTCATGAAGGAATATATGAACTTTGGCTACAACAGATGTCATCTTGAAGGGGTTTTTTTGCTTTTAATATCTGACTGTAGCCCCAGTATAATAGGCAATGTTGGGCTTTCATCTTTCACCACTACTAGCTATAAAATCCAGAGGAGATGATCATTAGCATGAATGACTTAAGAGATGTACAGCACTCAGTGAATCAGGAAACAGACCAAGAATTAATTGTTGAAGAAATTAAAAAATAATTCAAGGACATTTGAGAATATTGCAGTCTGTCCAGACTCCAAAGAGCCAGTGCACAGTGAAGATGGCTATGGTAATATATTCCCCTCTGGCTTCCCTGAAGGGATACAGGGGGAATTTTCTGGGAATACAGCGGCCAGTAGGAACATGGCTGGATCTGCAAAGGAAGTTCTGGAAACATGCTGCAACACGAGTGTGGAGGGTGAGTTTGGATGGTGGGAGCTTCCAGCACCAGGCTTGAATTTTCATAGGAGAAGTAGTCACTCACTGAGCTGAAAATGGCCAAGGTGGTTGCCAGAGAGCGGGGCAAGAGCTGGCCAGAGTACAGGTTGCTGGAGGCACCTTTTTACAAGCTGCTGAGGAGGTGGCTTCAGTTTTCACAGCCCACCAGTATGGGTTGAACCACATGCAACAAGGTGGTGGACTATTGGATGTGTATGCTTGGAGATGAGTGAAATGCTGAAGAGGCTGTGCTCTGTGGCAGCATCCTCAGCCAGAGCCCAACACTTAGAGCTACAGCTGAAACAGAGCCTTTTAGTAGTTCCCTGCGTGATTGCTCTACTGAGCTTTCCTTCAAAATATTTAAATCTCTCCTGAACAACTGTCTTGGTGGCAAAGCCTAACCCCTGCCACATTTTAAGGATGCTGGGAGTTCTTTGTTGCTATTATTATTCACCCTGCCCTTTATGCAATGCCAACATCACTGCTGATTTATCTGCTGTATTCAGAGCCTTCTCCAAGACCTCATTTTCCCTGTGAGAATATTTCTTACTGATTTACATGGGCTGTAGTGAATCAGGCCATTAGGGACAGGAATGGCAGCACAACTGGCCTCAAGCTGCAGGTTGCATAGCAAGCTGTACAGTGAAATATTAATGAAAGAGCTGCCCCAGAACTCTGTTTTTTGGGGGGATGAAGAACAGGTTCAGCCAGTGCAGAGTGTTTATGTCTTCTCCCAGAGTAATTGCTGGGCTCAAGAGGCCAGTATTTCTCAGCACTTTCTTTGATTAGATATTTTATTTGTAAAGAAATTATTTTTGAAAATAAATCATTGTTCTCTTCTGCTAATTTCCCACAAATTTCTCCCAACTCTCTCCTGTACTGTGTCATGTATGTGCCCTCCAGATTACATTCTCCTGGTAAGTTCCTGTTGATGTCATATCACTGCGGGACAGTGCTCCTTGAATGGCTCCACTGTGGCCTGTGCTCAGCAGACTCCCCTGAGCTTGCTCCGAGTCCTGGCCTGAAAAATAGCTCTAGTAGGTGTATATGTATAAGAATGACAATCTGGAAGATGAAAATGGAGTCAGCTGGTATCTGTCCTGCTCTCAAAAAGCAGGGCAGTGCTTTACATTGTGTTCTCCCATTAGCTAAGACAAGAGGATTGTTTTTCTTCCATGTATTTTGTGTAGCACAAGCCTCCAGAAATATCACTCTGACCGCTGACTGAGGGTGGACAATGGACTGCCCTTAAGCTTTTGTCAATAGTACAGGGAGATGTATGGGTATGGGAAGATGTTTTCTCTGTTTTCAGTGCCAGTATTTATTAATTCTCTGATCTAGAAGTACAAATTGCCAGATGTTAAGTGGTGCCCCATTAAAATGCCATAATTTTTAGAGAAAAGGTTGGCCCTGCCTTAAAATGAAACAAGAACCTTAAAACACCTCTCTGGTTGTTTCCTTCAGACCAGCCAGATACTGGACATTTCTGCAAAAAAAGGCTTTCATTCATTTGTCACACTAAGACTTATGACTCAATCAGTAGAATTAGGGCATTAAGTGTTGGACTGTTTGCTTACCATTTTCACAAACTATAAGTAGTTGAATTTTTTCTTGCCTTTATAAGAGATTTCATCTCTAGTTCCACCCCCAGCTTCCTGGCCACAGAATTCTTGCCCTCTCAGTTGCGCCAGCACTGAAACAGTGATCTTTTTGTGGCCTGTCTCTGACAGAGGGGACAAAATTCTCCTCCCTTTGTGGGTTTGTGGGAAAGGATGATAATTGGCAGTTACTGTTTGTGCCTAATGCATTACTACCCAAGCAGTATTTACAAAGGTAACAAACTCGTCTGAAGCTAAAGCAAGGATGCAGCTAGGAGTGACTAAAGCTCTGTCATTAGAGCAAGTATATTAAGGAGTTGATGTCAGTTTATATGTTTCTTGGTGGCACAAAAAACCCTAGTGCTAAGAGAGAAACCAGAAGAGCCATGTATTACTTTACTGATTATAATCTCTGGTTTACTCCCTTGGTTAGCGGTTTGTCATAGAAGATCTGTGCCTGCTTCAGGGGCACATGTGAATGCTTCAGTGCCTGCCCAGGTTGTTCCTGTGGGATAAGGGAACTGTCTGATCCTGACCTTTAATCTGACCCATGCTGGCTTGCCCTTCCCATTTTAGTAGATTGAGCGTGTGTGCCCTTCCCTGGCCCCTTGCAATTGCGGGTTCTCTCTACCATGTGAACAAAGGGGAGGTTCACACTCCAGTGCAGGTGAATGGAGCTGGAACCTTGGCTGAAGACCCTCAAGGAGACATTTGAGAATCGGCAGCCGGTGGTCCCAGCCAATGGTCTGAGCACTGCTGTGGAACTGAAGTTCAAAAGTTGCATTTAGGTTGGGAGTGGAACCCCATCCTTCTTCATGCCCATGCTACTTGTCTTACAGATAGTCACTGATGTGCGTTATTTTCTGCTTTTAACTAGAAGATTAGTTTTAGATCTACATGTCACTCTCCTGTTTCACTTCTAAGATACAGTACTTATTTTTAAAATAAATTACTCACAAACAGCAGGTTTTCCTGGCCATATCCGCTGATAGAAATGTCTGTATTGCAGATGGCAGCATGTCTAATCCTCATGAGACAAATTTCCTGGAACTGAACAGAAGACAAAGTGTGAATATCATAGTTTCGAATAACTCTGCCTCTTCAGTAGAAAATCAGTCAGCAATACAAAACAATTATTTAAGAAAGCAATGTTGTCTTGGGCATCCATCTTAAGTTGCATATAAACAGTTCAATCTTTCTCAACTTAGTTGTAGCTGGCAGAAGCAAAATTGGATAATGAAAACATTGTTTCAAAATGGAAATTAATGAATGAGTTTCTTACTAATCAGAGGGATGTTTCTTTGCTGGCACAGATAGACACCCTCTGGTTTATTTTCCTTCTTGAATGACTATAATGAGACAAAATAAAAGCTTTTACTTCTTAGAGAAATAATAGCTCAGAACTACCTTGCAAGCCAGCAGAAGAAGAACAGGGTCTTGAAGGGCCTTCTGTCACCTTTGTCCTTGGTAAAGCTGAGTGAAGTGGCTACAAACTTTCAGAGATGGGCAATCAAACAACCAGAGGGGCACCACAGCTCTAACTGGATGTGCTTATGGTGAAAGGCTATGCTTGATGAAGAAGTCTTTCAGATTAATCTTTGCTACACAAGTTTATTGTAGAAAAAGAATGGTGTAAACAACTTGAGGAAAAAAGAGAGAAGCAGGTAAATAAAATGGAGGTTTTTAATATCCTAAGCTATCAGGACTACAATGCTGATGTAAAAGGCTTTCACTTTTATGTTTTAATATTCCTGGATAACCACAAACTTGTGAAGAGTGGGAACCAAGAGTACCCAAGCATGAGCAGTGCAGCTGAAAATAAAGTATTAACCCAGGTGATGTATTTCAGAGTGATCTGCTTTTCAGAGGAAGGTATGTGGGGGGAATTTACTAATCTAACAGAAAAGGGAAAATTATTAAATTATGTCTGAGGAAGATATTCTTCATATCTCTAAAGAGACTTAATCCCAAGGTGATTCAAGAATAATAGACAAAGCCCAGGAGCAAGAATAATAAAACTCAATATTTTTTTTTGCTTGTCTTCTTTTTTTCTTCTTCATTTACCCTTCCCACCTTCACTCACTGTTTAAGTCTATAGAAAAATAATCTGCATACAGAGGGAAGGTCAAGATGAGACAGAACTCTGTCAGTAGGCACTGAGATCTTTTCCCTTACAGAGCTCAGCACAGGGTGATGGAAGGAAAACTTCTTTTCCTGTCTCCATTTCAGCAGGTTGGGCATTCTCCCTTTAATCCAACGTTCAATTAGTGGAAGGGGCCTGTGACACTTACTTCTTAGTTGTTCTCCTCTGTATCCTTTCCCATCCTGGAAAGCAAGATGTGTTTGGGATACCACAGGTGAGCAGAGCCACTCCCAGCATGAGCACGATAAATATAAAAAACTTTAAGCAATGCAATCTGCTGGCAGAGGAGATAAAACTAATACATGTTTATACAAATCAGTATATTGAGTACAGAAAATACACGGCCCAGAGGCTCTGTTGGCTTTTTTTAGCTTTAGTGTAGGTGGATGGAAAGTTCCTTTGTGCCTACAATAGAGCAGAATGGCTAATGACTCTGGGAGAGAAGGGAGGTAGGATGGACTGAGCACTGTGGATGAATCACTGGAGCATGGCCTTGAGGAAAAGTAGGCATCTCAGGGTTGTGCTACCAAGAATGGACTGGTGCCCTGCTTATTCATGGGATGGAAGCTACTTTAATTTCTGTTACCTAGTCTGATAAAGGAGACAAATAGCTTCTTTACAGCTTCTTAAAAGGGTTCTTATTGTGAGTTACTAAACAACAATTAACTGCACGTGAAAGATGTAGGAATTACATGAGGCTGAAATTACGGCACTTTTCTCTGCAAAACAGTTCAAACATCCCTCATGCCATTTGAATTATATCCTCTGCCACTACAGTGAATTGCAAATGTTTGTAGATATCTCCCTGCATATATCCATGCACATACTTGTTTATATAGAAGAACCATCTTCAAGTAACTGCTGAACACCAGCAGTAGACTGGCTGTAGACTCAGACTAGAAGGTTGGTGAATCTAAGTTAGGAGAAGAATTCATTTTTAAGCATGAATCTTTCTTCTTGGTGTTTGCTATCACTTACATATCTCACATTTTAGCATACTGTATTTTCTGTGGGATGAAGGGTGGGAAAGGGGACTCATGAGAATGGCCCCTCCATGTCTGAGAAAACACAGTCCATAGCAAGGAACACAAAGTATACCTGGATATGTCTGGTTCAGCACACAGGCTTTCCTGGAAGAGGAATATTAAGTCAACAAACCACTAGCTCTGAAGACCTGCTGCCACCTTGCAGCTTTAGTACTACCCCAGTCATTTTAGCCAAAATATTCTTTCCAAGACTTTTGTATTGCATGTATAGAAAAAGAACTCTTCTGAACAATGCAATTCATCACCGTCAGAAAGAATATGTATTAAATCTTATCTGGCTACAAGCACCAACTGTAGAGCCCTTTATAAAACTCCTCTTTGTCACAAAAAGAGAAAATTACCTCTTCCCAATTTCTTGTACCTCATTTGCTCTGTACATTTCCCCATCTCTTTTCCAGGGATTTTTGAATTAGTCAAAGAAATTTGGCTTTACTCACTATTGCCACTATTGACCTACACAGAACTATGTGGTGGGCAAGATTTTGGAATTCCTCTCTTTTAGCAAAAGTTAGCTAAGAGGAGAGAAAATGCCTTTTAATACTTACCTACCAATCTCAGGGAAGATGGAAATAATTTTTCTTTCACCTGTGTTTAGTTTAGTTTTCCCCAGTAGATAGAGGTAGAATTTCCACATGATAGATCTGTTTTTACACTTTTTTTTTTTTACAATCATTTGAGATGCAGGTCCCCTCTTTACTTTCTGAAAGGGAGATTATACCAAGAGGGTGATGTGTATGGAGACTATTTTTTTTGCAGGACCAGATCTATAGAGCAGAACAGCTTTACACAGCCTCACCTCTGCAGTCTTTGCCCAGTCTCATCCACAGTGGGAAAGCTGCATTTTGCCTGTCCTGCCAAGAAAGCTCCCCTTCACATTTCCTATGGCCGTGGTGAACCCAAACCATGGCACTTCCAAGACAGAGTGTCTTGCTGCTCTTATCTAAAGGACTTATTACAAGGCAGCTTTTCTGGAGGAATAGCAGCTCAGCTAGTCCACTGTGTATTAATCATCTGTGCTTAAATTTCCCCAGGAGTTTGCATCATTGTGTGGCAATCTCTGGAAATGAAACCTTTAATGTCAAAGCAGCCCCAAACAACTCTCTACATGCTGCTGGTCAGTGAATCTCAGCCTTCAGCAAGAGAAGTGACTGCAGAGTTTTTCTCTGACTCTTGTGACCCAACTGCTACTGAGAAAATTAGATAGGCAGCAAAAAAAGACCTTATGACCAAAAAGACAACTAATGCCACAATTGCTGGCATTTGTGTCTCATTGGTGAGTTAAGGATAGCATCCATGATGCCCAAGAGGTTGCCATACCAGGCTCAGGATTTAGAAGAGAGATTAGAGGCTGCTGTTCCCTTATTAGTGTAAAGATAGGAGTTCAGGGTATAAAAATAAAATGCAACTTATGATAATTTTCCACAGAGGCTGTAGCCAACTTCAGCAGTGGCACCTTCCTGGAGGAGCAGGGCAGCAGCGTGGCATGCCCAGCCTGTCTTTGTGGAGGGTGCTTGAGAGCGCAAGCCTCAACCCTGTGCAGTGTCTGCTGGCATCTTCAGGGGGATCTCCAAGTTGCCAGTGCTTTTCAGCTGCCTGGAGGAATTTATGCTGGAGGATAGCTACCCCTTTGGAAAAGCTTTGTTTGGAAGAGCTTTGCTGTTGAATAAACAGCCAGAATAACCTTTGGAGCTGAGATAGAGGGCACCTAGTTTTTTGTTTTAATCACACAGAATAATTTTTCTGGAAGTGTAAAGTATCCATGCAGGCTGGGGAGAAGCACCTTTTATCATCTTCCAGACTCCTTGTCATAACTGAACAGAGCAGGGCTGAACTGCTCCATGCACAAGGGGACCTGATTTGAGTCCTCAGCACTGGGGGACAGCTGCCACAGAAATGCTGAAACTCATTCCTGATGGGCTAGGGTAACCATGTTTTTTCCTGAAAGCCGAAACTAACTGTTACAATGCAAGCAGAAATTGAACTATTAAAGACCAACTGATCTTAATATGTCTTCATCTGGGTAAGCTGTTTTTTTTAGAGCATAATAAATTATAACTCTTTCTGCAAGCTGTCTCTGAACAATGAAATGAGAACAGAATAAAAACCGTGGGAGAAATATTTCAAAACCTTAATCCCAAGAAAGGGTACTCAAACACTGCTTATAATTTCTGTGGTATTTTAATGAATATTTTTTAACATACCTCTTGTTAGAAAAATCAGATTATTCAAAACAAAATAGCATTAAAAAATGGTTTTCAATAAAAAATGTTTCCCCCCATGGATGTCTCAGATTGCCATTATCAGCTTGTATAGTGAAGCATTTGTTGTTGGTCTGCAACATTTGTTGAATTACAAGTACCCTCTTAAATCTGCTCCTTATCCTGTATCACCATACTTTTTCATCAGCAGATACCCCTGTTCATCATACAAAACAGTATGCTTATATAATGTGTTCTTCAAATGTAGATATGAAGCTAGAATGATTATGAACATCTAAAAGGAATCATCTTTGGGAAGGAATTAAGCACTGAAAAACTTCATTCCCCAAAATACTAGCATGGGAAAGTTGTGAGATTTTAAAGGTGGACTTTAATGACACCTTCCTAAAGTACTCCTGTCTGATTTATGTATAGTCTGATCATCTGCCTTGAGGAAGTATCACTGCTAGATGTAACTCATAAATATTATACTGTGTTACTGGAAGGTGCTGTTTTTTTTAGATAACTAGTGAAATGATTACTAGTTTTCTAGGTAATTGACTTCCTTTTACCTGGCACTTAAGCCATTTATAAATGAGAGGATTATGTTGGGCAATTAAGAGAAGTATATACTTTAATCCTCATTTTGGTTCACTTCTTACACTCGTCTTCATTTACTTCACTTTGGAAAATCACTTCTCACACTTGTTTTCATTCACTCCATTTTGGAAAATCATCAAATCTTTAGTTCCAAGTTTTAATGATATGCAAACTGACATGGCTCAAGTTATATATTTGATCATTTTGTTAAGCTCTGGAGCCCTCTACTCTTCCACTTCTGGGCAGCTATACAAAAACCTTGGGTACTTTCTATAAAATATCAAGAAGCTTTGTGAAGTGTGTGTTAATCTCTGGTTTGAACATCAGAATACACAGGGAATCAAGCAGAAAACAAAATGAAAACGTGAAGAATGAGGAATCTCAGTCACTTAATTCTTCATAGACTCTTGGTTGTAAATTAGATCTAGCAGAATGCCTCAGTATGTGAAATATGCATGAAAAGAAAACTCTCCCAATGGGATCAGCAATTTTAATCGTTCCCATTTATTTAATCCTTTCAACTAGTTAAAAAATTGCAGGCAGAACAACAGGACAGTTACTAGAGGACTGGCAGGTCTGCTCTGCTCTTTTGCCAGTAAATGTATTATGTTTTGGGAGAGGTATCATACCATGAAGCAGGGGAGAAAAATGCACATTTATGCAAATAATCCCAGTGACTTCTGTGGAAATGACACAAAGAATAGGTTCCTGTGGTTCATCTGCAAGGAGGGGTTCTTGTCTGATCACCCTGGATTGGTGAAGATACCAGGGCACTTGGTGACAGTGAGATATATCATCCTTCCCAATGGGCTCTGCCTGTCCTAATGAGTGCCTGCTAGACCATGCAGAAAATGGTCTTCTCTGTGCTAAACAGTACATTTAACACTGGCACTCATCCAGAGCCGAGGGAATGTCAGCTGTATGCTCTGTCTCAGTTCCTTTTCTGCCAGGTAGACCCGTATATGTGATCAAGACTGCACATCTTAAAATAGCATGCTGGAGACAGCACTCTCCAAATGTTAGCTAATTGTCACAGCAGCCTGGCACAGCACACGCCTAGGACCTGAGCCCTGCACTGATTAGGGATGTGCACACATGGGGAAGAGCAGCACACATGAGGAGAATGGCAGCAAGAGACAGAAATAAAGAAAAAGATCAAATCAGACAGGCAAACAGGGAAAGAAAAACCAATAGATAGAGTTAGGAGTGTCAGGGATGAGGGCAGTGGCTCACAGAGGATGTGTGTTACAAGCAGAGGACAGGAAACAAAGGGTTTGATGTCTCCTTGCCTGCACCAGCTACTGCTCCTGGCAAACCGGCCTGTTCAGAGATTACAGAGCACTCTCCAACCCAAGAGGATTGGGTTGTATCTAAGAAAATGATGTGTTTCAGGGAGAAGCAGAGGTTTCTCACTGATAAACTGGAGGAAGAGACCAGGAGAAATGAGAAATGAGTAGAGCCCCAGTGGGTGTCAAACACACACACACACACGATTAATCTTCACACCCTGACTTCCCATACGGTCAGAAAGCCACTAAAAAGCCTTCAGACCCACCATGCTGTAGGAGCACATCTTCTCTTGGTTTAGGAGTGAGGAAGCATACACATTTTGCAGTCTTTGTTCAGCCCAGGTTTAGGGCTGAAGTCTCTCAAGTCCCAGCTTGTTAGATCTCCCACAGTTCTGGGGTCTTCTGTTCATCAATCCTATACTCACCACAACATGCTCAGAGCATCATGATGGAGAAGCTTTTCCCATTGTCACTGGTATGCTATACACGCTTGTAATATCACATATTGCCATAACTAGATGCTCCTTAGTAATAAATATTAAAG
This sequence comes from Cyanistes caeruleus, assembly GCF_971803275.1. Classification (NCBI taxonomy): domain Eukaryota; kingdom Metazoa; phylum Chordata; class Aves; order Passeriformes; family Paridae; genus Cyanistes; species Cyanistes caeruleus. Next base: position 107,319,505 of record NC_141701.1, read on the forward strand.
TTAGGCATGTAGTTAGTATTGGAAGGATCATAACTCCCAGCTTTAGTCTGTATCTTGCACATAATATTTGGATTTTTTTTTTGTTCTTGAAAAGAATAATCACAAAACTCCTGTTATATTTTACTAATAACAGAAAGTAAGCCATCATTTTGTTCACATGCAGGCTGCAGAGTAGTCAGTGAAGATATCTGTATTTCCACTGAATTGGTGTCTAGAAGATGAAAGAGGTCTGAACAGTTATAAGTTCTCCCCTAAAATCACACTTTGAGAAGCCATGGTCAATTTTGCTTTATTATAGTGTTTGTAAGAGTGAAATTAAGCTGCATAAGCATGCTGGGCCAGAGAAGTTCTGCCTCACTGAAGAACTTCCCCAAACACCTGTTCTTGTAGAAACAGAGAGAAAACTTTTCAGAGATGAAATACAAATCTGAATCATGACATCATCAGAAGTATCTCGCTGGCTCACATAAGCTGTGAGCAGGTTACAGTTACCTAGCAACTCCTGCAAGCAGCTCGCTTCAGCGCCAAAGCATTAGAGTTTCAGTGGCAGACGCAGACCTGGCTCTAACTGCTCTATTCATCGTCAGGACATGGTGTTTGGTTGGCAGGAATCAGAAAAAAAATCGGGAATATTATTAAAGACTCTCAGCAGCCTCCAAAGAAAACCTCCTTAGGGGCTCAGCCCATTGCAGTGCTGCATGGTAGATGCCAGGCTTTTTGTCCAGCTATGAACGGCAAGCTGGGGTGTGCTGGTGAGATAGACAGCCAAGCAAGAGAGCACATGAGTGTCTCACAGGTCTGAGAGCATTGCTTTTAGGTGACACGTAGTCCCAATGCCCATAAATTTCCCTTTGCAGTTCTGTATCAATCCTAACCATGTGTCCAGTGAGGGCACATGTTCTAGGAAGGCAGATGGTTTTAAATGGAAGGCACCAAGAATGGATGAATCAACCATATCCTGCATTCTGCAGCAGGACGTCTGCAAGCTTTTCTGGGAATGCCTGCACACTCTCCAGGATAAAGAAAAGCCTGAACTAGCCAACTACCAGGAAAACTGCTCCACAGACTTCAAAGTCATCACCACTTGATGATTCCATCAAGTGAATTGTATATTTATTTGTCTTCACGTTTTCAAAGAACTGCAACTCTGCTTGCCTTTTGCAACACATGCTGGCATATCCTGAGCCATTCACGCAGTCAGGATTTCACCCAGATTTGCCACTTACATTGGCATCTGCTATGAGACACCTCCTATTTCTACATGTCAGTATCCAAATTGTCTCGTTTGTGGGGGAGCCAAGAGATTGCAAAAGTCTGCAGCAGATAAGGGGTGAACTGATAGCAGTCTATACTGAGTAGCTGAGGAAACACAAATTGTGTGAGCATGGTGCAATGCAATAGATGATATTATTTATAATCTCATCAGGCTTTTCATGCCTTCAACTGCTTCCTCTGCAGATTGTCATAGATTTATTTCTACATGACAGTCACAGTGTCTATTCAATATTAAGGTGCTTTTTGCTTTTCTTGTCGAAGCACTGAAATTCTAGGAAACTCATCTATCACTTAGGTGTCTAGCCCTTTTGATGGACTGTTCTCAGAAAACCCTTTCTCTAAAAAGAGGTGAGCTGTGATGTTTCTTCTCTCAGTATTTTCATCATACTCTCCTCTCCTGCAAGCCTGTCCCTGTAGGAGGATATTGACGTCTTGATTAAGGTAGGGCTTTGATGGGGTGATAAGTACAGATGTAGATGAATTCCCCTGAGCAAGGCAGAGCAGCAGGTAAGAGGAGCCCTGTGTGTGATGGTCCAGGCTCTGACACCCCTCCTGCTTGCCCACAGGTCTCTGAGGACCTGCCAGAGACCATGGCTGGTGTACATGGGCATGCCTACCTGTGAAAGGAGGGCTTTTTTGTCTTGCCACAGTATAAAGATAAGCTGTATCATTACAGAGTGGCTGAGTGGATGAGTAGATGAGTTTTCAGTCATATCAAAGAGGTGGATGAAGAGGGAGCAAACCATCCCCTGGCCATGAAACCTAGTAGATCTGCATTTTACAACACCAAGCTCACAGCTGCATTGCTGCTATTTCAATATCTTTCTGTGGAGGAAGAAGAGTGGAAAAAGAGAAATTTGCTCTCCATCTACAGCTCTACAGTTACTCCTCTGTCTACTCCAGTGGCATTAGCATGTCTGAAAAATCTTAGTCCCCCCAAAAATGTTACACAGATTTAAACAAAAATATGAGGCCCAGGTGTGAGATGAGTCATTCATGAACACACTGACTAACCTTTATCCGTTTTCTTCTTGTTAGTAGCTTCATAGGTGAAAATGCAGGAATTGTTGTCAAGGAGCAGGTGAACAGTCCACCCATTACCATGTCACTGATTCTTCCATTCCCCAAGACTGTAGAAGATGATGAAAAACCAAGTAGTAAACAAACAGATTTGCCTGATCATAGAAAGGAAGACTACTTCTTTTCTTTTTGTTAGTAAACTGACTTCTCTAGAGACACAGAAAGTTATAACCTTACATTAAATGGGACAGAGAAAATATTAAATTGATACTTTATTAGTACATAGAAACATCCAGTCCTTATTATAGCTTCACTAAGTTCTTGGTTTCAATAGTTATTCTATCAGGTTAACTGTTCTGATTTCCTCTTATCATTTCAAATTTGATTAGATTTCAAATTTGTTGCCTTTAAGTTAACATGTTGTTCTTCTGTTATGTGAAAGGCTAATGAGCAGCACCCATTTTACCTTCTCCATGACAGACATGAGGAGCGGGGAGTATGAATCTGTCACATCCTTCTTATCCACGCTCTCTCCCAATTCAGCATTGCTAATTGTTCCAACTTGTTTTCCTGCAAACACTGTTCCTGTGCACTGAGGCAGTCTTTCGAGATATCAGCTTCTCTTTTATCTGCCATGGTGCTTCAGCTGTGATGATCAGAGCTGCAGGGAACTGAGGGAGGATGTACCACTTGAGTCTCACAATTTAATGCTTTTGGGACATCTAGTCTGTCTCAGGCATCTCAGCTGTCTTGGGAATGACCGATTTCACCTAAGGAAGATGGCAGAATTTTTGCTACATTGATGAGCCCATGGCTGGGTTTCCCTAGCAAAAACAAAAAGTAAAAATTAATACTGCTGTCCTGTCTAAAGATTTCAGCAATCCTAGAGAGGAAAGGGACTGATTGTTCTTTAGCTTTCCATTTTTCTTCTCAACAAACTGTTAGGAAAGAGTAGGAGCTGCTAGAGACATAGCAAGAATAACAAAAATCCTTGCAGTGCAAGATGTGTGGAGGCTCGGAGAGTCGTGGTACCATCTGTGCCTGTCTATTTACAGCCAGAACAACTAACGCCCAACTAATGGTGAAGAGAAGCAGAGCATCATGTCAAGGAGACAGCTCTCTAATCTTACATAAAAGCAGCTCTCTGAAAAATCTGAATTGTTCAGATGGAGAGAGGAATGGTCACAATTTACACTTAGGAGGATTTATTTATGGAATAGTAGAAACACCTTTTTGTTTCAGCCACATCCTTTAAGCAATCTTCATCTGAGACTTCCAGGCAAGTTTGGTCAATGCTTTTTCAGCAATACAAAGTTTAGTACACACAAAAGACGTCATTACAGAGAGATCCATGGTTACAGCAAAAGATCGGTAATGAGGGGAAAAGCAAGTGAGCTGTGAAAGCAGTGAGTTGTTTTGATTTTAAAAGAAGATTTTAATATTTGCAACAGCTGCTGGGTGCAAAGAATAGGTATTACTCAAAAGGAATGAATGAGTTCTTGCTTTCATACTTTTCAATGAAAATGTTTTGAAAACATACATAAGACTGAAATTTTTAAAAATCGTGTTTGAAAGGAAAACACAGAGTTAAATCCCCTGTATTTATGTCAGTGGAGTTGACCACAGGGATAATTTTAGGCTCTGAATCAATTTGACTCCAGCAAGGCTATGAGACCAGACGGGAAGCGTTGTTTTTTGGTGAAGTGGTTGCAGGCAATTATCCACCAAGGGAACAGAGCTGGGTGCACAGGAAAGGGGCAGGGACATGTTAGATTCTGAAGTAGGAGACACAGCCAGAGAATGGAGAATGTGGGGACCAGAGAATGCCCCAGATGAAGGAAATATGAGGTAGAAAGGTAGGGAAAGGCATTCAGACTGAGGGAGTTCCTATATAAAGGATGAAGTTATATGTCTATTGGTAAAAAAAGTCTATAGAATAACAAATTTGGTTTTATTCAAATCTGTTATACGTAAAGAAGTCTAGATAAATCAAGACTTTTTCTTGATTCATAAAATATACATGGATTTAAGAACTCATCTCCTGTCATTTGAAATTTTAGATGCTAATGATAAAAAAAGTCCACCTGACTAACATCTGAAGCCTTGAACTCTACCAGAAAGTATGCTAAATTTGATTGCTGTTCTGTCTTCATTAATTTTAGTGGAGCAGAGAATTAGTCTCTTTCTCCCTTTATGTATATTTTATTTATTTACTTTTTTCAGGACAGATATCTAGACCTCTAAACACTCACGAAACTATAATAAGAAATTAATACAACCCACAATACAAGATGAGCAAAGAGTCACAATTAAGACTAGGGACACTCATAGTCACACCCCAGTGGATAGAAAGAGTATCAAAAGTCCTGGAAGAAAATACAAGCTTTTAAGTATTATGTTTGCTCAGAGAAACAGGCTCCTGCAAGCAGCTGGTCATTTTTCCTTCTGAGTGTCAAATTTCAAGCAATGAAGGAAAAATAACTCAATTCTCTGATAAATTGTGATGCTATAGAGATGTTCTGTGACCACTCAAATTGCTGCCTTGAAACATGTCTGGAGACTTCCACCAGCCTCTCAGTACTCTAATGTGTGCAGCTCAAACCTTCTAATTAACAAAAGTGCCTCTGAAGATTGTTCCACCAAATAGATGCAAATTACTCCTTTAATTTCTTTCTTCATTAGATTCCTTGTTTCCTTTGATGCTGCAATGCCTTTTTCTCCCCTTGACAACACACCGGCGATGGCTGATAACACCTTGAAAGTAATTGCTAACATTTGAAATTTTGTTTTTAGTCTTGTAAGAACTTTTCTTTACCACATCTAGGGATTCTTCCTGTTCCTTCTTCAGTTTTCTCCAGGCCTCAAATAATTGACTTCACTTTCCTCTGGAATTACAGGACTCTTTGCTCATGTTCTCTGCTTTTCTTCACCTCTGCTTTCTTTTTTCTTCCCTCCCAAGTTTTTTTTTAAGCAACTATGCAAATAACTATCAGTCCAAATTATGCTAGTTGTACATGGGGAAATGCCACCAAATGTAGTGGAATTGAAATGTGCTTCATCCTGGTTTTTTTTGGTTTTTTTTTCTGAGGAGTTTATGCCCAGATCCTCTGTGATATTTTAGGTAACAAATTCCCTTTGACATCAGAATTGCCTAAACACCTTTGAGAAAGTGAAAGTCTGACAAGGACACCAATGCAATGTGCCTGCACTGAATGAGAAAATGTCTGTTGGGAAAGGAATGGAAATAGAATTACATATCCCATCTGCTAGAAAAATTTAAGTTTCTTTATATGTATGATAAGACCTTACATGTCTCAATATATAGTTATGGCTAGTACACATTTTCATCAAAGTAATAATATTTTTTAGGTAATTCTATACATCCTGTAGTTATTCAGTAGAAACAATATTTTCATCTCACAATATTTTACACAAGTCAAGCTCCTAATAATAGAAAAATAAAGACATTTGAAATAATTAGGAGTTATGTGAGTTACAAAAAGATGCCCTTGGCTATTCAACTGTCTGTGTTTCACATATTTGGGTTCTTAGCAATAATACCTTTGGAATGCAGCAGATTTTCCTGCTTTCAGCATTTCTTGGTTGTTTCTCCTTTTGCAGGCCAAAGATAAGGACTGTAAGCACAGGAAAAAAATTTCACCTTTCATTTGTTGAAGTTCAAGATCAAGCTTATTTCTTAAAGCAAGTACAGGATTTGCCATGGCAGCACAGCTACCCAGATTCCACATGGGAGTGTGGTCAGAGGAACTCAGTGTCCTATGTGGGCTACAGCAAAGGAATGTTTCAAATGCAGACACTCAAATACTTCTATGATTTGTCTATGGAAGAGGTTATGAACACATTCCTTTGTTTAATGGACCAGCATGTATCAAGGATATGCTATATGTTAAGTAACGCTGACTTAGGTTTTAGTGTACTGCCAAAATAAGTATACCAAATACTCTTAGAACAACGTATGAAAAGCAGGACTTAATCTGATGTTACAATGAGTTATTACTGAATCCATCCAACTCAGAAATGTAATCATTCAGTAATCAGTAATTCCAACAGTAAGTAAGTGTTTATGCATACTACAGAAGAGGTGAACTAGAGAAAAGATGTCTTATTTCAAGAACCAAGATAAAAAGCAGTATCTGGAGTGCAAAAAATCATCATTAAATGGTAAGAGAGATCCATTCGATGTTCAGCAAATCCCCTTAAATATTGGCAAACATTTCTGGGTCATGCAAAGTTTTCCCGAGTATAGTTATAAACATATAATAAAGTATGACTGCAAATCTCTTGCCTTTGGAGAATTTTAGGAAACTAGTTACCCTACAGCTTTGGAATCACAAATGAAAGTTTCTCAACTCACAGAGCAGCCAAAGGAAATGGGTATGTTAAAAATAAAAAACTCAATCCTCTTTCATACTTCAGACATCCAGTAAGAACGACATTGGGGTGTGGGGTGACTCATTCAGGGAAGTCTTTGTCTTGGGTTAAAGAAAAAGAATAAGCTCCTTAACCCAAGACAAAGTCATGGTGGACTGGCTCCAAAGAGCTCTTCTTTAAAGAAAGGGACGTTGTTTTTCACTGACTGTGGCATAAACAGCCCCTTTATTAGATAACAGAGGTGAGTCTGCTCCCTGCAGGCTGTGAACCATTTTTCTTCTGAAGGAGAAATTATCAGATCATAAAATGCACATGCCTATATATGCATATATATATATATATACACACACAGAAATTCACTTTGCAAACAGCTGTACCATTCCAGCTCCTGTCACTCCATTTGTATTGTTTGCCACTGCTTCAGCTCTGGCAAAGGAAGGGACCTTGTGAGTGCTCCCTCAGCTACTTCAGTAAAAATTTTTGGTGGGAATCATCTTGCTTTTAAGGATGAATATGAGCCAACAACCACAGGCAGATTGAAGAGAGCTGACAAAGCAGAGCAGGGGGCAGGCAAACAAGTACTTCCAGGTGCTGGGCAGCTCTGAGTCTCCAGAAATCCATGAGCAGAACCAGTGCTGTTCCCAGGCAGCACTGCTGGAACCAAGAAAGAACAACTGCCCAGAACCATGGGCAGACATGGGCACAAGAGTAAGACTGGGAGCCCACTGCACAGATGACAGGATCTTGATACCCACCAGTAATGACCCTGTTTGGAAAACATCTCTGAGCCAAACCTGGAGCATCTGTAGTGATCTGCTAAACAAGCTGCTGAACTGTGAAGACAGACAGAGAACTTGCATTAACAACAACACTAGTGAATAAAAAAGGACAATAATGAGTATGACACTCCACTCAGAAAAAGAATGTCATACAATTTTTTATTTTTTATTTTTTCAAAAATAAGGTCTACCTAGTGTGAACAGGCAGGTTTTCATTGACTTCATCATCTTTACATATTTTCCCTTCAACTAAAATCAATGCTATTTTAGATTTAATTCCTCTGTTTACATTTTTAAAAGTCCATTGTTGAATTACAAGAAGCGTTACCATGTAGGTTTCTGATTTACTAAACTATAAATAGAGAGCTTTCCTTTCCAGGTCCTGTGCAGTTACTGTAACTGCTCAAGGTTGAATGTTTTGGTGTTAATGGAAACTCTAAAGGGTGATATAAATAATACAACAGGATAATCTGATATAAATACCACAGGAGAATCTCTGTGTAGGAAAATCTAGATAAGTCCATCAAGAAACACACAAATATAGGCATTAGATTACATAAATCTAAATAAAGATTTTTTTTTAAAAAATAAAGATTAGATGATCTCTTTGTGCCTGATTCTAATGGGATATAAGCAGGCATGTCCAGTAGTAGATAGGAATTTGTTTCCTCCTCTGAAGAAAGGAAGTAAAGTTTAGGAAATGGTCTAAATAAAAGTATCAGTGAATGGAAATGAGAGCCCAAATTCATTAGGAGGTTGGATATCAATGTTAGTTCAGTAAAGACCGTCTTAAGTTTCACAAACTCTTCCCATATTCCAAGACCAAAAATACACTTTACAAAGCCACTTTGTTCTTGAGATTCCTACAGGCATTTTTATGTCTTTGATTCTATCCCCTTATGAGCTGTACGTGAAGTTTCAGCTCTACAAGTGCCCAAGTCTAAATAATGGAAGCGAATTGATCAGAAATGATACCTGCTGTTTACTCTCACCCCTTGCCTTTCATATACTTTCGAGTAACACACCAAAAAGTCTGATCAGTAAAAATGGCACAGGCCTTCCTTAAAAGCTTTTCTTCCCTTGACAGGTTTTGTATAAATTCTGCTAGCCCCAACTGATGCTAGACTCCAATTAGTAGAAAGGTTCCCTGCTGTCTGTAAATCTGAAGCTAAAAGTGAGATGAGTGAAGCTAAACTTTAAATAAGTTTCCTAACAAAACATATTTCTATTTAGCTCATCTGTAAGAATAATTTTCAAGCAAACAGATCTGCGATGAGGCCATAATCTTCACTTTACAAGAGATTATTTCTGTCTCATTTTCTTTGCTCTGGAAGTATCAGTGCTCATGCAATGTGCTCCCCCTTCTCTGCTGTAGGCTCAGGTATCTCCACAGCTGCACAGCCTTACCTACCTTTGTGATCCCCTGTACTGCATGTCCGGGTTGGCTTCATTGGATGCTGTGGGCTGAGAAAAATGCAGCAGCACTGCCCCATGTGCACAGGGTGCTTATTGGTGGGGCTTCATGGCCCGAGGAGCTTTGCTAAAACACATGTCCCAGCTGCACTGCTGACTCCTGTCATCTCAAGGACCAGCACATCCCTCATGGCAGACTTCATGTCTCTCTCTGTGTGTGTCCCTACTGCAATCCATTACTGCAGTGCCCTTCCCAGTGACTCACTGTACTTCTTTCTCCAGCAGGAATGAAGCTTCAAGCAGGCAGAAAACTAAAGCCACTGAGGTCTCAAATCAGTCAGCTCAAAATATTCTGTCATTTCTGGGAGAAATCAGAAGTCTGTACTAACCCTCAAGCTCAATAATACAATGAAATAAATTAGCTCACGGTGAGCACTATTTTGAAGTGACTAGTTCATTATCTCCATGCCTAGGGGAGAGGATTGACAAAAGGAAGAAAGATCCAGATATTTTCTGGATTCTTCCTTGAGATAAGTTACAACTTTAATTAAAAATGCTGCCTGTGAAGATGGCTGAAGTGCAAAGCCTCTGCTGGTGCCCAGAAAGGAAAATGTCAGTCTCCTGAAAGGGTAGCTGTGCACATGTAGACTATGTATTGCTTTCTCTGTCTTGATTTGTAATGGTGACATGGAGTTATATTTATTTTTTTTTGGTTTAAGAAGAAATTCAGGATTGCATTTCCCATTCAGAAAAAAAAAAAAGTGCTGCTAAAAAACCAATGAGCACTCACTGTCTCAGCCATGGCGAACGTTCCAGGTGCTGGCAGAAGCGGTGCTGGTCCACAAGCAGCCCCTCCATCACCAGATGCATGTTGGCAAGGCTGCAAAACATTCCTCCTCTTCCCCACATGTACATCAAGCCCACCTACATGTCTTTCCCCTCCTCCACAGTGCCATTTGCAGCTGGAGTCAAGGCCTCACATCCATGTGCATTCTAAACTGCTCCTTCAAGACAGGCTGGCAAAGAAAACACCAGGTTTGGGGATAAATGAGCTGGTTTTGGAGGTGGCACCTGTGCTGGAAGGAGCACCCAGTGGTTTCATTCCAGCGTAACTTCCTGCTGAAGTCATGTGAAATACAGGCATTTTGTTAATTTTTGTCTATTTGGGATCATTTTCTTCACTTAGAATAGAGATGGTATTTCTGGGACATACGAGCATCTGCCTGAATATGACAAATGGGCAGCACCATGAGTGCTGCTTTGATAGAGCCAACAGTAAACTTTTACCCAAAAGACCCCGAAGAAATTAAATAAACATATGTGAGGCAACAGCTGCTTTCTTTCTTTCTTTCTTGAATGCCAAATGCAATTCCAATTCCTTAGTTCCTCAAAACGTTTTCAGTGATTTGTGTCCTAAAGCTGCTTTGCCGCTATCATCTGCTTCTTCATAGCTAATGCAAACCCTCACAAGTTGTCTCTGCTGGGGCAGGATTGCTGATAACTTCTCATGGCATTCAAGATGTGATACTGATTCCCAAATGGATTCTATATGGAGCTTATAAAAAGTTTTCTCCTTTTGGGCAGGCATGATTATGTTTGTGATAAGTGCATATTGCATGGGTTCTTCCTTTGCCTGGGAATTAACATATTCAAAGCCACAGGTGTGCAACACATACCTGCAAGTCCCTTCATGTCATGAGGAAGTAGCTGCATTATCAAGCCCTCCCATCCCTTCAGGCTTGCTTACTGGTTCCACATCCAGCAGAACATTGCAAAGATTGATTTTGAAGCAAGAACAGCCTAATAGAGGGTTTAGAAAACAGCAACTAAAATGCTGACCTCACTTCTCATGAAGGGTCATAAAAGAGTGCAGTACTGGATTACATTCACTTGCTTGGCCTGACAAATAAACTATGGGTATTTAACCTGCTGGATCTTCACAAGCTCAGGAGTTCCATTCGTATTCATCTCACTGTACTAAACGTGCTAGGAGGACACAAACTCTGTGACTGAGAGCCCAAATCCAGGAGATGTGTGCTGGAGACTGCTCCCCACTGTGATTGATGCTTGTGTGTACTGATGAGGGTTCTAGAAAATACTGTCTTCTGAAGGCCAAGGCAGCAAGTGGATGACAAGTGAATGACACATACCACTGGAGAAGAAATGGTGATATTAGGACTGGGAAACTCCTAAGACAAGCGTTGCTGTTATGCACTATATCCAAATTATCAACAGATCTGCTCTACTGGGATGATGTACAAAAACTGGCTTGGCCTTTACAGATACTGGTGCAGGCTACTGCTTAATTGGGTCATTCTTTGCAGTTTGGTGAGGATGCATTTGGTCACTCAGGTGGCAACAGGTTACCTAGCATTTAAGAATTTAAATAATCACAAAGTCACAGGGTCTTGACTGCAAATATCAAAAAGGCCACAGATTATATATGGGAAGAATGGGGGGAAATCTGAGTTCAGTAAAATGTGAGTGTCCAGGAACAGAATTTCTCTTGTAACTTACTGAGTACAGTACTTCCACTCCATTTTTTTTCTTTTTTACACTATGTAAGGCAAAGAAATGGCATGAACTCATCATCAGGTTATCCACAGGAAGATTTAAGCAATCAGAGTCTTTTATACACCATCAGGCGCAGCTGTCCCAGTGATATATTGCCCTTTTCTGTAAGTTAATAATAAACAAATGCATCACATTCTTTACTCTCTTTTCAAAACACAGCCAAAATTGATTCTATTTCCTTGAGGGGAAAAAAAAAAAAAAAGTGGAAATAAAAAGAAGTAGCCAAAATTCTTGCATTGGATAAATTGGCTCAAACTGCGGGTTTTACAGCCTTTTAGTGTCCTGGATCACTCTTAATAAATACTATACTGGACCAAATTGAGAACCAGGAAAACTGATATAAAACTTAGCAAAATTTGGGTTCAGACTCTCAAAGACACTTCATCCAGCCTCCAGAGTTTAGTCTGATAAGGCTGAAGTGTTGCAGGGCAATGTGTAAAAGCTCTGTTCATCACAAGCCCTTTGTTTCACATAGGTTTAATTTGCTGTAGGACACAGATCCTGTGTTTTGATACTGCAAGATGGTGTGAATAGAGTTTGCAAAAAATCAAGACTGAAGGGTCAAATTCTTTGCTTAGGATATACTCCAACTCATTCCAGACCCATTTAAAAGTAGTAAAGCTACAGCACGTCAGAAGTAGACCAGTTAAATTATATTGTAGTTTGAATTGAATTTTGGGCAGGAAAGTCAAGGACCAGAGAGAAAAGAGTTCTTATTTCATGGGAACATATTCCTCCATTTCTCCATAATTTCTACCTGCAAAGAAAGATTGGTCAGACACCCGCTACTTTGCTGAGTAATACAGGCATTAAAGGTTTCTCTTCCCATCCATTTCTCACTTCTGAACAAAGCTTTGCATCAAAACATGCATTAAAACTGGAATAAATGCCACATAGAAGACTTCAAATTATACATCTGAGTGACTGTAAAAGCAGTGCCATCATCTTTAGCCTGTTAAACCCAGGTTCCAAAGGTATGCTGAAGAGTGCTACTTCTAGCTCTGCCAGACCACATCAGTGCTTGCTCTTCACCCTCTGCATTGTTGAGGTAAGAGCAGGTGAGATAAATGTTTTGGTTTGTCCATAGGATAATTACATGAGCTTTAGGTGAAGCATGCAGAAAATACTGATTTTATGTAATGATTTCTGAAGTGGTTAGATCCAAAAGAAATGGGACAGGTTAGATCATGTTTCTAAATGACCTGGGCACATTTTGCAGCCTCCACTGGGATAACAGCTCAGCTGCTGGTTGCATGATTCATTTTTATCCTGCCCAGCTGCATACAAAGGTTAAAAAAAGATATAATTAGTCTCTTTCTCTGTTCCCACCTCTGGCCCACACAAACCCTGTCTCTTATTCAAACCTGTCATTGTTAGCAGTATAATCCAGGTCTCCTGAAAAGAGACAGCAATGAAAAAAATTATGGTAATTTAATTCAGAATGATCTTTCCTTTGTAGTTTTCACATTACTTTTGCAGATACATCTATTAATAACCTGTAGGAATCAGCTTCTATTTACGTAGCACTTTTCTTCCCAAAGGGCCTCTGAGTGCTTTGGTAACCTTAGGGATCATTTAATTCTTTCCTGACAAATGAGGCTCCATTTCACCTTTATGGCAAACTTCAGGCAAAGGATGGGAAGAGAATACTGAGCCTGCCCCTCCACACTCTGCAGAGCCTCCAGCTCCCAAAGTGGGGTGCAAGTGTCCCACAGGAGGTCTCCTGCCCCACATGGGGATGTATTGTTACTCCAGTGCCTGAGGCTCACTTTGTCTTTCTCTCCCTGCCTACCCTCTGGCTGCAGAGAAAGAGCTCCAGCACCCAAGGAGATTCACACTGCTTCTGTGTGGTGATGCTCCTAGTTCCCACTCCATCAGCTCTGAGCTCATCTTGAGCAATGTCTGTGGTGTCAAATGAATTATTTATTCAATTTAATCAAAAAGCACTGGAACCCTCTGGGAGTTGTTGGGGAGAGAAATCCCACATGATTGTTGCTGCTATTTCTCTGTGGACATGTTTTGGGCTACAGGGGCACTCACAGGCATCCCCAAAACTAGTTGTCCTTGTGCTAGGTGCTGTAGTGACATCCACTGAGTTGTAGCTCAGTGCTACCCAGTTAAAGGACAAGAGGCAATATGCACATGTTGAAATAAAGGAAATTCCATCTAAGTATAGATGTTCAAAGACTGGCACAGGTTGCCTAGAGAGGCTGTTGGAATCTTCATCTTCAGACACATTCAAGACCTGACCAGACATGGCCCTGAACAATCTGCTCCAGATGACCCAGATTAGAGCAGAGGGTTGGACTAAGTGGTCCAGTGGTCCCTTCTAATTTACCTGTTCTGTGCTTAGCTGTTCTTGCTTGTATAAAGCAAAATGCAGGACATCTCAGGCTGAAGATGAAGCAAGAAGTGGCAGAATGAAACACCCTGTTCTGCCCAGTTACCAGACAGGCTGCTCAAAGGATTACGATTCCCTCCAGGGCCTTTTTTGATAGAGTCTTTCACCATATCATGCTGTGGAAAGAATGCAGAGAGCCAGGAACTGCCTCCCATTCAGCCTGGCTTTTATAGAAAACTCATGGGAAAATGAAAATAAGCTTTCATATGAACATAATATTGCCTGTAAACAATATAGATAGGAATGTATGTGTATTTATGGGATCCTCCTGCCTCAGGTATAGGCATTCAACTTTTGGAATAGTTTCATGGGCTAACTACATATAAGAGCACTGCCAAAATTATCATGCATATATTTTTCCAGGGTGGACATGATTTTCTGAGCTTGAGAGTGTTTTCAGCCTGATCTGTTTCCCAAGGGAAAGTCTTTTGAGAAACATTTTTCTCTCAAGGACTGTTTTCTGGTTTTGGTTCTCAAAAGAATGTTTTACAAATGTTCTGAGTGTTTTTCTCTTGTTCCACCAATGGGACAAGAGAGGTGTTGTTCCTTGTACTAATCAGGTTAACCTGTATTGGTACACCTTATAAAAGGGGCTGAAAACCCCGAAATAAAGGCTTTTTCTGCCTTGGGATTGAAACCTTGGCTGTTGTGACTGAACCCATGCTTCTATTTTGTGTCCTCTAGTGACATTTCTAGTGCCTCTTGTAAGTCTTTTGAAGGAAGCTGAATGGATCCAGGTGCAGTCATACTACAGATAAACCATTTATATAAACAGTGATCACCTTCAGTGGTGAGCTCCTGGAGATCTTAATTTAGTGTTCACAGTCCCTGTGGGACTCATGAGTAAATACTTTTTGTGAAACAAATACTTTTTGAAGGGATTTGATTTCAAAAGCAGTTTCTAGTAGCTGAAAAACATGACCCAAAAAATGACTTCTGAAATCACAAAGAACACCATTATTTCAGCAGGTACCTGGCCATATTGCAAATGAATTTATAGTCTCATGCTTCTCTACTCTCCTGTCTTAATCAGAAATCTATCAAAAACAACAGGATGATGTTGATGCAAACCTTGTAATCTGGCCTTTAGAATAAATTGTTTAGCATTCCTCTTCATACCTTTTTGTATCCTGGCACATTGGACACAGCATGTTATGAGGACTAGGAGAATCTGACCATCAATGAGTGAGTGACCAGATGTAAAATCTCTAGGAAGGATTTTTCTAACAAAGCTAATAATCAGGGCAGTGTTAGGTGTGTAAATGAGCCAAAGGCATGACCCGTAAAGTTGGTACAAAATGTGTCTTTGTTGAAATCAAACCATTTAGTGATAGTTTGCAACTTTCTAGTTCAGCTTTCAATGATATAACCAACCCTCTCACCTTTTGTTGTGATCTTGTAGAAATGCTTAGTTTAATAAAATGCTTTTGGTGGTACTGCTTGATTCATGGCTTTTGTATGTATTATCTTCTGTATTTTGTATTAAATAATTAGATAATATATAAACATGATATTGCCAATGTGGGATATTTGAGACATTAATTTGATGAAAAGTCTATGTAAAATTAATCAAGATAGTACAGCTGGCACAAAGCAGTTTTTGTTATTGACAAGACAGCAGTAAGCCAGTTCCTTAAAATACATAATACCTTGGAAACAAATTTCTTTTGAATTTTAATTTCCTGAGGAATTTAATTTTTCAGTTCTTCCTCAGAATGATTTTATAGTAATTTATTGAAGGTCAGAATGGCCTGTGGAAGAGCCCTCAGACTAAACCAGTTCTAATTATAGTAAACAAGAATTTTCACAAAAGAAGCTCTACTGCTTTGAAACTGTTCTTGGACTTTGTCTTTGAAGATGCCTTTTCAAGCATATCTCAAGCTCCTCTTCAAGAGTGACACAAAAAAACCTCCCAGTTCTTGTGTCAAATTTTCTTCCAAGGACTGTCACAAGACCACCTGTGTCAGTTAAGCCTCAGATTCAAGTTATGTGGATAATTTTGCTTAAATTATATAATTTTCTTTTTCCACTGAGGAAATCTGTATACTATGTCATGTCAATATTTGATGTTTAAAGACACCATTTTGAACGAGGAAATAATGCTGCAAAATTAACTGTATTAATTTTCACTTATCAGTAGAGCTTCAGTGAGTCCTGTTCATTAAACTCATCTTTCTTCCTTATGTGTGTGTTCAAAGGTATAAAATTATGGGACAAAAATAGCACCAGCATTTGTAACATCTCTAGAGAAAACCAGCTACCAGTGTACTTGACAACAGGGAGAACAGCTGGAAAGTCTAATACCCACCTCCTCCAACTACATAAAACCCAAAAATTCTTCCAAATTAAGACTAATGCTCCATACTTCTTCCTAATTTTGTTCCTATAACATGATTTTCTCTGTAAGGCACAGTTGTTTGTGTTTTGTTAAAATATGGCACTGAGCTCTGTGTTTCCCCTTATGCAATCCCCAGTTTAACAAGCAACTACCTTTACTTAACATTCCTGCAGCTCCCTTCTTATCATCACTGACATATCAAACCTGGCTAGAAGCAGGGAGAATAGAAGCGAGATAAAAATGCCCCTAAACTGAGACTGTGTTCCTGTTCTCCTAGGACCAGCCACCCAGGAGGCCCATTTAAGCAGAGCTGCTGGCAGAAAGTGAAAATAAACTAAAACAGGTCACTTTACCCAGTGAGAGATGTCTAAATTGGAGTCCCTGTTAGGCCATCTGAGGACTGGTAGGTATAAATCATAGAAGAGAAGGACTGGGAGTATTGGTTCAGATACTGCAGGCAGAAAACCTGTGCTGCCTGGGGAAACTCCTGCAGCCTCTAAGCATGTGAGTCAGGGTCCAGTCTCCTGAGGAAGCATTTGAAATCAGTGTATTAGAAAACAAAAACTCTACAGGGATGATAACCCAGCAAAGTTGAAAGCAGAAAGTCCAAGAATTACAATGGGGTTTAAATAAAAGTTATATTGTTACCTTGTACATATTATATACTGCTCTGCAGAGAAAGGCTCTGACATCCATTCAGATACACTTCAGAAGTCATGATCAGTGGATTAACATCTATCACTTTGTAGCACAGAGAAGCCATCTGTTTTACTGTAGGCAGGAATATGTGTATTGGCAGACATCAGTGTCAAGAGATACCCATCAAAATCAAAGGCAAAAACATGAACACAAGTTAACAGAAAGGAAATGGAGAAACTTCTAAACCAGGAGAGTCAGGTAAGCCTGAATCAAATTTCTGAGCAAACTGCTTCCCTGTAGAATAAATACTTTCTCTTCTGGCACTGCACTTGTACATATGCAGTAAAGCTGGGAAAACAGATTTTGATCTAGCCTGCTGCTTGCAGATGCTATTGATCTGGCATGAAGAAGCAAATGTAGCCAATGAACATTTTATGTCAGGAATGAAAGCTAATTCAATATTTAAATATGCAGACAATACAATGGAAATAATATTCTCATAAGGCATTAGGCTAATTAAAGTATTACAAGCTCTCTCTCAGATTATCCACTTTTTCCTAGTGGTCCAGTGGTGTCAGCATCCCTGACCATCATGGCACATGGAAATCCCATAGGGACTAATTAAATTTTCCTGTCTTGCAATAGGAATACAGGGGATTATTTTTAAATCCTATTTTTATGTCTATGATTTTATCCAACTACAATGGACATAACCAAAAGCACAAATATGCATATGCCACCTTCTCATAGATGAGAGTTTGGGATTTGTATAACAGAAATAACAGGGAGCCATAGCTATTCCACCAGCACAGTTTGTTGACTGCAAGAGGATTAGGATATAGTGTATGGGTATAGGTGAGAAGAGAAACAAAGCCTTCATTCATAGCTAGAACTCGAGAAGAGGAGCTTGAATACAGTTATGACAGATTACCACCTACCAGTCTTCATGAGAAGATAAAAAGCAATTGTCAGCTCTAGTGCTCTACAGCAACACAGTAAAAAGAGCCAAGGGCAATTGCAATGATGTGGATGATGGTCTTGTATATATTAGAAACGGTATCATTTGACATGGTGGTTTAAGGAAGAAATCCCACAAACTAATTTATGATAAAAATCTTGGGTCTGAGATGTATCCCTCTTTAATTTACAGAATCAAGCCAAGATATCATAAATATCCAGGCACACCTTCTAAACCTGATCAGTTCAGCAAAGAACCAGGCACATAACATCAAAGGCTATAATTCCTACTCGTTTTGTGATTATTAGTTTGTGGAAAGAGCAGGTAATGCTGAGTGAATATGAAACTCTTAGAGTACAAGCAGTTTGTACTGCATGCATTTTCCAAGCATCTCCTTCTGCTTCAGAACATTGGGAACATTTGCATGAAAATAGAAAATCTTTCTCTCTGAAGAGCTGGTGTTCCTCTGCTGCTTGTTCAACGCATCAGGCTTACAGGCATTTGTTCTTACTTGCATGCCCCTGTACTAAGGGTGAGTCTGTAATACCATACAGAACAGCATTTGTGAGTGCAGGGTCCTGCTGAAAGCAATCAGCCACCTTGTTCATATGCTGACTTTGTTGGACTAGGACAAGAGTTCTTCAAAAGCTAGGAATTAAAGCTCTGACTCCCTTGACTTCCATGAAGCTACTTCAGCTCAGCAAAAGTATAAGACTTGAGGTTTGAGTGATTAATTATGGCTCATACTGATTGCTGGGAAAATAAGTAGTATGAGCAAGCAAATTCCCTGGAAATTAAGAACTTTTTTTTTTTCAAATAAAATCTGGTTCTTATCTAACTCAGAAACAGCTGACAGGTTTTTAAATATGACATTAGAAACTGTCTGCTGTTTTGCAAATAATAATGATGCTGGACTGATGAGTGTGGAATGTGAAATATTAGCACCTTCTCTTTGGCAGCTCAGGACTGCTTCCCAGCTGAAGGAATGGGTGGGCATCGGGCTAGCTGTATCTGCTTGGATGACTCAGCCCCACTCGCTGGCATTGACACTTCCACAAAGAGTTAATGCTGTTCTGCTGACTCACTGAGGCAGATGAATCTCTTTCCCCGTTTGATGTACAGCAAAAGTGTCTCACTGGAGAAGAGACAGAAGGCAAGGCACAAACAGGGGCACACATATAACTATTCTACTGACCACCAAGTGGTACCTGTGTGCTGCTTCAGAATTCAGAATTCTGCATGCCAAAAGCTTACAGCAGCTCTGAGAGTCCCAGTCTAAGGTGTTGATGCATGGTCTGGAGGCAGGGAGGAGTTTAGTTTTTACTGCTGATTTTACTGACGATGTTGATGCTGCTCTACTTCAAATGTCACTGATTTGTTTCATGCAGCATCTCCAAAGTATCACAGTTCATCTCAGCTTGCCCTTTTGAAAGTCCTAGCCAAGGCCTGTACCTCTCCCCTTTTGTAATCTCCTCTCTGGCAACACCATCTGGAACTGTTCATTCATTTGGGCACAGCACTCTTTTACCACAGTTCTCTAGTCATTTCTCCTCTTTTGCTGCGCCAAATGCAAACTCCTTGTTCTCACTTTCAAAGCCTTTCTCAATTTAATCATGCCTCATAGCACTCCTGGTATTTGTTATCTTTCCACCCACCCTCACTTTGTTGATCGCAGCCTCCACTTTTCCTTCTTTATTCTACACTTTCCTTTATGGCTGGGGACAAAAGCCTGCAGTGAAACCAGTTAAGTCCATGCAGACTCCCTTACAATGTCTCTGTCCTGTATCATAGAGTGCTGAAGAACCAGCTAGTAACAGAAAGATACAGGATGGTCAGGGCTGCAGGTTGGGTAAGGAGCTGCACACAGCTGCACATTGAGATCCCCTTAACTCAGATTCTCTCGTTATTCACTTATTTCTGGAAAAAGCTCCTTAGGATATAGACTGCCATAGACAATGTAATGCTTTTTTGCATCTTCTTTGTAGGACAAAACACGTTTCAAATGACCTGTGAACTAGCTTGTCTTCCTCTTCTCTGGAACAGGATTGCTTCACAGTCCATGTGCCTTGCAACTTCTGAGGGAAGCAAGGTTCTGTACTTCATAGCTGCACTTCAAAGCCACTGAGAGGCTAAGGTGACACTGGATGTAAGAGCCAAACCCACATGTGCTTAGTGCAGACTGATACCAGACTTTTTCTTTTTCTCTACAGGGATAAATAACAGTAAAGGCAAGCCCTAGAGCCATGTTCAGAACAGGCTGGGAAACAAAGTATTTGTAGAATTAAATGCTTTCCAGGGAGCTATTTTTCAATGTATTATTGTAGTAAATGTTTAGATTTTCCAAAGGCAAACTCATAAAATAGTCATTAAGCAATGCTACTTTATGTACAAATATTTTGCAGAACAATTTAATATGTAATCACACCAAATGTTTTTCCATTCCTGCTACTTCCACAGCATTGGCATTAAACAACTACTGCTTTACTGGATCTCTTTTCCCTTGAGAATGGCTTGACACCTCAGGGCTTGCTCAGAATCCCAGGGATCATTTAGACATTCAGAACATCTGTGCTTCAAGAACACATGAAGTCTGACACCTGGTCAAACCCATGGTACGATGGCCTTTGGCAACTGGGAGTAACTAAGCCCGTGTCCTGCAATGTGTATACTCTGATGGGAACAAAGTTCTTACATTTTCCTTTAGCCCCATCTGAGATTTCTTTAAAATGACCCAGATTGCCACTCTCTCTACCTGCACTATTTGATTTGGATTTTTTTTTTTCCTCAATATATCAGATCCTAAATTTGCCAGTTTCAGCCAAGCTCCAACACTGGATAGGTTGGCTGGTGAGATAAATATGAGGCAAATAGGTTATAAATATAGTCAGGCTCCTGGCCAATAAAATATAAAATAAGCAAGCGTGGTAGTTACAAGACAAAATAAATTTAGTCCAGGGTTCAATCTTGCCCAAGCTTTAGAGATTCAGTTGGGAGGAAGTTTCACATGAGTGAGGGTTTTGATCAAGCTTCAAATGGGAACTTAGGCAAGAACATTAACCCAGGCTTCTGGAGCACTGCTTCATGTTAAATCTGATCTTAAAAACTTCATTGTATAAATGGAATACATGAAAGAACTGCATTTAACACTTTTTGTAGGCCAACTAGACCTATCCAGCCCATATGGGAAAGGGTATATCTTGCAGTTACCTAAAGATCACCTTCAACTGTGGAGGTGCAAAGTTTGTTCCTTGGAATACTCATACCCATTCCCACAGAATCTTTTTTTCCTGTTTTTTTTCCTTTGATGTTTGTCTAAAAGCCTCAGCCTATAAACATGCTATTTATGCTAAAGCATGTTACACAAAAAAGTTCTGAAAGTCTATTAATGCATTCCCGTTAGCATTCTCTGCATATATTTCACACTGATCTTTAGAATGGAAACAGTGTTTTTAGTCTGTGCTCGTACAACACACAGTCTAGTGGAATACAAAGATGAGTTCCTAAGTAGTCCTCAGAGCTCCCAGAGCACTCATCCAGCAGGCACTCTATCTTAGTGATACCACCAAAAAAATGTTCAGAAAAATGTTTTTCTGATTTCTAGCAGTTGTATTTACAGATGGAATCCACTTTGTAGTAATTGACATGGGTGACTCCTCTTCAGTACTCCTTCTAGGAGCCCTGACTGGTGGTTGCTTTCCCTTGGTCCACACTTCCATCATCTGTGTGATTTGCAGACATAGGAGCCCCACCAGAGCCCATTTGACATCCAGTAGACAGCCCTGGCCATCGCTGCTCAAACCCCTTCCCTTGCCTCCCTCCCTCAGCTACACAGGTACAGCTTTTTGCAGCAGTGTGTGGTGATCTGGATAAGGGGTTAAAGATTGTGGTTAAGGTTGGGCTGAAAATGTTTACAGTTTTTTAATTAAATAGGGCATAATTATCCAAGTTATTTTAAAATTGTCATCTGCCCCAACTCTTGCACGTGGGTCATTTTATGGCTTCAGGGACATCTGTTCATATAACTGAGAGGGTGGTGCAGAGGCAGAATCTGCTGCTGATAGAAATGCCTGTGAAATGATGAGCTTAGTGTCTTTACCGAGAGAGATGTGTTGACTTCCCTGGAGAGATTATGCCCTTGCTGTCGGCCTGTTTGCCAATTGACTGTTCCCTTTGTCTGGGCTCCTGATATTCAGGTGAAGAGTGGTACAAAACCCTGGTTTGTTGTGTGCAGCACATGATCTCTATTCTCTGCAGATAAATCGTTCTGACATGATGTAGCAGTAACAAGATGCTTAGCCTGAACAGCTTCTGTTATCTATTTCAGAAGCTTCAGTGGCCTTTTAAGTATTTTATTGCAAGTAATTTCTGGCAAATCCACAAGAATAACAAGCAAAAAGGAGGAGAGTGAAAGTCCTGATTACTGTACTTACAATCAAAGAAACACCTCTATGGGCAGTACAAAAAAACCCTTAGCTCCTTCCTCAACCAGCAAACCACTGATTATCGATGACTCTTCATTCCACAGACATTACATGATCAGTTCACTTCCTTGCATTACTCTGAGACTCTCCCCCCATATCAGCTGTGAAACCATTAGCCAACCAAGCCTTCTAAATTGTATCACAGAAACATTTTTTCTCAGCTAGGAACAAGTATATCACTCTGAAGGATTCCCAGGATGATGTGATCCTACTTCTTTCACAGAATTGAAACTACTTTTTTTCTAGAAGACTCAAGTACCAACTGCTTTCTCCTGGCCCAGCCTCCCTCTCCAGCTGTTGACTGTGAAAGTCTCCTTATTTATTTGGCACTTTTACAGGGATTGGTAATGCATCACTATACTTACTTGTTCCCAACATCTTTTTTCCTGTAATTGACAGCAGGAGTCCTTCCACAGGAAAATATCTCTGTGATGTTACAGCTGCATACCTAACCCTGTACTCCACTACTTTCCTGTCTTCTCTCCCACATGCAACTCCTTTCAGAAAGGACAACCTCTAAAACATATTCTCTGTCAAGAAAAGTTACACAGTTACTCCCTTTCCTCAGTGCAGAACAACACAAGTTGGCTCAATTGAGACACACTGCCTGAGCATCACAAGCTTTTGACTTGAGTGCAACTACGGATTTCTTTCTGGAATCAGTATCTGCTTAGGATCAATTTTCACAAGCTGGAATGAGATTTGAGGCTCTGAAACAGCACCCTCATGAGAAGCAATTTTAATGGCACTTGGGCAGAAATACCTATTCTTGATTTCATCTTATTTGAAGTATTTCACAAGCATTACTTTATTAAAAATGCTTAGTTAAAATGTCACTAAAACAATTCCAAAGAGTCTGATCATCCTTTACTATTAATCTTCACTCTTCCAACAGCTCTGCAGTCTGTCTCATGAAACTCCTACTGTCTTGTTACTTCATTATTCCCTTCTAAAATTTTATCATTATAGCCCACTTCACACCTCCTCTACCATACTGTCAAATTCTACTGTGACCTATAGTACATATTATAGTTCTAGTTATAGCTATAGACTCAAACCTGCAAAACCTACACTCTGATCTGCCTGTGACATCTAGGTCACCTTTGGCTGTCCCCAAATATCTTTATGTTCCTGTCTCCTCAGCCATAAAACTACTCTGCTCTTTGAGATCTGTGGCTGAAAACAACAGAATAGCGCTATATAATATTTCTGCTTACAAAGTTTTCAAGTGCGCTGTAACATCTTTGACTGACTGAATCCATGCAGAGATTAATTTTATATATGGTAGACCTAGAAATAAAGTATCTGTAAAGGGCCCTGCTGGACAGTGCCTTTCAATCAATGATCTAACACACCTTCTGCTTCTTCCACCCACTTGGTCAATTATTCCTTGATGAGGAGGAATAGGTATGAGGCACCCATGCATCTCCAACCTGAAATAAATTGCTGTCTTTTATCTCTTTGCTATGGAGGTCTAAATGATGCTGAAGACATTTAAATTTCCTGTGGCAGGTTATCCTTCCTTGCAGAAAAAGAAACTTAGCTCAAGTCTTCTCCCCTCCAATTTCTTCACAGATACCCCTGACTGCATTCAGTTGGATGCTGGGAGTGGAAACCAAAAGAACTGAAGCTCTGCCTGAGAACATTTACCACCCACATACTGCAACAGTGTTCAGGAGTTAAATCTTATTTATGAGGCTTAGTTTCATTTCCAGTCCTTTGTGCCAAAAATCCCAATGCAATGTAATTTGTGCACACAGTGGCCACACAGTTTTGGCATTACTTGCTACACATTAGCCCTCTCTTAATCTGGTCTGGGGTCTATAGACATACTATAACCTCACAAATAGGTGTGAGTGCGAATATGACAAACGACATCAAGAGAAGCATGTAGAGATACATTCAACAGGCAATAAAAGACGTCAGAGAACCCTAAAATAAGAGACACTGAGAAAGGTATTAACTGTATTGCAATATTTGAGCATGAGCTCAGAACTGGAAGTAGACTGCTTGCTTTGAACATTTCATCAGGCATCTTTCTCTGTAGTAAGCCAAACTATAGGTAGCCAGTACCCTTTGGACAAATCTGGGACCAAACACAGACACATTTTGCTGCTCAGATATCTTTTGAGTGGAAGTCAAACAATTTTGGATTTTGTCATGATATATTTAGGCACAGGTTTTAAAAGAAAACCGACTCGCTACCTTCATTCATGTTGAATAATATCAAATTTAAAATTCACTCTCTAGGCTCATTCACTACCATCACTCACCTGAAGGACTTGAGGCTGATATTACAGGAACTCATTTTCCAAGTGATAATGTGTCCATGTGTCACTTTGACGTGGGAACATGTCTGACATGGGACCAACGCCAATCTCAAAGGAGATCCTTATGGATTTCTAGTCTATCCTTTGGGAAAGACTAGTGTACCCTTTTGCATTGTTATTTGTCAAAAAAGGGCTGCAAAGACAAAGAAGACAGTCTCAGTTCTGGATGCCTGCCAGGATAATGTAACTCTGTCCCATCCTGTGCTCCAAATAAAGACCAAGAAACGTTCATCATTTGTGTCACTGGCTCTGGCCCTCCCCGAGGCTCCGAGTGTCAAACTGCAACACAGCAAGCTCCAAACCGTGTCAAGAGCAATACTGTAACTAACACAGGGTCACAAAACGAGCCTGACTATCTGGTCTGATTATAAATATGCTTGTAAAGCAGCGTTTCAAAAACGCTGCCGAATCTCACGGTTACCACGCTTAGGAGTTTCGTGCTGCTTGTAAGCAGCTTCTTCGTTTAAATCTTTGCTGCAAGGACCGGCAGCGCCCGTCGGATGGGTGGGATGCCTGCGGTCCAAGGCCAGCTTTGAACGCCCGGCTGCGGGAGCAGATCCTGGGGCCGAGTCCGGACTTGGAGAGAGCAGCCACCGAGTTTAAACTCCCTTTCTCCGCGTCTCCCCCGTCCCCTTCCCTTCCCATAAAGTCGCAGTGAAAGCGTTCCTGGATGCTATTCCGGGATCCGCGCCCCCCGCCCCGGCCCGAGCCGGCGCTGCCCGCTGCTCTTCCTCCCCCTCGCCCACCGGGGAGGGGAGCGGCTGCCAGCCCCGCGGGTGAGACGGCGGCGGCGGAGCTGGGAGGCGCCGGCTCTCCCCTCGGACACCACGGGGAAAGAAAGGGGTCCCTGTGGGGAGAGGGTCCCCGGCTGGGGGGGCCGCTGCCGGGGCAGGGAGCTCCGCCGGGCGCGGCAGCGGGGCCGGGCGGGCTGGCGGCTCCTCCCGCCGGGGCGCTGCCGGGCCGGGCCGGGCCGGGGGCGGAGGAGGCGGGGAAGGGGGGAGCCGCTGCCGTCACCGAGGCTCCCGGCTCGCTCGGCTCGTCGCCGCGGCAGCCCCAGCCCCGCTCCCACCCCCTCGCCTGCCTCCACCCTCCTTCCTTTTCTCTCGCTCGCTCGGCGAGAGCACTGTGCCTCCTTTCCCAGATGGCAGCCGGCAGCGCCATGCAGCCTCCCGTTCCTCCTCCTCCTCTCCCTCCTCTCCGGCTCTAAGTTAATGCCATGCTGCCGCTGCTCTTCCCGGCACTGCTGGCCGCCTGCCTGCCGCCCTGCCAGGGCTGGAGCCCCTCGGCGGCTGCCAGCGGGCAGGAGGAACAGGAGCAGGAGCTCTTCTTGCCCCCTGCCAACTCCTCCTCCCGCTCCTTGGCCAGCCTCGAGATGGACCTCGACGGGGCAGCGAGCAAGGAGGAAGGCAGCACCGACAGCCCGGGCACGCCGGCTGCCCCTAGCCAAGAGCCTTTCCCTTCGGCTCCCACCACCTCCGGGCAGGAGCAGCAGGGGCAGCAGCAGCAGGAGCAGCAGCAGCAGCGTCCCCAGCCGCAGGGGCAGCCGCAGCCCGCCGAGGACCCGCACTGCAACATCAGCGTGCAGCGGCAGATGCTGAGCTCGCTGCTGGTGCGCTGGAGCCGCCCGCTGGGCATCCAGTGCGACCTCCTGCTCTTCTCCACCAACAGCCACGGGCGGGCCTTCTTCTCCGCCGCCTTCCACCGCGTGGGGCCGCCGCTGCTCATCGAGCACCTGGGGCTGGCGGCCGGCGGCGCCCAGCAGGACTTGCGCCTCTGCGTGGGCTGCAGCTGGGTGCGGAGCAGGCGGGTCGGGCGGCTGCGGGGCGCCGCGCCCCAGCCCCAGCCCCAGCCCCAGCCCCAGCCCCAGCCCCAGCCTCAGCCCCCCGCCGCTGCAGCCGCCGCCGCCTCCTCCTCCTCCTCCTCGCTTTCCTACCCGCCGGCGGCCGAGCCCGGCCAGTACTGGCTGCAAGGGGAGCCGCTGAATTTCTGCTGCCTGGATTTCAGCCTGGAGGAGCTGAAGGGCGAGCCGGGCTGGCGGATGAACCGCAAGCCCATCGAGTCCACCTTGGTGGCGTGTTTCATGACTCTGGTCATCATCGTGTGGAGCGTGGCCGCCCTCATCTGGCCCGTGCCCATCATCGCCGGATTCCTGCCCAACGGCATGGAGCAGCGCCGCGGCACCGCCGCCGCCGCCACCGCCACCGCCGCCAAGTAGCCTCTCCCGGTGACCCGCCGTCTCTTCGTCTTGTGCTCTGGAGGGACGCGGGACGGACTCTGTCGTGCTTTTCTCGTTTGCAGCGTGCCACAGGTGCGCGGCGGGACGTGGGGCCGCCTCAGCGCCCGGCCCGGCCCCGAGGGCAGCGGCCCCGAGGGGACCAAATCATATGTGCGCGTTTTATATCTTTAATACCCGTTTTGATCGAACCTTTTAGTAAAAAAAAAAAAAAACAACGAAACCAAAAAACAAAACAAAAAAACCACCAAACACCCCCCCCCCCCGTTAAAAAAAAAAAAAAAAAGGCAAGAAAAAGCCTCCCTAAGAATTCAATGGAGGAAATCAAAGACCCTCCTATTCGGCTGCATTTGTTGTCAGAGTAGCATTTTTGTACAGGATGTGGTTTGAACGGGTTTTTTCTTTATGGACAGAAAGGGATGTCTCTCTTTGACAGAATGGAGAACCGATGCGGTATATATATTGTTATTGCTGAAGCTGAACTTTAATGAACCTTTCACACTGTATTTCCTGGTTGAGATAGTGTGTATTTATTATTGTAGCTCCGCGTTATTTGGCTTTTAATACAGAGGTTTTCTTTCTGGAGCCACTGTAGCCTTTTGTTGGTCTGTTTCCTCCAGGGTGGAACAGAGGGTTTGGCTGGCCTTCCTGTCTGCGAACCTGCCACGAAGCTCCTTTCCCCGTGAAATGGTGTTACCGGGCTGTTGGTGGCAAAAGGAGAATCCCAAACCCTTTCTGGCTGGTGTTTGCCCTATCTGTGCAGCAGATGTGGGTCTGTATGCCTACACCGGGGTTGGGTGGAGAGGGGTGGGGAGCACAGCTGTGCCAGAGATCCTCCAAAGCAATTTCATCTGCACAGCTCCACAGACTAAGGCTTTCTCCTCGATTTGAGCTTGGGTGGCTTCAGTCCTGGGAAGACGAGGCCCGCTCTGAGTTGTGCTAAGCAGCGTGGGGCAAGTCTCTTGAGTTCCTCAAAGTTCATTCCTCAAAACCAGCTTAGATGCAGTGTATTTGTTGGAGACACAGTAATACTGTACCTCTTTTTCATCTACCAGTCTGCAGGGTTGCTCACAGCCAGTCTGTGGGGTGAGAAGGCAGGAGCTGCCGGTCCAGAACTAGATTCCAGCTGCTGCTGTGCAAGCATGCAAAGAAGAAAGATTTCTTCTCTCTTGTTTGAGTGGATAGTTGTGTAGCCTGAAATATAATTTGTTGTATACTTCCAACTGTTTAGCCTTACAAAACGTTGTTTCATTTGCCTTAGACATGATTAGTCCAGCTGAAGTTTCTAAAACCAAAATACGAGCTAAGTGACAAATATTTGCAATAGGAATTCTCGGGTTTTTTGGTCAACATAGATGTATTTAATTTGCTAGTAACGCATGAATTTGCTTGGGGCTAATTTGGTGTATTCACAGTGTATGGTGGAAATGACTGGATGAAAAGTCTGGAAGGATTAAATTCTTAGGATTTCCATATTTTTAAACTGACAACAAAATAAAATAAATGCATGCTCTATGTGTTTGCTGTCTGGACAAAAAGACAGAGATAAAAAGATTGACAAACGGAGAAATAAATCAAGATTTTAAAATGCTCCATGTTACTAGGCTGCCTCTACACCCACTGTTCCTCCTGTTAATCCTGTTGTTGGGGTTGTCACTTGAGTAAACATTGCAGTTGCATTGTTTTCAGAAAGTAGATGACCCAGTCAATGTGGGAAGTGTTCTCTTGACCTGTTGATCCAAAGGGCACCTGCCCCTGTATGCCTAGTTTAGAGAGCCCCTATTTTCTTTCCTTGACGTGTGTAAAACTGTCATTTCCACCTTGAGCAAGCTCTTGTCAGACATTTGACATGCTAGAGAGCAATTCTCTGCCTGTCATGTCCTGTGTGACAGAGACACTTCTTCATGCTGAAAGGCAGGGTTAGCAGGAAAACATGAAGATCCTGCTAACACCCTCTCAAAAGAGAAATGTTATACATATGGAATAGACCTCAGAAAAGTTGCCATCTTCAGGAATAATTTAATCTTTTGAAGGAGATGCATTTAGGCAGAGAGTTAATTATTTCTACTGGAAGTTTTTCTGGCTTTAGTAATTCATGATGTACAGTCCTCTCTGTGGTACAGGCAGCCTGTGCTTAAACTCAAGGGTGGAATCTCTTTTTTGCTTATCCTTGTTTCACCAGTGATGTGATATTGTGGTTTTTTTTCTGAATTACATCACCATAAACAAGGGAATGGTGTTACTGTCTGAAACAGGCAGCTCCATTTATTAAAGATTTATTATTTTGCAGTTCTTGCATACATGTAGCAGGTAGTACACCAAAACTGGTACAAAATGGCTTGTTTTTCTAACTTCTATCGATATCAGCTTGAATACAAACTTTGTGAATAGACACTGCCACACGCAGAATATTTTGCTGCTTCACTTAAAAAGCATGATACAAGACAGAGATTTTCTCGTAGTTATTCTATAAATACACTTGTAACTGGAGCTATTATTAAAAATCTGCTAAGACACAAATGTGTACAACACAGGGGTGGCATTAAACAAACTCCAAAGGCAGATCTTGTCCAGAATAGAAAAAAAACCCTGCAATGTTTTCAGGGAGTATGGGACTCGGACACAACGTGCAAAGAGCCCTTGTGGGTTGGGGAAGGTGTTTCCTTAGATCACAGCAACCGCGTGCATAAGCATGTTCCCTTCTCGGAGGCAGACCTGTCCGTGTTTCTGCGCCTTAAAGAGGAGTTTAAGGCACAGCAGGGGGCACAGGGATTGCCTGCTGTACAGGCTTTAGGCTGGATCCTACTCCCTGAACCCTCCAGTTTCAGTGAGGTGGCAGTAGGGCTTCTGTAAAGAACAGACAGTGGAAATGCACTATGCAAACCGTGAGCTTTCTTCAGTCGCTGTTACACCTAACATCAATAACTCTGTTCCTGTAACTGTGGCTGCTACGATGACTCTAAGTAAACTATAATTTTGGGTAACTTTTGCCTTCATTCATGGGAATTTCATGTGAATGCAACCTGGAAGAAGCAAGCCCAGGGCAATGTGAAATGATACACGCTAGCTAGTTTAAGATTACAAGTTTAGACACTGAAATGTCTATTTCTTTTCTTCTTCACTGGGAGTGGAGCTTTATTGTCTCTTAGCTGGAATTGATTCTAAGCCATTTTTATTCATTTGGATTTATTTTTAAGACCAGCTGGTAGCAGGGTCAACACGAGAGCAGATTAGTCACCATGTATAATCCTTTATGTACTCAGGGAGGGCATATATTTGTATATATTTATCTACATATGAGGATTCACTGTGTAGAACAGGAAGTTAAAGCAGAAGTGAGAAAAGGGATGATGAGAAACAAATAATACTGAGGAAGTAGTACTGATTTTCCTTCACTGTTTGTTGGATCATGTTTCCTGGTAAGTTATCATGACTTTATTTACATATGAGTGTTTGTTGGAAAGCAAGAGATATCTAGGAACAGAGGGAGTTTCTTGATTTACTTTTTAAAATGTAACTCAACTCTATTACAGATTTTTGTTTTCATTCCAGGAACCAAGAACAATCTCGACATTCAGCATTATTGAAGGTACTATTGAAAGTACTAGGCTTGTGTGCTAGTGTTAGACTGGTACAATTTTTTCTGTATATTCAGACCTCAGAATTTAATCTCTCCCCTGTTTTCTTGGTTGTGTTTCACAGATGTGTTAGAAGGGGAAGTATACGGAGGAATATGTAGTTTTAGCATGGACAGAGTTTTGCTGTTACTTAGTGCCACATTGATTCCAATAATAAAAATACAAAAATGTAGTGCAGTGTAATAATAGTTATATATTATGTAAGCACGCTGTTGCTCAATAGGTTGTCAGTAATCAAGCACTTCTGTATGTCAGGAGGTATTTGGATATTTGGGGCAAAATTGCCATACTAGGTTAACTGTAAGAGTTGTTCCTTATCCAGGGCTTAGTTCACCAGTGCTTTCGATGATTAATGCAACAGCAGGATTATTTGTGCAGTGAATGTTACTCAGTATGAGGAAGGGCTACTGAACCAGACCCTAAAAAAACCTAATTAAAAGCTGTAGTTGGCTGAATAAGTATTATTCATCATGACATCTGCTTGCTGAATAAAAGTATCTCTAGGGCTGACATTACATGATCCTAGGGGCTGAACAAAACCCTATTGAAATCAAATAGTTAATTGAAGTTTTGTAGGACTGGAGATCAAAGGATTTATTTTGAAGATATATATATATATATATATATTTAGATGTAAGGGTAGGCATGATGTTCTTTTTCCTCTTTGGTTTTTATACACATAGTTTATAAATCTAAAGCCAGGATTTCTCAGTCCAGTATAGGGCCTTGCCAGTTTGGAAGTTAGTTTCTTTCTGAAGCTAGTATGAAAAATATCAGTTATTTTCCAAGGAATTTTACAGAATAAATTTAATTTTTTTTTTCCTGTCTATTTCAGGGAGAGACCTTGACTTTGCAAAAAAGCATTTGTAATGATTCTGGAAAAACATGTAAATATCAAATCCGAAGTGTATTCCAATTTCAAAACATAAAAAATCTTTTTAATCAGTAACTGATTTTTCAAAGCATATTTTTAAACAAATCAGTTTCCGTTTATCCCTTCAGAAGCTAAACATTTCACTGAAGATCAGTGGGCATTTGAGTGTCGCACACTGTGATTTTGTATGTGATTTTTTTGTGGAAAAAGAATTCCCTTCTGTGATTTGGAATGATAACAGCTTTTGACGAATAAGTTGCTGTATTTCTTGTCCCATCTTCATAATAGTTCTGGTTAAATAAGTTGTCCAAAATAATTGTAAATCATAATAATAATAAAAAAAAGTAGCTTAGCCCGTTTGTTGTGTTTCTGTTCTACTGTGCTGAGGAAGAAATCAGTCTGGTATAAAATTTTTGTATTATCTTGACAGGTTAACAGTGTCAGAACAAAACAGAGCCAAACTGGAAGATGCAAATATCCTATGAAACACTGTTTGTTTTTGCATGTTTGACTTTTTTTTAGCTGTTATAGAAAACATAAGACTAATGAGACATAAATCAGTGCTGTTCTGAGGAAGTGAATTCACTAGGAGTGTGAAGTAAAATTATATTTGTGTTTCTTGTAAGGTGAGACTTGTTAGAAACAGTGGGATTGTACCTTGTTGGTGTCATTCTGGGTGTTGCTAAGCAACATGAAGTGGTTTAAATGGAGATACAGAAGAAGATTGTGGAGAAATA
Source organism: Cyanistes caeruleus (assembly GCF_971803275.1). NCBI lineage: Eukaryota > Metazoa > Chordata > Aves > Passeriformes > Paridae > Cyanistes > Cyanistes caeruleus. The sequence continues at coordinate 107,351,587 of NC_141701.1, forward strand.
AAAAAAATCATAGAAAAAGCATAAAAGGGAGTAAATGTGCCAGCACATCCTGCAAAGAAGTTGCAAAGTATCAGCTGGGAAAAAGACAGCATTTAAGGTCATAGAGAAAAAAGAAAACTGACACCAGGTGAATTGGGAACTTGATTACATACTTCATATTCAGTCTTTCCATATTCAAACTTTTCAGTTCTTTGCTTGAACAACTGATAGCTCTTTTGGCCCCAAACCACCAACTAGTGGTGAAAGAGAATAAAAGCCTGAAAGAAATGTGAGGCATGAGAAAAATTGAGAAATAACACCACCATACCAGTAGTAAAAAGAGAGTTCACTGTGTTGTTGGCAGCAAAACAACAAACTGGCAGGGCACTTTCATGCATGTTTTCTATTCTACCCCAGGGAAGTGGTCATGGCACCAAGCCTGCCAGAGTTCAAGAAGGGTTTGGGCAATACTCTCAGAGACATGGTGTGGTTTTTGGGGTTGGCCTGTTCAGGGCCAGGAGCTGGACTGGGTGGTCTTCCAGGGTGCCTTCTGCCTCAGGATGTTCTGTGATTCTCTTGTTTTGATTTTACTCTAATTTTGCTTCATATGTTCTCTGAGGTTGTAAGGAAAACATGTTAAAATACCATTTTTATGGAACGGGTACGGTTCTTCCCTCATATCTTGGATTGATCCATACCAAAAATACACTTCTCATTGTCCAATGTTCCTCATGACTGTATTAAAGCTTTCCACCTGAAGTGAAGCAATGCTGGTGTGACTGCATGTCCCAGGCTGGGTCAGGTCACTGCTGCAGACCAGACTACGTGCTGGAATGCTGTGGATGGCATTCTGATTTATATTGCCCATACTTTCTCACTCAAACCCTTTAATGACTACCTACAGAATCTTCACTTTTTTTTGTGCCTATCTTCATTATTTCCAAAGTTTCACTCCATTTGTCTTCTGCCATTGAAAATTAATCATTCTTAAGATTAGTTCTTTCTCACTTGGTATGTCCTTCTTCCCTTCTCCTTTTCCATAGCATGTATTTATCTTGACATTTTCTGCCTTCAGACTTCTCACCTCTCTTTCCCACAAGTATGTCTTTTGTTATGAAGCCCTAAAAATGTACTTCAGGAAACTGTGCTGTCAGTTTCTTCTGCTTTTCCACTCTGCTTCCCACCCATTCAGACTGAACCTCTCATGCCTTTGGTCTATGACACTTCTAGGACAAAGATGAACAGGAAACTTTGTCTTGAGGGTAAAACCCATGTGCAAAGTTCTCTCTACCACCAGTCCTGTCATCACAGGACTTCTTCCACACGTCTGCCCCAGACACTGAGCAAAGGATCTAAGTTATTTTGTCTTCTGGTAAGTGAAAAGTAGACCCATTTGAAGAGTTCCTTCCTCCTTAATTTCTCAAGGTCCTGTCTCTGAGTCACCCTCTACTCATGTACCTGCCCAAACCCTTACCTGATGTATCATGGGAGCCCTCACATGTCAGTTTTCCCACATACCCTCAATTGAAATGTTAGGATGTGTCTCATCCTGCCTTCTGCTCTAACCAAAGGCAGGTGTCTTACAGCCAGAGCAGAAATGATCTCACTTGGGAGTGGACCTGCACTGAAAGTTACACTCAGGTCAGGTATGCAGCCATAGGACCAAAACCCGTTACTTTTCAATTAAATCTTGGATTCTGCAGGGTGATCTCTGTTGCCCTGGATTATGGGCCATGGGAAAGGTATATGAGGAACAGATCTGGCAGATTTTTCAAGTGTTGGTCTAGTAGCCTTCTGGCTTTACTAGTAAATGGCTGAATGGCCAGGCTAAGTCACCACAGCCCTCCTTTTATTAGATGATAAATGTGTACAGCTCAGACAGGGGCTTGTGAGGTTCAGGCCTTAGGAAAACTTGTCCCTTTAGCTGCAGACAAAATAATATTTATACTTTTCTTCCTGGCAGTGAAAGGATTAATGAAGTAAATCCCATACAACATTTTAAGCTTGTGAAGCACAATAAAAATGCAAAGCATGAACATGATTTTATTCCTTCTGTGTTCATTTTTGCACTGAAGAGCATGTATAGAGCCTTGTGTTGTTAAATGAAGGTATTCTGCACAATTTTGACCACAATTTAGCTAGGCAATAGCTGTACTCTGGAAATGTTTTTCCCATTGATAGGTGTTGCGGTGAGCAGACATATTAAAACAAATCATTACTAAGTGATGAATGTTACTGGAAGAGATTCTAATTAATCCAAAAGAATATGAAAGAATCCCCCAAAGTGTAAGAAAGATTTTTTAGGAGGTAAATATATGAAAAATTTGGTGTGGAGGTAGCTGGTGGAGAATTAATCATGGGTCTATTTCATTCCTTTTCTTGCACTTTGTGTTTCATCACATTTTCTCTGGAGAATATCAGCTGTGCCTAATTATGCCAGAAATGTACTTGCTTCTAAATGGAAACTGGAAAGTACTTTCTTCAGGCAATACTTAGTATAAATTCTTGAAATTTTTTTAATTTCCTCCAGGGCATGTAAAGCACTTAATGATGCAGGGTCACATCGTTTACTTAACACAGAGAAACCCACTTTCGGGGCATGATGTTTATATGCAACATCTCATCCAGTCTCTAAGATGAGCATTTCCCATGGCACCTCAATTCCTGCTATCTTTTTGTAGGGTTGCTTAGGGCTGAGAACATGAAGACTGATGTCTTATCTCTCTGTACTCTACCCCAGCCACACATGACCTTTCCTTCTTTCCTGGAAGCACACTTATGGTGGATATTGCTGTGAATAAATTTACAGCAAGCCAATGCAAGCAGCAGTTTCTCACAAAAACTAAAACAGCAGTACTGGTAGCTCTCCACGGAGAGGACCACCTCCAGCAGGTGCTGGTTGCATTCCAGTTGCTCAGCTGGTTGCATTCCATGCCTGTGGAGTGCTCCACAGTGCTGTGGCTGTGGACCTTCCTCATAGATCCATGAGGGTCAGCTAAGAAAAATGTAGCTGCCATTTTGGAAATGAAATAAGGCTTGGCCTAAAAGTCATTTTGAGCAGAAAAGATCTTTGTCTGAGCTATCCAGGAATGTCTGTGCATTGCATGAGCCATGTATGGAAGCCTTTATCCTGTACTCAGAGTTTTGCAGGCATTTTTGGCTTGCTTTATTATTTTTTTTTAGAGTTTGACTTTTTTTTTCTTTTCAGAATTGAGTTGTTATTTTTTTTTTTAGAATTTGTAGATACTACCTGGGAATACTTCATTGCCCTGCATATAAAATGTAATTTCCTAGGCTTTGCTCTAGCTATCCGAATAGTAGAGTGGATTGCCTAGGACAAAACCCATCCTCCAAAATGTCCCTTACTTATCTCCATTTCAGAGTCTCATCTCCTCTCCACATCAGGTGCCCATTGTAACACTTAAAGGCATCAGCCCATGCTGGGTTAAGACAGAAGGAGACAATGCTTTTTTTCTTCCTGCAGCTGGAATCTTTCATGCTCGTGACAATTCTGAGTTCCCTGAATTGAGCCAGTGAGACTGATAATGGTGATGCCCAATGCTAACTGAAGTGCTGTGGGTGGAATGGGTCAGAGAGATTTACTCTCCTCCCACACATGAAGTGCAGAAAGAAAACAACATTGGCTAATCTGTTTTCCTACATGTGCAGAGCACAGTGAAGCAGAAATCAGAGACTTCACCTGTGTAAGAAAAACAGACCCCCTGATGCACAGATGCTGAATGATCCAATTATTCAAAAACAAAACAGGAGCCTTTTTCCGTGTATGTAACTCCTGCTGATTGCCATGAGAACAGCCCCCCTTAACTGCATGATCAGAAAGTCTTTTACATGAACAAGTGACAAGAATAGGATCACCTTTTGAACATTTCCCAATTAATTTCATCAAATTGCCTGTGATTCATCTGATAACTGCACTATCTTTAATATCTTTTTGTCAATCAAGCAGTCTCTATTGCTATTTTTCTTTTGTAAAATATAAAAAGATAATGTGAAACCTATGAGGATGAATAGTGCTAATGACATTTCTGACCAAAATACTGCTTTAAATCACAGTTAAATCCTTCTAACAATGATATTCAGAGAGCTCATAAGCTGGAAAACACCAAAGAGTTAATAAATTTCTGTAATATATTTAAAATACCAGAATCCTCAGCGTTGAGGGCTACAGATTGACTGTAGCAATAGAAAGCATTCACAGCAAGTTCCCAAGCATGTGTTGTCTGCTATTGCTTGGCAAATAATTATTGTGCTTAGTTGCTTCCTAATATCTTCCAATTCTACAGTTACAGTAAAACCACTTACTCATGACAATGCACCCATAAGACTGTCTTGAATATTAGAGTTTAAAAGGTACAAAATGTTCTTTTGCTTTGACCATCTTCATTTTCTTGCCTTTGTTTCCTACAGCTGCTGTACTATCTAGTATTACTCAGCATGTTTATAGTTGTGGATATTCAGGAAGCAGTGGAATATATGAGCAATTCAGCAAAAACTTTCTTCAAGCAATACTAGGCTTGAAGTTAGCAGAGGAACAGAGTGTGCTGGATGTTTCCTTATGCTGCCTGTTGTAAAGAGTGGAGTGTGACTTCAGAGAAAAATGAAATCAATGTTTGCTGCAATGATTTTAGGTAATTGATCTATCTTTGTCAGTTCAAAGCATTGAGCAGTCAGTCTGGATAAAGCATAAGGCAAGGAGGATATATCAGCTCCTCTGTTTTGCATTTGAGGAGTTTAATTTTCCATATTACCATAGGTTTTTATGTTATTTCAGACAGCTGAAATGTAGGGGTTTGAGTTACTTCAGAGACAGTACAGAATACATATATATGCACTGAAAAAATAGATCCCATGAGAACATTACTGATGGAAAGAAGCACACAGCAGCCCATGCTTCCTATTGACTCACCCATGTGTTGCAGTTAACCACACTGAACTGACACATCTGAGTCTTCTCCTGGGGGAGCAGGAGGGTGAAACTTATGAAAGAGGGCTGGCCAAGGGCTGAGGGCAGCAGTCAGCCCTGCTGCTTCAGGGTCATCCCTGTGCCACCTCTGAGGCAAAACCCTGCACGTGTCTGTGAGCTGTGGGATATGTGTCCATATCTGTAGTGCAGATAGCTGGAACAGTCTGAGGAGGTGGTGCCTGTGAGAGCTGCCACGTTGTGCTAACTTGGCTGTCGGTGTGAGTGCTGCTTCAGACAAAGCAGCACAAATTATCCTGTGTTCAGGCTGGTCTAAAGAGGCACCTATAGCTGCTCTGACTAGCTCTAATTTCCATAGAATCATAGAATTGTTGAGGTTGGAAATGACCCTTAGATCCTCAAGTCTAACCATTAACCTTGCACGTCCCTGTGTTTATCGCTAAACCGTATCCATAAGTGCCACATCTACACGTCTTTTAAATACCTCCAGGAACAGTGACTCAAGCACTTCCCTGGGCAACCTGTTCCAATGCTTAACAACCCTTCCTGGGAAGAAATTTTAATTAACTAAAATTTCAATCTAAACCTTACCTGGCTGAGAACATTTCCTCTTGTCCTGTTGCTTGCTACTTGGGAGAAGATACAGACTCCTACCAGTCTACAACCTCCTTTCAGGGAGTTCTAAAGGGTGACAAGGCTTCCCCTGAGCCTCCTTTTCTCCAGGCTGAACAACCCCATTTCCTGCAGCTGCCTCACATAAGACTTGTGCTCCAGACCCTTCCCCAGCTTTGTTTCTCTTCTCTGGACCTGCTCAATCTCTTTCCTGTAGGGAAAGGGGCCCAAAATTAAATGCAGGATTCAAGGTGTGGCCTCACCAGTGCTGAGTACAGGGGGATGCTCACTGTCTTAGTCCTGCCGTGCTCAGTCATGCCTGTCGTGTTTTTGCTTTGTTAGGTGCTTGTGGGAGCCAGAATTTTTAAAAATTGTTTCAATTGAGCAGGATTTTCTGCAGTTGTTTGCACCTTAAGGTGCTGTGCAAATGGAATCCAAATGTCATGTCTGAAAGACATTTGTGTTTACGTTGCCTGTTTCAGTTCTCCAGTTTTCTTGCATTTTCAGGGTTTCACACTTCCTTCCCTAAGTTATTTTTCCCCATTCTGGTTTGGTTGCTAGACCCCACCATGACTTTGATGGTTTCCTGTCTTCCCTGACCCACATATCAGAATATTCCATGTACAATGTTTTTGAGTAAAAATATATTCTTGTAATGTATTTCATAGCATATCTTGAGTTTGTTTTTTTTTTCTCTGGGCACCTTTTTGAAGATAATGGCAAAATAAATCAACTACCACCGTTGTTCCCACAGAAGAATCCATTCCTGTCTCTAACTTTGTTAGGTGAGCATTGCTTGTGCCCAAAGGTCTGAGTGATTAGCAGTAACATGACTGGTATTTTAATTCAGGAGTACATCTGGTTATAGTCTCTGTGCCCAGATATTTATGCCTCATGTCATTAATAACCAGTAATAGTGTCTAATAAGGTTACATTTATGTGTACATTATACTGAGAATGGCATTTAAAAAACAAGATATGCCTTGTCTTAAAGGTCAAAGTTGTAATCAGATTACCTTCTGTATATTGAGAAATGGAAAAAAAAGAAATGTATCAGATGGATAGCAAAAGCATGTGTTTGAATAATAATTGGAGGCAGTATTAATGAAAGCTGGGTCTCTGTGAGGAGCTACCCAGAATGGTAACATGATTTACGTACAGTTGACCTATGAGAAGATGTAGACAGTGTATGACTCTACTACAGGCTTTCCAATCCTAGCATGAGTTTGTCAAACATGCTTTGCTAAACTTCAGCAAGCCCATTCTGATGTTCTGCACACACAAGCCAATACCAGAGCTGTGTGCCAGCAGCAAACCCAGCCCATGGCACCTTGATGTCTCCTCACAGGAGCCCCACTGAGTTTTCAGCTGCACGCTTCCAGCTTACCACAGTGCAGCTGAAGAGGGGCAGTGCCATTGCTGCACTGCTCTGAAGGAGGTCTCGGACTACCTCACTTCTCCTCTTGCTCCAAAATGTCAGGGGTACTCTGAGCCCAATCTGTGGGTCCCAGACAGTCAAGCTGCAGTTGGTCACCAGCCCCTGGGGTTGTCCTTGGGGGGCTGCTGGGATGCCCTGACTTTGCTTAGCCCAGCTCTTGACTGTTGTTATGCTCCAGATTCTTGCTGCTGGTCATTGTTTTAGTCTCCTGCTTTATGGCTCTGCATGCTGCTTCTGCCTCTGAACACCTTAGCTCTAACCTGATTCTTTGTTCTCAACCATTTCACCTGTTCTTGCTTGATCCCTGACTGCATCCTTCACTACCTCCTCTGGCCATCCCGTGCTCCTGACCTGACTCTTGGCATATGAGTTTTTCAGACAGGAGACTTGGAAAATGGAAGTATTTGTTCCTTTAGAGCAGACAACTGTTCTCTGCCTCAACATGATCTATGATTAATTTTGAATGTAAATAATTCACAAAGTAGCAAAAAAAAAAATTTAGGTAGCCACTGCAACTAAAATGAGTGTTTTCTCTAAATTACATCAGAGAAAAATGGGACTGTATATATCTTGCTTTCTAGAGGAAGACAGAGACTCACAAAAATACAGATATTCACAAGGCATATCTTTGTTTGCTCTACAGAGATGGGTATTTGCTTTAACACCGGTGTGATTTATGATGTAATCACAGTCTAATGATGCCATCAAAGACTGGCCTGTGCAGTGAGCAAAAGTGACTCATTGGCAGGTTAAATAGCAGAAAAGGAATCAAAATGTGCATTTACCACATTCACCAGTTGTCCCATTAATGCACAGTGGCATAAAGCACCATGAACACTTCAGTGTATGCAGGCTCAACAGACTTACCCAAATCAGTTGTATTACCTCAGTATGTGTGTGCTTTAGCCTGCATACCAAATCCCTGTGCCTTTTCCCCCTGGGAGCAGAGCTATGTCCTGTCACGCTCTGCTGGCTGCTCCCCTCTCCACACGGTCCAGCTGCCCATGGCAGCACCCACATGGCTGGGTGCCATCCACACCACAGCCCCTGTGTGGCTATCCATGATTATCCTGTTTCCCAGACAGCAAGAACAGCTATCACAGAAACTGTGTCCAGAAATTATCACCTTTTTGTCTTTAAAGACCTGCTTTTTAACTGTTTATAGTAAATTAGGAAAGGATAGATGTTGTGTATTACAGTGCTATTAGCCTAGTAGGAAAGATGTTAAAAATTGTGAGAAATCATTTGTTATGTAGTCCCTTAGCCTCTAGAACAATCGCCACCAAACTTTTTTTTTCTTTAATGAAATGTTTTTTCTTCTCTGGTTGACTCTTTGTAACACAGGAAGAATTGAATCCTCTGTGTGATCGATAAATAACAAGGAATTATTTCCTTGTAACCACTCTGCTTCTAATACTGCAGCCCCAGTGGTTTCAGCATCATTTCTCCTGATTTGCACTAGAGAAGTTGAGGTCAGGACCTTTTTGTTCTTTAGCAAGTAAGAGCAAGCTCTTCCAAATGTAAAACAAAGTACTCCTTGCTGTCCCTAGCACTTGGTAAAATGTCAGGGGACAAACTGGCCTGCCATCCTGCCGTGAAATCTAGAGGGTAGGAGGCTGGTGGGGCTCCTGCAGCCAGCTCTCCGTTCTCCTCCCACTGCAGCAGCTGGCTGACCAGGAGATCTCCATCTGCAGGCTGGAGAAGGATTGGTGGCAGTATGAAATTACTCCCAGGTGCAGGCAAACCAAGTGACTCCCCACGGCTGAGCTATAAATTAGTCTCTACAGCCTGCCAGCATAACCTGCCTGCTGATAGCTTATAAATAAATCAGCTGCAGAGCAGGGTTAATATTTACCTACGTGTCTCAGACAGGTGGCATTCTGAAGAAGAAAAGTGTCACAGAAATGCTAGAGTAAGTTATCATTAAGCCTCTGCACTGGCATATTTACTCACATCTAATAGCTTACAGAGGTGCAGAAGTACAATTAAACCAGAAGAAATCTATAGCTTCTCGCCTCCTGATAACACCACATCTTCCCATGTATTGATTTAACGCCTGTGCTGGTGGTGTAACATGTGTTTACTGTGTTTTACAAGTACCACTGTGCTGACCTGATTTCTGTGTACTGCTTATGGCTGCTTCTTTGCTCCTTTGGGTGGTATTTATTTATTTATTGTTTCTGATAAAATATATGGAAGCTTACCAGAGAGAGGCAGGGTGGCTTATCCATAGCATAGGTGCATATCTGGAACAGAACTCAGTATGTTGAAAGGAAGGTATTGTTTTGAGAGTTATTTAATTTATTATCTTCTGACAACTTAAACTGTAATTCTTTGATGATACAGAACCTGGTCATCAGACACTAATTCTCCACATCTCAAAACCCACAATGCTGCACAGACTTCTGTGCTGTGCCTTCACCTTAGAGTGCAAGAGAAAACCTGCCCTTCACCAAGGTAACGTTCTCTCTTCCTTTCTTCCCCTTGGTCCTTCTGAAAGGATTCATAGGAAGAATGACTCAGGGCCAATTCCCAGCACATGACAAGACAAAACAGGGACATTTATATTCTTCATAAACATGTGGTCTTTTTAACATGGTCATTGGCACTCACAGGGATGTACTACAGCTGCTAAATATGATTCTGGTCACAGTATTAATTGAATGCAGCAGTTCAGCCTGCTCCAGGGTTTGCTCTTTGCCTTAGCAAAGGAGGATAAGGGGGGTTAGCAGGCCCTGGCATCCCATCCCACATATGTAGTTCATTTGCAAACTTTAGTGTTTATGGCTGTGAGAGCAGGAGCCAGTTTGGAAGTGCTGGATGCAAGAAACAGGTTGCTTTGCTGTGGATGAAAACCACGAGGTGCTGTGAAGGCACTATTTTAGATGTCTATTTTAGGATGAGATGATCAGTTCTCTGTGAGTGACTCTTTCTTTCCACGGTTATGGATGAAACCTAGATGGAGTATTTATATGGCAGATATCTGTACTTGCTTAGATGAATCCCACCCTTAAAACCAAATCTTAGCATCACAGGTGTAGTTGAAACCCATTATTCCTTGTCCTTCTCACCACACTCTTTCCCCAACCAAACACTCCCTTTGTCTGTCACTCTTCAGTGCTCTCTTTGGCTAAAAAACCTACATCCTTCCATTTCTTCTTGCAGGTATTTTTTTCTAGACTTTCAGGGATGTGTCATCAGGGATGTCCTGTGCAGGCTGGCCTTCCCAAGTCAGTCCATCCTGGGGTGTAACATGCTCTGTACGCTTCCCACAGAGCTGTGCTTACCCTGGTGATGATCCTGCCACTGCACCTACCTCTCAGCCACTGCTGGTTTTGGGACAACCAAAAAATTCCTCAGCCTTGACTGCCACAGGCATTTCCTTTCTCTCTCTCTCTCTGCATGCTATTTAATATAATTATATGAAGAATGGAATAGGAATAGAGTATAATAGGGATTATATCCTCTGAAGAATATATCACCTCCTATGAGCTCTGGATGGACTTCAGAAGCATGTTCCATGGAGATATGTCTTTTGGAAATGAGAGGAGGTTCATCATCAGACACATAAACATGCAGAACATTCTGTTTCTCAGTACCTAAATTTTGTTTGATTAACTCCATTTTGAAAGTCCAGATCATATTTCTTCTGCCCTAAAACAGCCTACAGCAAAGCACTAGAAGAAATTAATTGATTTGGCAAGTCCATTTTCATGCCATACTCCATTCTAGCATTTCCTGAAGGGTTTTCAACTAATAGTATCTTAAATTTATACTGATCACTTAAAAGGGAAGGAGCTGGGAACAGTGGATGTCCTATTTGTATGAAGTCCCATAAACATCTAATTACTGGACTGGGGGTTTTCAGAGACCTGTTGTTTGACCCATGAAGACACTGACAAGTCACTCCTTCCTCTAAAATTTCACTGGTAGAGGCAGGAGCCTTGCTTGAACCTTGGAAACAGCACATGTAATACCTTTGTTAAACTAGTTTCCATGGTAACATTTTCATGTCACTGAACATCATTAAAGACAATAAGAAACATGAAGTATTCAGTTTGCATGTGTTTAGAGTTCTATTGACCTCCCTTTCTGAATAACTGTTCTCCTGGAAGAAAAGACTCGGGGCAAAACAACGGATGCTGGAGGTGTCGTTGCTTTGCTGTCACATTATTATCAAGCCTTTCCTTTGATTTTTCAGCTTGGGATTTCAGAATAAACTCTGTAAATATGAGTAGGCATGGAAACGGGGCACAGATATTTCTGTCTCTAACACAAAAATAAAGCAACCAAAGATGACTGCAGTTAAATGGCTTGTCCAGAGGGGAGTAAAGGCGAAGCATGAGGAGGCTGAGCAAGAAACTACGTGCTGTGATGACTTGACTCCCCCGTTTAGCCTCCTTGCCAGAACATGATGGTTCCACTTCATGTTAAAGCTGGATAAACCACTCTCAGGCTCCTTTGCCACCTGCCCCTCTGGCACTACTTTAAAACTGAAAACCCTGGCAAATTTTGACATATGTGAGCAGCTTAACTCTTCTTACAAAAAGCTCTAGCAATAAAATAGAGTGAGAAGCACTAGTAAGAAAATTCAGCTGTTGTCTGTCATTTTCTCTGTGCACCGGGCGAGGTTTTTTTTAGCTTACATAATTAACATTTGTTTTCTTACACAATGATTTTTTGTGTACTACACTCTTCTCTCATGGGCAGCATTTGTCACTCCTTCTGCTAGGGCAGGATTGCAGCCCCAGCAATGGAAACAAACCATGTCTTGGCTCTGGCTCTAAAATCACGCTGGCTTCTACGAAAGGCTTTCCCAGCAGCCTGAAGGTCTCCTGTGGCACATCACCTGCAGGGACTCGTACAGCACTGGGGAAAGACCCTTGAAAACTACTGCTGAGAAAAGCAGTCAGTAAGAAGGGTTTGTGAATGTGTTCTCCTCTACACGACAGCCATAGCAAGCTGGGGAGGGTCTTTCAAAGTGGGAGGACAAGAAGGGAAAAAAAAGTCTGTACATTTTTTGTGTCAGAACCAAGCCCACAGATTCAAATATTTCGTATTTTTATATTTGCTGATTTGATAATTGCAGATATCATGCTGGCAGCTCATGTTACTCCAGTGTGTTAGACCGGGGTGTGAACTATATCCAGAAGGTGCAGAGTGGGGATTTCAGAAGACAAATGGTTCACCAGCTGAGATATGTATTCAGGATGCTGCCATCCCATGGCAAATAGCTAATTGGCTGCTATCAACAGCAGGATGCCTGAACAGAAATCAAAGGAAGGATACGTGTTTTGTTTCTGCCTGGTGGAAAGCTATTTGAGGGGGCATGAAATAATGCACTGTGTTACTACAGGATTATAATTCAATAAAGAACTATCAGTTTTGGACCGACCCTAAAATCAAGAGTTGTTTTCCACACCAAAAGAAAGGGCTGAAAAACTGTTTCAGGTTAAATGAAAAAATTTATAAACTTTCAGAGAGGCCTTCAGAAACTTCTGCTGCAGCCTGAGCAGCAAGAGGTGGAACACAGCTGCAAGGGAGCAAGAGGAAAGGTGACATTCCTGTTTCTTTAAAAAGTACTGAAATTATTCACCTTCAGGTACAGTATCACACTTTTTTTTTCCGGATACTGAAGACTGACCACATCATGATAATTCTTCCCCCTTCCCAGAGAAGCCTAGCATTTTGGGGCACTGTAGAGGTGGGAGGACAAAATTTGATTTCCTGACCACTGAGTGCTGTGTCTTCAAACTTCTCTCAAATATACAAGAAAATATCTGTCATTACACTAAGCCAGCAACTCCCTAACCTGGTGGTGACAGGTGGGTGAAGGGCAGGTGGGTTCCAACTCATAGGGTAGAAAGATGTGAATTTTCCCACGGCACTGCCAAATGTAGTGAAGGATTTGACATTACCAAGTGTTTTCCTCTGTCTCCTTTAGCTTTACAATGCTGCAGCAAAATGAAACACCAAAATCTCAAAGTAAAATGATCTGACATTTTCTAAATATTTTTTTTCTGCCTGAATTATTCAAAACATTGAACATGAAACTTCAATAGGCATAGAGGCTCCTGAACTGTCTCTCACTGACAAAAAAAATTATTTGTTACAAAAATCAATTTAGGTACCCACTAGGACTGAATGAGGCATGAAAAGTTCCTTACATTAGTATTCTGATTAGTAATTTTTCAGGCAAAAATTCCTAAAAATAATTTAGCATTGCAACTTAATTTTTTAAAATAACATTCTGCCTGCTGGAATGAAAGGAAATCCAGAGACTTTGAAGTAAGGGAAGCCTCAATCACAACCCCACTTCCAGCTTTTTTAGCTGAGCTGTGAGTATTTTCCCAATCCCAGAGCAAGCAGTTTCCCAGGTTTTGGTCCTGACTGTGTCTACCTGGTGGAGCTGAGCAGAGCTTCCTCCAGCAGGGATCTGGGGATCCTGGCTCTGAGACAGGCTCCTTTACAAGATGCAATGCTGCTTGCCCAAAGAATGGTTGGCTGAGCTGACAGAAACCCAGGATGAAATAACATGCACAAAACTTTGGATTTCAATTATCAAAACGTTTTCCATCTGACTTTTTTTCCAATGACCTTTTAAAATGAATTCAGCCTTCTTGGCACATTTATTATCAGTGAGAAAAACAGCCTTTACCTTTGAGCCTACACATGATATTTTCCTTCCCTTTTTTCACTTTCTCTGCTTTGCCCTCTCTTTTAAACATTAGCAACCCTCCTATCTTTTTTCTCCTCTTGCAGCAAATCCAAAAACTGAGCAAAAATATGCCTTGTTCTGTTGGTACAACTTGGGACCTTACCATTTACATGGGCATGAACTATGGTGTCATCTGATGCTGGCCCTCATTTCAGATGAAAAAGTGATGCAAAGCAGGAGGGGGTGAGCAGTGCTGTTTCAAATTATGTACATTACATCCTTTCCTTTTAAAAACTCTGTCCTTAGTCCTTAAAAAATTTTGTCCGAACTTCCTTTCTACTTTGAGGAAATTAAAAGCTGTGACTAAGGCTTGTCTCTATCAACAGCTCAAATCATTCTTTAATGAAGAGAACCAGAATCTTGTCTCTTTGTTTTCACACAGACTCCAGTTCAAAGGAACTTGCTTGAGGACAACATTTAATTGACCTCAGTGATGGAGCAGTTGCAGGATGCCTCTTGCCTAGCAACAACCACCAGGTAGGAAAGCTTTAATAACTGCTGGGATTTAGACACCAGGGAATGCTGTTGCACAGCTGTGATGGTTTCTGAGCAGCCCATAAGTGAGCCAGGCTGGCTCCCCTAAAAAAGCCTTAGAGCAGGGAGGCTGGCTCATAGTTCTGAGCCGAGCATCAGGAGGTTGCACCTGGATCTATAGGCATGCCAAACCCTGCTCTGTCCTGCAAGCTGCAAAGGTTCACACAAGCACTCTCCTTCACCTGTGAGCCACTGCTGGGGCTCCCTGGCTCTCTGAGCCACGTGGATCAGATGTGGTGGCTTTCAGCTTTGCACGTACAGCTTGGAGGTCAGGCTGGCTACACCACACAAATGGCTTGCAGAGAATTATGCGGAAGCTTGAAATTTCAGGTGGCAACCAGAACTGTATCTTTTTGGTAAATAAGCAACTGTTACCTGGCCAGGCTTCGTTTTATGCAGTAAAGTATGTTAAGTGACAGACCAACCAAAGGTAAAAAACACAGAAAAAAGGAAAAAGCACTCAAGTTTAACCAAATTATTTTAACAAAGAACTTTTTTTCTGCATCTTCAGTTCCTAGAAAAGGAAAAAATGTCCAAAGCCAGCTAACAGACTGGCTACTTCCTCCTATTAAGCACATGCTGGGGTTCAAGTCCTTTGTCTTTTAAATATAGGACACTTTGGGAAATGAAGCTGACAAAGACAATTTAAGATAACAATCAATATTTCCATTATCCTCATTCCAGGCACAGTTTTTTGGGGGAATATGCGAAGAATTGTGCTGAAAAAAGTCTTTGCATGGTAATAATGAAGCATTTCCTGCATTTGTCTTACTGCTTTCAGAACTGCCTTCTGCTATATATACATATATTTGTGTGCTTGTATTTGTATGTATATATAGCTCATACACCATTCTGATGGACTTTGCAGCATCATCCCCTTTCCACCCCTTCTTCTGCCAGATTCATTGCTTTTTTTGGTGTAAATCCTCAAACCAGCCATGATACCTAACACCAGAACTAGAGACAAGGAAAAAAACCTGATAGTTACTGTTGTACTCCCGGTCCTCCTCTCTTTTCTTCCTTCTCCTGTGCATCAGCTTCCACAACCCCACATGGAATGCCACATGAGGGGTGAATACAGTCAAGCCTTGCCAGCTGCTGCTGAGAGAGAGAGAAGGGCAGGCAGATCTACAGCCACAAGGGTTGAAAATGATCTCTTGGGATGGGGTAAATAGGGTAAAACTGGACTGTTTGGACAAAGATAAATAAAACCAGCAAGTTTCCCCCCAGGTGCTGAAGTATCACAATTGGACCACATCATTTCTGGTGGTCTGCATTTGTTTGGTCAATGTCCTCTGGTGGAGCCACGCTTTGATGTTGGTAACCAAGGGAGAAGGCAGAGACACCTGTTCACATCTTTCCCTCCAGAGTGCAGAAGTTTCCTGCCTTATGCTTTTATTTCTTGTGCTGTTGCCCAAGAATGTATCTTTGTGGGTATTTGTGTCCTGATGTGACTGAGCTCAGGGTATGCTCTGAAACATCTCCAAGATGGGAGATGGAGAGCTGAAATCAGCATGGGGCTGAGTCCAGCACAGAAGCTCCATCCTACACGGGGCTGTAGACTGTGCAGGTCCAACATTGGATGTATTATTTCAACCTGGCTCAGAGCACTACCTGGACAAGCTGAAAAAAAACCCATGTCATCTCATCACTGTTTTTTTAGTCTAAGCCTCTTATAGAAACATGCTTCTCAGACATGTCTGGGTAACATCTAGAGTAGCTGGCCATGAGATTTCAGGAGAAATTATATTTTTGGAAGTGTGCTCCTTTTGGATTTATCCTGATGCAAAACTGAGGAGTGGACATTGTTCTCTGCTGAATGAGAGGGTGTTCGCAGCAACATTATGAATAGCAGTTGAGTTAGTCTCCATTTATAACATCTGAGAGTTGAATCTGGCCTGCAGTCAAGCCAGTAAGTCCCATGGGATCTTATGTACACTGTTTTGAAAACCTGCTTTTTAAGGAAAACAAAGGCAGTTCCCTTAATTTGAAGCTCATAATGTTTGCGGTAATCCAGCTATACCAAACCAAATGTCGCACAAGTAAAATTCCATCAGGCAGCAAACAAGAACTTTTTTCCTGGTGCCTTGCCACTCTGCAAGAAGGACCAGACCCTTTTTTTCAGGAGAGAGCACAGAGGCTCCAGTGCATGTAGACCTCCCCAAGAAGGGATGGCTGAAAGGAAGGCTGGACTTGAGCTTGAGCAGATCCAAACCCTGCTCTCATGCAGACTGCCTGGCTGAACTTGAGCATCGCTTTGCTTCTCTTCCCATCTGTCAGATGGGATTATTGCTCTGCTCAGGCACTACAGGGATGGGGGCCAGGCAAGAGCCTGTAGCAAGATGAAGGCTTTCTGATCTTGAAGCTCCTGACATCTGTGCTGGTAACAAAAAAGGCCACTGGTGTAGGTGGCTTAATGATGAGGAAACTGCATCGAGACCTGAAACAAACCAAAACAAGTGGCTGCTTTGTCTTAATGAAAGCAGCTGAACAGAGAGGCATTTCCAAGAGTTTTGATCTGTGAACAGGAATCCTGGTTCTCTGGGGGTGTTAGGGTTATCATTTTCCCTATCATTTTCCCTGTCTTTTGCTTGTCTCCTTTCTTCCCCTTCCCCTTCAATTCCCTATTTCTTTTTCACTGTTCTGCTTTTATTTTCTTCCATCCGTCAGTTCTCAGAATTTTTTCAAAGCCAGACTAACTGTTAAATCACAGCCTTCTTTCACAAACTGTGATTCCTCATCTGTGCTTATATTTTAACCCAAAATGTACTTTTCCCATCCCACCTCTCAGTGGCTGAAATAAGCAGAATGCCTTAACACACTGAGGAGCACATTTCTATTGCATAAGGAAGGGAGATCAAGAAAAATCCACAGCTCTGAGACTCCCAGGCATATTAGGAGCTGGTACCACTCCTTCTGCCCAGTTTTTCAGGTACTAAACTGCTGTTTTCTAATCCAGCAACTGGGTTTACACTGATGTGACAGTGTCTATATTCACACTATAATCAACATCCACCTCCTGGCTGTATTTTAAATTGGATTAGGGTGTGAGTTTCCTTCTCATTTTACAATCAACATCATGAGCAAATGCTTTGTTTATCAAAGCAATCTGAGTGATGCATAATGGAAAGCATTAGATCTATCTGGAACAATTATAACCCTGGAGTAGGTGAGTTACAATAATGGGAAACCTATTCTGCTAAAAGCTTCCTTCAGGATCATTATCAAGAGACCTGCTAACCCTGCAATTGTGCCCACATTCCCCAGTACCTTCTTCAAAAACAAAATAAAGACCATAGCTGCCTGCTTCTGAGTATGAACTACCCATCTTGCCAGTGCTCAGATGGATGCAGCTCCCCATGTGGATGCAGTGCTTCCCTCCCCAGATGATGAGAAAATGTAGACTAAGTGGTTTGAACAGAGGTTTCCCTGCTACTGCAAATCTTATTTAAAGACTCCGAGGGAAAGACCTTGACTGCTTTGTTACTAAACAGGAGAGTTTTATATGTAAACCAAATATGTGCTTTCATTTCCAATGAGTAAGGGCCTGATGTATATGTATAAATCAATGGTATCCATTTGTACAAAGTTGGATATTCACAGCCATATTTTTATAAAATTGTTTTTAAAAAGTTGCTTGCTTTCTTCTCAAGGTTGTTTACTCATTTGATATGTGGGCAAGAAACATCTCTGGTATTTTGTGTGACTTTTTTCTGAGCTCTACAAATTATTCCCCTATAAATTATAAATTTTATAATGCTTATAATGTGTTTTATACATATGACTAATCTTAATATTTATAAAATAATTCATGTCAACACACCCCAGATTCTTCATAAACTTGTTGCTGTGGCTGTTGTCATATGCATGGTAAAGCAGAGCCACTGAGCCTAGGAGGGGACAGGGCTTGGCAGAAGCAAGCCTGAGCCTTTGGCTTTGATTCCAGCTGATTGGAGACTCTCCCATCTCCCAATCAATCCCCCTGGATTACTCTGGAGGTCACTTCTGGTGTGTCTTGGCTATGAGTGGACTGTTAAATTATTATCACAGAAACCTCCTTTAGTTTATCTACTTACAGCAGCATTAAGCCTCTCTCAGCAGAGCTTTGGCACTCACAAGTAGAAATGCAAAAATAATTGTGAGCCAAAATGCAAAAAAAAAAAAAAAAGGACAAATAGCAGCAGGGCACTCAGACTTGCAAAAGAGATGATGCCTTGCAAGGCTGTCCTTCTGATCTGCAATGATTAGTCCCAGGAGAGACCTCAATTAAACTGGATACCCTTGGAAAGGCAGTGCATGAGGGAGGTGGAATCAGAGGGGAAGTGCTTTATCAAACGGATATTTGAGTGTGTTAGCAATTGAAGAGAAAACAAAGGCAGGGCAGGTGAGTAATATCTGTGGAAAAGCAAAAATCTGCAGAGAATGAAAGATAGGAAGGAAGCCAGGAGAGAGCTCTGTGCCAGTGGGAAAGGAGAAACTGGAGCCCGTGCGAGAGCTCAGCACCCTGTGTGCCCTTGCTTCAAATCCTGGCTTGAACACAAAGTGCCTGCATGGCCCTGAGCTGGGATGGATTTGGACAGTGGATTGCACTAACCATGGAGACTCACCAGCTGGAGCTGTAAGCATCCCTCCTTACGTGTCTTCCTGCACCTCCTGGTGCACTGCTCCTCTAGTAGAACCTATTCCAGCCTGTCCCCAAGCCTGCTAATGCAAGTCGAAGAAATTAAAACAATTTTGTAGCTGGCCTGACTCTCTGACAGTAACAAAGCCTCCCACCATTTCAGCAATACCCAAGGTTCACTAAGGCAGGTCTATTTCAGCTGGAATCATTTTGCAGAGATACTCCTCTAGAAAAGAGGTTTTCAGTGTGCAGAGGGAAGACTTTCCCCAACCACAGTACTTGTAGATTTCACAACAAAATAGTTTTTTGGTGGTGTAATTTTGGGGTTATATTATGTGATATCATATTTGCTGTATTATTATCTGAATGTTGTATTGTATTTGGGGTTATAATATTTTTTTCAGTAATATCAAACATCTCACAGATTTAAAATCACACTTCAAATTCTCATAAAAAACAAGGGCTGATGACAATAATTATGCTTCAGCTTTTAGGAAATCCTGATCCTTAGGTTTCAAGTTACTGCAGTGACATTCATTCCCAGGAGCTTTGGGCCACGGTGAGAAGGGGTTTTATTGAGGACTGATAGAACATGAAAAAGCAACTGTCTCTTGCAGACAGCAGAGACCCTGGGAAGGCAGGTAGGATTCTCCCTCTGATAAAGGCTGCATGCTGCTGCTAAAGAAATTATGATTTTTCTGAGAAAAGTAACCATCTACAGAAAAGAGCCAGGATCCATCTGCCGCTGAAGTCAAAAGAAAAGCTTGCACTGAAGCAGATCATTGCGTCGCAGTACCAGGAAAGTAATTTTTATTTCTCATTACTGCTGTGAACTGGATAAAGAAGCTCTTAAATGCCTATCAGAAATATAAAAGAATGCTGTTTATCTGCTGGGAATTCATTAGAGAAAGGAAGATGTCAGAACCTGGAGAGAATAATGTTTTTTATATAGCAGTCTAATGCAGAGGCCTGAATGCACCAATTGTGCTTGAAGGACTGGAAAAAGATGTGCAAATAATCAAGTCACAAGTTAATACCCATTTGCATTTGAAATACATTTGCTGTAGATGTGCTGCCACACCTTTTGTGCTCATTTGCTTGCAAATATGGGGCAAATCATGGTTTCCAAGTTCAAGTAAACTCAGAAGAGAGTTTTCAAAGTTCATATGCCCAACTGTTCAAACAAACAAGCATTGCATTCATGTTTATGAATGTTTGTACTGGAAGTGACTGCAGATGTATTCAACCAGCAAATAAAAATGACATAATTTGATTTATTTGACCAACCACAAGAAAACAGTGTGCATATTAATGAATGTGAATAATTACTCAAAATTAACATTCAATCTACAGAGCAGTAGGATCATGAAGCTGTAGCAAATAAACTTAACTAAGGAATAAATGCAAAAGAAATTTGTGATCCTCTGGCAGTTATTAAATAAATGGGAGCAAAGACTGCATTAATTGTATAAATTATTCATTTTTAATTATTTATTCAACTGTGGTAAGTATTGATAATAACTTTACATCTCAGGAAGGGAAGAATGATGACAAAGAAATTTCGCTCATTCTCCTTAACAATGGTAAACAAAATTGGAGAACGAACTGAAAAATCTGGTGGCATTTTTAAGTGCGCTGGGGACATCTTGTTGCTCATTGTTTTTTCTTCTGCCCACCCTTGTGCACAGCACTGGTGACCCTTTTTAACAGACATGCCTTTTGAAAACTTGACTGATTAAAATGCTGGTTGGAAGAAGAATTACACAAAAGAAAGCGAGCCCTGACCCATGTAAAGGTTAGATGACAAATGGCTCATACACTCTCTGGAGAAGGTGCACATACTTGTGGCTGCAAGTGAGGATTGCAGCAGCATGGTGAGCTGGTTTGATTCTCAGCAATGTGATAGCAGAAACATTGTGTGCTTTGGGGATCCACGAGTCTGAGACAAAAATAAATTTAAATTCTACTTCTCAGCATGTAACCTGCAGCTTTTGATAGGTGCCAATACACAGTGGTGATCCCTGAGCTCCTGAAACCTCTTTCCTGAAGCAGGTGTTGAATGAACAGGGCAGCAGGGATGGTTATCATGGAAGTGCCAGCACATCATCCTCCAGCTATTTTCCCACCAGGACAGGCAAAGCTTCATGACTTTCATGCCAGGTACTATTCTAAAGACAGAGCTGTGGATCTCCTCCTGGAGTTGTCTCTGGTATCTTTGCTTTGAGATCTGGTTTGATGAAATTTCCAGATAAGACAAACTTTTATCAAAAATTTTGCTTCTGCTGCTTTAACATGAGAAAGCATTACCTTGACTTACCATGACTTAGAACAGCACTGCCCTGTCTCCTACCTTGTTCTCTGTCTCACATCACCTCTAGGGCACGTTGCCTTCTTGTTCCCTTTCTCACATCTCCTAGAGAGCTTGTTGCCTTGAGCTTCCTGGCTCAGCAAACTGGGACACCTGGAAACTACATGGCATCAGCAACAGAAGGCGAAGAGCTTTCAGACTGCCAGAAATTCTGGAAAACCCTAGCCAGACAAACCACCCCCATTTTATTTCTAGCTTGGGCTCCAAAACATATGAACAACAGAGTTTTTTTAAAAAATAAATTATTTCCATATTTTTTTTTACCAGCAGTAAAATTATGAGTTTATTGAATCAATTAAATCAATTTGGCTAGAATGCACTCAAGGAATTGAGGATGAATTAAATATCATGAAAAAATTCAGCAGCAGGAGTATGATAGGCTTACAAACAATCAAAAACTATTTTAGAGAGAGAAGCATTAGACAATCTTAACCAAAAACTGCCATTCCAAATCTACAATGGGTGAAAATTATATATTCCATTAAATGCCACTTATGATATGTACCTCTCATGGTACAGAGCTATTTTCTTGAATGATGATGATGATGATTTTCTTCCTCTGCAGTTATATTTTTATATATTCACTGGGGTCTTTTATTAAAGAAATACAATTCCTCTATGCAAGGAATTGTGTTGGACCTTGGCAGATCCAGCATCAGTTCATACTACCTGAATAAGGTGTCTGCAAAGGAATATATGTCCCAGTGAACAGCTGGGCACTAATAAGTTTTTTCTCTGTGTTGCTGTTGTCTATTGAGGAATGAGAAACTGGCTTTCCATTTCACAGCTTCCCTCTGAAATGACCTAACCATCACTTTATCCAAGTTATTGCTCCGCTGAAATAACCCGAGGGCCATTCAGCCTCCACACAGTGAATGTGGCATTCAGCAAAGCAATCAGTTTGAATTTCCCCCACAGTCTGTGTTGGCTTCCAAGAAGCCTGCTGGCCTGGCCTGTATCCTGGGGACAGCGCGTAGGGAATCGCGGCGGGATCGGGAGGTGCCGCTGGCGGCATGAAGGATGCTGTAAGCTGTGCCATCTTGTGTAGCTCCAAAAAATCCATCCGACAGCACGAAGATATTCGAGAATATTTCAGGAGGCATCCACGTACCAAGTGCTTCAGAGTGGCTAAGCTTTAGGAAGACTCCTTAGGATTTTCAGCTGAGTTTGCACCCCAGCTCCAAATCCAGGAAGTTTTCCTACATTTGCTGCATAATGATGGGAAGGCAGGGACAGCAAAGGTGAGTCAATTCCCTGTTTCTCCCTACAAACCTGCACCAAAGGCCTCTGTTTTGAATGTATTACAGAATCAAATGGGCAGAATTTGATGTCAAGAAAGTTTAAGCAGCTAAGCAGGGGATAGGTATAAATACTGTGCCAGGATCTGTCCCTGCTCTCTTCCAGGAATGTGAATCCCTCTGACGTAAGAAGCTGACAGAGGGTTGATGCTCCAGCAGGGGATAGATTCGTGCAGATCTCTGCAGCAGTGACATTTGCGTCCAGCTGACTCTACCTGTGTAGAACAGCAGGGATACTTGACAGCACAAAGGAAGAGGCAAGCGAAATCAAGCAAGGGAAATAATAGCATTTAAAGCACACGCAAAGGGTTTATGCTATGTCCTGTTATGGAATGAAATGGAGAAGTTCTGCACCTACTTTTCTCAAAGCGTTCCTCTGAGATGGAAGACGTGAATTTGTGTTTTGCTAAATGTGGAGTGAGAGCCAACTGACTTTCACAATTAATTCATGGTACAGATGCAGTGTCCTAGAGAATATACTCCCTCTCTCCTCCTGTTTTATACACAGCTTTGCTAGGAGGAAGAGATAGAAGACTCAAATGAGTCTGTAGGGGCTCATTTGAGAGGGCTTGATGCCGCCTGCTGAGCTTGAATGCACAGGCAGGATCAGGAAAGAAAAAGATGTTGAGCCTTTTAAGGCAAGAAGGATCTTACATTGCCTCCTGTCGCCAACACGTTCTCCTTGTCCAATAAATTGGACATTTGTAAAGTTATTTTTCACTGAGTCTGTGCTTCTCCTAAGGATGATAAGTCTTTTCAGTGTAAAATAGATGTTTTTTTGAAGTCCAGCTCTGAAATCCTAGGGAGAAGATCTTTTTGATGGAAACATTATTTGCTCTTGGAAAAACCAGCATATGTGCCAGGCAAATGCATTCTGTGGTATTTAATAATGACTATAGGCAATGTGTGGCAATTGCCTTCTGAGAAATGCTGCTTTTCTAGTACATGCCTTTCACTTGAGTTTTGGTCTTTAATAGATGAGCTTTGGGATCTGTGAATATATCACTTCTGTGGCAGAAGTTCAACAGCGTGCATTTTGAAGTTAGTTAGTTACCCAAAAGAGCAGTAGATAAGCTGTAGACACAAAAATAGAGCTAGACTTCACCCCAGGCTTGTACATTACCAGGTTCTACAGAAAGTTTCTTCTGGCTTTGGTGACAACTGCATCTAGCTGCAGACTTTGGTTAAAAGAAAACTTTAACACTTCACGTTAGCCTGTTGGGCAGAATCTCACTTTTTTTTTTTCTTTTTTTTTTTCTTTTTTTTTTTTTTTTAAGTTCTGTATAACTTAAAATAGCTTCAGCATATGCTCACTTCTTTCTCATTAAATATTTCCAGGAAAGTCTTAGCAGTTTTACATGTGGAATAAGAAGTTTAGCTTCAGTTTCCTGGACAACATGCAGCCATTGAACCTATAACAGCACCATTAAATCTCATTTAAGTCCACAATTGTCTTTAATCCCTGACCTACTCCTTTTTTTTTTTCTATGTCCACCTGATCTGGAAAACATTTTGCAAGAATAGAACCAGGTATGAGTGACAACAGAAAATCTTGGGACGCAAGCCCCCTGCTTGGGAGCTTTATAAATCCATCACGGAAAGATTGTCAGATCCAGGCACAATCAAGGTCTTTGTGAATTGGATCATTTCAGTAGGCAACACAACCCCTTTAAAGGCAGAATATCACGCAGTAGGCACCTGGTTCACTTTCATAACAAAGCCACAGACCTTTATGAAGGCATGGGAATGCTAAACCCTGGGCACAGCCCAATGAGGAAAATTCAATGTCTCAAGCTCTTTTCAGCTCTACCATGTTTTTTATCAATACAGCTGATAGCTCAGGCACATCACTAATAGTTCCCATATATTAAGCACCCCTTTCATACGTGCCATGTGGAAGTGCTGTTTCCCCTTGGAGTCCCTCACATGACTCGGGCTGCTAAATACATATACAGGCATATGTGCCATTTGGTAGTGGGATTCTATTCCACAAGTTGTTTACCACACATACTATTTTTAGCTTTTATTATGAGAGCTTGAGCATCTGTACCAGAGATGTCTGTACAAAATGACAGAGATCTATGCAGTATGCAACAAATAACCAGAGGTTACGTGATGAGGAATGTTCCTGCTGTTAAGCTGGTTTGTTAGGGTTTCACTTAGCGACAGATAAAGATGATGGAATACAAATTCTCCCTGACAAAAAATTGGGTTTCTTCCCAGCAGCTCAGAAATGCCTGAGCCTCAAGACTCTCTCTGCTGTCTCCTTTGCCTGTCTGTGTGATGTGTGATGGGCACTCCCTTCATCTGCAAGTTACTCCTTTCAGGCCACAGTGTCTCATGTGGTAAGGCAATACATCTTTTTTTGCTGAACCACCCGTGACCACCTTTTGGGAGCAGATGGATACAAACCAGCCAAACAGGCACTCTGGGTTGCTGGTATGTTTTTTTCCCTTCCCCTGCACTTGGCATAGCACAAAAACAGAAGTGGGGAAGGCAGCCCCTCATGAAGTTCTGCTTGTTTCCCTTCCTGAGTAAATTCCCTTTCAACTGTGATCAAGAAGGAAACAGTAACTTTATACCACGGAAAAATGAAAACCTAGCGGGGAGGGGCAGCAATTCCTCTCCCATTCTACTGTAACAGCACCACATTCTTCACAGCCAGTTTCACAGGAAAATTACAAGCTATCTGTTTATTGAAGCGTGCTCGGGGATAAAATCCCGCTCGTCTTCTTTACGTGAATGAGTGAGCCTTATTGCATGAGAAGTTTGGCCAGGGGCAGAGCTGGCTCGCAGCCTCTGCCCCACCTTCCCCTCGCTCAGGGCACAGCTTTTCGCATCCCTCCCCGCTCTGCCGCTCCATCCAGCCCCGCTTGTGACGTCTCAGGCGATGGGCAAAAGATGTCAGGATAAGACCTTGCGCGTACAAGTTGCAATCTTTGCAGAAGTCTCATTGTCTCATCATTTTCACATCAGGGCTATGACGAGGAAAAAGCCTCACGGTAACTAATCGGCGGGAGAGTAACCAGTCAGCTCCGGCGCTGTTTGTTTTGTGGCTTAAAATCATTGAATAAGCAGTAACAAATGTTTCTGTGCTCCCTGTGCAGACCTGCCAAGTCAATTCAGAGATATCAACAAGAACACTTTAAATGTTTTGGCAAGAGAAAAATTTCTATAAGCTATTGAGGTGCTTTGTGCGTGTATTTTCAGGTAACAAGCCTTGGCTCAAAGCCCTGCATTCAAGCGTCGCTGAATATCACTTGTATTCAAAAACTAATCAGAATCAGCATTCAAGTGCTGTAAGCACTATGTTTCCTACAATTCATCTAGCCACCATGAATAACTTGGAAATAATTAAGCTTTTGACCAAAATTATGTGCTGCATAATTTCAGTCTATAGACTTGATTTGTTGAATCCAAAATATTCCATGGATCATTATTATATCTGGAAACATTTTTTAAAATTTATGATCAATAGTTTATATATTATGACAGATCATGCAGAGTTGTATTGTTTATTTAGCATCATGTGTGTCCTTGATAAATACTGTAATAGAGTAGCTCCCAAACACACTTCAACACAGGAAACTTCTTTTGATCCTATATGGATAGCAATGCAAATAATCCTGTTTTACTGTGGAAAATTCCATTTTATCCTGCAGAGACGGACTTAATCCTGTGTCCAGAGGGTTGAGTGGACTAGATTCAGTGTCAGTACAACACTGCTCATGCTGATAACATAATTATCAAAGTACATACCTACATTTATCAGAAGGGTCCTGACTCTAATGCACCTTGGCCTTTATGTTTGTAGCTCTCCCTTGCTCCTTCTGAGTCACTTGCTTCCCCCAAGGAATGACTCACCAGACCTGGTCAGGGGTGCAGGGGCAGACTTAGAAACCACTGAAGTGGAACCACTTTGGTAGGAGAATTGCTTTGGCAGGAGAATTGCTTTAAGAAGTTATCAAGGGAATGAAATGTACTCATATGGCTCACATTTTCACAAATACGTAAAAGACCATGTGGAGCTGTATGCCTGGCAGGCAATAAAAATCCCATCTCCTTCCTTCCATATTTGAGACAGTCATGAGACTTCAACTCTTTCTTCTCCACACAGCTGGCATGCACAGCAGAGAGGAGCTGCATCCCACAAGTGCTGTGACAGATGCGCTCTGTTACTACAGCTGGATGTTCCTGCTAGGATTGAAGCAGAGGAAACAGTGTCTTTGGTTCTCTTGAACAGAGACGAGAAAACATAAAAAGCTCTCACATCTTTCCTTAATATTAGGAAAGATAATATTTCCTTTATATTAACTCTGTCTTAATTAGTCTGCTAGGGTGATGCAGCTACAGTACAAGGGGAATCAATCAGTTTCATTAAGCATGGCAACTAACATAAGCATAAAACTAACTCAAAAATAAGTAGGCTATTACATATTTCCGTGCCTACCTCAAGAGGTAGCACATTCATTAGATTCCAATGAGGTCCAGATAAAAATACATCAAAAATTTGCTAGGGTTGAAGAATGCATTTTTTTCCTGTGCTCTTGCAGGAGATGCTATACTTTTCACCATTTCCCTGCCATACTGAGCTGATCCTCTAGCCCAGGAAAGCAGATGCTGTGCATCATTGCTGTTCTCAACTGCAGCAGAAGCAAGGAGCCAGCAGCACACAGCAATTTCCCCAGTACTTCAGCCCCAGTGATGTGTAGCTGCACTCACCCCTGTCTGGAGTGTACAGACACCAGCAGCCTGGGTTCTGCTCCCTCTAACACATTCTGTTCTCCAGTATGGGCTTCTCTTACTTTTGGCTCATGCATTCCCAAACTTTGTGGAGCAAGGCTCACTCTCAGAGCTGGCACAGTGACAGGGCTCAAGCCCTGTCACTCATGTGACATGTTATGTAAGGTCTTTAGCCATGACTACGGTATAAGGCCATAAATCATCTGCTTGATCTGATCTTAACAGAGGTGATTAAATACTTGGGAATTCAGCTGGAACACCCCATGAGTGCCCTTATTCTCACCAGCATGGGGTACTCACCTGGTGCTCTTTGGGCAGCTGGGTAAGTGTTACACAGCTGGCTGAAAGCTGCTTTGTTTTACCCAGTGAAAGCAAATACTATCTCATACAGCAGCTGTGTTTCAAGCACGATGAACTGCATCTTGATTACTCTCTTTGAGCCTGCACTGGCTCCTCTACCACCTGCCTCATGGACATCTGCACTGAATTCACATCCCGTCAATTCAGGATTGACCAAGCTTGTTCTGGTGTTGAGAGTCAGAGCACAGTAGAAAGCACCATCCTAAAAATTAGTCAAGTGAACATTCTCTCATTAGGACAAAGAACACCTGTTTCTCTCTCTCAGTATAAGATGATTGAATATTTTCTCAGCAGAATTTTCGCTGGGCTGACCATAAAGGTCTATGCCCGTGTGCCTTTATGATTGTTACTTTAATGATTTCTTTCCAGGTGAAAAAATGTAGGGAGCAGAATCTCTTACTGCCAACAATTGGTAGGGATGACACTGTCTCAGTCTTTGAGGTGTTTATTTAGCTGTTACACACATTGGATGGGGGGATAAAAGGAAGCTGAAGTGTGAGTTTTGCTCCTCAAAACCAGTATGGTTCAGAATTCATGTGCTTCACTTTATAGCTTTTCAGTGTTTTATTGCAACTTGCTATGTGTAATTTATAGGGAATTTCAAGCAAAGGATATGATTCCCATACTCAAAGGAAAGGTGTATTTCCCATAAACAAAGAATAGGAATGTTTTTGACTAACATGTTTTTTCTTATTTCATCCCATTTTTTTCTTCTTCCCTGGATTCCCTTGTTAAATTCACATGTCCATGATGATTAAACCCAGCCTTTCCTCAGAAGTGTGTGTTGACATTACTGTGGTCAGCCAGTCAGCACAGCTCACCAGTGAAATGCATGTGGCCCACATGAAATGGCTGCTACAATACCCTTCAAGACCTGCAGAAAAAGAATACCATAAAAACAACAAATAATGTTAACAAGGATTAAAACGTATGATTTTCTACGCCGTTTCCAGCTGGACCAGGGCACTTTGCATTAAGCTAATGAGAGGTGAAAGCCAAATTAGACCTTCTTGATGGAGCTTTCATTGTGTGTGGGCGCACACTTACTGCAGATACAATTATTTTTCAACCCATGGGAGCTTCAATCCATAGATTTGCACACCATGTCGAGCTGATCTGGTAAGTCTGGCCCCCAAATCTGACCTAGCTGACTCTTCTCCTTTTCTGGGAAATGACTCTAGAGCAGGGAGGAAGAATGTAAAGCGATACGTGCTGCTCTTGCTCCGCTCCAGCCTGAGAGGGTAGGTTTGCTAACAAACACTTTCACATTTAACCTACATTAGGACTAAAAATCAAGATCCTTCCCATCACTGCCAATATAGAGGCATAACCAAAACGAGAGGAAGACAAGAAATGTTTTAGGGAAAAAAATATTATCAAGATGGAATTAAAAAGAAATTATTTGTCTTCAACAAAAAGACAGACTTTGGGAATTGTTCATCATCTGCAAAAGCCAAAATAGACACATGGATGAATTGACAGGATCACAAGAGTGTTCAACTTCTCAAAAAAGTACACTGAATTGAAAGCTGATAACTATTTCAAAGGAAAGTTTGCTTAAAAGGTTCGTGAAAGGAAGAGTCCCTTACTCTTCAAATTTTTCTTATTTCTTCATCTTCATAACAAAGGTGAAGCAATTAAGGTCATAGCAAAGCAGATTAAGTTACTTTTATGCTTAGCAGATCAACTCTTGTCACTAGAGTGACTTCACCTGTGGTCCTGAGTTTTTGCAGAGGGGAAAAGTCTGATTTTAGAAGAGTGCCTATTTAACTGCATTCACCTTCAGAGGATGCCTTCTTACCTCCTAGACACTGGGATAGCATCACATAGGATGATGCACCTCCATTTGAACTGTACTCCGAGGGTCAGGATGTTTTGGGATAGAGGTGTTGGATTTGTGTGGCAAGGGTGGACAGGGATGGCTTCTCTGAGAAGCTGCTACAACTTCCAACACAGACCCACACTGGCCAAGGCTGAGTCCTTCAAGTCACCTCTGGGAGAACATATATAAGAAAAGAAAAACAACCTGCAGAACAGCATCAGAGAGAGCAGTGAGAATATGCAACAAAACCAACCCTGCAGTCACCAAGGTCAGTGCAGAAGGAGGGGCAGCAGGTGCTCCAGGCACCAGAGCAGAGATTCCCCTGGTGCAGCTCATGGTGAGGCAGCTATGTCCCTGCAGCCCATGGAGGTCCATGGTGGAGCAGAGATCCACCTGCAGCCTGTGGAAGCACTCACACTGGAGCAGGGGGATGTGCCTGAAGGAGACTCTCATGGGAAGCCCATGCTGGGGCAGATTCCTGGTGGGATCTATGGACCCGTGGTGAAAGGAGCCCATGCAGGAGAAGGTTTGCTGGCAGGACTTGTAACCCTGCAGGGATCCACAGTGGAACAGTCTGCTCCTGAGGGGCTGGAAGGGACCCATGATGGAAGCACTTCATGAAGAACTGCACCTGATGGCAGGGACTCATGCTGGAGAAGTTTGTGAAAAACTGTCTTGCATGGCAGGGACCTCATGCTGGAGCAGGGGAAGAGCATAATGAGAATGAGGAGAAGAGACAACGTGATGAGCTGAACTACAACCCCCACACCCCATCCCCCTGCACTACTCAGGGAGAAAGAAGGTATAGAAAATGGGGAGTGAAGTTGAGCCTGGGAAGGAGAGAGGGATGGGGGAAGGTGTTTTTATGATTTGAGTCTATTTCTTATAATCCTGTTTTGTCTTTCACTCTATTATCTCTCCCCTGCCCAGCTGATGGAGTGGCTTTGGGCATTTAGCATTCAGCTAGGGTCAAGCTGCCGCACACATCAAACAACTCTGTAACCAACTCTGCCAACCCCTGAGACTCTGCTACAGCATCCTGGCACGTCCAGACAAAATGTATGATGGAGCTTGACTCCTTCACTGTTGCTGACCCCCAACAGCCACCAGAACTGCTGCCACTGTAAGGAAGCTGATTAACTGTGCAAGTCTTAATGAAGTCAATGGAAAATGCCTTCACTTTGTGTTGGTTATTTATCCTCCATAAAATTATATTTATAGACAGTCAATATTTTTTTACTTGAAGCAGTTGTTTCTGCATGCTTTCCCATGCCAAGAATTTTAAACATCTCAGTCCAGCTATCTACACTGTTTATGCAACAGTAAATGTCCAAATCTATTAGGAAGTGACTCTTATATATAGACAGTCCATCATGCAGCTCTCTGGACCCTACAGGGGAGGAGCACTTATTCTCTTACCCCATCAGGAAAGTCATACAGACTTGTCCCTCAGCACATCAGCTCCAAATCTAAAGGGAACTGAACTTAGCTGTCTCACAGAGGTGATGTTAGCCTGGCCAGCAAATGTTCATAGAGCTTACAAAGGGATTAGATGGTGATGTTCTTGTTTGGAAATTCTGGCAAACCACTGGGAAGACTAAGGACAACATAAGAGCAGCCAGACAGTGGGTAGTTTCTGGTTCTGTGTTCCTACATCAGAATTACAAAAGACAGAGTAATGTTAAGGTTTGTAATGGACATAAACCCACATCCATTTTAGGAAGTCTAACTTCTTAGGAAGTCTAAGATTTTTCTATGTTTAGATATTGGGGGAAAAAAGAGGAACTGTAAGGTAATATAAAGCTGAGACAAGAATTAGTGGGAAAATACTGAACTTTAGGAAGAGGTGAAATCTAATAAGACACAATTAACATAAACTTTCCACTTTCTCCAGCAGAAGAAAATAAAAACTCTAGACCTCGCGTATTTCCTTAAATTAATGAAGTGGTATCACATCTGATTTGAGCCCCTCAGAATCTCTCTATTCCTCTTCATGTGAATGTAAAACTATCCATTCATTTCTCTGCAGTCATATAACCACTTACTTTCTTATGAGCACTGTTATTAGCTCCTTCTCTAAAGGCTTTTTTTTTTTTCTGGATATATGTTCTTTTAATTGCATATTCTTTGTTAAGATGAGTAAAAAGCCACACTATGTAGAAGATCACTGAAAAATAGATTTATTCACAAAAGAGGTGTAAAGATCTCCCAAGAGAGCTGAGTATCTTCACTGCCAGCTGAAGGCAGCAAGAGCAAAGAGTCATCTCCAAAGCTCAGTCTCAAATCTGTAACAGGCTGTGAATTTTTGATCTCATTAGGCTTTTTGTCTTTCTTTGAACATGAATATTCTGGTGTACATTGCCATAGATTTGTATAATAGCCAGGTGCTGCTGTGGGCTAGAATAAATGTACTGGGCTTTTGTAATGATATTGCCAAAGAAACAAATGCTCCAAAGCAACAGCATGGGATTACTAGGAGATGAGCTGTCTGACGTTAGTAAGGTATTTAGTCATTGGGCAAACACCTACTCTGGACTATGTCACGATGGTTTCTGCTCAGAGTTTTTCCTTGCAAAGTCCCCAAATGTTTAACAAGCAGGATACGAACCGCTGTTTGCTGGGAGGAGCCTACTTCTGTCTGAAACGTGGTGCTTCCAAACACAGAATGGTTTGGATTCGAAGGGACCTTTAAAGGCCATCAAGACCAAACCCCTTGCAAAGAGCAGTGACATTTTCAAATAGATCAGCGTGCTCTGAGCCTTGTCCAACCTGTCTGTGAATGTTCCCAGGGACGGGGTATCCACTTCTCTGGGCAACCTCTACCAGTGTTTCACCACTGTCATAACAAAAAATTTCTTCCTAATATCTAGTCTGAATTTGTTCTAGCGGTTTTAAATCATTACCCCTTGTCTGGGTAAAAAAGTCTGTCCCCAAATTTAAGCACCCTTTAAGCGCTGAAGCTCAGAGATGCTTTGGCAGGCAAGGGGCCCTTTACCCAGTAACACCTCCGAGGGGGAGAGGGGAGCTTGGTGACCAACTTATACCCCTTTGGGAAAGTGTAAAGGATGTCGGAAATGGGCAGGAAAAAGCGTTTAGGGCAGGAATAACACCTCACCGACAAGGACCCGCACCTCCGGCACCCCGCCAAGCGGGCTCCACCCCGCCAAGCCGGGGCCGGGCCGGAGGCAGCGCCCGGGCGGGGACGAGCCGGCCCCGGCGGGCGGGAGGAAGAGGAGGGGTTTCACCTGCCCAGCCCGGCCCGGCCCGGCCCTCCAGGTGCGAGGTGGAGCAGGAAGCGGCGGCGGCGGCGGAGGGGACCCGCGCCCGCCTCGGCGCCGGGCCCATGCGGGGAGATGGCGGTGGGCCGGGCGCTGGCCGCGCTCCTGGCCGCGCTCCTGACCGCCTCGGCGCAGCTGCTCCCGAAGGAAGGTAGGGACAGGGACAAGGACAGAGACAGGGATAGGGACGGGCCGGCTCCCCCCAGCCTCGGTTCGGCTGCCCCTACCTCCGGCTCGATCCCCCATCAGCCCCAGGCGGGCCCCAGCTGCCCATGCCCTGCCCGCCGCCCCTCAGGGCTGCCCATCCCCTGCCCGCCGCCCCTCAGGGCTGCCCATGCCCTGCCCGCCGCCCCTCAGGGCTGCCCGCGCCCTGCCCGCCGCCCCTCAGGGCTGCCCATGCCCTGCCCGCCGCCCCTCAGGGCTGCCCGCGCCCTGCCCGCCGCCCCTCAGGGCTGCCCGCGCCGGCGGGAGCCGCCCGGGGCGCGGCTGAGCCCGCACTCGCTTGAGCTGGCGGCACCGCCAGTGACTCTGCTTTATCCCCGTGTGCTGCTGCTGATTTAATAACTATTACTTATTTAAAAGGGGCGGGGGTGGTGGGAGAATGGCATTCGTAATGGTTGTGCGGTGGGACGTTTCGGCGCTTCTAGTCAGAACGCATCCTTTTCTTTCTCTTTGAAAATACTAACCGGAAAAATGGTTTGATCTTTACGTCCTCACATGCTGGAGTATTGATTATGCAAGTAACTTCCCAAAGTTCTTTTTCCCGGACGCCGGAGGAGCAGCTGAATTCTCTGTAAAGAGCTCCTTGGACTGTATTCTGTGTGGGACCGTGCTGTTGCCCGAGTTTTTCAGCAGAGAATATTATTTATATAGAGCAATGGGTGGACCGTAGATACAGGAAAATGGAATGGCTTATCTGGCCAGCTGAGCCAGATGGTCTAATGCTCAGCACCAGCTCTGAATCTCTTGAAATTCCTGGATGCTTGTTGAAATCCCACGTATCTAACCCTATATGCAACCCTAAAAGAATTCCAGTTATGAACACAGGGATAGTGTGTGGTGTTTTCCTCAATTTCCAAAGCTGCTTGATTGCAAAAAAATGCTCATCCTCAAGTCTAAACAGTCTCTTTAACTGCTATCAGTAGTCCTTTTAAAGGCTCTTGAAGTCCTTATGTACAAAATAACTGGTGAATTATTTGAAGTGACTGTAAATTACCTAAAGAGTCTGATGTGAAATTGATGCCTTTTTAATATTTATATTACCTTTAACCGCACTGGTTCTGCTGAAGTGGAGTTCAGGCCATTGCTATCATAAACAATACACACAAAACGTTTCCTTTGAAATTGGGCAGCCCTGAGGTTCAAATTTCAAGCTGTGTAGTCTTTTAAATAAAATATTTGTATTTAATGTATTGCCTCTGAGTTGAGTGAATAACAGCAATTTGCCTCTCTAAGCCTCTTCAAAGTTAAAAGAAAGGATATAATGCTGTTTAATAATTGTGTTTTGTTTTCAAAGGAAACAAATATTTAAAACTCTAGATGGATCAGTACTAGAAGCAGAGGAGGTAGACTGTCCAAGGATCTTAGCTTAATCTAGAGAAACGTGGGAGAAAGAGCTCCCCAACCTCTGGCCTCGCTCTTTATCAAATCCTGAAGTTGTTCTTCAGAGCAAAGTTAGTAACAGTGAAATCTCACGAAACACCACTGACAGACCCAGTGGTTTGTTGCCACTGATGGTGGCCCCTCTTCCTACCTCCTTCAGTCCCTTGCTTTCCAGCTGCAGGCTTCTGCCCGCTGGTCTGTCTCCTGCACAAGCACCACCACTTCTGTGTGCCAGGAGTCATCCTCTGTCATCCTCTCAAACTCTCTAACACGGTGCCTTCCTCCTCTTTGAGACGCCCCAGTCCCACAAAAGAAGAGGTGACTGGGTCTCTGCTACCCTGGCAGCATGGGTTGGCAGACTGAAGGTTGTGATGGTGAGCGGGACATGAGGCAAAGGAGAATGGTGCCTTCCCAGGTGTGTTGGCACGTGAGATCTCGTGTGCCCTTATTTCCAGTGGGAGCTGCTGTTATTGCACAACTCAATCTTCTGGAACGTTTCCCTGAGCAAAGGTTTGTCCCGAAAGCCCAAGACAGCTCAGATTAAGATTTTCCTCTGCACACCTATGTAGTTTGTAATTTTCAAGGAGTTCCTGTTGCGCTGGTGCTGACGTTGGTACTGGCTCTGCTGTTGCTGTGTTTTGGTTGCCTCCCTTTCCTTGGTTGCAGCTTTCTCCCTTTCAGCAAGGCTGGGTTTAGGCTGGGTGTGCACATGGGGTATGTATGAGGCACACGTGGCTCTTTGTGGGGAGTGGCGATGCTCTGCTGGGACAGCTACAGATTTTGGTGTGCCTGTCTCTAAAGCTGTCTCTTGTCATCCTTTCTGAAGTTCTTTGTCCTCTCACCCCCCTGCTCCACCATTTCCCAGCAGTGTTCCTGTAGGAAGGTGTAGGTCCAGCATGGCTGGTCATGTTGTCCTCAGAGGAACTTGAGCGTTTTCTTGAAATGCAGCTTTATGCCTAAAGTTACTTATCACATGAAAGATTGGTTCCAACTTATCGCTGGAAAACTACAGAAAGAACTATTTGTTCTGCTGGCTCTGCATGGACATGGGAGTGTGAATGGAGTATTGCCTATCTGACCTTTGAAAATATGTTTTCCAACTAAAAATGAGTTTCTTTGAGGCACTAATAATGAACTTAATCAGACATCTATGCTGTCTATGAAACATAAATGTTTCAGGTTTAGAGTATCCTTATGATTGTGATAAAATCTGCGTATGTATTCTGGGCTTTGTCTTTAAAATGTCATTGTTATAATATGTGAATTTAGAGATAGTGCCATGTTGATTCTTGTTTTACCTTCCAGTTATCTTTTTCTTGGCAACTGAGTGATTTGACTCACACGTCAGTCCTAACATGTAAAGCTGCTTCATTTAATGAAACAAAAACCCCCAAGCTGTTAGCAGGGTCATTCTTCTGCTCTGACAGAATATAAGTAATAGCCCTGTTAGTTCTCCTCTGAAAGTCAGTGGAAACTGGATTATTTCCATTCTGAATCATCCATTCTGAATGAATTTGTTCATTCAATTGAGACCTCTCCATTTAAGACTACAACCAACGAACATGTGTTGCAAGTTTTTTGGGGTTTTTTGTTTGCCTCATGCCATTATCAGTCTAGAGTGCTAACTTTTTACTCTCTAGCAACTAATGTGTTTATAGTAAATTTTTTGTGTCTCAACTGTGTCTCAGTTCTGGTACTACTACCTTAAATTCTCCACCAGATAATACCCTTTTAAATTTTTTTTATTTTTTATTTTATTTCTTTTTTTTTCTTTTCACAATTCCAGAACTTTGAGATGTTTATTTTTAAGAGGTGAGCCTTGCCTGTGCGTGTTTTTCATTAGTCTGTAAGTCTGATGGGAAGTGAGTGTGTGAGGTGGTGGAATGTGTGAAAAGATTTGAGGACTGATAGACTGAGCTGAATTGATTGTCCATAGCAGCACAAATAACCACCAATTTGAGTGCCACCCCACTAGAGATCCTCAGTAAGGTTGTTGTCTCTGGAGCTGTGTGAATGAAGTTTCTCCAAGAGCTGTACTCTTGGTCCTGGGCTTACTCATACACAAAACTGGGAGCAGCAACACATAGCAGTCACTTGGCTACAAAGTGGCCCAGGAGAGAAGAAAAGGGATGTGATGAGCCAGCTCCTGGGCCAGGCTCCTTAGGTGGCTGGCATCTTTTTCATGCCTGGGGTTGTCATTTGATGTGGTGGCTCATCAGCCAAAAAATAATTAGGGGAAAGCATGCTGAAAATGATTATTTCTTGGCACTGATTCAAGGCAAAGGACTAGTCAAGGGAAAAACAAGGTGAGAGGATTGAAGGCTGGTGAATCTCATATCCAGAGTACCACCATGGGCCTGTGACATGAAGTAATTTGTTAACTAAGAAGTAGTCCTCCTCTCATTTTTATTACAATTCTGTGTGTTGTCCTTCTATACTGCAATGAGAATTTCTAGAGAGAAATCAGGGCTTGCTCAATGAAATAAGGGAAGAACCTTTCCCCAGCATGATATCAGATATCATTTGGGTCAGTTGTGCTCAGGCTTGTTAATTGCTTATATGAATTATCTTATCTACAAATAAGGTTGGAATAGAAAAAAAAAAAGTAGGAGAAAAAGTACTGAAAAATAATATGACTTCTTGAAATATGTAATAGCAGCAGCAGTGTTTTCACAAATGAATGTTGCTTGGGTTCAGTTTATTAATGTAGCCCTTATCACCCAGCCTAATTGATATTTATGCCGGCATATGTTAAATGCAAAGCTTTGTGATCCATAGCTGCCAAATCCTCAGTCTTAGGCAGAGGCTGAATAACTTTGCACTTAGTGCATTCCAGAAGTTTTTCAAATTGGAAACAGCGTGAGGAACCATCCTGTGCTGAGAGCAAAGTCAAGATACTTTTGGTTTTACCTGTGTTGACTAAAGCTATGGGTGACAGGGGCATGGCATGTTTGCAGATTAGTGTAGGTGGTGGCTGAATAGCTCCTTTCTTCACCAGTTTCTCTGTATTCTCATTTGGCCCCATTCTCATTTGCTTTTTGTAATTTCTGATGGCATACCACGACCTTCTTCAGGTCCTGGGCAGGAGAGCAATGAATGTGTGTGGAGATGTACCCCTCCTTGTTGTGGCTGGGGTGGGATCAGCGGTGGTGCTGGTTATTCCTGGGGCTGTGGGGGAAGCTGGGTGCTGCTCACCACTGCCACGAGTGGAATGTGCCTCTGAGCTGAGCTGGCCAGTAGTTCTCTTACAGCAGTAAAGTACTCCTACTCTCTTCTGGGTGCTCCCTGAAGCTCTCCCTTTGGATATTTTCTGGTCTTGGTGTCCTTGCAAAAGCTCTTAGAAAGACTCAGCTGCAGCAAGGCATGTATTAGCTAGAGGATATGGGGAAAATAGCCTTGGATGCAAGTTTTGATCTAAATGAACTCTTTTTTTGGACTACTCTTGTAAGCTTCTGTTAAAATATTTTTTAAAATCTGCACCTTTAATAATTTCTGTAATTTATAAACCATTGCCCAACTGGGGAAAGACTAAAGATACCACTTTAACAAAGCACTTCAACAGTTTCTTGGACAGCATCCAACTCATTGATGCTGCTCAGGTGTCTCCATCAAACCTTGGCTCTGGAGAGGACAACCCACCCACTGCAGCAGGGGTTGGCTTTTTGGAACCAAACCATTAACCAGTTCCTGAAGAGCAGTTGCTGACTTTTGGTGCTTTCTTAGTAGGATTCATCCAATAGAGCCGGGTCACCATCCCTTGATTTGTAAACTTCTCAAATCTCTTGCAGATGTTACCATACAGTTGCTTCTTGCATCACATCTGCTTGTGCCACCAGGGTGTGAAGGAAAGGACGTGGGCTGGGCTGCACTTATAAATTATTGGCTGCTGGCTTTTATGTCAGAGCAACATCTTGAGTTTCTGTATTGGCTGCTGAGGTGAGGGTTTGCTGCCTGCAGCTGAGCCTGCCTGGTGTGGATAGTATTGATGGAACATCCTGGAAGACTTTCAGGAAGACCTTCAGCTGAAGAATTGTGCCATAGTGTCTAGTAGAAATGCATTTCAAGTATGTATCTTGACAAGTAAGATCTGGTCTGCTTATGAGTGCCTGAGCTGCCATTGCTGTGAAAAAAGTGATTTTTTTATTTTTTTATTTTAAATCTGTCTCCTGTACAGGTGGCCTCTGCCTGTTCTATTGGACACCTTTTAACAAACATCCACTAGGGTGCCATGGGGCAGCCTGCTTTGAGCTGTGCCTTTGGATTTCTTGGGGGATAGAGTGTGGTTAAGTGATGTCAGATCAAACTCTCATTTTGGAAGGTAGGATAATGCTGGCATTTTGGACTTGGCCCTGGATTTTTTGAGTACCTGGCTGTGAGACAGAGAGAGCAAGCTTTGAGGAGTGGAAAAAGATGATCTGGAGCTCCTCAGAAGTGAGAAACTAAGAGCTGATGGCAGGATGTTTGGCATGGGAGGGATCCCTGATTGCGAAATGTGCTTTTACACCTTTGTGAACCAGAGCCAAGACTGAAGAGCTGCTCAGACACGCTCTGAGATGTTGTCCTCTTGCTGGCTTATATCAAGGTAGGGATAAAAACTATGCAAACAAACACCCCTTTGATCAAGGGAGGCTCCTGCAGGGACCTGTGTGGTGTCAACGTTCCTCGAGCCAGTGTGACATTTTCTCCTCAAGCTGTGCAAACCCATGTGTTAAACGTTTTATAGATTGTATGCTGGTGGTCAGCTCATAGATAGTGTTTGCTGACATCTCACCTCTACAGAAGGAACAGCACTTCATATCTGTAAAATAATAGGAAAAGGCAGCTGAGAGTCAACAGTGTCTCTTTCCCACTTGCAGTGAAAAAAGCTGCTTTTAAAAATCTACATGAGTTATGTGAGTGTTTTAATTATCTTCCAAAAAGGTTCTAGAGAAAGCAATATAAGTACAGAAATGTATAGTTGTTGGGGGTTTTTGTCAGTTATTCTCAATCTGGAGGTATTTTATTCATGTTAGGCATTACAAATTAACATCTTTTGAGTGAGCAACCTTATTGGTCTGGGGTGATAACAGATCTCTGGTGAGCTGTGCTGAAATGGCTTGTAACATCACTATTCCAGAAGTGTCTACCCTTCCTTCCTGATGAGGAGGAAAATTCATGACATCTCACCTTCTTTGCATCCCCATCCTGGCTATCAGTTCAAACAATCAGTGAAGATCAGGGTGCTGTTCTGTGATGGCTGAGGAATGGGTATTCTCCCCCAGGTTCCCCCTCCTGAGGTGTGGTTTCCATGGCATAGTAGCAGTTGGCAGCATCTGTCTCTTAAGAGTTTACAAGCTTTGCTGATTTTATCACTGTAATTTTCTGGGTGATTCCCTGAAAGTAATCCTTTCACAAAATGTGGACCTCACATCCCAGACAAGTGTGGTGGTGGAAGACAGGTCCAAATAGGGGAGGTAATCATGTAATGTAGAGGGTAGTTTACAATTAAATTAGGAAGGGTTGGCTCTACATTGTGATAGTACTTGTGATCTCTCTTTGGCTGCTCACAGCACTGTTCAGGAGGTGAGAGGAGTCCAAACAGTGTATGGGTCCCTGACTAACTTTGCTAAGGGCTTGAACACTGTGAAGGCAGTCATCTGGATTACATTACAGGTGAGACTGGAGGGGTGGATGATACTTGGGCAGTTGGGTGCTGCAGTTCAACTGGAGCGCTGGACTCAGGTTGTCAAAGATGTTAATAAGACAGGTGCAAAACAACTGAGTTGGCAAAACAGGGAGATGTTTACTCTTTCAAATATTCCTCGATGTGTTTTGGCCAATTTGAGTGAACTATGGAGGGAATTGTGTTGGAGGTGATGCACTACCACACTGAATTGCTGTGTTATACCCCAGGCATCCCACCCTCTTGCCACGAATTTTGCAGCAGATTATGCATAGAGGAATAACCTCAGTGGGCTGTGAGTGTGCCTGCAGGTCAGCACCCCTGCAAGGGGTCAGAAGAGGCAGTGAGCCTTCAGGAAAGCCTGCCAAGCTGTAGAGGCAAAGAGCATCCCTGTGCTATCCTTGTCCCGAGCACTGTACACTGCAGGGAATGAGCCTGCTCTCTGGAGAGGCGTGTTGGTTGTGTGGGTTCAGATCCCCCTGGGGCAGAACAGGGGTTTAAGTACAGATATTTCATAATCAAGCAAGTTGCTGCTGCTCATCTTGCGCAGCAGCCCGGCTCCTCCAGCTCATGAATGGTGCCTGAGTCAGCCCCATCCAACGGGGTTTCGGTAAAAAAGGCTGTCATGGAACAAGCCCGTGATTTGACCGGAATGAGCAAACCAACAGCTTTTGTACATAGTTCTGGGATAAATGAACATCTGGGATTTCCTTGGATGTTTTGTTTTCTTGGTGTGTCTGGGGCTTTTTTGATTGCTTTAATCCATACAGTCAAGTCGTGTGGAACAATCCATAGATCCTTATGCGTAAATTACTGCAATAAAATGCAGCTGTCAAGCCAAAACTAGTTGGACTCTGTTCTAGCTCCTGCTTTGTGTAGCAAGGCACTTTACAT
Organism: Cyanistes caeruleus; assembly: GCF_971803275.1. Classification (NCBI taxonomy): domain Eukaryota; kingdom Metazoa; phylum Chordata; class Aves; order Passeriformes; family Paridae; genus Cyanistes; species Cyanistes caeruleus. The sequence goes on from NC_141701.1 coordinate 107,392,458, forward strand.
AGCCATAAAAACTGCTGTTCTGCCAAGTCCTTTGCTTGTGTTTACGTACACATGCTCCGTGTGAGTGCTACTGCCCTGACTACTCGCCAGCTGCCTTCTACACTGCTCTCCCTCTTGTACAGGAAAAATGTTCTTTTGACATTTATATATACATGTTAAAATTACTATGAGATTGTCAGATGCAAACACAGTAAATAAATATAGGCTCAACATTCTGGAATTATTGAATTTGTTTTATACTATGCAGTTGGCTTCTAACCCCAGTGGGAGAGCTCTGAGCACTAACACAGAAGTTTGGAAATACCATACTGTTAAGGAAAAGCTGTGTTTGTGCAGAGAGGGACATTACTCTAGTGCTAGAGGGCTGCTGTGATGGGACAACTCTCATGAAGGCATGTTCTGAAATGAAGAGCAGTAGAAAAATCCAGTTGTGGAAGGGAGGGTGTAGGTTGAGATTAGGGCAGTTGATGAGATATCCAGGGGAGGCTGCAAAACTGTAATTGCTCACAGGAAAAAAGAATAGGGTGAGATCAGCTGTCTGCATCAGCTATGAACCAGCTCAGCACTGGAGGCTTTACCTCTAACATTTTCTACCTGAAAAATTTCATTGTTGTATAGACAGAGATGAGATCCAGCCTGGCAATGCTTCCTCATGTTGATTTGGATATCCTGTGTGTCATCCCTATGCAGCAGCAATAAGGCATGGAAATTGCTTCTTTTCAAGAAACGTGTCCAGTTACTGGTAATCTTAATAAAGAGGCATGCAGTGGGAGTCACAGACAAAGACAGATTAGTGTGAGTCACGAGGAGACTTACTTGTGTTTATAAAAACTCTCCAATAAAGGTGGTCTTTAAGTAGTCTCTTTATTGTACTGCTCATGTGTGGCTGTAGTTTGGGGAGTTTTAGCCATTTGTTCATTTATTTTTAGTGACTTTGGGATCACTGCATATATTTCCCACCTGATTCTTTTATTCTGCTTTTCCCATTAGATTTGAACATCCCTAGCAGCTGGCTGCTGTTGGCATTACAGCACCACACTCTGATTTCTTGGCCAAAATTATTATCTGTGGGTTTTCATCTGTGCAAGCTGTTTATGCACTGAAAGTGCATGTTCTCATGTGGGCTTCTAGCAGGCAACTTTTCTGGCCTAATTTGGTGTCTGCATCCTTCTTGCTTACTGCTGTGATGATACATTGATCATTGAAAACATTTCTGTGATTTTGGGCAGGTCCTGTTTAGGAAAGCTGAGGAATGGAATAAGTCTATGCTTTCCTAAACAATATTTAGCTGACGAATGATTATATGGTCATGAAGTCATCAAGAGGAGGGGGAAAGAGGAGAAAAAAAGCCCAGGCAGCAGAATTTGGGTCTTTCAAGGGCTGGGGCAGGAGATACTTTGTTTTGACCCTTGTAGGAATGCTTTGCACATTTCAAAATGTGGAAAATTTCTGTTTTTCGGTTTTTACTCAGTGTGTGTATTTGTTTGATTTAAAACTAGTCACATGCTTAAGGCTATGCTTAAACTTAATCCTCATGACTAAAAATTAGAGCCATGTGCCAGCATGTGGTGTAGGAGAGCTGGCTGTTGGTGGTCCTGGTATCTGTCCTGCCAGGTTGGGCATGTGGCTGTGCTGTCCCAGGGATGGGGACAGGAACAGTGATAACTGTTTGACCAGAGAGTTAGAAACAGACTTTTCAGTAATACTTATAAACTAACGAGTACTACAATTACCATATGCAAGAAAGAAATGTCTTTTGTCTGTAGTTATTAATTATTTGATTTGTGCTATTAACATTTCATATCTGGATGACTTAAACATCGGAAAAATTATGACCAACATGGTCAAAGGTATTTTGTGCACTAGGTGTTGTAAATAAAAACAAGAGAATCCAAAAACAATCCAGAGGTATGGGAAATAGAACTCGGGGCTAGATTGGAAATAGTTGTTTCATTTTTTCTTCTGGAGACTGCTTCCTCCTGGAGAATGAGGAAGAGTAGCGCTGACTGCTTGCTTGGCTTTATTCTCTTCCCCACCCCATGGACATTGCCCCTGCGATTGTCCCCTGTGTGCTTGGAAGGTCATTGTACAGGCAGTTCCCAGGCTACACCATCATCTTTTTTACTTCCTCAGGAAAATCCATATTGAAAACCTCTGCAAAAGCATTTCTAAGGCAGAAACACAGATGTAAGGTGTGCGAGCCATTGGAAGAGGTAGGAGAATTCTCAGGTCAGAGAGCTGTCCTGTCACTTAAAAGCTGTAGGAAAGTTACTCAGTGACCAGGTACTCACTGGTGGTATTCGAGGGTTGGTAAACTTGTGGTTAAAAATATCTGCTGCAGTTTGGCAAGCCTTGTGATGGTTGAGATTTTCATTTAAAACCTTTGATCCTGGAAGCAAATAAGTAAGGCAGTTTCAAGGACTTGTTAAGTCTTTTGACTCCAAGATTGTATAGAAAAGCTAGAAAGGCTCAAGAGCAGCAAAACTCAGATAAACACAATGATGGGCATGTCTTTGAGTACTCTATTCTGCCCTACTCCCCCCAGCAGTGGGATTTTTGATGCCTGGCACTGGCAAACCTGGAGCTGCAATGTTTCCAGTGGTGGGGACCAACCATGCTCACTGCTCAGTTCCCAGGGCTCTTGCAAAGCATTGCAGTGAAAGTCAGGCCCTGCAAAACCATGGGATTCCTTTAAAAATTAGGAGGTTTTTAAACGTCTTTTCAGTAGAACAGATGGATTTTGTATGAAATGGAGTCACTAATGCAATAAGCTGCTTTCAGCAGCTGTGATGACTGAAGTTTTGAGCTGGGTGGGTATGTTTGTTGAGGGTCTCTGGTGTGCTCATAGGCCATTAGAGGGTCCTGCCAGTCAAGGGTTCCCAAGGTGTGTTCAGCCCTGGTTCCCACAACCCCACCAGGTGAGCCCCTGCATGTCTGGCCTCTGACCAGCATCCTTATCACCCCTGCACCAGCAGCAGCTGGTGTGGACCAAACTGGAGCTCGAGGGATGCTGAGCAGTTGGACAGAGCCCGGGGCATTGTGCAGGTGTGTGTGAGCCAGCTGTTCTCCTACACCTTCCTGGCTGCTGCCTGGTAATTGGAATGGCTTCAGGGACTCCCTCAGGGTGCTGCTCTGCTGGGTTTGCCAGCTTGTAAATATTTTTGCATTGAGGTTAATGAACATGAGGATTCCCAACCTGGCATATGACAGCTTTGTCATGCAGCCCTGTGTGATGTCCCACTCAAGGCAGAGATGTTTTTGAACAGAACTTGGGGTACCTTTATTTCTGGATCTCTTATTATCTTACTATTTTTTATATGCATGATTATTTTCTCTTATGCACTAAAAGCACAAGTGCTATAAACCCTGTGATTCTATCTTCCATACACTTAAATAAGAAATGGAGAATAATGAAAACAAGTAGCAGAAAACTTACTGTCTGTCCTGTCCTCAAATTTTCACCTGGGGCTGGGGTATGGTTGACTTAACTGCAAACTCAACTCATTTCAGCTAGGGCTGGCCTCATTATTTGCTAAGCATGCAACTGAAGTTTAATAATAGTCATCTTGAATGTCTAGTCAGTACTCTCTGGTGCCTTATATTGTGTGTATATTTTTAGAAGACAATCAGGTTTGAGTCATTTTTTTTTGATAAACTGCTACTCATAAAATAAAAGATTATTCAACAAGCAGTTTATTCAGTGCCTCCAGTATTTCCTGTGAGAGCTGCTCCTGCATCTGGCGGTACTTGAAGATAGGTTGAAATCTGTGAAGTGTTTCCCAAAAGCTGTGAATCAGTGATGGTTGTGTCAGAGATGGAGAGGAGGTATCCAAGCACATGCAGTATGTTTTAGGCCACAGATGCCTTCTGTGCTGGTGGGGGGCACTGCACAGGCATCCTGTGCAAACAAAGCACCTTCAGGGAATGAGTTGTGAACGGTGGAGAGGGTAGGAGAGGGATGTGACTGCACCTAAAAATATCTGTTGGTACGTGCTTCTGGTATTGCTGGAATAGCTCATCTGGCCTGCAGTAATTGTAGAGGTATACCCAGAAAGTCATCTGTTACCATTGTCTGTGGTTAAAGTTGAAGCTAGTTTTTTTGTTTGGCTGCTGAATAAACTTCCTGAATTGAGTCATGACTTGATGGGTGCCTGCAGAAATGAAGCGGGCTGTGTGATAACAAATTGAAAACAAAAATCAGGGGAACAAAAATTTGACAGGAATAGCTGAGCTACTTTTTAAATGTGAAATAAATGACACTGGTGAGGGTAAACTGGAGCAGAACTGATTCTGCACAAATTCCTTGTATACCTCTCCTGGGCACATGTAGCAAGCATATTTTTATGTTGTTTGTGCTGGAAGGGGGGAGGCATTTTCTATTGGTACAACACCAGAGGCTCCTGAGAATGTGGATGCTAATATACCTTTGGACACTGTGGGGCTGTGTGCAGAGCCTGGTATTGTTCATATGTGTAATAACAAAACACCTCTGTTCTATGTGTTTTTTCCTTAGCTTCATTTACAATCTCTCTTCACAAAGAGGACAATACCACAGTTACGATTAAACTGGGACCCAGTCTTTCACCAAGCTGTCGAATCCGCATGAAATATGTCATCATGTCTGAACTCAAGATAAAACCTGGGGATAATGTGACTTTTACCTTCACCTGTAGTACTCCAGAGAAGTATTTCATCATGGAAATTAAGAAAAATATTGGTAAGATACAAATTTTTAATTTTTCCGCAGTGGTAATTTTCCTCCAGTAAAACCATGTGCATTTTTTTTTTTTCTGCTGCTGTATTAAGGTAATTAAGGTGCCATAATCTTAGGTAAGAAGAAATCTTTGAGCACTGATAAATAACCTTGAATGACTGCTGCTGCTATGCAGGCTGAAGTCTGTGTTGCAGCTGGCAGAATTAATGTCGACTTGGCTGTGTTGGAAACAGCTAGGAGGCAGTTTGCTGCATCAATTCCTTGCTGCCTTTCCTTTTCCCACAGTTCATAAATCCATCAAAGAATCTTTTTGTTCCTGTCAAAAGCCTCTGAACACTTATAATAATATATATTTGATGAACAGCTTGGTTGTGTCTATAAGGACAACAGAAACACTGAAGACCTGCACATGTTTCTTTATCTTTAATGAATGTTATTCAAGTCAAGAAACTGTAAATTCAGAAGTGTAACTAAAGCTTCTTCAGCTTTGAATGTTATCCCTGTTGTGTGTACTCTTTAATGGCATGAACACGTGCTACTTCTCAGCTAGATCCCAAACTTCATTGGGTATTCAGTCTTTAGTAACATCTTCATTATTTTTGGGGTGATGTTCAAGAATAATTATCTTCATCTTTTGGAATTTTATTCATAGTATTCATGCAGATAGTAACACTTACTGTATCTCATATATTTGCAAGGCACACTTGTGATATTTCTTCTTTTAAGTTGAAGCCTAGACATGGATTAAAGTATACTTATTTTGAGTGTCAATCAGTTGTTTGGATTTTTCAAATAAAAGTTTTCTGAGTTCCCCTCAGAATCCTGCAGTGGCAGTTGTTGTTCATCTGGGCACCAATGGAACAAAAATAGTTCATGTCAAGCAGTAAAAAAATTTAAGATGAATGATTTGCCAGGAACTCTCTGGGTGACATGGGATAAAATAGATTCTCTAGATCTGTGATTTCCAGCTCTCTTGACACTGCATTTCTCCCTTTTGTCCATTCAGACACTTCCCCATTCACTAAATACCTTCTAAATTCTTCAGCAAACAAGGTGGAATACTAGGGACAATGAATCCCTTCTGTTAGTCAGCCTGACTAAAGCAGGTTTATCCTGTCTGTTCTATGGGCTGGGAGTCCTGTTTGGAGACAACCTGTGAGCAGGTTACAGGAGTGTCTTTTAGTGCAATGCAACCTAAAAAAGGTGGTAATAGCAAGGAAGGGGAAATATCATACTCCCCATTTAAAGGAATGCTTTCCAGAGTGTATCACAGCTCTTCTCTCTCTGCATTTAGACTGTGTGTCAGGCCCATGCCCCTACGGAGATGTTCATCTTTACCCACCGGGGTTACCTCGCCTTAACAGGACTTACATCTGGGACGTGCAGGCAAGTACAAAAGCTGGACTTGAACTAAAATTTTCTACCCCATGGCTAAGACAGATTGAACCAGGAGAGATGTGCCCAGACTCCATTAGCTACAACATCAACAGCAGTATTGATAAGGCCACGGTCAACATTGGCACCTTCTGCAGGAATGGCTCCGTGTCTCGCATCAAGCTGCTGGGAGGAGTTGTCATGTCCCTGCACCTCCCATGGCACTCGCCCCTCATCACCTCAGGCTTCAACATAGCCAACAGGGCTTCCATAAAACGTGAGTACAGAGTAGTGCAACTGCCTCCTGCAGATTGCAGCAGAATCTGTTTCAACCTTTCTTCAAGGCTAACCTTCCAGTTTTGGTGCTGCTATCCCTAACTCCCTTCCACTTCATCTTTTCTGGAAACTAATTTTGTATGATTTTTTGTTTGGTTAGATGGTGCTCTTCTGGAGTCAAAGTATCCTAGTTTGGTTGACTGTTAGTTATGGAAACTGTTCTGTTGCTGGTTCTGGTGTGCATTAATAATTCTAAATCTCTTTAAACTTCCTATAGCCTAAACATACCTGTTTTCTTGTTTTTATGCATTCTGCTAGGTGAGATTAGGTAGCATAATTAGAATGAGCCAGAGAGTATTTTGCTGGTTGCAGTGTGTAGCTTGGCTTGTTTATTTTTAAAAAAAGTTTCTTTAACTTCTGGAGCCTCAAACCAATGCCTCTCTTCAGGAGCGGAGTATGGGAAAAGATGAAGCAATGCCTGGAACACTCAGGAGGCTGCATAAATACCTTTATCTGTTTCAACCTGCACAGTAACACAAACTGTTGTGTGATAATCTTCCTGAAATTCCTGGAATATTATACAGCAATCAGTGGGTTACTTTGTGATCTCATGACAAATCTTGCTCTGTACTTGAATTCTAGTGTTGTTGCTATCACTTATAAAAGAAACCTGGTCCAGGTTCGAGTGTCTAGAGCATGAGTGGTTTGTAATTCCTGGCACTTCTCACAGCTGCACATCATCACTGGAGTCCTAGAGTGGGACCATAATCTCTGTGTACCAGCTTCACACTGCCAAGAGTCATCCAAGGATAAAGTGTCTTACACAGCCTGCAGAGCTTACATTTGTGCTTTATTATACCTATTTGAGGCTCTTTGCTGGTGTGCCTTTGTTAAATTTAGGAGGCTTTTGTGAAGAGAGCTACATGCTGCTATAAAAGCTTGCATTTTTTTCTTTCCCAAAACCCAGTGAAGCAGAAGCAGTTATCAGGTTGCGTGTTTGCTCTTGCAAAGCCAAATGTAGAAGCAGGAATTAAGATCTTGCCTTTGCCAATAATAAAGGCCTGTCTGTCCATGTGCTTGAAACTGCTAAACTGAAAATGCAGTATTAATACATTCCTTATCTTTTCTGTAATTGAAGACTTAAGAACCAACTCAAGTATATGTTTTAGTCTGAGAATTTTGTAATAGCCTAACCTGTAGTTGGAGTGGGTGATCTCACTGTCAAAATAAAGCCTCTGCTTCTGGGGCGCTAGAAGTGTGTCTTCAGTAACTGGAACTTGTTTTATATGTTGTGATTCCTTCCCTGTTTCAGGGTTATGCATCATTGAATCCATTTTGAAGGGGGAGTCTTCAATCACCCTGATGTCCCCTAACTACCCGCTGGGCTTTCCAGAAGACGAGCTCATGACGTGGCAGTTTGTGATTCCTCCCAGCCTGAGAGCAAGCGTGTTCTTCCACAACTACAGCCTGTCCAACTGTGAAAGGAAGGAGGAGAGGGTGGAGTACTACATCCCCGGCTCCCCCAGCAACCCGGAGGTGTTCAAGCTGAGCGACAGCCAGCCTGCCAATATTGCTGGCAGTTTCAACATGTCCCTGCAGGGCTGTGATCAGGATGCCCAGAACCCGGGCGTTCTTCGCCTGCTCTTTCAAGTCGTTATTCAGCACCCACAGGTCGATGAGAGTAAGTACCTGCCTGCCCCTTTTGTTGCTTTTGCTTATACATGTCTGGACTGAGCACTGCAAGGAAGAGAAATACGCTTTTTTTGTTATTTTTCTTGAACTTTGGTCCCTCTATGAGTTTAAGAAGGTTGCCAAGCAACGCTGAAGTGTGTTTTCCTGCCCGGGGTACCACTGGCCACCAGTACAGCAAGACGAGCAGCAATGCTGAAATTTGCAATTTGCAATGGAGTATTTAGTGCTGCTGTATTTTTTACACCGTAACTTATAAATGGAGACTCCTTTCCCTTTCCAGCACCTGAATCATATAATTGAAAAATGCCTTTAACAGTTTTGCTTTCAGACATGATCTCTACGTTTTAAAGATCATTCTTAAAGTGCAAACCCAGTTTTTTGTTCCCTACATGAGCAGTTGTGCTTAACAAGGTGAAACCCACTGTCATGGTAGGTAGCAAGATCTGTGGCATTAACTGGTAAAATGAGAGATGTAAAATTTTCTCTGTATGGCTAATGGCATCAATATGCATCTTCCCTTCCTTTTTTCCTTTTGAGTTTTATTTTGCTTCCTCTAAAGGACGTTGAACATCAACAAGTGTGAAGAAGTCACATTAAACACAAATGTTGTCAGCAAGATATTCCACTAATAATATCCCCCACATATTTTGATGGTCTTTACATCTCTTTCTCTATATTGAGGAAATAATTTTTTTGTTGTTTTCTAGCCCCAAATTCAGATTTGTTTAGCGCAATGACTTGTGATACCAGAGCATTTCTCTAAAAACAGAAGTAAAGGGCCTGTCTAGGTAATGAGCCATGGAGTTAGTGATTTAGCCTCTGACTTTGCAGCTCTGACCTCTGTTCAAGGTGGAAGTTAACCATCAAGGTACACTCACTGCAGGCGGAGGAACGTCCACATTTGACTGCCACTGTGTCAGGAGCTACTTAAAGGCTTTCTAAGTAATTTCAGAGAGAATAAGGTTTGAATGGTTTGTGCCCTGAAGTCACATGTCCAGAAAGGAGCTGTAGCATCTCACAGTTACAATTCTTTGTTCTTTGTCTGTCTAACCTGACTCAATTTTTGAACAGAAAATCCTCACAGAATTGTTGTTAATAAAATCACGTTTGCTTACATTTATTGTGTGTTGCATCTTGGAAGCTAGACAGAATGAAAACATTGTATTCAGTTAATCAGCTTTATCTCCCTTCTTCTTTGGAAAGGAAAAACAATTTTAATATATTTATGGCCAGTAGACAAGACAATAATCACATAAAAAATTAAAAACAGGTTGTCATTCCATGAATGAAATGCAAGTAATAAACCACTTGGATTTAAGAGACAACAGTGGTTTCTCTAGGGATTTTATAGGATTTCATGATTGATTTTGTAGTTATGTAAGTTCCATCAGAGATTCAAATCCAGCCCTCAGGTTGCCATCTGCAACACTGCTCTTATTAAAAATGCATTGGTATCTGCATATTCTCAAAGCTTCCCAAACATTTGGGTATTCCACAGCTGTCTGTGGTGCTTGTCATTAAGTAAGAAGAAAATATAGCCCTTTCCAGTCACAATAATTTAACTTTTCCTTTGTTTAGCTGCTGCAGGAATACACATTCTGAAAAATGACGACCTTGTTCTGGGAGTCCTAGGTTACGTGCTTGGTTATGCCAATGACTTGGATAACTCCATTTGACCACTTGCCTTTTTGTCTGCCTGATTTCCCGCACCGGAGAAAGCTATTTTAATCACCTTTTTTGTATGACTTTGAGATCCATAGCTAAAGCTAAAACCAGAAAATGAAGAGGAGTATGTGTGTGTATGTGTGTATACAGGTACACTATTTTCCCCTCCTGTCCTTGGTAGAATCATTGAATGGTTTGGGTTGGAAAGAACCTTAAAGATCATCCAGTTCCAAATGGATGTCCTGTCATGGGTAGGGACTTCCACCAGGCCAGTGGTCTTTGATGTCAGAGAGGCACCTTATTAACAGCACCAGGATGATGCATGGATCCAAAATCTATCTTTGCACATGACAGTCTTTATGAACTACGCTTGCATTTTTTTTCTCTTCCCATTTTCTCCTTCCAGGTGTTCCAAGTGCTCATATAATGGGGTGAGAAGAGGTGAAGGAAGTTCTGCTTCACATTGTGCTTCTTGCCTGTAAATGCTCTGGGGTGTTTTACATTGCAGATGTCACCCACTTGGTCGACCTGAGCAAGGAGAAGAACATGACTGTGAAAATACACTTGGAAGGATGGCCCAGCCAGAGCCCCTTCATGTCTGAACCCATATGCCTGATCTGCAAGGATCCTCGCACCTGTGACCGTGTCGTGACTTTAACCTCTGGTGCTGTCTATAGGATCTCCTTTCTGTGCAAGGACTTGTCCCGGCTGAGGATCACGGCTGAAAAAGGCATAGGTACAACAAAAGTAGTTTATTGCTACTTTTCATGTTATATTTCCTATTCCTTAGGAAATGCTTTTGCATGTTTTTCCCCAGGGGTCAGCCAAACCTGCTCCCTTGTTTTGGCTTTAAATGGGTTGAGGTTGTAAACCAGGTGTTGGCCAGCTGGGAGACGGGTGCAGTGGATCTGGAGGTGACCTATTCAGTACATCATTCTGCCTTTAAGAATAGAAACTGCATAGCTATTCCTAGAAGGGAAGAGATAGAAGTCACCTAAGTCACTGCAAATTATGGAATTATTTAGATTTTTCAGAGTATCCATACCTTGACTAGTCTGCAGCAGTGTCCCTGTCAGCAGGTCTGTCTTGAGTGAGGGCCTTTTAGTATGTTTCTATTTGTTTCTTTGGTGTCCTGCACCTGTTAAGGAAAGCTCTTGAAATATAAAACTCTTGAAATACACGTTTGGATAAAGGTTACTAAGAGAGGATATTTTCTTAGGTAGATGCTTATCTGGGTCTATAATGCAAACCTGATAGTAGTCTGTGTGTGTCCAGGTATTTCCTCTGCAAAAAATACCCAACTCCTGGGATTTTGTTTTTGCTTTTGCAGGCTGTATGGATATTCGTTGGTGTCAGAGGAAGATCTATTCCCTTTCAGTGCCCAAGGTTATTACCCGATTGCCAATCCGACTGCATATGTTCATTTGGAAGCTCTTGGCTACTGATCTGATCAATGTAGAAATTACATCTCCGTCCTTGAAACTTCAGCAGCACGTCCAAGGGCAGAGGTGCAACACAAGCTACAGTTACAGCATCGTTAGTGCCACCCCAGAGACGGAGCTGAATGTTGGTGTATTCTGTCCTGGTGGATCTATTGAAAAGATTCAGATGAGGAATAATATCACCATATCCTTAAAAACATTTGGTAAAGGATCCATCAATGAATCTGTCCCTCAGGATCTGAAAATGTCTTTTGTGCCACATATTAAAGGTAAGGTAGATTTTGTACTACTTTGTTGGACAGTGATAGATCTCTCAGTAGGCTTATTAAAGCCCATATGGATAAACAGAAATGAAGAGTTCAATCCTTTAGCAATGGCTCTAGGACTAGACTCTAGAATCAGCCTTTATCTGAACCAGTGATGTGGCTTATTTTGGGAAGAGAGAAGGAGCTTTGTATTCCAGGTAGTGGATAGTTGATTGTGGTAAATCCTGCAGGTATGTCTGTGTTCATTGTGATAATGCTGATGTGGGAAAGGACAGTAATTATCAAAACTTAAGGTTTTTTTTCTTCTTTCCCTTTGCTACAGATGAGTGCACATTCACTGTGAGTCCAAATCCAAAATCTAAAGTTTACTTGGAGACTCCCAACTGGCTTCATGGTTTACCTCCTTATGTTTCCATATCCTGGCTCATCATTGTGCCCAACAAGCAAACTGCCCGCCTGGGCTTCTCCAAGGACCGCATGGGCATTGCCTGTGAGACAGGCCGTGCCTTTGTCAACATAAAGGAAGAGGCTCTGGGAGCAGAGGAGATCGTGCGCCGCGAGGACGAGCTCCTGCCCCAGCCCCGAATTATGCACCACAACTTCTGGGTGAACGTCTCCAACTGTAAACCTGTGGATAAGACACAGCTGGTCTTGCAGTTCTGGGTGACTTTGGCTGACAAGCAGATAGGTGAGTCCTGTGAGGTTGTGGTGGTTTGTTTTCTGCTTGTTTCCTTGCTTTCCCTTGGGGTAACAGTAATGGATGACGGTCCTCCTTGGATGTAGGCAGTTTGTGAGATTCCTGCCTTTGGCAAAGTCTGTCCCTCAAAAACTTCTGAGTTTCAGCTGGGTATTTCTAGGAGCTGGGGAGAAAGGAGGGGTTTTAATGTGGTGTGGTTTTTTGGGGTGTGGGAAGTGTGGTTCTGGGTTTTCTTTCATTGACACAAGAAATTGCAAGGATCAGGGGTAGTAAGACTAGATTTCATTTAAAAAAAAAAAAATTAATTTAGCTTTTTTAATTGGAGGTAACAGGCAGAATGTATAATAAGATCAAGCGATGTTTTTCCCTTCCAGGGTCACAGACCTGGTGAACAGCTTGGGACTTGATTATGCAAACTTATTCATCAAAGTAGTCCTCACTTCATGTTAGCAGTTCAATTAGTCTCAGTGTTCACATGAGCAAGAAATCCTCCCTAGGACAGGTCTGACCATTTAATGGAGATTGGGCCCTGACTGCTAGCAGCAAATTCTGCATTCTTGTTCTCTTTCATCCCCCTGAAACATAAACAGTTTTTAAAAAACAGATGAGGGGAAATTTTTAGGGTAGGCTTTGCTTATGTAAATTTGCTTCACATTTGCAATTTCTAATTTTTTAATATTCTTTTACTTTTAAAAAAAAATCTATACTTCTTTTAAAACATGCAGCAATTTTCTTTGCTCATGTGTGGACTTTCCTAATCAATTTTATGACTCCTAGAAAACCCCAGGTCAGCACAACCTGTGTATTTCAGAGGAAAATATGGTTTTGAGGGGAAGCTGTGGAAATGCTGCTGTTTCTTCTTTTGAGTCCTTCTCTGTTTCTTTCTATGCTTTCATCTCTTCCTTGCCTGTTCAGTCAGAGATGTGTGAGGTGCTGTGGGTAAGTTTAGCAGCACATGAGCTGTATCAAAAACTCTTGGAGGTGGGTGGATTGGTTGGGTTTTTTGGTTGTGTTCCACTGTCAATAGCAGGAGTTTGTTATTTCTTGGCCTCCAGTCTCTTGGAAATGGCCTGTGGCAAGCATGGCTTAGGAACTGCTGCTCTGCCAGCAGGTGCTATGCTTAGAAGCTTTTGAAGGGGTTCAAACCCAGACGGATTTTAGGAGAAAGCTGAGTGTTCCTTCTTTTGCTCAGTATCTTTGTTCCTTGTCTGTTTGCAGACCTTGGAATCATACTTGCTGTGGTGGCCGGGGCTGGAGTTCTCACAGCCATTGGACTGACGGTGTACTGCGTTAAGAAGAAGTAAGTTCATAATTCAGCTTGTAACTTTGCAGTTCAAGAAGGCATTTTGGGAGAGCTGCTTGGCCTTCTGTTTCATGTGTTGATACCCTTTGAACCAGGGTCTAAGGCATGAGGAAGGCATGGTGGAAGTAGCGTGATCCTGGGAATGCTTCTTTACTCTAAATTGAGTAACTTCAAGAGCAGAGCAGCATTCCTGGAGTTACATTACTTCAACCTGCAGACCACTGCTTACCTTGGCCTTAAGTGCAGGCTTTTGGGTGTACTGTAAGTCAGATGTTGGTTGGACCTCCTCAGCAGTCCCTGCAACATGCAATCCCAATGAATGTGGCTGTTGTATGCATGACTCCGCTCGAGTCTTTGTTCAAACAAAGTGAACTCACGCAGACTAAGAGAGCTTTATTCATCTGCACAGCCTCCAGCAACTTCTGCAGTTTGCACATCAAGTGGGAGCAATTTTCTAGTGTGAGATGAGTCCTTGGGGAGGGAAGTGGGTTGTGCAAAGCTTACATGCATTGCATTACTCATAGGAGCAGAGTCTGAAGTCATTGAAAACCTGGGCTTTCTGATGCATGTATGCTCAGTGCTGTCAAGGTGGTTGGGTCCTGAGGCTGTAGAGCTGGAATGAATTTATGCAATATCGTGATTCGTGCACTTAGGAGCACATTTTCCTGCCACACAGGAAAGACTTTACAAATACAGACTTAAAAGTCTTCAGCCTTTGTTCTTTCCATTTTAGGGACAGTCACTCAGGGAAGCATATTCAAGAAAAAATCATTTGACTTTCATTTTGACCCATTATCTTGTCTTCAGTACCACAGCCTTGTTTTTGTGAGGACCTAATGGTCTCTGTGTCTTATTAATGCCAGTGGATGTTGTGGGACTCGGTACAGTGCACAGCCCAGTGCTCCCCGGTGCCTGGGAGACCACTGGAGTTAATCTTGCAAACTTCAGGGTCGGCAGAGCAGCAGTGGGTAACCCAAGAGTGTGAAGTTGTTTTCTGCTCTGTTAAAAAAGAATGTCCATTCTCAAGAGTAATTTCTCCCAAAATTGCAAGTAAAGCTTTTAATCTAGGTAGGTTGCCTGACACTCTGGTTGGAATGAGTGAACAGAAGCTGTTGTTATTGAGTTCCAACACACCAGATGTGTTGTTCTTGACCTGTTAACAATTTCATCTCTGTAACAGGAAGAAGAAAACCCAGAATCCCATGGTGGGAGTGTACAATGCTAATGTGAATACCCAGATGCCTGGAAAAAAAGGCTTTTTCAGAAAAGGGAGGCAAAACAATGAATCTCATGTCTATGCAGTTATTGATGATGCTGTGGTCTATGGACACTTGCTGAAGGAGTCCAATGGCTCAGTTGCTCCAGAAGTTGATGTGTACCGGCCTTTTGATGGACCCTTCTTGCCACCTTCTCCACCTCCATTCTCCTTCAGAAAAGACAGTAAACGCTCTTCTAACATCGAGGAGGAACGTCCGCCCCTGACGGACACAGGCCAAGACACTTACACATTTGCTCATCAGAAACCAGGGCAGTCAGAGGACAGTGGAGATGCAAATAAAAAGGGTAAAGGAGATACAAGTGTGCCCTTGCTGGAAAATAAGGAAATGGGTGGTTTAGTGGAGTAATTTTATGCCAGGTATAGCAGTTTCCTGTGGAAACACAGGTATAAGGACAGTGGCCTAGGAGAAAAACATACTGAAGACGAATGTTATTTTTAAATGTGTTTTTATGTTGTTTTGTTTCATGTGCATGTTTTCAGTTGTTTTTTGTCCTTTTTATTTTTTTTTTAACTTCAGCTATTGATAGCTTTCAGTTTTAAAGTGAACACCTAGCAAACTCAATACCAGTCAGGACTCTCCAGGACTGGTTGTGGAACAGGTGCCAAAGGTGGGCTTCTGCTTTGTACTATAAGGGCATCAGGAAAGTTAATTCCTAGCCACCAGCTTAAAACTGGCCACTGCTAGTGGGGAGAGTGTTCTGTCCAGTATTTCTTCCTCTCACAAGCCATTATTTGTCTGAGTGTTGGTTGATGACTCCTAGAAGAAGCAAACTGCATCACTATCTCAAGGCATCTTCAGGTTGCACATGTCCAGCTGATCTGCTAATATCTGACCAAAGGTGGGGCCACCGTCCTTTCCATCACTTGCAGCTTGAGAGTCCATCAGATTTAGCATGCCAGTGGCTATGTGAGTGTAGTGAAAGACCATGTACGCTGCCTGGAAGAGTTCTATGCCTGTATATCAGTGTGATCACTTGAGCTTGGGCTCTTCTCCTTCAGAAGATAAGTTATGGGTTTTCTCTGATTTTTTACTGATATTTTTATGCTTGGATTGTACCATGTGAGCTTACACCAAAGACTATTTTATTTGCTCTTTGACAAAAACAGTTTCAGAAGTCTAAACCATTGTGGTTCTGTTCAGGTGCCTGTGACATTCACATTTTACTAATACCTTGCACTTTTGGTTCAAATGAGAGTACGAATTCAGTAAAGAAATAATGATGTAGTCATTTAGCTGTTTACCAGTGCTTTTAACTTCACCTGTTACTAAGGTTTAAAATACAGGGTAAAGAAAATTTTTTACAGCATCTGGTGTCTCTGAAATGCAAATATTGAATCCATAAGAAAAGCCTATATGTTTTAATATTTTTTCCTGGTGTATCAGTCTGAATTTAGCAACCATGTTATGATGTTAGGGACAGTTCTTGACTTCTGGCAGAATTTAAAAATCAGTTGTCTGCCTGCCCCTGAAAGGTATCTCTTGAAATCAGGTCTCATTTTAAGTGCTGTAGTTAGCATGCTCCCCTCAGTTTCTGTGCCTGTGACAACACGAGGGTCAGATTCCTTGTGGGAATGAAGTTGCCTTTTATATACAAACATCTGTTGCATCTGTGCAGTTTACTGAGGGTGTTTGTAATTTTGTGTGCTGCACAAGCCTCAATGACTGGAGAATTTCTCTCCAAATACCTTACCATGACTGTTTCTGGCCTAGTGATACACAGAGATGACATGAAACTTTTAGACAAGTATTGCATGCAATGATGCTAAACATACATTTAAAATTAAAAAGCCTTTATTAGAAACTTTACTGTTTACATTTAGTAAAAATGTGGATTTCTTCCTGTGTTAACTATGAGCTAACATTGCTCATTGACTATTTGGTCAAGTGTGTGTATTTAACAGTGTGTTAATACTGGTTGGACCACTACACTATTCAGTATAAAGTCACACCTGACACAGTTTTCTGTAGCATATATCAAAACACGTGCCAGGTAAAAGTGCCTTTAATTGTTTCAGGTATCTTCCTGCTCATTTTTAACAATTTTAATACAGAAATGCGTATTTCTAGATCTCTGGCTACTCACTGGGATCACATATTTCAAAGTGTACTGAGTCACTTTGATGTAATTTGAGAAGATAAAAAGATTTCTGCAATATCCGTTTTTCTCAGGTAACTGAATTGCCAAAAACATTTTTTATCAGAGTAGTCCAGTTGTGCACTTGTCTGGTCAATGTTCCTCACTTCTGTTTTATTGAATAGTCTGTAAAAGAAAGTCATGGTTTTCTCATCCCTCTAGCTCAACTTCTGCAGTTCCTTAGATGAAATTTTTAGTTCATGTTCCTTGTAACCAACATGGAGGAAACATAGTGAAGATTGGGTTTTTGTTCACAACCTCTTGTTCATTGACAATATGATTCTTGTTGACTGATACTTTTTTGTGTTCTAACTCAGCTTTTCAAGTGGCAATATAAACCTTAGTTTACAGATGTCCCCAGTCTGAGGTTGACTTCCACTGTGCTTATTTGGTGTGTTCAGGCACAGATTTCAGTTTGCTTTACATTAAGAGAAAGTTGTGACTTAATTTTTTTTTTTTAATATAAATAAATAATAATGCTACTGCCAACTGGTGTAACTAATGTATCTCCTTTTTTTGTGTGTGTGTGAACTCAGGCATAAGTATTTTGATTTGAGTATTTTGTCTGCCTGTTGGTAAGCTGTGCCATTGCCCTGGACAATAGAAAGGGGTTTCTAGGAAATATTGTTTCCTGTGATAATAAACTGCTCTCTTTGCATGCCCTTATTCTTGTGTAGCCAGTGATATGCTGTTAATGACTGTTTTTAAAGGCATGTGTTCAGATCACTGAGGAGAAGGGTTGTAAAACATTTGTAGATTTCATATGAAAATAAACAGTTCAGTGGCTTCTCAGTAGGGTCAAGATATTTGTAATTTATTCATGTCCAGCTGACACATACAATTGAATTCAAAATTCATTTCTTTTCGGGGATAATAGCATATTTTGTGAACAGTCCTTCAGCCCAGCAGTGACCCTTATGGCAATGTCTGAAGCCCATTTTGCTCTAAATATAAGCTCATGGAATCAGTACATACTGATTGCTCTTTTGGGATTTATTTTTTTCATTATTTATTAATTTACTCATTTGGGGGCAAGTTTTAATGCATATAGAAAGTGATGTTCGAAATACTTACTGCTGAGGATCCCAGTAATTGCTGGGGATGGATCCTAGGATTAATTAATGAGATCTCCTCTTGGAAGGCTTGGGAAATGTGGCAAGGATCATCCAGTCCCTAGGCCTTCTCCAAAACTGCCACTTAATACAAATGTAAATGCAAGTGCTTATCATTTGTATTTTTACTGCAATTGTGCCACCATGGAGTAATTCCCTGGCAGTGGTCTTTATCTAAAAATGAAAACTTCTAAGTCTAATTAGCTGTTAATTGAAAGGTGAGTGTCCATAGGAGGGCAGCAGTTGCAGGATTCCTGGCCCAAATGTAATTTGCTTTTGAAGACCAAAGAGAAGCTCAGGGTTTTGTTGCCCAAACCAGCAAAGCTGAAAAGACACCTCTTGCTTCTTGGTCTTGAGTTCGTAAGGTTTGGGCAATCTTGAGCTATCAAAATACTCAGTTTGTTTTTAAGCATGTTTCTGTATAGTCAAATTTCCAGATATATCAAAAGCTGAGTTACTGTTTTGTTGCATTACAGCAAAATTTGTAGAGCACCGGTAGGAAATTAGAACGCAGTTTCTATTGTCAACACCAGACTTACAGTGAGACTTCAACTCCTTGACCCTGGGGGAGCAGGGAGTGGGGGGAAATCATGTTCCTCTGAAGAAACCGTGCTGGGATACCTGTAAGTGTGACAGGGAAAACTTTTAAGTCTGTGAATGTTTTGGGGGGAGGAAGGAGAGCAAAACACTAAATATCACTTATCCATGTGCACCTCTTCACCAGCATCTAACTGCAGACTGTGATACATGCAAAGGTGGGAGCAAATCTGCCTTCCCAAAAACTCTGAAGCTGGAAGCAAAACAAAACAAAAAAACCAAGCCAAAATAAAAAACACACCCCCCCCAAAAAAAAAAAAAAAAAAACCAAACAAAAATAAAACCCAAACCCCCCCAAAAAACAAGCAAAAACCAGAAAACAACAAAACAAAACCAAAAAAAGGAGGATATATTTTTTGAGTCTAAACAGCTTTCTCCATCCAACTTAGAGATGATCTGTAAAACTGAGGAATTGTGGCGTGGAGAACTGATCCAGCCTGGAGGAAGGAACAGCCATTTTACAAGGACTTTGAAACAACATGCAAGAAGTTTCTTCGACGTAAATGAGGCAAGGCAAATTGTTTCAATTAGCAACACTTAACACATAAAAGGTGTTTTTTGTGGTTTGGGCTGTATCCATTTCTTGTCTTAAAGAATTGCTACACTGCCTCACACAAACCCGGCTTTACGCTTCCAGGCAAGATGAATCTTCAAAGACCTGAGGAACTGCTTTGTTCCTTGCTCCATTTGTGAGTGCATTTTGTATATAGATGTGTGCATTTATCCTGGTACAGCTGCTGCAGTCACTCACAGCTG
Organism: Cyanistes caeruleus; assembly: GCF_971803275.1. Classification (NCBI taxonomy): domain Eukaryota; kingdom Metazoa; phylum Chordata; class Aves; order Passeriformes; family Paridae; genus Cyanistes; species Cyanistes caeruleus. Next base: position 107,411,766 of record NC_141701.1, read on the forward strand.
TAGAAAGACTGCCATGCTGCATCCTGTCAAAGATACTCCAACAGAGCAGCACTCGCTCAGCACACAGCACTTGTTTTAGATATGAGGCTAAAAAAAAATGACCTCGCTTCCTGAAAAATGCTTTCTCAGAAGAAAATGAGAGAAAATGTTTTGGCAGTATCCTGTCATCTTTGCAACAGAACTATTTTACTTTTCTCCTGGAGATTAATAAGCTGGAGATTATTTGATCTGAGAAAGTGTTATTTAGAACCAGCTAAATGTTTCATGTGAAGTATGTGCTTCCCTTTTTATTTATTTATTAATTTTTAAATAAAACACTGATTTTTCTGATTTCAAATTGCATGTATTTAATACCTATTTTCCTTTAATATTTAATTTATTAAATTGATTTTGTTAATTTATTTAAAATTTTATTTTTATTTTAGTTGTTGGTTGCCATTTTTTTGGAGGCTGCATCCTTCGGTGGGTTGGTTTGGGTAAATATCGAGAGAGGTTAGGGGGCACTTCCCTTTCACCTCCCTAAATTAAATGGGGACAGACTTGGGTGTTTCTCTTCCTCAGGAACCCTGGGGATGGTTTTGTCTGAAGGTGATATAACCTTTGCAACTTGCCATGAAGGGGAAAATATCCCATAATGGTCTTTACCTTAAAGGCTAAAAATGGCAGATGGAGCCCATAGGGACACCTCCCTTCATACATGAGATTGATGGTGGCAAAGCAGCTGCTAATTGCATGTGTAAATCTAGTTTTCTGCACAGAAGAACTTGTCTTAAATGCAATTCACCACTTGGTCTCAGGAGTATGAACTGCAGGCTCTTAAGCCAAATTGTTTCAGCATCTGCTTCAACTTCATCATCACAGTGCTTTTTATTTAAAAGGTGGTGTCTGGGTTTTATAAAATAAAGGAGAAGCAAACTAGTGGCGTGTTTTTCCTCTCAGAATGTTACTTCTATTTAATTGCTGGCTTCTGGTAAAAGTATCTTGGGAACAAATACACAGAGGTGTTTTGTAATACAGGGTTAACTACAAAGGGGAAAAAAACCCTACTCTCCAGTTTAAGCTGCTAAGTAGAGTTTTGCTCATACTAAATTCTACAGATGCACTGTGGGCCATGACAGTCTGAAGCTTTCAACTTTGAAGACCTGAACATCCACTGGCAGCTTCTCCTGAGGCAGAAACTACCAGAGTTAGGCTAAAAATATCCCTGCTCCTGATATCCTCAGAAACGAGGGCTTTAAAGAAAAATGCAGTGATAAATGTTTTTGTATAAAAATTATCATTTTATTAAGATGCTAGCTCAACACCTTGAATCTTTTTAGATTTCACATTTGCATAGTAAATTAAAACTGTTCTACTTTCTGCCAAATTAAACCTGTTTAGATACTTGTTAATTCCTTTCACAGCTGAATGCTTCACCCGTTCAAAAACTTATAAACAGTTAATAGGTTTTCCCATAGTTTCCTTAAGTTAATGAGAGTTTATTTAACAAGAGGCAAACCCTAAAAAGTAACCAGAGGCCTAATAAAATATTCTAGTAAAATTGTTTGGTGAACATTTTATAGGTTAATCTTTCAGAGCAATAAAAAAAAAAAAAAAAAGCAAGTGATTAGATCTTCCTCTCAAATTTGTCTTCTCTAGGTTATTGAAGAACAAATTTCTAAGTATCTTAAACCAGCCCAGCAAGGCATATGGGTTCAAGCACATGTCTGATATCTCAGAAGACAATATTTTTGCTTGCTAGTCATGGGCAACTGACTATATACCTATATATTCTGACATTTTATACATTTGGCTGGTCAGTTCTGCAGGTCAAACTCTCTCATGTTCTCCTTAGGTTTTTATGGTCACCCATCTGGGTTAAAGGACACGATACAGCTTCAGCTGAAAGGAGTTGATTAATTTCTGTACGAGTGCTTCCCAGCACAGCTTGGGGGAAATCTGTGCCCAGGTTATGGCTGGGAAAGCAGCACTTCTGGACCTAAGACAGCTCAGGCTCCAGAGGTTGAAGCATGCATTGACAAATCTGCTCCAAACACCACTGAAAGATGGATTTTTTGTTATCACCCTCCTTTCTTTTCCTATTGTATTTTCATGTCTTGTCTGCCTTTCTCCCTATGCTCCAAATCAACAAAATTCAAGAGGGAGGTCTCCAGAAACTGATTTTTTTGGTGAATGTTCTCTCAGTGTTGGTGTGAAATACTTATAAACCTCTGTCTACAATATATTTCTTACTCTCTCCTCACCTGAACCTGCCTGGAATACAGTAAAGCTGCTGTGTGAAGCTGCTACAGCAAGGTCCTCAGGTTTCGCCACAGAGCAGCCACCAAGCTGCTTCAGCGCTCAATGAAGTGGCAGTACTTGAAGTAGTTGACATCTCAAGTAGCTGGAAAGGTACTTAGGAAAGCATTAATATATGTAGGAAAAACTCAAATTAGTCTAGAAAGTAGTGCTTCTCTTGACATGAATGACCTCTTGTATAAGTAACACCCAATTATACACCAAATTAGGTGGAAGGGTGCAGAACAATAACCCAGGTCCATGAACGGTGTGATGAATCATATCTCTACCAGTGACCTTTTTCCAAGATGCTTTACAAAATCTGTACTTGCTTCACTAACACTGACTGTAGTAAAAACATCTCCACCGAGTCATACAGTCCTTTAGGTGATGCAAGAGTCATAACTTGGTGGTTTTCTGTCACTGGGGAGCAAAACAAAGGAGAGACATTCCCCTTCCTGCCACCTCGAAGGAGAAAAAGATGATGAGAACAATGCATCCCTTCATTCTTGAAGGCCCAGAGAGATATCAATTTTAATTTTGATCATTAAGCTGAAACTTAGTGCTTGTTCTGAGGTTAGAGATTTTTCCTTTGTGTATCCTTTTGGAGTGATTCCACCTCGTTCTGGTATATCTTATTTTCCTGATTTTAAGGTCCAGAGCTTTACGGCCATAATGTCTGGCTTTTTTAATGCACTAATTTAATGCAATTTCAAGTCCCTGTGTCTGGAACTATCAGCTTTAATTCCCAAGGAGTGTGAGTTGAGGGCACTGGGAAAGGCAAGGAGAGCAGGAAAGGAGTGGTGTCCTTGGCCCTGCAGGGAAGGTGAGAGGATGGTGACCACAAGGCAGTATCTCACTACTGAGCTCTGCCTCACCTGATGCAGCCAGCTCCTGAGACTCAAGACCAAGATTTTCTGGGGACCTCCAGGGTCATCCCAGCTCCCTCATTAGCACATGAATCAAAGGCTGAATATTTGCTTTGCTCACTGCAGTGTGGCCTTCGGGGCTGTCTGCTCTCCCTTTTTAATGGACATTTATCACCAGATCAAAGTCATGAGGCGGTTTTATATCTGGCTGTGAACACTACCCACGCCTGTAGTTTCAGCAGGCTTAAAAATAGGCTACTTATATAGGCTGGCAAACAATTCCTAAAAATGTTTAATTTGCAAAGTTAATGATGATTTCTGGCTGTTTTCAAGGTCTCCATATTTTATCTGTAAGGTGTGTTTTTCCCCAGTACTATGCTTTCAGGAGTGTTTACCTTTCTCTAGCAATACACTACAACTACTTGCTGTGTTCACATTCTTTTTTGGTGCATACATTTTAATTTAGGAACAAACCCCACTAATTGTTTTTCTTCTTTTTTGAAAGCAGTTTCCAGGCTGGGTATAAAACTTGTCAGTCACTTTCTGTAAGTACACAGCACCCCACCCACACAGCTCCTTTCAAGTCCTCACTCTTCAATGGAACCAAATGTTTAACCCTGTTTATAATCAGTGCAATTCCTGGAGTGTTTTCTAAAATTTGGCTGGTTTAAAGTCACCTGGGGGTTTGGCTTTCTGCTCTGATCTATTACAGAACAGAGTGTGAGAGCCTGCCTTGAAAAATCTGTGTTGCAGCACCTCTGTGTTGGTGCTTGGGCAGGTGGGACCTGTGCCATTGCCCATCTCCTGGGGTTTGGATCCCCCATGTCATGGCTGGACACTCAGGGCTTTGGATCAAAGCCTTCCTGTCGAGATGAAATACAGGGGATGGGACCGCCATGCTTTGAGATGATTTATTGCCTAAGCAGCCCAATAAGATATCAGTCTCAGAGTGTGAGATTTACAGGAGCAACAAGTCAACCAGAGCTCAAGGAAGTCACCTGCTTATTCTCTGCACAGCAATATATAACATTCTAGCCCAACAGGCAGTTGACACAAAGTTTATTTTCATTTATTAACCTATCACCTTTGCTTAATTTTGCTGTGCTGCATCTGTCTCTTAGCCACTAAGCTGACAGGTTATGTACAGTACTCATACATCTCACTGTTATAGTTTCTGGATCTGTAACCTACTCTGTAAGTCACACTATTACAGTTCAAACTTCAAACTATTTTACCTAATATAATTTCTTACCTACTTAATACATATTTTACTTATAACTATAGAGACATAAGTTTTTAATTTCTCTAGCCAATGTCTGTGTACCTTCATCACTACATCAATCCTGGCTTTTTCTAAGGCTGCAGATTTTTGGTTTCCAGCACTTCCCAGTGCCAGAGCAATGTCCACATTGCACATGAATCCAGGTGCAATTCAAGCTGCCCTTGGACTGTCCTGCTCTAACAGTAAAGCAAATCTTTCACTGTGGTTGATCTGATTCGCATCTTCATCTATGCACTCCTGAACTGTGTGTTTGGATTGAACATTTAACATTAAAAAAAAAAAAATTCATTTGCTTTTTGGTGATTTGGTGGAGTTTGTTCCATTTCCCTCTGGTTGAAGAACTAAATGAAGTTTCAGCTCTTGTCTGCTGATCACACTTGGCAGAGCAGCAAGACCTAGTTAGTATCTAGAGCTCTGGCAGCACTATGGTGTAGAAATCACATCCCACAAGGGATTATTTTATTGGCTTTCTTGCTAACCTTTCTCTGTAGGAAGGCTTTTACATGACAGCTTGTCCATCAGGTGTCTGAGGTCAGCTGTCTCATCCTGAAATGCCTGTTTTTCTCCTGTGACTGTTGAAGAGGAATAAGTTATGTCGGTAGGATCCCTTGCTCGGGGGCTGTATTTGCAGAGAAGTTGACAGGGACCTCTGGAGATCACCAGATCACACCTCCTGCTCAGAGCAAGGTTCCATTGGCCACAAGTCCAGTGAGACTTTGAGTATCTCAAAGGGTAGAAGGTCCACAGCCTCTCGGTAACCTGACCCTGCCAGGGTCTGACTATCCTCACAGAGAAAAAGGATTCTCTTCTCTTCAAGTAGAATTTCTTGCACTTCAGTCTGTGCCCATGGCTCTGTCTTCACTACCCTCCCCCCTCAGGCATTTAAGATGAGATCCCCTGAGCCTTCTGTTCTCCAGGCTGAGCAGTCTCAGCTCTTGCTCTCTCCTCACACAACAGTTCCCCAAATCCCTTCTACTTCCCTGCACTCCCTTCACTAGGTCCATGTCCCTCCTGTACTGGGGAGCCCAAAACTAGACCCGGCACTCCAGATGTGGCTTCACTGGCCCTGAGAAACATAGAAACAGGGTAAACTATAAAATGTCAGAGACCTCACTTTTGCGATCCTTGTTAATGGGCATGATAGAAACAGAAGTTACTGACACTGCGGTGGGAAACCAAGCTGTCCATGGGGCATTTCTGCAAAGCAGTAGGGGCTGTAGGTTTTATTTCCCCTCCTGCATTTTCTTTGACAAGCTGCAGTGCTTCCCAAAGACGGTTTTCTAAACACGGCTTTTTGAGACATGTTCTCCATTGCCAGCCTGGCAAGCGGCTCAGGTGCTGGGTTCTCTGCCTCAGGCCCAGGGCCAGCTTCCTAAAAGGGGTGAGGCAAGAGCAGCCATGTCCTGTGATCAGCAGTTGGCCTCACCTCTTGGCAGCACAGCATCTTGGCCTTCTCTTTCCTTTCTGGAGGGATGCTGCAGGCACTGGGGTGATTGTGGCTGCTGCCAGCTTGGATGGCACCAGACTCCAGCACAGCAGGACAGGGGAGTCACAGGGAGGTGATGCAGACACTGGCCTGTCTGCACAGCACAGGACAGAGTGGAGAGGCTGCTGGGTGTGAGGCTAAAATGGTTGTGATTTGTTTTCAGCTGTATTTGGAACAGCCCCCAACTCTTACCTTTGGACTCCCTCTAGGTGCTTCTACACATAAAAGCAATAAATAATATTTTTTTCATTTTTTTTTGTGCACCATAGTCAGATATCCTATCATCTATCTCCAAGGACTTTATTTTTATGCTCTCCATTAGTTTAGTGACCCACCCCCTCCCCAGCAGGTTTATATTTATGCTCCCAGGGGTGTTTTGGCTTAGCCTCGTTTGCTGAGTCTCACAGATTTGTATTTCTTCCCTGTCTATGGTAGGTTCTGAGATGGAGAAATGTAACTTTAATTTAGTTTTGTATTTTATTTGTAAAAGGGGAGACTGACAGTGGGATTCAGTGCTTACACAGGAGCAGAAGCGAACAGTAAAGCCGATAGGAATCACAAGACTCAGTGGTTCAGGGGCAGAGAAGGTCCTTCCCTTTTGAGGTTCATTCCACCAAAGGTCTCATTCCACAGCCACAGAAGTAGGAAGTGTGTTCCCTCCGTGTCAGGCAGAAGCAGAAGTGTTGAGGGACTGTTCCTTGCAAAGGATGACAGGGAGAGTGTGACCTGATGTGGAGAGAACCTCTGGGGTGAGTAACACCCAGGCTGGGTGGACATGCACAAGGAGCAGAGGTATGGGGTTGGATTTCTTGTTAGCACTACCAACAGCCAGCTCCCACAGAAGTGTTCAAGGCCCAAACCAAGCTTTTGGCTCATAACTCCCAAATTCTTACCCACCTTTGCCTACCCAGCCCTTTCACTGGCTAAAGCCAAAAGCCCCTGGATGCTGAGCTGTGTGGATGCTGTTCTGGCCCTTGTGCTGAGAGACCTTGGAAAGGTATTACCTGTTTTATGGTTAACCATTTCACTCTGAACCATTTGGTCCTTTCTTACAGGCAAAGACCTGGACCAGGTCCTGAACTTCTGGACCAGGGTGAACTGGGGTGGGGGCCATCAGTGGGGTGGGTTAGCACAGCTCTGTTGAAGTCAGCTGTGGACGTTGTAGTGCTGAGGGAACTCCTTCTGTAGGCTCACCCAGTAGCTTTTATTCTTTTGTTTATATAAATATATGTACACTTCATGCTTCATCTTTCCTCTGCTGTGTCACAGCACCACAAGCAGCTGAGCAGTGCCACCAGTGGCACAAAGACTTACACAACATCCTCTATTTTTAATAACATGAGGTTCATTAGGGATTGCAGGCATCACAATACATTGGCTCAGACATGATCGCTTCCCCATTTCTTTTTCCTCAGGGAAGAGCTGAGGTTTCTTTCCATTAGTCTGCATGCCTTTGGTTGAGACCACACTTTTGTGGATAGCAGATGTTCCATTCTGGCTTGAGTGCCAAAGGATTTAATGGAAGACCAAAAAAGCGATGCTTGCTCTGGCTCCCAGCAGATGGACTGCATGAGCTCAGGACAGTTTCCCTATGCAGGCAGCCAGTGGCTGTCCCCCAGTCAATCCCTCCATCCTGGCATTCCCTGTGACCACAAAACACAGGGTTGGACACAGAAAACAACATTGCTGTGGTGAGCAAAGATGATCTTCTAGAAGTTCCTTATCTTTGGCTTTTCAATAATGTACAGTAAGAAGAAGATTGTAAGAATAGTGAACTTATAAATATGGCACAGAAACTAAAAGGTCTGTTTCGTCATCCTGGATCCAACAAGTACAGCAGGGGCAAAGCCACTCTTCCCCGTGCTCCTCCCAGGTTCAGAAGAGCAAAACATCTATGAGGAATGGTGCTGGCAGGAGTTTAGCTTCATGAAAATAGAGAGCAAGAGAGATATGAGCAAGAAATCTGCTGAGAGCGACTCGTTATTTTTTTAGATTTGATAGACTGACTCCTTCATGTCCTCTCTGGGAATATCCTTTGGCATCCATCTCCATGGCTGTTTTTCAGATTCACACTCCATACAAAGATGGTCCAGCGCCAGCACCCACAACTTCCCTGAAGCTCAGCATTGCCAGGATCCATGGCTTTCACACTGTTCCTTTTTCATTTCTGCACTCCCATAAAAGCCCTCTGTTTATTTCTTTGACCACACATTCGTGTTTTAAGACCTTGTGGTTTATGAGCAGTCAGGATTATAGCCAGAAACGCTTCCAGAACTGCTGCTTTGCCTTCATGTGCGTCCCAAAACATGGAGGGAACATCTGCCAAAGGAACTAGAGGATTTATATTGAGACAAGCTGGCTTGTCGGGTGTAACCATGACCTACAACAAAGAGTCCTGGAAAACTTCAGGAGCAGGGTCCAAAGTAAAGCTCATTGAAGAGCTGTGCAAAAGAACCCTAATTCCACACGCTGTCCTGCAGCAGCTGAAACTTCCCAGACTGGTGTGAGGCACTGTTTTCTACATGGATGGTCCTCTCTCCTGTATGGGATACTGGAGAGGAGGAGGAGGGAGAAGTCACCACCACCTCAGTGGGTGGGGGAGAGGAACTCTTGGCTGCTGCAGCCCTGCTCGTCATGGAGGAGGTGAGAGCCAGCCTGGGAAGGACTGGCTCCCTGCTGGGATCTGAGGTGCCACCTCCCCAGCACCACTACTGCCGCCAAGCAGGGCTGAGGGAGGGACTTTCCTTCTGGGTTAGCTTCTATTTCAGAATGAAACTTCCCAGCAGCAAGGGAGGGGAGGAAGGAAATCTTATTTTCCTATAAAAGGATTCCCTGCCTGTATCCTGTGTAGGACATGTGACTGGGATGATAACAGGGCAGGAGGGCGAGAATCCTATAAAGCGTATTACAGGGTGGGAGGCTCTCACTTTCTGCTTTCCCCCTCTGCCTTTGTTATCTTCAGCCTTCAGATATATCCCTGGAGCAGCTCTGAAGAGAAAGACAAGGAGAAGAAAGCACTCCAATCACATAGACACAACTCCATTCCTTCAGCAAGCTACAGAGATATTTTTATTTTATAGTCATTTGAACAGCGGAGAGTTTGGCAATAGTGACAACTTCAGAAGCGTGCACTCTGCATTTGTGTTTGTGTGTGTTTCTAGCTTGGCTCAGACTTGATGTCTTGGAAGACCTACCACCATGCTGCTTTTAAACAAAGCAGCAAATTGGAACACCTGTCCCACAGGCAGGATCCTGTCTTGACACCTCCAACCTGGAAGTGCAGGGTGTGTGACCCAAACCGGAGGGGTTATTACCAAGCACTGCAAAGAACCACTGATACCTCTTAGCCAACAGCCAGCAAAGCTCTGTTAAGCTACCAGGGTGACCTGCACTTCTTTCCCACCATTGCTGTTATTTCATTTTGGTTTTTTTTATTTTTTTTTTTTTACTTTAAACCTTTTCTCAGTAAAAAAATCACTGAGGTCAGGCCTTCAGCTGGGCATGACTATATTGGCACAAAGAGTGGTCAGGCAATTTGTATTTACCAAGAACCAGCAAATACTGGACTAGTTCATCTGGATTCCCATCATATAAACAGGTCAGGTCATTCCTAAAGCTGCTAGAGTGAGTTGTCCTGGGGCTTGTTTTCAATATATAGTTATTTTTATATAGCAACATACTCCCTAAGAGTATTACATTTATGTTATTTATGTAATAAACACATCTTCTATTTCTAGTAATGTTGTTGACTAACTATGCTCCAAGTCTTCTCTGCTTTCCCCCTGATACTGTAGCACAAATAGAACTTCTGATGGGATTTTTTTTCAAAGGATCTGGCAGTGGGTCATGCTTTCCCACTGAAGTCAGTGAAAATGGCTTCTGGCTGGTGAGAAAAGGACCAAACATGCCTGTAACTTGCTAATTCATTCATACACGTAATTTGACTAGTTGGACAGCCTCTTGAGCAGCTGGTACCCTGCCAAATAAGCCAAATTGCATCTCTCAATGCAAAGCAGGAGTAGATCCCTTTGCTCATTGAGACAGGACCTTGATCCTCTCAAGACTGAATCGGGACACTGTGAGGAACACGGAACTCTCACAAACTGCTGCCAGGGCTTACTGGGAAACAAAATAAGAGAAGAAAGCAGAAACTGCCTATGCTGGTGTCCCAAGAAAGCTCAGCAAAATGGGAAAGGAATTCAAGAGTGACAGCCCTGGGCAGCCGAGGCAGCTGTATGCCAGGCTGGACTGCTGCACTGGTTCTCTGCTGGAACAACTGAGCTGTCCTAATAAATTCCCTGTGTAAAAAAATATATATATATCTATAAATCGTGCCTTAAGAAGAGCAGTGCAGCTGCAAACAGGGCTGGATGTGGCCAAAGGAAATGCTCTAGGGCTCTATAACCCGAGAGCGAGCCGTGGCGACTCTCTTTGCAAAGGGTGGCTCTACTGAACACGTGCGTGTGGGTGCGCGGATGCACTTGGAGGCGGACACACAACTACAGCTTCATCATCCTGCTGCCAGGGGGGAGATCCGGGCTGGCTGGGCAGCGGGGAGGCCCCACCGCTACACGATCATGAACTGGCAGACGTAGGGCAGCTGCTCTCGGCACCTCTTGTCGAACCACTTGCCAATGGCGGTCCCCGACAAAGCTGCACAGTTTTCCAGCTTGCCACCGTCGGGCTGGGTGGTGATTTCAGTCTCCCAGTTCTTGTAGCGGATGGGGCTGCCCGTCATGTCGACCCACTTGCCCTCTGTGGCCATGTCGTTGAGGCCCAGCCAGATCTCGGCCTCCGAGCCGATGCTCTTGCGCATGTAATCGTAGAGGGCATCGTTCTCCTCCCCGTTCTGGGGCGTGCTGAGCGTGCCGCCCTGAGAGATGCAGTTTTCGCTGGCCTCGTGGTACGTCTTGGTCTCCGAAAATGCCAGGAAGCATTTCAGGTGAATTTTGGTGCCTTTCAGGCAAACTGAGAGGTGACCACATGAACGGAATAAAAAGACAGAAAGAGAATTTGGTTTAAAAATGGTGCCCAAGAAGAGGCAGCGGCAGCAAACCCAGCAGCCAACTACAAACTTAATTTCTTAGGCTGCACAGTGTCCCTTGGCAGCATGGGATTCCAAGGGCCCCACCCTCTCCTGTGCAGAGTGGGACACAGTCATGGGGATGTGCTCTCCCCCTCTGCAGATCACTGGGTGAAATGGATTTTCAGGGTGCCCCTGCCACCCTTCTGGGCTCTGTTGCTGCTGGAGCAGAGGCACAACATGGTCCTCCTGCCCCTTCCCCTGGCCTTGCTCTTCCCCAGCCAATGCTACTCTTTCTCTGATGAATTTGTTGGAAATACGGTTTGTCACAGGCACTGCCGAGTTTTGGAGTGTTTTGGGAAAAACACTGCATGCCAATTAAATCATCTTAATTATGCGAGATGAAAAAAAGTCTTTTTTAATAAGCTTTGATCAGAAGCGTTGCGCTTGCATAGCTTGAGGTCTTCAGAGGAAATTTCTACTTGCCTCTGATTTTAGTGTTAAGGATATCAATTTATTTTGTTTTTCTTTAAGCTCTAAACCTTAAGAGTGCAGAGTAGTGTAGCCAAACAATATCTAATCAGAGCCACACATTAATATCCAAACCAATTACTTCTCAATGAATGTGATCTTGGAACTAAAGCCTTCATTTTTCTTGTGTTCCTTTTCTTTTAAGGAGAAAATTCTCCTTAATTTGCATTTTCATCCCATTTCTGCTTCATGTTTTGCAAATCCTACTCCTACTGATGTCGATGGAGTTTGCACAGAATAACTATGGAACATGTCTGGAAGATGGACATTTTGGGACTGCCCTCTGTGCATGAAGCAGGACTGACCTCAGTGCAGTTCCCTAGGCAATACCATGGCATGTGTAAGAGACCAGGTCACCATTTCACTGGGGTTCAGACAAAAGATTAAGCTGCATTTGGTTAAAGCACAGACTAATCCAAGCCCCATCCCTCCACCTCATAAAGGAAAATGAACATCTGGCTTAGCAACATGGGAATATCCAAATGGGAAGCACATAAAGTGGGGGGCTCCACCCTGCACAACTCCTGTCATTAACTGCCCAAGGAAGTTCACCAGCCCAGAGACCCACACTCTGCTTTGATCCCCCAACCTCTCTCCCAGTGGTGGGCTTTCTGCTGTGGGGTGCTTGGGCATCTCTCATTGAGACATGTGGAGCAATTGCAGCCACTTTACAAGCAGCTCCTCTCTCAAAGTAAAAGTCATGTGTTCTTCAGCAAGCCCTTTACCTGTCTGGAGTGCTTGCTTTTCCTTCAGTAGAGCAACCTCCTGAGAGATGTTGTCAATCATGGCCTTCAGGTCTTCAATCATTTTGAGGCTCACACCATCTGTTGGAGAAATCAAAGAAAGAGCACAAATATTGGCTGTATCCCAGGGGAGGCAACCAAACCTGGTCCTATCATCAACACACCATATTTCTTTGCCCTCAGAGAAGGGTACAAAAAAGCAGTCCACAAAGTCAGAACCTGTGTCCCCTTGCACATCCATCAGAGTGCGTGTTTGCTTGCCAGCCTGGTTCCACTATCAGTAACAACCTTGTTTTCCTGGTTCAGGTTTTGGGGCTGCTGCACCTCATGTGTCTTCCAGCTGCAGGGGTCACCCTTTGGGTAGGCACAGCAGCGCTGGGGAGGAGGTCACATGCATGAGCATTGCAAGGTGCAGGCTTGTCTCTGGCACCCCTGGGCAGAGCTCCCAAAATGCAAGAGGACACTGTCTGATGCTGCTGCCTGAACAGAAGTCCTGACACACACAAATATTTTGTGGGCAACTTGAAGCTAATGATGAACAGGATTTATTTTTTCCAATTCCTCAAAGACATGCACTTTCTATTCACAGCACACCCTCCTGGCTTCCCTTAAACACCCTAAGACATGATGTTCTCCCTATGCACTCCTGGCTGCACCCACCTCTTGTCTGCTGTCACTGATGGGTTGATAGGAAAGCATTTTGCTCACCAGGCTGATCCTCAGCAGGAAGGGGCTGGAAGGGCTGCAGATCCTACCTCCACTGGATCTGCCTCTGCACCACCAACCTCTGCCCACCAACCACACCATCCTTTGGACCATCACAGTGGCCTCTGCCTCATCTCTACCTTCATCACCTACAGTGTGGGTACCCAAACACCGTCCAGAGCTGCTCTCCTGCTGTAAGAAGACACCTCTTTGGCTGAGGAGCTGGCTCTTAAAGCCTACCTCTTGCTAGGTGTGTTGCTTCTGCTACAGGTCCAGTTATTAACCAGCAGTAGGATTTCTCCCAGACAGGAGCAAAGGGACCATTTACACCTTGTAGGTGGTGAGAGATTGGACACTGAGGGACTTGTATGCATCTAGCAGCTCTCTTGTTGAAAGCATCTAGCAGTTCTCCTGGGGTGAAAGGAAAGGGGACAATTGAATGCATGAATGCAGTAGGAGGGACTTCCTTGAGGGCCAAGGAGCTTAGGCACCAAGGCAGGCAAGTAGGGAAGCAGCCTGGATGTGGACCAAAACCACCAACCCAAGATTACATGGTGCCATGAATATGAAAAGCCAGACACGTCAGGAGGAGGTCATTAAGCTGCTTTACTCATTGCTCAATTAACTTTAATGGATTAACACTGAGGCACTAGATATTATTTTGCTGCCTTTAATGAAAACACTTTGTGGGAAATGGCTAATTAATCACGGGGGTTTTTTCCATGCAAGGCTGTCTTGCAGCAGAACAAATGTTCTAAGGTTTAAGTAACATCCAAAGGTCATGGCAGGACACTACCAATGAGTCTTGCTGGGGCAGCTCCTTACGATGTTACAGCTGGGTTTGCAGGTGGGTTCCCACCTTGAGGGTCCCTGCCATGAGAGGTGACATGTCTCCTTGATAGCCACCTAAGAGCCCTGTCCCTTTTCAGCACCTCATTTCCAAATCCTGGGCCACAAAATGTTCCTACAGCAGTGCATTCACTGGGATGTCTCACGGAGAACCAGGACTGGTTGACTCACCCTTCAGCTATAAAATGAGGACCATGTCCACATCAGCAGATGTTGTGTTGTCTATTTTATTGCCATGGGCTTTTGTCTCAGTGTTGTCATGTCCTCAAGGCTCACCTCCTGAAGCCTGAGATCAAGCCTGTTTACAGTCTAGGTTTTCTGTGATGGAAGCTGGCATATGGGATGCTGATGATCCCGTGGGAGCTGGAGTGGGTCCTTGTGCAGGACCGTGAGCAGCAGGATTAAGCATGGGCAGAGGCAAGATCAAAAGGAGACTCAGAATTGTGTGTCACAATAATCTGTTGGTTTGAAATGGCCAGGAATGTACTTAAAGCTGCAAATGGGAACTCTCGCCTTTCCTAATTATATGCTGAATAATAAAAAAATCCCTCTGTACTAAATGTTAATGTTTTAACTATTCCTGTATGAAATTCGGATATATAAATGGGTTTTTTAGCTTTGCCTGGAGATCCAAACAGCTTCCTCTCCCCCAGAGGAATGAGCATTGCTCTGGTTCACAATGTCTGTCATCAAAGCTCTCTGGCCACCAGAATTTCTTCTGACACCAGGCATTTCCTCAAAGGTACCAAGAGGAAGAGTCAGGTCCCATACTGCAGTCTGTCCCTGGATCAAAGGAGGAGACTGAACACACCCACGCTGGATTTATAGCAGTGTAAATGTTCACTGTCATTTTCAGGGAAGAGCATCCAGACAAGAATACACTGAAATTTTGGGCAGTAGGTGGCATTAGGCAAGAAGCCCAAATTATTCCCTATCCACTGAATTAAGCATCCAGACTCTGACTTCTGTCTCCAGTTACCTTAGAAATACATGAGAGAGCTATGCAAAGGTGGTCCCTTCCATGACCCCAGCACCCCACCACAGCTGTGGCCAAGGGGAGCCCCCCCAGGGCTGGTGCCTGCACCCCCAAGCCCCTGGGGTGTCAACGCTGCCCAGGCAGGGATGTCAGTGCCTGTCTCCCCTGGGAATGCCTTTGGATGACACCTCCAGAGCTACCAGACAAGGGCAAATCCCATCTGTACCCCAAGACACTGGGGCTCAGGGAGAGTTTGCTGAGCTACTGCATTTGGAACAATAACTGGGGAGTTAATTTGAGGGGGAAAAACAAAACAGCAGGCCAGTGGATGCGCTGTCTCAGCATTTTCTAAATACTGTGGTTTGGCTATTTCATGTTGAAATAGCATCATTTTTCATTCTGAAGCAGATCCAAACATAAGCAACAATTACAAAACAAAAAAGAAAAAAAGAAAAAAAGTTAAAAAAAAAAACCAAACATAAAAAGCTTGGCTTAAATCAGTGCTTTCTTTTCTAACATTTGTGGTTTGGTTGCATAGATTAAAAAAAAGTAAATCCAGCCAAACACCCCAACCCTCCAGTGGCTTTGCCCTGCCTGACCCTCCGAGGCAAAGTGCAGGGGTGGAACCAGGATGGGGGTACTGGATGAGGAGTTTGGTGAGGATGAGATGGGGGGGAACATCCTGCCATTGTTCAGAGCAGAAGTGGCTGAGCCCTGGCCCCTGTAGTGGCTGGGCAGGCAGGCTTGGATGTGGAGAGGGGCTGGAGGGCAAGAGGAGCTTCACAGGCGAGTTTTAGTGCTCTTCCTCCTCCTTTCCTACCCCCTGGCATTGGTAAAAATGTGAAAAATATTAACCAAGAAATACTGGAAGTTTCCAGTAAAGGCAGGGCAGCTGATCCCCTATGGGGCTGGATGGGACTGATCAAAAAATGCCAAGTTGCTGGGTTTTCCTTTTTCTCCACAGAAAATATGACCTCACCTTTGAAAATGAATTCTGACTGGTCCAGATGGCTTGATTTTCAGGACACCCTCCTCAAAAGTTTTTAAAGTTTTTAAATCAGAGCCAAATTTTCTTGTCAAAAAGGTGATTTTTCTCCCACCTCCTTGTCACTACTCGATTACAAACAGGAATTGCAATGATACCTGGAGAGAAATAGGATTTCTCTAAGAAATGTCTCTCTCCTGGTATCTCCAGTGAGTGCAATGCATGTATGTGCCCTATATGAGCCCAAGGGCTCATAGATAATTTTTTGTTATTCCATGTCCTGCAGAATAAGATGTGGAATAAGCAGCTAAGTTTGTGAATTCATAGAAAGATCTAATGGGAGAAAAGGCAAAAATTTCTCAAGGATGGAATCTGACAGAAATAGCCACTGAGTTAGCGTAGACAGCAGCCTGGCCAAGTGAATTCCAGGGATGCTTCCTCCTTGCTCCCCACTTCGTTCCAAGCAGGAAAGCTCCTGCCAGAAGCGGTCCAAGCCCTGTCGGACACATCAGGCAGGCAGGCACGCTCACATGCTGCTTCCTCACCTTCCTGCCTTCTCCCATACTCAATGTGCATTGAGTCAGAGGGACAAAGGATGGGACAGGAGGAACACAGGAGAAGAAAAGGAGAAATAAACCCACTGGGGAAGAGAAAACCCAGGCAACTTTGTGTGTGCACTGCTGTCTGACAAGCCTGAGTAGTCAGAGCTCGTGTCCCGTGTGAAATACACCCGAGGCCAGTGGTTTGAAATGAAGAGCCCTGTTGATGCTGAATGGCTTCGGTATTTTCTGCCTGCTCTTATCTCCAAAATTGTCTGTCATCTAGCACTTACTTGCTTCTGCAAAATGAATGAGAAGGGGTTAGGGGGTTAGAGAAAGGGAGAATTTAATTATTAGAGGAAAAGCTTGGGATGAACCTTGGACGGAACACAGAAAATGCATTCCCTCTGAAATTCAGACCAAGCTGTCCCAATAACTTTATTCAGGGTAGGGACCCACCAAAACCATTTCAATATCCTCACTATTTTACAGAGGAGCTGCACAATCACTCCCACGGAGGAGGGGGGGGGGGGAAGGAAGACGCCTTATTAGGTTTTTAGATGCTTTATATGAAGTTTCTCTAAAGCACCGCTAAATACCCAAACGAGTGGGTTCATCACAGCCCCCCCAAGCCCTGTAAGTCCCCCTCGCAGGGAAGCAGCCAGCGCCCCTTACCTTTCTTGGACGCCGCCGGTTTTTGCCGGGCTTTGCCGTTCTGCTGGCCGGAGACCTGTGCGAGGGAGAGGAGGCAGAGGAGGAGGCAGAGGAGGAGGCAGGCTGCCCGGGGCGCCATGCCGGCCGGTCCGAGCTCTGCCCTCACAGCGCCGGCTGGCCAGCGGCTGGAGCCGGGAATGGCTGTCCCGGAGAGCCTCGGGCTGAGCCCGGGCCAGCGGCGGCCTCCCGGCGGCTCCGGCCAAGGCTGAACCCTCCCAGGGGGGCTGGTCCAGCTCTGAGCACGCCGCTTGTTTTCGTTAAAAAAGAAAAACTAAACAACAACAACAAAAATACAATCAGAAAACCAAACCAAAACAAAAAAGGGAATGAGTGTGCCGACAGTCTGCTAAGCTAAACATAAGGAAAAGCTGGGAGTATGGCTGGAACGACTTCCTGCGGCTTTTAGCACAATGCCACGAGTTTGATCTCGTGTGTCAGCGATGGCAGCAGCGGTGTGAGGTGTGAACCAGCGCTTGGGTGGCTGAGGGGACAGAGAGGGACCACCTGTCCCCCGGCCCTCAGCAGGGATGCCCGCAAGGGATGTGCCGGCACCAACAGAGGGAGCGGAGGGGGACCGAGCACCCCGGCTCCTTGCTCAGTGTAGGGTGGCTCCTAGCCCTCTAAAAAGCACTTTCTCTCTGGCTTTGGCAGGCTCGTCCTACCATCATTGCTTCTCCATGGGATCTCCAGAGGGACTTGGGATCAGGGGCATATGTTCCACAAAAACCCATTCCCCCCTTTGCAGGTTCCCAGCCTGACTTCTTGAACCAGCTGGGCTGTGCAGAGCATCTCTGCAGCCTAAACCAAGACCACTGCCTGTTTTTTGGGTGGTGTGGCTGTTCAGCAGCTGCAGCACAAGCAGGTAAGTCCTTCCCGCAGGAGGAACAGCAGCAGTTTGAACAAGTGGAGGAAATTCATGTAGAGGGAGGAGGGGAGGGATGGGCATTTTGGAGATCAAAGTGCTCCAGACATCAGCCATTAATCTTAAAACTTTTCTGATAATTTAAGGCAAGATGCCACCCAGCACATTGTGAACCTCTGGAATTGTAGGTCCGAGATAAACGGGGATGTGACTGGAAAAAGAGCTGCCTTTGAGTTAGTTTGGCAGCCACGGTGTTATTCTGCTTCACACTTCTGCTAAATAAGGAAAATCCTGCCCTGATGTCCTGCCTGAACAGAGAGCTCTCATGCAGCCCAAGCTTTCGAAGCATAGGAGGAACAGTTTGATTCATGCACCATCCTTCACTCATCAAATTTAAACTGGAAAATACATATCTTGGGGATTTACTGTTCTCCTGCCTGGACTATCTCAAAATGGGATGGATGGAGCCCAAGAGATGGCAGACACCTACATACACATACGTGTTTCCTTTCCTTGATACTCGAAAGTACTTTTGGTAGGTAACTCAGTACCTCCTTGGCTCCAGATATGCTTGCCTGCCTTTGCTTTGATTCATATGCTGCCAAGCTGGAGGAAAAAACAAAATTCTCCCTTTACTGCTGCCCATGAAACAGATTGCTGTGGTGTGGAGTTTGACAGCAGTCCCTAACCTCAGATTTCTGACCTGGGACCAACCAATGTTGCCCAGATGAAACAAGAAGGGCAGGGTGGCTTTGCATTAGTCCCTGAAGAGCAGGTCTGCACCATGGGGACCCCTCCCTGCACCAGTCAGCAGGTCCTGTGCTGGATGTCACCATCATTTTCTTGAAAAATGAGAAAAATGAAAACAAGTAGACTGAAAATATTTGTCTCCACCTGTAACACCTATCCACAGGGGACTTTGCCCCAGTTCTGTCCAATGTAGATTGAAAATAAAAATCCTTGACATTACAAAAGCTCATAAACCCCTGCCCAGCCAGCTGATGGGAGCAAGCTGAAGTGTTGCTGCATTGGATCCAGCATGAGGATGCTTCAGGGAACAGCCATCCCCTGCCCAAGCTCCTGCTGAAGCCAGAGGTTCCAGTTAAATAACAGGGCTCTCAATGGCCCTTTGCTTTTGAGATCCTGTTGAGTCACACTTCTTAATGTAAAGAGGTGTGGGAAGTGAGTAGAGGTAATCCTTTTTATTAGATGAACTAATAGAACTGGAAGTCATTAGCAAAATACTAAAATTATGCCAAGAAACCAAGGTTTTGTCCATGATTTTTAACATCTGTGCAATTATGGATTTTACTTTCCATTAAAGGCACTTCACTCCCTGGTTTCAAGCCCAGCCTCCTGGTTAGAGAGAGCAGCTTCTGTTAATTGCAAGGTAACTGGTTTGAGATGAAAAAAAGAGGGCAGAAGAACCTATGCTTATGGAAACCATTCCAGGGCCACAGGGAAGCAGATAGAAAAGTTTACGTGGCTTTGGGAAACCCAGTAAGTAGGCTGGGATGCTGAATTTGGAAGGCTTTCAGTGAGCATAACACTAGCTGGAATAAGCCCATGAAAGGAAGCTGGATGCTCCTGGCAGCAACACAGACCTGTGATTTCGTGCCCAGCTAGGCAAGGAAATGGGCAGCAAGATCAGAGGCTATTTTGCTTTGGCTCCTAGGAAAAGAGCAGGCACAGCCAAGCCAAGAAATGAGGCAGCGCTGCCGCACAATGGCTGGAAAGTGCAAGGGTGGACTGGATAACAGTATTCACACAGTTATTATCAAGATCAGCAATTACCAGACCTGGCCTTTCAGGGCAAAATCACCAGTTCAAAGGCAGGCCACCCCAATGCTGAATGATGCCAGCTCTTTGCCTGAAGCTCCTCCTCCTCCTCTGGGAAGGCTCCTGCCAGCACTGACAGCAGGAGAGCAAAGGGGAGACCCAAGGCATCTTTATGTGCAGGGCCCTGCAGCTTGGGGGCCTGATCCACGGCTGGGGCAGCACACTGGGATTCACATCTCTGCTCCCTTGAGACCAGCTCAGGCCATTAGAGCCTTGTGCTAAAAATGCCAGCATTGTGAGTTCAGTCCCTGTACAGACCATTCACTTAAGAGCTGGACTTGGTGATCCTTGTGGGTCCCTTTAACTTGGAATATTCTGTGATTCAGTGATATCCATTCTTCAGGGGCAGGATCCGTGTGTCAGTGGTACCACAGTAACCTCTAAGAGGAACAAGAGACAAACAGCAGTGGACAGTAACAAGCACTCTGTGAGGAAGTGGGGCTAGCACAAGAAAATCTCTGATATTCATTAGCTGCTGCCTGCACTCATGCTGGCATAGTTCCTGATTTCCACCAGCATAAACATCGGAACAGGTTAAAACGGAGAGAGCCAAATCTATGGATCATTGTTTTGGAGACCAATTGAGAAGAAATGCAATAACAGTTCAGGAAAGGGTGGTTTTCATAAGGACAATGATGGGGAAAACCAAGGATTTTGCCAAAGTGTTATCCCCAGCATCAACTTTAGGAAACTGGCTCTGAGCCCAAGGAGGGAACCTTCCCATCATATCCCACGTCAAGCATGGCTCACATCCCTACCCCACGTACACCAAGGGCTACAGGACAGAAGGATCCATTCTACAGTAGATCCATGGGCTTCAAACCAGATGCAAATGTGGAGCACTTGAGTTCAAGTAGTATCAGCTGTTTAAAATCCTTCTGTTTGCAAAGAAGCCGCACCAGAGGACTCACATTCCCTTTTGTTTGGAGACTGCAGCTCCTGTAGGCTAGAGGTAATCTGTCTTCACTGCTTTATGTTTGCCACCCAGATCCCAAAGTCCAAATTGCCAAAGGAAAACTGTAGTGAAGTGTCTAAATTTAACACTGAAACTCTGGAGGAATTCCTAACTGTCCAGGTCCACTGCCTGTCACAGCATCAGTTCAAATGAGGTCACCACTGAACTTGATGGTTGGTATTTTTGGACTGGCAAGTAGACAGCAGTTCTGTCAGCCTAGGCTCCTATTTCATGTCATTCTCACCTTTGAGCACTGGTTTGCTTTCATACTGCTGTGGATGCTGAATGATGGATTATAAGAGAATTTCAACTTCAGCTTCCCGAATTCCTTAATTTTTTTGAATTTAGAGAAAAGTTTGCATGATCAGACAGCAGAAAGAAAGCAACCCATGACCTTGAAAAGCCTCATTATGTTAAAGTTGGTCTTTTGCTGGAGGGAAGAAAGACAGGTAGGACTTAAATCATGACTTTTTAACCCAGAGGTTTCCAGCAGTGGAAATAGCCAAGCTTCCCATTTGCCAAAACACAGAGAGAAGGGGCAGTGAGAGAGCTCCCCTGGAAGGGAGGGTCTGCAGGCTGGTGGTTCCTAGTAGTTCCAATGCCTTAGCACTGGCTTGGCTGTGGTCCCTGCCACAGCCAGCTGGGTGGAAGAAACCAGAAAGGGCCTGAGATGTCGTCTTAGCCTTCTGAATGTACAAGCTAAGGGGCTGCAGCAACTATGATCATCTCTGTCTGTATAAAGGAAAACAAATCTCATTGACAAATGGTGTGACATGAAGACTCAGCCATGCCCGTGCTGCTCATCTTACCCAAATCTTGAGATCAGGATAGCGACAGGGATGTTCACAGAGCTCGAGAGATAGCTGCAGCTTTATTAAAAAGTGTTCCAGTCAATGAAGTGGAGGTTTAAACCATCACCAGGGAGTTATTAGCAGCATGTTTGAGATTCTAATGATGTTTTGCAGCAACAGCAAAAACATCTTTGTTCCTGGATAGCTAGAAATGCAGCTCCAAGAAAACAGCTAGAAATGCAGCTCCAAGGAAAACCCAAGGCACTGCAGTTTCTCTGTGGGGAGACCCATACCAAAGTGCCCTGCTGTGGCTGAGCACTATCACTGCAAGTCTGGGACTTCGACAAAGGAAAAGAAGCCTCTGTGAGCCACAGCTAACAGGAGCAGCCACAGTTTGCCTTAGAAGGAAAAGCTGCCTTGCATGGGGGGCAGGGAGTGCAATTGGGCAGGAGTGCACTAAGACACAAGAGGATGGGAAGAACTGAGAAATCACATAGAGGCTGATGACTGAAGAAATTCAGTACCAGTTGCAGATCTGCTCCTGCATTTTTCTCCAGCGTGTTAAAAGAACGGAGAGAACAAAGCTCTGGGGTAAGGACTGGAGTGGTCAGGTCTTACCAGTCACAGCTGTGCTTCTTCCACTCTCTGGGTGCCAGTGGCCACTTACCACAGGCAGAGTAAGCCAGTGCCAGAGCAGGGCTGGAGAACCTCCTGCTGCTGAGGAGGGCAGTGGCATCTGCTGCAGTCCAAAAGGAAAGCTGGAGGCAGTCCTAGCAGAAGTGGGTAAAGCTCAGGTAATTGATGTTTACAAAGCAAATGCAGAAACACCCTATTGTCTGTGTCAAATCAAGGTGCCAAATCCATTGAAAAGAGATTTTCCTACTCCAGTCTCACAGGAGCCTTGAGCAAGCTCTGGCTCACACCAGTTTGTCTCTACAGCAGGCTGTGCTGAAGGCTTTGTTTAAAGCTTGACTGCAGGTGGCACAGCCATGCTCCTCCCCATTGCCTCCACAGGGCAGAATGAGCTTCTCTCTTCTCCCCAGACTACACAATTAGTGATGAACTGTAATTGCAAAACGCGGGCTGATGGAATTCCTGGGCTTGGTAAATCTGCCAGGTCCACTGACCTACAGCCTAGCCTTCTCCTGCTTCAAGGGGAATGCTGCCCCTGTGAAACAGGTAAATTGCAGGCGTGTGCTTTTTGGGCAATAGAAGCCTAGCAGGAGTTGCTAGACTCCTCATCTCTAGTACACAGCTTTCAGCTTCTTGACACTCCCAGCAGAAGCAATTAATTTCTGGGACAAACAAGAGAGCTATCCCACTCCACAGATGTTTCCTCTTAGTTGTACTGGACTCGAGTCAATGAAAACGTGGCAGTCTCTGCACAGCAACACATGGAACTTTCCACCAGCCCAGATGGGAACAGGGGCATTCTCAGTTGAAGTCTCCATTAAAATTCTGCTATTTTTGTTTGAAATAGAAGGGAGG
Source organism: Cyanistes caeruleus (assembly GCF_971803275.1). Lineage (NCBI taxonomy): Eukaryota > Metazoa > Chordata > Aves > Passeriformes > Paridae > Cyanistes > Cyanistes caeruleus. Next base: position 107,434,680 of record NC_141701.1, read on the forward strand.
GGTTAAAGGGAGCTAAGAAAATAGAAATTAGCCCTTAGCATGCCTGAGAACCACAGTCTCACAGATTTCTTGGCAGATACCATATCAACTGGGAGAGAGCTGTAGGACCTTTTACCCCTGTCAGAGCTTTGTTTATCCATCTGGGACATGAGCTGGTAGCAGCAAACCTCCAGGGGCAGCTGAGACCAACTAGCAGCTCTGTAATACTTTTGTCTGGGCTCATTATTTCTATCTCAGGGGTTGAAGCAGACCCCATCTGAACTGGGCTCACACCCCACGCCACTGCTTTTCCATGCCAGCAGATGGGAAGCAGTGACGGGAGGAACAGGACCCCTTAGGACCCCTGATTCATTCTGTGCCTGCAGACCCAGCTGCAGAAGACCAGGAGGAGGACACACACGTGCAGGGGAGGCACTACAGACACTGGCACCGTGTTAATTTGCAGTGTTGCTCTGAGGAAGTGCTCAGCACCAAGTCTCTCCCTTGAACACATAGCCTGGATCTCAGAGGGCAGAATATTTGCTATCCTTATTAAGAAATAGGGAGGGAGTACACGTGTACTCCCCTCTACAGAGGCGTCAGTTCGCACACTTGAAACACAGCGATGTCTCTTTTCCCAACACCACCTCCAGCTCTCATAAAAATATATTTAAAATTAAAAGGATCTGGAGAGGGGAAAAGCAGCATCTTAAGCGATGTAACTTGCAAAATGCTTGGACATCCTTCAGCTGGAAGGCTGTGTAGAATTACACTATTCATGTTACAAAATTCACCCCGAGTGTAACTCGGGGCAGCTTTTTTGTCTCCAACCACAAATCTGCAAAAAAACATTCAGAGAATGGCTGAGGTTCAAGACTTGCAGTATCATTTACATTAACCATTTTCTGAAACACTGAATAATATGTGATAAAAAAAACCGCCTGTGATAAGTCTAAGGTACTTTAAAGGTCTTTTTCTCCCTTCAGTTTTCTTTATTTCTATGTTTTTACAAGCAGCTTTGCATGGCAGAGTGGATCACAGCTACTGTAAAGCTGATGTCAGGTTAGTATTTGCCTCACACAGAATAATTCTGCTGAAGTGAAAAAAGACAATATGTACACTCATTGTCACTTCTGGGCTCTACTACTGTGTAGCACCATTACAACCTACCCAAACCATTCCTTAAGGTACTGAAAAAATCCCAACCCTTCAAAACACAAACCTTGGGCAAATTTTAGGGGACAACTTTTTTTTTTAATGAGCTGCCTGCTTGTTACACTGCTTGCTATAGCAGTGGCTACACATACCTGAAATACACAGTGCTGTTGCAGTCATCTTTAATAATTATATATATTATAACCTCTAGCAAAAGGACTGTAGAGATTTGGGGACCTTAAATACTCCATATACTTTAATGTGATCATGATTAGTAGTTTGAGCTGTAATATGTTCTGTCTTGTATCTACTGCTCTCCTTCAGCAAAAGACTTCCTTCCCTTTTCCCCACCAAACACATTATAGTCAAGAGAAAATTCTTAATCTGGTATTATAAAATTGAAACAGAAAATTCAGAAAGTGTTGCTTGAGTAAGAGCTAAGTAACTCCTGGATTATTATAGTAACTTCTGCCATAAAGTTTGTTCAAAACAATCCTTACCTTTTGCAGATGAAATATCAGCTTCTTAAAAATCAGCTTCTTCCTTTGACTTTTTCCATCTGTTGTCTTTTCCTATCATGCCAGATAAACACCTCTTACTCTTTGCTGGGCCATCCAATTTATGTAGGGAGGGAATCCACTGGTTTCAACACCCAGTGATGCAACTTGTATCCATGCCTTATCTGTAATCCTCTGCTTTTCCTTGTGAAGGACTATTATTGATAGCCACTATGCTTTTCCAGCTGAATTATCAAACTCTTAAAGATCAACTTAGTTTCCCAATTACCTTGGCCATGTCCCTTCTTAGCCACAGTGAGATGTTTTGGCTGGGTTACTACTGAACCTGTTGGCAAAAGGGATAGGTAGAGCTCTAGGGAGCAAGGAGATCATAACATATTCTGAGTTGGAAGGAACTCACTGGGATCATCAAAGCCCAACACCTGGCCCCGTACAGGACACCGAGAGTCACACCATGTGCATGAGAGCATTGTCCAAACACTTCTTGAACTCTTCTTAGGCTTGGTGCTGTGACCACCTCCTGGGAGAGTCTGTTCCAGTGCCCAACCACCCTCTGGGTGAGGAACCTTTTCCTGATATCCAACCTAAACTGTCCCTGACTCAGCTTCAGGCTGTTCCCTCGAGTCTTGTCACTGGTCACCGAAGAGAATAGCTCAGTGCCTGCCCCCCTGCTTCCCCTTGTGAGGCAGCTGTAGACAAATCTTGGTTTAAAATATGAATTGGGAACTTGGGACCATGTTGTATTTATAGTAAAATCTAACCAGACTTTATTCAAGGAATAGTAAGGTAATTTGCAGGAAGATTTCCACCTGGTGCTGCTCTCATTTGTGCTGCACTGAAGACAACCCCATATGCATTCTAAAACATGGCAGCTGGCTTACAGAAGTGAAACACATGCAAACATGAATTACATGGAAAGTGCACCAGTTACTCTGGAAAACAGACTCAAGCACTTCCCAGGTAACAGCATCAACTGCTGCTTCTGCACTTCCTAGGTGCCAGCAATTACCCGTATTGAAAGCACCTCAAATTTGCTTATTGTCATTTAACTGTATTAAGCAAGCTTGCTTTATGTTTAGTAACATTTTGAAACCCTCTTAGCCAGGAGGATGGCTCTACTGGAACAACAAAAACAAAAATCCAACCCTTTTCTTTATATACAAACTGACAAGATTGCAAAATCAATTAAAAACAGTTTTGAATATTTAATAAAAAGTCATCCTAGAAATCCAACTTTTGTTCGTGAAGTCCCCAAATTCTCTTCTTCATCCAAAATCTTCTGAAGGGCTATGTGAAGTGACTTGCCTACTCTTTGTCCTGTCTGCAAAGCAAAGAAAGCAAAACAAACCTGAGACATATGCTTATTTACAAGAAGACAACTCTTATGGAACACTTCCTTTTGACAAATATTTTCTCTTTGATGATTCATATACACCAGCTGGTATCATAAAAGCTGGTACCATGTTTTTAATTTAGAAAAATAATGGTGGTGAAAGTTTCATTTTAAATTGATTAAGTTTTGGAAAAATGTACACACAAAGGCAGTGCTCTCATTCATCAGAGAAGCATCCCACAACCATTAGTACCAGATCTGCACATCGCTGGATCACTCAGGAATACAAATTAAATTCACATCAGGCACAAGCACACATTCAAATTAGCCAGCACAAAGAGCATGAAGCAATATTCTAGCTGCCAGAGGACAAGAGACACCTAACCAGCAAAGAAGCCTACTAAGAGAAAGTTAAGTAGACTATTCTGAATGTGCTCAGAATCAGTAGAGTGAATTTAGACCAGCTGAACACCCTGTCCTGTGGCCAGAGAAGCCCAAAATGCACACTGGCTGCACCACCAAATCACTCTGTGGGCAGATCCTTCATCAGATGTGTAAGGACCTTAAAGGAGTTAACAGAATGTTTTCTTTACAGAAATAAACTCCAGCAGTGAAAACCAAACAGGATTAGCTCCAGTGCTGACCTCCACTCATCCCACATGCCCAAGTATACTGTGCAAGGTACAGGGCAGAGAAACATTGGGCAGTGGTGAAATAAAGATCTTCAGGCAGTGGTGCCCATTGGAGCTTTCCCAGGGTCTCTGTAAATCCCTAATCCCACCCATCCCCAGAGAGCCAAAGGCAGATTATATTAAAATGAGTTTATTGGCTCCTGATCTATGCAGCAAAGCCTAGGCCTGCCACACAGCTGACACAAAACTCTGTTTCACCTCCTGAAACCACACACAAGCCTGAAAATAAGCTACATTTTAAACTGAAGAGCCAGGAGCCAGAATAAGGCCAGTGGTACCAAAGGAAATTTGGGAAGAGCTTTGCTGCAGAAGGGTAGCTGTAAATCATAGACACCATGAGTCATGGTACATAAAGAGGGGCCACAAGAACAAGAACTGTTACAGCTCTGCACTGGCACAAAGATCACTGCAGCTGTCCAGAGGGCTGATACACTTTCTTCTCCTCAAATGTAGGACAGCATCACTGATCCCAGGTCAAAGTGAGTGGGAACTGTGCAGAACCAAATCATTTGGGAACAGAGGTGTCAGACATAGGTTACCTAGCTCCTCCACTGGGCATTCCCAGGCCTTTTTGTTTTTCTTGATATCCTAATCAGGATGTTAAGGCAGAACCAAACAGATAATGTCTGACCTTACAGAAAACATTTGGGGGTTTTTGTGATCAGCTTTATCTCTCACTCCTGCAGAGGAATTAAGAGATAACACCTCTCTACCCAGGTAAGGGGTATAAAAGGCATATTTGAAAGCACATAAAAAGCCCACTGGTACCACTGGGATTAGTACTCTGGATGGACATCATGACAGAGTCAAGTGCCATATACTCAGCAATTCCTGCTGGAGACCAACTGTTGTCAAACTTGGTTTCCAACTCCGACAAGCATTCCTCACTAGAGCCATGCAGAAATTAGCCCTGTGTCTCTAGGAAACAGAGCCAGCTTGAAGTATCGCATTTTCATTCTTACTTTCAAGTTCAAAACCCACTTCTGTCTCATGCTCAAGGCCAAACTTAAGCATGAGAATTTACACTGGAGAACAGATTTAAGAGCCTGAAGAAGGGTTTAAAATAGATATTACGTGAATGTGGACAATATCCGGACATTAGTATTTTTATGAAGTAGGGACAGATTGTAAACTCAATAAGGAAGCAAAGAAAAACAACAGTAAAATGGGAACAGCAAGCCTATCATAAAACAAATGAGTTGTGCTAGAAAACAATGCACCACCAATTCCAAACACCATCTCTACTCTTATAGGGACTTCACCATGTTAAAAGTTTTGCTCTTTCAGTCTTTAAAAGAAACAATAAAAGACTGATCATGCTCTTTAAAAATACCCTCAAAGTTTCTCAGCTTAAGCTTTACTGTCTTACAGCTGTGAAGTACTTGCCTGAAACTAAAGTTAAGTACCACACATTTCAGGTATCTAGAAGTTTTAGACAGTGTCCACTCACATTAGAATCTGTTTCAAAGAAACTGCCTGTGACCTTCACAAAGTCCCTTGTGCACCAAATCAAAGCAACAAGGTCTCTGCTCTAAAAGTCCTTACTGAAGCCTTCTGTACACCCAAGCTCCAGTTCATCCAGTATCATCCAAGACAGTTAACTGCTCAACATTCCTTACCTCCATCATTTCAAAAATACTCTCAGGATCCAGGCTACCTTTCCCCACCTTCTTCATTGAAGTGATGGCACCTTTACTGGTCACTGAAATAAGCAGGCTTGCCAAAGAACAGGCTTCTTCCTGTAGGGTAGCATCCACCACGTGCCTGTATCCAATCTGCAAGTTAGTGACAAAACAATGCATTAGTTTGTAGTTCTCAAAGCTCCCCCACTGAGAAATCAAACTGTGAGTGGTGGCTTTGTTACTTATCTACAGCCTCCCATCCTAAAATCAAGCGGCCTTTGGAAACAGAGACTGACTTGATAGCACAGGATTTAAACAGCCTCTGAGCCCAGACTGTGGGTACATAAACAACAGAGGTGAGATAAGCTTGTCACCATTTCATTCTGTTTTCCTTTCTACCATACTTTCATCTGTATGAAACTCCATATTCACCTTTCCCTGCAACTCTAAGTACAGACTTTGCTCCCCTCTGCCTGAAAATTACACATGCCAAGACTCAGGTGAGTCCTGTTTTCAGCAATGGCCCCTCTACAATTTATGTAATTTGCTTAAAAGAAATGCCAAGCAAACTTTCAGGTACCTAAGCCAATCACTAACACCTGCAATGGAAAATGCAGCATCCATAAAATCAACTGTGTTAGCTGTGTGCTATATATGGAAGACAAAAACCTGTCTGAATGGAAAGGGATGGTATTGCACCCATGAAAATGGAGTTCTGTCCTCAGCAACAAATACTCAGCATATAACTCCAGGCAGATCACACAATCTCCAGTCCTGAACACAGTGACCTCTCATTTTAACATACTGACAAATCAGCTACTCTGGATCTTCAGCAAGGAGCAGATGAAAAGTAATAAACAACACCTCTGCTTGCAAGAAGAGGCATTTTAAGAATGCATCAAGTAGAAACCTACAAGTCAGAGGTGCAAAAGAACCCATTATTCAGTAAAAGTTCTTAATTAGGAGGCCAAAGACAAACAAATATATACATAGCGGACACTGACCATTTCTGTAACTCAAATTTTACCTCTAGGGAAAAAAATAAATGGCAGGTGAAATTATCAGAAACGGGAGTTGTTAGGCAGAAAGTCAGAAATTTGTCATGCTTACTTTGCTTAGTGTGACAATACAGGGCACCTCATCGACGTTGACTCGAATACAATCATAAGGGTCATCAGACAGCTCAATCTCTTTGGTGCCTTCTTCATCCTCCAGAACACGCACTTTAGGTATTCTGTGGAAACAAAAGGTGCAGAGTCATTGCCAGAACAGATAACAAATAGCTGTTATACAGTCACAATTCCAGGAAGTCCCTGTTCTTCCAAATGAGGCAAAATGTTTAGAAGAACAGTACAGAATGTGATCGAAGTACTAACAACTCACTCCCTGAGACTACAAAGAAAACACTGTAAGTGGGAAGATATTTAGGATAAGATCACCATATTTACATCATTCAAACAGTTAAAATTTGAGCTGTTTTTTTACACTACTACACGGGGAGAAATATGTTTGGAACTTGCACAAATCAGTTCTGAACAATTCTTTATATGTACAGGAATGTCACAGACGTACAGGAGACAGATTACCAAGACTGAATCCTTTTGTTCTGTGGCTCCCAACCTTGCAGACAACAGTAAAGTTGTCAGGATTACATCAGTTGCATTGCTTGGCAAAGGTGTGGCACCAGTAGCAAACAGAAGTAATAAAGCTGTTCAGGAAAGAATAGCACCAACTAAAGAGATTTGGGGTGAAATGGTACATTAGTAAAACTCTTTCTCTAGTAAGATGAGAAGATTGGCAAGATACTCTACTGTTCTAAGGGCAGATATACAAGCAATATATAACATATCAGGATGAAGCAGTGGTGAAAACACAGGCAGAAATCCAAGAAATGTTTTCTTCTCAGTTGTGAATGATGAGCTCTCTCACAAATGAGCTAGACAGGTTCCTTATCAGTCGTACATACACTGTAGTTGTGATAGCCACTAATGGAAGTTTTATGGGATGATTTAAGGCAGTTTCCTTAGCATAATGAATCAAGTAATTTAAAACAATTTAGTAGAAGATGGTATCTCAGGCTGCTAAGAATGTCAGCATCTTATACATGTTCATTTATCCATTTTAGTGCCTGCTAGGATGGAGTACTGACTGAGAGACTTGGCATTACTGGCCAGTAAAACACACACAGAGCTCACCCACACTACTCTCTCTTTCACACATTTGCACCTGAAAACAAAACATTTCAAGATGTCCCAAGACAGTGAACTTCAGTAACCACAATCTGGTTTTATGTTAGTGCTTTTAGAGTAGCATTGTGTTTTATAACTAAAGTCTGGAGGTTACATTCTTTTATGCCCTCTGTAACAAATCTCTTCTTTTAAAAAAGGAGGAAATAGGGACTGATTTAATGAACATTTCCCCCCACCAACACAAAGTGATTTTGCTTCATCCCTGGAAGAGTATTTTAGTTATTTGTAGCTAAAAGTTGTAGTGGCAAGTACTTCAAAACAGCTAACCCTGCTCCAGTGACAACAAATTCCCTACAAGCACACTGGCCTGAGCCAACCCAAAACTAAGACTTTAAGCAGAACAATTGTGATGTGCGCTTTTTCCGGAAATGAAACTCCAAGTGTTTTCCAACTCACTAGAAATGCATCAAAGCCTATTTTCAAGTTTAAAATATTCCATTAGAAGCTGGTGGAATAAAGTCACAAGGTGACTAACCCTCAAGCTACACAGGAGAATGGACAACACTGGACAACAGCCTAGTAAAGCAAGAGGTATACGTGCCAGAGGAGTGTTTAAAAAACAAAGCAAGATTTTAGGAAAATCTATGAGATTAAGCAATTTTTAACTCCAACCTAAAATTGCTTTGAAACCAGAGCAGTGTTTGCTCTGCAAGAAAAAGTTGCCAGAATTAATATCTGAAAAATGCCTGCAAGGAGCTTCTTTGGCCAAGAACATATGAGAGAGGTGTAAATTAGAAATACTGAAAAGGCAAAAAGATCAGACACAAGCATCACAGTTGCATAGAAAGGGGGTATATGGACACAAAAACTGTGCAAAGTGAATGCAGTACAAAGCTTTTCCAGAGCACTGTAGATCTCCTCTCCCTGTTTGTGAAGATTTATTTTAAGAAATAGCTGTACATGTTTACTTTGCAACTTTTATTTTTCTATTTTGATTCCTGCAACTAATCAGGGCAGAGATCTGTACAGCAAGGCTCAGTCATGTAACAAATAGTGCTCTTTTCTGTGTGTGCAGATCCAGATTTCACAAATGCAAAACTAGTCCCACCCTTCCAAGCAGGCATCAGTTCTGCCTCTACCATGCTGTGCAGCAAAAACCTCGGTATTTGCAAGGCTGTTGTGTTATGAACTTTGTCGTTTTTGTAACTTATCCATTTTCTGCAGCCTTGGTTTCAAGTAGGCACATGCCACAGGACCAAGTTTAATGTCCTGACACAGTTGCTAACTGCAAATTTTGCAGTATCTACTTCCATCATTAATAAATTGATCCTTAAACATCTGGGAGACATGCTGAAGGAAATCTGGTATCTGCTATCTTGTACACATGATCTTCATTGTAGTTTTTAGAACTCAATGTACAAAACAGAGAGGAGTAAATATTCCCCCTAAACCAGTTCTATTGTCACTGCTCCATGCCTGAAGGGGAGAGAACAAGTCAAGTCAGGCATTCAAAGGATTTTAATCCCGTAAGTCTTGCGCAAAATTCCTTAAGTTGTGATGTTGGATTTACTTAGCTCTAAAGCAAAATGTGTCCGCATTACAAAAATGCTCACAGCAAGATTTTAAATTGAAGCTGAAGTTTTCAAATGCCTATCTGAATATCTAAAGTTTTGTAGCTTCAAAGAAACAACAGCAGCTTGAGCTCCCTGCTCTTTGTTCCAATGCTCTAGTCAAGGCTGGCAAAGATCTGAAAACATTTAGAACAAAACCCTGGTTGTAAACAAAGTAGGAAAAGCAAGTAAGAGTCAAAGAGGGACAGATGTCGAACACAGTTCAGAACACTTAATCTGAAGCAATCTTCAAACTGACATCTTGTCCTGTTTGGAGAATAATATTTTATGGAGAACAGGCAGCTACTCTTAAACAACCTTGTGTCAATCCAAAGAAAACCCAGTAGCTACAAAGGGAAGGGGAGAGTAATAGTGAATGAGGACAGCAGGTTTCACTTTGAATTTCACCTCTTGACCTTCTGAGCTTGTATGAGATGAGCTGTACTAGCATTCCCTGCTCAAATCAATTAGGATTTTCAAAGGTATAAAATCAACAGGCTGTGTCATATTGTACCACATTTCGAAATGATACATGACCCGCGATGTTTGCCCACAGTTTAAAGATTATATGAAGGACACAGCTGTCAGAGAAATAAAATTAAGTAAGAAACATTAAAATAATTACACCCTCCAACATGTTGTCCATGTTCCCAGAGCAACAGATTTTCTTTCATTCACTTATTTAATTCATTACTTTTTATATGATCATCTCTCTTCTGGTCAAAGTAAGAAAAAAGCCCTAGTTATCTTATAAATAAAATATGAGCTGTGGATCTGCAAAACAACTCACATGGTAGCAACTGTTTTAACTATATGACTTCTGCATCCTGGCAACTCACACACAGAATTACAGGCATTTCTTTTTACTGTATTGCCAGCTCCTTTGTGAGCCATTACATTTCTAGAAGTATTTCTTAATGATACAAAAACAATCTACTGTTAAAAGTTACTGCTGAGAACTTGATTAACATGAGAAATTTCTCAGGAACACATACAACTTCTAGTCTCAGATGGATAAGTCTCCCCTTATCCCTTTGAAAGTGTTTATAACCTGATATACTGCCTGTCTTCAAAAATATATTTTCCTCTTCTTTCTGTGCATACTTTTCCAGATCTAGTACTGTGCCTTTGATTCCCTGTTAAGTAAGCCAGAACTACACTAATGACTTTAGCAGTTCTCTAATTTAATGCTGAAGAACAATTTGAGATCCACTTTTAAAACATTTGTTTGTAGAAGTCTAGGTATTGCACCTCTACCAGCTATTTTTGCCATGTAAGTTATTTAGCAAATCTGTTCACCAGGTTGTTTTTCTCAAGGGTGATACAAAACTCTGTACTCCCTTTCACCTACAGATAAGCAAAGATAAAAGCAACAGAAAAAATAGTAGTAAATCTCATTAAAAACATGCACAGAAGACTTGCATCATTCATTCTACTAGATTTTACTTTTCCATTCTTTGAATTAAGATGCATGGGGCAAAGTTCTTTTATAGACACATTGTTTCCCACCCCCCACAATCTCTCACTATCACATTTTTCCTCTTAATTTTAAAAAGAAATCTAGGCTGACAGTTAATGAAAACAAAATCAAGAGTGGAAAATCAGGGCTAGTTACAAATCAGTAGTCACACTGACAGAGGGCTTCTTATTCAGGAAGATCACATACCAGTAAATCTTATTTCCAACCCACAAGGCATCAACACCAAGGCCTCCAAGTACCTGCTACAAACCCACAGGGTCAAGGCTATTTTTTCTGGATCTGGCTACAACAGAAGTTACACTGTGAGCATGATTGTGCATAAGAGGTAATATGACACCTGATCATTAGAAACTGATTTAAAATAACATTAGTTCATGTTACTTGCATGCAAATGACTGCCTTATATCTGAATGCAAACTGTCTTGGGTACTTCTTATTTAAATAAGTAAGCATTAAAAATGCTTTGCTCACAGAGAGTACTTCTCTTCCACTTCCCATGCCACTTCCACCCACGTGAAATAAGATCTGTGCTTTACCTTGTGTTAAAGAGAGCTGCCTTCACTGCGATAGAGATTGCATCAAAGATGTTCCCACCACATTCTAATAACTGGGGAGGAAAAGAAGAATCTCTTTAAAAGAAAATCAGGCTAAGGTCATTTAAATGAAGCCTTTATTTTATTTAAATCTACTTGAAAAGGAAGAAAATTAATTACCAGAACAGGTTTTTAAAAAACAAAGTTGTCTTTAAAGCCTATCTATGAAAAGAAACAGATAGGAAATTAAGATTTCAGCTAACTGTATTATACATGCAAAACAGAAGACTTAATGCACTTCATAATAAAATAAATGATAAAATTTAATAGAAGCTGAAATGAAACCACCACTGTTCTTATTATCTTGTGCTAAGGTTCTGAACTAGTCTATGACCAGAATACCCTTTATAAACCCATCACATTAATTCTTCAGTGTTAAATTATGCCAATAAATTTTCTATATTTCATTTCAAAGAGGAGCCTTTTTTAAAATATCAGATGGACAAAACCAACTGGGAGAACTGCTTTCACAGAAGAAACACACATTGCCACCAAGAACATGGTGTGGAAAGCTAGTTATATAAGGTGTAGTTATGAAGGCACATCATGATTTATTCTCTCTATGGGAAAGAGTCATCGTCAGGTTTGTCTCGTGGCTGAAAGTGATCTGAGGAGAGCCTGATGTCAAAGTCTATTTCAAATGAGTGTTATCAACAAGTGAAGTGTGTGGAGGGAGCCTAGCTCAGCTTCTTCCCACGAAGATCAGGAGAACAACAGTCAAAGGGAAAAGCAGCACTGCATACAAGGTAACAAGGGAGGGCTCCCAAAACCACTAATACCTTCTGCAGGCTGCCAGGCAAGTCAGGGATGTGTCTGTCCATAGCCTACTGTCACTTCTCTGACAAACAAGCTCAGCTCTCAGCTGCCACTACTATTTCCTGAGAACACACACATATACTAGGCCTTTGGAACTATTTCAGCAAGAACATATGGATGCTTCTCTGTTACATCAACCTATGCTGTATGATGAGAGCAAAACACGTTTTGCAATCTTGATTGCATTGATTGTTCTTCAAAATTTATTTAAAAATGAGATCAACTCCTGCACAGGGAGAATATCATAAACAAGATACTCTGTAAAGACAGTTACTTTTTATGAAGCCAGACTGAATAGTGTAAAAAGAATGACAAAAAGTTGGGATAAAAAGCTAAATACAAAGGTGATCATATTACTTCTTTGCAAGCAGCTGCTGGATACAGAGAGGTTAACTTGCCCCTTTCAGTCATTATTGGATTTTACTTGGTAACACAATAAGCCCCACAATATCTTTGTTATTAAAACACAATAATGGGATGTGCCTGCACTGTTGCTAGGCTTGTGTTCAGGCTGCTGTTCTAAAGCCTTATCTGTACTACAGTGGCTCCTAGAGGCAAGGAACACTGCCTGCACAGAGCATGGTGCAACAATTCCTCCACAAAGAAATCAACACTTTTCTCAGCTGAAGCACCTTGTACTGACACCCCCCCCCCCATTTATTTAGTTATTTTTAGGACTAAGAAAGCCTGCACAACTGTGAGTTATGGGAAGCAGAGAGGTCTTGTCTGTTTTTAATTTACTGATATGCAAGTGAAAAAGTTATGGGAAAGAAAAGATAACACATTGTAGACCTCACCTTATTCAGAGAATCTTTTCCTCCAAAAGTAGAGATTCCTAACTGCTCTTTAATCAGACTGGGGGCAGGAGGGGAAACAGAAAACATGAGGAAGTCCTGGAAGGTGCTCAGTAGTGAACTGCAAAAATTTCAAGAGAACCTAATGCACCCTGTCCTCCTGACACACAGTCTGCTGTGACTGGGTAGGGAATGATAAGAGATTGCACACTTTGGCTCTCCTTGCTTAGCCCAGCAGGCACTGGGGCAAATTATGGGGAGAAGGCTATACATATATATATATATCAATACCCACTCAAAAATGCCTAAAACCTTACTTCTGACATCAATTGCTTGCTTAGAAAAGGAAAGAAATTGAGGGAAACACAGAGAGGGTGAGAACAGGCCTTTGTGGTACTGCATGTTGATAAGCTACTATTGGAACACCTTCCATTATTAAGAAAGAATGCATATACTCTGAAAGGTCAAGGTATATATTCTCAGCCTTTAACACATGTATCTCAATTTGTCCGTACGTCTGCATCTTTGCGGGGTGCATGGTCAAAGTTACTTTTTTCCAGTCTGACTGTACAGAATTATAGCATGTCCCAAGTACACTGACCACTTGAAAATACTGGAGAGATGTTTTTAATTGATAAAGCTGCATGACTACAAGACATGCTGTTTTCTCTTTTGAGGCTGCATGTGTCAAATTTTGTTTACACACAGGAGCTGAATATAGATGCTGCAATCGAAGTGCATGTGGCTAAATTGTGTAGCAAAGGAGTATTCCAAGCTCATAACACTCTTTCTGGATCTTTGCCTTTTGGAATGAGAGACTTCCAGACAAGTACCTTCACACATGATTGCAAGGTACCAGTATTTTCAGCCTTACCACAGATTTCAGGCTTATTTTCCCTCCAATTTAACTATGCAACACAAACACCAGTGTAAATAATTTCCAGGAATTCTGAAGGAAAGCATCACCCAAAGGACTCTCTCTGAGTGTTGTTTTTATACTCAGAATCTGTCTCCCTCAAATGACTAATAATGTGAGTTGCTCCTCACATCAGCCCAAGTGTCGTCCTTACACCACACCCTATAAAAAGTAGAATTCTATAGGAATGATTCAGCAACAGCAGCTTCAGGAAAATCTGTAGGTGTCAAATACCTACATTAGGTATACACTATCACATGTAATATACATGTCTACAGTTTAGGAAAGGAAATATTACAGATATGTCAAAAATGTGAAAATACAGAGGCCCGAAGCAGGAAATAAAAAGGTGGGGGTGGAACAGAATAAGAGATAAATGTTTACAGTATTTTGTTCTAGCTGTACCAACAGCTCTTCAATGGCTCACACACAAAATCCCTGCAGAACATAACATTAAAAAGACTCATCAAGTTTAGAGTTGTAATTATGAACCTGCAACTGATTCTTTATTGGCACTGTAAAAAGAGCTAAATGTAAAATTTCTCACATAACATAGGCCTGATGTTCATAATTCTGATACAACTAGCAGCATGAAACACAGAGACTGTTTTTCTCTGTGACTGTGGACAACAACGAATCTGTCCAGGAAGAATCAGATAACAACCAGCTATATCTCAAACAAAAGCTATACAGAACAGTGTGTATATATATATACATATATATATATATATTTATACAGATATATATATACACAGAAGCAGACAGCTTTATGCAAGTCGTTGTTTGTGCAGTGCCTATGCAATGTTAAGCAGCATGTTGCTTAAATAAGCACAGCATTTAATATTCTGTATCTCTGCTTGTAATTACCTAGTAACTAAAGGCCCCAGTGTGATTTCTCAGAACTAACACTTCATTCTCCATTAAACCACACCAAGCTGCAGTAAGCCAGTGGCTCAGGCTGCTAAAGCACTCAGCAGAGGTACATATTCCATCATTTTGTAGCTGGACTCTCAGACCATATCTACTATAATTACACTAATGCTACTACTTTTTAAACACCTAGTGAACTAATTTTCATTTCACATTTCATATTTTTCACATTTATTTAGGTCTTAGTCTAAATGGTCCTGTTTTGTTCAACAAAACCCTGTATTTAATTTTCTGACCATACAGCTTAACATTTTGCACATTATTTCACAGACCCTAATGGATTCCTGTAAGATCCCTTACCATATTTTCATTTCCAAATTTGACAAACAGAAACTCAACTTTGGACCAATAAGAATTGGAAATAACATTCAGGAGAGTCTCACTTGCAGACTCCTGTTGAAATTCCCATGACAGAATGCTTTAAATGTGGCATATTTTGGAAATTGAGCTGCTGCATGCATCAGATTTGTATGCATAAAATTCAGTTTCCATTATTGTCATGGGAACAAATGTTCAGTTTATCTTCTATGTTAAATACATGTATACAACTTTCATCAAAAAGCACCTAGGCTAAACCTAGCTTTTGCTAAAAAAGTTTCTATTTTACTTTAGTGAATTAGGAGTGATAAGAGTACAAAGAACCAGACAGATGGACACTTCTGTTAGGGCTAAAATACACCCATAACTTACATTTACTTGAAAAATATATTTGCTGTTACATCTAGCCTGGAATAGAAGTTTACCCTTCTTTAGTGACAATTTCCTTGTCAATATAAAATCACTGATTTTTACCTGAGACAGATTCAGAGTATTCAATGTTTTATTAGTTCTGCAGTGGAAGAGAAGCATCAAGAAGAGTAAAAAAAGAGCAAGCTGAAATTAGTGATTAACTACTATAAGTAGATTCACAAGAAAACTGCCATCCATCCTGTGATACATTATATCACATTATGAGAAGATTTATTTTTAATAAGAAAATACAGACGGTTATGCTAAGTCAGTCTCTGCCTTAGAAACATTTTGCTGAATCTTAGTTTTCATTTCTGTACTTACCAATATGTCCACGTAGAGAACCCAGCAGTGCTCCTTGGGATTAATACAAAGGGATTTCAAGTCTACACTGTTCTCACAGCTGAATACTCTGTACAGTGTATTTGCTATATCTGTGCCAAGTTCTTCTCCTCCCCGGCCTTCCAACTCAGGAGAATTTGAAGAACTAGACAAAGAAAGAAAAGAATACTTTCACTTTTGAAGCAGAAAATACCCAAATAATATTTCTTAAATATAAAGCATTAAAAGTCTCTAAGGATTTATCTGTACAAGAATAAGCATCCTATCTGAAAAGGAATGATTTCTATTTTGCATAAGAGAAGGTTTTGAAGCAGATAATATACTGACATTTTGTTACAAATACTAACTAAATCCCACTACTATCTTCAGTTCCCCAATTGTAATTAAAGTAGTATTTGGTGAATTCTCTCAAATACTATTTCTTAAGCACTGTCACCTTTTATCACCTCAACTCTTTAAAAAAAAAAAAAAAAAAGAAGTGGGACATATGGACATATGTACTAAGTTCACAACAGCTACCAAGACAGCCTAGTAAGAGTTTAATATTGAATTATTAAAAGAGTGGCTATGAAGAGAAAGATATGATGATATGACAAGTAGAACACTAATTTTTTATAAGTAACATGACTGCCTGACCTTAATTGGTAATTTCTTTACTGAGTGTATTGTCTGCTACCAAGCCCCTTAAAGAAAGTATGTCATTACTCTCTGCAGCTTATGGAGAACAGCAACTGAACATCTTTTCCTGAAGGGATCTCACAGAGTCTGTGGTTTTCACTTCCCTGATTTCAATGTAACAAACTATTTATGAGCAGTCATGCAAAAAAGTCTTGGGTGCTGGGGCCTTGTACACAGCTAAGAAACTTCTAATAATAAAAGAAAACAGGCCTACAAAAAAAGGCAAAAAACCGCAACCCAAACAAACAGAAGCAAAACCAAAGTAACCAAACAAAAAACACCCAAAACCAAAGAAAAAAATGCCTTGCCTCCAAAGAACAACAAAATAGAGTAGAAATGTCCAGAGATGCATATACAGCAAAATAATGAGCTAAGATTCCAAACCCAGCCTCTGGTTTATAGAGAGGGCAAGAACATCCTCTAGCAGTGGACCTGAAACAGAATTGCAAATCTTGTTTTAAAATAAACCAGTCAGGCCTCCACCAAACTAATTTCTCATTAGAGAACATATCAAAGGAAGTAGTTACACCAAAGTAGTTTTGGTCTGTTCAAAATCTGTAGTGGCCACACCCTGTACTCTCCTGGTAGGGCACCTCACCGGGCTAATTTCTCATGTATGTTCTGCATCTATATGATGATACAAAACCTCAGCACACCAGGAATACGAATATACAGCAGAAAACTAAGTCTTGGAATATAGTCCTTTCACCTTTTAAAAAAAAACAACCCAAAGAGCTAAAGATTCCCATTATCAAGGTGTGACTTAAACCATCAAGTGAGCTGTGCCAACAGTACTGCAGAATCTATAAGCTTACACATAATTATCTACTATTATCCTTACCTCACAGTATTTCTCCCAACTTGTTGTTTGCAGAGTTGATGAAAACTCAGAATGTCAGGAAGAACTATTGGATTTTATAGAAGTTATTTGCTGCTACTAGAAACAGACAGCACTACACATGCTTAAAAATACAAAGAAACATTACTGGCAATTAAGCACTGATCTAGTCTTCCAAACTATATTTGCCACGTGAATAAGCATTGCAAGTGTGACACACAATATTATTCAGGGTTATTAGACACCAATTCTATGAGATAGGATCTTTTCTAAGTATAACTCAGTGCTGAGGCAGGTCTTCAGATTGTATTAAACAAGCATTTATCCATGGGAGCAGCTTTTATGCAAGCTAACAAGATCACTCTGTTTAAGCCATAGTTATGCAAGCATTATAATCCAAATGGCAAGTTGCAAGAATTATGCAAACTTCAATCTATGCCTCATCATTATTTCTAAGCACAAAGTTTTATCAAATGTTGTATTTTTTGATTACAAGTGGATGCTCTCTTTGACAGTGAGTAGAAAAATCTAAGACTCAATTGGAATATCACTGTGCACTTCACTGCATCTTAATTCCATTATTATTTTAACACTTCATTTCCTTGCAATCAAAGTGAAATAAAGAAGCAGGGTTAGCAGAATATTATAACTATTTGGTAAATACTGCCACCTAATGCCTACAGACTATTGCAGGAACTTATACTGGGCAAAATTTGGAAAGGGGTTGTCTTAACAGGCTAGAAAATGACAAAAAAACTTGGCTTATGAAGCACAGAAAGAGCTTAGTAGTGGTACAGAATTTCTACGCCCAAGCAGCAAGTAACTTTCAAGGCTATCAAAATTATTTCAGTGTCACATTGCCTAACAATCTAAGATTCTTCCTAAAGCATAAGGATGCTTCTAATGATCAGTACTGAATTTCAAAACTCCTCCTGTTGCCAGTCAAAATCTGTTGCAACAGTTAAACATTTCCTACCTATTGCTCAGGCCATTAATATACTGTAATCTACAGATGGTCAGATCTGGACGAATATATTCCTTGCTTCCCTAATTCCACAAACAAAATCTGATGCATTCAAGAAATTCAGATGACTGTTTTTCTTGTTGTTTCTACTTCTTACAGTTTGAAAGCAATAAATCAGATCAGCCACAAAACTCAAATGTGAGAAAAGCAGACACAGCAGTCTTTCAACATCAAGGGCCAGGATGAATTCCTTCTCCAGTGATGACAGTCCGTAAGAATACCACACAGGACATAGACTTGTTTTATGATAATTAATTTCTAGGATCACAAATCAGTGCCCCAAAAATCAACCCTTCCAGAGATTTGCATTAAAGTCTGTCTCAAAATGGTACTAAGTGTGCTCCTCAGCACACTTTCAGGCAAAGGACTCAGAGCAGAATAAAGAGAAATAGATGTTTGGAGCAGAGAATTATACACATGATCCAGCAAATGATTATTTTAATCAGCAAATGAAACCATGAAAGTTTCGGGAAATAAGCATTTTAAGACAGTAATCACTGCAGTCTGAGGTTTTATTATTAGCTTCAACAATATGAAAGCCAAATAGAACACTCGGGAACTTCACCAGTAGATTCAGGGCACTGAATTATGCTCAGTTACTACCACCCAGTGGCAGTCTGGAAAAGCATCAGGGTACTGACAGCAGCTCATTCCCCTTGACAGACAAGCTGCCTCCACTTTTTGTCTTCTGTGTCTTTCTGGAAGCTAAAGGACACCTTTCCCTGTGCCACAAGCAAGTGACAATTGACCACACTCTTCTAAAGCTCAGGCCCTTGGATCCTCTTGTCACAAAAATTAAAGATTACCTATTTCCCGAACTGACTAGATCCAACTCACATAATATTGATGCACATCTCCTCCCATCCCATAAAGCAGAGGTTAACAGAAAATACAACCTAACATTAATCTAATGAGTTGAAGTTTTTCTAATACCTATTTACATACACAGGAAGCATCACAGAATTGCCACATGTCCACAGACCACTTTTTTTAGGAAGGAAATGTCTCTGCTGTCAGTGGACTGTCTTCATATAAAGACAACCAGAAAAAAAAAACCCCCACAAAACAATAAACACATATTATTTTATACACTTCATGCATGAGCTCTAACAGCAGGACCACATTCAAGACCATCTTCCCATCTGATATTTTTTGAACAGCAATTGTAAACAAACTATCAATTCACAGCTAAGTGCTTTCCTTCAAAGCTTAAGTTTCCACAGTTAACTAGAACATACTGATGCACAGAGATAGTCTTAGATAAGGCTGCACAATGTGACATACCAATGTTAAGGGAGATACAGATAATTAGGCCAGAAAGATTATTAGATATACACTTAGTACCTCTCACACCTTTACGTATTTTTAATGGTACACTGGTTTAATGTCAGAATAGCAACATTTTTTTTGTTTTAGTAAGAATGAAAAGAGATGTCACATGCAAAGCAGCCAACTTGACAATGCCAAGGCTTTTATGAGAGGTTCCCCAAAGCACTTTAAATCACAAAGAACAGTTTTGGGTTAGTCTGCCAGACATGGATACTGTTGTCTCAGGCTGTAGACAGTCTAGACTGAGATGTCACTGTGCTATCTTAGAGCAACTTGAAAACAAGAGTTCTCAGTTTTCTTCTAGCTTCTTCTATAACTGAAACACTATAGAGACTGTAAGGATAAACAACAGTCCGTCTGTAGCAAAATGCAAGAAATCAGATTAAAAACAAACACCATTTTAGTTAATGCAAGATGTATTCACTGATAAATATATAACTAAAATTTCTAATTAGTTTTTGCATCTGGAGTTTACACTGGGGGTTTTTCTTTTTAACCAAAAAAAACGTTTTGTACTAAACACACTTCAAACCTTTTCCACTGCTTTCACAGACAAAGTAAGTAAACCTTTAAGTACAGTTAAAGTACAGTCTGCATTGGTCAATTCTTTTCTTCCAAGTTACTTTTTTTGAAAGAGGTTTTTCTCTATTTTTATCATGGCAAAATCAACAGCTGACATTTTTTAGTCATTAAGTCTGGTTCCAAGCATGTGAACATGAACCATTACTCTTTTCCAGCTGCAGTGATGCTATGCAATTTGGGACTGTTTTATTTAACCTGTTTTCATTCTTTAAGTCCTGCAGATTTGCTTCTCATGGCTTTGCAGGACCAGCAAAAAATTCCTCAACATTCACTGTTGTTGAAACAGTAAAATAACTTACTCCTATTACTCAAACCTGGAGGAGGTTAGTGGAATGAAGGCATAAATTTCTGAAGAATGGCAAGACCTGATTAGTCATTTATTCCAAATATTAGATCGATTTCATTCTTTTCTAGTATACTAACCAGTCAACAAAAAATTCCAGGTAACCTTCATCTGGTTTCTCCAACTTCGGTGTCCCCATTTCAGCTTTTATGCCTACCAAGATATCAGTTTCTCCCTATTAAAACAAAAACACATCACACAACTGGAATTGTAATTACAGAACTATTTGTTTAATTTAAATGCCTATGTTAAGCTGACATTTCTACCTTTCAGTTACTGGATCATTCTATCAGAGTGAACTTAAAATAACATTTTTGAAAAAAAAACAAAAGGCTTTAGAAGGACAATATTAAGTGTAAGAAGATTCTTCAAATAATTACCATACTTACTACCTTTTTCTAGGTTAAAAAGATTCTTACTATCCAAGACTACTACTGTCATTTTGGTTCTATAAACAGCTTTCTGTAGAACCTTCATAATGATGCACAGTACATTTATCTTCTTCACAGTCATCACATCAGAAGTAGTTTTGCTTCATTTGAAAGGAGTAGGAATTTTTGCCCCCTCCCCTGCCAGGAACTGGGCACAACAACAACTTCAGTTTTGAACACTAAATATTAGATTTGCTCAGACTGAAGGCTGTCCAGGCACTTTAGAGTAAATCCAGCTCAAGCCAGCCTGAACTAATTATATATCCTGACATTATTTCCATATCACATGGTTTCACTTGCTGCTATACAAATACATGCTATTACACACACACACACACCTACCTACAAATAGCCTCAGATTAATTAGTCACATGAACAAGCAATTTCATCAGCAAGGTACCCAATGCCTAAGAAATTTACCTACCAGCTTTACTCTTGCAGATCCACTTGTGTTTGATACAACATCTGTTTCTACTTCTGCACATCTGTAGTCTTCACAGCCTCGACCATCTACACGAAGGTCTTCCTAAGTATGACAATCAATATATTGCACTTAAGGGAATCGGTAATGAAAAGTAAAAACAAAACAAAACAAAATGAATAAACAAAAAAAACTCACCACAAACCAAAAACTCTGTGACTTTAAAGTTTTCTTCTCCTATACCAAACTCAGCAGTAAAGAGGATATAAAAGCAACAGCTTGTAACTTCACCATGGAATACAAAAGAACTAACTATATTTTTTTACTTGTATCTTTTATTTACAGCTTGCAAGAAGCAATCTGCAGGCAGATATGAATTGCACCAAATCCCTCTAATTCCCAAAAGAAATCTTCAGATTTCAAAACTGTAAAGGTCATGACTGTAAATGGTACTTTACCTAGTACAACCCAGCTCTTTCCTGGGATAGGCATGTTTTACATCAGTAATTAGGATCCTGGCAGACAAAAATTACACACCAGCCTTCCAAATGTTTTGATCCCTCTGTATTCCACAAATGCGTATTACACATCCTCTGATACTACACTGCTTGTTCCCATAAAAATAGGTTGTTTTTCAGAAAATTTCAGTGAGAATACAGTTCTTCTATCTTTGGGGCTTCTCCTCAGACACCCTTGACTCTTCCTCCTTTGTCCACTCATGTTCCTTCACTAAGTTACAGACTAAAACTCTGTCTAATGGCAATAACTTGATGGAGAGCCATGGAAGAACAAGGAAAGAGGAGTAAAAGAGGACAGAAGGACATTAAGCTCTTAGAGAGCATCCCAAGGAGGGCAGTGAAGATGGTGAAGGGCCCTGAGGAAAAGTCTTTTGAGGAGATGCTGAGGTCACTTGGTCTGTTCAGCCTGGAAGAGACTGAGGGCCTCACTGCAGTCTGCAGCTTCCTCACAAGAGGAAGAGGAGGGGGCAGGCACTGATCTCTTCCCTGTGATGACAGGACAGGACACCGACAGGACCCAAGGAAATGGCCTGAAGTTGTGTCAGGGGAGGTTTAGGTTGGACATTGGGAAAAGGTTTTGACCCAGGGCATGGTCGGGCACTGGAACAGGCTCCCCAAGGAAGTGGTCACTACAGCAAGCCTGGCAAAGTTCAAGAAGCATTTGGACAATGCTCTTGAGAGGAATGACAGGTTTGTCTTTACAAACAAGCTGTGGGTCTGCTGGTAAGATGAAACTATCACTGAGAGATACAGAAACAATGGGAGGGATTCCACTGAAGGATGGAAGAGGCACTGAAAGAGCACCACGAATTCCACAAGAGTTAAGAATTAAGACGTGATTATGCATTGAGGGGGGGGGAGGTATCCCAGGTATCGGTGTTCTGGGAAATCTGTACCTCTCAAGTACCTCAGCCTATGGGAAAGAGAGAAGGGACATACGGCTGGGAATTAAGATAAAAAGGAGGCTGCGCCCTCCAAAAACTTAACCTCAGGAGAATGCCCCATGGCCTCTCCCTTTATTGGAATAAAGTAAAAGGACTCCTCTGTCTCCTTTTTGCACATAAACCTCTGGTGTTTGTGGATTAATTTTCCTGACACTCTCGAGCACATGGTGTGATTCTTGGGGTGCCCTGTGCAGGGTTAGGAGTCGGACTTTGACGATCCTTGTGGGCTCCTTCCAACTCAGCATATTGTGGGATTCTGTGAAAACAAATCCACGTCCACAGGCTCCCAGCCTGCTTCCCGTTCCGATGCTCGGTGTGCTCCGATGATCACTACTCCAGAGGTTCACCACCACACACAGCGGTGGAGAGCTCCCTCCCTCCCTCCCTCCCCAGCGCCACTCGCTCCCCGCCGCCGGTACCTGCACGCCGTGCACGATGTACAGCTTCTCCGCCTCGCTCAGCACCACGGCCGCCATTCCCGCCGCCTCACGGCCGCAGCTGCGCAGTGTCCCGCTTCCTCCCTGCCTTCCTGCCCGCCTTCCGCCCGCCGCGGGGAAGCTGCCGGG
Organism: Cyanistes caeruleus; assembly: GCF_971803275.1. NCBI lineage: Eukaryota > Metazoa > Chordata > Aves > Passeriformes > Paridae > Cyanistes > Cyanistes caeruleus. Next base: position 107,458,052 of record NC_141701.1, read on the forward strand.
CACCCACAGCTGCTGTTGGGCCCGCCCAGCCGGCACCGCCGTCTCCCAGCGGGGGCTCCCCTTGCCTGATGGCAAAGCGGGCCGTGCAGCCGCAAAGCCACAGAAGCCTTTCCCGTGGAGCCGGGGCGGCGCTCCGGACGCGGTGCCCACTAGGCACCCCGATTCCCGGAAAACGTCCCGTCCGAGAAGCTGAGCGTCGCGGTAAAACCAAAGCTCCCGCTTCCTGCTAAAAGCTCCCGTAGGAGGCTGTGGAAATATCCCGGTGCTCAGAAATGGATGGCGTAGTCACAGTCCTCTGCGTTTCCTCGTTGTCCTTGCGGAGTTTTTAACCTCAGAACGCTCCGAGCGAGGTGCGTTGCGCGGGGAAGGCTGGTGCGGGAGCAGGGAAGAAATCAAATGCTTTCCTTAAGAGATTCTGCTGGTCCTGTGCCAGATATCGCTGGGAAAGTGGCGTGGGAAATGTGATTAAAAACTCGCACTATATATTGAAACAGTAATTAAGGGTTGGAGTTTTTTTTGTTTTTTTTTGACAGCCTTAATTGAAAGTTTCGTAACACTCATTAATATAAGTTTGCACGCCTTTTTTTGCACAGCTCCTGTGTATAATATTCAGAGTATTTGAAAAGATGCTATCTTGACTTCACGCTGGTGCTTGCTTGGCTAAAAATGATCCGTGGCTCCCAAGCATTACACAGCACATTGTTGGAGTTTGTCCGACTTTCTACGACTCCTTGTTCAATCAAATGTACCAAGCATTCCTGGCTGTGCCTACTTGATCAGGTGGCATGATTTAGTGGGATCAAACTTCCAGAGTGATGGATGGCTTTGGAAGTTTTATCTTTGTCTGGTCCCATTGGCGGGCTGCTTATCAATTAGCAGTCGGGGCAGAGCCAATGCATTTCTGGGATTCTTCCCACGTCTTACCTGCGTCTAAAAAGAGCCACATTTCTGCACACTAGGGTTGTTGTATCTGGGGATTGCTTACTGCTTCTTTGTGGGAAGAGCCAGCAGTGGAGCCTGGCAGAGCTGGGAGCTTGGGTAGCTTGTCCTCCCCACTCACCCCAGCGAGGTGAGCAGGGCCAGGTCTCCTTGCTGGCCCAGGGGAGTGCCAGACAAAGGCAGTGCCCATGCATAAAAGGGCCCTGGTTTCTAAAATAGCATCTGCCAGTGCTGCTGTCCAGCACAGACTGACCCTTCATTTGACTTCCAGTGCGATACTTGTGTCCTCACATTGCACAGTGTGAACCAAACAAGAGATAAAAATCAGAAACTCCATGTTTCACATGAAAATGTGAGTGAATTCTTCATCCAAAACAGTGTTAATGCAGATGCACCCTATGATTTCCACTGAGAGTGCAGGGAGATGACATTCTGGTTCTCATCGTAGTTCCTGACTCTCATGGCTTAGCCCACAGCAGCTTACAGTTACTATTGTCAGGAAAGAGTGATTTGTTAGGTTTTTTCCCACTTCTGCCATCCCAACTTGGAGTCTACCTAATGTTAGTCAAATTCATGCATCATCCAGAGGCTCAGCTAGCAAATCCTGTTCACATGTAAACAGCAGTTTTTCAAAGGTGGGTTTGGCTCGTTTTTCCTCAGAGAGGGCAGAAGGCAACCTCTTGTCCTAAAGAGCACTTCTGAGGACATACAAATTCCAGCACAAAGCAGTAGTGAAGCTTATCACACAAAAAAGGATGCCACTTGTTTCTTGGGTTTGTTGGGGTTTTTATGTTTTGTTTTTTAACAAAGGCAAAGCAATATCTGGTGGTAAATGAATGACGTGTGTTGGCCCATGTCATGGTTTGACACTGCACCCATGAAAGCTGTTTGCTGATCTTCTCTTGCTCTCAGCTGGGCAGAGGAGACAAGAAAGATTAACAAAGGGCTCATGAGTTGAGATGAGGACTGGGAAAAAACACTCTAAGGGCAAAACAGGTTCAAATTTAAAGGTATAGAGTAAATTTACAGAGTCAGAGGAGGATAATGAGAAGTAAAATAAGCCTTTAAAACACCATTTCCCCTCCTAGCCCCTCCCTCTTTCCCACTGATGGCAGAAGGAGACAGGGCATGGGGGGTTTGGTCAAATTGTCACTTGAGATTTTTTTTTTCTGTTTGTTCAGGGACAGTAGTCTTTCCTCTGCTATGCCTTGGGTCCCTCCCATGGGCAAACAGTCTTTTTGAAGCTGTTGTGGCGTGGGTCACTCATCCACAGGGTGCAGTCCTCTAAGGATAGGCTGCTCTAGTTTGGAAGCACAAGTCCTCTTTCTCTTATCTTTGGAAGCAGGGGCTCTCCCCCCATTAGGGTATCCCAGTGGCTCAGTTTTCTCCAGCATCCACCCACTCCAGTGTAATTCTTTCATGGGCTCTGAGTGGATCTCTGCATCCCCTGGGGACCTTGTGGGCTGCAGGGAGGCAGCCTGCTTTACCATAGTCCTCACCATGGCCTGCAGAGGAGCTCTGAGCTCTGGCGCTTGGAGCACCTCCTCTCCTCCTTTTTCCACTGACCATAGTGCCACCATGTTGTTCGCCCTCAGATGTCCTCACTTCCTCCTCTGACTAGAAGAAAAACTGCTGCTTGTACGTACCATTGCAAACAATTTCCACCAATTCAAAGATTCTTGTGGGATCCTACAGCACTGAAAGTTGCTCACCATGTTTTCACCACCAGCCAGGTAGCCACTGAGTGGGCAGTGGCAGCTGCTGTGGCACTGGTGCTGTTTAACACCTCTCCTCACACGGGGCATGAGGAAGGAGAAGATGCCACCCCTGCCCTTCTGCTGGCAGCACAGGTGGCTAGGGGTGCCCAGGCCCACAAGGCTCGCCGTGGGCCGCACCGAGACGGTGGTGGCTGTAGCGCATCGCCATACGCTGTGCTGGGATGGCCCCGGCGGTGGTGCCTCGCCACCCCTGGAAAAAACTGCCTGTGTGCTGTTTTGATTTTCTTCTTAAATATGTCATCACAGAGGTGTTACCAACCTCTCTAATTGGACCAGCGGCATGTTCATCTTTGGAGCCATTCGACAAAAATTGGCTCTGTCAGACATGGTGGAAGCTTCTAGCAGCTTCTCACAGAAGCCTCTTCTGGCCCTTTCCCATTAGCAAGAAAAGAGGCTATGCCAAATCATCACAAGCCCAAATAAAGCCAGCCTGAGGCAATCCCCTGAAATGTGAAGATTTGCACAGCATGATTGATACCTGGGCAAAGCTGCAAAGGCTGGAAGCAGCGGCTTGACGTGGAAAGTGTCAAGCAAACTCAGCCTTTGCTCTGGCTCTGAACATGACACCTGCAGTGGAGCACTTCACAGAATCACAGACAGGTCAGGTTGGGATGGACCACAGTGGATCATCTGGTCCAACCTCCCTGCTCAAGCAGGGCTGTCCTAGAGCACATGGTGCAGGTTTGTGTCCACACAGTTCTTGAGTATATCCAGTGAGGCAGACTCGACAACCTCCCCGGACAACCTCTTCCAGTCCATGGTCACCCACACAGTAAAGTTCTTCCTCATGTTCAGGTGGAACTTCCTGTGCATCAGTTTCTGCTCACTGCCTTGCATCCTAGTGCTTAGCACCACTGAGAGGAGCCTGGCTCATCTCTTTGGCACATCCACACCCCCCTCCTTTTAGACATTTATACACACTAATGATGTCCCCTCTCAGTAGTCTCTTCTCGAGACTGAACAGGCACAACTCCCTTAGCTCTTCTCCTGAGAATGATACTGCAGTCCCCCAAAGATCCTCACTGCTCTGCGCTGCACGGCTCCTCCTTGGGTGACAGCAGATTTTGGATACCCGCAAACCAAAACCACCCTGAAGCTGCCTGGGGCTCAGAGGTGCCCGCAGAGGCAGAGCCATCCGTTTCCATGTCAGAACAAAAAAGAAGTGTGGGATTTTTCCTCAGAGAACCCGCAGTTCCCCACCAGGCAGCCGCACGCCCGGGCCGTTAACGCGCGGTCGGCACAGGCGGTCCGGAGCCGCTCGGGGCCCGGAGCCGGTGCCCGTCCATGGGCCGGGGAGCCCTTGGCGGAGCGGGGAAGGGCAGGGCCGGGGACGCGCTGCCTCCCGCCGCCGCCGTTCACTTCCTGGTTCCTCCCGGCGGCCGCTCCACCTCCGCGCAAGGGGCGGGCGGGCGGCGGAAGGGGGGGTGCGGTGCCGTGCCGTGCCGTGCCGCTGCCGGCGCGGGGGCGGCGGGGCGCGCCGGACCCGCGGCGGCGGCGGCGGCGGCCACTGGGGTAGGTGGGTGCGACTGACAGCGCGGGGCGGGGGGTGCCGGGGGGCGGGCAGGTGTGTGCGCTGCCGGAGCGGGGCGGGAGCGGGAACTGGCAGCAGAGAGCTGGGAACCGGGAGCGGGCCGCCGGGGGATGCCATCCCGCCGCCGCCTGCGCCTCTCCACCAGCTGCCTCCCGGTCCCGCCGCTGTCCCTGGTGTCCCCGGCCCGCGCGGCCCCTCGGCCGGGCGGGAGCCCGGGGATGGCGTCGCCACCCGAGGGCCGCGCTGGGCTCCGCATCCCGCGGCGGGCCGGGGCCGGGCGGCCGGTCGTGTCCCTCAGCGGCGTGCCCGGGACCTGTGGGCATCGGTCGGGAAACGGGAGGAGGGCTCCCGCTCTCCCCTCGCCGCCTTCCAGCGCTGGGCTTTAAACAGTGGGAGGCTGAGCACGTTAAATGATACCGGGCTAAATACGTGTTTTTGGTCTGCTCCGCGGCCTTTCGGAGCAGCGTTGAGTCCCCTCGGCAGGAAATTTAAAGTCGGAGCCTCCAGCGGTTTCGTCGGGGTCCTGTGATCTGTCAGAGGATTGCAGTGGTCCTGTAATTGGCTAATGCGTTGCAGCGATGGGACGTGCCCGCCAGCGAGCAGCTGGACAGCGAGTGGAGCTGCCCCGGTGGCTCCCGAGGTGGCCCTGGTCACCGGGCGTGCGGCTGCGGCTGTCCCATGGCACCAGCGGCATCGGGAGCAATCCCTGGCCAAACCAGGGCGCTGTACTGTGGCGGGTTTAGTTGAAATGGATGGTGAGTTTTACGTGACGGTAGCAAGCCATCCGGACTGCTTTAGAACGGCAGCTTCTCAGTGCTGCTGGAGTAGTACTGTAAGGTAAATTTTTAAGAAGCAATAGTTCACGATGGCTCGTTAGAAAACAGACCTCAAGAAAACGATTAAGAAAACGGGCCTTGGGGAGAAGGGGGCAGCAGTCTGGTCCCTGATGGGCTCTCCACTCGCTGTGTACCGCTGTGGGATGTGGGATGGACAGCAAAGTTCGTTTAGATCTCTTCCTTTGATCCTGATTCAGAAAAGATAAACTGTGTTTTTCAGCACGAGAGAGCGCGACAGCGTGCCAGACTCCTAGCGCAGGAAAGGTGTGCGTGCAATGTCAGATCTGTAGGAAATGAGCCCAAATTTAGATGGTTGTTCTGATACAGTGGAATCACAGAGAAGGGAGGGACTGGTGAGTTACAGTGGGTGGACTGCATTGGGTGTTTTGTGGTGTACATAACAAGGCATTAGTAAGGACCGTGTTTTTCTTTGCTTAATGAAAGCAACAAATAAGTCTTTTGTGTAGCGTTACAGGCATTTCAGTGATAAGAGTCATCATAAGGGGAGCCACGCCATTCTTAAGTCTTTTAAAAATGCAGCCCCTTGTGCAATAAAGATCTACTTCTTCAAAGGCTATGACTGTCAGCGTAGCTCTTGGTGCTGCCTCACTGATGCAATAGTGTTTGTGACACCAGTGGGACCTGCTGCTGGTAGTAAGTTGTGTCTGACTGAATGTTCATTGAGATTTAGAAGGCGTGACTCAGAAACTCTTTATGTTTATAGGTTTATAAAAGGGCAAATGTCAGATCGGCCTAAACCCCAAAGTATTTGTTGTGACATTTAGGACCTACAGCAGTAACATCTATTGGGTATTCTCATCTGTGTTTCTGTTTTCTTTTAATTTTCATTTTAAGTGTTGTAGTTAAAGACAAGGGTGTCTATTTCAGTTTAAAATTGCTTGTTTGGTTGTAGACAAAAGTACTCAAATATAATTTAATCCAAACAATGGGAGCAGGTTGCAGGAAGATGAATGCTTAATTGCACAGCAGATGCAGGTCTGCTGTGCCCAAGTAGTTCTGTGTTTTTTCTGGGCAGTTTCCTTTGTGTCAGCAAAGGGAACAGCTGATAGTCTTCAGCAGTATGTGTGTATCCTGGGCAATGTTAGCTCAGCTTTGGTGAATATCTCTTTTTTTTACCTAATATGAATTTACTTTTCTCAATGGGTGGATTGCTGTGCACTCCCAGCAGAGCAGGAGCTAGCAGTGTTGCATAGTCCATGCAGTTTAAACTTGCAGTGTTGCATTATTTCAGGAAGACTTGCTCATGGAGCCAGTTTTCCTGTGCAGACATTTCCCACGCAGCTGTAACTGGACATCTGTCCTGTAGAGGAGATGGGATGGGCACCCACAGTTGTGTCAGTCTGAAAATGGACTGGCTGTAGCTCAGCCAGTCTCTGCAGATGTTAGTTGGGTGAGCTTATGCTTTTCTCTGATCTCTCTGCAGTGTAGGCATGACCTTTTTCTTAGGTCAATATTCAGGAATACAGTTTTTCTGCATTCCTGGCAGAAGACAGCAGATAATGTAAAATGTGACACGACAGAATAGCTTGTTGTCAGTTTTTATTCCCTGCATCCTGTGCTTATCTGGTTGAAGCAAACTAAATGTGACTGGAACATCATATTTAACCTGTGCATGTAACTGATCGGAAGCTTCAGGTTGTATACAAGAAAAGGAGAAGTTAAAGCTTTCCTAATTGAAGCTGTGTGTTTCCTGGCTTGTGCAGGCAGTAAGGAAAGAAGATAGCCCTTGCCTGGAGCTGCAGTGCAGCAAGTCTGCCAGTAACACTTCACACGTTGTCCTTTTGAGAGGGAGTCCAAAAGAGCGAGCCAGCTTGTCTGTAGGGTGTGGGTGCCAAAGACCTCCCCATATGGCAGCAGTTCCCTGCTAGTGAGGTGCAAGGTGTTAGAGGCAAGGTGCAGCCAGGTGCTGGCTCACTGCACGGGAGCACTGGTGTGTTAACTCCTGTTACCTGCTCCTGGCTGTGTCCCCAGCTTGGGGGCTGCTTGCAGCGCTTCTGGAGACTGCAGCAAGAGGTTTGTCTAGGCTTGTAGCCCCATATCTCTTTGCAGCTTACAGGGTGACCATACAGAACCGGTGCTGTTACAGGAGAAGAGGTAGGAGTGGAAGAGGAGGGGGAAAAAAGAAAGAGAGGAAAGGCATGGAAAGGTAAGGAAATGAGAGGGAAGGGTACAGCAGCGCAGAGTTCAGCTAGAAGAGTGTTGGGAAACACTATTCCAGGAGCCAGTAAAACAGCAAGTAAAAAAGGACACAGAAGACCCACTGTTAAGATCTTTCAACAACAGAGGAATGTTGAATGGGAGGAAATGCAAAGCCCTTGTTGATGTTTCTGCTCCTGGGCTGGTGGTGGATGGTGTGTTTGTCATGTTCATCTGTGAGTTTTGCAATAATGCAGAACTGACAGGGATGACCAATCTTAAATGTGATGCAGCATGCAGAGGTTAAAACAAGTGGGCTGAAGCTGAAACGGTGTGAATGAGTAAAGGTAAAGTACTATGCTATTGGGAAAAAAAAAAAAAGGTAAAAGAAGACATATACAGGCTTAGTGGGAAGGCAGTAGTACCATACCATAGATACAGAGAGGGCTGTAGCAGGTGATAGAGGTAGTAATGTGATATGCATCTTTGTTCTTTACAGTGGCCACTTGAATTACTGATGTCCAATATAGCATAGAATAGATAAGGAAGATAATAGATATTGTAGCTGGTCTTGTCTTGAACTCTCTGTATTTCAAAAGATAGGAAAATTAAGGTTTATACACAGAAGCTCTATTTTTTATGACAGCAAGGATCTCTTCTGCTTGCCAATGCTAAAGTGAGCAAAACAAGAAATGCTTAGTTTGCCAACTCAGATGTTCTTTGCTATGTTTCAAAAGCTTTAACCTACACAACTTTGAACCTGCAGGTTTTTCCAGTTCTCTGAAGTATCAGCATACATTTCTTCTAGTTGTGATTTTAACTTTGCAGGACAGAGGTGATAATTTTTTGGTCCCTGTGTTGTTTATGTATTATATTAATGTATACCCTGTGTACTTTCTGTAGTCAGCTTAGAGATCCGCTTAGGTGTAGTATGTGGATTTAAAATCTAAATGCCTTACAGTCTTCATACCTACATCTTTACCTGCCCCTATGTGGTAAGGCAGAATAATGAACTACAGGCGGGGGAATAAAATCAGAGAATGAGTGACTTGTTCGTGCTTGTGAAGAGGGGGCTGTAGCAAAAGCAGGTGAGAGCCAAATCCTGCGATAGACCATCTTGAGTGAAAACGTATGTCTGGTAGTTAAAGTGCTCTTCCTGCCTTGAATGATACTATTTAGAATATTTTTTTTAGACTAGAAGGGTTCTGCCAGCTTCTTATTACGATTAAAATGTAGAAACTGCAGCTCTTTCCTGCTCTGCAAAACATATTCCTTATGCCATGAAAGTTATGTGGTTTTCTAAATTGAAACTAAAAATAATTCCAGTTTTATAGATAAACTTTCCCCTTTAATTTTTTGTCTTTCTTTAAAAAAAAACAAAGAAGTTGATAAAGGACAAATTGAGAATTTACATTCCCCTAATCCAGTGGCTTGCTATTTTAAATTCTGAGTCAGCATGTAAATTGCAAAGCTGCCCAGAAGACCAGGACAGCTTCTCTTGTTTTGTCTCTCGTAAGGCTGTGCATTGAGGATAACTGCAATGCTGTGGGAAAGCATGACATCCCCATCTGTTGTTTTCTGTTTCCTGGTGCAGTCTCTCCTGCACGATTGCTCTTTCCTTAGAATGCTTAACTTTAGATAGGTGGCAATGCAACAAAGATGGTATGCTCAGGATTAATATTTCTCTTTTGACATAGGTTAAGTAGCTTGTGTGTATTTGGTCTATCGGGAAACTGTGAGATTGAAGTGACAGAATTTCTCTGTTCCCCTTGCAGCTCTGATAGTTAAAAACGTACCAGTTATTTTGTAGGTTCATTACTTAATGGCAGTTTTATAAAGTACTTTCTATCTGTGATAAAAGATTTATTAAATTAAGATCACTAGCTTTGTGACCAGAACAAGTCAGATCCAAGTCTGACCTCAGTCTTGGTGCCCTTGTGATTTGTACCCTGTTTCTACATGTTGCCCCAATTTTGTCACTCATCCATAGTGGTCCAGTGTTTTTGTACCTTGGACAGTAACTACATTGTCTTTGCTCTCCTTTGCTCAGGCTAGCAGCTGACAGGCCTTTTGGTGGGGGTGCAGTCACCAGATAACTCAGACTCCTAGGTCAGTCTTTATTGCATTATAATTTATTGATACAATACGTGTCCATTAGTTAAACAGAAATGATACAGACATCAACCAGGAAGCTGTTACCATGTGCCCTGAGAGACTGCATGCCGCAAGCATCAGGATAGGGAAACCCCTGTATTTGTAATGCAGAAAACATGGCCTTATTTTCCTTTCAGTTCTACTGACGGAATTCCTCTGGCACTGTTGAAGCTGCTTCTTGTCTACACTGATGTAAATTAGAGGACTGAGGTGTTTGTGCCTTATGTGGCTGCATCTCTTTTGAGGCTGTTCCTCTCAGCCCGATCCAAGCCCTCAGGATGGAGTTTCTAGATGTGACCAGACATCTTTGAGATAATTTCCCCCTTCCCTTTCTTTCCTTAGGGAGAAGTTCCCTCTGTGTATTTGCGCTCATATTCAAAAGTGTTCTTCAGGAAGGCATGACTTCAATTAAATCCTCCCCTCTAAAAAGATGCTTCTGACAAAAATAATGAAAGTATGATTTTAGCGTGAGCAATTTTTTCTAAGGTCTTGTTCGTGTGAGACCTCTTTGAAATAAGAAATAAATTAAAAATAGAAAATAACATCAAAGTAGTTGATGTTATAAACAGTTTTGTAAATAATTACTATAAAGCATTATATTGCAGCCACTTACTCCTTTAATGTATAGAAAAATGTTATATATTGGTTACCATCTGGTTTTACGTGCTTTCTAGTCCCCTTTTCACGGAAGGTAATCCAAGCCTGTGCATTTACCCTCAGGAAACGCACATTTATTTTAAGTCTTGTAATTTTTTTAAGGTTTCTTTATGCCATTTTTCTTCAGTAGGGGAACTGAAAGTGTTGAAATTGCCTGACTTCAGGAGCCAAAGGATTCAGGACAATCTTGAGATGTTTCTTACCTTTTGCTAAAAGCAGATGCATAGCTGGTAACGTAGTATTTAGGCTGTAACTATACTCCTTAACGTAGCCTGAATTTCCAGGAGAAAAATGAAGAAGTATCTGTGGTAGGCACAATCCTTTTCCTGCTCCTGGGGTGGCTGGAGGAGGGCTGGCAGTGCTGACTTTGCCCTGTGATAATTTGATCTGAGTCATCGGGTGTCCTGTAAACGCAGACTTAACTTCCGTGCCCGCTTCTTCCCTGTTGCCTTTGCCATTATAATCCAAGATCATGTTTTTACCCATTTGGGTTTTTAGCCCAAATTGGGGTGGAGTTTGTTTTGGTCGTTGTTTGGTTGGTTTTTATTTAACCATGTGCAGAGTCCCGAAAGTATTCCAGTGGAAGTACAGATCTCTGTAGCAAATTTGAGCCTGCTAATAATAGGTTTGCTTTTTTTAGCTGCCTTTCACAGACCTGTAAGAAATGTCCCATTGACCGTCCAGGGGCTGGAAGCTGCCATGCCAGTGGATATCTGGATGAATCTGCAGGAGACTGCCAAAAATTCGCAGCATAGCTGGCCTGTTTTATTGCACTCCTGCAGATCAGATAAAGCTTTTTAGGCTTTGCAGGAGCCATTAGGAAAATGCATTTAAATACTGATACTTTCTTATTATCTCTGCTTTGACAAGTTTTCACAAGCTTGTTAGGTTTTGGCTGCATGGAACTGTGGCAGGAGAGGCATAGGTAAAAACCCTTTTAGTTAGGAAACTCACCTTCTCTTACATCTCTTGCAAAGGAAGATTAAATATGTGGTGCTTTAATCTATGCAGTTTTATGTACAGAAAAATGAAATAAGCTTAAAAATGAATTCTTTTGCAGTTTCTCTCTATCTGTCTGGAGCTGATTGGTTTTGTATAAAAGGACATCTGTCCTGTGGATCTAGAGTGCCTACTTTAGCTGTTGTGAATATAGTATGACTAGTTACGTATGTTTGCTTCCTTTTGATGATAAAAATTTAACTTCAGTGTTGTCAGCTCTCAGGTACTCTGTGTGTCATAAAAGCTGTTGGGAAGTATTTCTTTGAAGGAAATAGAAAAACAAACTGAAAAACCTAAAAAACAAAGTCCATGATCTGCCCTGATCTGTCTTCTTTTTATTCTTTTTTTTCCCCAGTATTGTTTTTGTGTAATTTGCAGAACTCAAAATTCACTTAGTTCATATGACAGAGTGAAAATGTAACCTCTTCCCAAAGTTCAGTGTTAATGGACTTGTAATAGAGGAAATGGTTGCAATGTACATTGTAATGCTGTAGCTTTGCAAGTCAGACCCATGTGCTTGACTTAACTGACATGAATGATTACATGAAAATCAGCATGTTCACGATGATGGTGATTTAAGCTTGCTGTAAGTTTTCCATCAGAACCTCAGGGAGCTTTCAGGTGCTTATTGGGTGAAGGCCCACATCGTTTGTTTGTACATTCTTAGCACATTCTTTGGCTGTCACAGGCCATTAAAAACCAGATTTTTTTGACATGGTTTATGGCAGGTGAAAAGACAGTTTATATAGGGTGTAATAGCATATTTAAGTGTTCATTGTAGCAGGAAGTGGATTTTCATTTTTGTTTTGTTTACATTTCTAACTTATGTATTACATGCTTTTTGATTGTTCCCGTATTGCCAAATGCCTTCCAGATAAAAAGAAAAGGTCTTTGCTCTGTCATGTCATTAAGCTGACTTGATGTGTGTGTTGTCATTGTGTCTCACACTTACCTAGTGGCCACCCTTGTAGCCTGACACCAAGATTAAGTCCTTAAGCCCTTTGCCTACACTGTTTACATATTATTTTCTCCAGAGCAGGAGAAGCTGACATATTCCATCTGTCTTATAAATTAAGTTCATATGCAGCGTGATTGAAAGGCAAACCAGTTAGGGCAAGTTACTGCTCCCACCCTGCTACAACCTTTTTTTTTTTTGGTTGTATTATTTATCTGATAATACCAAACTGGGCAACATGAACCAAAACAGATGTTTGTGTATGTAAGAACAAGGAATTTAAAAAGCCCCACTAACCGGGTCATGTGGGAGGGAAGCTGAGGCTCCAAGCTCCTATAGCTTGACTCTTAAGATAATGAACACTGAAACACATATGTATTTCTCAATGTATGGTTTTTATGTACTGATTCATTTTGCTGCCTAATGAGGCCTCTAAAGCAAGCATTTAATGGCAAAGTACATCAAATAACAAACTTTTCATTCAGCCATAATCAGGAGCCTGTGTGCTGTCCTCTTGACTCACTGCAGAAATGGGTCTCCAGACTTTGAGACTGAGGAGGCCTCAGGGCTCCTTCCAGTTTCTCCTTAGACAGTTACACAGCAATAGGTTTTTCTTATTTTTTTCCCCAGTTTAGCTCAATAATATTTCTGAGAGAGAGCTGTAAAACTTTTATTGGAGTGAAACCTCTTTCTGCACTTGCAAGAGAGATTAATTTTTATTTCACTGCTGAAGTGTGCTGCTCAGAACTAAACCCACAGCTTAATCACTGTGTATTTGTTCAGCTTTCAGTCAGTCTTTGCTAATACTGACCTTAAGGTGACTTGTCAAACTGATTCTTTTGTTAAACAGGAGTTTGCTTTTCCTGTGACTGTTAGATTCCTTTGCTTTGGGATACAAAACCTTAGGGGAAAAAAAATGGCTCAGAGTCTAGGCAAAAAGTCCTGAGAGTCTGTTTTCAGGACTGTCCCAGCTTTGTTACTGTAGTTGATGTGTCAATCTAAACTTTTGATTGAAAATTGAACACCTAAATTGCAGTTTTCTTTCTTACTTTTTAATGTAATGTGATATTCTTGTCAACTAAACATTGATGTCAGGTGTGAGTCTTCCTAAATATCAGGAATCATGAGGCTAAATTATAGTTGTGTTTAAAATACGGAGTAATTACAATGTGTTAAGTGAGTTTTGTGAATGAGGAATGGATTTTTTGTTGTGTTTTTTTTTCTTGCCAAAGTAAATGACATCCTCACAAGGACATTTTCATCTTGATTTCTGTTCTGTGTGATGTGTGTATAAATACAAGACTGATATGCTTTAACATTAATCCACGTGACTTTCTTCAGATTCATAAATAATCTTAAACTCGCTTGGCAGCATATTAAATATTCAAAGTGGAAAGATGAGAAAATACCTAATTCTTCTAGTTTATTTATATGAGTTGTGTTAGAAAACAAATATTCTAAATGGTCTAGTTCATCTGCTTCTGTGCACCTAGGAAGTTTGTGCTCCTGGCTTTTGCTGCACACTGTGGCCACAGCAGTTCCAGTACCTCTCTTCGTAACACTTGCATTCAGGCACACAAAACTCATCACTTCTGTGCTTGGATGTAATTAATCATCCTGCTCATTAATAGCCTTATTCTTTGGCTGTGAAAGGGTAATTGCCCTCTTTTCAGTTTGGTCTTCTTAATAGAACAACTGAAAAGTAAACTGCAATCTCCTTCCCTGGTGAGATAGGGGCAGCAACATCTCTGTTTAGATTGGTGTTAGATGGAGTAGATCTTTCTTCTTGTACTTGGCAGAACTTAGCCATAAAATCTGGAGAAAAATTGGAAGTCCTAGGGAATTCTGCAATTCTCTATGTTTTCTGTAAATTGTATCCATTTTTAAACAATTAAAGGCAAAAATAGCTCTAGTGTGAACTTTTTTTGGCTGACAACATAATTAATGGTGAACATTTTCTCTGAATTTAAATGGCATAATGAACACTCTTGTTTGCAAAGCCATGGGAGTATGCCTTAATTTTGAAACAGCAGGAGGCTGATACCTTCCATTCAGGCATATGCAATTCAGTGTATTTGGTAGTAGAATTACTGTAGCCATTTTTGTAGAAGGTGGGTCTTTAGAGGGTGTAGTGTTATGAAGTGTTTAGAGCACTGAGCAAATACTCTGAGTAGAAGTGTCTTTGGAAGAAGTTGCTGGGTGTGTAAAGAGCTGCTTTCAAAGCGCAGCATTCCAGGTGTGCTCCAGCCTTAAGTGGTGGATGGATTGAGTGCAGATGGATTGATCCCTTGCCAAAGACTTAGGAGCACCTTCTCTGTTTTCTCAAATGCCTGTATTTGGTGGGAGTTACATGGAAACTACACAAGCATGGTACATACCTGGAACATTAATGTTTCTGGTTCCAAGAGAGATCTTACTCTCTGGATAGACAAAAGTGTCTGCAGAGCTGCAGGGGAGAGGACAGGGTCAGTGTTGGTGCTCTTGCTGCAGTAGAGTGGAGTCGGCTGGACATCATGAATGGGAGGCAAAACAAATGCCATTGAGGGACAGAGCAAAGGTGATGGGAGAGGCATGCCAGAGCAGAAGACTTCCAAGTGATGTAAGGCCAGAGGAGGAGGGGAGAGTGGGAGACAGCTGTTGTTGGGAGATTACGTCCTCCAGTCAAGACTAGAAGTTCCTGTCAGGATCTTTTCTGGGTTGCTTCTTAATCAGTTCCTGCAAATCTAACTGTACAGCTGTTTGTTTTTGAACTTTTACCCCAAAGCTGGGCGGCAATGGGTAAGGAGAAAGGAAATCTCTTCCACTTGCTAAGTTTCCCAGTATGTGTAGAAAAGACCCTTCCCTTTCCTGAATCTGAAGCAGCAAGAAGAGACCCTGCCAGCGGTGCCAGGACTTTATCTTCTCCCCTCACATGACATTACTGAGTTCTTGCTTCAGTTCCTGTTGTGGCAGCTCCTGTTGGCTCCTACCTGATGACTTTTTCTTCATTAAAATGCTTATTGCCTTTCCACTTAGGGAGGTGTAGGTGGCACACAGGTAGACCTAGTGTGTAATTAAGCACTTCTTGAAAGCACTTAGAATCTTCTGAGTAAGGAGTGTTCCGATAAGCGCAAGAGTGTGGTTTCCCAATCCATTATTTTGTGTTTGATTTATTTACCTTTTTTGCTTTTTCATTTCACTTTCTGCAATTCTCCCATGTGATGACCGTGCCATTATGCGACCAGAGGTCTGGGTGTCTGGCAGAGCAGTGAGCACTGTTTCTGACTCTCTTTCAGATGCAAGTATGGACATAATAGCCTATGATGATTACTCCAGTCCACCGCTTCAGAGATATTGAAAGGACACCTGAATACCTCCAGCCAGAAAAGTGTGTTCCACCTCCTAGCCGCGCTTCCCTGGGAACAATGTGGTTTATTCGAGATGGCTGTGGTATTGCATGTGCTGTCGTTACCTGGATGCTGGTGTTCTATGCCGACTTTGTAGTCCTTCTTGTCATGCTAGTTCCATCGAGAGATTATGTTTATAGTGTCATCAATGGCACACTGTTCAACACCTTGGCTTTCCTCGCTTTGGCTTCACATTTTCGTGCTATGCTGACAGATCCAGTAAGTATACACCTCTCTCTGTGTGTCTCGGAAAGAAACAGGCGGTGTTTTTCTTGTCTGCTAGATGTTGGGTAACTCAGTTGCTGAGTGAGTGGCAGATTTAAATAACTTTTGTGTGTCAGCCTGCTGAGTGAGGCTGCTGATGTGGTATGCTAATTTTTCGTCCCACTCAAGTCGGATGCAAAGTCAAGGACCTAGCGTTAGATTCCTGGTGTGTGAGCAGCTCCTCTTTCTGCACTGGGAAGGAGAGTGTTCCTCTCTGATGCTATTTTCTCCCCAATGGCAGATCTCGTGTTTGTGGCTTGTTGTGTCTTGACAAACAGGAAAGCTGGAAAAGCTGGTTTTGGTTGTCTGCCTTGGCAAGTATTGCTTCAGCAGAACAGAGCAGAACATGTGTTGTTTTGAAAAGCTGTGTTTCCATCTCTCTTTCTACTGATTTTGTTGAGTGTATTGGACAATGCTGAAATAAATACAGACTGAGCATGCTAAGAGATGGCAGTTCTTAAGCAAGTTGGAAAGCATCAGAGTTGTGAGATCCTCTTGTATGTATCCTTAGGACATTGCTTTGAGAGATCAAATTTTCTGCTTTCTCATTTTTCAGTTTGTGACAAAGTTTAGCACCATGATGCCAATTCTGAATGGCCTGTGATGGTTTATTTTGCTTAATAACCTCTGGACAGCAGACTCAGTTCAAAACCCCATCTCCACTAGTCAGTGGAAGGAAAGACAAGCTTAGACTTCTCCTGTCTCCTTCCTCACAAATGTTCTTGTTGCTTTTGGGAGTGGTGGTGTGCCTCTGATATTCTGTCCCTTCCATATGTTATTTCCCTCTTGAAACCTTGTTAGGTCCTGTTCAGACTTCAGTATAATCTTAGTTTCTTAGATTCCAGCTCTCCCAGAAGCCACAGCACTGCAGAAATGGCTTGATTTGGGGTAATCTCACAATTTATGGTAAAGACTAATGAATTGCATGCTACTGCTGCTGGGCAGAAGTGTAAGCAGTAGTTTAGCCTCTGAAACTCCTGATTGCTGGACTCAGGAATAGAGGGTTGCAGCAGTGTGTTAGATAGTTTGTATCCTAAGGGTGGATATTAATTATTGTATGTTGTGTCATTTTTATGCTTTGGGACCTTCAGGTCTCTGGAATTATTTTGCAGTTAGCAGCAGCTCTTGTGAAACAAAAGCTGTGTTTGGAAACCAGCTAGGCAAGCAGTGTTGGAGAAGCAGATACAATCTCTGTTGAGAGTATTTGGGAAAAGATATGTTAATTCCTAATGTGTGGTGGGATTCATATACGAGGATGGAGAGACAGTGGGATTTTGTTTCATTTTTTTAATGAGGAATTCAGCTAAATAAAATGCAGGAGCGAAGATAGAGAGAAGGGATGGACTAACATCTGGCAGACAGTGAGTCTGGGATTAAGGAAGCTTCCAGGACACAGGGAACCAGGGGCATATGTAGGATCAGAATGAAACAGAAAGCACTGCTGAGGCAAACAAGCGGAATTCTTACTATAAATAAATTAACAATTCAGTTCTTCACAACTGATAGTGTGTGTCCTGCATTTCAGGAACTGCTTCCAAGGGGCCCTTGCTAAAAACATTCCTAAAGTTTTGAGCTTCGCTGAATACTGAAGAAAGAGAACATGAGTTGTAGCATTTTGTGGAAATTGTTTTTGGTAATTTTTAAATTAGTCAGGCCTGTTGGGAGTTTTTGTGGGAAAAAACACCCCAAAGACTGCTTAAAAGAGCCTTATACTACTGATTTAATGTGCAGTTCTCTCACTCATGTATCATTCCTGTTTATTGCTGTTGGGAGGTTGCATAGATGTACTTAAAAGGAGACTGTTCCATCAGAAATCTATTGAAATATTGCATCTCTGTTTTTATTTCAGCAAAAAAAGCTTTACATACGTGAACTTGGGCTTCTGTAGCTGCAATATGCTATCTATTTAAGGATATACTTTAAAGTGGAAATTGCATATCTGAGAATGTTTTACCTGGTCTTATTCAGGTGTGACAATTCTAAGTGCTCACTGTTTGAATGTTAAACCCTAATTTAAATAACAAATACACAGTGGAAGCATAACTATAAATACATGAGTTGTTTACCAGCAACTCTTAGTGTACACAGTGATACTTCAGAAGAAGCTGCTTCTACTGGCATAAAACATCTGCAGTTTTCAGTTTGTGACAAGAAACACTGACATGATAAATTTGTTGATATGAAAAGAGGGATGAGGATTCTTAAATATTTTAAGGTTTCTGTAGGACTACTTAAGACTTAATTGCTTGAGTGGAGGTTATTGATGTTTTAAAAAAACAAGAGCCTCACCAAAATTATGTGTAAGTATGTGGCTCCATGTTTTAAGACCACATTTAAATTTCTTTTCTGAATCTTGTTGCTCTTCTTGAAACTGTTGATCTTAGGGAAGCTTTTATTCTTTTTCTTTTTCTTCCTTCCCCTCCCATAGTTTTAAATCATCCTGTTGTTCTTAGCAGCCATAATGTCCACAAGTTAATCTCCCAATTTGTTGGTTTTCTTTTCCTGCAGGGTGCTGTACCCAAAGGTAATGCCACAAAAGAGTTCATCGAGAGTTTACAGCTAAAGCCAGGACAGGTGGTTTACAAGTGCCCAAAGTGTTGTAGCATCAAACCCGACAGAGCACATCACTGCAGGTAAAGGCTCCTCTGAGGATGGCTGTTTCATCAAGACCTCAAGAATAATTCACCAGTGTGCCCTGTTTCTGCAGTCTGAGACTGGAGTGGGTCAGTTGAGGGATTGGCATACAAATTCTGTTGCCAATAGTGCCAGACACATTTAAGCTTCTCAAAAGAAATCTCATATCTTTTCTGACAAATTTTCATATATAGGAGGCTGGGGCTACTTCATGCAAAGTGAGAAACACTTAAAATTTTCGAGTGCTGCCTTGGTTCCAGACTTGTAACTGACATTCCATAAATTTTCATGTCAAAATTACTTGAAAAGAGATGTTCTATTCCAAAATACATAGAAATCTATAAAACGTCTCCCAAAGGGTCAATGTCTTTTCCATTTTTGTTTTTATTCACAAACCCATTTGTCTAACTGTGTATTCTATTTAGAAGTGATATTTAAGTTAAAGCTGAAGTGCAGGTAACTGTATATATTTTTTCAGAGTTCAGACTTCCACATTTTCATTGAGTACTGTGACTGTTTTGTGCTGTGTGATAGATCAGTATGCCTACTGATCTGTCATGTCCTTTCTTTTTCTGGTAGGATAAACTCCCTGGAAGAGAGTAACTGGTAGTGAGCTTTTTAGTACTAAAGGCAGTGAGCAAAAAAATAACTACTTCCTAAAATTCTCTTCTGCTTTTAAAGCCTGCTTCCAGTAAGTAGTTAATAAGTTTGCACTGGTGTCACTTCCTTACCTACTCCAAAACCAATACATACAGAGAGAGCTCGTATCTGTGCTAGTGCTGATTCATGCAGTGGTCTTGTGGGGAGGGAAACACATGGTAATGAGCTGAGCAAACTTGTCTTGCTGGTCGTTTCTTTCATATTTGTTTTCAGAGCTTCAGTTTGCAAATGTTCTTATTTTTTGTTGTTTTTTTGTGTTTTTTTTTAATTTTAATGAAAATCAGGAGTTGGTTATTCAGCAGGAGCAATGTGATCATGCCTATCACTTATTAATGCTACTGTAAAATCCCCTCTGACAGCTTTTCAATTATGAATGAAACTTCACATCTAAAATGCTGTCTTGATGATGACTCACAGTGTAGGTAAATGAAAAAGACTGGCTAAACACAAAACCTTGTCAGCGTGGTCCTTTTTTCCATCCTTTAAGATAAGTTGTCAGACATTAGGATTTGGGAAGGGGATCCACTGAGCACTGATGCTGTTGAGAATTTTCAGTTAAATATTTTTGTTGTGGCCTAGGGACATTTATTAGACTTTAACACATCAAGTCTGGGTGTATGCATCAGCAGGGGATACTGCTAGCTGTATGCCAGAGGGACCAGGATGTTTTTGATGAATATGCTATTTAGTGAGTCCCCTGTGCCCAGTAAACTAGTCCTGCCAGCATTTGGAAGCTGGGTGGTTGAGTGGAGGAAAGTGTCAAGAGTGTGGGCAATCCCTGTTCCCTGTAGTGTTTAGTTGTGGTTTCTGTGTTTTCTTTTCCACCAGCTAAACTTCCTGTTCTGCCTATCATCCAGCAGTTTTTGGAACGTGTAAATGGAATAAGACTCCTCTCCCAGCCTCCTCTCCTGTCTGTTTCACATCTGTGGCTTGGCTGCTTCAGGTTGTCCCTCTGGGGAAGCAGGAGCAGTTGGAAGGTTGCTTGGGTCCTCACCTCTCCCAGAGCCCAAGGGAAGTGTGTGCACACCTGCACACAGGGAGGCATCCTCCTGCTTCACCACCTTCCTCCCCTTACCCCTTCCTTTTGTTTTTAATCACAGCAAGAGATACTTGTCTTACAAAGTGTATTACCTGGCAGATAAATTGCTTTTACTGTGCCTGTTGATTTTAGACCTCATGTAGCTTCAAATAATTTTAAGCTGCTTGTTTTGACAAAACGAGGCTTTTCTTGTTTCCCACTGCACGTGGGGCTGACAGGTAGTAGGGAATCCAGGTTTGCCTGAGGAGAAGGAGCTCCTAATCTGGCCCCACACAGGGAGGCTGGGGCTGGCCTGCCTGGATTTTCATTTAGGATCAGGCCTATAGTAACTCACTTGTTTTTCAGGCATAGCACATATCCTTGGGGATTTTCCCCTCCCACCAATTAAAGTGAGTGAAAAGCTCTTCTGACAGAGAGGTTTTCTGTTATTTGTTCATACATGCTGATAAGAACATGTTTATGTTTTTGTTTGAGTTTCCCTTAAGTGTTTGGATGTTGAAGTTTATTATTTATATTAAGGTCAAAATACTTTTTGTTAGAAGAAGAAAAATAAAATTAGCAGAGCGCTTAGTCCTTTGTTTCATTGCTGCCAGAATTGTTCTGTAATGGCTCTTTCCTTTCTGGGTCTGTTGTTTGTTTGCTTAGGGGTTTTGTGTTTTTTCATATTTGATTTCTGTGCTTGTTTGTACAATGTGGTATCAGGAGACTGACTGCCTTTCGTCTCCTATCATCTGAGAAAGCAGCAGAGAAAAAGACTTTCTTTATTATGTGAGTTGAAGCAGTTACTGACTAAGCAAGAGAATGATGTTCAGACAAAGTAATAATGTTTTAATTATTTGACTTCCAGCCACAATTTGCACGCTGGCAGGAATTTGAATTTCGATTTTATTAGCCTGGTTTTGTGAAGTGCTTTAACATCTAATTTCACCTGGAATGTATATTGTGGTACCATCTTCCTGACTGACTGCCACAGCTATTTTCTGCTCGTCTGTGGCTTACCTTGATGTCAGGAATCTTTTCTAATGCCTTATTTGATTTTCTTTTTTCTGCAAGTTTCTGCTACCAGCAAATGTTGGCAAATAAGCCTTAGTCTGTTGTTAGCAACTCTGAAAAGTATCTTTATTCATTACTGCCTTTTATTTCTTTGGGATTTCTGTTTGCTTTTAATCTGTGGACATTTTTACAGGCCAATTAGATTAAAACAAAACAATATCACAGATTTTTTCCATCTGCCCGAATGTATTGTTCAAACCATATTTTGGAAAGAACCACTGATGCATAGCATTAATTTTTGCAATGGTGGTTTGGTATTGTATGGTTCATTTTGAACAGGCTTAGTCAAGTAAGCAAACCACAAATATAAATACAATGGCAAGTAAATTATTTTATGTTCAGATTTCACCTCTTATTCTTTTTCTGAATTCCTTTGTCCCCAAACCCCTGTAAAATCTTGTGTTCCTGGAATGAAAAGTGCTGTTAATAAAAGACCTATGTTCTTTCAGTGTTTGCAAGAGGTGCATTCGAAAAATGGACCATCACTGCCCGTGGGTCAATAACTGTGTAGGAGAGAATAACCAGAAGTACTTTGTACTGTTTACAGTAAGTATTTTGCAGGTGATGCTTAGGGTTGTCCAGTGGGAAGTGCTGAAATACAGTGAAATGCAGTCTGTGAAGCAGCTCCCAGGGCTGGTGTTCTCTTTCTTCATGTTTTGGAAGAACTTTATGGGGACCTGCTGCAGGCTTCTGTTTCTCTAATTAGGGAACACCCCCCCCCCCCGCCCCATGCCCACCCATCCATCCACAGCAATGGGAAAAGGCATCAGGAAGCATTTGTCAAGGGTTTTTGAGGTTTGTGTTGGTGATTCTTCAGTACCTGCTTTGTTATGCAGGTAGTGTATTGTGGTGCTGAGCTCTTTGAGGGAGGGGACACCCTTTTACATCAAACAGTGGCTGGTAGGGTCCCAGGCCATACTTAGGGTTCCTAAACATTGTAGTTGTACGAGTATCTGTGTGGGATTGTGTAATAAGAGCTGTTGCCACGTCTCAAAGAAGGAGTGGGAAGTCTGCATCCCCTTGGATAAGAATTATCCACCTTTTAATTGCAAGTGGTTTATTTTTGTATTTGAAAACCCAAGGAGGTGCTTGACTTTTTTGTACTATATCTGTAGCATCATGAGTAAGAAAATGGGAGTACAAACTTGAACAGTGGATATTTCTGGAAGGTTTGAAATGTGTTTCATCGAAGTGAACTGCGAATATCCCGTGGGAGTAGTGTGAACATTACAGTGTGAGTTTCAGTGATGCTCTGTTTTATTAATAAATCTTTTGAGACATCTGTAGGTTTGAGAAGAGTGTTCTCATATTACCAAGCAGAAAGGAGGAGATTTGCAGTTAAATGACAGGCTTAGTGTTCTATGGTGTGGTTTGTAAGGGTGTGGATTACAGAACAGAATTAATTCCATTTCTTTCCTATGGGCAAGCAGGTTGTTTTGTTTTTTTTTAATCTTGAGAAGTGAGCTAGGTGTTCTAGTCCTCTCAAAAGGATTTCAGTTTCTGTTAAAATTTGCTATCTGTATTTAATTTGGTTGAGAGAAACAAAATAAGGGTTGCTGGTTTTGTTCTTGGATATTCTTTTTGATACATGGAGAAGTGAAAGAACAGCAGCATGCTCAACTTGCAAGGAAAGCCAGAATGCTCCCCTATTGCCTTTTACTGCTTCCAGAGGTGTTTCTTGTTAGAAAGTCTCTCTCACTTCTACTATTTGCCTATCTTTGTCAGAGTTTGTAGGTTCAGAAGAGTAATTTTTTTAGCCCTGTCTTAGTAAATTGAAATCTATGTGTAACGTTGCACATAACTTTTGTTCTAACCGTTTATTACGTACAGTTTTATTACAAAGCTAAGACTTCGTTTAAACCAAAAGTGATTAAGTACGAAATATTAAAGCCTGAGAGAAACTTTCCATGCCAGTGTCTGCCTCAGGAGAAAGTACTTCTTAAAAAAAACACATCATTTTTCTAAACCTCATACTGGAAAACAGATAAAGTACATTTTCTGGTTAAAAGAAATTAACTGTTGTTTCTTTGGGAAGCTGTAGTGCTGTCAAGAGCAAGGATGTAAGCTTTGACAACAGAGTGCTTGTATCCTGTGCAAGTAACACTTGATCAGAGTTACTGTTCTCTGAAAGTCCTGCAGTACTCTGGTACTGAGGTAACGACAGAAAGTCGTGTGGAAAGCCACTCTGGGACACAGGAGTCTGGGTTTTGGATCCAGCTGGCGTTGAATTCAGCAGTCTGCCTTGTGTGCACTCAGAGCTGTTTGTAAGGAGAAAATGAATCTGTGTAGTTGTGGCATTTGCCAGCTTCACGGTGCTTTTTCAGGGGAGATGGCAGAGCTTGATGGTTTTTGGAGTTGTTTTGTGGCTTGGTTTTATTTTGAAATCTTAACACTATGCTTTTAAATAAAGTGTTGGGAAGATTTAGCATATTGGTCTTTGAACTCACTTGGTACCTGTATTCCGTCCTTTATTTTTCAGATGTATATAGCACTGATTTCCCTGCATGCTCTAATCATGGTGGGATTTCACTTCTTGTACTGCTTTGAAGAAGACTGGACAAGTGAGTATAAACAAAATACCTTATTAAAGTAACATACTATGCTTTGAATAAGAGCTTAAAATGCAGTTTGCTTGTTTCAAAGGTTCTGCTATGCTATCTCTATTTTTTTTTTGTCTTTTTAATGATTAGTCCTGGAACCTCACAATTCTTTTTGACCTGCTGGAATCTCTGTACTAAAAAGTCCTGTTTTAACTTACACCTGATAGTCATAGGAAAAAGCTGATATGTAAGGAACACCTAAGGAGTATGTATGCAATAACCTACTGTTGGCATGAACACGGCGCTAATTTCCTGAGTGCCAACAAAAGATAAGAAGAATGTGTACGCTTTTTTTAAAAGGGTACTGTGAATCATTCTTGCAAGACTGCCAGGAAAACATGCTAGCTCAGATCCAAAAATCCACCCTCACGAGAACAAACAATTCCTGTCCTCAGAAAAAAATAAACCCAGCAAACCAAAAACGGAGCCCAAGCAGCTCAAAAAAGCGAAACCAAAAACCTCAGCGTTCACTCTGAAGTAGTCAGTGAGTACATTTTCACAAAGTCAGTCTATCTATGTTCTTAAAACCACAAATGGATATAGGAAATCCTGAATGTAATGCTGAGTTGAACAGCAAGGTGTCAAAGAATATGTGTGCCCCTGTATGTACTGGATGTGAGTTTTTTGGAAAAGGAGGAGGGGTTTTTCTCTTGGAATTTCAGTGGTGTTATTAAGTGTAATGACTGGTTTTAGTTCATAGTACTGCAGAGGATACACATATGAATTGAACTTGACAAGGTTGTTCTGCACTTCAAAACTTTGTAAAACAGCTGCCAGCTGTCATTGGGAACATCTGCATTTGACAGCAGTGGCCAGGGCCATAAGGGAAGGATACATCAAAAGGTAGTTTCCCTTCTCTTCTTTCTCAAAGCCTGTTCCTGTGGGGAAAGCACTTTCCTACCTGTGCCAGGTTCAGGTGGCAGAACAAAGCTGTTAGGAGAGATGGATATATTGTTCCACTGCCTTGTTTTTGTGCAGACTGTGGTAGTCCCTGATTATGATGTATTTGTTTAAGCCCAAGATCTCATTAGAAAAATAGAGGCTTTTGGTGAGAGTCTTAGATTTTGGAAAAATCTGGAGACATTCTGGCATTTACAGCACTCAGCTGTAACTTTGCAGCACTCAGGTGTGACATGGACCCTATAACATTACTTTCTTCTGCTCCTCCTTTCTAATTAGCTTCTTGGGTTTTGATACTTTTTTCCAGCTCTTGCTTGAGTTTGCACTGTTGAGTATGAGGAAAAACAGGAACTTGGTTTAATCTGACCTTCTTTAAGTTACAGTTTAGAACAGTTAAAAAAGGATACACACCCTGCTTTTATGTTGGTGCTACACATGCTTGTGTCCTGACTGCCAGCTTGAGATTTCTAATGGATTTATCACTGTGGAAAATCTGTTAAGTCTAAGATTTAAGAGACAAACCTCCAGGTTAAATGAGGGAGAATTGCATCCTGGTCGGTGTGCTGGGGAAACACCAAAGTGGAAAAGAAAGTTGCAATCTTGAAGTGTTGGAGGGGTTTTGGTGGGTTTTTTCACTTTTTTTGAAATTTGAGGGCGTGATCATTTATGGTTGAATGTCAGAGCTTCCCCATGTGTCTTTCTGGGAATGTTGTTCATACAATTTATTTGATAGTTTGGGTATGGGAAACTTGTGGCTTAGCAGGTGTTTTGCAGCTGGTGCATTACTAGATGTCTACCCTTCCAACTCCACTGTTTTGTCTTCACAGAATGTAGTTCCTTCTCTCCACCAACTACAGTGATTCTACTCATCCTCTTGTGTTTTGAGGCTCTCCTATTTCTCATCTTCACCTCAGTTATGTTTGGGACCCAAGTACACTCCATCTGCACTGATGAAACGGTGGGTGTCTCACACTCTCTCCTTTACCCCATCTCTCTCTCACCTTTTGTAGGAGCAGTGATGGGCTACAGGGTTTTACCTCATGGCACAGGGAGTGCCGTGTACCCTGTGAGGAGAGGTCCAGTGTAATAAAGCTGAGCTAGCACAGTGCTGGATGGTGCTTTCTGAGGGTTCCTGTGGGCAGTAGGGTACCCTGTGTATTGGCTGGGGTGCTGTGTTGACAGTACCTCCCATAAGGTAGGCATAGGTAGCTGGGGTTACTCTGGAGAGGGTATTTGTCCCTGTGGATGGGAGAACCTTTTTCCTTTAATGAAGTGCTTTTACACTGGGATTGTCTGCAATTCAGCTGTGTGTCCTGGTTGTCACTATTCACAGGTTTATGTGCTGGAAAGCCAAGATGAGTAATTGGGGGAGGAATACACACACACACACACACACACACACACTTACTTTAGCCAGGATTTTCCAGCTTTAGCTATCTGTTCAATGGTTCAAAAAGTCCTGCCAGAGGGAAACAGAAGAGGGAGCAGAGTAGGCTCATGGAAGCCTGCTGGATACAGTCTGGTGCAAATCCACCAAGCCATCCCTAATTTGAAGATGGTATAGTAGAGATTATATAGTAATATTACAGTCCTAAATCCATATATTTGCCCATTTCCGTAAAGATGGAGCTGGTGACTCCTGGGGGTGTTCCCACACTTGTGAATACTTCCACTCTTCACCAAGCACGCTCAGAGTGGCTGGAGAGAAGGGATAGTCTTAAAAGAGTGACAGCTCTTCTTTCCTCCCCTGCCTCTTTTAGGTTTCTTTCCCCTTGTTTGCCTGTGGCCAGCTGAAGCTAGAGTAGGTGTTTTGGCTGCTGTCAGAGAGCTGTGACTGGCATTACATGCTGTACAGGCCCATTGCTCTGAGCCTTTTTTTGCAGTGCTTGCTTTAATGCTTGGCTTCTTCAAGAGGCTGATGTTCCACCTGTCTGTGTTCAGAGGAAGACTTCACTGTGCTTTCTGATGGGGAAAGCCCCAGGAAGAAGTGCAGTGTGGTACAGATCCTGCTGAGCTTGTGTTCATCAGTAAGTGTGTAAATTAGCAATGCTGCCTGTGAAATCATCATTTGAATTTCTCTGTCTTTGGAACCTGACAGGAATTCTTAGAAACTGCTTCCTACAGCTGGGCACCCAAATAAGTACCCAGATTTTCCCTTCCAGCCTAATTCTGGGGACTCGTAGACGCTACATTCTAAAATATGTAGAATATTTAGAATGACACATTCTAAAATAAAGAAATGAATTATGGTCTTCCCCTGTTGGGTTGTGGGTTTTTATTTTTGGGTGTTTTTTTTAATATGTACCAGTAAGGATTCTGCTCCATGGCATGTCTCATTGTTGGTTTGCTAGCAGTGAGCTAGCTGCATGCAAGCAATCTGTTTTGAGCAGAGGAGTATTTCCAGGTGAAGTGCTTCTTGGTGTGCTCTCTTGCAATGTTCTGATTTGCATTTTAGAGACAGGGCTGTGTGTTGCCCTTTTTTCACCTTTCTATTCCAGTCACTGGGAGACTTCATTCCTCATCTTGTGTATGCTGTCCTGCCAAGATGATTCCTGGCTGCCTGAAGGGACCCAGAACCCTGGTGTCTTGCTGTTGTCTCTGGAGGAGACATTTACCAGGGATCAGCCCAACTCCTGCAGCTGACCCATGCTGTGCTCATCAGAGCTCCCAGCATCAGTAATTTGAGGCACAGATATGTAGCAGGGCATTACTGTGGAGTGTGGGAGACACATGTAGGTTAGGAGAAACCTTACCTTGCAAAAGATGCAGAGTCAAGGAGCTGAGAGATCTGCCAGCTGCTGCTGCTGCCACCCGTGGGAGAGTGATGCTCTCCAGTGACTGCTCTTACTCATTGTGCTTCTCTGGCAGCCAAGCATAAATGGCTTTCCTGAAAGAAAAGCCAGATTTTTCCTGAAAGAATTTCCAAATTCAGTTCCTGGGCTTCAGACACAATACGGATTTTTATTTTCCTTTTAATGTTTAACTGGAGAATGTTTTGGCTGATTGCTTGATGGCTCATTTTTGTTCTGCCTCTAACCTTTACTAAACAATGCCAATGATTTCTTCAAATCAGTTACCTTTATTTAACCCTCTCTCCCTGCTGTCAACCCATGCATGTTTTAGCAGTGATTCTAATGACACATGAAGAGGCACCAGGTAGACTCAGCTACACTGAGGCATGAGCACTTCCTGAACTTGCTTGGTGAATCTGGGAGCATTACAGAGATCATCTTTGGGTTTGTGGGGTTTTTGGGTGGTGTTTCTTTTTGTTTTGTTTTGTTTTTGTCTGCAAGCTTGTAATGGTTTCTTCTAAAACTTTTCCATCTGGTTAGCACATAATGCATTCAGCCATTAAAGCACATACTTTTTGGTTGGTTTTAAGTGGTGGGTTTTTTTGTTGACATCAGAGGCAATCGGATGGCAGGTCTTAAAATGGTTCTGAAGTATGGAGGTCTGAAGGAAATGAAAGCAACTTTATTTCCAAGGAACACTTTCTAGCTTTAGTATTTTTTAATATAGAACAGTGAGAAGAAAAGGAAAGGCAGTACGGATGCATTTGTATTTTCTTACTCTGTCCTTTGGATAAGGGGTAACTGAGAGTAGACCTTTCCCCGAATCCAGAACTACAAAACCTGAGTATTTGACTGAAAATGTGATATTTCTGTTTTCAGGGAATAGAACAGTTGAAAAAGGAAGAGAGAAGATGGGCTAAAAAAACAAAATGGATGAACATGAAAGCAGTATTTGGCCATCCGTTCTCTATAGCATGGCTTAGCCCATTCGCAACACCAGACCAAGGAAAAGCAGACCCATACCAATATGTGGTCTGAGGAATTCCTGACCAGCATTTCCACTAAAATAGAAACATATTACAGCACTACTGTTACAAATTTTCCATGAATGTTTAAAACAAAAAGCAAAATGAACTTTTTTATGTCTATTAAATGGCTGATAATTGCAGAGGAAAAAAAAAGCCCTGTATTCCACCATTTTAGATAATTCTATATCTCTGGCTGAAACTGCTGCTGCTTTTTTTTTTTTTTTTCCTTTTATTTTTTTTTTCCCCTTTCTTTTTTATCACATTAACTTTACTGGCATTTGTTTCTCTCTGCTTTCTGTATGGCATAACTAATGTGAAGGGGATCCTCTCTTCTCTGTTATGACCCACCTCTTCTGAGTAAATTCTCATGCTGTCTCCTGACTGTGATGAGCTCTGTGGATGACATGTGAGTGCCAACAGCCCTACACAGACACCTTTGGACTTCCTGAAGGAGCACATTGCTCTTTCATAAGTGAACTTGAACGGGGAAGCAGCTACTTCACGTACCAAAAGGTGCAAGACCAGAAGGCAACACAGCAAGTGAGCCAGTTGACCTGGTGATCACAAACAGTTAAAGTGCTTAAATGTTGCCAACACCAATTCCCACTCCACCCTCCTTTTTCCTTCCAGCCACAGAACTGATTCCATCTTTCAGGCATTACTTTATCTGTTCCCTCCCTTGTGTGCAGGAAATTGTTGCCCCTTTAGGATAACTGTGGCAGATTTAGAAGACTCTTTGGATTATTACATGCCTTACACTTCCAGGAAAGCAAGCAAGCTAATTTTCAAGTGTTTAGAATAGCAGAATCATGTTTTTTGGTGTGTGTTTGTCTTGGTAAATGACTTGTTAGAGCAATGCCTGCTAAACGGTGTTAACGTAAAAAACTGACATGAATGCCCAGATTACTATAAAGACTAATATTGATGGGATGTGTAAGTGTTCCAGGGTGATTGATTCTATATTGTTAGCGTTGCCCTGGTTTAGAGCTTTGTAAATCTTTTCTCCTGTTTATGCATACATGTGTATGTGTGTAAGCACACTCACATATATGTGTAAGGGTTTGAAACCGGGAAATATTTATGGTAAGGAGCATGCATGCTGTTATGAACTGTGTGGTGATGAAAAGTGGGAGGGACAGAAGGCATTCCAAAAACGGGTAGAGCTAAACCATTCATAATTCCAGCTCTTAATGTTAATTACAACATCTTGTGTTCAGGCAGGAATTTTATTATATTTTTGATTCACAACTCCCATGGGCTCATCAAATGAATTGCAAACAAAGGAAATACACAAATCAGCTGTGTCTGTGACTTCCAAGGAATCTTTTCTTTCCTTGGTTTAAAATAATTTTTTGGAAACTGACCTGTTTAGACTGCTCCAAAGCCACGGGGAAAGGGAGGGAAATCAGGGAAGGAAAAATTGAATGGATGTCTCATTTTGGAAGTAATGTGAATGCTGCATCTTTTCAATCTGTCAATGCTTCCATATGGAAAACAAATGCAATAAAACTTTTCCAAAAACTTGTTTGCTGTTCTTTCTTTCTTCGCTCCAAATCTTGGGAAAAATCTGTAGTGGTTTTCTGAACTTTCACTTTCGAATGCAAGCAGGCAGAAGCATGTAAAAGTTAATTAATGTGTGTGTTCAACTTCCAAGTTGAAAAGTGAGTTAATTGTAGTATACTGATCTGTTAATCAGTGGTTTGTTTCTCCAGATGGGAGAGGCTGTAACTCTGGTTTCAGTATGTGATGGTGTTTCTCAGAGAACACTCCCAGCTTAATAATCAAGTTGGATCTTGGGCCATGGTCAGTCCAGCCAGTGAGACACGTGCAGGTGATAATTTGTACTGGCAGAGAATCTGGCCCTAAAGCTGCCTTTGATGCAAAATCAGATATATTGAGGGGAGAGGCTTTAGTCACCTAGGCAATTAACTAATGAATGCAACTCTCTATAGTTCACTGCTTCAAAAATTGTTTTGATTACAAATTCTACATTCCAGTTTGGGTTTATTTTAATTACCCTTATTAGCTGTGTGTTCTGGAGGAAGATTAATTGCATTGTTCTGGTCTTTTGACCATTGTGGAAAAATGTGTAACTACTGAGTTTTTCTTGTTTCAAACCAAATGCTAATTGTTAAACAGCATTATATAGTACAGATATTTTCAGTCAAACTCTGTTTTTTGTTTTTTAAATGAGGCACCATCACAGAAATGCCACTGGTACCTGTTGTGTGTATAATGATAACCAGGGCCTTCAGATTTCCTTGTGCTGTACGACTTTGTTTGATGCAATTTGAATGGTAGTGAAAGTAAGTCAGTATTAATATGAGAAAGGCAGACTTACTGTTTTGCTGGTGGAAAGTACTTTCTTGGTCAGGACTGACTGATTTCAGGTGCTGGTTCTGTTTTAGTGTGGCCAAGAGAAATTAAAGGACAAATTCAATCAGAGCATTTCTGTTTTAGAAAACTAAGTGGTGCTCCATGCAGAAATGAATGCAAGGAACTGCTGTAAGAGAAATTCTGCCTTAATCATGATTTCCAATGGCAATGCTTTCTGTGTCTTCTCCTTAACCATCTCAATGCTTGGCTTTTTGGCTTGCTCTTTCCCATCTTAAAAGTATATTGAAAGAAATTAATGCATTTCTTCTAACATTCAAGAGCTGTCCTGCAGATTGCTTCTGGGTCAGACCGTGCAGCCCACCATCCTCCTCTGGCACTGGGCAGGAGCAGATACCAAGGGCAGTAATTGAAGAAATAGAGTATTATCCTACAGCATCACAGTGATCACAGGTCAACCTTGTCTAACTGTCCCCATGTTTGCAATGTCGTGCCTCTTACTTAAAGAGGAATGTCCAGTATTTTATATTTCTCAGTGTATGTCTTTTCAGTATGGGTTCAAAATCATGTAATTTAAAATAGGGAAAGATGATGCTTTCTAAGCACTTTTTTATTTTAATTAAGTGGAATAGTTGCATGATAGGAAAAAGAAACAAGTCATGGTTTAATTCAATACACAAAATTCTCACTTTCTAAAATAATGGTGAGAGATTTATGTAAGTATATTTATTTTTAAAAAGTTTCATTAAACAGTAATGAAATGTCTTTAACAGCTGTGCATTCCTTCCATCTCCCTTAGATTCTTTTTAAGGCATAACCTCATGCCCTACTGACCATGTGACCAGCAGCCAAAATTAGATCAAGATGCAATTATAAAACTTCTGTTTATTTTGAATACATGCTGTGAAGGGATTAGTGAGGTCAGGTTGGGAGAGAGAAAGTATGCCCCTTCTGATGAACAGCTCTCTAATTGGCATTAGCACAACCTGACCTTGCTTATTGCCTTGGTTAGCAGCTGCTGGTAGGAGCAGGTGAGCAGTGTTTTATGGGGGGAAGGAATGATGGTTTGCTGCCCAGAAGTGTTCCAGATTTGTATTCCCAGTCTAGATGTCAGCAGGGATTGAAACGGATTACACAAATGACTGAGGGCAGGGTTAAAGCTTGTGCTCTCAGGGAAGGGTTTAAATGCCTGATGTCTGTCTCTCCTCCTGCTCTGTGCTGCTTGTTTTCCTCTCCAGATGCTCACACAGTAAGTGCTCCAGCCATGCTCCAGCCAGTTACTAACACACAGGAAACTTCTGCAGTTCGCTAAGGACCAGCACACAACCAAAGGTGCTCTCCTGCTTCAAGCTGCCAAAGCCTCTGCTTTGCCCAGCCCCTGGGTGCTGGAAATGCAGCATCCTGGAGGAAAAGCTCATGGTAGTGCTAGAACACTTTGCCAAGGGTCTGCTGTGCACGAGCTCTGCTCCTCTCCAGCTTGCCCAGCCAGGAGATAGGGTTGGGCCCTGGCTGTAGCACACCAAGTGTAGCATCCCAAGGGACCAGAGGCTGCAGGGGATTTTCCCTGGAGCACTTGAAATGGTACATTTGCAAGCTGGCAGTGTGCTTAGCATTTCAAAGTCCTTCAGGGCTTGAATTTTTCCCAAGTTAGAACCCTGAGGAATTCCAATTTGGTATTGTGCCATTCCTGTCTGCACATTTACTGCTGGGTTTCTCTTAAATCAGCACGAGAAACGGGGCATGAATGAAGGAATGAAGTTCACAAAAGCTTTGCACGCAGTGCTTCGGTTTATGGTGTGTTTTCTCCTGGGTCTGCTCGTGCTGACTCAATGTTATTGCAAACTGAGCTGCTGCTGTTGTGTTATTTGTGAGGCTGACAGCGAGCGCAGCTGTGTTGCTGCCGAGCTGCTGCGTGTGTTCCTTTCCCCTCCTTGCAAAGCTTTGAATGTTTGTGTGTTGTCAAGAAAAATCCGTAGAATTAGAACGTGACAACTGTACTGTTCATCTAGCTCTTCTAAAACGGTTCTTTCTTACAGTTTTAACCCAATCTGAACCTTTTTTTCCTTTCCCTGGGTTTCTCAAAACTTGGATCCAGTATTCTTGCTTTTCTAAGAAGAGAGTCTGTGTGATCAGTTGTATATCATCACAAGTGGATCATCATACACAGCTGCAGATGACTCCTCTCTTACATGATACAGAAGATAGGCATAAAAAATTGTGCCCTATGTCACACAATGGTAGCCTTAAAAAAAATCATTAAGAAAATAAATTTTACTTCTCTATTTACACATGGAGAAGATTACCAGGAAAAAAAATCTTGCTGTCCAAATTTGATGGATCTGTTCTTTAGGTACAAACAAAATGTTTGCTTTACTGAAAGTGACGTTCTTGGAGGGAGAATGAATCAGAATATCGACTGACCAGGGTTCCGGTCCCATTTTGAAGCCTCCACTTTAACCTGTGCAGATTTTCTCACCTCCCAGCAGATTAGCTGGCTTGCATTGTGATTAATCTTCGACAGTTTGGTAAATGGAAGTTGTGTTCTTAAATATTTGCACTTAACTGGCACAGAGTGAACTTCCAGTGACTAGCCGAGGTATGGCAGTGGTAAATTCCTGATCACTGGAAAAAGGTGCAGTATTTTGTCTGTGTCTGAACTATTGCAAAAAATGCCCAAACAAGGTGAAACTCTTAAGTTGTAGGTTTATTTTGTCACTCCTTGGAAGGATTCAAAAAAGCTGTGTGAGAAGAGGTCCATGTTTCCCAACAGGCTGGCTTTTCAGCCTTTTCTCTGTACCCTAAAAATCAATAGCAACTGATGCCAAAATACACCAGCAAGAGTCAGGCTGTCCATGAATTTGATCTTGTGTGAGGGTTTTGCTGTTAAATTTGGAGATGAAGCTCTCAGTAATACAGAGGAGTCATTAACTCAAACTGGAATAGCATCAGCCTGGCTATAGGTAGGCAGTTCTTCATGTGCTACAGTGCTTGGTGCCCAAATACCTGCTATAAGCATGAGACGACCATAAACTCTTCTCTCCTTGCAGGGTATTGAGCGACTTAAAAACCAGAAGCCAACCTGGGAGAAGATCAGCGGCTGGGCAGGAATGAAGCTGGCATTTGGAGGTGCCTTCTCCCTGGGTTGGTTCAACCCTTTCTCAAACCTGAACTGCGAGAGCCCAGCGCCGGCTGAAGCGGTGCCAGCAGCTCCTGAGTCTGAAATAATGACCCAAGAAGAAATCGAGCAGTTTCTGGCTCGGGATGTTGCCATCCAAGTGCTGCGTGAATAAGCAAAGTGTCCTTCTCCTCCAGGAGAAGCTTTCAGGTGGTTTGGGTTTTTTTAAATAATTACTTGTGCTGGAGATTTAAGGGTTGTTTTTTAACGTACTTTCTGGTGCATTAAAAAATTCAGGAGTATTGGTCTGGAACAGATGCTACTGCACTAGCAGAAGCAATGCAAATCTCCAGAGAGAGCTTCATAAGTGATGGGGTTTATAAGCTCCTTTTCAGACCTGTGTCAACTGCTTTATCGATCTTTTCTTACATGGCCTTTAAGGACAGTTTATAATTGTCAGATAGATTGGCTCCAGTTCCCAGAAATGTGCCATCCTAGGGAGTCTGGTTAATCTTTTGTTCTTACAGCCCTTTGGAGGACTAAATGTGTGATGGCAAGATTAGCCAGTTCTGAAGGTTTTCTGGAGAAGTGCATCCTCTTTATCCCTTCCCATCCCGTGGGTGCTCTTCTGAGTTATGAATGTTGCTGGTGCACTGGTCTTAGCAGAGGTAGGATACAGGGCGATGGATGAGCTCACCCTGGGTGTGATTCCTTTAGGCTCTGAAATATCTCCAGGGGTTAATTTTTACCCTCTGTGTTTTTGAGACTGCCCAGACCTGGTGGTGCTTCTTGGAGGTGGTGATGGGCTTGTGATGGTGCCAGGCTGGCAGGAGCATTCACCCATGGCCAGTGCAGCCAAGAATGGGCAAATGTTGGCTGGGATGTCGAGCTGCTGGTGCTGGTGGGGGGGAAGCTTTTCCCCAGGGCTGTGGTTCATTCATGTGTAAGATGTGTGGAGTGGGAGCTGCCTGGCTGAGCTCTGCAGCCCAGGGAGCAGGGAAGTGGTCTAGGCCAGGTACCAGGGCTATGTGAACACCCTGTGATGGAGGTACTACCTCTCTCCATTTGACTTGTCTAATTTAGATGTTTCTCTTCTTTTCCTGGTAGCTAGAGTTGGTAGAGAATGAATAGTGCCTCCTAATCTTACTGGGGTATAACATTGTCCTACTAGTACGTGCCATTACGCTGGGTTTCCTTACACTAATTTTGCAGCCAGCCCCTGCAGAGTGCTGGTGAACCTGTATGTCCTAGCTTAGGGCAAATTTGGGAGAAATTTGGAGTCATCCTAGGACACTGTGGAAGGAACAACCATCACTCAGAGAGGGCATCACTGCTGGAGGCAGCAAAGTCCTGCAGAGGTGTTGCCAGCTGCTGCATTCAGGTGCACTGCAAATGCTTGGCATCCTCCAGATGTCAGGCTACTTTTAGTTTAGGCTGTTCTTCATTTGTGGTTTTTTTCCTTCTTCTGTCATATCCCTTAGATTAATTGTCATTAAATTTGCAGGAGACTAGAAATATGCTAATGGTTTTCCCCCCACAGAACATATGTTCTTTTATCTCCCCCTCCCCTGTAACCTGAACCAAAGGTAACTGCTTCCTCTCAAAAGGAAGAGAAAGGAGTTTTTGGGATGAAAGCATGGTATTGTGAAAGACCTATATGAAGTTTTTATTATTTATAGGAGCAATATCAAATGGAATTTGTGCAAGATTTTTTTTTTCTGCTTATTTTTAACCCCTCAGAAAGCATCATTGTGTGCATTAATTGTGTGGCATTCAGGGCTACTGTGGAGGGATGAGATTCTCTCCTGGACTTGTCCTCTGCCACAGCAGTCCCTTTTTCTGGCAAAGGTACTGGGAACAAATAGAGTCCCTTGACTGTTAGAAGCACAGCTTCACCAAAATCCAGGGTGATTGACATCTCTGAATAGTTGTCCCATCCCCTGTTCCCCCTGGATGTCTTCTCTTTGTCAGCAAAAAGTAGATCTAGAAAATGTGATTAGGAATTGTGTATTTATAGCCTTTGGGATATAGGGAAACCCCACATTTGAGGGAAAATGAGATATCCTCTCTTGTCTGGAATGCCTGTGCCCTGTGCAGCAGGGTGTTGAGGGAAGAAGCCCTCCTCCTTCTGCACTAGCCTGTGTTCATCTCTCAGCATCCCACAGGAACGGGATGTCAGGGACATACACAGGTCTGTAGGGGATTTTCTGTAGGGAGCAATGGTGATGTTGAAAGAGGAAGACTAAGAGTGCCCTTTTTAGCTCATGGTTTCTAATTTTGGCTTGCTGCTCCGCCTCTGCATCCAGCTAACACCTCTGCCTCCGGTGCTGTGTCTGCAGTGGGAATGGTGCTAGAGGGAGGAACTGGTCTGTGGCTGAAAATCACCTTGAGGCAGGCATGTAGGGATGTCAGCTTGGGAGAGACCCCTGTGCTCTGCATTCAAGGGATGCTTCTCAGGACAGGGACCCTACTCTGGGACATGGCTTTGGGTAGCCATGGATGGAGGCAGCCTAATTTTTACTCCACTCTCAAACCTGGTTCACTTCATCACGAGAACAGTTGTCATTTGCCTCTGTTTCCCACCTCTCCTGTTGTTCCTCCAGTGCTGGCATTTCCAGGTTTGTTTTTTTTAACAGGGGAAACAGAAAAGTAGTGTGAGGAGGAGGGTAAAAGCCAGAACAGTCATCTCCCCTCCTCAATTACAGTCTGAATGAGACAGGGACGTGTCCCTGTGCCTTACACGGAGCGTGGACAGCCAACTCCATCTGTGGTGCCCCCAAGACTTAGCAGGGTGACTTCCTGTGCCCAGCAAATCAGTTCTGGTGTTTCTTGGCTGTCAGTCTCCCTTGTGCCCTTCCAAAGTACCAGTACCCCTTGGTGTATCTCCTTTGTGTCTCAATGTAGAGTGACAAATGTCAGAAATCACAAGTCTTCAAAAGTTGGAAAAATCTGTTTTATCCACAGCTTTTGTGTAAACCTCATTCTTTAATGATTGACTGGTAGCTTGAGACCAAACATGATTTTCATGGAATTGAACCTAAGCTCACTGTTTCCCTTCCCTTCCCCCTACACACTTCTTGCCCTTTGTTAGAGCATGCCTTCATGTTCAGACCATGCTGCTATGGTCCTAGCTGGCTCACCACCTCCCAGGAAAGACATCCTGGAGAGCCTGCTTGTAGTGCCCTAGATTTATGGGGCTGGGGAGGATGCTCCCCCTGCACTGCTCAGTGGGACATGGTCTGCTGAGGATCTCATCACTGCTCTGACACGTGATGGACAGAGTCGTGGTGTATGTGGAAAGTGTTCTCGGACTTCTCACCTGTTGTCTTCCACAGCAGGTTTTCTATGCAAATAGGGAATTTACATCTCTTGAAAAAATACATTTTTTTCTGTTTGAAACTCCTTTTGTGCTTTTGGTCACTGTTGTACTTTCTAAAGAACTAAGACTTCATCTGCCAAGCGCCACTTGCTCCTCCCTGCTCTGTGGACACGATGCACATGGACCCTGCAGCCGCTCTGCCTGTGGAGAGGAGCTCCCACTCCGCGCTGTGCCACAGGGGTGGCAGGAGGTGGCCTTTTGGGGACCCTGTGCTGCTGTGGAGTAACACAACACTATGGGCAGAGGGACAGCAGGGGTCAGGGCAGCCTTGACCCCTTTCTGAGGCCTGGCAGCCACATGCGTGCTCATCTGGGAGTTCCTCAAATCTTTGAAACACAAGAGAGTGGTTAAAACCTTTTTATATCCTTCCTTTTTTTTTTCCTTCCCTCTTCCCTTTTTATGGGCTGGCACATAACCAGATGTAGTCACCATTTATTTTTTCTGCTCTACTGCCTTAATGCTTGAGCATTTGCTTTTTAAATAAACAGATAAATTTCCCCCTATACTACTGTGTGACCTGATTTCCTCTTTACTCGTGGAAACACTGGCAAACCCAGTGCCACTCTGCTGCTGGCCACACTGTGGGACAGAGAAATCCCTTGCTAAATGTGGCCTCAGGAGTTGCTGGGGTGTGCAGTGCAGTGGTGTGAGGAAGCCCTTAAACCTAAGGGAATTTTTTCCCTAATAAGGGAATTTTTTTCTGCACTTCTACAGTGGTGGGCTCCAGCTGTGCACAGCTGTTGTCTTCTCCAGTGTGACCACGGCTGGAAGAGTTCCTGATATACACTGCCATCGAGGTTATTTCTGTAGTCCAGCAGTGTTCAGGGTGGAAGGGGAAACACTGCATTTCTAGGGAAGCACTAGTAATGAATGCTGCTGGAGATGGCACCTCTTCCAAAAATGCCTGAAAACCCCCAAAAGAAGTGGGATAGGAAGACATTTGAAAAATGGTATTGGGGAAGACTGTGCTGGGTTTGCTCTTTCTGAACTCTAAAGAGAAAGCCCATGCTGGTACATCCCCCAGATGGTGAGCTGGAAGGAAGAGGGAATTGTTCAGGAGGGATTTGCTTGCAATGTGCCTTGAGCTGCACAGCAGCCCTTGGTGCAGTGAAGTCCCTGTGTGACCTTCCATGTGGGACCACAGCACTGCTGCCCCTCCCAGGCTCACACCCATCTCTGGCTGAAGCTGATACCAACATGAGCTCCCATCCCTGGTCTGAGATGGGAACACCCCCTTGTGGATTTAGAGCCATCCCAATGTGACAAGATCATCAAACCAAATCACACAGTCGATTTTCACAACCTTTATTGAATCACAATTAACTGCAATCAATGCAACTGTGCCCTTAAGCCAGTTTAATTCCCTTAGCTTTATGGCATTTTTCTCTTTACTTTAAAAGTACTGTGCAGCAAGCATGAAGGCAAGGAGTGCCCAGGGGTGTGATACATTTAGCAAAGCCAACATTTGCACGCTGACAAGGCACCGATCCTACTCAGTGATGGTGATGGCCTTCTCTGTAGAGATCCCTTTGATCTGGTTTGAGATCAGCTTGGCTACGATTTTCCTCTCTCCTAGTCTTGTTGGAGTGCATATTATTTCAGACTTCATGATTCTGCCAGGCATTATATCCCTAAAGACAAAGGAAAAACCAAAACATTCCCAGCATGAATTAGGGTTACTTGCCACTTTGGAATAATTTCTCTTAAAGAAATAGTCACTGCATGTGTTTAGGGTGGGTGTTCCCCTTCCCCCATGACCAATTTGCAGCAAATGGGGCCTGGCATGATGGTACTGCCTGGTGCTCCCAGAGATCCTGGGGACCTTCCCCAGAGTTCCCCATACTGCTGAAACACCAAAGTCAGTTCTGAAGGAAGCAACTGTGTTCACACTTATTGGGAAGAACAGTAGGAGCATGGGGGGAGCCCCTGTCATGCTCTTCTGCCCTGAGCCTGTCAACTGCTGTGTGGGTCTGTCTGGCCAAAATGCAGTTTCAAACACAGCTGGCAAAGGTCCCTGTTTTCCAGATCCCCATACTACTTCTTTAAGGATATTAAAAAAATAAAAACAGAACAGAGCCCTGCCATGGTCATTTAATTGTCTCATCTCCTTACCCCTGCTCAAATGTTGTCATCTTAAACAAGCCCAAGCCCTCCACCAGCAGCTTGCAGTTTTCCAGGGTCACATTCAGCTTGTTCTTGAAGATGAATGCACAGGTGAAGTCATTGTACAGCTGGGCTGTTTCTGGCATCTGGCAGAGGAGGAAAGAGAGAAACAAACCCAAAGACTGGGGATTAGAGGGGTAATAAAGATACCAGAGCTGCTGATGGTTTGCTCACCACCAACATGGTGGGGGACACCCCCTTCATAACCTTTCTACCCTCCTGAAGCTGTTTTCTCAACGTGTTTTTCCTTCAGCAGGGAGAGCTGTGGGCTTGGAGGCAGGCCCTGTACAAACTGTCCTCTCCCATCCCCTTCCCTCCAGCAGCCCCTGCCTCCCCTTTCAGATGGGGCAATAATAAAAGTTAAATTTCATGTCTGCTTTCAACCCTCAAATGAATGTTGACTAGCCAAATAAGGTGCCAAGAACTGAGCATCCCGGGAGGCAGCTGTTTGGGAGATCCCCCTGGGAATGCTACCACCACCGTGGTGCTGCAGTGAGCAGAGCTTTAACCCTTGTCCCCCAGGAGCCCAGCTGGCAGCTGCCTCACCTGGACAGTGATGGGGGGATACTCGAATCTCATGGAGGTCTCCTTGGTGAGTTTGTCGTTTGTTTCCCTGACCTCGGCAATGGCAGTGACAAGGATGAGCACTTCATCTTCCACGGAGGACAGCGTCTTCATGTACGCATCAGGTGCTATTTTCAGGGGGACCTGCATCTCTGCAGGAAAGAAAACACAACTTGATGCTTTGTCACACACCCAGGAATTGGGTGGCAAAGTCAGCCCTGGTGGCTGGTGTCCCAAGGCGTGGCATGAGCCGTATTTGCTGAGACCTTCCTGCTTTCCTGTGGGGGGAAGCCCTGGCTGGGTGGGTGGTACCTGGCCCATGCAGCCCATGGGAAATGTGGCTGAGTCCCATTATCTCTCTGCTCAGACAAGCACTGGCTTGGGCTCACATCCAGCACCTCAGCAGCCCTCATCCCTGGCTGCCTGGGCACTCAGGAGGAGGCAGAGGAGCAGAAGGTTGGGTACATCCAAGCCTGCACCCCCGAGGGTTTCTCTGCCTGCTATAAAATTGCTGCCTTTCCTTTCAGTTCAGATTTTATCTTTTATTGCCTGGACAACCTTCCAGCAGCTCAGAAAAGCCACTAAGTCAGCAGTGCTGGTGCTTGACATTGCTTCAGCTGCAAAGCTTCCTGGCTTCTGGCAATAAAACCAAAAACACCTGTCCTTTTCCCTAAGTGTATATGTGTATGCATGTATATATGGGACTACCTTTGTGTCCTGCTGCATTTTGACAGCAACAGTATATGAGTGAAAACACTCAGCACTCATCAACAGCGAAGATTTTTTTTTCTTCTTTTTTACTTTTTTTATTTTTTCTTTTTGTGAGTGATTCATGCTAGGAATCAGCAAGGGTTGCTAATTTTTTATCACTCGTTAGTCTTTTGTTTAGCAAGTTTCAGTTACATTGCTTGGGATCAAAAATGCAACTCAGGTTACTCAAAGATGTGCAAAGCACAGCAGTGAACAGCTCCAGGGATCATAGGGATCAGCCAGGCAGGCAGTCATGATGTGGGAATTTGCTTGGGTGAAGAATTTAGAAAATAACACCAGCATCACCACCAGCCAAATCAGAGCGGCAAACACAAGTGCAAAAAAAAGGCTGAAATTTCTAGCCTAAATTCTAAATTCTAAATTCTAAATCTAAATTCTGTGAGGGATCAGATCCACATGGATGCACACAAAGCCTAAGGTGACATCTTTGATGCTTACACAGTGAGGACTGGAGGGAGATGTGTTTCAGCACATCTCACTCCTGCCATGAAAACTTCTGCCAGCCCACACTGCTGTATTTCTAACCACCTCCTTGAGGCTGCAGCGGGGCCTTTGTGTTTTGGACCCTGCTGCAGAGGGATCCCAGTCTAACTGAGACTTCCAAATGCAGTTAAGAGGGAGGTAGGTTCTAGGCAGGCAATTTCTGCTCTTCACAAAGTACAGAGCCATACCCTGGTCTGTAGTGGAGCCACTACAAACCCCAGACCGCCA
Organism: Cyanistes caeruleus; assembly: GCF_971803275.1. Taxonomy (NCBI): domain Eukaryota; kingdom Metazoa; phylum Chordata; class Aves; order Passeriformes; family Paridae; genus Cyanistes; species Cyanistes caeruleus. Next base: position 107,499,451 of record NC_141701.1, read on the forward strand.
CAGTAAATTAGTCTACAGAACAAGAGAGCTTTCTGTGCTTACCAGATGTGCCTTCTAGGTTGATGGTCTCCTTGATAGTTCCAAGATTGGCCTGAACTTTCCCAGTATAGTACTGCAGCTGGCAGGAGCCAGTAACGTCAACGGTCCAGTTCCCAGGAGCAGAGATCTTCACTGTGATGGCCATTTCAAGGGGATTGCCAGGATGCAAAGCTTCTGTATTGGTTATCTCAAGGTGGAGCCCAGTCTTGGTGGCTGGCTCCTTCGGGACCAAAGGCTGGCTGCTCCCACCTAGTGTCTGCACAGTCGAAGCATAGCCTGAACGAGGTACCAATCCCGAAGGGCGTAGGAAGCTGATAGCTCTTTGCATAGACATCCTTTCCTCTTTGGAGCCTGGATGAAGAAAAATATGAGTGACAGCTGTATCTCAGTCTCCTCACCCAGAGATATCTTCCCTTTATTTATCCTTTTGCTGATAAGCAGCGAGGATGTCAGAGCATCTCCAGCCTCTGCTCAGGACAAAGTCTTGGTTTAGGCTACCACCTATCACTGTTGGATTCTGGACTGGAAGACTTTCCTGGAAGAGATAATTTAGAGGATGGATACTCTTAAATATTTCAGCCTGATATTTTTTCCCTCCTCAGTGAGAAGGGTTTAACAGTCTAGGACAACATAGCTGGATCTTGAGAACTGTGGGAAGGAAATGTGGGATTTTTTCCCCCCCCCAATATGGTCAGGGAATGGAAAGACAAAATGGAGAAAATGAAGAAATAAAGCAAAGGTCAGTGTGATGACTAGGTCCATCACTCAGCCCATTTCTTTCATTGTCTGGAAGCTTGCTCGTGTCCCTGGAGAGCAGCCTATAGGTGTCACTGCGGGCATGAGGATGCCCGGGAGCAGGGCTGCCTCCCGGGGGTCTCCAGGCCTTAAGCTGAGTTTGCCACTGCAGCTACTCCTGCAGGCTTCTCCTGGAAACGACACATGCTCTGGGGTGACCTGCATGGTCGGGGTCTCCTCCTTTAGGTTAGAGGATGGGGGCTGTTACCTTCGGGGTACTTGTACTCCCGGGTGATGTCTTCCCGCCTGTTCTGCCCCACGGCTTTTGTGCTGATCTTCTTGCCGACGTCTCGGGTCTCGGTGCCAACCTTGAAGTACTTGTCCTTGCCATTCACCTTCTTGACAACCCAGTAGACTCTGTCAGCGTTCACTTCTGCGTACACAAACTTGCTGTCGTAGGGCAAATACACATCTCCTTCCCGGACAGCCTTCACCGGGCATGGCCCACACTGGAAACGACCTGGAAAGGGCATTCAACACCAGCTGATTTTCCAAACATGAGCAGTGACTCCAGTTTTTGCTCCACACTCAGACACACTCAAGCAGGAATCTGTGGCCATGGCAGTTGATACTTAGCGGTAAACAGTCCTCCAACTCAGTAATGAACTCCAAAACCTCTCATTTCTCCCACAGTTGCTTGGGACTTTTTTAATAGATGACCAAGGCCTGGTAGGAGCTTTTGCATATTTCCCCTCACTTAGATTATTTTAAGGTTAGAAAGCCACAGCTTGGTTTGATAAGAGGAACGGAACATAACGATGTTTTCTCCATACAAGGGCAATGTGTTTTAAAGAAGTAGATAAAAGAATGCAGAAGCAGCCTCACAGGATGCTAAACGTAACTGGAATCAGTGGATAAACAGATAATGAGGAATATAGTGGCATTTGTGGCAAAGGTATGTGACAAGAAGCCACAGCACGTGCCCCAAGAGAAGTTCAAGGCAAGGTCATTGGTACCATGAGTACGACCACCAGGGACCCCTTCAGACAACCCTCCAGGACCATAAAAGGCCTTCCAGTAAGAGGCAGATGCATGCAAATTAGTTCTAGGAGAAGTGATATTTATGTTTTAGCCAGGAAGTACACTCTAATGAATATGTATGATCATAATGGAATAAATACCTTGTTGTAAAGTTTCATGATACACCCAATTAGAGGAGATAGCCTCTGGGTGTCCAGCATGCTGCAATAATGAATACCTGCCTTCTCATGCTTCAAAATTGTGCTAGAAAGTTTCTTCCTTCTTCAATTTCAGTATCAGGTTACGAAGTCAACTGCATCCAGACACCTGTGTTTGATCTCTAGGCAATATTCCACTTTCTGTGCTTCCCTGAGGATTAACCTTTTGGGTTTTTTCCAGTTTCAAATTCCCTGAACTTTTGCAGAGTGTAGTCACCAATTTTGGTGATCACTTCTCTCATCTACCAATGAACAGGCTCATGACCCCAATGACTTAGATGTGCTCTAACCTCTGAAACAACATTCATGCTCCCATAGCATTGGTTTTCTGCCTGCCAAGAAATGCTATTCCTTCTATCCTGGGCTGAGGTGGCAGGAGTGAGACCTACTGCTTTAGAGTGTCACTGCCCCAGTGCATGAAGTTGTGCATGGAGAGCACCTGGTTTGCTGTCTGGGAAGCATGTTTTTCACACAAAATGTCCCTGCCTCCCTCACGAGTTGCAGGAGGTCCTTTCTAGGCAAATCCTACCTTGACTTTGCTCCTGAGGGGTTGAATCAATTGCCTGCCAGCCATCAAACCCATCTGGTATATCTTTTCTCTGCATCCAGACATCATTCCACACGTGGAAGTTCCTGCGTGCATTTGGTTTGGAAAGAAAAGGAGTGAGTTGTTACAGTCTGAAGAGTCACGATCTCCTCCCTTAATCCTTTAGTCAGGGCAGATTTAATGGGTATTTGCAGGTAACCCTGGGAAACCCCTGGCTTTCTCTCTCTCTCTCCTGGGCAACAAACCCCAAGAAGTAGTGAAATTCTCAAAGGAATTGCTGGGGGTGGGAAATGGGGCACTGCAAGGCAGCACAGGGTGCAGGAAGCCTTAGTACCAGACAGAGTCGAAGGACAGCGAGTTCAGCTTTTCTCCTTTTTCGTTCAGGTAAATGTCAACTGTCAGGTTCCCCTCTGTGTCGTGGGCCGAGTCAAAGGTACTCACACAGCGGCATGGCACTCCCAGGCAACGCATGACTGCAGCACAGACAGACAAAACACAAGGTCACAAAGTCCCTCAGGCTGGTGGGCATCCTCTCACCTGACCCCTCTGCCCACCCAGGGTCCTCCAGAGCCGGTGCTCAGGACCGTGTCCAGATGGCTTTTGAAAATCTCCAAGGACTCCATAAGCTCTCTGGGCACCCTGTGTCAGTGCTTGGCCACCCTCACAGTGAAAAAAGCTGTTTTCCCAGGTTTCAGGCTCCCATGTTTCAGGCTGTGCCTATCACCTCTGGTCTTGTTATTGAGCATCACTGAGAAGAGCCTGTCTGTGTCCCATTCTTTTCTGTCAGGTATTTACACACAAAGATCAGACCCCCAGAGCCTTCTCTTTTCCTGGCTGGGCAGTCCTGGCTCCCTCAGCCTCTCCTTACAGACAGACCCTGCCACCTCCGATGCTCAGAGGCACGGTAATTACTAGCACAGTAATCGGGGTGTGGGAGAAGGGGGGTGGGTCACTGTTCACCTGTATTGAGGACTCCTGCAAAGACCCAGCACTGGCCATAACAGACCGGCTTTTTTGTTTTGTAGTACTTCTGCAGAATTGTGACACTCCCAATCCAATCCATAGGGGATGTTCCATTGGCGTAATTCCCTGACCAGTTCCCCATCAGGACTCCGCTGTCATCGTTGGCATTAACCTGTGGCCACACGCAAAGGAGAAAAATAAAGGGATGAAGCTGAATAAACCCCAGGGTCTTGGCCAGCCCTGTGGCTTCCCACTGCCATGTGGGACCCATCAAGGCTGCTGGTGCTGGCTGGGGGCTCCCCTGGTTAGAAAGCCTCCACCTGCATATCTAGAGGGAGGTGGCACCTCTGCTCAGGGCAGTAAAAATCGACTCTGCATCTTGTATGTTAAATGACAGGGCTCCAAAAGGGTCCCACCACAGAGAGCAGTTACCTGCCCAAAACATAACCCTTGTGTTGCCCCCACCAACACAACTGATGAGGAAGGACAACCACTGGGGCAGCTGCAAGCTTTGGAGATGGGAACATGCTATATTTTTGTTTGCCTCTTCCCTCCACCCAAAAATGCCTCTGTCTCTTTGCTTGCAGTTTCCCAAAGGAATCTATTTCAGATGCCTCCTGAGATTGTGTTCATGGTCCCAGGGAGAGAAGAGCAAGCAAGGAGGAGGGAAGATTTGGAGAGGCAAAGCACTTCACTGAGAGAGGCTTACCAAAGCAGACATGGCTCTGGACACATTTGCAGGATCCCTTCTCTCTCTCAGACTGAGCTTACTTTTGTCCAGCAGATACATGCAGGCATCCAAAACAAATTCCTCAAACTGTTTTGGGGAGAAAACAGAGATATTTTTATATGCTGCTCTAAAACAGAATTTGCTTGTCACTGTAAAGCATGTATTTGGAGGAAAATGTATGACTAGCTCTAACTTCTAAACTTCCTTTATGATATTGAATTTCCAAGGCTGTGGGGCTTCCCAAAGCTGTTCTCTCCAAAGAAGGGCTAAAATTAATCCCAGCCTTGGAAGACAAAAGCCTGTCTCATGTGTCTTGCAAACACAGTTGGAACCTGAGCCAGCAATCTTTACTCCTGTGCACAAAAGTCACCAACGTTCTCCCCACAACTCTGCAAATTACTCACAAGAATAATGGACATTTAAGATCTCTACTAATAATTAGTCTATTGACATAGGTACAAAATGAACCTTGGAAAAAAGAAACATACGTAAATGCTAATTATTATAGCAAAGATTTCTAATTAGCAATTGCTGATAAAGCTCCCTGAGGGCCAGTTCAGAAAGATGTCAAACATCTGATTCAATGAAGCTTGTCAGAGTATCAATATCAATTCTCATTGTTTAAGAGCAGAATAAATATTAGGATAGGAACAGCCCTACAGATGATGCCCTTTGGCCCCTTTTGTGTAAAACTTAGTTGGGTTATGTCTGTCCTACAGATACATATCTGCAGATAACCTGCAAAAATTGTAGACTTCTAAAACAAAACAAAAAAAAATCCCTGGACTGGAACATTTTCTGGTAGAGATTTCTGTCTGGATATGGTGCAGGATACTCTGATTGGGTTCCTGTTTGCTTTCTACAGGGTGCAAATAAATCTGCTCTTGCATCCACCTTTTATCTCTAGCCCAAGCCAATTTGACATTCTCCTCTGGAGTTATCTCAGAGGCAGCGTGCAGGAACACCCTTCCTGAGAGGGTGGCTGACTGTGTCCTGCACACGGCTGTCAGTGAAGGCACCACTTGAAAGGTGATAACCTCTGCCAGTAATTTTACCCTTTTCATTCCTGATGATGATGCAACAGTTAAGTCATATTTTTTTCCCCATCAGCCCTCCCCCCGTCTCATTAGCGGATTAACAAGACCTACAGTTGCATGAGTGCAGGAATTTCCCTTATGGGAATTCTTTCAATCAGTAACACCCTGTTCCCAGTTTCCACATCCTTTAGCAGGAGGTCACACGATCTGACCATCAATGTGCCACTAAACCCTGTTCTCCAGCTGTGGGTGGGGAACATATGTAGGCACATAGATAACTCTAAGCAAGTGAGCCCTCCCAGTGAAGCTGGCAGGGTCATTCCAGCACTTTGAGCTACTCATGGGTTTCATGCCAAAGGGATGAAGAAGGGTAATGGGGCTGACAAGACAGCTCTGTTTTACCTGCCCAAAATTCCAGGGCCTGTCGTAGATGTTGTATGCAGACCCAACATAGATGCAGCCGGTGTCGTTGAGCACATATTCATTCTTCTGTGCCTCATTGGCCATGTAGACAACATCATCTGGAGAAAAAATCCCAAACCCTCAGATGTCAGGTGGTTTGCACACCCTATATGAAATTTTCCGTGGGAAGCTAAACTGGGGTAACCAAGGATCTGCAACATTCACACCAACAGATGACCATGCAGCATTCCCATTTCTTTGCTCCTGTCATGAAAGAATTTCCAATAAGGCTAATCTTTAATTTCCCCCTGTAGGTCCATTGCTATGTGATCACTCTTTTCTTGTTCCAAAAATCTTATTTCTGAACACTGTAGAGTACTAGGTAGACAGCAGAGAGAACTGGGGAACTTTTTTTCTGGATCTCAAGCCAACCCAGTTCTCTCAGTTAATCTTTGTCTGGCTCAGGGAAACAGTGAGGGATGGTACAGAGGTGCAAACAGATGTGACTGAGAGATGTCCCTCTACATCCCGGCACTGCAGGATATCCAATGAGGAGCTGGCTCATTGCTATTGCCCAGCTTCCCACTGGCTCCATGAGGATGCTGCTTACAGTGTCTTATGGGAAAAAAGAAATGTATGTAAGAAAGAGAAGAGGGAAAATAGGAGGCAAAGCTCCGTCTGGGACAATCCCTGGAAGGAGTAATTATCACTCCACTGAGCAGGACCACTCACCTTCACACCAAGGATTGAACAAAAGGTAGATGACACCATTTTCAGGCTTGTAAATGTTAGTGCCAGTCTTCACATGCAGGTTGTATTTTCCCACAGGGGCGTTGGGTGAGCTGGTGACAGACAGCAGACACTGAGGAGGCAACAAGGAGAGACAGCATGAAGGACATCCCACCATGGCCACAGGCATGGTGTAAACATGGTGCCATGTTGGCAAAACGGGCACAAAATTGGCACCAGTGGCAGAGCTGGGGGCCATGGAGGTCCCTGCAGGGAAAGAGGAGAAGGCAGTGGGATAGGGCAAAGCCTGCCTGTGCATGGGGGGAGCAATGAACCAAGCAGGACAAGGCTGCTGCCCATCTGAAATCATAGGACTAAGGGAAAGCAAGGGTATGAGGATGCTTTGCTCTGTAGCTTCTGATGGGCTCAGTACCGGGCATTGGACCCCTTGCCCACAGGCTCTACCTCTTTGCCGTTCTTCTTGACAACGGAGATCTTCCACCCAGTGAAATCCTCCCGCTCCGGTTTCAGCGACAGCAGGCTCCCCCTGTTTTTCATAGGATTTTCACCTAGAAGCAAGCCCAGGGCAATATGTGAGAGGGTTGCACGGGTCTGCAGTGCCTGTGCAGTGCCAGGAAGAGGCAGCTGGATGCTCCCTGGCTTTGCCTGGTGGCCACAGAGGGAGTCCTGCTTACCGATGGTGAAGCGCAGGGAGAGCTTGTCGGCAGCCCTCAGCTCCCTGCTGAGGCTGACCTGCACCTGGAAGGGCTGGCCGCGCCGCACCACCAGGTTCTTGATGTTGTAGGCATCCGTGTGGTGCTGCCGCGTGTTCTGGCTCTTCAGAAAGTCAATCCCCGTCACCTTCAGACTGGACTCTGGAAAGACATTAGGAGAAAAGGAGAAAGGAAAAAGAAAAGATTGATGGTAAAGAAGAAAAGATGATTTCTCAGTAGAGACAGTTTTCTTCTTCTTAATGTAGCCCTGTAAGTCATCAAAATATCTAGAGTAACAAGTGATCTAGCATAAGGCAACATAAAATAAAATAAAATAAAATAAAATAAAATAAAATAAAATAAAATAAAATAAAATAAAATAAAATAAAATTAAATTAAATTAAATTAAATTAAATTAAATTAAATTAAATTAAATTAAAAAAAAATTAAAATACCCAGAGGTGAACCTCAGACTCCCTGGGCAGACATGGAGGGAGGAGGCAGAATCATGCTGCAGCAACTCAGGGCTGGATAGTTAGAGGGCAAGGCAGAAGCTTGTCCGTTCTCTGGATGGACTGCTATAGAACACTCACCACAGAGCACTGCCTCCCTTCATGATAACTGCTGCTTTTCCCATTTGGCTTCAGCACAGATTTACTCCCCAGCAAGAACCCCTCACAGGTGCCTTGCTCCCATTCATTCCCAACACAGCAGCTGATTTTTAAGACAGAGTATTTAAAATGACTGCCTCCTGTCTCACAGCTCTGGATGGGAGCAGGGCCAGGAAAAGCCTCAGCATCTCTGTTCCCAGTAGTTTGTGGCTCAGGGCTGTGGCATAGGAGTGGAGCTCTGAGAGGCACAACCCAGTGATACACTTGAGCAAAAAGAAAGCCCTCAGCTTTGAGTGATGATGGAGATTCGGGGGGTCACTGCATGAGGTTTTGGCTGGCTGCCCAGATGGGACAGGAAAAGCTAGAGCATTCCGTGTGAACTTGCAGGGAGTAACAATACCTCATAAGCACTCTTCTCATGAGTGATTCAGATGAAGACATGGGAGAGGCAAAAACGGGTCACGGTAACTTTGATATCAGCAAGTCAAAAGCATAATGGTTGAAGAGATTAATTCACCAAATGTCTTGACAGATTTGCATGGTACCTGGCAACCATGTAAATTGGAGTAACAACAAGAGCCATCCCTAATGCTGAAGAGGCTGGAATCTGCTGGTTGCTGGTGTGGCGTGAGAGATGCCACATGCAGGGCTAGTCCCAGGGCAGGCTGAAATCAGTGGCACGCTTCCTACTGCAGCCTGTGCTGTGCAGAGACTGCAGCCTTGAGTAAACAGAACCGACCAGCCGTGGATCCCCACCAGACTACTGCTCTGTCTATTTCTTCTTAGTAAATATATAAACCATATTTATCTTAATTACATAAAATATATAAGTGGCACAACATATAGACTTAAAACTGACCAGCATCTTTCATTAACCAGCTTAATCTTCGAGTGCTTTTTCTTGCTTGCTGCATGCCAGTTGCCAACCTTGGGCTGATGTTTTGCGCAATGGGGTGTGTGTGCATTTTTGTCAAAAATTTCAGCTGGAACTAGCTGCTTAACCCTCTTGAGAACAAAGAGGAAGTGTTATCTTCCTCAGCATTAAGAAATCTCCAAACACTAAAGCTGCTCAACCTTGTTCTTTATGGAAAACCCTGGTGCTGGGCTGAGAAGATACCCTGGGAGAGGGCTGCAAAGGGATGTGTGAGTTGAACACATAGGATAGCTGTGGGAAAGGGCCCTAGGAAATCCATCCTTCCAGCATTTCTTAACTTAGGGACTGCATATCCATCCCATTTCTGGACATCACCAGTGCTGCCAACCTCTGTTGAGGATGCACAGGGAGGATTCACTGACAACAGCTACCCTGGAATATAGTCTGACCGCGCTGAGCACTCTGCCAAAGACCAGTCTCCACTCGGCAGTGCCTGTCAATTGCACTGCATTTATTCCTGTGCAAACACACCTGTGATAATACCCTGTGATCTGACTGGCACAGTGCCCTGTGCCAAGGAATGCCTCAGAGCGAGCCAGTGGCGCACCCATCACCACATCTGAGGGGGCTTGGCCACAGCTCACCTTGCCTGGGCAGCCCTCACCTGCTGCTTTTTTCTTCCAGCCCTGCTTCCCACCCTGGGCATGGAGCTGGGCCCCCACACACCCTGTGTCCAGCTGCCTGCAGGCACCTTGGTTTGCCAGCACGGGAATTAGTGATTTATAGAAGAGCTGAGTATACCTAGAACATGCCTGCTCACAGGACAGAGGCTCAGGCTGCAAGAGGCTGTCCTGTCTGTGCTCGCTCCTGGGCCAGGCCAGAAGCAAACCCAAACCTCAAATGCTGTCTGATTTATTTTTTTTTTTCCTTTTTAATAGAAAAAAAAATTCAAGGCAATATTTTGTCTCCTAGTCCAGTCTCAAGCTGTGCCAAGGGAAATATAGGTTGGATGTTAGGAAAAAGTTTTTCACAGAAAGAATAATAAAGTACTGGAATGATCTGCCTGGGGAGGTGGTGGAGTCACCATCCCTGGACGTGTTTACAAAGATTGGATGTGGCACTCGGTGCCATGGTTTAGTTGAGGTATTAGGGCTGGGTTGGACTTGATGATCTTGAAGGTCTCTTCCAACCTAGTCATTCTGTGATTCTATGGAATGATTTATTCTTTATAGAGCTCCTTCCTATGCTAACCCACAAGCTCCATTGCATTGCTACCTGCCTGGAGACATGTTCAGAGCTTCAAGAGAACAGTGATCAAAGATGGGCATATAAGACCTTGGCACTGGTAAGTATGTGAGGCCTTTTTTTCCCCTTATGATGAGGAGGTTATGGGGTTTAAAAACCTATCAGTATGGAGCAGGGTATTTATAGTATGTCTGGCTTCAGTGGGAACAAAGGCTGCTCAGAAGGACAGAAGGGAATTGGGATGAGAACTGTAGTTTTTCAAGAGAGAGCATAATTTGTATACCTGCATTTACTCCTGATTTTTGCTGAGCCCCCAGGCAAACACACCTGCACATCTCAGATATGTGAGGTTGCATCCCAAAGATGGTGATGTCCAAGACTTCCTGGAAAATTTCAGCTCATCCACACTCAGAGTACAGAGGTTTGAAACTGAGGGTCTCAGAGTGGTCTCAGAACACCCCTCCCCTCCTGAAAGCTGTGGAGACCTGCTCCCAACTCTGCAGAAGGCACCACCCAGCCCACATGTGCATCTGCTCAGCTACATCCCAGACCCCAGGGGTTTTGGGCATTCTGGGGCTGGACCAGCTGGGCTGGCTCTGGTTCAGCAGCTGCTGCAGGAGTGACCCAGGCACCTTTCAAGGCAGATGCAGGATGTCCTGACTACAGGGTAGGCAGGACAGCCATGGGACAGAGCTCAAGCCCAGATAAACCCTCCTTTTGGTTATTTTGAAACTTTCAGCAGATGCTATCAGCCACCACTAATGAGCAATAATCTACATGATAAAGTAGCCTGAAAAAAAAGCAATTCTTTTAACATTGATGTGGAACAACTTTAAAAGAGCTGCATTTCTTTTCCATTATCACTGACAGAACCAGATGTCTACAGGTTGAAGAACAGTGATGAAAAATGAGCTGAGTCTTGCAGTTAGTTTACCAATCTGTCAAAAACAGAATTTGCACAGCCAGAGCAAACTGATCCCCTGTGAGCAGTGCTGTCACCACAGCTTCTCTCAAGGTGTCACCCACGGCAATAAGAAGGGTGAGAACCTCTGGAGCTGCAGGAGACTTGCCAAACTTCACACCTAACATATCATATCAAGCATTAAAACATATAATATAGAGCATTAAAAACTCACCAATGTTGCCGAACATGGTTCTTGTCAGAGTTTCTACTCGCGATGCGTGTGATGCCAGCAGCTTTCAAGCTCCTGAGTAGTCTCTGCCACTTGCTTCTGAGTGTGCAGAAGGAAGACAGGCTGCCCTTTTTATCTGAGGTGTCAGCAGGTCCACTGCCAAGGGGTGGTGTTTCGAGAAAGGAAGTTCCCGTGGAAAAAAAAAAAAAATGCCTACAACTCCCTCTGCACATAGTCAGACCCTGAAAAACAGCGAAACTTAAATCCCGACTCACATGGAAGGTGAATTTGCACAATCAGATGACAAGTGGACAGACCCTTCACTGACAAACACTAAAATCACGGGCTAGGTGAGTAACAAGAATTTACCTATGCCCTAATATCCAGGTCACCAGGACTGCAACTCCAGGGATAACTTTACAAGGAAACCCAAAAACATTTAATCCCTAGGAGAACAGATTTCCCCAGTAGGACCAGTCTAACATTCTTTTAAGTTAATGAGGTTTTTGTCATCACATTTGAGACAGAAATACTTGGAGCTATGGGCTAAAATCCCATTTACACACATGGGTTGAAAAGCTGAAGGATCCACTGAACCACTGGCCCCGTCCCCATGGGACGAGGTGAACATCAAGGTAGACAGCCCAGTGGGAGCACTGAGTGGGAAAGAGGAGAATCAGGTAATGTCCAGGAGGAGAAGGAAATGTGGTGGAACAGGAGCTGTTTGCTGTTTGCCAGCTGCTCTTTGACAGCTATGCCAGAGGTCTCTGCCAGGACATGGTTCAACCCCACAGGCCCCACTGCCACCCTGGTCCTCAGGGCAACCAAAGATGGAGAGATGAGTCTACACCACAGAGAGGAGAGCTGGCGGTATACAGACCGCCAGTGATATGGGCACAGTGTCCAGAAAGAGAAACAAATGTCCCCAGGCACCCAGAAATGCAGAGGTGGCTCAGCTGTGGGAGCAGCCTCAGCCTCCTGATGCCTCCCTCAATGGCAGCACCCCACAGTCCAGCAAGGTAGAATTCTGCTTGCAAGGCTGCCATGTCTAAATGCAAGTCCTTCCTAAAAGGGATCTCCCTGTGGAAGCCTTCAAAGGCACCGACTTTTCTCCCTTGGTTTAGGTAAGTAGGTATTTCCTTTAGGATGACTGTTTCCCCTGGTGCAAACGAGGAGCTGAGTTAGCAGATGCCACCCTCGAGCATGTCACTGCCTGCTGGCAGGTGTATGTTGGGTGTCTTCACTTGAGGGCACCACAGGGCACCGAGGGTGCAGCACACGTCCATAATGTCGCAGGACATCTGCAAGAACACCTGAACCACCACTGTTCTCAGCAAGCATCACTCACCATTCAGCACCAGACAATGCGCTGGCAGCTACATATTCAACTACTGACAAAAACACTGCAGCCCTGATTTACCTTTCTCTGTTGCTTTTATTCCGAGTTTCCTTCCTCCTAGAGGGTGAAAGACATTTTTGTTTAGAACCAATATGGGATGAAATAAAGTACACACGGAATGTCAGCACAACAACATAAGCAGTAACCCATGTAATCTGAACATTTATGATGTATCTTACTGATTTTCACTTAACTGCAGCAAAAGTAATCCACATCAGCTGAAGTCACTGACAGTACCTTCTTAATCCAGTCTCAACCTGTTTTGTACATCATTCTATGCTTGGTTGGAGGCATCTTAAAGTGTGTTGACATGATAGTCCTACAGCAAAATTACAGATTTTTGCAAACAGGAAGAGATTTATGTTGGTCACACTTTGCTTCTGAAAAAAAATGTTCTAGATGTGTGCTGGCAGGTGAGCAAGGGAAGCAGAGCATGTATTCACCAGGGACAGTCATACTTCCAGTCCTGTGGAGTTTTGCAAAACCTTGATTTCAACAGTGCTCATGTCCTGACCCTCACTTTAAGCCTCAGAGTCTGAGGAAAGATTGTAAAAATTACATGGGTGTGGGTTCTTCCCTGCCATGAACCTACTCCATCTTGGAATGTGGCTGGTCTTTTGTGGGGGTGGGGGTTTGGCCATTGGGGCAGGGTTTCAGTTCTCCTTTGCTTGGTGCGGCTGCTGATCTAGCTCATTCCTATTATCTTTCTCTACACACTGGTAGTATCTCAATTCAACAAAGCTAAACTTGGCACATGTTGACTCCCAACACACCTGGCTCGTATGAGCTTGCCCTGCCAGGAAAGGCCATCGAATTCTATTACTCTCCAAGAGTTGCTGGCGAGGTCCAAGAAGAGAAATTTTGGCTTGAACTACAGGAATGATTTTTAAAGACGTGGTTTCAAATTTTTTCATGTTGTCAGCAGGTGATCTCTGTCTTTTTACAGGCAAACTTCCTGTCTTTGCCAGGTAGAGTGGCTGGCTATGGCTCAGCCCCATGGCCTTTTCCTTCTTGTTGAAGCAATAAAAAATACCAGCCCATTTTAATTTATTTTTTTACCCCAAACAGTTATAACAGTTAATCACTTCAATCTATTTCATGAAACTATACTCTTTTAATTAACAGCAGCAGGGGATTTTTTTCTTTTTTCCACAGGAAATTTCCTTATTCCCAATAATTTCAGCAATTTACTTCCCAGTTTGCAAAATAGGACAACAGAGGCAGTTAACCTTATCTGTATCTGTCTGTTGCAATGTCACCTTATTAGCTGGCACAAGAAGGTAATAAAATGCAAACAAATATAATAAAATTCCCCAGTGGCTGCTCCTCTATTTACAAGCTTGCCCTTTGTCTCAGGTTTTTGTTTATTTTGTGTATCAAAAATGACAAAACAAGTCAAACTTCCAGAGCATGACCACAGGTATTGATGCCAAGTAGGAAAGACAAATCCTTAGCTTTACATTTTCATTCATTTGCAACCCCATGAGAAGCTGCCTTTTATAACAGCAATTTACTGAGCTACATTTTGTATAAACACCTGAGGCTCCAAGTTGCTTTTGTTTTGTCGGGTTTTTTTGTTTTTTTTTCTATGTCTAGTCAGAGTAACACTCAAAATAAATAACAGATCAAAAGCAGCACAGGTTTCTTTTTCGGTGATCTGGAAAGGTGAACTCATCCTCTCAGCCTTCCCACGGGGTTGCTCTGAGGTGTCAGAGGGTGAGCAGTGCATCTGGCATGGACACAGCCCCTGTCTGGGTCCTGAGGGGCACCACAGGGAGAAGATGTCCTCCACTGACCAGAGCAGGCCTGCTCCCATGTTCACCTCCTAGTAGGTGTTGAGTCCTGCCTGAATCACGGCCTAAGGAATGATAAGCAGTAAGAAATCTTGGTGGTGTCAAAGACAAAAAAAGCACAGATGGAGAACAGCAGAGGATCTATCTGGTCCATCTCTTTAGAGCTGGGTTTGAGGTGCTACGCTGGTCCTGCTCTCACAATTTCATTAAGTTGTACCTCAGTCTTTAGGAATGTCCTAGTATTGAGACACATCACATCCACACAATGATCCTGATGTTCCAGTGCTGCTGTTACTCTGAAAGGAGCATTGATTTGATCACTTCTCCCTCACATACTTTGTGGACCATGACAGTGGTCTATGCCCACAGGGCATCCCGTGTATCAATGGATGCAGGCAGATTCACTTCTAATCCAACATGAGCCAACTTGTGGTAGGCATTTGGACGTCACAGATTGATGCAAGATGGCCAAGCCCAGATCTTAACTGATTCCAAGTCATCTGGCCCCAGATACCTGGTAATGAGTTTCTCACAGGCAAATACCAAAGAAGTGATTGATGCCTGTATAATTATTATGGAAATTCCACTGTTTCACAGAATTGTGAAATCATACAGTATTCTGAGTTGTAAGGGACCCACAAGGGTCATGGAAGCCCAACTCCTTCATTCCAGCTGAGCACTGAAAGAGGATTTTTTGACCTAAGTTAGGGATATAGGCGGCTGGCTGTGGTGGCCAGGCTGGGGTCTGTTGGTTTGACCTGGGATGCCACGACCTTCCCAGAGAGAGGGGTCCAGCAAGAGACAGCCTTTGGGAAGTCTTTGGCAATCCCTGGCCACTAGGTAACCAAGAAAAGGTGCAGCCTGTGGCTACAAGTGATCAGCTCAATGACTTCCAACTCAGTGATTTTGGCTTAGCTTCCTAGGTTTTCCCCAGGCCAACTCAGAGCGACAGGAGAGTTGTGTGGCAATTCCACAGAGGTAGCCTTTATTGTCCAGCAGGTCTGTGAAGGGTCCCAGTGACTGCTCCCTCCTGAACTGGGCAGAAGCTGGGGTTTTTATGGGGGAAGGCAAGGGTAGTACCAGGGGGGAAAACCAATGGATTACAAAGGATCAGCATAGTCACCAAAGCATGGTGGGATAGCTCACCATGACAGGAGAGGATGGCTTTATCCAGGAGGAATCTCTCCCAGGCAGAATTTGAGATTAAGCCTTATCACAACTCTTTCAGGGCATCTTCCTCCAGAGGAAAACCTTGGTAGGATCACCTGCCTCCACAACTAGTTTTAGGCATTTACCTGCAGAAGGAAGGAAAACTGTATACCCCTGTGCCCAAACCAGCACCACCCAAGGGCTCTGCTCCTGAAGAAGGCAGAGACTATACCTCCACATACATCAAATATAGACTTATGGCTACTCAGGCAAAACACTCTCCTTGCTCTGAAAGAGAAGTTCTGTGGGCCCAAAAACTGAGGTTTTAGGCCATTGACAAAAGGGAAAGCTGCTTTAAGCAAGCCAAAATGCTATCATGTTAAAATATTTTTTAAGATTCCTTTCTAGGCTAAGGTGCAAAAGGCAAAATTGCAATATCAGTCTAGATATATGAAGCAACAACATGTGAAGGTTGAACCTGGAATTTCAGTACTATGACTTGACCCTCAGTTCCAGTACAACTGTTGCACTGGAAAATGCCTGAAATATGCATGCTCTAGTGTCGAGATATTATGTATTAGTCTAAAATAACTCAGCATGAGGTACTTCTTCTTGGCAAAATGCTTCAGAATTTTGTGCAATATATTACAAAGAGAGATCTCCATCATGTCACCTTTTCTAAAAATATTTGCCCACTTTTTGAACTTGATGAGCCAGCTAGCCTCTGCTGCTTCCTGTAGGCAGGAGTTCCTCAGCCAAATGACACACTGCAAGAAGAGGAAGCTCCTCTGGCTTTGACACTTGCTGGCTTCCCTTGTGGTCCCCATCCTCGTGGCAGAGGAGACAATTAACAGCTTACTTTCTCCATTATTCCAGCTTACTTTCTCCAGGCAATTCAGGGCCTTCTCAGCCCCTATTACAAAGCATCACTGTCTCTTTTGCTGTCTGAATGGCCCTAGCCTGCTAACTCCCTCCTCACACCTTCATCCCATCCAGACACCTGAAATGGGAAGAAGGACTCCCCTCACCACGCCATCCCATAACCTAAAGTGTGTGTTTGGAAAGGGTCCAACAAGGTGGGTGTAGTTATTCCAGGGCTGTATCCACCCTAATGCCACTGACCCATGAACTTGCTTGCATGTATGACCACACTGACTGATTGCAGTGTGAACACATACCCACAGCCTACACCTAAAGCAAACAGTATGAAAAGGTAAGAGGAAAAATAAAGCAAAAGAGGGCTGCAAAAAATAAATGGTAAGGGCAAGGAAATCAACAGCACAAATATTGAATCAGGGATAAAATAGTTTATCCATGTATTAAAAACAGCTCCAGCGAACAAGGAAAATTCTAAAGAATACCTTCCCACCTACAGGATATGTGTTTGGTTGCAAATGTCTAAGTGAGAAAACAGAAACTTGGATGCCAGTGTCTTCGAGTAACATTTCTTTCTTCAGGGGAGGTGTAACAGCTTCTCCCACCTGTCTGTGTGGGTGTGTGTCTATATACATCGAGATGTACATGGTCCACAGACTGCAGGTCACATTGAGCCACGCCACATTCCCGCCAACCAGCACTGCAACTGAAATTGCCATGTGGTAGGAAGGGAGAAACTTCCTAGACTAAGGTTTGCAGGGAGGAGATGGTCCCACCCAGTGCTGGGGGTCTGGCTCACGTGCTGCACCAGAGCAGAGCAGAACCACAGCAGGTGCAAAAGTTTTGTCCCACCCCTGAATGCATCCATCAAGTGGCAGTCTCCAGGTATGATGGGACTGACTGAGCCCAGGGATCTCTGGCTATTTGCCCTGAAAAGCAACCAAGCCAGCGTACTCCCACCCACTCCTTGTCACAGCATCCAGGCTATTGTCCTTCACAGCAGCTCATGATGCTCCACTCCATGACCACCAGGGTTTTCTAGGAAGCATTTTCATGCAACACTCATTCCTGGCAGAATCATGCTTGTGATTGCCTAACTCTGGAGTCCTGAAGGCAACAAGTCACTTAAATTACCTCCTATCTGGATGAGGAAACAGTCAGCTGGCAGCGGAAAATGTATTTGTAAGGCCTCATCCTTCCCTGGGGCACTACTCATTTCTCCCTAAGCGTTGACTTAATTTACTGAAAGCAATTAGGGTCCCAAAACAGAAGCCCTGGCTGCTGTTCAGACATTGCACACTTCTGGTCACAGTGCCAAGAAGAGCTGTCCAACTCTCACCTCTCACAGCAAAACCAAGAGATGCTCTGCCTGTGCCAAGGGAGGACCCGAGCTGCTCACACGGCCGAGCCCCAGCCCCGACTCCTCACAGGCTCATAGTGACCTCTGAGCCAAGCGAGACTGAACAACAGGTTCAAAATGTACAAAAAGTGGTAGCACTGTCTACAGTGCCCCACCTACTACCACTCTTTGCAGCCCTTCCCTCTTGCTTATTTCCATTGTCATGGATTCATCCCCTCGGGTGCAGTGGGGCCTCTGTGTCGTGCAAAACCTGTGCAGGGCTAAGCAGGGTGTGCATCATCTCCCCCCAGCAAAATGGGAGTGGGAGGCCCCACCCAGGAGTTCCCCAGGCTTTAACCCATCACCAGCAATCCCTCAGGACTTCAAGGGCATGAAGGGAGCTGCTTAGGGAATCTTGGCAATTAATACAGCCACTCACAGACACCCTTCCTTAAACCTCAAGGGAAAATTGAAACAACTAATAATGTTATTGAAATTTTTGGTCAGAAACCAAAAAACTTAGTTGGAGAGTGAATAGCATGTCTGGCTGGTTGGCTGCTCCCAGGGCAAGCAATCTCCTTTGTATGCCAAGTGCTGCTACTGGCTATGGGTCACTGTGGTGCTGCACACAGCCATGGGATGGAGTAACACAAGGTCCAGGCTTCCTGGTTTCTGGATCAGGGATCTCTGGGCAGCCCATGCTGGGGTGCTGCAGCTGGTCAGCACTGCCCAGCTCTGGGAGCCATCGCTAACACTGCACCCACCTGGCTATCTCCTCAACCAGCAAAGGCTCAAGTTCACAAAGCACTTCACTACTGTGGAGTCTTTCTCCTTTGACAAATTTGTTTTCAGGCTATGAATGCAAGTGTCCATTATGGTTTCTTTGGTTAGAATACAAGCCTCTGGCAGCCTAGGTTTGCATGGTGCCTCAAGGAGGAACCTCCTTTCTGTGGCACAGCAGGATTTAAAGGGAACTACTAAACATTAGGCAGAAGGTCAAACCAGTTTCCAGTTTTAGATGGCGGTGATCATGAAATTGGCCCCGAGGTCACAGGAAATTCATCCATCTGCCCAGACGGGACGGCCACCAACACTAGATTGAGTCACTTGAGGTTTTGTCTAGCTGAGTCTTGATAACTTCCTCTGCTGCCTGTGTAGGCAGCTAACCTCCTAGTGATGTTTTTCCCCTTGATGGCCAGCTTGAAAGTCCTAAGACAGAACCTGTGCCTGTTGCCTGGTTTAGTTAGTACTGGCCATTTCTATGTTGCCTTTCTAACTCCTTTCCAAAGCTAATTGCGTCAGCCTGAGCTTTCCTTGTCACCAATCAGCCCACATGCCTCAGCCTCTCCTCCTAGGCCCCTGCCATCTTGGAATCCTTGAACCAGACCACTTTCCTACAGACCTCTTGAATCTGGGGGTCCAGCATTAGAAAAAACACTCCAGGTAGAAACATTGACAATGTCAGGACTCTGAGAGCACCACTGGGACTGGATGTCCCTGGCCAACCCACAGGGCTTCCCCCTCCTCCCTGCCCATGCCAGGACCCCATTACAGATTTTATAAGCAAGTTGCTGATCTTTGTTTTTTTGGTGTTAAAGTATCTAGAAAGAGACTTGCCTTGGAAAGGGCACTGAAACACTCAGCCCAACAACCATCTGCTTAAAACTAGAAGATGTTGTTTTACAGTCTAAAGTCCTTTGTTGCATCCACAGAAAGGACAACATTTTTACGAATGTTGTCTTCCTCAATCATTTCCATTAGAAGTCATACAACACTTGACACACTTGATTTTTAGGGTCAAAGCCCTGGTTATCCTGGGAAGGCTTTTACCACTGACCTGAGCTCACCCCAGATTTTTCTCCAAGACCAAATGAGCTGCAGGCATCTCACCACTTGCTGTGGATAAGTGACCGTATTGTGCGACTTCCCTCTGCACCTCTCAGATCCCCAAAATGAAGGTTTGCTGCTATTCTTCTGCAGAAGACCACCCAAACATGTCAGGATTAGTACCCATTTATTCCTAATTTCATGTTTTTTTTCTGTGCCAGACAAGGTCAGAGCCACTCTTCTGGCATGTTGTGTCACAGGACTTTCTTCTTTGAAAACACCCCACTGATTGCAAGATCGTGTAATTATGTGGTTGTGTGGGACACTCTTGCAATGTGATCATTTAAGGTCTCTGAAGGATCAACAGAGGGCACTGAGTCAAATTCCTTGAAAATTCTGAATACACCAAACTCAGCAGAACAATCTACCAAACTTATTTATTGCATCTACTTCACAAAATTATCGCCTGGGCAAGCATACCATCCTTCAAGTGATTTCAATATATGTTGTGACTGAGATGCTGTACAAACTTTCAGTGACTCCTAGTCAATGACAACAGGGACATTTAAAAGTTTTTATGTGTATTTCCTTATCTAATCAGTCAAATTGAGATTTAAGGTTCAACTGAAACTATTATTTCATTTGGCTTTGTTCCTTGTAAAGATATACGACACATTGTTTACCTTAGAATACAATACTCCTGGACCTTGTTTATACAACAGATTTTTCTAATGCTTCCCACCATTAATTCAAGTACTCTTATTTGAATCTTCCTGAGTGTTACTGTGAGCCTTCCTGTTAACCATGCACCTACTTCTTCTACTCTTTAAAAGTATGACACGGTATGGCTGTGCCTGATGATGAACAAGATACTGAAAAACCAAGTGTTGTGTTTGAGAATGAGAGGCAGGTGCAGGAAAGACTCATTACACTGAGTAATTAGCACTTAGTAATTACACATTGCACTTGGGAGGTGAGAGAATCACGGAATGGTTTGTATTGAAAGGGACCTTAAAGATCATCTATTTCCAAGATCATCTATTTCCAAACACCCTGCCAGGAGCAGGGACACCTTCCACTAGACCAGGCTGCCCAGAGCTCCATCCAACCTGGCCTTGAATAGTGCCTGGGATGGGGCACCCACAGCTCCTCTGGGAAACCTGCTCCAGTGAAGATTTCTTTCCACCTGTCCTAAATTTACCTTCTTACAGTTTGTACCCATTATTCCTCATCCTATCACTGCAATTCCTGATGAAGAGTGCCTCTCTGGCTTCCCTGTAGGCCCCCTTCAGATACTGGAAGGTTGCTAGGAGGTCTCCATGCAACCTTCTCTTCTCCAGGCTGAACACCCCCAACTTCCCCAGCCTGCCTTCATAGGGCAGATGCTCCCGTCCTCTTATCAATTTCATGGCCTCCTAGACTTGCTCCAACAGTTGCATGTTCTTTCTGTGTCAGGGGCACCAGGGGTCTCATGAGAGCAGAGCACAGACACAGAATCACCTCCCTCCACCTGCTGGCCATGTTCCTTTAGATGCAGCCCAGGATTTGTTTGGCTTTCTGGGCTGCCAGTCCACACTGCTGGCTCATGTTGAGTTTCTGGTCAGCCACCACCCATATGTCCTTCTCCTTAAGGCTGCTGTCAATCATGTCTGTGCCAAACTTGCAGGTGTGCCTGGCATCAAATCCAGGTCTCCAATTTAGAGACAAAGATGTCGTGCAGGACAGTATCTAATGCTTTGCATAAGCCCAGGCAGACAACATCCATGGCTTTGCCCCTATCCATCAGTGCTGTAGATACAGCATTGTGTTCCTGTGAGATGTGCACCCAGATGAGTATTTTGCCTGAATTTGAGTGGAACATGTGCTCAAGACTTGTCTCTAGCAATACCTCGCCTCAACTGAGCAAAAACTCCATGCAAGTACACTGCTGTAGTTCCCACATAAAAATAACCCACCTTCCACCCCAGTAAACCAAGGTCCTGGAGTTGGCCATAGTCTTCAGCCACCTTAAAAGGTCCACTACATCTGAACCCCTTGTCAAACTAGTCTCACATTGCTTTTTTTTTGTGTGTGTGGTCTAAAATATCTGTAAATAAAAAAATTCAGCCACTGAGCTTTGGACAGAGTTTTATTTTGGAAATCCTCCTTTTTTTTTTATTACCTTCAGCCACATTTTGGATGA
Source organism: Cyanistes caeruleus (assembly GCF_971803275.1). Classification (NCBI taxonomy): domain Eukaryota; kingdom Metazoa; phylum Chordata; class Aves; order Passeriformes; family Paridae; genus Cyanistes; species Cyanistes caeruleus. The sequence continues at coordinate 107,521,012 of NC_141701.1, forward strand.
TCCCACATGAATGGTTTACCAGAAGTGCACTGTTTTGCCACACAGTGATTGCAGTTTTTCTTGTAGTCCTGTCCCTACTGGCAGACATGGCCAAACTGTGTACACAAGAGGAGTGGGATTCTGCCATTAAATAAACCCTACTTAGTAATCTTTTCTTCCCATGGGAACTGGAGGAAAACTTCCGTTCCCACCTTCAAGTATTTATGACAGAATTTACAGCCCTGGTTTATCTTGGTTTATCCGCCTTAAAGTGAGCATCACCAAGTAAAGTGCTGCTCCCACCTTCTGGACACCTTCCACTCCTGAACAAACACCTCCTAAACCTTGAACTCCAACAATGACCGTAATAAAAAAACACCAGTTTTGAGATAGTCCAGGTTAAAAAGCTTTCCAAATGGTTTATTAGGAAATGGTGCAACAGCCAAATTAACCAGAGCCTGGTCCTTCTACTGCTGTTTCCATGAAAGCAGACATGCTTTCTGAGGAAAAGCTGTCTGAGGATTAATTACAAGGGCAAATAAATCAGGCTTCAATAATCTTGCATCATGTATGAAGATCTAAGGAGACCTGATGTACTTAGAAATACATGGTTCCTGGCTGTTATGTCTGCAGACCTATGAGGGATGCTGGGTCCCTGTGTCAGGTCCCAGCTTCCCAGGCAATTGGATGCATCCCACCCTCCCATTGCTGCCACCCAGAGAGCTCCCCGGGTGCAAAGACCCACAGTGGCAGGTAGGGAAGTTACACAGAGCACTCTGCCCTCTCCCCCACCACATGTCCAGCTCCTCTCTTTGATGGGAAGACTTGAGGATACACTGAGGGGAGAGGCAAAGACTACCCCTCTTGGGACATGGCTGCCAGATGTGGTGAGGTAGAATGGCAGGGAATGGAGAAAATGGCTCTTGCCCTCTTCTGATTCAAGTAAGAAAAAGGCACAAACCCAACTTTAGTGGCATTTCCATCCACAAATCTATTTTACACTTGACCCGGCGCAGATCTGCCAGTCATGATAGACCTGACAGGTTCTGTTACAGACGCTCACAGAAATGTGTCCTTAGGTTTTCTGCACATGCCAGAACAGTGACTCACCTGTCGTTACAAGATGACAGAGACAACCTGGCAAGCCCAGAGCAAATAAGTGATATCACCAGCATGATGCATACATTTATAGGCATCATTGTATTTCTTAATTAGGATTCCAAATGAAAAATTTCCAAGGGAAAAAAAAATAAAAAAATGGGCAGGGGAATGAAGCCGATACCTTAAAAATGATGATTTGTGACACATTCACCAAACTGACACCTGAACACTGAATAATCACTGATGCAAAATTTAGCAGATACCTGGATGCCAGTGATTTGGCTGATCACATCACATGAATGGGAGTAAGTTAGGTGAAACATAGAGAACTGGAACAAGCATCATCTGGAGGTATAGAAAAAACATGGCTTGAGAAACTCCCTTTTACCAAATATTAAAGCAATTGTAAACTTGAATGAGGACAGGGGATATGTTGAACACAGAGACTCAAAGTGAAAGCAGGTTGCCTGTTGAATTGTCCCAAAATTACTCTGACCTACACAAGGCAGGAATGGTGATCAAAACCTGATTCTGGGTAAGGGTTTAAAGGAAAGAGAAGCAACCTTACAGTGAGTAACGTGTCAGGAATGGGTAAGTGAAAATTCTAGATGTCAGATACAAATGGCATATTAAAAGGTCTAAGTGACCGATAGAGGAAGCTGAAGGAACTAGTGAGTCTCCACAGCCTTACAGGTAGCAGTGGCCACAGGTCCATTTGAAAAGACAGCAAGTCAGGAACAGCAGAGCAGAAATAACTGCTGCCTTCAGCATCTAATTCTGACTGCTTTTCTACTTTAGGATAGGTCCTTTCATGGAAAAGTACTGATGCGCAAGCACCTTCCACAGCCACCATGTTTACTTTCAGCATTCCCCAAACTGGGAAAGCTCCACAGCCACAGGGTGTGAAGAGGAGGAGTGGCTGATAAGCCTCTGGCCCTGGGGTCACAATACTGACTCAGAGCTGACCAGCTCCCTCCGAGGCTGTCACTGCCACCACACCACCACCGGGAAAGATGTGATTTTGCAAGTCAGCAGATGAGCAGTGAGCAGGGGTTAGCAGCTCGGTAAGCCGACACGTTCGGAGGCCGGTGGGGACTGGGGATGCTGTCATGAGACAGGCTGGAGAGGGGTGGCATGGCACTGTGACCCCTCCAGCAGCTATCAGTCCTTCTTCTCTGCTGGGACCTGTACCAGCTGGGGTGCAGCCGTGTGCAGCAGTATGAGCCCGCAGACTGTCATGGCGAGGCCGACCCACCACAGAGGCGTCCACGTCTCCCCGAAGAGCAGTTTTCCCAGGATAGCCTGAAGGAAAAGAGAGACACAAAGTTTTGCTGGCCTGAGCTGCCCCAAGGCCTCTTGTACTGCCAGAGCTGTGAGGACTTCTGGGAGAGACAGCCCTGGAAAAAACCTGGTTGAGGAAACTCCTTCTGGGATAACCAACAGGAATGGCTGCTGAAGGTGATGCTGGAGATGACTTCCACCAGCCTGGAAGCACAGCCATATTGTGGTCCCAAAGCAGGATATGGCAGATGTGCATGTGCTTTGCTGCCTTCCCAGCACTTCTCAGGAGCCAAATCTCCCACTGACTGGACATTTATTATTATTGTTGATTATTGGACACCACCATGAGTGGTCTGCCAGCTGGAGCACAGAAACAAGGTGGACTGCTGCCGAGAGTGAAAAGAAATTGGAAAAAACTTGTGGGTCAAAGACTCTGGCTGTCACTAGAGGCGATGCATCTTCACACCCAGCTAGGGTGACTCTGGCTTGTCACAAGTGAGGTGCAGCAAAGGAAATGCAAAACGAAGCAAAGCTCCCAGCTCCAACTCCCACTGGCAATTAGAAAAGTTCAGTAGCCTGTGTTGTTGCTGCAAGGCATCAGGCTGGGCAGCAGCACCCTTCCTCCTGCGCCACCCAGGAAAGTTCCACCACCTGTGCCATGAACAACAATCACAGCAGCTGAGGCCTGACACAATCATTTCACATCTGCCTGTAACTCTCCCTTTGTGGCCAGTGATGCTGGTTGCACTGGGAGGTGAGCTACAACCAGCGTGGGCATTCCCACCTTGCCTTGCTCCTCAGGATTCAGTGGCTGAGGAAGGGGTCTACTCACCGAAGAGATGAAGTTGGAGGCTGTTGTTGTCACAGAGGCAGCAGCTGAGGAGGAGGAGAGTCGTAAGGCTCTTGTGAAGACTGTCCACATCACTGCATTGCACACAAACACCAGGCCAACACAGCTGAGGCGAAGCAACACTGGCAGCTGCAGAACAAAAGGGCAAACTCTGTATGTTCACCCTCCACACATTCAACATCAATAATTCATGGGCACTTTGGAGCCAAACCTAATGGTGTGGGCTTTTAAAACTAAATTACAGCTTGTATTACATGAAGATGAATATATTAAATCACAGAAGGAAATGGAAACGAGGAAAGAGCTCTGGACAGACTGTGAGCCTGCCATGTCCTGCTGCATGCCCAGCCTCACACTACAAGCTGTGAACTGCTGGAATAATGTGCAGCAGCTACCATGCCAGCAGCAGAAAGCTCTCCAGCTCACAACGTGGTGCCACACACAACGCGTGTGTGCATTCATCACTTACCACGTGATGAATGGAAAAGGGTCAAATTCAGTCTGACAAACACCAGAGATGTACATTCTGGCACTGTGCATACTCCAGAACCCAACTGCTGTGAATGTGAGCCAAAACTGGGGTGGTCTCAAAGCACTCATCCTTATGAGCTCCAAGGACCTGGCCTGCCCTACTACTGCAATGAGGGTAGAACAGGATCTCTGGGAGGAAAGGAAGAGCTGAGTGGCTTCATGCCTGGTTTTGCATATTCACTGGAGAGCAGTGAGGTTTACTGAGGGGTCTCTGCTCTAGCATTTAGTAGCAATAAAACCAATCCCGAATTCAAGAGCCTCAGGAAAGATCTCCCTCCTTAGACAAGCTGACCAGATGTGTAACTGCCTCAGTCTGAAAAAAGGGCACAGTTGCACCTAAAAAGCCTGGACCATTTACAGTGCCCCCCACCCCTTCTTAATTTAAGCAGCTGAGGCCATCTCCCCAGCCCCTGGGTACCATGTAGTTGATGTGAAGACACCAAGGGAGATCACAGGCAGGCAGATCACAACTCTTACCAACAGTGACAAGTGAAAGCAAAGCTTTGTCTACACCCGTAGCAATCAGCTACAGCTTCATAGCCTGTCAGTCCATGGTGGGATCCATCTCAAGGAAGACAGAAATGCAGGTTTGAGGCCACCAGCAAGTACAGCTCAAAAGTGACACCTGCCATGTGGGAATGGCTGCAGTGTCCTCCTGCCAGCTGCCCAAATCAACAGGGTCCACCAACTGTGTCCTGTCCCACTCAGAAGAAGAAAATACTACTTGTAAGCACAGGCAAGCCCACAGTTTTCTCAAACAAGTAATATGGCAAGTACAAAGTTAAAAGGAAAACAATGTAAAGCCCTGTAATCTCTGCTCAACGGCTGGCACAAGCTCTCTGAGGCTAATCTCACTCCATTGAGGGATGGTGCAGGTGTGTGGCATCATTTTTCCCCACTGGTGGTAAAGGTCTCCAACTTCTGCAACTGATCAGGGCAACAGTGAAGATTCAGAATGATTCTCATCTGTGAATCACTTTGTTTTCCCACTGACACCCTGGTAAACCCTGTGTGGATGGGTAAGAGGGACAACCATGTCTAGCCACCACCGCTCCTTTTGAGGAAGAAAACTTGTTGTGTTAGGGCTCACCACAGGATGGGGTTTGCCTCCCAGTTTCACCCTCTGCTTGTATGACCTGGCAATTTTACTCTCCTTGGAGAGTCATGTACATCCACACCCCTCCAGTGAGTAAGCAGACATGGGAGTAGGGATGAGAGGGGAAAATTCTCCGTGTTTCACCTAACTTCAGTGTATTTCTGCATCAGAAAGAGACCATGCTGCTGAGGTAAAAAAAAAAAAAGCCTTAAGAAATCTTGTTACTTCAACCATTATCCCGAGGGTGGAGAGGGATGAAGCCCAGGCTCTTCTCCAAGGTCCATTTGGATACAAGAGAAACAAGGAAAATTTGGAACAAAACTGTTATGAGGAAAAGCAAATGTGATCAAGCACTGGAACAGAGGTCATGGGCTTTCCAACCTTCTAAGTATTTAAAACTTGACTGGAGAAGGTCATGTGTAAGCAGAGGTTGAATTGGAGACCTCCAGAGACCTTGCCAGACTTGAGCTAGTCTGAGACTACCAGTGGTGAAGCAAAGCTGGCTCCTCCCATCATCACAGCAACTATGCCACCTCTGAAAGTGACCTGGAACCCATGGCTGCTTCTGATCTCCTAATGCAGAGCCAAGGGAATCAGCAGCAGGTGGCACATGCCCCGAAGAAAGGTTTATCAGAGAAAGGTCAAGCTCCTCTGTGCCCAGGGCAGCAGAGTGGTCATCGCAATGCCACACAGACAGAGAGACAGGAACATCCTCATGTGCTCCCCACAAGGAAGGAGGGAGATAAATTCCTCCCCTGCTAAAGGCTCAGCTGAGCCACCCCAATGAGTCAAGGATTACTGTTCTGATTGCTTTTCTAAGCAAAGATTAATTTCAGTGTACATTTCAGATAATCCAGAATCACTCCTGAAGTGGCAGAAGTAATTTTAGATGAAGACTGGCAGGGGAGCGGAGAAAGCAAAGAGCTTTTGTTCAAGTGCAGTGACCCTTCCTGGTCAGGTCACTCTCAGGCTGGGCCACCACAACACATCCTTCTGGCCAGGAAATCCATCCCTGTGGTGCCGTGGAGTATCCTGCTACCCTGCATCATCAGCTCTTAGAAGTGTCAATACACTTCTTGCTGCCGTGTTCCACGCTGCACAAGTGATGGCTGCCATTACACGTATTTTGGGATTTCTGTAGCTCTTGCTCCAACACAAAGCCCCTTGAATTTCTGTCCCCTCATAGCTGCTCTGCAGAAATGCCTTTGCAACATGTGTGGGATTCAAGGGGAGCCCTCTGAAACATTTATGCAGCTACAATTCCATGCAATTTAAGATACTAGAAAGATTATGCCATTTATACAAAACTTGGCTAGTTTTACAGCTAAGCTGATTAATTTACTTAGCAACTGTCACCTGGAATGGATCTGAAAACTGAAAGAAACCAATCTGCCCAGAAAAAAGAAACAGTCACAGAATCACAGCATGGATGAGGTTGAAAAGGACCTCTGGAGCTCATCTGGTCCAGCCTCATCACTATAGCAGATTTCCCAGGTCTGTGTCCAGACACTATTTGAGTATCTCCAAGAAGGGAGACTACCACATCCTTGGGCAACCTGGGACTGTGCCTGGTCACCCTCACAGTGAAAACGTGTTTCTGGACGTTAAGAGGGAACTGCCCATTTTAGCATGAGCCCCTTGCCTCTGGAATGACCCTGGCTTCATCCTTTGTGCACCTTCCCTGCAGGTATTTCTACACATTGAAAAGATCCCCCTGAACCTTCTCTTCTCCAGGATGAACAGTCTGAGCTCTTTCAGACTCTCCTCATGATAGAGATGCTCTGTTCCCTTCATCATCTTTATGATCCTTTGCTGGACTCTCCAGTAGCTCCATCTCTTTTCTGCATTGGAGAGCTCAGAACTGGACCCAAAACTCCATGAGTGGCCTCATCAGGGGTAAGTAGAGGGGAAGGATCATCAACCTTGACCTTCTGGCAACAGTCTACATCCAATGACGTGACATTTTGTCATGGCACTTAAAAAAAAAAAGTTCCCCGAAACAAATGGTCAATATTTTAATAAATTTCAATACAGAAAAATAATCAGAAAAGATGGTATCAGCATTTTCAGTAATACCATGCTCTGCCCTTCTGTCAGTACAGAGCACAGTTTAGGTATTTTTGGGGAAGAGTATCCGGATTTATTTATTTTTTTTTTAAATTCTCCTTTCTACCACCCTGAGATATCAGAAAGGATCAACAGGATTGGCAGGTATTGACTTTTTGCCTTTTTAACCCTCTCTAATAATTACACAGGTTAGTTTCTTTTTTTTTTTTTTTTTTTTTTTTCCCCCTGGTGCAGGGCTGGGTTTGTTTCAGATCTTAGTTTCCCTTGTGAGTTCCGTTTTGGATTTCAAATCCAAACGTACATTTGCCATGTGAGTAACAACCTATGCCTAAATGAATCTCCGCACTTTTAGGATACATGTAAGCCGCTTTCCTCCTCCGCCCACTCACACACAACCTCGTGCCCATCTCCACCTCTGCCGTGGCTGTGCCAGAGGTCACTCCTGGAGGCAAGGACACTATGCTGAGGTGAAGGGCCAGCAGTCCCACGTAACCTCAAGCACACGGAGGTTTGGGAAACACGACCGAGATAGAGATCATCACCAACGAGCACCCGAATTGAAGCACAGCGGCAATCAAGGGCTCCTCCCCTCTGCTCAGGTCAGGGCCGAGCTGAGATAGAATAAAGGGAGAAAGGCGCTGCTATCAGCAAAACGGCGGCCTGAGAACAAGCATTTGATGCTCAGTCACACGAACATCCTGCTTTAAAGTACCACTGACGCAGAAAGACTGCAAACGGGCTCCCAGAGCTGGGCTTGGTTCGGGGCATTCCCACACCACGCCGGTTCTCCTCACAGCCGGCAGCCCCGCTGCGCTCTCCCCGCAGTTTGCGTCGGCACCGCGCATTAGTCAGCCCTGCAAGGCTGGGCTCCCCCAGGGCTGAGTCACGGCTCCGCTGCCCGAGACCGCCCCCCTTTCCCTGCAAATCCAGGGCAGCCCCTCGGCGCGCCGCAGGAAAACCAGCGCGCTCCTTCCCCTCCACCGCCGCCATCAGCAGCGCAGGCCCTGGGGCGGCACACGGGAACTCGGGGCGCCCAGCACCGCCCGCCTCCTTCCTTACCGGGCCGCCGGCCGCCTCCCCGCCCGGGCCCAGCGCCAGCTTCGCCGCGGCGCCCGCCGCCGCCCCCAGCACCCCCGCGGCCACCGCCGCCCCGGCCCCCGCCCGCATGGCCTGGCCTGGCCCGGCCCGGCGCTGAGGGCCCCGCGCAGCGGCAGCGCCGCCCCACGCACGGGCGGGCCCTGCCCGGGGAGCGGGCGGGAAGCGAGGGAAGGGCACGGGGGCCGTGTTCGCTTATGTACAAAGGCTTTATTGAAACAAACAGGAGAACATGGAGCAGGAGAACAACGGCGCTCCTGCCGTGGCCGCGTACAACATAGAAAAAGGGCAGAAGCCTCTGCTGACATGAAAATAGTCCAGAAATAGATAGGCAAGGACCACTTGTAAACCTAAAACATGGCAGTCACAAATAAAAGCACCCTTGGTAAATGCCTCTTGGACTGTGTGCTCCTCATCCATCCTAGTTCTGACCTCGACTCACACCCCAACACCTTTTCCCTTTAAGGCCAACTTTTTATTTCTATACTTCACATCTCAAGTGGGAACAAATCCGCAACTTAGGAATTCATAGATAAGGTGGTGCAAATTCTTTTCCCCTCAGCCAAGAAATGTAGAGTCATTAGTTATAAACCTGCCCTTTACCAGACACATCTTTTCTCTTTATTCCACTTTGCCCCAGCGTGTGTGGTCAAAACTAGTATTGCATGAATTAGCCAGAAAACAGAACGATAGGATTAGTGGCCTATCAAACCCTAGTTTGATATTGCTATAGAAATCAACATTTCTGTGTTCCACTACTAAACATTTGAGCTATTTGCAAGAAATCTTTTAGTGCGATTAAATGAGCTTATGCTGTACTCCCCTAAAATGTTCTGCATGTTTTCACGTTTTATTTCCTAACATTTTTTGATAAGAAAATGGTTGCAAAATACTTAGAATTTCCTACAGTGCTAATACAGAGCTCTAAGTCTATACTAACAGCAAAAAGGATTGAAAAGCATTTTATTTTCAAATAAAGAACAGAAAGCAAAAATGTATTTATAGTGCTATTTACAATCCCATTACTAAATTCACATTTATGCTTTATTGAACAAAGTTCAATATGAAAATTATTTTTAAGTAATCCAGGAAAATCATCCTATGTTTAACTAAAGAAATAAAAACAAAGAAATTGTGCTGTCTGAATTTTGGCTCTGATGGAAAATGAGGCATTTCAGAAGAGGTAGGAAGCTGAATAAAAGCACAAAAGGAGACAAAAATCCAGGTGTGTTCCCATTGAGAAAGCTTTTCCTTGGCAAGGTACAGAAGTTTAAAGGAAGTATTTAACCAGCACCTATACAAAATCAGATTTTTAAATTGAAAAATTACAAAATGGTGTTAAAATGTCATTGGAAGCTGCCCACAGAGCTGGAATAACAATCTTCACTTAGAGTTATTACCAGCAAAAAAGCTACAAACTAAATTTGATTATTCCAGAACTACAGTAAAAGTCAAATTTGACAAGTGACTTTTACTTATTCTGTACACTTTAAAAACATGGCTCTGCAATTTTAGTTGGGTCATTACAGCTGATCATAATGTCTACAAATGTCACATTTTTTTGATTCTTTCAAAAAAGCGTTTTCAACTCGTAGTTTTTCAGTCTCCTGTAAAACAGAGAAAAAACATGGGACTATTAAGGCAGTTATCCTCACTTTTTTTTAATTTTTACACAAGCAATATCTAGAGTTGTTCAAGTATTTTATACACTATATACTTGAGGAAATAAAATGGAGATCCTTTTCTGGGGCCCGTGAGAAGACACATCAGCCATGACATATTCAACTGCATAAAAGCAAAGGTATCTCTGTTTCTCTCCAGCAGAAGAGCAGGAATTTTAATTGTCATTCTCAAAGCTTACCTCTTTCCTATGTCAGGCCATTACTTCATCTGTGATATACTCTGCAACTTACCTCTGTAAGTTTAGCATTATCTTTCTTCAGTTTCACAAGATACTGAATCTTCTGGTTTAGGTTTTGATGACCAAGTAATTTCCCATTCTCCTCAGCAAGCGAGTCAACTTGCTTTCTCAGCAATTCTACTTCCTGTAATAATAAATACATTGTGTACCTCTTAGCAGTAGCCTCTCCTTCTCTTTTCAGAAGTAACAGCATCTTAGAGCTATTAACATGCTAACATTTAAGTTTGTTGTAACATATGATGCAAGAGCTGGTTCATTCAGGAAATACATACTTGTCTTATGTCTCCTTAGACACTGTTAGATCCCTCTAAATGGCAAAAAAGGAGCACCATTTAATTTGTACTACTAAGTGATTGCTGTATCCAGACTTTCACTAGTGCAGAGAACATCACAAATACAACTAAACTGCAAAACAAAACAGCTGTACCTCTGCTAAATTAGATTCTGCTGTGAAGATGACAAAAAATTTACGTATATGTAACCTTTTCTATCCTCTCTCTTTCTTCATATGCTTCCTCCAGTTTTGATCTAATTTCTTCCTTCTCATTAAATGCTTTGAGCTCCAAAGTCCTTGTTCGTTCCATCTCCAGAGTAATTTCATGACAGGTATTCTTTTGGATTCTGAGGATATTTTTGGTCTCCTCTAATCTGCCAACATAAAAAAATCATAAAAGATTAAAAACCAACATAAATGTCATACAACTGAATTACTAAGTCAGCCTTGGACATGAAGGGAGGCTCCTTTAAAAGCATTATTTTGAGATATTGTATCCCCCTTAGAATTTAGTGCTAAAGACAAGGAAAATTTCATTCTGCTTCACAGTTTTGTATTTCTATCTACTATCAACTGAATACCAGCTATCAACTAGGCAGTGTTTTGGAGCTGCTTTTCTCTTTGGGAACTGTTCTGTTGCAATCCAGGATATACAACTCCACTCAACCTTCACCTTGAGAACAGAGAGAAAAGAGAAGCTTCACCTACAAGAACACTTTGAATTAGTTCACCTAAGGAATGTAAATTTTCCAGCTAAACTCAGCTGCACTTCAGGTTTCCTCTAAAATGCTTATTTGTGGCTTTTCACCCCAACAGCCTTGTTGCTCAGAAACATGTCTGAGCAGTTCAAATAGTCTGAGCCTGTCTGGTTGGCCTGGTAACAGAATGAGTACCACTTTGGATAGAATTAAGACCTTTTCAGGAGATGAGGTCACAGGGTATTAAACTATGCCATCAAACTTAGCAGCCTGTCTACTGTTTCTATAAACTTGAGTAATTTTGCAGATCAATTCAAATACTGCACACGTTAAATTTTTGCCATCACTTTTGTTTTACTGAAGCATGGTGTTTAAGACCTGCTCTGTGAACAGAACTCATTTGCTGCATTTGTCAAGATATTTTCTTGATAAGAATATTTTCCCTCTTTGCCTGTTATTTGCTTGTATGATGCACTGTAGCACTGCTCTAAAGTGCATTTCGGAGACCAGACAGGAATGTAAAACCAGTGCCTCAGACAGTAAAATAATCCCTATTTTCTAGACAATGGTTTCTGGAAAATTTAATGCAAATTACTTTTGAAATGACTGTGTGCATAAGAACTATCTTCCTCCTTAAAAGTTACTTACATAGAAAGCATTCCATCAAATGTGAACAACTCACATTTTAGGAGATGCAGCCACAATAAATCCTGAAGCAATACAAATTAGGAAAAGAACAGCAGGACAATTTTCAAGCTAATTTTTATCTACTGATTCAGTATTTTCTTTCTTCACTATTAGCCATCCAAGGTACAAAACACTTGAATTTTGAGGACTGCTTACCCAATAGTGCAAACACAATTTAGAAATCTTCTAAAAAATAAAAACTTTTCATTTTTCAAGCTGAACCACAGAAATTTAAACAAATAGCATAAAACCAAAATAACTACATTATGTTTAATACTATAAAATTTTTACAATATTAATAAAGAAATGAACAGTATTTCAATTTAATTTGAAAAGGAATGTGATTACAATTCACTGCATATAAATAATTATAAACAATTAAAAACATCCCTTCCAGTTTAAGTTTCTTTGGTTCTACCCATTAAAGTATTGTCCTGGTATAATGCTATGTAGTAATAGGTGATACTACCACCTACTGATGAGAAAGGGTAAGAACTCAAGGTATCTTGCAGAAGTGTAAACACTTACAAATTATGTCCTTTGTCATTTCAGATCTTGGACTTCTATTTCTTAAATATATTTTTTTTGTCATTAATTAATTTAACACTAGTTCTCAGTTCAAGGAACAATAGTTAGACTTACTCTGCTTTGATTTTCAGCATTTCTTCCACTGCTTTATTCTGTAAAAATTCAAAAACATTAGATGCAGTCTTAATGTTTAATATAAACATATATATGTTTAAAAATATCTGTCACTTAATTGATGCTACATAGCTCATTCCAGATCATTGTTCTACCTAGTAGTTCACATCTCTAATACTCACTTTGAATTCATCTCTTTACTGTAGGCACTTATTTCCCATTTCATGCCAGCACAGCTGACCCACAGCAGGTCTCTCTGCCTACTCACACACAGCAGAGTTCTAACAGGGTCTCTTCTGTCTGGGACATCCATGAAAACCTCTGCTGTAACATTACCTTCCCTTTGACACAGCCCTGACATTAGCAAGTGACACAATCTTCACTTTCCTACTCTGGAGATGAGTCAGATTTAGCAATCTGAATCTGTTTTTGCTAATTGTGCAATCTGACACCCAGTTCACTGGTGTTAGGCCAAGATAGAAATCCTAAGAGCTAAGTGTCAGGCTGTGCCTGTTAGAATTCACTAGAAATTGGTGTTTGTTTTGCTGCTATGAAAACAAAAAAATCAAACAAAACCAAATCAAACAAAAAAAAAAATCACATTAATACTTCACAGCAGGTGAACAGCAACTGACATGAGAAGGATAATATACCTTGGCAAGTCGCTCTTCAGCAATCTCTTCCTCTTTCTCTTTAAGGTACTGAACATCAGGATGTTTCTGATCACTAGGAAGTTCAAGAATGAGAAAAAAAGTTTCTCACAAACAGAGGAAACCAGTTGTAAAAATGTTATCCAGATTAAACCAGTAAATGTGTGTAGTTGTTTTTGCATGTGTTCATATCAAAATACTGAACATTATGAAACCACTCTGGAAGGGTTTAAACTTCTAAACACTTTTTCTTTCATCAGAGTACAGAGAAATTAATGTTTTAATGGAAACAATTACAAATGTAATAAATATGCAATCATTTGTTAGACAGCTGTGCTGGTTTTGGCTGGGTTAGAATTAATCATCTTCACAGCAGCCATTACGAGGCTGTGTGTTGGATCTGTGCTGGACACAGGGTGGATAATGTAGAGACATTTTTGCTGTTTCTGAGCAGGGCTTTCACAGAGCCAAGGCCTTTCCTGCTTTCCACACTGCCTGGGAAGTTGGGGGTGCATGGGAGGTTGGGAGGAGACACAGCCAGGACAGGTGACCCAAACTGACATTCCAGACCATGGCATCATGCTCAGTGCATAATGAAGTGGGAGGAAAAAGGAGGAAAAGAAGATATTTGGAGTGATGGCATTTGTCTTCCCAAGTCATCGTTGTGTGTGATGGGGTCCTGCTTTTCTGGAGATGGCTGAACACCTGCCTGCCCATGGGAAGTGGTGAATCCATCCCTCATTTTGCTTTGCTTCTGTGTGCATGACTTTTGCTTTCCCTATTAAACTGCCTTTATCTCAACCCACAAGTTTTCTGGGTTTTGCTTTTCTGATTTTCTCCCTGGATCCCAGTGGTGGGGGAGTGAGTGGCTGCGTGGGGCTTGGTTGCTGGCTGGGGTTAAATCACCAGAGCAGCTTTAAGATGGAGGTACATATTTTATTAGTTGACATTGTTCACATGTATGGAAACTGCAGAAAGGCTTCCCACAAGATCACTGCTCAGTGGTCTTGCCAAGTTAAGGTGGTAAAAGCTTCTTGTATTCAAAAGTCTTCATTAATTTTTATTTTAGTAGTTTTTAATCAACATGACATTGGATGGAAATAAGAAAACACATACAATTAAAAGAACTCACAAGCCAACTTCATCCTTGTAGAGTGCCATACGGGAAAAACTTAATTGGTTAAGAGTTTTATGATTGCATCAAATTACAATAAAACCACTATTTTCAGTAACTTAAAATCTTGTGAACAGATCAGGTGGGTTACTGAACAATGATGCTGTTTCTAAAGCTTTCTGCTTAGTTTGCAACAGACATTTGAAATTATGTTGTGAATTGAAATGGAAATCACAGGCAAACAACAATGGTTACACTGCCACAGAACAATGGATTCTGTGGTTTTGTTTTTCACAGTTTATGTAGGTTTTCCAGACCAATTTTTTTTCCACAAAAAAGCATTACTTTTATGTTCTTCACTTGTTGGATTCCTGACTTGGGATTTTGGCATATAATTTGGGTATGTGCCAAGAATGCCCTGCTCCTTTTAATTGATAGGAGTTGTGGTTTGAAGGGACCAAAGGCTAACTCTATATTCAAGGTTTTAAAATTTCATTTGTGTCTATATTGAAACTTGTGTTGCATTCATTTGGACACTCCTTATCTACTAGATCCAAAACTACACAAGTGACATAGAATACCCAGGAATTACTATGCATATAATGATTTCACATTCTGTTTCCATTTCCTTCATAAAACTTTGTTGCATTTAAGAACTGTAATTTAAGGCCCATAAAGTTTACAAGCCAGTAAATAATTTTCATAGAAAAGTTTGAGTCAATCTCTAAATAGGCAAACAACGTAAGACTGTATTTCAAATAAAACCTGTAAACTTTATCTTAATTATTTCAAATTAAGAGAGATTTTTCATGTTTTATTTTACTTTACCTGTTCTTGCTTGGTCTGTGAGCTTCTACAAGGCTCTGTAAACTCCTATTGTTCTCCACCAGTATCTGCATTTCCTGACGCAAGGTCTCCAACTCATTTAATTGTTCCTAAGCAAGTGAAATTCAAAACATTTTATTTGAAGACCAAATTACAAATCCTCTTTTCATTTCCACTTGAACATGTTTTTGAGTAAAATAAAAGGCAAAAAAATTATTTATCAGAAAACAAGCAAAGGTCTCTGGCAAATAGCTGCATCACCCTTCCATCTATAGTTGCATTAGAAACTTTACTGAGAACTGTTTCAGCAGCAAAGATGATGTTACCATTTGACATTCATGAACACAAACCAGCACAATCATTAGGAAAATGAGATTTATAGACATCTCAAGCAAGTTGCCACCACCTGTTCCCAGCCTAGGTGAAGAGGAAAAAATCAAAATCTGCCTTCTTCCTTTAATGGACATACTGCTAAGCAGAGCTCATTAAAAAAACCTGAACTTTGCAGTCTGTCTCATTTTGACCTTACAAATTGCCAGCAGAGATTAACTCATAGTACCTTCAGCCTTAGAATTTCGTCATTTTTTGCCCTTCGTTCTTCATTCAGCTCATGCACAAGGTGCTCCAGATTTATTGCAGAGGCCCTTCGATCAGCTATCTCTTGCTCATGAGTTTCCAAAAGCTTGGCCAAATTCACATCAAAATTAGGAGGAGTTTTTGGACACTGGTCAAAAAAAAAAAAAAACAAACCGAACCACACAAACTATTAGTAAAGGACTGGTTTTAGTTATGTTTTAATATTCATTGGAGACATAAATTAATAAATTCCTGGCAGACAAATCATCAATAACTACAAATTGAAAATGTTTCTCTAACATACCTGAGGAAATGTTACTGAAGATGAGTCCACAAAGCAATCTATTTGCTTCATTTTCAGTTCATATTCGTTCTTCCTGTTCTCCAGTTCCTCTGTCATTTTGTCTAACTATTAGAAATACAGTAAGAATTACACTAGCTCATAATACACACAAAATAGGAAACAAAACAGCACTCAGATCTCTATTTTCAGCAAGCTTAAGACTCCATTTGATAACTTTTCTATATTTAGTCAATCACTGTTAAACATCCAATAGCTGTATGCAACAAGCATTTTTGAAAGCATCTATACAGCTAACTACTTTGTAGTTTATCTGAATTTTGTTCTTGTTAGTATTTGATTTCCTTGCCTTGCTAACACAATCTACCTTTCAAAGGGGATGCTAACACAGAAAAAAACCCATTATAAGCTTGGTTGGCAAACATTACTGGTCAAAACGTGACTTGATACAAAGATTTTAGTGGTATAGATTTGATCAGTTGGCACAAGAGAATATGCTAACTTGATAAAAGAACTTCTCTTTCAAAAAATAACTTAAAAGTATTTGCCAATACAAATATATTACTTAGCACTGTGATAGTTGTGACAACTAGAGCTGAAATTTGAACAAAGGTTTAACATAGCTATTTAGTTTGCAGCATCTCCAAACTACTGTAAAATTTATAGAGCTCACAGTTCTCTCTCTGTTGCATAATAATATCGTTTGTGGATAAGTGTTAAGCAGAGGAAAAAGTAATCCCCTGGGTGACACTGCTGAACACCTGAGGTTGCTCTGCTCCTATAGGTACTGATAATTTTACACTGACACCAGAGTAAACATTTTTGTGATCTCTAGACAACATTTCCAAAATATTTAAAGTTACCTGATCTTTGTTCAGAAGTTTTTGAACTACTGCTTTCCTTTTATAAGAACAAACATTTCTCTTCAACAAGAGTACTATATACCAGATGCTCCAACATGACAAGTGAAACCTTTTTCAGAAACTGCAATTGACAACAGCTTGCTCTCAATTTCTTTGTTTTACCTGTTCCCTGAGTTCCTGGATTACAGCTTCTTTCTTTGCTATGTCTTCCTGTGCACACTGGAGCAATGCATCATGTTTCTTAGAGGCCTCTGTCAGACTTATCAGCTGATCAGCTGTATGACGCAATTCTTCACACAGAAGGTCCCTCTATTTTTCAAGTCATTGGATGAGTAAAAAAAGAAATGTTATTCCTCCAAGTCAGCTGTTTCAAGATGTTTTGTCATTGGGTGCCAAGATTGCTAACAGCTACAAGCATCTCCCTTTTCCTTCTACCTTTTCATCATTAATTGTAGCAAGCGTTCATCTGTAAGTTTATTTTAGCATGTTTTCATATTCTTGCTCTTGGTTGCAGAATGAAAATGAGAACTTTTCCCCAGTACAGGGACAATTAAGATTCTAGCAGAAGATCATTGGAATTAATCCCTATTTTAAAAACCTAATATATACTTAAAAAGATACACAGTTCTCTAAATAAGAAGTCAGAAAAAAATGTATAAATTTTAATCCACAATGAAGTGATTACAGCATTTTAGTGCATTGATATTCCAGAGATACCCCTGGATTTATTCTAGGATTTATACTCCCACGCTATCTGATGGGGCATCATACCTAAACAAGATGTGTTAACAAATAAGGAGAAACTTTAGTATTTTAAATGCCACCTCAGATTAGTTCTTCCTTGCCCAGTTAAGAAAGCATGAAGAAGTTAGTAACTGAAGTATAAAGGAGAAACACTGTAATTTTATCAGGAGCCAAATATCATCTTTATATCTATATATAATATCTATTACATTATCTAACTTATCCAAGGATAACATTGAAACGGGAACTTGCACTTAAGTTAAAAAAAGCCAAAAACCCCAAATGATCCATTTGCTAGACAACTCAGCTTTGGGTTTCAGAATGTCACTTTAAGATATGATTATTAATGAACATAGTCTGTTTAGTTTAAAACAGATTTCCATTATGTTTAATGTCCTTTGAGAAACACACAGCTCCCTGGAAGACTTTATTAGTGCTATATGATTTGACTAGCTAATCTAATCACAGATGATCTTGTAGAAATTACATGTAAGGAGGTGCTACTGTTTTTGACTGATGGACATGTTCAACAAAATAATGGTGACATCAGTAACAGAAAAGACAGAGTTAAAGAAAGATACAATATTAAAAAGCAAAACCACATATGAATCAAATGTGTGCCCTAGATCTGTTTCCAGCAGGTGGAGCTTTTAGTTAAAATTATGACTAAAGAAAAGCTATTACTGAATATAGTGCAGTGGGGGAAGAGACACTGTAGAACATAATATATTCTACCTATTTTAATTTCTCAGCTACATCATCTAAAGCTGCCATTAAATTCAGCTGATGATTCCTTAGTGGCCTTAACAAAATTAAACCAGGCTCTTAGCATAGGCTTTTTTGAAGTAGCTTATAAAATATTTATGTCAAGTAACGTGATAATTTAACAGAATTTGTCAGGTATCTCATGAAAAATTCTTTTAAGAACAGCTTAACTAGCTGTAGTTTGAACTAAAATGAGGTTAAGTTCTACATGAGCATTTTAAGCAAAACCACATCCAGTTGGTCTCATTGAACAAATAATCATAATACACCAACATTAATGTTTTTACCTCAATGTTATCAGCTATTTCTCTTCCTTCCAAGGCTTCCTTCAGTTCTTCAATCTTCTTTTCCTGATCTTCTATGATTCCCCTGCTTTCTTCTTTTGCAGCCAGAACAATATTATACTTGTACTACAAAAAGCATTCAATAAAATTTTAAATATTTTAGAAAAACATGTTACCATGTTAAAATTGGCAAACAGAAGACAAATAAACGTACATCACCAATCTTATGACTAGATCTAGAAATTTGTGTCAGTGACTAAAACCAGAATGATATATTTTACTTGCTAAATTATACAAACTGTTTGTAGAGATTAGTTGTCAGAATGATACAAAAAGATTATTAACATGAATTAGCCACCACAATACATATTACCTATTGAAACCATTATTAAAGAGATAGCCATATTCAGAAATGTCTCATCAACATTTTTCTATAGACCCTTTTGAATTGATTTGAGTTCACACATAATATATTATGTAAAGTATTCTGTTGGTTGCTCTATCAGTTTGCAAACTAGCCCTGTTTTAATAAAGCAGAGGCATTTTATTTATTTATAATTATTCAAATAAAGTTTTAGTTCTTTATACTTGTTTTCAGATTTAGAACATAGTAGTACCAGCAACATAAAAATTCACTCCATCAAAAATGAATTTACAATTCAGCTTCAATTGTTAAGGTCTTAAATTGCCAGTTTCTGAGAAAATCTAAATATGACTGTCAGCTGAGTGGAGTTTACAGGATGTGAACAGGTCCCTTTAGAGACATAGCTTTTTACCCACCACGTGGAGAGGGTTCAGTTTTTGAGACAGCCTTAGGCATAAAATGTTCAGAAGATTTCAACATGTCAAAACAAAGAAGTTTCCTTCAAAAACACTACAGCAAGTTACACTCTTTGAGACCTATGATAAGACATGTCATTGCTGCCATTTCTAAAGAGCACTACCATGTCCTTCAAAATGACAGAACATACATTTATATCCTCGAGCTCTCTTGTCAGCCCATCTATGGACTCAGTTTTATGATTAATTGAAGACCTCAGCTCCTGGATCTGTCTCATCAAGTCAGTTACAACTTCCTGCAACATAAAAAAATTAATCATGATAAAATACATATAAAATATATATAATGTTTTACTGGACTTTCTTTGGTATATAATTTGTCAATCCAAAACTTCAATCAACCAGGTGAAAATGAGTCCTCAAATTGCACATGTAAAGAATAAACAGAAAATTTGTTGCTAAATCACTGGCTTTTGTTCTAAGCACTTAAAGAACTGAATAAATTGCAGTGTTCATTAGAAGAGAAGACTGGCTTGCTGATTTAGTCTCAGGCTGTAGCAGGTTACTAATAGGTGAGCAGAACTACAATTTAAGGGTATGTTTGTAATGGAAAAAGACACATTCAACAAATACCATTGCACTGACAACACCATTTGATTCTAACTTTATGCATGTCAGATTTTTGGGTTTATGATGGAAAAAGCAACACCATCATGCCAGTAGTAAATGCACCATGTGATTTCTTACACCTGTTTTACAGACAGCACATATTGCACTTGGGGAACTCAGGCGATTTAAGCTTTCATACAGTCTTTACATAAAGAAGTGCTTTGATTTTATTAATACAGATAATGTGACACACAGTCACATTCCTACAACACCTTTCTTACCTTTCCCATCTGCGCATTACAACAGAGCCCTGACTGGAAGGCTCTATTAATCACCTGGGGAATTATGCATTGTTTAGGCATTGAATGTTTTGTCCAATAGACAGTTTTACCTTCATTTTTTTTGTTTCACCTTCAGTCAACTTGTCTTTGAATGCATACCAGTTTCCTACCTCCCTGCAAACTCCATGCTAGGAAAAGGTAGGATTTATTTTACCTGGCTATATAGCCAGGATTGCCTAAAAGCACAAAATGACTAAGCAGTACAGGAAGGCTCTGGTCTTTCATCTCTACTACAGCACATAGTTACTCACAACACTGTGTATCAGTAACAGAAATAAACCCAAACCTTATCTGTATCGTTTGTCTTCTTCAAAGAAGCAATAGTCTCTTCAGCAGCAGCCAGGTCCTGTTCCAACATCCTCAGTTTTGCTTCCTAAAGGAAATAATATTTGTGAAGGAGTGTCTTCACTACCTTTGCTGTGTTCTATAAAGTATCAAGTCATGAAAAAAAAAAAAGGAAGTAACTTGTTAACCTTACCTAAAAAACTTACCAGTAGCTTAAAATATATAGCCTCAGCACTCTACATTTATTTTGCTGATAATCAACCTAACAGTATGCCAATAAAATTGTTATTAATGCCCAAGAAAAGCCATAAACACACAACTCCAATATTCAAATCTGCTGTTGTACCTGCTGCTCACACCGTGTCACCATTTCTGAAATTGGTTTCTCCACCTGTGCTTTTTCAAGTACTTTCAAGAGCTCCCTGGTGAAAAAAAGTATGTTTTGATTATATTTCTCACTAGAAATGTAAGAGAACTTTAACAAGAACAAAGTGATATGAGTTTATTCTATGTGCACTTAATTTTTTTGAGAGTTCTTCAGTTACCACATTCTCAATTTTGCTATGCAAAAGACTAATACTTTAGTTACTAGCTTTACACTGCTATCAGTGGCAGAATTTTATCTTTGACAAGAAAAACTATACAATGAAAAATGAATTGCTGTTCTGATTTGGATAAAATAAAAAAACCCATCTGGAGAAAAACACCTCTACAAATGGGATCCCCACCTGTATGCAACATATAGCACCAATGAGATCAGATGAAAATATACCCCACTGCTAATTAAAACTTACTTTGAATTGTTTTCTTTGTCTTCTTGCAATTGTAATGTTAGCTTCTCATTATGTTCTTTTTCTGTTTTCAGAAGCTGCAAAAGGTTCTAGAATATCAAAATATACGTTTGCTATAAGAAGTTACAATTTTAAGGTCTCTAGAGCAATCTAAAACAAAATAAAAATCTAAACAAATTCTTAAGATGACTGAACAAAACCAACCATTACACAAAACCTTAAAACTGGAAGATCTTTAGATTGTTCTGAAGACATTCTAAAGTAAACTCTTATTTACATTTAGTAATCAGATATTTGTACCTGCCATTAATACTAATTTTATAAAGCTGTGATGGTCCCAATATCCAAGGCTGTGAAGGCAAAAATCAGAATTTTCAATTGTAGATTAATCTGGGGGCATTTTAAAATTCTGTATTCCTTCAAAATACTGAATATATGGAATTTAAACCAATATTCAATCCATCAGTATCCCGTTAAACGCTAATAAGGAAAATCTAGACCAAACTTGCCGAGCAGGCACTGCAAACTCCGCAGAAATGCAAGTAAAATTATTTGCAAAAGCCCTTGAGCAACCTTGCTGCTGTTTTGCAGTCACTGCAGTCTGACAGGCTTTCAAGGACAACATCAACTAAATTGCAGGACAGTGATCCACCACAAGCCATAGATCATTTTAACAAGATCACATCCACTATGAAAATTTTTAAGAAACTGCTTTGTAAAGATAGAATAATTAGGCTAGTCTTGGCTAGCCCTGAGATAAAAGCACTTCAATGTCAGGATTCTTTTCCAAAGAAGCTTCTTATTCCTTTACTAATTAACCCATCTCCCTCAACATTTCCAGAGCAATTTCTTTAGCCTAAAAACTTACTATTCATGATGCTATTGGATATTTCCGATAGCCTGTGGTTGTGAAAATCTTGCAGTAAGCTTGGAAAAACAATTTGGGTACACCTTCCAAATGAAATTACCAAGAAGCCTATTACTGCTGTGGAATGTTATCAGTGATAAAATAATAGGAATTAAGCAATCTGGGTTTGGTATAATTAAGTCCTTTAAAATCCTTGATTGTCTTACACAAAGCTCAGTTTTCATTGCTTCTGTTTCTTGCTTCCTGTCCTCAAGTTGTTGCTTCAGCTGGTCCGTCTCAAACTTGGCTACCTCCTGCAAATTGTCATAGTCATCCTGCAGGCTTGCCTTTTCTTCAAGAATCTTTTCATGTTCTAGCCTTCATAAAAAAATCCAGACCAAATAATCTAATAAGGGTTTATGTCCTTCTAAAAATACTCCAACTGTATTTTAAAATAGTCAAATAATATACAGAAAGAATACTCTCCAAACAGTATTTCTGCTAACACAGAATGCACCAATATAACCACAGCATTTAATTTCAGCTCCACGTTCCCAGTCTTACAATGTCTCACTCAAAAAAATTCAGCTAAGACATAACCTGCTATAGTGCAAAATGTAGTTAAGTTTTCCAAAAGAAAAATCAAACCCAAAACATAAAATGGAAGCATGACAAAACAGCAACAAAACCCAACATAACTAAATCACATTAGTAATTGAAAACCATACTGATTATCATCTCCTGATACTAATAGCAGATTGTTATCTCCTGATAATTATTGCAGACAAGGCAGTGAGCTTTTCTGTCTTTGCTACTCAAACTTCAGTTATTTTTATGAGTTCTTTCTGCTTGTATTTTTAGAGCAGCATCATTATGTCACCTGATTCATGTGACCAGACTGACAATATGTCCACTTAATTTTTGGAGAGCAGCAAGTTCATAGATACATCCTATTTAATAAGAAAATTATATCGGAAAGCAAAATTAAGGCAGGCACATTTTGTTTTCTTTCTAATAATTCCACCATATTGCCTGAAATAGGTGTGAAAGAACCCCAATCAAACAACCCAAACAAACACCCTCCTCCCTAACAAACAAGCAAAGGACAAACAGAAAACAATTTTCAAGAAATGTAAATGTAAAGTGTAAGTTCACATACAGGAGAGGGCGAGGGAATCACTAGATACATCCAGAAGGGATAACAAGGCATTGTACCAAACTGCCAACATACCTGACACTGTCCAGCTGGAACTGTACATCCATATGTCTACCAGAAAGCTGATTTATTTCTTTCTCTTGCTTTTCCTTAAAGGCACTATATTCCAATTTTACAGAAGACAGTTCTTTGTCTGCAGACTGCAGGACAATGCGCAAGTCATGGACTTCACTTTTTAATACTGTCAAAAAATCCCAAAATAATTTACATGTTAGTTGGAAAATAGTGTGCTACCTGTAGGACACAAAATGCTAGAGAACCTGCTGGGAAAGTCTCACAAACCTCTGCATGCCTGCAGTGGAATTAATCTAAAAAGTCACACACAAAAAGGCTTTGTGAATGGAAAAGGTCAACAAAACACTGACTTTAAAAAGTAAAGGTGAATCAAAAACATTCCAGACAGTATCACTGTAATTTCCATAGACAACAAAGGTTTTATCCTTTATTTTTATTTGTCTTTTTAAATACTGTATCTTGTACCTCCTTCAGATTCAGAGTAAAGACAGAACTATTTTGAATATTGTACACTGTGCAAGACTAGGCAAAGATGATCTGCAAGTATTAAATATTGCTTTTTTTTTAAAAAAAAAAGAAAATCAAAGCAGTATGTCTAACAACCAAACAATTACTCAGCCCATGTTACTGTTGATTTAAAAAAGTAAGACACCTCAAAACTTTTAATAAAATTTTAGTATTACAGACTTACTATCAGCCTTGTTTTGACTTTCTTGAAGCTGTTTTTCAAGTGATTTTATCTGTTCAAGGAGCTCCTGGCGCTCTTTACTCCAGTCATTCCTTTCAGATGAAAGAAGCTTGAAAAGAAAAGTAAATTTTTTTAAATAGAAGAAAGTGTAGGAGCAGAAAAGTCACACACTTTCAGTGTGACTTTACATTACAAACAGTATTAAATTTAATATTAATATTTAATACAAATGTATTAAAGCATTTTACCAACTGATTATAAACACATTTTTCTTTAAATTCAGTAATTGGTGACTCTGAAATCCCTCAAAGTCCAAGGAAAAAATAATTTATATTACTGAAGACATTACCTTACTGAAAAAGTTCTTTTAAAAGGAACCACAGCTTAGGAGCAGATAACAAAGATATCAGAAGTGAAAATTATCTGGAAAGCATACAGGCCTTATTTCCTTTTCTATGATAAATCAACCCTAACAATTAACCAAGACCTGCAAATCTTTGATAGGTAGCTCCAACTGAGATGAGTATTTTCTGCATTCCAAAGTTTAAAATCTGCTTGTTACTGTAGTTGTTTTCCAGAAATCATGAAGTTGGCCAAACCGAACCACAACAGTGTTGATTTACTTATATTTAAGCTCAAGCAGGCCTGGATTCACAAGATTTTAAACAACAAAACCAAACTCAAAACTGCAGTGTTATGAACCTCCTCTGCTCACTCCAACTCCAGGGGGGGGTTGGATTAGATGACCTTTAAACCAAATCAAACTATTCCATGGTTTTAAGTCCTTGTCTTCCTGCACAGCCCAGAGTTATGATGCTATGTAAATTTGTCAAAATGCAAGTAACACTGCAAGACCTCACCAGACAACACAGCAGTACGGCTATATGATAGTTACATGAGCCCTATATTACATTGTTCTCTCACCTCCTGTATTTGTGCAGAATGATGCTCCAGTTTATTAATATGCTGCTGGAGTTTTATATTCTTGCTTTCCTCTTCATCCAGCTTTGTCTGCATTGTGCTCAGTTGCTCCTGTGACACAAGAGACACTCAAAATTAGAGCAGCTATCTTGCATTTTTTTTTCACATGCCATATGGCAGTCTGTGCATATTAAACATAAAAAGTCAACAAGTTTCTATTTTTATGATCTGAACCAAGAGAAAACAGAACACTCAAAAATAAACTGATGTCTTAAGTAGCTGATTTCTCCTATTTCTAACTTAACTGCCAAAAACACCAGGAAAATACATCAGTGAATACAAGGACTGAATCCAATAAACACTTCAGTTTTCAGACACGTGTTTATCTTGGAAAAATAAGGCTTTAAAAAGAAATTATTCAAAATATACATTAAACTCCTTACAGGATCCCTGCACTATGATAAGCATCAAACAGGAGTTTTGGCTGTTGTGCCAGGGTTTTACATGCATTGAAGTTAGTTCCAGCTTCTAGAGAGTAGTTCAGATAAATTTGTAGTGTTCTTCTATGTGACAAAAGACCTTCCCCACCCACTAGAAAAGATACAAGACAATGTATAATGGTGGACAAGCACTGTTTAGCAGGTTTCTTCAAATAATGCAGTATTATATATTAAGCATGTGTACTGCTCCAAATGTAGCTGTCAATTTATAAAGAGGACTCCTTATAGACAAGATACCAGGTTTAAATAGAAAAAAGTATGAACATCCTGAAATAAACTACTTATGATATTCAATCCTCAAATCACTTTCAGTATTTTTAAGTCCTCTTTCAAGTACTATGTATAGGGAACTGTTTAGTGTTGCATTAATCAGGGGCTTTGGTTTCCAGTGCAAACTAAAGTGCACTTGGTGCCAGTGAAGTACTTCATGACAAAGCCTGCTTTATTACGTAGTTGCACATACACTTCACTTTTTATTCAGAACATTCACCTGTGCCACTTTGAGCTCTTCAGCAATGGCTTCACATGCTTGTTCACTCATCTCTGGTGGAACTGGCTCTTTTAGAATGTCATCCATCATCTCTTCAGAACGCTGAAAATCTTCAAAATTATAATCTGGGCTTATTCGTGGCACAAGGCGAGACCTCAGCTGGTAAGCTTTAGTTGGAGTGGTTATGTTCTGTAACAAAGATTACAAAGCAGTCCTTATTTTAACTGCAAAATGAAATTCAAACTTTGTCTGGTATTGTATTAAATTCTATAAGCATAATAATGAAATAAAATGCTTAAAGTGGCTAGTTCTGAAGTACCGTTACTTCTTCCGATTCGTCATCTGATGACAGTAGCAGTCACTCAGTTAATACTCCAGAATAAAAAGTAGCCTATTTGGTTTATCACATATAGAGAACATTCCAGAAAACTAGTTAGGCTGAGGGATTACACAAATTACAGTCTATTCTCTTGTACAACTCAGAAGTAAATATGTGTGGCTTTAAATAAACTTATTCCCATACCTTAAGACTTTCTCTATGTAGCTTATGTAGCTGAGAGACTTCGCGGCGTTTGTGTGCTTTGGTTGCCTCCAGAATATTTTCAAGATGCTGGTTAGCCTTCTGAAGGGATTGAAGCTCTGATTCCAGTTCCATCTGTTTTTTCCTGTTTAGGAAGTATTTTGCTACTGTCAAAACTACTCCATGAGTATGCCTTCCTACCAGTAAGGATATGCTGCAGTATTGCCAGTGAGCAAACTGCAGCTGAACTTTTACCCAAACACCCAAATGCATTATTTTGAGAAGAAAGCCATCGCTGCTGTATTAAAGAGTAAAAATAACATATAAAAATTAAAAAGCTAAGCAGCTTATTTGTGCCTGCATAATGAAGCAAGCAGATGGATAACTAAACATGTCAGAAAAAAAATCCATTACATGGTAAGAAATAAGCTGAGAGCTCTGCAGCTCCTTTTAAGAGAAAGTGATATCGCCCATTCCAGTATGGTATTAAGCTTTAAAAATGTTATCCAGTTATATGAGAAGTCTGAACTGGAGCTTGCCAGGATTAAAGAAAATCCTCTAAAGGCTGTTTTTTTTTTTTTTGGAAAGTGCTGCTCTGTTAAGATTATTTTGCCCTCTAAGAGTACTTTAACTGAAATCCAACAGTTGAGCAGAAATTTAGGAATAATTTTCACTAGGTATTTTGCAGAGCTACAAGCTTTTACTGTGATAGTTGCCATTACTGTCATAATGGTAGGGTCAAAGTCCATAGACAAATGGAAACATACTATTTCATCTCTTGGCAGTTTAATGCAATCATTTTCCCTCATGGTCTTGGCACCTGCAGCAAAACTTAGGGAACAGAGTAGAACTTTAGTTCTGACTGCAATTAAAAACAGCAGAAAAATTAGCATATGGTGTTTTTGTGAAATTGCTGTTTTACTCTACTTTTATTACAGCATATAGTTACACCTGTATGTAAAGCTTCAGTTACCCTGAAACTGGAAAGATTAAGTGTAGTGAAATTTGGTGACTTTGGAGGCTGAAAAACACATCTCCATTTGCACTCCCCTAAGAAAGTGCTGGTAATTGATAGTAAAATGCATACATACTACCAAGAAAGCAACACCTTCAAAAAACATGGAATACATAAAATAGAAGAATATTTAATGGGCAGAAAAATAAAGTAATCCATATAAAAAATATAAATAGACTACTGCAATTAATGATATAGAACAATTGATGGATTGCTGAATTGATAACTTCAGTAGATCAAAATGCTATTATTTATGAAGTTCATAGGATTTGCTACACAAATCTAAAAATAAAAATACAGATTTGTACAATTGCCTCAATAAGCAAAAAGGATATTAAAAGCTACTTTTTAAAAATAGAAGTGGGGAGGCAAAATTGTGCCTTGATGCTTTCAGACTTACACTCTAATTTCACTGAAATCACAGAAAGCAATATTGTTAGGTACAATTAAAATAAATAATAAAAAAAATCAGGTTCCTTCTGCCTTCCAGGTTTGCATTACATTTGCTGGAAATGCTATTTTTCTTTCATCTGCAGTTACAAGATCTGAATTTTTCAGAAATAGGGTTAATCAAGTGAAGTCATGTATTATTCACATGCATATGAACGCTGAAGGTATTAGTGAGGCATTCCTATTATCTTGTGCTGCCCTCCAGGAGAACAATGACAGTAAATTCTTCACTACATTAATAAGGGCAAAGTCAACCCTTACCTCATGTTTAGATGCCAAAGCAAATGGACATAAATGCTCTACTGACACCGTATCTTTGCTCGGATTTGAATTTAACCTTTGTTCCCATAGCAAGTCTCAAGATAACAGTTCTATTGCCTTCTTAAAAGATGAGATGAAAAATGAACTAACTGTTCAGCCAGAATTTTCTGGGGTGCTTGGATTCTACATTTATGATGACTCAAACTTGCAGACTTTAAGTGATTATATTAAAAACTACTGTT
Source organism: Cyanistes caeruleus (assembly GCF_971803275.1). NCBI lineage: Eukaryota > Metazoa > Chordata > Aves > Passeriformes > Paridae > Cyanistes > Cyanistes caeruleus. The sequence continues at coordinate 107,549,327 of NC_141701.1, forward strand.
GCACAAAAACAAACCCCAAAATACCCCTTCTCATTTTCCCCTGCCCCATCATCTACTACTTCCTGTCTGCCTCTACTATTTCAGTTACTGAAAAACATTTGCTCTAAATGGAAACTAAGCCAAACTCTGCCAGCTAAGCCTGTTAAGCAGGTGACTACCAGAATTAAAGGGTATGTCCATCTCCTGCATGGTGTGAAGAATTTTCCTCCATCTTACTATCAAGAGTGGCTTTGGAAAAGACAAAGAAACCTGCAGCAGGGCAGATATACCTTCAGATTTAATGACGGTTGTTCCCTAGTCTGGGAATAACCAAGTTCAACAAGAACATACCCTGTGTGTGCATGCCATTATTCTTACATATGAAGAACAAAGGCCCTTTCTTACATGCAAAGAACAGGCCTAGTCAATATAATCAGGACCTGAGTCTTTAAAAAAATTGATATGAATAACAACTTAAAACCATTTAATTACAGATATTTCAATACTGTTCTGTCTCACTTGGTTAGCTCTTTAAATTCTTCGTATTCTTGCTTTGAAGTTGCCAGTTCAGCTTGGGTCTGCAGCAGACGAGCTTTCAGCCTTTCGACAGATGCCAGCGAATTGCCTTCCCCTGACATGGTGGTGGAATATAAGCGGTGACCTACAGAACAAACATAGACCCTCTGAAATCACACAGCAGCTCAAATACCTAAAGTTTTACTAACATGAAAGCGGTTGTGGGCTTTTGAACAGCACAGCAGCAATTGAAATTGACAGAAATAGGTATTGGCAACAGTCCACATGAAAAACAGTAATAATTAATATTACTGCAGTCTTCGTGATAACTAAGGACCACAGAATGAGATTACAGATGAGTTTCACAAGATGCAAATCAGAATTCCCTATTGCTTCAAGGCCAACATGAATACAATTAAGTAAAATTGTTTTATCGGTCTTCAGGTACCACTTTGAGGAAGGCAAAAATAGACCAAGACAGACATTTTCAACACTATGCTGCAGACAGCAGAAACATTATAAGCATATTTAGCTGGAAAACATTAGCATGTTTTTACCTCCAGTACTTTTCTCTGTGGCTGAAGCTTCCAAAAAAGCTTTTTCTAGCTCTGCAATGGTCTGAGCATCAATTTCTTGGGCCTTTTTAACTGACTGTAAAGAACGAAGTTTTTTATTCTCCTCTCTGAGATTATGGTTCTCCATGGCATACTTTGCAATTCGTGGGTGTTGTTCCATCTGTGGTAATCAATATTTTATTCAACACTTTTTATTTTCCAGACAATGCTGTAGCTATCTAGCTGTTACTCTACCACCTTTAATATGGATTAAACTGTAATAGAAAAGAGGTATCCCCCACAGTGGTTATAACTACTCAATTTTTCTTTGGTTAATTTTCTTACTGCCTTGGCATCTACTCTCAAGACAGCAAGATTATATCTTACATGTTTACTCTTTTACTACTCTGGTAGTAAAGCAGTAGGATACTTTTCCTGCAGCTCTTGATACCTTTTTCCATTCTAACTTTGTGCTTTGGCTTTCTTAACACTATCCTTGCAAGACATACTAATGTAGGACTGTGCTAAACTTCATTTCTTCTCCTCCTCCCTTTCCTTTGAAGCTCAGTTATGAACTAGATTTATGCTACTCTGCCAAGAGATTTACTCCTTTTCCCTACTTGTGCTTGAAGGAAATTGTTTTTCAAGAATTTGCCTTCTCTCTCGGGTTTCTTTGTTCTTCAAAACTGCCTCACAAATGATACTACACCTACCAGACACCTGAATAACCCAAAGCTGTTCTTCAGACAGCTCCTGGACCACATCACCCCATACATGTCCATCTGACACGTGTATTACCCTTCAAAAATTCCACCGCATTACTGCTGTCTTTCCCTTTTCAACTGATGTCATAAAACTTGAAGTCTGCCATATGCATGAGGATTTCTGATTTGGAGACTTCCTTGAGCTGCTGAAAAGAAACTTGGTCCTCTGCCTAACCCACATCAGGTGGTCTGTGGCAAGCTCCCACCATGACATCACCCTTACTAAACTCTCCTCTTATGCAAACTCAAGCTCTAAACCCTGCCATTGTCTCTTCCATAGGGAAACCCATGCATTTGAGATGCTTCTATAAGGGAACCCACCACATATCCTCTGCTTTTCTGCCTGACTTTCCTAAAAAGTCTATATTCACCCACCACAGGACTACAACATGTGAGCTATCTCACAAAAAATTGTAAAAGAAAAGAACAAAGACTTTACCTGTTCTCTGAGTATCTGTACTTCCTCCCTCAAGTCACTGAGGAGATCATCTTGCTCTTTAGGCAATAAAACTCCACCAGCTTCTTTATGTAATCTCTCCAAACGAACAATATGGTCCTCCCGGAATTTAACTATCATTTTATTTGACTGAACAAATTTTTCCTTCTTGGCACACAGTTCTTCTAGCTGTGCGACTTTTTCTAATAAATTCTAAGGAAGTACATATTACAGATTAGTAAATTCTTAAGGTGCACATCTTACATACATATGCACAGGCAGATAAATCATGCAAAATCTCAGTTAACAGTAATTTTGTGAATACACAGACTATCATTTGCAGCAGGTTTGTAGACAGCAACAGCTCATACCAAGAACCCAAAGTAGACAACATGTTGCAAAAATTGTACTTAGAAACTCCAATATGATGTAGTAGAGTAAGTATTCTGTTATCCTCAGATGCACATCACTAAAGTGCCTGTTTCAGTTAATTTTCTTTAGAAAAAATAAAAATCTATTTTGCCTGTTTCGTTACTACACCATGACCAAAGAACAATAAAATGAGAATGACTGGGACATTTGTGTCAAAAAACATGCTGTTGATTAAAACACTCAAAATTAAGTAAAACAGAAGCTTGTTCGGTTCAATTTTTTTTAATAAGAAAACCCCAATAAACCCCCCCCCCCCTTAAAATTAAATACACTATCAAAGCTATCCTATGGCTTGTCAGAATTTGAAAGACAGAATAAAACACAACTATTTTGGTTGGAAAAGACTTTTAGGATCATCAAATCCAACCACTATTCCACCAATGCCAAGTCTACCACTAAACCATTGTCCTTAAGCACTATAGATATTAAATGTCATTTGACTAAGTTCCCTTGTTACCTTTGGAAAGAGTATTTTTATTCAAAACCAAGGAAAATCGTTAAGAGAATCAAGCATCAATATACTCACTGGCTCTCACCAGAAAGTACACTGGATGTACTCAGAAATATCAGCGCTTTCTTACCTTCTTTTCACCTTCAGATTTCTCCCAGAACAACATTGCTTCAAGAAAGTTGTTCATGTAATTTATGTTGTTCTTCCCTTTTTCAAGAGCACCTGTAGGGGAAGTCAAAGAAACAAATTCCATATTTATTAAAATACCACTTACTCATGTTTTTTCTACATATAAAACATGACAACTGTGTAAAGTAAATTCAAATAAATTCTTTAAACAGTGTAATTCTTCCACAAAGATCATGTGCCATATGCAGAGCACACTGTTTAGACAGTAATTCCTAGTCACCTGCAAGTGCTGATAAAGAATAGACCCAATTTACATAACTGTGTAATTAACAAAGTTGTTCAAGCATTATACTGCCTTGCAATGAACTTCTATTAAAGTAAAAGAATCAGTCTGTTCAGCTAAGCATATCTATAAAATACAAAATCCCTCTGAAATTAATTTGATAACACTAAGCCATTATTAGCATTATTAGTACAGTTTGTACATATTGAGAGTGGACTGACTGGTTTATGAGAAGGAAATTTAGGAAAATAAGCTTGAATTATGTGGACAATTAGTGGCTTAATCTGGAAGGAAAGTGTCCACACAAGGGATTAAAAGGGTTTAACAATCCACTTAGAAATTAATTCAAAATAGCATTTCTGAATATTCTAATACAGACAAGTCTACTTATCACTATGGTATCTAGGTGTATGATAGCTACATTACTGTGATTTAATATATATTAAGATGCCATCATGTTTCTGAAGTACCTCGAAAACAGATTTTATGTTTCTATGGTTGAGTATTACAAACTTAATTTAACTGCACAGAACAAACACAGCTGATAGCTGATATCCTAGGTTCTTCTCAAAACTCCTCCTCAGCATTTAAGCATGATCACTTGTTTCCCCTCAGAGTCTATCATGGGTCTAAACACTGAGCCCTCTGTCAATATTCCTATATTTATGAACCATGATTCAGTGTCCTGCCTCATCTCTGACTTGTTTTTACTGGTTAAACATGTATGCTAACAGAGAAGTCCTTTTTCTGTAGGAAAACTCAACCCCAGATGCTTTATATCACACATGGCTTTCTAACTTCTGTTTTAACTTCTCCTGCTGTATCTTCTATTTCTTAGTAAGGTCAGGAAAGAGTTGACTCACAAAAACAGAAGGACTTACAAAGTTTATGACCTGGCAATCAAACATTATCAAGTAGTGCATTTCAGTGAGAAACATAGATACTAGGAAGCTCTGCTGAGATTTGTATTGCAGATAAAATGGCCTAGTGAGAAGCTTATGGAAGATTACCTAAAAATTCTATTTCCATCTTACATTGAAATCAAACGTCTGTTGAAAGTAAACATCTCTCTTAGATTCTTCTGGAAGTGGCAAAAAAGGGAAGAGGAGGGAAAAAAAATCCAGTCCCAAGTTTAAAAAGAATGCAACATTGTGCCTTCCCTCTGACTTAAATGTACAAGGAATCACATGCAAACCTCTAGTTACTTAAAGGATTAGGCAGCATATCTCTTAGGAAACTGAAGAAAATCTATATAATAAAACCATAGTACAGTACCAAAACTTAAGAGGAAGAAAATAAAACCACACTAACAATTTCTGCAAGGTAGCAGATACAAGTACAGGAAATAAAATCCATAAGGAAAATGTGACCCTTGTAGGTCAGGCCCTACAAAAATATTAATTGTTCAGAAACTCCATGAAGGCCCCCAACCTTCTGGGCTACAGAAGCAGGAAATTCTCCCTCACCTCCAACTCTTACCTTGGGATAGAGAAATACTGCACACAGATGGCACTGAAGTAAGCTGAGCAAGCTGCTCTTTCAACTTCTTGACCTCAGCTTGCAGCTGGCTCACATTTCCTTGTGTATCTTCATTTACTACAGCCTTTTATACATAGGAGAAAATTAGGAAAAGGTATAAATAAAAACCTTACATGGTAAGAGAAAACTCAAAGAATGCAAGCTAGTAAAATTACAGAGAACTTCTTCCATCTTAGGAAAGGAAGAATTCATGGGAAAAGCAAAGTTCCATTCACTGAGAAACCATCAAGTTGCACTTCAGATGGAATTAGAGGTTAAAAAAGGTAATGTTTTCTGCAGAATTTTGCCTGGACCTTTTGCAGCAACAAGGCAGTACATCAGAGACTGTTTCAGCTAAATGCCAACATGCTTTTAAAAACCCACTCATACAAAATTACATTTTGGGCACTAAGATTAATATAGAACGAGTTAACAGAAACAACATTGAATCAGATTTTTTTTTGACAATTTACATTTTTAGTAGACATTTACTTTTTTTTTTACTTGTCATTTTTCTAATGACGTGCTCATTCATTGAGAACAAGCAATGAATACATGCTATTAGCAGCCATTACTTAAGTCTCCAGCTGCTGTCCTTTATCGTAACCAAGAGCAAACCAGCCTTTTTCAAAAACAGTCAGTCTTAAATAAAAAGCAAATTTAGTGATTTCAAATAAGGAAAATTAAGTTAAATTTTTGAAAGCACAGGAGCACCTCAATGAAGCTGCCTTGCTTACAGATATGTGAGTTAAATGACAAGTGTCTGTCTCTACAATAAAGACATTAAGTAACTCTCTTACCTTGTTTTTAATCAACTTTGCTCTCTGAGCAAAATTAAGAGTGGACAGTGTTTCACCAAAACACTTGGATCCTGGGTGAACATTTGCAATTATACACGTTTTTGCATTACCACCAAGAGAATCCTAGTTAAAAACACGGAAGTTAGTTTTATTTGCAAGTTTTTGGTGACAACAGAAAGCCATTACCTAAAAGATACCATGTATCATTCTGAACAAATTGAGAAAAGTATTTCATTCAAGAAATATACACATAGAAGGTAAATTTCTCAAATTTTATTTCAAATGTGGGCATAAAGGATGCAACTGTAAATAACTACTTTATTTGGGGCTTCAAAACACTGACTATATTGAGATACTTTCTTCACCTGAACAGCAGGAAGAGAAAAAAATGCTAAACAACTGCAAAAATAATTTTGGTAATGAGTGATCACACTACTTTCAGCATCACCTGTTGATTGCTCCAAACTGTCTTCCTTCTGCTTGCAGCCATCAAACAAAATGACAAACCAACAGATTATTGACCAAGGATAGAAAAAGATCATATCCCCTTTACATTCATGTCTTCAGGTACACTTCTTCTGTGCTGTTAAACAAGTATCTTTCAAATCTGAGCTAAAGACTCAAAGTATGGTACTATAGAATAGTCCACAAGCCTCAGTGGCATTCTCTCTCTAGTAGCAAAGGTCCTATTTGTGGACTTCTTTGCAGCATAGACACCTCAAATTAAAACGCTTAAAGTAACAGTTCTCAAAGTTATACTTCTGTTCCAATTTTTATGTATTGTGGGTTGCATTGGAAGAACATAATTCCTCAGTGTTTCATCAATCTACATAGAACTGGGATGTAACATTGAGAAATTTTGATGTGATCACAATACTGTGTTGTAATACAAATATTGTATGTGTACATACAAATACTGTATTATAATACAAAAATATACTATAGACATTCACATACTCTTCACAGAATTTTGGCAAGTGCTGACACCCCAACGAATCTTTGACTGCTTGTTTTGTGTTCATTTTGAAAAGAGCCTAAAAGGTCTCAGGTAGGAGATTAAATTCAACTGATCTTTAGCACCAGACTAACCCTAAGCACACATAAGTTAATTCTGGAAATTACATCAAATGTTTCAACACATCTCTAAATATTAGACTTTGATACACATTATTTCCCAAATTATAAGGATGAGAATATGATTTTTTTTTCATTAAAACTTCCAAATACACATGTAGTAGGAGCTTATGACAATAAATAGATTTGTCTCCAGTTAACAGCAAGAGATTGATTGGAAATCTGTTTAGATTAAAAAGGTAATTTTCAATCTTTTTTCCACTTGCCCAATATTGAAAACAACTTTAATGCACTGGAGTTCAGCTTTTTATAGTAAAAAAGCCCAATGAAATTTTTTCTACATCCCAGGTAGCAGATAAAATCCGGAAGATATATATTACCCGTAGCAGAAAAGTGAGCTTGGAATCCCGGTAACAAATGTGTCTCTGTTTGCCATTGCCCACATCAACAAGTGCTGTGATTACTTGGCCCAGGCAGCTTAGTGATCGATTGATGTTACCTGCTTCCTGAAAATAGAGGAGGGAACAAGAGTGAATGTAGTTGGTGGATGGAACAGGACACTGCATCTGAAGGGAGAAAGATGCCACAGATACTATAGAGCCAACCTTTAACCTCAGTCCTTCTGTATGGGTGTCTTTCTGTCTCTCAGATCCTGCCAAGTCTACCAGGTTGAGCAGGGAAGACCGAATGTTAACAACCTCGTTGTTTTTCTCCATGGATTCCACTGTGATAGTGAAAACTGCATGTGATCTGGAGGATTCTCTGTTCATGGAGGTTGATGCTACACGACGGTTTCTCCAGCCTGTAGTTAATACCTAAGCATGAAAAAGACATCACAATTTCAACTGTATCAGACTGTATGTTACATACAGGTGACATAAGCAGCTGTAGGCACAATTCCACGCAACAGCTTTTAAAAATCTCAAGGACAAGGACTTTTTTTACTGTTTTCCCATAGAAGTATTTTAAAACCAAAGAAGATATAGCTACAGTCAAGCTTAGTAGCAGAACTTGTCGTAATATTAATTTATTTTCTCCAAAAGTGCCACTACTGTTTGAAAGCATAACATACTCCATACTGGTGTATGTTAGCAGTACACAAAATAATAATTAAAAAAATAAAAATTAAAGTCACACAAGTACTGTTGATGTAGCTCCTGTGTTAGAGATGGAAATGAGATGAGACAAATGCTTGTTCAAGCAGTTTAAGAAAGAAGATTAACCCTGTCTGTCCCCAGCACGACTGTACCTGACCCTTTCTCCTTACAGCACAGCTAGCAGACCCTAACTCCTCACAGCAGACTTCCTCTTTTCAAAGCCCACCTTTCACTGGCTACCCCATTCTTTTGTAATACCCATCCTTATTTGACAGCTGTGTCCTGTTAAGGACAAGGCTGTTTCTGATAATTAGTACAGCTGCAACTCCTAAGGGGTGAGGTTCCTTGCAATCCATTCTCCTACAAAGTACTATGTGTATCACTCATGGAGAAATAAACCTGACGATTCTGGAACACACAGAGCCCACTCAGCAGGAAATGTAGTTTTCTGTGGCTATTTCAGAGATGAGTAGGGCAAGCATTAGGGAAAGATTACTGTAATTGCCATTCAGGTATTCTAAACTCCAGAACTTTTTTAATTTCTTACAGGTATGGGATAGTAAGGAAGCATTACCTAAAGCCAGCTTTTTGTGTTTCAGAGTATGGATACAGGGGGAGAAGGTATCACAGAAAAAAAATAGGAGCAAAATAACATGCTTTAATTTAAGAGGAATATATACCAAATAAGATTTAGGATGAATAGTCCAGCATTAAAAAGTGCCAAAAAATACCTGGTATGCTTCAGCAGCAGATGACAACACCTGTTCAACAGCACCATCAACAAAGACTCCTTTCTTGATGTGCTCTCTCAGAAAGAGTCCAGCTGAAGCAGAATCTAGCAAGTCAAATATCTGTTCATTGTAGATTTCAATAAATGAGCATTTGCAGAGAAAACTCTTTCCACTGCCAGCCTGAAAAACACAGTAATTTACACTATAAACAGATTGGTTTTATTAAGTCTGTCATTTTATGGCAGCAAGTCTCTTTTCACATGTATCTAAAGCTATTAGATTGCATATATATTGTGCATACTATACATTTCTGATACCAAGGTGACAACCAACATCCAGAAACCTAGATGCATTTTTAGACTCAAAATATAAGCATACTTGTGTCTGAAGAAACTGTACTCTAATTGGTAGAGTACTGGATGCAAGCATTTCTCATTAACACATTTGAGGCAAGATGGCAATAATCTTGGTAACTTAATGGCTGCACACCCAGTTTACCAACCTTATCTTTACTGTGAGACAATTACTGCAATAGTAATTATAAAATAAACATACCTTTTCCTTTTCTCGCTCGATTAGAAAAAAAAGGTATTCAAAGCTCCGTGGAATCACACCTCTCAGACTGTGAGTGAAATTATCAGAATCAGATGGTCCTAAAGAGATTTTTTTAATTAAAAAAATAATTAATTGCTCAAGAGTAGCAGTTGACATGCTCAAGACAAAAAAAAAATAAATTAAGAAACCACTGAAAGATGATTAATCTCTCATGAACTTACCCATCATAGTAAAGGTTTTCCCTGACCCAGTCTGGCCACTAACAAAAAGAAAAATTAAGGTTAAACTTTATTCTGAATTTTTCATTAATCTGCATCTTTTTAGAAGTCAAAGCTTAAAACAAGCAAACAAATCATTTTCTAAACTGAATATAAGGAGATAGAAGCAGGCTGAGAAATCAGTCAGCTAAAAAGGTATAAAAATAGATCAGCAAATTTACCAAGGAATCTCTTTAGATAAATCCTGTTTTGTCTCCCCTACCACCCACCATCTTTTTCCTCGTTTCTGTTGGAAAGGAAAGTTAGCAATCAAATGAAGACTTTGAAATATATACATAAAACTATTTTTTGGGTCAAACTTTTTGAGTTTTATGCCACTCAGTAGTGCACATAAGGATATATTCGACTTAAAAGTATTTTTTTTATTTTAGAGGTTTTTTCCTAATATAGTTATTAATCACGATAGAGAAACTTCAGGGCAATTTCATTTAATTTTTCCACATTTTGTATTGTGACAAAGTGGACTTCATAGTTTTGCAAAAGCTGTGCTACACTAAAAAAAAAAAACCAATAAGGTTTTGATTAGATGAGCCCTTTAAGTCAGCATTTTCTGACCAAAGTGCTTCCTCAGTTTTCAAAATGAAAAAATATTCTGTTAATATAATAATATTCACACCACTAGTCATGGATATATTTCTACCTTAAAAATATTCTAAAAGTTAAAATTATCATTCATGAGTTTCACCACAGGCAGCCAAGAGTCACTCAAGAGCTGAGCTGACCAAATATCAAGTTAAGTTAAAACAATTTTCACTCCATTTTACCATGGACATACTGAAAACCACTAGCTTTAATAGTACAATGAAACTCCTACATTTTAAGTCAATAATAGTAAGATTGAAATGAGTTTACATCTGCATTATTAGCCTTAAGTGTTAAAAGCGCAACAGCTACATACAGATTCCTCCAAAAGAGGGGCAAGGAGTACCATCTAATACTGCAAGAACATTCCTTATGCTGCATTGCAGTAAGGAAGCACTTTTAAAGTTTACTGTAACATTAGGCAGGCTCTGGCTCTTAGAACCCCAGCTGCTTATTAGCACAATCTCCTTAAATGTCACCATTGCTATGAAATGAAATTACTAAAAATCACTTACTATGCAAAGATGGTTCCATTGTAGCCATTCATACAGGATTCAACAATGTTTTTAGCCACACTTGAGAACACAGACTCCTGGGGACAAGGGAAAGAGAAGGTACTTGGCACCACCTGTTGAAGTATCTTTTATATCAGTGTTTCCTATGCCATAACTTTATGGTATATAATAGATGCATTCCTTAAGGTTAGACATGTACCATGGTCTCTGGAATTCTCAGAAAATCTATACGTCTTAAGTCCTTGTGATATAAATCACTCTCTCTGAAAAAATGGTATTCCTTGATAAACTTGAAAAGAAATAATAAAATTCAGCATCATAGTAACAGCTTCCAAATACATAATAATAATAATTTTGATCCAGTGGTTTTGATTATGTTATGCAGTTTATACCATCAGTAGGCCAGGTACCTGTGACACTTTAAAATCCAGGTTTGAACATCTGCCTCTGCACAACAGCACATTCAACAGACCTGCACAACTTAGTCTTATCTATATTCACATTTTTCTCTTATATCTGCAAGAGAGCCTAGTACAAATAATAGCCTACAGCAGGTGAGGTTTTGTTTTGTTTTTTTAACAAAAATTAAATGGAATTGGGAGTCTTAGCAGAATTTAAATTATGTTCACAATGTCAAACCCTGCATTATAGAAATTAAATTGAAAGATTTTCTTTCCAGTATTGCTTGCCCCAGGTGAGCAATGCATCCATTTAAAAGGCAAAAGTCTAAGAAGGAAATATAATAAATTGAATATAAACTCGGAAGTTCCTTAAATACAAACGTGCAGGGCCGGGATGATCCTTGTGAGTCCCTTTTAACTCAGCATACTCTGTGATTTTGTGAAATCACATCTTAATATCAGCTACTAACTACCAGTTATTTTTATACATTTGTCTCAATAGGCAGATTTATTTTCTCTCTGTGTCGTTACCATAATGTTTACAAACAAACCTATCAATTTTAATTCAAACTCCAATTAAAGAAATTAACAGCTAAAAAGAAAAAAACCATATCAAAACCGTTAGACAGCAGAATTTAGTGCAGCATTCTGTACTATAACGACATATTGCCAATCTGACCACTCCAAAAATTAGACCTAATGCACTGCATCTTTAGAAAAGCTTAGCCTTTCTAAAGTAGTTGCCAAAACTTGGGTGAAAATAGCAGTAGTTATGAGATTATGAAACGATTACCTGTGTTGTTTCCATATTTGCAACATAATCAAAAGTGAAGATCTTTGGCTCAGGCTTTGAATGCAGGCGGATGGTATTTGATGAAAGAACAGATAAACACAGGCCATGATCTCCATCAGTCAATGCAGCTCTGTCTGAAGGGGGACGCACCCTTACAAAAACTTTGATGGCATCACCTTCAACACTAAATAAATGTTTGTGTATTAGACTACTTCCAAATAAATCAGCTGTCTGATAAAATTAAATCACAACAATCAGATTAAGCATGAGAAGTCTTACAAAAGTCTGCCTGAAAACCATACTATTTGTAGATGAAATCATTAAAGGTAAAAATGTGGCAGATTTTAAAAACAAAGAACATGCGGTTTATTGATGTGGTGCCTAATTTTAGGTCTAAAAGAAACCATTACACAGTGAACATGATATGCCCTTCTTTCTCTTGGAAGTTTTAATGGACCAATGGATCAGATAATGCTACAGTCCAGCAAAAAAGTTGTTAGCACTTTTCTTTGGTGCTCACAAGACTGGGAAAAAGAATCAATTTTTGATCAGTGAATCAAATGAAGCATAGCATCTAAAATATCCCTAACCAATTTCATCACATTTGTCAGCTTTAATAAGTAACTGTGCATGACTCACATAAAGGCTCTGAAGAGTTCTGCCATAAATACCAATACACCCATAAAATATTAAAGAATTAAATTCTTACATGAAGTGGTAGCAAACTTGGATTTACTTTACTTCATTCTTTTCCAAAAGTTTCATCAGGAGGATGTTATAACTGCTATTTTTACTTTTGGTATACAAGTGAGAGAAAGAGAACAATTTTAAAAGTGAGGAAGGGTATTCATGAATGAAATGTGCAGTTGGGTAGTGGCAGAGGAAAGGCCTAAGAACATAAGCAGCAGCTGAGAAAGGGAAATTTTTACACTGGATTTAAGACACACCAAATTAATTTGCCAACTGTTCTTTCATTGTTTAACATTATTCTGAGTTGTGGCAGTTTACACTTGGAGGGCTTTTTGGTGTTAGTTTAGGGCTTCCTCACAGGACTGAAGTTTCTAGTGTGATATTTCTACATATAAACTCTAGAGTCCAGCTGCAGAATTAGAAGACAAATGAGAATTTATTGCATGGCAGCATTCCAAGAGGAACCCAACATGTCAGCACAACAGTTTTTTTATGAGCACATTTTATTTTAAGCATTTAAGGATGTTAGGAGAGAAAGGTAGCAACCTTAAGCAGGTAAAGATTGGAAGAAAAAACTTTAAATTATCGCACAAAGGTATGCTAGGTTTTGTTTGCACTTTCTGTGCAATGTGATTAATAATATATGGGAACTAGCCAATATTATTTTACCTAGGTGAGTTCAACAAAGATATTGAAGAGTCACGCAAATCTCCTATAAAAGAAAAGAGGGAGACACAAAAATTAAAATAAAATTACTGCTCAAAACTCCCCACCTAAACAGAAAATACTGTAAGCAGTACAGAGGGAAATAAATGGAGAGATTTATAAATTTCTGCTTTGTGCATGAACAGAACCACATGAAAATATTCGGTAATTATCTTCCTTTGGCAGAAAGATTTGTTACAGAAGTAGAGAAAGCTCCAGTCCTTTAATGTGAAGATGCACACATTTGTCAATGTGTCATTTGCTTAGCCTGGCAAAAAGGAGGCTCTGGAAGACCTTATCACTCTACAGCTGCCTGGAAGGAGGTTGTAGCCAGGTTAGGGCTGGACTCTTCTGCCATATGACAGGATAAGAGGACATAGCTTCAAGCTGTGCCAGAGGAGGTTCAGGTTGGACATCAGGAGGAATGTCTTCACTGAAAGGATGAATAGACTTTAGAATGGGCTGCCCAGGGAGGTGCTGGAGTCACCGTGCTTGGAGATGTTTGGAGTGGCACTCAATGCCATGGCCTGGTTGACAAGGTGTTGGTCAGCTATAGGTTGGATTCCATGATCTCAGAGGTCTTTTCCAACCTCACTGATTCTGTGATTTAGCCTCATTTTGCCCAGCTTCATATTTCAAGGAGATAGCACATATTACACCACAGTACATAAAGTGACTTTTTACTTAAGAGTGAAATCTCACATGAAAGTACATAACAGAATCAAAATATTAACTATGTAACAAAACTGCATTTAGAAAATAGGCACAATAACAATGAAAGACAAAATATTCCAATAATAAAGTACGTATAAAATCTTTAAAACTACAGGTTTTTTTGGTAGGAGGATCGCATTTAACAGCAGAATGAACAATGATGTGCGAAGATGCTAACCTTCTCTTTGACATTCATACTACTTAAATATCCTGCTGCTGCATGAGCTTTTTACGTGCTGTTTTGACTTACTCGACATCTGAGAAGTAGTTTTGCTTCTAATTAAGTAAATTATTCTTCAATTGCACAAGTTATCAAGGAAAGGAGCGCATTTAAAAACCGAAATCAGACCGACAGGTGCTTGCAGAGCTCTGGAAATAGCCTGGAGTTGTGTCAGGGGAGATTTGGGCTGGATGTTAGAAAAAGGTTCTTCACTCCGAGGTTGGTTGGACATTGGAACAGGCTCCCCAGGGAAGCGGACACAACACCGAGCCCGACAGAGCTCAAAGAAGTGTTTGGACAACGCTCTCGGGCACATGGTGTGACTCTCGGGGACGCTCCTGTGCAGGGCCAGGACTTGGACTCGACGATCCTTGTGGATCCCTTCGGACTCAGCTGAATCCGTGATTCTGGGAAAGGGCCGAGCCCCAGGTACCGCAACAGCACTGGGGTAGCGCTCTGTCCGGAGCACCGCAGGGCGGAACCCCCCGGAACACCGAGCCCGCCTGGGAGGCACCGAGCCCCCGCACAGCCGCACCGGGCCCCGCTGGTTCTCCCATGCGGGTAATGCCCCGCCAGGCCAGAGCCGCTCCTTAGTTCTCGAGGCCGTCCCGGTCCCCCCTCACTCCCCCAACCAAGAGCACATCCCCAAACCCCCTCGCGGCCGCCCCCGCTCACCTCTCACGCCGGGACCCATGGTCACTCCAGCCCCGGCAGCTCCCACCCGCCCGCCGATCCAAAATGGCGGCGCCTTTGAATTTGGCGCTCAGCGGCGCGGCCCCGCCCCCTGCCCGGGCCAGCGCGGGCGCCGCCATTTCCCTGCGCGTCCCCACCGCCCCCGGGCGGGGCGGGGCTGTTCGCCTCCCGCCCGGAAGCGCGCGCGGCGGCCATGAGCAAGAGGAACCAGGTCTCCTACGTGCGGCCGGCCGAGCCCGCCTTCCTCAGCCGCTTCAAGCGGCGGGTCGGGTACCGGGAGGGTCCCACGGTGGACACCAAGGTAAAACCCTGGCCCGCGGGTGGGAAGGGGCAGCGCCCGCTTCCTGGCGCTTCCCGAGCCTTTATGCCCGCCCATCCCCGCCCCCTGCCTTCTCGCGTGGCGAGCGGCGGGGAAACAGCATTCCAGGGTTTTGTAATGAAAGGGGGGAGCCGCAGTTTACTCACTTAAAACTGACTGAAATCGTCTGTGTGACTTGATTTTCCTTCTGTGTTTTTTTTCTGCAAGGCTGCTGTGGCGGCCTTGCGGAGCAGCCGCCTCAGCCTCGCGGTGCCCGAGGGGGCTGTGGGGGCACGGGGGGAGCAGCCGTGATCTCCGAACTTCAACTGGACTTTAAAAAGCCCAGGGCGGTGGAGGAGGGGGGCGGCGTGCAAAAACTCTTCTAGAAGTACCCTAATTTTTTTTATTGGAAAGGAGTTAATATGGGTTCGAACTGAAAGAGGGGGAAATTTAGGTTAGATATGCAGAAAAAAATTCTTGACTGTGAGGGTGGTGAGACAGGTTGCCTTGGGACATTGTGCGTGGCCCATCCTTGGAACTGCTCAAGGGCAGCTCGGATGGGACTCTGAGCAATCTGCCCTAGTGGGAGGTGCCCTTGTCCACGGCAGGGGGGTTGGATCTGTAAGGTGCCACCCAACCCAAAACATGCTGTAGGTCCCTGGTCATGAACCGTGTTGCGATGGCTGCAAAAGCAGAGTCTGAGCCGGCTTGTTAAAAAGCAGCCTTTCCTAAGGCACAGGTTTTTTCTGCTTCTAATGTGATTTTGTGTGTGTTTCCCTCTAAGTACGATTTTACAGGGTACCTTAAGAAATCAGCTTATCATTATATATATATTCAGTAGATGACAATAATACTGCTTATACTTTCCCTTACAAAACAAAGTTTTCAGGTCCTCTAATATTGCCAGACTTCAGGTTGCTGCACTAAGGTTTCCTTTCCAGAATCTTTATTTTAAAAAAATAAAAGATTACCCCAGTTGATTCTCCTGTCCCAGTACACATTTTTGAGAGTAGAAACAGGAGTATGATCTTCCATGTGTCAGTGCTGCTTACAGTGATTTGTTTAGCCAGGTTTAATAATCCAGCCACCATGGACCAACATTTCCCTTCGTGCTGTTTTGACTGCAGCATAGAAGGTTCAAATTTGGACCCATGCATTTAAAGCTTCTTTTAGTGGTGTATAGCAGACAGTGGCTGCATAGTCAAGATGGTGAAGAAAAGGAATTAATTCCTTGCTTTTCAAGTTCCTGCTGGTCTGGTCTCTAATTGATGGAGCCCATATTCCCAAGCTGGTGTTTTCAATGGGAAACCATATCTCAGTGATAGAATTTGAGATGTCTCAGTGATAGAATTTGAGATTGATCTGTTGGAGAGACAACACATTGGGAGGGCCTGGAACAGGCAGCTGTGCCAAGTCTCCTCACTAACCTTCCTGCAAAAGTGAAACCAAAGGGAACTGGCCCACAACTGGAGTGATGATCAGAATGGCTTTTATTTCTCTCTTCTCCAGAGAGAACAGCTTCCACTTGCACATGATGACAGTGACAATGGCAGTGACAAGGAAGACGAGCAGCCTCAAGTTGTGACACTGAAAAAAGGGGACTTGACTGCAGAGGAAGCAATGAAAATAAAACAGCAAATCAAAGAGGCCTTAAAGTCAAAAGATTCAGGTGAATTTCAAATACTAATTTCTTGCTTTGTGTAGTCAAAGAGATAACCCACAAGAGTGGGTCTGATACTTGCTCAGCTTTCTACTGTTTTATACTGCCTTTGATTAGTTCTGAATTTTTCACCTAAATAATTTGCACTTGTGGTTCCTAATCTCAAGTCATTACGTACATATTCAGGCTGTCTAGCTTTTTATACTGGTGTAGTTCTGTGCTTCTTGATTGTGCACCATCCTCCATCTAAATATCCCCTTAAATTTTTTTTACTGTATTATTCCAGTGCATAGTCTTTTGACATCACTTGTGATAATTTTCGAACTCATTGACTAGTTCAGCCAAATTTGACAGTGGAGTGGATGTTTAAAAGGTAATTGTATGAGTTCGTGAAAGAGAGTGTCAGGTCTGTGCTTCGGTGGAAAGAATTGCAGATGTGTGGCTTGGGAACATTGGGAACTTAGCTGAGTGGTCCATGTGATCTCTTGCGTAAAATCAACCCCAGTAGGTGCTGTGACTTGCAAATATATTAAGCAAGATAAGCAGATGATAAAATAGTGCCAAAAAAGATCAGCAAGGTCCAAAAAAACAGTGTTTCTATATCACAAACAGTTACAGATTTCCATTCCACAGAATGGAAAGATGGAAGCGGTGTGGGAGGGACTGCTGCAGTTTGACAATAACAATGAGAAACTACAGCTGATGGATACAGTTATGTTAAGAATTTTTCTCAGTGTTCATCATTCAGGTATGATTGACATAAATGCTTTGAGCATCCAGAAACTCAATCATTACACAGGGTGTGATGAAATATAGCTTTATCTTTTGCTGACAGAAGACTTGACAGATTGAATGTAGCTAATGTTGTCTCTAGTGGAAATGTCTTGACAATTAAGAATATAGGAACTGGAACCTCACAAGTACAAAATAGAAAGGTAAATCATAGAAATGGGGTGTCTTCTGTGGTTAGCCATTACAGCTATTTACAAAAACTGCCAACTGAATTGGGAGCACACTTTGAGACCTAGCACATGGCTGCTGATATGACATGCTTAGCTTCTCTCTTTGTCTGCCATTTGGATTTGAAAATTCAGGTTTATGCTGTCTCTGTGTAGACATATGTGTTAAAATCCAAATGGTCTAAATGGAGGAGTCAGTAACAGAAGTGGGAGAAAATATGTTGAGAATCTTATAATTTTTGAAAAGCAGATTGTTGAGAAATCTTGATTTTTAATAACATAAGTTAACTTGAAACTAAATAAACTACATCCTATTTTCTGCAGGTAGATATGTATTTGTTAGGTCTGAGCAGGTATATGACTTGAACTCCTCTGAGAATATATGCTCAGTTTTGGGCTTACTTCTGGTGTCTTGTTATTGAAGTGTAATGCATACAGATGCTTGGTGTCGCAGTTTCTAAAGTCCTCACAAAATTTCTTTTCACCCTCCTAGTATTGGGAGAAGTTTCAACTTATTGGAAAGAAATGTCATGGTTCTTTCTGAGCATTGACTTCCTTTTCATATAAGCAACTTGAACTTTGAGTGATCACAGTAGGGGGAAAAATGGTTTTGTAAGGCTGGGCAAAAAGAAGTAGTTGTCCATGAGAATCTATTGAGGTGGAGTCCATGCTGTGAAAAAAGTCCAAAAGAGCTACCAAGCTGAATACACAGTGTGAAATGGAAGTGTATTTGAATAGAGTGACTGAACTTATTTGGTGGAAAAAGACATTCCTAAGACATAATTGTATGTAGTGAGGATGGCAGTATTGAGTCCCTGTAGGACTTAGTCACCTCTGCTTATTACCCCTTCAGCCCTTCAGTAATAACTTGAATTTGGAGGAAAAAATCCACAGAAATAGGTAGCAGGAGTGTTGGGGACTGCTGCCCTCTGTTCTGCATTATTGTGTTACTGTTCATTCATCTGCCTTTGCAGTTAATACGAGGTCTTCATGTCCTTTTTCTTTTTATGGCTTATGGGAATAAACAGGGTAAGTGCTACTGTGTTCCTCTGCTGTGGAGAGAAGCCAGTGTGAAATTTTCAATGAAGGGAGGTGTGTATGACTATGCTACAACTTGCTGGAGGCTTCTATGCATTTTGGGCCATTTTTGCACTGTCAGTCTGACCTAGATTTAAATTTTGATTTCTAGTCTGAGGCAGGTATTTACATAGCTGTTTACCCCAGTTTAATAAAGAGAGTTTTGAGTAACATGTGAATTTCTTTTATTATTTTGGCTGTCAGTTCTGAGAATAAGAAGTATAAAAAAAGTTTGGTGCTTCATGACTTGGTTGCATTTCATGTTGCTTTGATTTTAATCCCAGAGTTGAAAGTCAGATTATTTAATGGCTACTAGACCTTACCACAGAGTCCCAAATCAGATCATTAGTGAAATTGCATGAAGTTAAAAAGGTAATAGGAAAGTAAATTTCCCAGCTGATAATCTTACTTTCCAGCATGCATCAATGCTGAGGCACTTTGATGGAACCTAAGAAATGTGCTACTAACTGTCTGTTGTGGGTACAAACAGTTTTTTAAAACATAGCAAGTACTCAGTTTTGAGGTTCTGCCCTCTTCTCTTTTATATTTGTAGTGATTGTCTTCATTTGAAGGACCTTGTCTTCAGATTTAGGATTGTGATAATACTAGAATTTTCCATATCTCATTTACATACTTTCTCCTTTGTTTTCTTCTATAACCATTTTGACCTGGCTACAGTTTTTGTTTGTTTTGGTTTTGTTTATTTTTAATTTTAGACACCAGATGTTCCCATGACTTGCATTTTCTTATATAGATGCACATTTTTGCATTCATCTGGTAAAACCAGCTGATTAATGTCCTAGCTGCATTTAGTTGCTTCCTAAGGCAGAACAAATCTTAGCTTTTCTGTTGGTTTTGCAAGTAGAGCCACAGGGATCTTTTTTAATTTAGGACCAAACCTTTCTTATATAAAAAGATGCCCTTCTATATTGAAATATTTTTCTCCATGGAGCAGAGACTCAGAGGCTTTTTAAAAAGTAGTTTGTTTATCAACACTGATTTTGCTTCATGTTTTATGCATCATTTAAAAAATTGTCAGTGTTGGTTCAGAGACAAAGAAAAATGGTCTTATGAAAAATTAAATTTGCACAAAAGAAAATATGTGAATTACTGCAAGATATCCCAGCATTTGTTACAGTCTGTGAAATAGATTTTGTTTTCTACTGCTTATCTACTTCATATGGCCTCTGGGACAATCTGACATGCAAATGACCAAATTTGGCAAAAGGTATCCTTTCTTGTTCAAAGCCTTATAATGTTTTTCTTGTTTCATTCTACATGCTGGGTTCTGGGGAAGGACAGTAGAGGGAAGAGACAAGGAGTCCTTGCTGTCTTGGCTATTGGAGCCCTTTCTGAATAAGCACAGGCTGTTCTGATTTAAGCAGCTGTTCTGTCAGATACATCTCACAGAGGTAATGCTGCTCTTCATCATATGTGAAATAGCAGGAACCTAAATCAAAGCTAACTTTGCTGTATTTAAGGAAGGAAAAGTGTTCTTATAAACAGTTGAGACTGACTACAGAGCAAGAGTGGCCTTCTTACCTTCAAACCACCAGTGTGGAGTTCCTGGAGTAAATGCTTCCAAAGGCATGCATAGAGAATGGATGGCTAGAAGGCACTGGAAGGAGCATCTGAAGTGGCTGACATGAACTTCTAACCTTAGAAACCATTAAGAAATTTGCCAGGTTATTGTAATTTTTTTCCTAACCTTCTATCTTTGAATAGATATATATGGGCTTGATTGTTCCTGACAGTTTAGTGGTATTTGTATTTCCTGTTGTTTCCTCATTGACCCATGTGGACAGAAACAGCTGAGAAGTGGTGCTGCTGACTACACAAATGACTATTAAATAAAAAACCCTCTAAACTGAAGAGCAGCATTTCTTTTTCAGACCCTCATTTCTGCTCTTATTGTAATGTATAAATTGAAATTAAAAGAAAAGAAGAAATTTCTGACTTAGTGGTTTCTTAAATTGATGTCACTTGTGAGTTTTCAGCTCAACATCTGACTGGTTTGTGTTGGTCAACTAGTGTAAAAGTGTAATCCAGGTAAATAGCAGCAATGACTAAGAACAGTGGGAATTTGAACTGCTAGTGTAGTTTTTCGACTCATTTGTCAGAAGTGGAATTTATTATTTGTTGTGCTTTTATGTATTTTATGTATTTTACTTTGTGTATTTCAGTGTGCTTACCAGAAATCCCGCTTTCCATAATTTGTAATACTAACAGAGTCTTTTATTAGGACTCTGTTTTAAAAACTTCCAACACTGAGATTGTTTCTTTAGTCTTTTTATTTTTTTATTTTTTTTTATTGCTTAATACAAGCCAGTTTTTTGTAGGTCTTTGATACAAACAAAAAAGAGAACTGACACATAAGAACCTGGTAAAATTACAAAGGATAAAGTGAAGTCTTTTTACCAGCTGGAAAAGACAATCTTAACAAATCAACACAAAATTCTTGAACTGCTATATCAAATTCTTTCAAAAAGCGTAGTCTGTCCTCACTCTCTCCACATGTAGGTAAGGTAAGGCTAGGCCTACTGTGTTTCCTCATCTGCTTCATTCTTTGTCAAACACTGCCTACACACACTGCTCTCTGAAGCTGGTCTGGGCTTCCAGCTGAAAGGAATGTCCTTGAGCATATAATGAAATTTTGACAGTGTTTAACCAGGCCAAGAGCTAAAATAATTTCCTTTGAAGCAGAATGACCTGTGAATAGTGTTGTAGCCCTGGAGGTCAGAGCTGAGCTAGTTACCATTTTGGTGGAGTTTTTGAGCTTTGCTGTTTGTGCCCTTAGCTTACTGCATGTTTAAATTCATATTGCAAAGATACTTTTCAGTCTTTACATCTGGTTGGCAAAATGAAATTATTTTCTGTGGGTAACAGGACAGTTGTGAGTAAAATTAAAATTTCTGTTCTCTGTGTTTCCATGGATTACAAATACATAGCTGTTTATCTGTTTTCTTTTATGGATATGCTTTGAACTACATTTTTGAGGGGTTAGGTTTTTAAACTTAACACTCTAAGAAAATGCAGTATTCTGTTTGGTATAGAGTGTTCAATGGGGTTTGATTTTTTTGCTCCTCATGCTTATCCAGTAGCTGGTTGTGTCATTTCCATAGTGATATGGGTACTGGATACAGTTGTCACTCCAACTGGCTCCAGTACACAGATAGCTGTGTCTGCACATAAAGGAAGTTCTTATAAGTTGTTTTTCATTTGGTTTGTTGGCTGTTTTTTGGGGTTTTTTTCAGAATTTGGCTTATACTGTGCCTCAGATCTTTTTTAAATTAGAATATCTGTGTTTCCAAATAAACATTGTAGTTAATGCAACAATTAGTAAGGAAAAATATTTGCTGTTAAACTTCTGAGCCCAAAAATGGAGGCCCAGGTTCTGAGAAAAATGATGCATAGTGTATTCTGATTCATTAGGTGTGATATGCTTTCAGGAGTTCTATTTCCATCCCAAAATTTACTGTAGGCACTTCCCAAACTTCTATATTGCATGTACAGCATCTAAATACCTAAGCTTTCTGTGCAGAGTTCACAATGGATCCATTGAGAGCTGTCCTTTTCATATCTACAGTTTATTACGGCTGCCAACTCCTTGTAACTGCACTGCTTTTCTAATGTGCTAAGTCTGAAGTATTTCTCCCCAAACCTAGTTAGTTATTTTTTGCATAGTAGTATTTTCTCATAAACTAGGGTAGACTCATAAAATCAAGGAATTGTTTGGTTTGGAAAAGACCTTTAGATCCATATGAAGCCCCACTTACTAACCTTGCACTGCTTTGTTGCCATTAAACTATGTTCTGAAGTGCCACGTGTTCTTTGAACGCTGCAAGGGATGGTGTTTTCACTATGGACAACTTGCTCCAATGCCTCACTACTCTCACAGTGAAGAAATTTTTCCTGGTATGCAATCTAGATTTCCCCACGTGGCCATTTCTTGTCCTATTACCTGGGAGAAGAGACTGATGCCTACCTCACTACAACCTCCTTTCAGGCAGTTGCAGAGAGATGAGGTCTCCCCTGAGGTCCTTTTCTCCAGTCTAGACAACCCTGGGTCTCTCAGCTGCTTCTCAATAAGACTTGTGCTCCTGCTCATCACCATATGCACCTTTTGGAAGTATGCGTTCCATAGAAGCCATTGACAGAATTGGTGCCTCATTTTTCAAGCTAGGTTTCTTCTTTAAGAGGGTCTCTGAAACTTAAGGCATTCTATGTGAAATTTCCCGCTGAAGTTGATGTCTTCATTTGTACCACACAACCCTAAAGATATCAGGTTTTTTAGCTGTATTGTTTCGAGAATGCACTGAAGAGAGTTTCAGCCAGTGCTGTGTAGATAACACTGAAATGTTAAGTCTTCTGCGGTAGTGCTGATGTACTAAGGAAAGAATTTTAGCTAAAGAGAAAAGTTATTTATTGGTTATAATTAAATAGCACATAATCTTGTCCAACACATTTCTGTTGAGTAATGAATTTCACAAAAGTAATTTAGGAAAAATATCTTGCATAGAACCTATGGCTTCTTAACATTCTGTCACATAGACATTATAAAAATTGCAAACTGCAGCATGAACCTTTGTGTCTGATTCATGACTTTAAAATTATACTTTATCTTTCAGAAATACTGCCCTGATTCTGTTACTTAAGCAGGAGCTTTCCCACTCTGCCTGATAATCATGGAAGGGACTTCTCTTGTTTTCAGGATTGTTGTCTGCTCCTCTGCTTGTATTAGAGCAAAATTAGTCAGTTGGAATAGTTGGATGATTTTGTGGATACAAAGAAACCCTGAAACTTTCATCCATTATGATAATAAAGGGGAGGTTTATTACCACATGATCTTTTCAACTGTCTCAGCAGGACAGAATATATTAGGGAAAAAAAAGTTTTTCTTGTATACGTGCCATTTCGTTATTTAAAGAGATGCCATAATTCTGAAATAAGGGCATTTGTTGTCACGAATTTTACAAATACTGAAGCAGAGTGAGAGGATCCTATGAAGTTGTCCTCTGTTTTGGTAAGTGGATGTGAAAAGAATGTGCAGCAAAAGCTCTACTGCTCACAGTCTCTTCTGAGTTAGAGCTCTAGTTAATGAAACCCCATTTCCAATAGGAACTGCAGGAGGATTGTCTTCAAGGGCTGGCTGCCGTGGAGCAGGTGCATGTACAGGGAGGACATTCATTGATACAGTTTATGGCCAAAAAGTACATCTTCATGATTGTTGTATTCTCCCAGAGGTCCCACTGAATTTGGTTCAAGGTCTGTATGTGTTTGTGAACATGTGCATATGAGTTCTGACTTTGCTCTCTTTGTTACAGATGATGAACCAGAACCTGCTGATGGAAAAATTATGTTCAGGAAACCAGCCAAACGTTCATCAGAGAAGTGTTTGGACTTCAATGTAAGTTCAAGTAAGAAGATGAAAGAAGCAAAGAAGACGAAGAAGGAAGCAACTACATCTCAGAGTACAGCCAAGCAAGTAAAAAACAGCAGTCTTCTCTCATTTGATGATGAGGAAAATGATGATTAGGGGTTGTATTTTTTTATGCTTCACTTGCCTCTCTGGAGACCTGAATAACACTGAGGGCTTTTAGAAATTGAAGCATGATGTCTTGAGTCTTCTCTTACTTTATTATAGTCCAGCTAGTGAAATACTGTATAAAATGAGCAAGAGCTAAGTCTTTTCTTTCCAGTAAGTTGGAACTGTCTGTCATGTCTTTATTTTAAAAGAGAGTTTAACCATGTATGTAAAAGCTATTTGAGGTCACAAATGTGTAGCAAAATATACCTGTATATGTTCAGCTTATGAATTTTCAATCAATTTTAAAATGCCCTCCATTACTAAAATGTATTTCTTCTATATTGAATAGCCTTAGTTAACAGTTGTGTGGTTTTTACCTTGTTGTCCTGAGGTGACTTTATGATCCTGGTATCCCCAGTCAGCTGGTTTATGTTACATATTAACATATTACTGACATTCAAGAGACACTTCATTGCTATGAAACAGAGACTGAAATTTTCTGTCTCACAGCTTAACAAAAGTTTGCACAACCTTTGCATTTGTGATTTGCAAGATTAGCTCTTTGCAGAGCCTTGCAGTAAATGAGGCTGCAGTTGCTGAAGTCATGTAGTCTTGATCCTGTCTTTGGTGAATGCAGTCTAAGAAATTCAAATTCATTTGAATTGGTTGTGATAGCAAGGTACAGCGATTTTTATTCTAGTTGATGGTATCAACTAATGCTAAAGAAACCATTGGAGATTGTGCACTTTGGTTTTCACACTGATGGACTCAGTGATTTGGTGGTGTTTTGGGGTTGGTTTTTTTAGTATATTTATTCCAGTTGACTACTTATGTTCTCATAATAAGTTGAGATCTCAGCTTGTTTAAAAAATCTTACCTTTAAGCTGTGGAAAAGCATTAATTTAGTAGGGGGGAAATTGTAAATAGGGAATTTAAGCCAAGCAACACTATAGCTGTGTGTGTCTTGGTTTAAGACAGTTTCCAGGGCAGACACTCCAAAATGAGTTACTGCCCCTTTTAGTTTTAACTGCTTCCCTTTCACCAATAAGCAGAGATGAAAGCAAGAACATTGAAGTGAAAAAATAACATTTTAGTAAAAAATGAAACAGCAACTGAAGGATAACAGTAATCATCAGATAAAAAGGTGCTGAATCCTATGGACTGCTTGGGAACAAAGACAACAAGATGGCAGAGAAACCCCTCTCCAAAAATGTTGGCCTCCATAGACCACGTGATCCAGGGGACAAAGACAAGCTGGTGGAGAAACCCCTTCTCCTGACCATGTGGTGGAGAGAGAACAAAGGGAAAAATACCATCACAGCATCTGAAATTCTCTGATTATAGAAGTCTGTCTTCCACCAAACAGCAACCAATGATGAACAAGGACATAATATGAAGAAATCTGGACTCCAAAACAGTCAAATGCTACTGATCCATTTGCTCCACATCACCCAGCAGGGTCTCTCTCCTGGCAGTGGCAGCTGCTCCATCAACAGTGGCAGCTGGAACTGGTCAGTGGCTGGAACTCATGGAGGGACTTGGCCTCCTCCTCAGCAGAAAATGACAGGCAGATGCCTGGGGCAGCCTGGACTCTCCGCCCTTCTTCTTTAGCTGAGGGCTGCTGTGGGGGCTGGAGTGACCGTATGGAGCAGGGGCTGTTTCTTTTTCCAGTTGTGGTGCCATGGCTGGTCATCCTGGGTGACAGCAATGAAAAAGGAAGGAAGGAAAAAAGGTCAGAAGAGAAAATCCTCCCTGGCCCAGAGACCAGAACAAATGGGAGCTTCTGCCTTGCACTGCCTCAGCTTCTCAGTAGCTAGTGGGAACAAAAGAGAGGCCTGTGTCAGTGTTGTCCTGCTTTTAATGGGATCCTTGTGTCCCCTGCCTCCACAAACCTGGGGCAAGACCCTCTGGTTCTGACCCCTGGGTCTTGAAGGGAGAGTAATAATCTTGGGCAGATGAGCAGAAAGAAAGAAAGAAAGTGATCATTTCAACACCTTTCCTGTAACAGGACAGAAACCACACTGAGAGCTGATGGGATTTGGGAGAACAAGGTGATGGGAATGTGACTTACGACTTTGAAATTATATTGGGTGTATGGTGTCTTCTGTAACCATATGAAACTAGTTCTGCTGCATGACAGGACATTTGAAATTATTTGGCCTATAAAGCTTCATCAAGGAGCAAATTTCAAGTTGCTGTGTGAAACAGCTGGTTTTAGTTTGTTCATCTGGTAGTAAACAATAAATTATGTTTTCTTTTAAGTGGTCCAAAGATATTTTAATAAAAACTTCGGTACATGAAATGAGTTTTTTTTTTACCTCCTGATATTAGAGCCTCCTGTACCTGCTGCCTGTCTCCCTACACACCAGCTTCCTGCAGCATAACATCAGATGCAAGTCTGCACACTGTTTCACACTGTTTGTGTGAGTACATGTTACCCTGATTTTGAAAATTAATAGATCTGCTGTCCTTTGCAAAAATTGAAACCAGACCTGTAAATGGATATTAAAGTCTTGTTGCACTGGTCTCATATTAGAATTGTGACAGAGGTGCTGTGTGACAATCTGATTATTCCCATGAGAATGTGCTGCATTTGTAAATATGTAATTTGTCTGCATTCTATATAAAAGATTAAGAAATTTAAAGAAGTACAGAACCAAAGCTTCTCAGGGATTAGTATTCCCTTTTATTTTGTATACTTAAAACTTATTTGAATTAATTAAAATATATATATATATACATACACACCCATGAGTAATCTTGTAGCATTCCAGCATACAAAAGGAATATTAGGGCATATGTCAACAATGGAGTAGATACTATGACTTGCTGAGATTCATCTAAAAGAATGAATTAACCACTGGCTCCTTACTTAAACTTTTCAGGTTCTGTTTGTCAGCACAGAAATACATTTGCTTACATTTTTCTTGCACAACCTGGAAGCTCATGACTTGAGCTGTGAGGCAGTTTAGGAGGCATGGCTGTTGAGATAAGTGCTTGCCAAGGACCAGAGGGCATTTGGTTTTACCTAAAAATTAGAGAAACTCTCACAAATACGCAGCTGATCTGGCCTGTTCTAAATAAGATTGAGATCTTGTTTGATTCTGGATAGTTTTGCATTCAAGCAAAAGTCACCATTTTTAGTGAAGCACTTGGGAGACTGAATTCCAGTAAAGTGAGGGTTACCTTAAAGTATGGAGTGCAGTACTTTTCCTTAGTCATGCCTCTAGCTCTACAACCTCATGACAGATGTCTGGAATGCAAATAAATTGAGTTTACTTGGAAATAATAAATTGAAAGGTATGTTGTTTAGGCAACACAGCAGGGGAAAAAAATGTGGATGCGGAAACCCAGTTTCTTCCCTTTATTCCGACTGATTTGTAGTGCTCTGACCGGGAGGAGACCTTTGTATTCATTGTATTTCACTCCCAGTTCACCTAACAATAGCTAATTGAATAGATTTATTAAGGGGTGTGAGTGATGCACAAAAGCATTTTAATCAGGTAGTCATGTAAAAATTCAGTGTTTTTACCATGACACACCAGGAAAAACACACACACTATCAACTCCCCATGGAACCCATGATTTAAAAGAACAATTATTTGTTCATTTGGAAAGAAATGTGAAATGCTTAAGCAATCACCTGTCCTAATGTGCCATGGGAAAATAATAACAACAACTTTCTTATAAAGGGGAAGCCAAAGGTAAGTACATGGAACATGAGGCTAGGACAGGAAAGGACAATTTTCCCAAATTTTCCTTCTTTCTTGCTTGCTCCCAGTCCCAGTCCTTTTCCCCTCCTGTAGTAGAGAATGTATATGCATTTATTTTCTCATGGAGTTTGTCCAGTTAAATGTGAGAGCAGTGCTGGAGGAGCAAGGTGAGAGTAGCTAAGGCTTGTTACCCAATACAGGAATCTTGGTCAGATGTGTCCTGTTACCTCACATGGGAATTTTGTACAGCTTCTATTAATAAAATACTTGAAATTTCCCAATTGATTGAGACTAAAACATTTATTGATGGTGTTAGCTGAGCAGTAAGGTATAACAAATCTGGTGAACTGTAGTAGCATTGCAGGAACAGATGCATCTAATGGAGGCTTTTTACACTGCAAAGGTGCTTGGATGCGAGTAGGAAAGGTGAGATGCTCTGTCACCTTAATTTCTTTTGAAGATCCAGGATCTTTCTCTAAATGATAGGAATCAAGGTGAATCACCAAAAATGCTACATTCTTGATAGAATGAGCAAGAAAATGCACATGTGGGTAGGTGGCCCAGGAGTTCATACCTTTGGTTGTATTTCTGAAATACAAGCAGATTTGTTGTATTGCAAAAGTTCATTTCATTGGCCTAAAGAGGAAGGGATGAGTAAGAATTCTATTCTGATATTTTTTTTGTCCAGCACTTTTCCTAGAAATATCATTTGGAGGATCAAAGGCTGTGTTTTGCAGACACTGAGCCTGTAAGAAAAAGCCTGTATTTAGCAGTTTTAATTACACATTTTTTAAGTTTCATTACAGGACTTAATGTCCTTTTTTACAGTGCTTCAGTATATAATCCTGTTAGAAAGCTGCAGATTTAAAATGAAGCAGGAAGCAGCAATGTCATCGTTTCAGCTGATTGTTTCCCTTATGCTGTAGTGTATTAACTAAGTAATGCTTCAGTTGGCTGTGCAGAGCCAACTGCGTTCTCAAGGACATCAGGCTCGCCTGCAGATGAGTCATTACCTTTTGAGCAGCACAAGAGGTATGATGTGCAGCCTCAGCAAGTGTTTGTCCATTGAAGTTGGTTAATAACCTATAGGCCTCTCCTGTGGCAAGATGCCATAAATCAATCCTTTGTGCACTCAGCAAGCAGAAAGGTTGGTGTATCAGCTGCCTCTTCAGTGTCATGCCTTTATTACCATTCCTAGAGCAAGGTGCTAATCTGCAAAGACATTTTTCATGTTGTAGACCTTCCCTTCTACCCCACTTCCTTGAGAACATTTCACAGGCAGCAGTCACAAAGATAGCCATTAAAACCAAGGGAGACACACCATAGGGTTATATGTGACTGCAACCTCCTGTAGACTTCCTCAAGGTATTAAGAACCTATAAATCTCAGAGCCAGCCCCTGGGAAGTAACTTCCTCCTGGGAGAAACGAATGGGACCAGTCAGGAAAATGACACAAAATTGAATTTTACTGTTATTTACCTCACTGTTAACAAATTTTTTGTTGAAGGTAAAGCAACAGCTGGTAAAGCAGTTCTTTCCCTCTTATCAGAAGTGGCTTTGGTGCCATTCCAATCCATATGGCAAAGGGTTCCTTTTCCTTGACTCTGGTGGCAGTCCTCAGTGCCATGCCTGATTAGTTAAGGCCGTGGGCAAGAGGGAGCTACCTTGTAAGAGGCAGAAGTTATTAGAGGAAGGTGTTGTCAAGCCTCTGTAGGATAACGGTGATCACTGCACACTTTTAGTTTTGATATCATGAAAGAGTTGTTCCCTTAGGGACAGCACAGTAACAACGAACTTTAAAAGGGCAGATTATAAAACTATGAGGAAAATGGTTAACAGCAGGCTGAAGGGCAAAGAGAAGTACTTAAAAACCATAGAGATCTGCCTGGAGGCTATTTAAGAACATTGTATTAGAGGCACAGATGGTTTGTATACCTCTGAGCAAAAACAGCCTATGAGGAAGGATGAAACTCACAGGGTTACGTGGGAGAAAAGCGTGAGTACAGAAAGGTTGAAATGCATCCCTT
This sequence comes from Cyanistes caeruleus, assembly GCF_971803275.1. Taxonomy (NCBI): domain Eukaryota; kingdom Metazoa; phylum Chordata; class Aves; order Passeriformes; family Paridae; genus Cyanistes; species Cyanistes caeruleus. The sequence goes on from NC_141701.1 coordinate 107,579,498, forward strand.
AAAGATGACGACTGTCTGAATGACAGATGAGGGAATGTTACCAGGAGAGTGGAGAGAGCTGGAAAGTCAGTGCTAAGGAAAAGACTATAGCAGCTGCTGACTCTGGATCCCCAGGATGAAACACTGAAAATAGAAAGTCTAATAAAGTCCAGACCACTCTGCCTCTGAAGACTGGGCAACTCCAGATGAGACTTAGCCAGAAAAAGCAGCATACTGTTAATCTGAGTCAGCTAGCACAAGCCAAAATCATAATAAAGAAGTCTGCACTTTTTTACCAAGTAAAATTTAAGAGTAAAGGAGTCCATTCAATCATAGTTACTCTATGCTAGGACTTTATTTTGACCTTGTTTTTCATACAGCTCCAAAAATGCTTTCAATCTTTGCTGAAGAAGGTAAGAGATTAAGAAATTGAATAGTCCTAAAATCTCTGATTTTAGTAGAAGAAAAAACCCTAGTAAAAGAAAAATCCCTACCTGTTCTGACACAGCTTAGTTGCTGAGAGAGAGACTATCTGATAAGGATGAAGTGAGTTTTGCACAGCATTTTTACACCGATGTGTAATTGGACAGATGCAGAATTTTATTGTCGTACATCAGAACTAGAACACATTGGTTATAAATTAGACAGGGAACATCTCAGATATCACAAACCTGATGATGTGTGCAAAAAGAATCCCTGTGAAATCAATGAAAGCTATTTTCTGTTTTAAAACCAAGGAAAGGCAGGGGAAGGTTGCAACAACTTATTTTTGCAATAAAACCTTGATGCATGCAGTCTCACTGGGACTAGAGCCCTGGCATCTAGGCTGTTTTATTCTGCCCTGTTAAATTGAAACAAACAATTCAGCTGCCCGAGTCCCTTCTTTTCTCCTCTGACATGCCAAGTATCTTGAGAGAAGAGATTAAGCATTGTTCTGATGAGTGCTGCAGCAGCAGCAGCAGCAGCAGCAGCAGCTTTATAATTTAAGGGCTACATAAAATTTATGGAGCACTGAGAAGAACTTAAATCAATTTTATGATTTTCATAAATTATTTCAGGCAGATGCTTTGTGCAAAAAGCCAGTGATGTTTGAGCTGTTTATCCAATGGACAACAACATTAAAAACTGGGATTTTCAAAGGCACCTGTGGGAATTATGTATCTGAGTTTGATGGGAGTTAGAAGACTTGTTCCTTTGAGCCACTTAGTATTCCAGTGTAAATTTTTAATCATTCCAAATTGCTTAAAATACTTGGTAAAAATCAAAATTAGATGAGGGTCAAATTTAGAGCAATTTTGAAATTTCATTTAAATGCTTCACATGCTTTAAAACAGTGGATGGATAGCCTGTAATTCTACTTCAAGTAAGAAAACAGTCTGGCACTTGGCAGAGTTAAGATTTTTCTTATGACAGTGTATTTTTTTGGTTGTTGTTTATGCCCCAGTAACTGAGGAACCTTGTTCTGTCTGCTTCACACTGTATCTGCAAATTACTCCAGCTGCTAAAAGAGAATGATCTGCCTGCAGAGCAGAAAGAGAAACTATAGCTGGTTCCTTATAGCACATTTTGAGATTATATAATAGGACAAATATAATTCCATACATTATAGATATGAATAGAGATTGAACTTCCCTTCTGGGCAAGTAACTAAAGCGCTGCTGATAGGATGCAATTTCCATTTCATCCTAATTTTGGGTGTTACTGATGATTGAAAGAGCTTTCCTCTCCCTGGGCTTTATGGTCATCAAGACTATAGGTAGGTTAGAGACCTTGCATCTAATTGGGACCCCTCTGAGCTATAATTTTCATGTATAATTTTCTGTATTTTAAGCTGCTCCAACTCCTCTAAACTGACATCGTTGTACTTCAGATTATTTCACACTGAATATACTAAACACAGTACTAATAGGAGGAACCACTGCTGAATTCCTCTACACTGGATGGGCAACTTGAGATAAATTATTTACTGATATTACTGCATTGCTTTCAGTGAAATGACACTGTTAGATACTGAGCTCCTTGCTAAACCCAAACAAGGTAGTCTGAGGTGAGTGGGTTTAAATTAAAATAAGTTAAGTGTGGGACACTCCAGAGTCTTGCCACTGAATTTCTGTAGACAACAGTTTACATAAATGACGAGAGCTTCTTACTCAGTGGTCACTGTTCTCCAGGAGGGGTTTTGTGACTGCTGTGAGTTAAACGCTGAACACAGTCCATGGTGTGAGGAAAGCAAATGCAATTTTAGCTCTATAAATTAATGTGTCATGGAGAAGAAATGGGAAATAATCTTACCAAATTATTCTCTGCTTCAGACCTTAGCTGGAGTGATGTGTTTACTTCTGTGCGCTATACTTCAAAAAACAAAGATACAATCCAATTGGAAATTCCAACAGAAAGTAGTGGTGTTGATCAGGAGTCTATAAAATGTGAACTATAAGACTGAAAGAAGTGGGTAGTACAGAAGGGAGATGCAGGGAAAGGAATAGGAATGTGATACCAGTGTTCAGATATATAAAGCTTGCTGCAAAGAGGGAAGTTGTAAATTGTTCTATATATCCACTGGGAATACAAAAAGAACTAATGGATTTAAATTGTAGGCAAGGAGATTTAAGGAAGACATTAGGACAGGCTTTCCATCTGTAACAGTAGTGAAATATTGAAACAGATTGCCTGGGGAGGTTGTGGGATCTTCATTGCCAGACATTTTTAAGAACAGGTTAGACAAACTTATGTCAGGAATGATTTGGGTATAATTGATCCTGCCTTAGGGCAGAGGGCTGGACAAGATGACCTTGCAAGGTCCCTTCCAGCTCTACTTTCGATGGTTCTCTTATTAGAAAGGCTGATGTCATATTCCTAGGACCTCACCATTCCTTTCAAAAGCAAAAACATGCTATAGTGATGGCAAGAGTCAGATTTAAATCGACAGTATCTGGGAAAAAGTATCAGCTCATAGTTGATACCCCACCTTTAATTACTAACACTTGAATATATGTAACACAGATGGACTTGTTCAACAGCTAAATGCTTGTGTGTTACACTACTATGAGTTTTTTGTGACCAGACTATGATCTTTTTAATGTCATGAGAATTTGTTTCTTGTTAAGTGTATTAATCTCATATATTGCAACTTCGTTTTTGTCCCTTGAGTAAGCAGCAGGCAGTGCAATTCAGCTTCTAACATGTTCCAGGTGGGTCACTCTCATTCCACATGCCATGACACATTTGGCCACTTGCTATGTTTCCAGTGTCTCCCTCCTTCCCTCCCTCCCTCTGCTCCAATTTCTCATGAGGCTGATGCTCAGCTTCATTATGTGGCTGTGTTTAAATAAACTAATGCAACTGCTAATGTGCTTGGTATCCTTCTTTCCATCCTCAGACACTGGATATCCCTCCCGCTGCTTTCTGCTCACATGTTCTTTTATTCCTGTTGATAAATTCCATTTTCATCTCTTTTGCTGCTTTCCCTTCAAGATGTGCTTGCATTACAAACTGCAGTTCAGCAGTTTAGCAGTTGGATTGCATCCAAATATTACCAAATGCCACATCTTTTAATATCAGGCAGAGCAGCTTGAATTTTCTTCCTTGGAGTGCTGTAAAAGACATACTGACATGTTTTCTGTGCAAATGCCAAAAATAAAAAAAATGCTTAACAAAAGATGGAGGGGTGTGAAGCAAGCTGAAAAGTCTGCATTCCCAGGATTTTCTGTTTTCCCTGATTTCTGGATTTAGTTCATGACCCAGCTGCTGATCTATGAAACTCTGTGGAACCATGCCAGTTTCTAGCAGCCAAGAATTTGTTGCTGTCACTTTTGTGACTGGTAGTACCTTCATGTTCAGCTAAATAACCATATGTGTTTTTATTCCCAAAGGCCATACCTGGCCATTGATGATCACAGTATTGCCAAGCCCTTGGATTCTAAACATTTCATTGTCAAACCATGTAGTAGTATATATACACATGTATGTATGTATGTATATTTATATATATGTATGCATATACTATATATTTGAGTTTGAATTTGGCCTTTCAGCGTTCATGACATGTAGAGTTTTTCTCTACAGCTACACGGAGAATAAAAACTGAAGTAAAACCAAAACCAGAATAAAGCTGGGCTTTTTGCTCACTCATAATGTTTCCAGAAGCTGAGACAAGAAAAAAATTCAGCTTGTACCATGAAATCTGGTAGTGCTATAACTGGATATTTGGCCATTAAATTGTTTTACTGCATCCTTCAGAGAGAAAGATGCTATCAGTTGTTTTTCATAATGGTGAAATGCTTATTAGGATGCTTTAAGACACCCATTCTCTATGTATCTTTGCCATTTCCTTGTTAAAAATGTTTATGTGCACTGGAGCTGTGAGTAGTCCATGTGGTTTGCCCTAGAGAACCTCTCTTGATTGCCCTGGGCTTTGGATCAGAGTCCAGAGTAACTTTTGCTGTGTTTGTTCATCTCTTTTGCTCAAGACTTGTTCTTCACATGTTTTAGAGGTAGATGGACAAAAACAACAGAAAGTCTGGTGCATCCAGGTCACATGGCTATGTTCCTTGTCTGTGTTGTGCATTCTGTGTGTGTATTCCCCAGCTTCTGCTGTGATTGTATATGGGGGGAGGGGGATAAAGTGAACCTCCAGGTCACTGTTCCAGAACCCATGTGCCCCCAGAGTTTCAACTTGAGGTGCACTGGCTGGGCAGTGGCTTTTGTCTGAGGGCAGATTTCCCCCATGTCATTTGCTTCTACTTTGTGCTTTGCATTGCTCAACACAGTCATTTTCTCTTTCCTTTGGATACTGTCTGTGGTTAGGGATCCCTTGACCCTGAAACGCAGTTTAATTCATTTTTCCTACTAGATAATACTGAAATTTAAAGGAAGGTAAATCTTATTATTATTTAGACACAGCAACTGTGATAGTTTCCTACTCCTATCAAATGTTTCTTGTGAAAGAGTGCTTCTTCATGTCTTATTTTTCCATATTGGCACATTTTTGGTGGCAATGTATTTGAGTTGCGAGTGCCCCAATGTATTTTCAACCTCTTGGTCTGTTTGATCTTTAGTTCTTACCTCCTACAGCCCCAGCACAGAGGCTAACACATCATCCAGCAAATCTATCTTGCAAGGAGTGAAGAGACCTGTTCACTGCACCTCCTGAGCAGAACCAGTGTGAGTCAGCATTTGCAATGTGAGATGGCTTCTCAAACTCACTGGTCTAAGGTGTTTACATCCCCTTGTACATCTGCAAACCTCTTGTGTTGCCCTCTTTGCCCTCAGCTTTGGGTTGGCAAAGACGGAGAGCAATCATGCCTGTGAATTGCACACTGTCAACTTCCCCAGCTCCTCTGCATCTCTAGGGAGTTCAGAGGGTCCATGATGGCTGCAATACCAGCTGAATTTGGGGTTTGAGTGAATCAGAGACTTTTATGTGTGGATGCAAGCTTTTTTAAGGTACCTTTCTGTGCTTCAGAGCCTGTGTAGGTTCTAATAAAGAAATGCTTTTGTCTCAGGTGTTTAGTGCAGTCATTCAGTACCACATGCACAAATACATACCCATGAATCTTTTTGAACTGTGAGGTTTAGAAAGCCATTTTGTTAGTCTTGCATCACAAGTTTGCACGGCACCTACCCTAACGGAGCCCTAATTTGAGCCACAGACTCTGGGGTGCTACTTTAGTACAAAAATATAATAGTAATTTGTAAATGAATCAGGGAGATTTTAAAATCAATTTTCTTCAGCAAACAGCAATTATTGAAATGGCTGCAGTTATCGCTGAGGACTGAATGTATAAAGTGCTTTGAGATAGAGAATTGGATTCTCTAAACATATAATTCTTTTATCAATAATTCTTATGAGCAGTCTTCTTTCTACCCTCTCCCATTTGCCAAAACTCTCCCCTCTATTATTTGCAGAGCTCATTTGCCCCCTGGATAGCTGTGGATTTGTTGGTATACAAATTAATTTTGTTATTGACTAGAATGAACATTTGGAGGATAAGAATGCCATTGATATTCATACCTAAAGGTAATCAATACCAGTACAGAGGAATAAATATTTTCTAAGCTAGTAAGCATCCTCTCCAGGCTTATTTAATTTTTCTAAGCCCCACAGGACTCTACCCTGTGAACAAAGCGGTGAGTGACAATAGCATTTACCAAAGGAGAATCGGGAGAGAGAGAAACTTCTCTCCAGGTTTTTGGCTCTTCCCGTACTCCAGCTCATCAGTCACTCACTCATAAACAGCCTCTGTCTACTCTTTGACTGCAATGGTGATAATTACTTGTCTGTCATCAATTCATTACCTCCAACACAGAAGAAAGAAATCCCTTCTTGAAGAGCCTTGATGTCTCCCTGGGAATGGCAGACAGTAGTCTGCGACTACAGCGTTTAAGAGAAAGCATGTGATGGGACATTACAGTGATGTGGTGTTATTTGCTTCAGCCTGGGATCCGTTCTGCGAACGAGTATTATTAGCATGTAAAGAGCAAAAGAAAGGGGAAAGAATAGCAAAAAGTGGTGGAGTTTGCCCTGTTCCTGGCCGGTCCCACAGATCAGTTCCAGCTGCTCGTGGTGCCGCTTGGGTGTTTCAGCTGTTTCAGGTTTTCCTTGCCCAGGGACACCCAGGAGATTTGCGCTGGCTTGTAGCCAGATTCTGCCTTTATTTAAGCCTGAAATGAGTCGGGGGCGAACAGAGCGTCAGAGACGGATTTCGCAAACGCTTCCCGAGGGCTCGCCGAGGCCATACCTCCATGCGAGGCAGAAGGCCGTGCATCCGCCCCGGGCGAGCCGGGCTTGCCGCAGGGCCGGGCCGGGCCTGGCCGCTCCTTCCCGGCGCTGCCTCCGGCCGGCAGCAGGTGGCGGCCGCGCCTCAGGCTCGGCAGCGGGGCCGGGCCGGTCCCGCGGGGCTGTGGCGGCTCCGGGAGCGCTCGGCGGCGCTGCCCGCCCGCGGAACCGCGCCCGGCAGGGCCTGCCCTGGCCCCCGGGCCTGCCCTGCCCTGCCAGCACAGGGCACGGGGCTGGGCTTGGCAGGGTTGTTCTGGTGGGTTTCTCTATTTCCCCGTTTTCCCTTTTTCTCCTTCCCTCCTCTCTCTCCTACATATCTAGGGTATTACTTGCTGCTTGAGTTTGATTAGGGATGAGTGAGGAGCAAAGTGCTGCAAAGGGCAGGTTAGAGCGATGCTTTCCTCTGGTGATGAAGCTGTGTTCTTGGGTTCACAAAATCTCAGCAGTGCAGAAGATTCTGAGTTGGAAGGATCATCAAGTCCAACTCCTGGCCCTGGCTCAGGACACTCTGAGAATCACACCACGTGCCCAAGAGCATTGTCCAAAGGTTTCTTGAACTCTGCCTGCTTTGGTGCTGTTACCACTTCCCCGATGAGTCTATTCCAGCTCCCAACCACTCTCTGAGTGAAGCACCTTTCTCTAATATCCAATCTAAACCTCTCCTGACAACTTCAGGCCATTCCCTCAGGTCTTGTCACAGGTTGCCCGCAGTGGCTGCTTGTTGAGGGCGGCACTGGGGGACCTGCTGCTCTCCCAGTTCCCACTGTTCTACCTTTGTTGGCTCTTGCTGTGCACTGTGTCTCCATGGGTTGGTGCCATTAGGAGCCGGAGCCCAGGGTGTCAGGGCCTCAGGCCTGGCTATCCCCACGGTGAGGATGGGGACAGGGATGAGGCACACCAGGGCTTGCACACTGCTCTGGCTGCTGACAACCATGACCCAGGATTAGTGACCTAACTGGGTCAGGCAAAGTCAGGCCCCTCGTTTTGGTTATGGATGGGTGGGAGATTAACTGCAAAGAGTATGGGGGAACTGTCTGTGCAGCACCCAGTAAAAAGACCAAAAAAAGGAGCTTAGTGAGACAACCTTAAAAGTCAATGAAGAAAAGCCACAGTGGAAAAGAGACTCCTTTCTGATGTAGGGTACTGGTTATGGGCTGTATCTTGCAATTATTAGACACACAGCTGGAAACTAAGTTAAGTGAAAAGTCTCTATTGGCTTCAGTGGGAGCCTCCTTGGCAGCCTCATGGGTATGAGGGAGCTATAGCAAGTTTCTGTGTGCTACTGTTGAAACTTGAGTATCATCAATATCTGAATCTTGCAAGTTCTCTTTGATTTGGCTGGCTCTGTTTGCAGTGCCTTGACCTGTTATATGTACACATTATTTATCACTTATCTCCCAGCACAGATGTGCCCAGAATTTTATTAAGCAGAACAAACTGTAGTTTAATATTTAGGCTGAAGTGCAATTGGTAATGCAAAAGCAGTGGCCCTGGCAAGGTATGATTTCTAATATGCTATAAAGTGCAGAAGAGCTCAGGTCAATTAATCAATATTTGTGGAATTGCAGAGTAAAATTTCCAACTACTGGATGTTTGATACCTAGATATTTAATCATTAGACCATGTATACTTACTGAGCCTGTATGCATAGGCACTGTCTTAAAAAGGCAGTACATGCTGGAGACATAAAGTCCTGCTGGAGACATAAATTCATGCGGGGGACATAAAATCTTTTTGGAGGTGATAAGATTTTTCTGATATCTCTGAATCTGACCTTTTATGGGAATAGGATCCATGCACACATCAGATGAGGAAACTTGCACATGATATGGAGCAGCTTATTTAAATGAATCTGCCATTTGGTGTCTGCCTGACTACTCACAGTTTCTCTTGAGTGCCAGTCCAGTCCTTTCTGAATTGAGAACAGTCAGATAGCTGTCCTTAGCAAAAGATGATGAAACCTGCCAATCACCATTTTCACATGCTGTTTTCTCTTTGTTTTGTAATTGTATTTTTAAATAGAAGTGAGCAGCTGCTGAGATTTTAAGCAGAACACTTAGGAATGTAGGTGTAGGTGGTAAGCCAGTCCTATGTCCACAAGGTCCACCTTCTTAAAATATCAATCCCATAATTTTGAATGCTTTTTTGGAATATCTGTAGACTTAACTGAATGAAAGCAAGGGATGAACAAGCCATTTTGTTTCTCAAGCAAATAAATACATCTGTATTATTAAACATGGATGTCTGGAGTTAAGCATCAAAAATCTTTTTTTGGTATCTCGGTATCTGTTCTCTGTACTCTCATTAGTTTTTTAGGTGCTAGCTTTTTAGCTCTCTGTGGCAAAGACCGGTCCTTTCTCCATGACAACCTCCAATTGCTTCAGCAGAGCACTTTCTTTAAGCACCATGTCTCTTGAGCATTTTGAGGCATTGGGCTCAGCTTCCCCACCCCCACAGTTGGCTACTACAGTCCTGCTGGTGGAGTTTCACCCAGACAACATTGAGACACATACCAAAGAGCAGGGAGAGAGGAGGAAGAAACATGATCTTGTCTCTAGACACCTTTATTCTGTTCCACCTTTATTTCCCTGCCACTGGGAAGCATAATTTCTGTTTAGGCTGTCTGTCTTTATCTGTGAGTGAGGGAGACAGTAGTAAGCCAGAAACTAAGACAGTAGAGCCATCACTGCTCCTCACAGCTCACAAATAATCGGACCTGTGGGAACAGCTATGCTTTTCCACTGAACCACTGCAGGCCAGGGATGATGCCACGGCCACAGAGGTGAGATCTCACTTAAAGCTGGAATTTTGCCACTCTGCTTTCTTTGCCAAGGTGACTGTTTCTCCTTGGGCAGCTGCTCATCTAGCATATTCCTCTGATTTGCCCTCTTTATACTCTCAGTGATGACAAGTTACTCCTAAGTGCATATTACTGCAAATAAATGGGCATAAATATCTATTAAGAATTACAGAAAGTAATGCTCCTGATAATTAAATTGGCAACCCCATCTGCTGTGCAGCTGACCAGGGTTAGCTTCGCTTTACTTCAGCAGCTGTGCCCACACTGTCTTGGGGTGAAACTTAAGTTCCCATTTGCCTGTCTGGCAGGCAATGATCCTGTAAAGTGTAACTCTTTGAAGGCAGGCCTCTTTACATGGCTCAGCACGTCCAACATGCTCCGGGACCACCCTGTGCACACAGGGAGCTGGGCCCCAAGCTATCTGTGGGGGCAGCAGAGCTCCCAGTAACTAAAGCCACTCCAGAAGTTGCTCTTTCAGAGAGTTCCAGATGAAACCAGAGAGGCTGTTTACTTTGTGTGAAATAGAGGTTTAAGAGCTCAGGCATCCTTTCTAATCTAGAGCAAGGGGGGCTCTGTTGGTTGTGTCATAGGTATATTGCTCTATTTCAGGAAGTCTGAGCGTGGGGCAGTTGTCCCCCCTCCCAGTGGGGGACCACAAACAGGTGGCAGAGTTTTATGATCATCTGGGCCTTCTCAGGTTGCTAAATGGGTGGGGGAATCCCTTCTAGATCCTGTTCAGCTGAGAAGGAGATTCCAGGGGGTTCCTTTTTGCAGAAAAGGCCGACAACCCAGCTCTGCCAGCATCAGGAGGGGGCAATACTAGAGATGTAAATGATGGAGGGTATTTACTACTCCCCTCCCTTCCACTTTCTCCAGGAAGCCCTTTCTGTTCTTTGTACCCAGTTTTAGCAGCTCAGGAGTACTGAAATATCAAGAGCTCTTGGTACTTAAACCAAAAATGAAACAAAGAAGGAATGAGAGAAGGTTGATTCAGTTTCTTGTATAACAATCTCCATCCTTCAAACTCTGGGATAAATGTTGGCAGAATGAGACCCTTCAGTGAAACACCCGCTTTGAATTTCAAGCCCAAACTTCTCCCACCATATGCAAAGACTTTGTCATCACACAGATCCTTGTCATCACATCTGTTTGATCAAAGCATTCCTGGACAGAAAGTGGGGGTTGTGAATGCCAAGAAAAAAAAAAAAAGGAGCTGTGTGCCTTATCCAAGCCTGTCATTGCTCTTATGGCTGCACTCACAAAAGCCTTTGCCTGCAGAGCCAGTGTTTAACACCTTTGTTTACTGGAGCTCCAGATAACCAAAGCTCCAGTTCTCTGTAGGAGGTGCTACAGAAAAGCAAGAGACTCTCCTCCTAGCTTATTCAGTCCCAGGGTTTCTGAAGAATGTACAGGAGGGCCTGTCTAGGAATTAATATTCCCACTATCCCTTGTCTATTTTTCAAAACTTAATTTTATTTAATGAGGTTTTAAAATCTGGGTAGTCTTTCCCGCATCCCTTCTCCTCTACATTATGCTAGTTCATTTCTGGACAATAAGCGTTTGCACCAACCAAACATATCAGCAGATTTAAAAAAATGAAACAGGTACTTTACATGTAATTAATTTAGTGATTTGCTCAGTTGCTGATTCACGTGCATAACCTCAATTACCATTAATGAGAGTTATGTAGGCATGTCAAGGGCAAAATAGACCCCTAATAATTTAACATGGAATGTTATTACATTACTGCTGTAATTATATCCTGCACACACATCATTTCTACTTTGCTTCATGAACTGCTCTTCAAATGTGGTGGCTACTCATCTATTATGCTGCATATGTTTATGCTGAGGTTACACTAAGCATTATCTTTTCCTCTTCATTGTTCTGCTGCCTGTCCATAAGAGATACACAGAGCTAAATAAGTAACCTGCCAGTTGGTGTTTCTGCAAAGCTGCAAGTTTTGGATTTTTTGAAGGTGATACTGGAAGCCAGAAACAATCATAAAACAACAAACCTCAGCAGAACAGCATGTCATCTCTCCTTCAGCATTTTATTTTTATTTATTTTTAATTGGACTCTGAGCAAGCATTGCTGAGACACCTTTAGCCTCGTGGTCAAAGAAAGTCACATGTACATGAATCGTGTCTCTGAAGGAGGTGTTGAAACAGTTTTGCTCTTCCAGAGGATTTTTAGTCTTTGTTAAATAATTTTTCTTTTGGGAGAGAGAAGGAAGAAGAGTAGTAGTATCCTGGTGCACCAATTGGATGTTGCTGGAAACCAGAGAAATTGAGAAAACGGGATGTTATCTAATTGGTATAAATAGCAATTTTCAGGTGATAAAGCTTAACACAGCTGGCTCAGTCTGCTCTATCTCTTGTTTTGTCCGGTGAAGTTGTTGCGTATGGACAGCTGCTTTTGGGTTTTTTCTGTGGCACATATTCTGCCTCTGTGTTTGTGCCACTGCAGTATGAACTGTCACATACATTTCAGTATCTTTGTCTCGAGGCTCTCTCCTGCACTTCTGCAGGAGATAAGGCCTAATACATTTCTGAGTATGTGGGCTACTGTTCAAACCTTCATATTTGTAGTAGTATAGTATATCCCTGCAACTAATCATCGGCTCCCTGTGGCCGTCTTGCCGTGACAATCGTGCCCAGTGCCTTGGATATTATACTGCTGTGGAATCAGAGGTACACACAGTATGCCTGCACCTTTACAGGATCACACAGCTAAGCCAAGTAGTTCAGATTAGCTTGGCAATTAAGGGATAGCGAGAAGCAGGGAATCCTTAATGCTGACTGACAACATGGCACTAGCCGATGGGAAGGGAAAAGAAGCACTCGCTAAAACTTGAAGATTGTGAAACAGCCAAAGCCCCTGAGTTAATGCTTTCTTTAAACAATCACCATCAGGCAGGTGGCATGTTCTGGGCTGAAGGTAAATACTGATACCAACATCCAGCAATCTCTTACTGAGGAATTTGGTTTTACTGCTTCTGTTTGTGTAGGGCCTAATGTTAGTTAAAGTGTTTGCAAAAAGAGAGCTCTGTTTCCAAGGTAACAGCTACCTAACTTTATTACTAAAACTGCACTAATTCAAACAGGGATCTGAACAAACAGATTCATGTTAATTTCAAGCTCCATTAAAAACACAAGGAAAAAAAATCAATGTTCACCAAATGGAAAAAGAAAAGAAATCAATAAAGAAATTTTATTTTCAGCCTTTTAAGTAGGTTTTTGTAAACAGTGGAGGTTAAAAAAGTGAAACTACTTGAGAAGGATACACAGCATCCTTGTAAGCTGTACTGTAAACAGGAGAACAAAAAGATTCAGTGATAATGTATGAATAATTATTAGAGCTGTAAAAGCTTGGAAAATAAAAGTGCAGAAGTGGAATGACCTGTCTGAAGGTGCAGTCAGGTCTCCCAACATGTTGTCCAGTGCCCCTGGGCAGTGATTCAAGAGCAGTGGCCAGAAGCCTCAGAGAAGAGCATGGTGTGGTTGTGTCATGGCCTACGTTACTCTGGGTGGTGTGGGCGACAGCAGCTGTGCCTGTGTCACTGCTGGGACTCAAACATTTGCTAGCAACCAGGATACAAACACTCTGGGGATCCTGGTGATGTGGTTTGACTCCTACCATGTGCCAAAACCCCTGCTGCCCGCATTTTCTGTGGTGTCCCTTGCTGGCAGAAGGGCAGGTACACTGGCGCAGCTGCAGGCTGGGCACAGCCGGTGGCACGCTGGCATGGTGACAGCTGGGACTGTCAGGTGGCACGTGCCACCCAGAGGGGTCTCGGAGGTGAGTGTGGACAGGATTAGCAGCTGGTCTGCAGGACAAAAATTGAGTTAGCAGAAGAAGAAATTAACAAAATACGAGTTTATCCATAGCAAAAAAGAAAGCAAGGCTGTTAGCATGGAAACTGATAAAATAGATACATAAAAGATGTTTGCAGTTAAAAGATACATGCCTTAATAATCTGTTGGAAACTCTTGCCAGTTAATTGTTGATGTTAATTGCTTTCTACCAATAAAATATAATAAGCTATTGCTTTGTCCAATGAATATAATAAACTGTTTTAATGTAACTAATAACTTAAAAATCACACTTTGTCATAAGAGTATAAAGAGTATAAGAGTGTAAAACTTAAGAACACCTTGTACTAGAAAGAAGCCACTGTTGTCTATGCATAAGTGTGTGTGTATGTTGTGTGCCCATCTCTACAATGACAGGTGGGGTTTTACTCATGGTTGAGACACCAACTTAGTACTTGGGAGATCTGCATCCATCTTCTCCCTGTTCTCAGCCTTTGTGCTGCTGCCCCAGCTGTGAAATGGTGCCCCTTTAAGGCTAAATCCAGTATTAGGAGCAGCGACTCAGAAGGCAGCAAGGTTTGGAGGCCACCAAGGGAGCCATTTAGAAATCAGGCCTTTGCATGATAGCTCAGCTCTTCATGCTCTACAGGACATCTGTCTGATTCCATAAGCTGCAGTTCCATTCCTTTCAAATTAAGGCTGTCTTGACAGGTCCATGAGTTTTGAAACTGTCCAGAAAAGATCTTTGCAAGGAGTAGCAATGGCTTTTCCCCTTCACCGGGCCATATCTTTTCCAATTTGCCACATTAATAAATATTCTCATTTCCAAAATCTGGTTGGAGGAAGGAGAGGGCTATAAAGAGATAACTTTCTGAATTCTCCATAATACTGTGTTTCCCAGACAAAATAGTGTTTTATTATTCAAAAGAGTGAAATTAATTTGCTGTAGCCTTGAAGTGCCCAAAACACACTTAGTGACAATTCCTGATTGAAGACAGCTCTTCACGATCCAAATTATTTCAATATTTTCTGGAACAGAGTATCTCATTCCTTTCTCTAAAACTTTTACTATGAAGCACTCTCTTCAAATAATGAATTTTTAAATAGGTGTGTGATAGTAGGTTCTACCTACCTGGCTAGAAAACAGTGAAGGTAATGTCACATGCCTGCCCCTTCTGAATAACAAATGGTCTTACTAGGGCTCTCCAAAACACGGATGGAAAGGAAAAGAGTAAGCACCCAGTGCTTATACACCAAGCATCTAGTTTTTAGTCTTTACACTCCTTGTACCTGTAAAGAAAAAAATCTGGGAGGATGAAAGGCAAAGTCTCAAGGTCATGCACTGATAAGGCCTATCCGGAAGAGACAAAGCAAATGGAGGAAAAAAAAATAAAAATCTACAGCACAATGCAGTAGTTTATTTTAGTAATCCTCCTAAGGAAAATTAATGATTGGAATGTCTTTCAGAACACTGCAAAAGACGTAACCAAATAAAACCTGAGTCCAGCAGTCCTTTGAAAGGAGAGACTGATGACAGCAGAAGTCTCTGGCAACATTTGTGATGATTTTTGTCCGGACAGCTGGTTTCTCCCAGCATTAGTCTTTCGTAGAGGCACCCTCAATTAAAATAGCACATGATACCCTTGTATTCCACATATCATCCTTTTCCTCCTCTCCTCTCCTCTCCTCCTTCCCTAGCCACCTCACTAGTATTACACTGTTTGCCCCAAATTCTAAGTGGTATTTGCTTTAAATCTTCTTTGATTCAGTTACTTCACCTTGGCATCCCATCAGCTGGCAAACACAAGTAATGAAATGAAGGGAACACAGTTAAGTTGATATCTTAAATGCACACAAATCCCACATGCTGTGGCAACAACAAAATGAATAACAAACACGCTGCATGAAAATCCTCTTAAGTTCCTTTTTTTTTTTTTCAATTCCAGCCTTGCATACAGGAGGAGGAACATCTTAAAAAATAATCCCGTAATATTCCTGAACTAACAGCATTGGCATGAGGCACAGGATGGTCTTATGCTTCTCTACATATCTCAGACAATCACAGCTGCTGCTAGTAAATTAATGGCTGCAAGGGGGTTGGAAGAGGGAGAAGGAGGAGAAAAAAGGGAAATGAAAGCCTCGTAGGTGGCCCTGTCTCTGCCAAAATGAAATATTTTCATTGGAGCTTTTTCCATTCAACAATTGGCAGCTTTATCCAGAGGCCTTAAACAGAAAAATTCATACTGTTTTGAGAGTGACTGCTAATGGGATGAAGCACTATCTGCTAATGTACATGAATCAATATCTATTTAATAATAGGATTGTTTTCTCTTTAAGAGGCCTTTCTTCTTTATTTTCCTTTAAGTTCTTGCCTTCCAGGTCTGCCTGCTTCCCTTTGCCCTGGAAATTAAACCTTGGTACTTTATGCAAGATTTATGCTGGAGACATTGTCTGGTATTTCACTGTCAGTGTGTGATTCTGCTGTGACATTTTCAGCTATATTTTTATGGTAGCTGCAGTTAAACCAACATGAAACATAAAAACAAACACTTTTTTTCCTGACAGAGTTCATTTATATCAGCGAACCAGACTAAAAGGTGCACTACCCAAAGGACTTTTGGCTGGTTTTACTTACGTCCACCCTAGAGGGCTTTGCTAGCCTGGACATAGCTGGGCTGGCAGTAGCTCAGATGGAGAGTGGGGGTGTGGTGTTTCTGTGCATGTGTGCAGGGAGGGTAGCTGAAGTGCAGAACAAATAGTGAAAGAAAAAAAAGTCTAATTATTCTGGTATTTGGGTGAAAGCCCCCAAAGTACTGAAGTTAGGAGAAGGATTAGCAGGGCACCCTGACACGTCCAAGACCCACTAACTTCTGATGTCTGTTGGATTTGGTGGAAGTGTCTGAAGGGGTTGCTGACTTCTGCCTGCTCACCTCACCTCAGCCAGAGCTTACTGCTCTCTGAGGCAGGATACGGTGGAACAACTGACCTGGTTGTACCAACCATAGTTGATTCACAGAAATTGCTCTCAACAAATGCTTTATTCCTAACAGTCCAGTAAAAGATTTGATTTTCAATGCCAAAGCTTCCTGCCTGCTCTGGACGTCTTCAGTTGGATTAGAAGGGTGGACAGAGCACACAGGAAGAGCACTATTAAGCTAGAAAGTGGTTTGATGGACACAGCCAGTACTTTAATCCACAAGGACAGTTATCCTTGGGGCTGAAGTCCTCAGTGATAATAATAATAATAATCAGTGACCAAAGGTTCTTTTTTCCTTGGGGCTGAAGTCCTCAGTGACAATAATCAGTGACCAAAGGTTCTTTTTTCCCTCCCTGCCTTAGTAAAGCAAAACCCACAAAATCAGTGGTGAAGGGACATAGGAGGAAAGGAAAAAAACCAAAAGGAGATGCCAAGCAGCCCCAGTGGTCTGGGAGGGCCAGAGGAACAAGAGTGGGAATGGAGGTATGCAGAGCCCCAGGATGCAGGAGACTAGGAAGATCCTGGGCAAGGAGGGAATTGGAGCCTGTGATCAATGGGCTCACATTATTATGAACCCATAATCTATGTAGGATAGAATGGGACTCCCTCATTTACTCCTAATAAACCTATTTTTTCCCCCTTCAGAACCGTTCAGCTGCAATGCCTTTTTCCCCAATTTTATTGGAATGTCCTTTGTCTCCCTTTTCCCTTTCTGGCATGTAGTCTTTGCACTGTTAAATATTGATGCATTCTCATTCCACAAAGTTGTCTGCCACTTGAGTTTCTTTGGCCTTGTATGTGCTTTTCTCTTCAGTGCTTGCTTTCAATCTCTCTGGTTGGAGAGAGAAAGAGGAGTGGGGGCAGACTGAGGTGAAATGATCATCTACAGTAAGTCAGTGTAATTCCACTGACTAAATGAACTGAATTACTGTAGCTGAGAACCAGCTTTGTCACGTCTCCCTCTTCTGTGTATTTTGTATTGCTTGTTGTGAAGAAAACCCCACAAAACAACAGAAAACCCCCACTCCACCAGAACTCTGGTTCTTTCTGGTTTTGCTCTCCCAAGAGGTGCAGCTGTATGCTAATAGACTTCTTCTCTAGTGGAAAATAGAAAGGGCTATAGCATGCTTTGATAAACCAGGAAGCAGACTCTGATGCCAGTGTGCAGGGAGAGAAGCATATGGAGCTTTTTTCCCAGTTTCTTTCCCTCACATCAATTTCACAGTCTTTTAGTTCTGTTGACCTCCACAGAGTCCCTCCTAATTTACAGCACCATAAACAAAATCGGAACGATGCCCCCTAAAATGTGCAGAATTGTTTTTGGCTTGCACTGAGGAGCATGGCCTATTCCAGGGATTTGCAGATCTCTCTGCTTGGTGAGTTTCTTGCATTATAGACCTTCTCCCATGCTTCTGCTGCTATTACTGGCATATTTTATTTGGATGGGTAAGAAAGATACAAACAGCAATGCAATCACATAGTCTCCTGCTTTGGAAGAATCGGAGAGACTCAGCTTCTGCAATTTTATCTCCTGGAAGTTGTGTGGTCAAGGCTGGAACAACAGTCAAACCCTCGACTATGACAATACCCTGAGGATGTGTTTGGGTTTACTGTTCTGCTGATCGATTTCATGCCATGAGTGGACTGGAAGCCCTTTATTTTGCCCTGTGCCTCCCTGTGCCCTGGTGCATGTCCTGGGTGTGCCATTAATCAGACTATATGGGCTGTTCCATCTTATTGCTTAATTAAGACTTGTCAGTAATTTACATGAGATTAATACCTATTTATATGGAGCTGGAGTTTCATCTGTTTGGGGGATGAATTATCGAACTGCATTATACGAAGTAAATCAATAAAATATTACTGGGAATGAGAATGAAGTTCTCTCCCTTGCATTTCAGTCCTTTCACCAAGCTCAGAGACAAAACTTACTCAAGGGAGATGTTCATGTGTGCAGTCAGCTTTCCATTTTCCAGCTACAAATCATGTCTATTAATATCTCTGATCACCTTGCTCTCATGACCTAAATCATAAAGTTGAGACCTAAGGGAGTGCTGCCAAGAATGAGAGGTGCTTTTAACCTGTTACAGTGCACCTGGCCCTGTTATGATATGACTCAGAGCCCAGTCTTTCCAGAGGTGACTACAAAACCAGCACTCTCAAACTAGTCTGAAGTTGCTATTAAATGTGCTTTGTATGACCATATGTACTCAATACTCATGAGAAACAGCAGAGAAGTCATCAGTGGGTGATGTTCAGAACATTTAGCCTAATTGCAGGGTTTTGTTACACTAATACAACCTGTTTACCAAATGCAAATAGTGTCCCCTTAATATCATGTCTTGATTGTGTTCCAGTGCTGATGATTTTTTCCTGACTGCATTTCCTGCCTGTGGCAACTTCCCTTAAATGGGGCTGAACAGGACACTTCTCTCATAAGAGTCAGGCTTTCCCTTCCAGGAAAGCTCCAGTTGCTCTTGAAAAGTAGAGCTAGTCTTTCTGCCTTGTGTTCTGTATCTATTCTTTCTCTCCCATGCTTGACCTCTGGGATGGATCTGACACATTTTCTCTCCCCACAAAGACGTGTAGTTTCCCCTCGGTGGGTGGCTGGTTATTTTCCAGTGCCAGTTTTCCTCTTCCATCCAGCCTTATCCCAAATAAGAATGTGCAGTGGCTTTGTCCTTTTGTCCATTTCTGTAAAAAAACGTTTACTTCTGATACCATTTGATTTACAACCTGACACAGAAGAGGGTTTCCAAGAAACTAAAATTTATTTTCTTTGTAATAATTGTTCCTATCTCCATAATAATCTATTCTAATACATGACCAGAGTTAGGGTAGAGATGTGAAATGGTCTAACATTCACTGACTCAAGTGGCTTCTATAACAAGTGCAAGGAGAGGGGAAAATGCTAATGTGGAGTGATGGATGGACTTCAGTGCACAGGTGTTTGCTGGGATGGCAGAGTTCATCTCTAGCCTGGAGGTTCTGTTGGTTTGAAAAATACAACTCATCTCCCTCTAAAGTTTTGGCAGAAGAAGAGGGCTTTTCTCTTTCTTGTAAATAATTTAAAAGAATCTTTTGAGTAGATAATAAAACAAGGACAACCTTCACTTCTAACCAGCTTCTCACTGTCCCTCTTTCTCTTTGTTGCTTGTTTTAGCTTCGCTGCCATTATCACTGAAGTCTCCTTGAGTGCTTGTACCATAAGAAAAGGTTCACAGAGCTAAAAAACAAGATGCTGTCTTGACAGCAGGCACTGCTTAAAGCAGGGGTTAATGTGCTTTTCTGGCCTCAGATGAACCTGGTTGCAGGGCACTCCTGTGTTCCAGCTGTCCTTTTCCTTTCCTGCTAAAACATCATCTCTGCTTTGTTATCTGCCACCATAACTGCAGGTTGGAGGTGCTCCCTAACCCAGTTCTGTCACAGTAATCTGGGTCAGCCTCAACACTTCCAGTACTATGTTTATTTTTGTAACTCTCATCACTTCAGCAGTTGGGTTAGGGAGCCCTTTCATGTGCAGTTATGCTGACAAAATTGAGGGGGAAGTGAGCTCCGGAGGGGGCTGAGCGGAGCAGGACAGGGGTGCCAGTGGCCATGACAGCAGGCTGACCATTTCCTAAAGGACACAATAAACAAACCTGGGGAGGAGGGACAGCCCACCTCAGCTTTTTAGCATCTTGAGGCTTTTGTCCTCTCCTGATAATAAGAGTAGGTGGGAAGTAAACAGATTTAGAAGTTCATTCCTAAATTCATTATGTGCTTGCATATTAACAAAGGTTAAATTGTTAGCTAAACTCCTTTCACCTTGACATGGCTCTTCTCTAGCTGAAGTGATTTGAGACTCAGCATTGCAGTGGGCCTTGTAGGGTGCAGGTACCAAGCTGCAAAAGATTTTCTGAAGAGAGGATCATTACAGTTTCTCAGGTATGCCTTCAAGTTGCTGGAAAACGTGCATGGGCATCAAAATAGTGCAAAAGCTGATGAGCTCAACCTCCATGGAAACAGCGCAGCAGCAGATGGATTTACTGAGGAATGTAACTGTTGGCAAATGCTAGGATTTTTTATTTAATATCAAAAAGGAGAAAGCTGCAAAATTTGGATCTGAACTTCCCTTTTCCTCTAGTACAGGAGCAGGGAGGAACTGTTTGTATCAGAAGTTTTGGTCTATCTCCTTTTTTGATATTTAACTGTTGCCAAAAGGCATCAGTGAAAGAAAGAAAATAAATCATCTGGACACTGCTTTATTATTAGCTATGCTTGATATTTTCCTATCTGCTCTTCTTCTAACCCTTCTCGCCTCTATTTCCATCCTTCATTTCACTGACATTATTCTACATGCTAGAGCTGTTCCTCTATAAAAAAAACAACTAAAAAATCTTTAGACATTTGCCCCTGGAAAAGAAGCACACCGTAAATAGTATACAGGAGTAAGAGCCTCATGAGGATCTGAGTCCAAGCAGATGTCACTAACTTGGAACTGAGTAAAACAGCCCTACTACCTCTGAAAACAAACCAGCCCAGCGCACCTCTTTAATAATACCTGATCACTGGAGTAGGCTTAGCAATTCAAGGAAAGCTGTCCTTTGCCTCTTGTGAAACTGGCACTCAGGCATACACTGCCAGCTCAGTGTCGAATTGTTATGACACCGGAGTCGCTAAACATTTTACACACAGTTGGAAGCAGCTTTTACATGACTTCCATCTCCTCAGGCTTTTCAGACTATTTTTTCAGCCTCTCCCTTTAACCAACAGAATGAAAATGTCAAGAGTGTTCTCAGACCCACTCTCCTGGGCACATTCACCTGAGTGAAAACGGGTTTGTGGCTGTGAGTGCAATACACATTTATTGAGCTCTCTCCAGAGATACCTGTGGTCACTTTTTCAATTCAGCCCTAACGAACTCCATGTCATGGTGGAAATGGAGCACCCAGTGTAAATAAATAGATGGTTTGTGCCTGCGGTTTAGATCACTTAAAGTGTCTTTTACAGTTGAGGTAGAGAGTTAAGAAATGACTGTGGCAGAAAAATCTTAGCAGCTACTCACAAGGCAGTACACAGCCAACCCCCGAGCAAGCATATCCACAGAGGACAGTGCCTGAGTGCTTGTAAGTGTTTAGATTCACACTTAGCTTTATAGCAGTGTAATTTTCCTGTGGAGCCAAGCTTTTAAATGTTAAATTGAATTGATTCTCAGAGTTATATTGGTATTTGATATGCACACATGCACATATTTATACCATCATATACCCATATGCTTAATCCACTTTTCACCTTTGATCACCTCAGTGCTCGGCCCTGGTTGCTTGAGAAGACTTTTCTTTGAGAACAACTTTTTGGTTGTGAATTCCCCTGGGATTACATACCTAAAAATCTCAACTCTAATTAGAACAAATTTATCTACTTGTAAATGTGAACATAAAGCTGAACTTTCATACCTCAGACAATTTCCTTTAAGCTTCTGCACATTCGCCAAGAGCAAAAATTTCTTTTTCAAATACAAATCCTGCTTCCACTCAAAAATCAACCATCCAATCAATCAACTGATTTGTTTGCTAGTTTTACTGTATGTACAATATTAAATCCCCTGAAAAGTGACATTTGTGAAAAAACAGTTATCAATATATATCATTACGAGTGCTTGAAAGGAAGGCTTTCTGCTACTTGGTGGCTGAGGATTTCCAGAGGAACACAGCAAGGGTTTCCAATTGCAGCAGGTAGGAAAAAATAAGATTTTAAAGTCAAAATGACTGTCAGAACTCCTGTTTTAGGGAGTTGCTTAGACATTTTAAAATTAACCATTTGTATTTATTTTCCCTTCCAGGTCTCTGCTAAGACAAATTAACAGTATAGATCAAGACATTAAAAAAGAAAACTTTAATAAAGTCTCAGATTTAGGGTTTGTGCCTGTAAATTTCTTGGCATAAACAAGAGGCAGTGGTATGGCACAGTAAAAATCCAAGTGTCAGTCATGCCAGGGTGACTAATATAACTCACTTCTGGCCTCATTAATCATGAGTGGAGAAGGCATCCCAAATTCATGTCAATAACAGCTTTATGCCACCCTAGCAAATAAGAACTCCTCTATAGATATCCTCAGAGTGAGAAACCATGGTCCTTCCTGGTGTAAACCACCTGAGCTCTGCAAAGGGCTGACAGACAATGATCATTTTTCTTAGCTGAGCATCTGACCTACATTTGCTATTCATTATTACTGTATTATTTTTTGGGAGTCAGCAGAGATCTTCTAGCTCTGAACAAAGTGTTTGTCTTGTAATCTAACCAGACTTGGGATGTCTCCAAATAATCTGGGAATTTTATAAAAAATGCAGCTTCTGCCTTAGCAATAGAAAATAAATTGAAGGTTTGTTTCCCCTCAGGTGAAACTGATACCATCTTAGGACACTTTTGATGCCTAGATAAGGGGATCACACAAGAAATCCTAAGAAACATTTACCACTTGAGTTGTTAGATTGTCAAAGGGTGGTAACTAAAAAAGGAAATATTTGGATAGGTATGGCTAGATTCCTTTAAAAGCTCTTTGCTTCCTCTTCTTCCAAGTTGTGCGCGTGGAAGATTTTTCATGCCTCTCCCTGACTCTATGCCTCTACAGCAACATTCATTTGGGATGAGGGAGGTGTGTGGCTGTCAGGACTGACTCAGTTGAAAAGCCATCACTACTTTTTGGTAGGAGTGGACTACTTTTTGTCCAGGTGGATTAGGTCCTTGCTCTGTGTGACCTCACTGCCACATGTGCCAGCAGAAGGGAGGCGCTACAGATGCTGGGCTAAGGGCAGGACCCTCCACCTCTTTTGGGGGCTCTCTGCATGTGGGTCAGCTTAGTCTAAGAGCCAAAAAGCTCTGTGAGGAGAGGGGAAGAGAATCCATTTCTCTCCTGCATCCCCTCTAAGTATATCTCTATATATTCGCTTCAAAATTCAAACTTTCATCAGAAGTTCATAATGGAGTGGTGAGGAGGAGCCCTCCTGACTGCTGTCCAAGATTTCCATGTGGCCCTAAAAGGCAAATCAGTCTGCCTTTCCATCTCATCTGTGCTCAGCCAACTCCCTGGCCCCAGAGGGTGAGCTGCAGTTCAGGTCTGCCAGCCTGGAGCCCGCAGGATGCCTGTGGGGCTGTGCCACCCTCCTGGGGCCGCATCCTCCATGCCTGCCTCAGCAGCAGTGGAGCATCTGGAGGAAACGTGAGGTTCAGATTTCATGGAGTGTTCTCAGCCCAAAGAAAATGGCACAGCTGACTGCTTCTCTCCACACAAGCTGTCATGCAGGGTGACAAAAGTGCAGCTGATGGACCACATGCAGCTCTTGAGTGCATCTGCTGCTGCTGCTGCTCGTGGTGCTTGGTGAAACCCCCCAGTGGGGCTGAGGTGTGGCAGCCAGATGTGTCCTCACCTCCTTGCCTCCTCTCCATGTTGCATCATGGTGCAGGAGAAAAGAACCAAAAGCAGCAGAGGACATATCACCAAGCACCCTGATTCTCCTCCCCACTGGAAAAACAGAGCTTCCTGTAGTCAGAAAACTGCTGCTGCAATATTCCTCCCAAATCCCAGCATGTTTAATGTGCTCTCAAGATAATTGAGTATCCAGGTGATGATATGTAAATGGCTCTCATCGAGAAGGTCAGATATTTTCAGCTGAAGTTGACAGGCTGGTCATATGGATGAATGGAGACTGGAAAAGAAAGACCTTGACCAAAATAGTTTCTTAGATGTTTAGTGAGGAGGTAAAAGTCATTTCCTGTCCCTAGGGCAGAGCAGCTCATGGGTGTGATTACCAGTGGTGGGTGCATGGCAGTGTGTGAACCTAGTCTGGGCAGCCTGGCATGCTGCACTGTGCACCAGGCTGCTAGCTGGTCTGCAGGGTACATCCCAGGATGCACACGTAGCCAGTGAGGTGTCTGGTGGAGCAGTCACCCGTGTGCTTACATGACATGAAAGTGATGTCACTTGGTGTGTACGTGCCTCCATCTGAAAATAGGAGCCAAAAGCAATAAAAATAATAGGAAAAGAAAAAAAGGAAAACTGAAAATGTTAAGAGGATTCTGGTTAGTCTAGCCCAGTGATGAATTCAAAACCATAGTGAAATACCCATTATTTGTTGGCAGTATTCATAACATGCATTAACAATGAAGAGAGGAAAAAAGGTACTCTTGGACACTCAAAAACAGACTAGCATGGTGTTGTCTGTGTGTTCTGCATGCCCTGGATGCTCTTGGTCCACAGAAGCTGCAGTGCTTCCCGTGGAGCTGTCCTGAGTCCTTTGGTGCCAGGCCAGTTCATACTGTGGTTTTCATACTGCTTATGTAACCTGCAGGTCTAAGGCTTCATTTGTAATAAACTGACTATGTGAAAGGCAGCATGTCCATGGTGGTGGTTGCTCTTTTGCCTCCAATGGTGATGATTGCCTTGCTACCAGGGAAATTTATGGGCAGCTGCTCACACTCTCTTGCACACCCTGAGCTGACTCAGGGCAGACCCACTTCTCACCTCTGAAGATACAGCAGGTGCTTCTTGCCCTGGAGTTCATTTGTGTGTTAAAAAAAGGCCACATCCAATCTCTTGATAATAGATTTTGGTGCAAAAGTTTGATTGCAATCCCAGTGTATAACTCCATCTTGGTGGTTGATGTGGTTCTCCCCCATCCCTTGTTTGTGGGGAGAAATGAGAAATTTAGGGTCATATCATGAATTAGCATGGAGGCAGGTTCCTGGTGTTGGACCCAAAGTGAAGAGGCACTCAGGGGTTGAACTAAATGACTGCCCCTCTGCTGCACATCCTCGATTAAGGTCAGTGTGTGGTTACAAGCACTCCCAAGGCTGAGTGCTGATGTGGTGGTAATTGGATCTCACTGGGCTGGCCAAAAGGGAGTTCTACTTCCCAGCAATTATTACCTGGGGGAGGGGAATGGAAGAAACAACCCCCCAAACCTGGAGGCAGGGAATTAGAGCAAGCGCTGATGAGTTGGCAGATGCTGCCGGATCAATGGCCCTATCATGGCAGGAAAAACAGCGACAGCCCTCTCAGAGCCATCAGTCACTGCTGTTTTGGATAAATGCCAGCATACAGATCGAGAGGAGAGAGAGGAAAGATAGGGGAGGGAGGCACCAGCCTGCTGGGCCACTTTTAATTACATTGGGTCACACCAGACAGAGAGCTGCCCACCATGACAGATCAGTCCTGCTCAGAGGGCTTGCACTCAATCCCGGGTGGCAACCAGGACTGATGTTTGCAGAGCTCCTTTTATCCAGAAAAAATCCCTGCACTACTCAAAGCACCACCACAGCCAAGTGACAGGCAGAAGCATATTGTGCACATCCACACATCCCCATGCCATGCGGGGCTTCCCTGGGCTGGAGCAGCAAGGGGCATCTGTCTGACAGTGTGTGCAGCAGCACTACACAACTCTCTGGGCAAGAGGGAGGGCAGGGGAGTCTTGGTGGTACCATAGCTTCCCTGGATGGGAGCCAGAACATTAGCACATCTGAGGTAGGGCTCGTGTCTCCACATGGCTCAAGTTGTTGCCACAGCCTCCAGAAGGGGATCTTGCCATTTTCTCACTCATTTTCTCCTTCAAAGCCTTCAGCGAGGCTTGTGGCAGCACAAGTGCTCTGCAAAGTCTTATTTATGAGTGTTTTTTGCACCAGCAGCAAGGTGTTGTCATAGGAATGGTCACTGACTTTCTGTACTTGATTGCCATCATAAATTCCTCAGAAGCTTTTAAAAAAAGAAAAGAAAGAAATATCACCATCCTATAAATGTTTTTATGGCAGAATCCATCACTGCCACATATGAAGCTCATGTACGATCCTTGTTTTCTTCACACACAACAATTTCCTGTTGACTTCACTGGGATCTGCATTTGCATTCTGGTTGCACAGTCAGTTTGTTAATTATGCAAACTCACCTGGTCCTCCTGAGCTCAGCACAAATTCAAATGGACATGCCCTCACAAAAATAAGTCCTGCATTGCCCTGCTGCAGATTTTAAAATACCAATTTCCCCAGTGGAAACAGTATTTGGTGTTTCTAGAGCAATCTGGTGATGTGTGGCTCCTCCTACTTTCTTCTCAGTCCCTGCTTAAGTGATGTTTAGTTTCAGGCCTTCTGTCCCTGCATCTGTGCTTCTCCTTCAACTTGATAGCTTGTGGTGCTGGGCTTTTGACTATGTTAATGACCTGATCCAAGTTTAAATAATAAAAATAGCAGGTTGGTTTTACAGTGCAAACAATTTTACCCATAGATAATGCAGGGATGGAGAAAAGCAAAAGAGAGGTAAAAAATGACAAACTGAAACTTGCTGCCACAATCAGCCACACCAGTGCAGATCAGATAGGAGAATTAGGCATTGTTTCTGTTTCAAATCAAATGGGTGTATAGTCCAGGGGTGCCAGTTTAGCTCACATAAAGGAGAAACCTTCATTATAAATCTGAGAGGCCACTTTAATGAGCTGTTTTAGTCTGACGTAGTTCCACTGATTGTGGTGGCTTTGGCACAGGCGCTGCTGTGCTGTGTGGGCGACGAGATCTGCTGTGTGCCATTGCCCCCAGCAGAACCCCTGTGCCCCTGCTGCAGATGCCATAATGCCAGCTGAGTGCTACAAGCACACCTGGCTGGTGGCTTCTCACTTGCCCCATTTGACTTGGGTAGTGTCTTTTTGTGTTACTCTGTCTTTTAGGGGGTCAGTCTTTCTGCTGTAAACACACTGCTTCCTTCTTTCCCCAAATACCTTTTATCTCCAGCAAGGTTAAAGCCTGGAAAATTCATATTCTTAGTCTATCAGGCTGCTGCAAGCAGAGCAATGGGAAAAGAAATTTTAGTGCCATCCTAGACTTTCTGTGTGATTTCAGAATGGTTATTGTAATGGCAGAGTTGATCAAATACAGTAGAAATGTTGTTTTTAAATATTTATTGCTATTCCAACTGATGACTACTCAACAACAACTCATACTTTATTTACTTATTTGTTTGCTATTTGAACATCTACCTAAAGAGACTTTTCTTGCACAAATACTAGGGGAATGGCTGTTCTTTGTACCAATGCCCTTGCTCAGCTTCAAGCAAAGTATTTGAGAAAATACAAGAAATGCATTTCTCATTGCTTTCCAACTGCTCTTCATCAGTTATTGCTATTCCTCCTATTGCTACAGAGTCAGAAGGTCTTAGACTGGGGACAATTACTGTGTGACCTGTGGGAAAGCTGTTCTGGCTTGCTAAGTTTGGTGATCTAACTGTGTAGGTCAGCAGCAGGATCTACAAGGCATTATCCAACCCTATGGGAATGAGGATTTGCTGTGAAGGTCTCCCAGGTGAGAACTCTTCTGCTTTTACAGATTCCAGCATCAGACCAATAAAGAGACTCAATATCATTTGGTGACAGGAATACTCAGTACAGGAAGAAGAGCATGTACAAGCAATCACAGATTCAAAGGTTAAAATCAAGTTGATAAGTCTCAACAGGGAAAACAAATCAGCAGTTCATGTAAGCAGTGCTGGGAGTAAAAGAGGCTTGGAGGAAGAGGCAAGTTGACATATTGAGACAGAAAGTTAGTGGATGGAAGTACACTCAGAAGGTGATAGGAGACTTTCCAGTGGGATAGAAATATTTTTCACTTGGGGGTTGAAGATTCAGATAGCTACTGAAATCTGCAGGGTGTTCAATGCTTGTTGTCCCATTTTCTGGTGGTAAATTTTTTATGGCACAAAAAAGCCCCCAAAATATTTGTCTTCCTTCTTTCTCACAGTCTCTGACACATTCAGATGGAGAGTGAGGATTGACTACTTCATGTTTTTCTTCTGTGTCACCTCTCTGTTTCCCTACAAATATCTGTCCAGGTCAAAGCATCCTAAGATGCACATCTCTCTTCCTGCTGGATGTGGGACAGGCATTTCAGTCTTTGTGCTCTGGGCTGCCAGAGTAGTAATGTTTTTTCCAGGAGTGCTAAATTCTTGCCAGAACTTTTTAAAACAAATAAACAAACAATTTTGTTTTGCCAAGCTCTTACTGTATTACACAGGCACAGTGGCAACTTTTTAATGACAAATATTTGGTGAGGTTTCTGCTCATGTTTGGGCACAGCAATCACTTACAGAAGCCACATTTATGCACACATTGGACTGAGCGTTACAGCACCTGCTGGCTGCTCCTGCTGCTACTAAACAGAGAGAGCAACTAATCTCTTTAATTATTGGAAAAGAATTAAGGCTTTGATTTTTCTTATTGCAGAAACAGATATTTTCCCCCCCTGCAGGCTGGGAAGAAGATGCTCTTTGCCCACCTGTTCTGCTGCATGAGTGAGGGGTTTAAGCCATTGGGTGGGTGGCCTCCACCGGCAGCACCCAAAGGAAGAGTAGGATTGAATGGACACCCACCACTCCATTAACTATCTGAAGATTGGCACCCATGGGTTTTATCCCACAATGTCAGCACTACCTGCAAGACAGAGGGGCCAGTGTGCTCCCTGGAACTGTGGTAGGGGAAATCCCTTTGGGTCCTGTGGGCAGCAAAGGGGACAGGCTGAGGGGCTCTCTCTAGGAGCAAGGCAAATTCAAATGGCAGCAGGATTGTCTGGGCACCCCTGGAGTCCACTTGTCTGCAGGAGTGTTCTGGGCGTGTGAGGAACCATAGGACCACCAGCACATTGGCTGTCTCCAGTGGAGAGATGGGCTTGTCATGCAGACAGCACATCTGCTTCTTTTGCCTGGGAGGAAGAGGTGGGTAACCCAAAGTAGAAAATAATCGTGGGGAAACAGTTTTCTTGGTAAGGATTGTGTAGCTGGTTTTCAGGAAGACCTTCCTGGCCACATGCTGCAAAGTCACACTCTGAGGGGCACTGGGAGTTAGAGGGGCTCTTGAAGGACTAGGGAGGGTCTGTTACCAATCGTTCCCCACACTCAAAGCTGGACCTGACTGTGCTGTAGTGGTCTTCTCTCAAACACTACCAACATTTCGTTAGTCTCCTTGTCTCAGCTCCCCTCCCAGTCCATTTTTCTCAGCTTCCAGACCGTTGTCAATGTTAAAGCATGAGGAGTGGAAAAGAGCACGGAAAAGAGCAAAAAAGATCCTTTCCATCCTTTCAGCTCCCCGCTGCCCTCCCCCCCGACCCTCTTCCCACAAAGGAGCTGCAAGTATTCCTCTGCACCACAAAAAGGACCCGCCAATGGGTCTAGGACAGAAAGAGTTAAACTCAGACGAGCACTAGCTCCAACACAGTTAATCCATATAAAGCTCATGGATTTCTCTGCAGTGATCTTTGTGGTTGTCATTTGCATTTTTTTCCTTTTGTGAAATCTTTTCTTCTTTCCTTTTACACTCGTATGCATGCAGAAATTAGCATATTGTACCGAGAGTGGGAGATGTAAGAAGCCGACCCCCTGCTGTTCAGCGGATTGTGCAATCTGCAGGCGGCATCAATTTTTCAGCAGTTTTCTCATTTCTCATTACAGTCAGGGCACCGCACAGCTCCCGATTCAACACAATCCCTAGTGGTCCTACAGACAAGCATATGGGCTGTCGAATAGCCGTACTGCTACTTTCATAGCATTAATATCCTTGTTTATGCTTCCGCCGTAATTAATCCTGGTATTAATATAGTTTGGGCTTAGCTTTACTAATTATGTATGGGCTAGCAGGAT
Source organism: Cyanistes caeruleus (assembly GCF_971803275.1). Lineage (NCBI taxonomy): Eukaryota > Metazoa > Chordata > Aves > Passeriformes > Paridae > Cyanistes > Cyanistes caeruleus. Next base: position 107,609,495 of record NC_141701.1, read on the forward strand.
AATTATGTCAGCAGACTCCGGCGCTGGTACTTGACAGCAGTTTGCTAACCTTAGGAGCTGCACATAAACACTTTGGCCGATCCTGCCCTGGAAACAAGGAAGGGAAAGAGACGAGGAGGAGGCTGTATATGGCACCTCGATGGCTGATACCTATAAATACTCTTTTTAAAATAAGGAAATTTCACAAGCACAATAAAGTTGTCCTCAGGTATCAAACTCTGTGGTTGTCATAGTGATGTGTGCATTATTAAGAGGGTGTTGTTCGCTCTGGCATCTAAGCTTATAATGAGGACAACTCATTATCGGCCCAACGAGAGTTCCTTTCCCCACTGACCACATCGCAGCTTGACGGCTCTTGGGGTTGAGGGGAACTTTTTTCCCTGTGTTCCTTCCCTGCCCTCCATCCCACTCCACCCTGAATAATCTCAGCAAGCTCTAGGTGCAGCATACTGCTGTGCAGGGCTAATGAATGGCCAGTGCTAGTAAAGCCATTTCCTAGTTTTCCTGGTTTTGAGCATGCCTGTGACTTCAACGAGTACGAAAAATCATGCTTTGGCCACTTTAGACTCTTTGGCTGTCCCTGGCCTGCACGTTCATTAACATTGCAGATTGGGAAGTTTAAAACAAGCCATTAGTTTGCTTTTATTTCTGCACCTGTTTCTGCTGCCTGACTGTTCCCAGCAAATATCCTTTGCGGGGTCAATGATGCCCCTTTGCGCCAGGCACATGGCTTAATGGAACTTCCTTTGCTTATCATTAGCCACTTTGCATTTTTATAGAGCACTATTAACTGGGATGCAGACTTGCTTTTAATTCCCTTCTGAGGTTTGTACACAGCGGTCACATCCCTCCCCCGCTCCTCAAACAATCCAATTATCACAGTTTGTCACACAGCCGTGGGTGACCCACACACCACCTGCTCCGCTGGTGAGCCCGATCCTCCGGGATGGCAGCCCAGCATTTGAGTTTTGCCTCAGAGGGGCCCTTTAAATGGCTTTAACTATCACAGATCTGCTTTGGCAAATATGGCAAAACCAAAACCAGAACCCAAAAGCAACTGTGAAATTAAAATTACTTGAAGGTATGAAAGGGATGTGAAAACTACTTTCAAAAATTTTATTTTTCCCTCTCTCTCCCTCTGTTTTTTTTGGGTTTTTTTTTGTTTTTTTTTTTTTTTATGCAATAGATTTATGTCTAGACTGGCAACCTGTGTATTGTTCAGCTCCATAGGGAAATCCTGGTGACGTAAGGACCTGATCATCTGGAAAGTTTGAAAAGTGAAAGTTAGTGAAAATGCTGCTGTTGGCCTCATATACAAGTATGTAAGCGTGAGGTCAGAATTAAGGATGTGATTAAATGTCACCAGCTTCAACTGGATAATTATGTGCTGATGCATTTTCCTGAAATGTCTCCCAAATCTTAACCCAAAGGCATGGGTGGAAATATTCCCCATGCCCTCAGTTCATTTTGGAGCAGACCCATTAAATTCCCCAGGTCAGACTTTCCTTTGCTCAGCCCTCCCTGTGTGATTTCAGTGCCTTTCTAGCAGCATCTGGCTTTTGGCCTGTGACAGCCCAGGGACATCTGGCTCTCACTCAAAAGTGGCCGTACCATCATAGAGCACAGTACTTTGAGTCTGGCTCCAGCGCTATTCTTTAAAATTGAAGGGTCACTGGCTAAAACACGGACCAGTCCTAACACCAGAAACTTTATTCCATCACATGCAGAGATTGTAACTGGAGAGGCCAGAGCTGTGTGCTCCCTTTAGCCCTGAAATCTGAAATTTTCATTGCCCAACAGCAGGGTTTCAGGAAGAGTAGAACCTGGTTCGAGTGGCCAGTGTGTGACCTCACCAACAGACGTGCTGAACCCATGGCCTGAGTGATCCTCCTATAGCTAGCCAAGGGTGAGCTGTGAGTTGCCCAAAGAAGCAATCCCTCAAAGTTCTCCACAAAGCATTTGAGAGAGATCTCCTCTAACAGAGACTTTTGCATGTTTACAATTGCACCAGGGGTTTTCCACAGCTTCCTTCCAGTTTGATTTTATTTTTTATTTTGGCCATTGTATTTCAACTGAAAGTAATGAGGTCCCTCCAGTAAGAGTTTCATGCTGCATGTTCTCTTTGTCACACAAAGATCAAAGGGAATTTCACACGTGAATAAAATAAGAGGCCCTCAAGCTATAGCAAGAAGGTTCTGGATTACGCCATCAGTCTACAGGAGAAATCCTCCTGCCCTGAAGCAGTCACCTCCAAGGAAAAACTCTCTGTTTGTATTTTTAGACTCTGGAGGGAATTTTCATACACTGTGGAACTGCATGAAAGTGTTTACCTTTCCACCAAATCCCAGATTTCCAGATTTTGAGATGCAGATCATCTGAAAGTTATGTGTTGTTTAAATGCTGGACATTCCTCTTAGTTCTGTATCATTTGAAGGTTGAGATTCAGTAGCAGGGAGCAAAATAAGCCAAATATTTATTTACTAGTCACACAAGTATGTGTGGCTAGTAAATGGATTGTCATTTTGTCTTGTATTTCAGAAGGCTTTTTTTACTGGGAAATTAGTTTCTACTCATAGCATTGGGATAATCTGCTTACAGTCCAGTTCATCAATATCTTAAGTAACCACATGCAAGGTAACTGATATTTACATGCTGGTTGTTAACCATCTCAAGTAAATTTCCTAGCAGAATGTGGGTGAGTTTCACACAGCTGTGCACACTTCATTAGCTCAGTAGTTAACATTTTCCAGATACCAGAAGCTTCTTAGACCCTCAGACTGCAACTACATTTCTCTCTACGCTCAGGACCTTGAAGGCTGACACAAGATGCTGTAGGGGAGGAGAAAGGCCTGGAGGAACGTGGATGTGAGCATGAGACTGTGAGTGCTCAGCAAAGGTCCAGTGGCAGAATGGAGAGGTCATAAATTGACAGGATAAGTAGCAAGTACATTTTGTTTGGCTCATTCTTGATCAGCTACTTCAGCCTGTAAACTTGGTCTTTTTGGATTCCCTGAAATGGTGAAGCACAGTCCTCAGCTTCACATTCCAGTACTCGGTGATAGCAGAAATGGTTCATGGAGCTGCAGTCAGTGATTGCTGTGGCAGCCCTGGGTGTGTATGGTTTTAGCAAAATTCAGCATAGAAATAGGGATAAGGGAATCTACTGGTGTCTAAAATACAACCAGAGACCCAGAGAGTGCCTAAACTGTTTACAAGCAGAAGCTGTGAGAGCATACAAGGGAAAGATCTTTGTACACAAAACATGCTTCTGTTCTTTCTAAACATCTGCTTGACCACTGTCAGAGAGAGAATGCTGGGCTAAACAAACCATTGTTTTGATGCAATATGGCCTTTCTTAATCTATTTTAAGTTGTACTGTTGCATACCCAGTGCCTCTGGCTCTGTAGCATTCCCTCTATTGCAGGTAGCACTGCAGACACCTGGGCAGAGATCAAGGCCCTTGCTCTCCATCTCCATGAGTCAAGACAATGAAAAATCGCTTTCATCCCGCATAGAGGGCAGAAATACTAATGCAGAGGGCAGCCAAGAATTGCCCTGTTGCTCTGGGGTCTTGAAAAGGCAATCTTAGCAGATTGGGGCAGGTACTAGTTTGCCATCTCTGCCCTGAGTTATTACAAGGGAGATACATTGGACCAGAAACATAAATGAAGCACAGGATTTTTTATTAGTGTGTGAACACTGAAACTGCTACTCATGGTGTATAGTTTGCAGTTTTAGGTTATTTGCTGCATGTATATTCACCAGACAAAAATATCTGACGGCAATTACACTTAGTGTTACTGTTTGTAACAGAGTCATATCTCCTTTATGAGTTCATAAAAGGACCCTTCCAACTTTAAAATGTCAAGGTAACAAGCCAGTTATACATATGTGTTATTTTAAGCATGTGCTTTCATCCAGGGCCAGTCCTCTAGATACACGTCAAGCTGAACAAGCAGGGGGGTCCTCCTCTCAACCAGATCTAGGTATGTTTTCCAGTCACTCATAGAATTAAAAAAAAAACTGGAGTTGTTTTGATATTTTCTGAGTCTTGTATTTGTAAGGAAGCCATACTCTGATAAAGCATTGGTTCATTTAAGCCAGTTGGAGGAGGAAAATGACTCTTTTGAAGCAGCTTCTGCATTTTGCCATTTGTTTTTATTCTTCCCATTCAACATGGTGATGGTGGTGGATGAGGAAGTGCCCAGGTGAAGTATCAAAGGGCAGCTGGGTTATTGAGCTATTGATTTCTGTCCAGAGCTGTGTGGGTGGCCCTGGCTTTTCCTTCCCAAGGACATAGATAAGATAAGCAGTTCTGTTCCAAAGCTGATTTAGACACAATTGAATGTGCTCTCTTTTGAGAGACAATGAACAGGTGAGCTCACCCACTTGTTTTTATTCACCACTCCTTGCAATCTTTGTTGCACACAAGAACTTAATTTAGTCTGTGACAGCTCCCAAGTATTTTCTCATTTAACTTTTCTCATGGAAGGTAATTTGCCTTAAACCATGTGGGCTTCCCCAAAGCAGAGAAACCACTAAAAATGTACCTACAGCAATTTCTGCTCTTAGGATCTACTCCATTTCCTGGTGATGTCAGTAAGGGCAGCAAGACTCAGGTACCACTTTATTCTTTGCTCCATATAACACTGGAGGCTCTTGGTGATGATGTCCTGCTCCTGCACAAGCCCCAGGTATGCCAGTGGTGAGCTGAGAGATGTGGTCTTTACTGTAAATAAAAGAGGTCAGGACAGAAGGAGCAGGTCTCTGATGAATTGCATGCTAAAGCAGATCCACATTCTGCCAGTTGCGTGATTATACACTGGGACATGATTTTTTAATGGAGATGGAAAACAGACATTTTGACAGGACTGAATTTTGCTCAGGGCTATCTATGTGCTACTCTCACTGAAGAGTCTTGGCCGAATTTGTTCCTGGATAGAGAAGACACAAGTCTGCTGAGGCATGATAGAGCTGAGTTTGATACTGAGGTGCAGCTGAAGACAAGTATTCCATGTCTCCTGTCAGGGCAGAGAGAGGAGCCCTGTGAGATGCTAGTTATGAAATCCTACTGCTGCCCTGTGCCTGTTTGTCTAGCAAGCATGCAGATTTAAAGAAAAAGGTTTTGTTTCTCTAACTGATCTTTAATTTCAACTCCTTTAAGCTTGTCTGGTTGAACATACTGCCCGTGAATAAACTGTTGTTGGGGCTTAACCTGTCCTGAGATTTCAGAAAATCTTAAAGAATGTCTAACTTTCATGGGCATAGAATTGGATTGAAATATGAATAAATGAACAAACAGAGAGAGAAAGAAAAAAATGCTGAAAGGAATAATCTGTAATCGCATTTCACCTCCTGCAATAAAAGAGGAGAAAAACTTTTCAAACTCCTTCGATATGCAGCTTGCCAGAAGGGATCATGTCAGAGCAAGGTGACATTTTTTTCCCTTTGGTGATGTGCTAGCACTGGTGCTGTAAGTATGGCAGCATTATAATGATATAGTTATGGATGGAGTTTCTTTCCTATTTTAAAATAGTACTTTTTTTGAGATGCTTACGCTGGTACTGAACCATCTCTGTGGAAGACTTCAGGGCAAGGCTGAGACTGTGTTGGAAGGGAAGCTGTAGTCAGATGCAGGTAAGCTTGGCTGGACTGCAGAAGGGAAAATGTATCAAGTGTATTTTTCCTTGGGCCATATTAGATGGGAAGTTAGATTAGGTGGTGGTTTGATAATCAAGCCTAAACCAGCCACTGCTGAACTAATAGGAGACTGCAAACATCTAAGTTAATGCCAAGAGATCAATAATGATGTGCTCCTCAGAGGACTTCAAGAAATACTGGAAAGAGGTTTTAGTCCAGCAAACTAGATTTGACATATTCTGTGCATGTTTGGCAGTCCCACTGAAGGCATAGCATCTATTCTTGTCTCCTGGCTGAGCCATGTTTAGCTATCTTGGTGCACTATAAGCTTAACATTATCCCGCAAGGAAGAAAATAGGGCCAAGTCCCTTGTGGCCTCAGGGATGGGAAAGAAAATGGTTTGGCGGTATGATTGGGCACTTCCCCACAAAAGGATTGCTCTATAATCGTGCTAGGGATGGATCTCATCACCTGCTGTTGGCAGTCCTGGTACTCCATGGCTAGTCCCACCTAACTGACCCGATCTAAAAGATCCTGCCAACAATGGTACTGGAGAATAGCAGCTTTCATTTATCCATTGAGCTCACTGAATGCTGCCTGCTTCACCTTGCCCAGCATAGCTGTAGTACCCTGTAGAGCTGTGTGGGAAGCTTGTATTTCATATGACAGTTCATAGGATCTCATATCAGGTCACCTCCTGAGATGTTCAAAAGGCCACTTCTGGCTGGTAGCTAATGGTTATCTGCCAGCTGTGATAGCTGGGCCTGGCTGACTCTATCTCTTGCACCAAAACTGACTTTACCGCCTAATCCCTTCCATTGCTGAACATCCAACCACTGAAAATTAATTTAAGTCTTTTCTGTCTCTACAGAGCCCAAAATGAAGGTGCAGAAGGCAAAGCTACTATTGTGTAGCAGCCTGTTTACTCCTTGTGAAAGACTGTTTCTTTGGAGTCTTTTTAGGAAAAGTCAAACATGACAAAAGGGTGTGAAAAAAAAGGATGGAATCAAGCTGCTTGCCATGAAAAGGGAAATAATTCTGAGAAACACCGCAATTTAGACATTGAAGTCTTCTTTCTCCATGAGAGAAAACACCATCCATTAAAATAGTCATAAAACCCTTTAAATCAGGCTCAGGTACCTTTTAGGAAGATGATTGCCAGTTCAGGATCTGTTCAATGTGGAGGAGTACAAATGTACCAGTTTTAATCATGATAAATAACTTCTCTTTTATCAAATCATCTCTGCTGGAAATAGTTTTGCTCTGTGCAGTAATGATAATTTGTGCACTTATCATTCGGTACCTTCCCAAGACAAGCAGCCAGCCATGGGATGTAATTTAACGACTTATCAACCACAGTTTCATCCAGCCCTTTCCAGCCAGAAGGGCATTTCACACTATTTAAGTGACTTCACCATATATTGCCATCAATTTAAGGTTTTACCAGACCCTAGTCATTAAAATTTTCCACTCAGCACTTCACTTTATAACCTGGGGACGTAGCTGCTGAACGGCAGCAGCAGGCCCACGGAATTATCTGTGTTGTGCAGGTGACGGGATAATTACCAAAAGAATGCAAATCACTGATTGGCTAGCAAAGGATGCAATCATGATTAGCTGTGTGTGTCATATAAAGAGGCTGGAAAGGCATGGGGGGAAAGAAAAAAGGAGCATCTGTGGCATGCTTATACCGTTCCTCATGTGTTTTCCAGTGGAGGTGTCTCTCCGGGGCTGTGTCTGTTGAGCTCTCAGAGGGTGGGATCTGGCACCAAAGTCAGTGAGTTGCACATCATCTCCAGTGCAGCAGAGAGGCAAGGAATGTTGGAGAGGTCCCACAGTTCACTCCTCTGCTTTGTGTTGGGTCCAGGTCTGGAAGAGCCCTGGCTTCAAGGTCAGAGTGTGTCTTGGTGCAAAGGCATTATTGAAGTCTTGTTAAGGCCAGGCACGCAGAAGTTGTGTTCAGAACTGACTCATTTTGGTCCTAGTGAGGAGCTGGCTGGTGGTAAACACAGGAAAGCACTTCTCTGTGACTAAGGTGCAGTGCTTTGAGAGAGTTTGGGATCCCCTCTCTACTGAAAACACCTGCTGGTGGTGTATCATTTCTTTTTGGATGACAGGTTCAAATGAAAAGAGGTTAGAGGGACTTAACCACCCAAAGAAGGTTTTTCCTATCCCAAATTTCTACAGCAGTGACCCTACTCTTCCATTATAGTCAGAATACACAAAACTAACATAGGGTCTCCCCCTTCTGGTCCTCAGCCCTAAACTGTGTTGTTCTTCCCCTTTTTTATGAATAGAAATGGGATGAGCAGCTTAGCAACAGACTTCTGCATTGCAAAGTGAATAGTGAGAGAGTCCTATTTGTTCCTTGGGATAGGTTTTATGAGACTGGGGGCCATCCCTGGCCTTTGTAGCAACCTCCCTCTGAGAGTCCTACCAGCACTTACTGATCCTGCTATTACTCTCTGAAAAAGAAGCACAAGTACAGTGTTTTTCTGGCCTCCTGACAGACAGGATCAGACCTTGTGCACTCCAGCTGGCTATTGGAGCTGTAGCAAATTTCCCCAAAGCCTGCTAAAGCCTCACTGCAGCATCCTCAAATTCCTGACTGCATCCCTTGTTCCTCCTGGGAACCACACTGCTCATGGCTGCTTCTTTGCTCTTTCTTCCCCAAACATCTCTGTTTGGATGGGGAGACTAGAGAAATAATGACAGCCTTCATAATTTTCAGCACAGTGGATGACCTAACACGAGCCTTTTCTAATCTTTTGGCTGCCTCAAAGCTCACAAGAATCTGAGGTGTCTGCCCATTTGGCAAACTTGGCTGAGCCTGACCAGCCAATCCAGAACTTGTTTGGGGAATTGGTCAGCAAATCTCCTTTCCTCAGGAAACCATCCTTTATTTAAAACTGCTTCATTTGAACAGAAATATTTTCTCTCCTTTGGCTACTTCTTGCTTTTAAAATGTTCTTTGGACAGGAAGAAAAAGCATATAATACCATCCATAAAGGGTTTAACATCTGTTTAAAGCCCCCCAAAACTTGAAAAAGTCATCTGCTTCTACCCTTCTTCCTGCTCTCACCTGAGGATGTCAACATAAGACATACAGCACAGGAACCAGAAGTCAAAGACCCAGACAAACCTTTTACAGTCTGTGTTAGCATTAAAGAAGAGAGAAAGGGTAGAAATAGGCGGAGGGGATAGAAGAGGATGGAGAGAAAAAATATTCACATTAAGATGAATTCTAGATGTATTTTTTCCAGTAATTTTTCATGCTGAGGTGGCTTCTGAGCAGATCATTGTGCATGGTAACTCAGCCAGACCTGTTCTAGCAAAAGCTTACTGTGCAGCATGATTTAATGACAAAAAAAGCCATTGTAGGATTCCCCAGCCTCCTACCACCTCTGTGGTGTGGGAGGTTGTGCAAAACTGGGGGCTGAACTGTCTGCTGTCACACAGCACCCACATCCCTGGAGTCCACAGTGCCTCTTTTAGTCATCACATAACTTTTCTTCACTGTGCACCTCACCTCTCTTAAGGCTTTGCTGCCTCACGCGTAGGCAGTGCCTGGTGTTTTTATGGTTGGGTACAAGCTGTAGGAATCAGGGAGGGAATGAGTGAGAGGGCTGGGCACGCTCCAGCTGTTTTCCCCTGGCACCACATTAGTGTGCTGATTTGGGGACCATCTGGCTGTGTGCTGCTGTTTCCCTCTGCAGTGGCATTTAGTGCTGGAAGATGTGTGGGCCAATGCACAATCTCACATTGTTCTGAGAGAACCTTCTAATTTTTGCCAGCTAACAAAGTGACCCTGCCATTGAGTTGGTAAAATGCCACTCCACTGTTTGAGAAAGGAGGAAAATTCCCATTACCAACTGCAATGAATTTATTCCTGGGTTTATACCTGTGCAAACATGAGGACAAAAGGGCTGGGCATGGCATGACAAAGACGGGAGAAGATTTATAGCTGAGAGAAGACTTTAAAAGGATTGTGTTGAGAATAGTATTCTGCCTCTGTGGCCAGGATCATTATCTCTTATTGCCATAACTTTGGGGGTAGGTTGTTTGTGTCTGTGTAGCTGGTTACCTTCCAGATGGCCCACAGGTACTATACAGAATCAGCATTAAAGCATACAGTATTAGGGAGGGAACATTTGCTTGAAAAAAACCCCCAGCTTCTCAAAATGCATAAATATTCTGTTATGCCAAGCTATTAAAATACAGAGATTGGTCAGTGGATTTTTTTTTTTTAGCCAGAATTCAGATTTTCAAGTGCTTTTTTGCTTAAGAAGGGGGATAGGCTTTAAGAAGATGCCACTTCTTGCCTGGTTGGTAACATCAGGGCAGGGTCTACACCAACACCAGGTGTTTGGCATCATGCAGGGAGCTGCTCAAGGCTAGAGTTTCTGTTTTGCAGAAGCCAGTGGATGTTTCTGAAGTCTGATGTCTTCTGAAAACACGTCTGGGTTGTTCTTCACTGAGGTGCAAAGACCCAAGATTAGGCTCTTTCCTCAGCCCCGCTTCCCCTCCTGGGCTGCAACTTTGGAGGCTCTCCCCATGCTTTTTCTCTACCCAGGTAAGAGAGGATATTTTTGCCAGGCTCTCATCCTGGGCTGTATTTTGGATTTCTGGAGCAGATTCCTGCTGACTACACTGCAGTGTTTCTCTTCAGTGTTTAAGACTTTGCTAGGAGGTACATATTTTTTTTCCAGAAGTCCTGGCGAAACCATTTTCTTGTATCTATCAGCCTCTTGGGAGTGTGGTTAGGATGCATGTACCTGCTTTGTTTTGAGAGGACACAGCACAGGAAGTGTCCTTTCACCTCCTCTGGCTTTAGTGTCCACTGAACACCTTTGAACACCCAATGGACTAGAGACCCTGCCCTGGCAGCCAGCAGCACTCACCCACACAGACTGGGATAACTCAGCAGAGCATTTCACTTCCTGACAAAGCCACTTGGCTTCACCTTGTTTCTTCAAAGAGGGTTCTGATCTCTGATGCAGCACCATAAATCATCATGGCCAGGAAATACCCTTTTGAATCCCACAGTGTCATTTTAAAGCTTTGGACTGTATGTGGTCTTTTGGCAAATACCAAATGTACTTTTAAAAATTGAAGGGCATTTTTCCCCCTGAAAGTGGTCTGGAAAGGAGCAGATTGTCCTGGGATTGTTTGCAGAAGATGGGGTTCAGCAGCTGTCATTTGTTTGGCTTCTCCCAGCCTCCAGGACTGATGATATCCTGTAAGGCTGGAGGGGGATGTGGTTTGGAGGGGCTGGGGCAAGTGGAACAAGGTTTTGGAATTGCTAGCAGTTTAATACTTTCACATCCAAAATATCTCTCTTCTCTCATCTCTTGAATGTACTGTGTTCATTTATTATTTTCTTTGACCAGAGGCCAACAAACAGCAAGCAACACCTATATATTTTGCAGAACAAAATTAAGAACTGGTTTCTGGTAATAAGCCTTGAAGAATTATTAAGGTATCTGTGTTCACTCTGCATGATAGAAGGGAACAATCAATGCTACAATTGCTACTCATAAACAACCCAAAAAGCACAAAACTTCCACCCTTTAAGAAGGAAGGTGAAAAGGCTTCTGAGCAATTCTAAATTTGGTAAACATCTTTGAAGATCTGAAACAAATTACTACAGGTAGCTCAGAATGGAGCAAACTGTGGTTCAGTGTCCAGAGATTTTTGTAAAAGACTGAAATTCAATGAACCTAGTGCTCCTGAATATGTTAAAAGATTAAGAACCCTTATCATCTGCTACTTGAAGACAGTAGAGTTTTTGCCTTGGTCAAACAAGGGTTGGACCTGAATAAAGGACTTAGGTTTTCAGCAAAGTAGATTTCATGTCCTGCAAGTTGTGGGAAAAACACCTCTGTCTAACCAAGCAGATCCTGCTGTCCTGGCAAGAAGCTGAAGCTCATTTCTTCAGGGAATGCCTTTTTATTACCTTAGGAGAGCAGTCTCCAACTGCAGATGCCCAGGAGAATATCCAATTGCAGAAGGCATGAAAGTCAGTATCTACTGCAACCATCCCACCACAGTGAATCCACATTTTATTAATTAATATTAGTATAGTATTATAATATTATATATAATAATATTAAAGTTGTAATATTAAATATTTATTAATTAATCTGCTGTACACCCTTTTAAACCAATGAAGGGGGCTACAAAATTTGGCCTTGCAAAGATGGAGTACAGCACCACGAGAAGCTCCGAGAAGCTGGGCAGGGAATACCCTAGCTGCCTGCCTTTTCCAAAAAAGGAGTAAATTCCTTTTCTCTGATATTCCATGCTGGACCCTGATGGTAGTGGGCTATTGATAACAGCAGGTCACTCTAGGAAAATGCATGAGGAGGGTGATAGGTACAGCACACAGGTTTGCATGTTAAGGAAGGCAGCAGTTAGTTCACTTCATCTAGGTCTCTGCTCTCACAAGATTTGTCCTCATGAGTCTATACACTTGGAACAGGCTGCACCAGCAGTTTCAGGCACTTTGCGGCTTCAACCTCAAGTTGTGCAGAACTGCAGACATGAACAGTGGAAAACTGACTTTAGCCATTTGTTAAACCAGGAGAAGAAAAAGCAAGATATGTCACCATCCTGACATCCAGCCTAGTACATGAGTTTGTTCTGAAAGCAGCCATATATATGTTTGTTTCTATACCAGAGAATCTAAATTAATTTAGTTGTTTGGGTATTTCTTATGCCAAGGATAATAAACCAAAGTGCTCCACACCCAGCAGTGATTTTGTAGAGTGGTGTCATGAATGTGGATCAAGTGTACAGAAACAGATTTCTATTGTGCTTATCCCTTTTCTGGTAATATCTAGATTAGCAGTAGAGGTGACAGGCCATACAATCCAAAAGACAAATTTTATATCACCATAGTCTCACTGAAATGAAACTCCCCTGTATAATGGTAGAGTAGCATAGACATGTATTAAAAGTGAATATATCTTTCTGACAGTTAAAAAACAAAGCCCTTCCTCACCTCTCTTTCAATAGCAGTGGCTCTGAAAAAGGCATTAGTTTTACTGCTGTCCTTAAGGCTAAAAGGAGAGCACATGTGACTCTTTGGTTTTTCAAATAAAATGAACTGTATTGCAAAATGTTTTTTCTTTTGTTGTCTTGTCAGTTGGGTGGCTTCAAGAGTTTGCATAATACATGGACAGCATTGTACAGTAATTGTTCCCCATCCTCAAAAATTCCCAGGTTATGAATTCATAGAATTTTTTTTATGCAGCTGACTGTGACTATGAGCTTCTCCATAGCTAGGAGAGACTGAAAGCAGTGCAGACTGCATGTGTACAGCTTCACTTAATCCAGATTTCATATTTATCCTTAGCCTGAGTTAGCAAAAAATACATCAACCCCAAGACTAGTACAAAGGGTACCTCAGGGTGGCAGGGTGTGAAGCCCAGATTTATTCTGGGTATCCTTAAATAAAGGGAAATCTAATTGAGGTGCCTGGTTCAGTGATATTACCAGAGCTACAATACCTACAGCCAGTATAAGACCATTCCAGAGGGCAATGAGATTGGGATGCATCACCCTACAGGACCTCTTTATCTATCTAGGGAGAAGTGAAATAGAGCCCTTAGGTGACCAGTCAGTAAAACTGAGTACAGGTAATGCATTGAGCTGACATGTACCGAGGCCTGTGTGTCTAAAAGTTTTTGGGTCCTGCCAGAGGGAACTACAGAGGAAGTGAATGTCAGAATAGCTGCTGTTGTATTCCTAGGGCTGCTGAGGCCTAGGCAGAAGAATGACCTCACAGCTGGAGGTGGGAAGGAAAAAGGGAAAACAGCGAGATAAAGACAGAGGAGCAATTAGGAATAAGGGATGTGAGTGGGTAAAAGAAGGAGAAAATGCAAGGAAAGCTAGAGCAAAGAAGCTGAAAAGGACTCGACACCATAGTAAGAACACTTTATAGTGGAGTATATATCTACAAACCTGCTCTGAGCAGTGTGTTTGTTCCTCTCTCAGCAGAATGCACAGGTGCTTCAGTTCCTCGCCACAGAGCATCTCTAATGAAGGCTCTTTTGTAGCCTCCTGAACACCTCCCATGGCTAATGCAGGGTATGCTAACATATTTGTAAAGGTTTACTTAGCAATGAATACATCTGCCCTAACTTCAAAATACATCAGTGGCATGTAGCCTCAGGACCCCCTCTATCTTAAATACATCCCTGGTGGCAAGCCAGATTTAATTGCACACAGAGCAATGCTACTTTCCTTCTTTAGGGCACCACCTCCACATGCAGCCAGAGGAGCTGCAGCCACCCACAGCACATTGCCCTGATGTGAGCCCACAGGGAACAGAGGCGTTCTCTTCACAGGTGAATTTGTCCCCGTGCATCGCATCCTGAGCCCAGGCATCAGCCTCAGCACTGAAAAGGTTCATATCTGGTTGCTCTTCTTTTAAAAGAATGTCACTCTAGGAGAGAATTTCAGTGCCTGGAGGCAAAAGCAGAGGGTTGTTTTGGTTGTTTTGAATTGACTGTTGGCTCTTTGCATGTCAGGGTACTCCTTATGTTTCCCACTTGTGGGCTCTCTGCACGCATGCTGGAGTCTTTCAGCAGACCTCCCTGGTAGCAGTGCAATAGTGGAGTGGGTTAGTGACAACTTCCAGAGGGTTTGAGACTTGACAGAGCATTTCTATCTCTGAAACAATGAAGTTATGCCTTGGTACAAAAATTGGACAGAAGTCTCAATCCTACATCTCATCCCCCCAATATGAACACAAGTGCCCCATGGAGGATTCCTTTAGGATGTACGCTGTGTATGAAGAAGTAAATTTTGCAGTGTGAGATTGACCTCTGCTGATTGAGCACTGTGCATGAGTGAGATGGGAAAGGGAATGGCACTGGGGGAGCTGCAGCCTGTCTGTTCTGTGCTTGACAGCCACCAAAGGTTCCTGCCTCTGGAGTATAATTTGGAGCAACCCTATGTAACATCTTGAGCAAGGGGATATGGGAACCTCCTCTTCAGTCCCTTCATTTCTCTGGTGCTCAGACCTGAATCCCAGGGGTCTGAGGATTTTGAGAAACCATCGCCCATTCCCAGTGTCATAAATCCACAAGGTTACTGAAATTAGAAAAACTGCTGGTGAGTATCTGTAAAAGAAGGTGGTGGCTTTTGAGTAAGGATTTGGTTATGCAGAGTGGCTGAGAAAAACTTAATCTGAATTAACAAAATATGTGAATTGAAAGTGGATTATTGATGCCATATAAATGGATGAATTCCTTAAATTCTTCTCTTCAGAATTAAAATTATCCTAATTTGTTTCAGTATAATTATGAAAGGGAATATTATACAGCTCTTTAATGAGATATAACTTACTGACCGTAAAACTTCGCCTGGGTTTTTTGTGTCTCCCAGTAGGGGTGAGATTGGAATACAGTCTTGGATATTTTTTTAGTAGGAAGCTTGTATTGTCTTTACTGGGGATTTCAGTAACTGATTCTGGTAATATAAGAATTGCTTTTTATTATGATTGTGCTATTTATAACATTAGGATATGAAATCTCTGAATAAGCAATTAATTAATCCTCACCGTGTCCCTGTGAGGTTGGTAAAGGCTTTGTAGCAACTTCTCTGTTCAGTGCTGTGCTATGTCTGCTTTTAGCATGGAATACAGCAAGGCAAAGCAGTGCTGCGAGATATGGCAGGGAGGATGAGAATCAAATCTTATTGGACACATGGGAGGAATTAAGCAAGAAAAAAATGTTACTGCCCAGCTTAGAATTTGGTCAAGCCACTGTGAGAAAATGTCAGGGGAGTTTTAGAGGTCAGGGTGTCTGCTTTATGTCTAACCAAATCCACACATGAGGGTGCCACACACACGGTGCACTGTGGTGAGGACCATCTTAATAGCAGGGTGTAAATATTGTAAAAATAATTGTTAAGATGTAAAAATAATTTATCTCATTTCCCTCTGTTCAAAAAGAGGGTTTATCCATTTAAATTAAATTCCTTTAAAAAAAATAAAATAAAGAGGGGGGAAAAAACCTTCTGAAAAGCTGACTGCTCTCTGAAGGCTTATTCTCCATTCTCATAGCTTGCTCCATCAGCATTGCAGTGCAAAGTGGTACTCCTCGCAGTCCCTTCTCTGTACAGGCAAATTCTTTTCCTCAGAAGACAGTTTATTTTCTACCAAATGCTAAACCTCATGTTTGTTTTACTTTGAATGAGCACAAACACGGTGCTTTTCTTATTCTCATTTTCCAGTGCCTTTTTGCTGATCTTCTCTGCGTGTATCTGAAAGGTCAGGAAAACAAATCAGTATGGAAAAGGACCTCCTGCCCCTTTTAACCTAGCCTGTTAGAGTGAGAGAAGGGAAATTGCCACTTATGTGAAAGGGAGCTTTAAATATACTTTAAAAAAAGCACTGTGGGAATGAGGGTTTGGAAGGACAGGTGTTGACAGGACCATTCTCTGCAGTTCACAGGGTGCCTTTCTGAACTCACAGTCTCCTCCTCCCCAGCAGTGTATACAGACAGATCCATAGGGCTGAAGCATGTCCCAAGAAAGAGGCACTCCAAAGGGGAATGGCCCTCTCATTTCAGCATCACTGACCATGAAGGTCAGGCACAGGGAGCTGGACTGAGACTCACCATGTAGTTTGAGGGCTACCAAATGCTGACCTCTGTCTTCTACTGCCTGGGTTTTCTTCAGTTCTTTCTGGTTATCGCTTTCTTATTTCCATTCCTCAAGGTGACCGGCTCCTTCTTCTGCACATAACTCCCCATGCACATTCCAGAGCATCAGAGAGAGACTCACATCTGCATAGCAACTAGATTCCTGCTGCACCATCACTGGTGCAGTGAGGCCTATAATTGAGTTCTTGTCTAATCTCTAGCCTGAATACAACAGACAAGTTTACTAAATCATGGCCTCTGTTGCCAGCTTGCAGCCTCAAACATTCTGCTCAGTCTTCCATTAGAAGAGCACTCCTGGAACCTCCTTGGCAGTCAGTGGAGAGGAGGGAGCTCTCCCTTTACTTTCCAATGACAAATACTTCTTGATTGCTCATATCTGATCTTCATTCAAATGTCTTATGATAGGTGCTAACAATTCAGGCCTTAATCTCTGAATTATTTTAGTCTTTAAATACCTGTCTTTGAATTTAGCCTTAATTGATCTCTCGGATGCGAAACTCTTGAACACCCTGCTAAACACTTCTTTTCCCCCCAGCCCCATCCCAGGTGCTTTTTTAAAGAACAGCTGTTCACTTGCTGCTTATTTGGCTTGCTTATCTTGACAAGTACTGGTGTGGAAAAGTAGCTAATTGCTCTGCCCTCTTTCCAGCATCAAGGTCAGAAAACAGAGAAATGCAGAGAGCAGCAAAGTGAACCCCCCATTTTAAAGCAAGGAATTGGAGTTCTGAAGTGCAGCCATCCAACCTGGATGAGCAGCAACATTTTGCACAGGTATCAGCAGGGTTCTGCAGCCCACACTACCTGTCTGCTTTGTTTGTGGTCTCTCTTTCCTGTTATGTTTGTCTTGCCGAATCAGTGGCAGCGAACAAACCCTTCCTTTTCACATGTACCTACACAAATAACCCTCTTGCAGGGGAAAACAACAGTGCCTGTGTGTCTCAGCAAGCTCAGCATTTGTGCTGCTGAGTGCAGGATGGTGGTCTGCACCCTGGTAATGTCAGTCACCAGAGCAGAGAGACAGAAGCAGGGGACAGAAACAGTGACATAAATGTATTTTACCTCTTCCTGGTGTCATCTGTTGTACTCCTGAAACTGCTTCATTAAAAGCTTGTTAAGAATACCTTTGCAGCAAAAGCCTTTTGCAAGAAAACAGCTGTTAGGAAAAGAACGTTCTTTTGCAGATGATAAAAGCAGAAGCCCAAATGGTAGTTGTTTTTCAGTCTTCACTTTCCTTCCTCGATTGTGTCCTGCACCAAACCAAGCCACTTTGGGCCCATTCTGGCTTTTCAGCTGACTGCACAATTCCAAAGGCAGAGCCAGGTTGGAGACAGATGATGCTTGTGTGTTGCACCTTCCATTTTGAAATGTCTCACCTGGGTAAGCTGCTGACATCTGCTGCAAGTTTGCTGTGCCTCTTGAGACACTGCTTTCACACTAAGAGCAGACTCTAGGACTGCAAAAGAAGAAACCAAGTCAGGAAAGCATTCAGGGTCTTGATCTTGTTGGGTGAAATTTCTTACACTGAAATGCCCAGTGTTGTCAGAAAAGGGAGCCTAAGATCTATGCCTTCAGAAATGAAAGCTGAAGTTGGTCCATTAGACTGAGCAGAGAGCAATTTACCTGCAGATGCCTTTACTCTAAATGAGAACATAGACACTTCACTAGGCAGCAGCAATAGACTTTGAGATAAGATGGGACCATGAATTTAGCTTCCTGCACAACTCCAGGTAGCTCTGGTATTCTTTCAGGTCTCTGGAATGCTTCAAAAAGCTGATACTAAAGAATTATTAACATGAAGACCCCTTATATTGCTAGATCACAGACACCTTAATGAGCCCTCCCTATGGAGGGGGCCAGATTTTTATCCCAGTGGTGCAAAACTGAAGTAGTAGATTTTAGTGAATTTCAGCAGGATTCCTCTAGAAAAATCCATGAATAATGAAAATGAAACATTTTTAAAGCAATACATTTTTCTACTGCATAGCTGCCCCATCCTTCAGCCTTAAATTTTTTTGGGTATTATTATGTTGGTTTGATATGGCAGGGCAAGAAGGTACCTAATTAATCACATTCTTACAGGAATTTCCTTCTTGCAGTCCTATGTACCTCAGAAAATGACACTGAACAGTTCAGACTCTCTCTGAGGTGACGGTATGGTCACCCATCTGTATCTTGCCTGGAAGCGTTTTGCAGACCTTTTGAGGCTTAGTGCTCAAAACATCATAAAATTGTTTTGCCTGAACTTCTGCTCATCTTTATCTCTCAGTGGAGACGGCAGTAGCAAAGCAGAAATCCCCCCTGGGACTCCTTACCTAATGCATGCTCTAAGTGATCAAGACATGCTGCTTACCTTCTCATCCACAAAAAGAGAAGTATGTGGCTTACTAAGACTTGAGCGATGAAAGTCGGAGCAAAAAGCCTGTAATGAAGCAGACTGATGACAGTAAAAACAGATAATTAACATGTAAAAGTTAATTGTTGAAGGCATCACACGAGGACTGAGCTGTTTAATGCAGACACAAGCTTGACTGTTTGCTGGGATATAGCAGGGCACACTGAGCACCCTGGGCTTAGAAAGGGTCTTCACACCACAGCTACTAGTTTATTCTGACAACCAGATCACTCTGCTGGCAGAGTTATGAATGAAATAACGAAGCTGGGGAAGGGTCTGGAACACAAGACTCATGAGGAGTGTCTGAGGATAGTTTAGCCTGGAGAAAAGGCAGTTCAGGGGAAGCCTTGTCGCTCTCTACAACTTCCTGAAAAGAAGGTGTAGTCAGGAGGGAGTTGGCCTCTTCTCCCAAGTACCAAGCAATAGGACAAGAAGAAATAGCATCAAGTTGCACTAGGGGATGTTTAAATTGGATATTTGAAAAAATTTCTTGATTGAAAGGGTTGTAAAGCATTGGAACAGGCTGCCCAGGGAAGTGGATGAGTCATCATCCCTGCAGGTATTTAAAAGATGCATCGATAGGGACATGATGGGCCTGACAGTGTTAGGTTAATGGCTGGACTCAATCTTAGAGGTCTTTTCCAAATAAAATGATTCTATGATTCATATTTCCTCTCCTGCTATTTTAACTCTGACTCTGCTGAAAATTTGGCACCATGTTCCAGAAGCTAATCAAGCTCTTGTCTACTCTACTTTGCTCACAATTTTCCTTTAGAAAAATGCTATGAGAGCAACCCACCAGGGAAAATGTTGTAAAATTATGCTGAAATCCCATGCAATGTAAGCCTGCAGAACTGAGATCTTGATACCTCTGATGGTTTTGATTTAAGGCTTTAGCTTAAACCACCAACAGTATATTCTGTGTGTATATGTGTATGAACAACACAACAGTGTTTCTACTGCACACAGACTCATACATACAATGAGACAGAGCAAGCTGTCTGTAAATTTGGATTCAGAAAACAGATGTGCCTGTGTCTTGCAATGTCCTCAGATCTCTAAAGGAGACAAACTGCAAAGATCAAGAAGATAAATTACTTTAAAAGTGGATCTCCGTTATTCCTGAAGAAGGCAGGAACAAATAGTAGACATTTGCTCTGAAATTTTACATGGTAGTTTCTAATCTGCAATACAATTGCATTTATTTATGTCATAACAGAGAATCCTGACAATTTTACAGGTGGCCAATAGACCTAGTAAGTGAACCTCAGCCATCCTCTTCTGTGAAATCCTTGAAATGGTGAGACCCATGCAGCACCACCATGCCTTGGGGTCAGACTCCTCCTTCATGGAACAGAACTGACAAAGCTCTGGGTACCTTCTTGGAGGGCATGGAAAAGGCCTTTCATGACTGCACTTATAAATTCCTAAAACCACCAAAGGTTTCTGAAACAAATCTAGTCATTGTTGGTACACTTGTCTATGTATTGCCTTACATTGGAGAGGTAAACCTGGACCTTTTTGAGAGGTAAAATAAGACTTCTTTTTGGAGTTCTCTTTCCCTGGCAGACTGTTGGGATACAGATATGATCAGATCTGGATTTGAGTCATCCATGGTTTGGGGTTTAGTTTTGCAGAACATGAATCTCCCACTGGAACTTTCTCAAGAACATCTTCCAATGTTATCACATGTCTGATTTCCCCTTGTGCTGGCAGGGCTGAGAGCATCCACAGTGAGCAAAGGGAACATCTATAACTGTGTGACTCATTGTGCTGGGTTATCTTGTGGTTCAGTCTTTCATCCAGCAGTAGGGATAGATAGCAGGGGAAGGGTGCAGGCTAGAGCAGCCATAGATCCATCAACTCTGATGCTAAATTTTCATTTTGGCTAAGCTACTGCCTTTGGAAAACACTAAAATCTCAAAAAGTAATGCAGAACAGCATTGAGCTTCTTTAATATGTGAGCAGTGTTGGGTACCACCTTTGTTAACCTAGCTTTGGAAGAAATCCCAACAGTTTTGCTGGTTGATCATTTCTTCAGGGCTGGGAGAAAAGTGTGAATTAGGCTTAGAGGTTTTGTTTTCTAACTATAACTTTGATTTGCTCTGACTTCATATGAACAACAAAATCTGTTGAGTGTCATAGCTTATAATCTTCTTACTTGGTGGAGAGTCAGACAAACAGTGCAGACAGACAAACAAAATTTTGAGGATAGAAAAGGTTGATTTTTAAATGAAACTGCTTTGATGGCCTGGTTATTATGCACTTTACTTGATTTTGGTATCCCCCTCCTTGAAACCTGAACACATGCTGTGAAATAATGGTGGAGACTCTATCTTTTAAAACACCTGCTCTGAACTTTATTGACAACACAAATTCTCCAGTCTCAGTTGAGTTCAGACTTTGGCAGTTGCTTGGCAAATGCAGGAGCAGAATGAGATCCTGATAATTAAAATCTCTGTAAGGCATTCCTTACCCTCCATAACTTAAGGGAAGAGGCTGCAAACCCTGAATCCTAAACTTCTTGTTATGCTGGCTCAGAAAGTGTGGGCTGTGAAACCATTAATTTTCTTCTGTGGCATTGAGGACTAAATTTTACCCTGACACTGGAAAAACAGTGCAACTCTGGATTTACATGAGTGAGCTTATGTTTTGTCTGAGACTTTTGTAGTTGAATGAATTGGGGAAGACGTGGAAAGAATTACTGTTGAGTGGAAGGGGATCAGCTTGCCTGAATTCTGAAATATGGGCTGAGCTAAAAGGTAGAGTGATCAATTCCTAATACTGCAGAATAATCCAAGAAGAGGAGACATCCTTCTCATTTCTGTACTACATAGAAAAGAAACAAATAAAGGCAGCTCCCAAAAACACTACTTTTTGCCTAAACTTTACCAATCCCTTAAAAAAAAATAGAAAAAAAAAAAGTATGGGGAGTTGATAAATGCAAAGCAAAATCCTTTGGGAGAGAGGAAAGAACTGGAGCTGACACTTTTTTACAGCTTCTGGAGGTACTCAGGTTGAGGTTCCTGGAACACTTGTGTTGTGGTATTTCAGCAATCAAGTGATACCATCACAATGATGTGGCATGACAGGCCTCTTATCACACACAAGCTATGTCTGTTGCCTGCAGAAACACACTTATTGTGTTTTATATACACAATAGATGCTGGTGCAGGGGTGCCAGGTTCTCTGTCCTTAGCAGTAAAGCAATATTAATCCTACAAAAGGCCTTACATGAACCCTGCAAGCCAATCAAAACTGGTTTTGCATGGAGTAGCTGCTACTTGTTTTGACTTGTTTGGGTTTTGTTTTTAATTCGTATTCCTGTTCCAACATGACTTGCAGAAGTTGCCTAGAAACCATCTCACGTCAGCTCACTCATCCAGGACACACAGCTCCCCATATGCAGGCAAAGAGATAAGCTTAACTTCCTTAATTTTTAAAGAAATGCAATTAACTCCCCTCTTCCTCCTCCCATGGATTTGATATCTGAGAACTTGGTAAAAAAAATCCAGCATCACTGAGGCAGAAAAGTCTGGCACATGTTACACGGGGAAGTGTGAATGGAAAAGGTTGTCTTGAGGTGGTGGCAGAGTCAGAGACAGACTGCCCCCACTACAAGGTCTGACAGGCTTCTAGGGGACCCTTCACTGCTTCAGGTGACACAAAACAGCCATAGACTTCGACACTTTCGCCTCCCAGCACGTAAAAATGACAGTTATTTCCACTGCTCTGTATTCTGTCCAAAATATCCTCTTGGCTCACCCTATATGCTATAGTACTTGTGGCACACTGCTCTTGTGAAGCCAGTTCGTGCTGGGGAGCCAGAAGATTGATGGAATTTCTTGTGTTCTTCCAGGATAAAATACTTTACATGTGATAAACCCAGAGGAGCTGATAGCACTAAGCACAAATCTGGTGGTGAAAACATCCTGTGCAAATAGAGCTTGGAAAATAAAGGGCTTGTCTGGGCACCAGCTGGCCTAAAAGAATTTGGGTCTTGAATCAAATCCCAAAGGTTTTATTGGGCTCTCTGGGAAAATACAAAACCAAAAAAAATAATTTTGGGTTGAACTGTAGCACTTTATTTAGAAAATATTTATTTTGGGGTGCCTAGCCTTTTTGCTTGTAACTTGGGATGCTTTTCAAATGAAAAATGCTGTTTCAGAAAGAAGTGTTGAAAGGAATGAAATACTTCTTAAGTTGAAAATTAAGGTTTCAACACTGGCAGGGGGCGGGGAAGCTCCCTTTGTGGGACTTGAAACAATTAAATTTGGATTGAATTTCCCAATGGTTCTTGTCTTCCCAAAACTGCACTTTCTGGCATGATTTGCTATGACTTGGCTGTGTTTAATGTGTATGCAGGTAGAAGAAGAGGTTTTAAGGACAAATGTGAACACCTGCAAAATAGGAGGACCTGTATTGCAACTTCCAAATGCAATTCACTGCCAATTTTACCCTGTACCCCCTCACTCCTTCCTCTCTCTCTTACTGCCTCTCTCCTGCTGCTCTTTCTTCTTTGATATAGTGTTTTAACCCATTCCCCATGCAATGAGCTTTCCTACCAGCACCTCCTGGGGCTGACATTTGTGGGTTGTGCTCCTACTGCATTCAGCTCCATGGTTTCTATAAAGAAGGCTAGTACAGAAAAAACTAAAATTGTGCTGCACTTGTGGTGTAGTGGAGATGGGCAGGGATGGAGGCCTGAGCTGCCCAGGGTCAGAGCTTGCCATGCCTGGGGGAAAGAAGGGGAAAGCCCCTCACTCACCATTCAGGCAGGGGGAGCAGGACCCTCCAAGCTGACAGAAGCCGGACATCATGTTCAAGGTAGCAAATGGTTAAAAAAAGTGTAAATGGCTATTGACCAACTGACTGGCCTTCAGGTTTTAAGCCAGCTTCTCTGCTTGCCAGGCAGTATTCTGGATCTATCAGCACCAGGATGTCATGCAGAGCTTTCATTTAGAGATGCTGGCTGAGATGGCATGGCTGAGGATTTCTGAAAGCCTTGGCAGCTTGAGTGGTCTGGAGTAGTAAGGGTGAGTAGAAAGGGTGCTTGGTTATAGTGTGGATTGTTTAACTGAGTTCTGATCCTATTTCCCCAAGCATTTCATCAGGTGTTAGGGTCAGCAGGAATGGGGACTAAAATAGCTTTAATTGTTAGATGTTAGTGTTTATCTGTGACTCAGAAACCGTGGGTTGATTCTGATCACTGCAGGGTAAGTGTTCACTTGGTTCTCCAGGTGTACCCAAAATTCTAAAGACTGGCTCTCACCAGTTCCAGAGCTTGTGGGCAGCCCTTCATGAGGATGGTAGAGAAGGTCTTCCTCAATGAATGCTTTGAAGAGCATGTTGTACTGGACTCTGAAATGTAAGGGATCATCTGTTTATACCTTCCTCCCCTCTGAGAGTGATAATGGGCTGTAGGAGTGACTGAGGCCTTTGAGCTTTCATTTGTGGCTACTGATTGTTCCCACCTTTCACAGGGTAACAGGTGAGCTCTGGAGAGACACAAGGGATTTACAGGCATGGTAGAGGTCAGGCAGCAAACATTGCTGTTTAGAAGAAGAATGTTAAATCTCCTTACAGATTTAAATCCACACATTTCTCCTGCAAAGCTATTCCATAAGTCCTGAATACTGAACTAAGGAAATATTAATAAAAAAGTAAATAATTTCCTGGAAATTAGGGCCCATTGTGGACCTTTATATGAAATTGTGCAGAATTCCATTGTTCTGATGATCTAAAAGACTGAAGACAACTTCAAATTGCATTTCTAATGACATTGCTACCACTGAATAAAAGCTCAGCTCCTCTGAGGTCAATGAATCCAGAGTAATTAAAGATGGAGTGTTTATTTCAGCAATTCAAGGATGAAAAGCATTCTAGGGAACATCTGAGAGAAATCTTTGTATGTTGATACAAAAATGATACAGATTAAACCTATTGAGAAAAAACCTAAGTTTACCCTGCAAGAAAATGTTAAATTTTAAGTAAAAAACTGATCTGGAGCAATAAGTAAGTGATCAAGACCCCTCTTGTATGGTTGTGTGGCTCCAACATAAACATATGGTGTCATGTTCTCCCTCTATTGCTGCTGGAGAAAACTTTGGGAGGTAATTTAGACTAGGTGCAAGTGGAGCTAATAATCCACAAGGGACTCAGAGTGCTCTTGGGTTGCCACAGTGCTCTGACCATAGGCCATGGCACGTTACCATCCCGTGTTGCCAGGACAGCATTGCTACTGGTAGCTGGGCACAAACTCTCAGGCAGCCGTGGAAATGACTGATCAGATGGGTGGACCCTGCCAGCAATCTATAGCCTTGAATAAAGTTATGTAAACCTTTATAAATCATTATCAGCTTATCTTAGTTACAAGCTAACGCCTTCAAATAGATTCTGGGAACACAAGGGTTTCCTTTTTAACTGTACAGGAATGTTGAACAGAGGACTGGCAGAAGGTTAAGCATCATAGAGACCAAGATTTTATTTTTAACACAAAGCATTGTCATGAATCTCCTGAAAATCCACTTGACACTCAACGTGCCACAGGTTTTCAGAGGTGTGAATGCATTAATCATAGGTAAGGAGATGGAGCTGCAGCAGAAGGAGGGAAGGAGGGAACTGGTGTCTGAAGATCAAGGTGTGGCTGGTGCTTCCCCAGTACAAACAGCAGTCTCTTATGGCTGTTTTCTCTGTGGCTTCAGTTCCAGTTATGTCTCCCTATCTGTCCTTGGTTACACAGACTATATGAAGAGTCTCCTGTAGAAATTAATCAAGTTTACAAGGCAGAGTTGAAACCCGGTTGAACAAGTTTTCCTTGACGAGAGCCAATAAACGGAAGAGCCACAAAACTAAGATGGAAAGCTAATTGCAGTCCCTGGAATTTATCACTCTGCTCTTTTAGAATGAAAATGCATTATATCCCAGAAATGTAGTCAAACAAGTGCTGTTTTGGCTTTATAATGCTGTGGTATATTTGTATATCCAAAATATACAAATCTTTGTACAGAATCTTTTGCTTTTGCTACTGAATCTGTAAATGCTGAGGCCATTAGGTCATGCTGTTATAGTTTCTAAATAAGCAATCAGCTAATTAAGTTTTTTAGTAAAAATTCACATGTGCCTTTTGCTGTATCTCACAGCTTCCCCTGCAGCAGTACTTAGAAGTTGTAGTTGCTTTATTCTCTTGTTTTGTTTGCATGGAGCACTCTGGTTACTATCAAAGGAGCAAAGTTCAGAGAGATCACAGTGCAAAACTCAAGAGCTAAAAATAAAGAACAGGTTAAATGCTCAACACAGAATTGGGCACAATAACCAATGAAGTCAAATGCAGCTCAGCTCCAGTTCTTGCCAGTGTCTGTCTGCAGGAACTCTTGTATCAGGCTTAGTGGCCATAAATTGTACAGTCAAATTTGAATTTAATAAACCTTCAGAAATATGTTTCACAAAACTCAGACTAAGCACATCCTCCCATGCTGTTTTGGCAGCTGTTTCCTGTGTCTCCCAACCCTACAAAAGCAACCTGAGCAAGGTGTCTGGCTGCTTGGACTCGGCAACCTAGCCATAAATCCCTCGCTGTCATTCCTGTGCTGAAAGCTGTCAAGGGGCTGCTAGAGGAAAAATTATCCCTAGCTTCAGCCTTACCTTCAGTCTAGACATATTTTCTTTACCTGGCATGCTGTGGAAGTGAGAAGGTATTCTAGAGTGTTCACTGATGCTCCATCTGGGAATCATGATAAATAGAAAATATTTGAGAACTGCAACTCAGCTTACAGCCCCTAAGTGTAGCAGAGCAGCTCAGCACCTGCAGCCTAAGAAACTGGGGTGGAAGATAAGTCAATTTTTTCATACACTATGTAAGGTTGTTTGCAGCCTCCTCATTATGGGAGATAGCTTAGGTAGTGAAATAAAATGCAGGAATCCAGGCTCTAACGAACAGCACGACAGGTCCGTGGATGGGATAAACTGGGGTGGAAAAATTGTAGCTACAGCATCTGGGAGCAGAGGAGGAAATAGCAAATGTACAGCTGTGGACTGAAGTGAGGTCTGTACTTAGATGAAACATATTCCTTAGCAATATCAGGGCTGCTGTTGTGGACTCTAAATGGGTTCCTGTGATGAGCTCGATCTTTGATGGTATTGGATTAACATCACTGCTCATTCCAGCTTATTATGTGTCCTGCAGTACCTGTCATGTCTCTCTGCCATCTACTGCAAGTAATGACTCCAGCAATTATGAAGGCTTTGTACGCCTGCAGATCAGAAATACTATCTCACAAAGGGCAGACTTTCCTCGTCTCAGCACTGCAGATTCTTCCTCCACATAGTGATTTGGCCCTTTTTGCCTCCCTTTTCCTCTGCACCCGCTAGTTTGCGAAACAGCAGAAGCTTTACAGAAAAGGGGTAAAAAAAGAGAGACTCTTTTTATATCTCCTATACTTCCCATTTTTCTACCCAACCCTCTTCTTTCTCTCTGGAGACAGAAGAGTTTGGTATCAAACACGCAAGTTCTGCTTCACCCAGGGTCTGATCAAAAATGCACTAGAATCAATGGAAAAATTCCTGTGGATTTTGCTGTTCTCTAGATTATTTCCAGCCCCCCTCTGTCTGCGGCCCTTTGACTCTACAGGCATGCAGGGTGGCTGTGGGAGCTCAGAGGGGAGGATTTTCAGCAAAGCAGCCCACAAAAGGGAGTTTTGTCTCCCTTTGCAAAGCATGAGGCTCTTGAGGTTTCCACTTGCTCCAAATCTGCAATTCATCTGCTTTCCCATGCTCCACTGACACTGTAAGACACCACCAGCCAGGCGCAGTGCTGAGCGCGAGGCAGTGGAGAAGTTTCTCCTTGCTGCCCCTTTTTTCTCTCCTCTTTGGTGGCTGCTCCTTGGTTCCCCTTCTTTCCTCAAGCCTGCCCATTCCAGAGCAGGAGTGATCCCACCTCCAGCACATCCTCCATCTCTGCTGACACCTGAGATGGCTCTTGGTTTACTGCTCCCTAATGTGACAATTGTGAAATCCAAATCAGACCTTCATCCTGTCCAGCTTCGCCTCCCATTGTTCCTGAAGCAGTGCCACTTTTGTGACTGCACCTTCACAAAATGATCTTGAAACCAGACATGGAAACAGAAAAAAAGGGGCACATGGGAATGGTCTGCTCGGAAGGAAAGTATTGGAGGTAGTGCTTTGCATTTGACACAGATGGCTTCAGCATGGGAGCTTTGGTTTGGCAAAAATATGGAAATAATGATAGAATTTTTGATCTTCAAAGGGCTCTTCATTCACTAACTGAGGAATGTAATGTTAGGCTTTACAAATTGGTCATACTCTGAAAATACATTTGGTAGCAAAGACAAAGGGTCAAGCTTTCTGCTACTGTAATGCCTTTGAAATGCCTGTGCCAATTTTGTGGTGTGAAAATTAAGGACCAAAGTCCGTTGTAAGGGTAAAACGTCCTGTTTAGTCAATGGGAATTTCATGCCTGTTAATGAGAGCAGAATCAGATCCTAATTAATTTCAGGCTTGACACATATAGTCTTCCATTTTAATACACAGTTACTGGCAACATCTGCCCTCACATGTGAACAGACTTGAACTTTGAAATATATGAATTGGGTATTGGTCCTCATATGAGACTTAATATTTCTCATGGTTTTTCTGGCCATGTCTCTACTCATTCCAGCCAGGATTATAAGAGGAAGGGTCCCACCCCAAACACAGCACGGAAGGGGCAGGGGCTTTCTCCAGGAGCAAGACCTGAGTCCCAGCCTTTCAAGGTAAACATGAAGCAATGTAGTTTTAAAGTCAAAATATTATTCAGGATTGAATAATTTAGCTCTGCAAAGCACAGGGTCCCTGCTTGGAATCATCAGAGCAAGGTAAAGGCTGGCTCATGGTAAGCAGGTCCTAGATCAGCTGCATTTAAAAGCTGCAAACGCTGATTCCCAATTCTCTTGGGTGAGAGACACATCAGTGTTGTGTTTGTGTTTTCAAGATTAAGTATCTCAAATCATAAATGTCAATAGAATTATGAAGTACATTGAAAGCTTCCAAGTTCTTTAAAATTAAATAACAACCCTGTAATGCAGCCAAGCCGAGTATTGCTCAGATCCATTCGACCCTTACAGGAGGCAAAGGAGGCTTTCAATTTCTTTGTTCAATCACTTCATTAAATTCCAATTCCTCTTAAAAGCTTGGCAGTCTTAATTCTCTCCCACTTACTTCTGATACAAGTCCCCTTTGTCTGTGCTCAGATTTCTCATGCTTTCTATGCTTATCCACCTTCCTATATGCCCAAGCCTCATCGAGCCTCAAGGCAGTGCTCTAGTAAGGACAGTTAAAGGCATTTTTGCTAGAAATTTACTTGCCCTGTGTAGCCACTACATTAGGCTGTGATGTGCCTGTGTGCAAGCAAGAGAAACGCTGCTTTTGTGGGATTTGTGATGGGAAGTGTGCTGCATGCTGTCAGCCAGCAATGCCTTTGGGGGAGATGAAAGTGTATTGGCCAGCCCTTGTCCTCAGCAATATGTCCCCCTTAATGTGGAAAGAACCTGAACTGAGAGTCAGGGCAGTCATGTCAGTGGAGCTACATGATAAAGACAGAAGTTCTGACCTCAAGAACCTCATTATTGCACAAGAGGCAAAGCAGGGCTGAGGCAAGAAATAGCCTGTAAAATCACAGGGCAAATGTCCCTGCCACCCTGGTCAGTCACCTGTAATGTGGTTTTAGCCTGTGAGAAACACCACTGCAAGGCTCTGTGGGCTCTCCAGTAGCAGGATGTAGCTCCGGCCCATTTTTTCCTGTATGTTTCCCTCTGAGGACAGGATTGATATTACCATACTCAGTGGTGATGGGGAGATAGAACCAACAGGCTGCAGCTCAGTCTGAACTTGCGCTTTCATGTATGGAGTTCATTAGCTTTCCTCTCCCAGGTACTCAGGGACAGGCCACAGCAGAAGATCGTGTAGGATAGAGCCACAAGAAAAAAAAACATAAGTCCCAAAGGGTGCCATTTTTCTCTTTCTGAAAGAAGTTCTATTCACAGCTGAAGATGCTTTATACTTTGACTTGCTCTTATAGCAGCCTGAAGAAGCAGTGGGCTTCCCAGCCTCTGATGTTTTCTCATTTCTGCTGGGCCATCCCACCATCACAACTGTGGTACCTGGGCTTATTTTCTTTTATAATCTCTTTCTAGGCTCTTGCTTAGATTTCCTGTCTTGAGGCATCTTGCTTAGGCTGGATGGATTACTCAAATGTTCTTGGTCCAGCTCCAATTCCGGCTTTAATTTATCTCTAGCCGTTAGAGTTTCTGACTGGAAAAAGCTACCCTATAGATTAGTGAATTCTTAGTGAATGAGGCCCAAGAGCTGACATGCAGCAAATGAGTTGGGATCCCTATGGGCAAGGCTCACCATTAATGCTGCTGCAGAAAGAGCTTGCCCACAACATCTGCCTGAAGGGCTCTTGCCACCAGCAGGGATGAAAGGAACAAAGAGACCCATTCAGTTAAGACATTTAGACATTACTAATGGCTTAGGACATCAGTTTTGCAATGGCCAGTGAACTCAGATACCTTGGAAAGGCTGGACATGAGGCTGGCTTGGCAAACTGCTCCCAGGACCAGTGGTTGAGGCATGGACTTTGCTCAGTTTATGTCTCGACCTGGCTTTCAGTAGTTCAGTGCAAGATGCAGATAACTCAAAGTTTGTCTGTGCAAATCCCAAATGTTTTTTGAAAACTAAAGCTCCATGACTTGGACACATACTGAGATGAACCTGCAGCTCCTACCAAACCTTTCATCTCTCCCCATCTGCCCTCACATCTGTGATAATTAAGTTTAAAGATTTGCTGGTGCCAGAAAAAAGTTAAACAGGACATCAAGGGCTCAATGTGCTCCTGATATTCTTAAAACTCTGTTCCACCATGCCATAGGAAAACGTACTTTGTTTATTATGTGTGGCCAACAACATACATTTCAGTAGCATAAATTTACCCAGCAGGGGCCAATAGTGTATGTAAATCTACCCAAGTCACCATAGGATTTCTGAGAGGTAATGCTTTAGTTCTCTTAGCACGTCTCGAAAAAGACCTTGTGATTCCCCTACAGGGAGGTTGTGTACAAGCCATACTAACTGCTGAAAGAAGTGGTCCCAGGACTGTTCCAACTGGCTGATCTAGTGACATGAAAGTGTTGTCATTTACACACTCTGGAGAGCTTCAGGATGCAGGGAAGATGGATGGTTATTCTTCTTGTGCCCGCCTAAACAATATATTTGATCCTGTCACCTGCCCTGTGTGAACTGGCTTCTTTAGAAGTCAGTATTAATGATGCAGATCAAATCTATATGCTGTCACTTATCCCACTTGCTCCAACAGCCTTTGTTAAAAGAAAAAACTAGTCTTTTTGACCTTAAAAAGTGGAGGCGATGTTACTTTTGTAAAACTGTTATGAGAGGTTCTAAGGACTAGAAAAGTGCTTCTTTGGAAGCATGTATTAGCAAATGCTACTTGATCACAGGGACACTTGTATCCTTGGGAGGAGATGGAGAAAACAGGCTTATAAAACAGTTATCAGCTTATATTTCTCGCACACTGGCATCACTTGTTCTCACAGCAAACCTTTGGTCTATGGTCTTTAAAGACCCTTAAAAAAGCACTGCTTGACTATGCAATGAGTGTATCTGTAGCAGGTAGTGCTCAAGGTCCATTAGCACCTTCCCCCTCTTCATCCCACAGTCTAGCCCTACATCATTTACTACCTAAATGAATAGTCTCTTAATCAGACTTTCTCAGCTGGAACTGACACAGAGATTTGAATTAAGCATCCGGCTCCTCAGGTGTGTAGGCTGCCCACCACATCTGTTTAGCCAGGTGTCTAGTATCTCCCTAGTGCCAGACCAAGCATCTGCCTAGTGCTGGGCCCTGCTTCCAGCAGTGGCCAGATGTGGGTCTCTGAGGAAGCCTTTGAGCATGTCAAGCATGTATTTCCTGAGAGTGCTCCTGGCCTTCACCTATCTTCAGGGATTTCCTCAATCAAATGTGCTTCCTAGGTATTATTAACACCCAAGGTATTTCTCTCCTATGAACTTGCCTGCTCTCTTCTTAAATCCATTTCAGCTGTTGACCTTGATGACTAATTTCAGCTGTTGGTCCAATTTTTTTCTCCTCTCCTCTCTCCTCCTCCCCTCCTTCCCTTCTCACTTTTTTCCCCACATCCTTGTCATCAGTTGTTATTGCTGTGTAACTTTAAAATACCTGTGTAACCTTGAGTTGTGTGGATTAAAGATCCAGAAAATTTTAAAAAGTCTTTTTAATAGCAGTATGTTCTCCATTTTTAAAAAAAAAAATATTAAGCTGGAGATTTTACAGGTTTGAGTTTGGAAGTAAGCAAACAATCTGTTTAAAGTGGATAAAAAAGGTCAATGTGATAACTTAGGGTGGGGAAGTGCTGGGGCAGTGAATTGTGCTTGGGAGTGGTAACCTTTTAATCTCAACAGCAACTGGAACAGTTTGCTCTCAGTCTGCTTGGCTTGCTAAATGTTCAAATACTCCATGAAGAGTGTAGTTACCTGAATTTACAAATAGGTCTGGCTACCCTGAAACAGCACGTTTTATTTATTTTTTTTTTTTCCAGCAAATAAATGATTCACCTGCCAAAAATGCCATAAGCATCTATCACAACACAACCAATGTCTCCTCGGTGTCTTGGAGTTCACAGCAGACCTGATAGTCTTACAGGGGAGGGGGTGGTGGATAAGTACATTTGTCCAGGCATGGTTTTGCTTCCTACCAGGGCATTGCTGATCAAGGCTGGGCCTCCTTCTGCTTAGACCAGAGGGAATTAAATCTTTCTTTTCATGCAGGAGCTTGGAGACCACCACTCTCCACAGAACTAGTAATAGCAAGTGGACACACCGTGCAAATAATTGGGAGGCTGAAGTTTGTTTTCCTGGAGAACTTGCCAGGACAGGTTAGCTATGAATAAAGAAAAGGTCTGTGTGAAAAGGAGCCTTGCTTGCAAACAAACTGTCAATGTTGAAGGCTGAAATCTCAAAGATGATTTGTGACAAATAACTCTGTCAGTTCTATGAGCCTCTGTCTAACTCTTGCACAGAGGGGAGTCACTCCTTTCCAGAGTAAACAGAGCGGTCCGGTGCACTCTGGGGTTACCAGGCTGGAAGAATGCAGTACATCTTCTGTGAGCATTTGCTCTGACTTAAAAGCATGCTTGTCTTATCTGTGTTGACACCTCTCCTGCGTTCATGAGCTGTGAAGACTCAGAACAGACAAGATCTACTCCTCTGAATATCTATCGAAAGCAAAATTAAACCTCATTATTTGCAAATGGAATAATAGGTTTTAACATGGGATCCTGCTTTTAGGAAGCCCTGCCAGGTCTGTGGAACAAAGGCTATGAAGTGAGGCAGACATGGGCGTGCCAGTCTTTTGTAAATAAAAACATGCATGTACATAAGTGCGTCTAACAAGTACTCAGACAGAATTAACTGTAAGATCCATATCTTGCCAACAAATCTGTCGAGCAGATTAAGTTTGGCTTTTTTTTTTTTTTTTTTTTTTTTTTAAGTAGCAATGCCTCAGGCAAAAGTCTGTGTGGCCCAGAGAGGAAAATCTGAAAATGGTCTATGCAAAACTTGTAGTCAGGCTAATCTGCCCCCTGCCCCTAAGCAGCAAAAGCCACCAAGGGGCCTTTTGTAAAACCTTCTCCTGATGGTTAAATTTGTGCTCATCCAGGCAGGAAACCAACACTGCCATGGGACTTGGGTGGCCTGTTGCTACCAGAGAGGACATTTGCAAAAAATCTGTTGGCAGTCCTTCCCTAAAAGCAGGAAAAATACCTGTATCTTCATATAAATCTGGGAGGCTGCAATCTGCCAGAGGCTTATGCATGATGAGTGCCTAGTCTTGTCAGGTAACAAGTTTCTGGGCAATGTTACCCCCTCTCTAAGCATGCAGATCAGGGGTGGAAGCTCACTCCTTCATTGCCTGCTAACTCAGTGCATTGAGAGAACTTATCTACTGGTTTGTGGAGAGATAAACTCACCCAAACCATTTAGAAAGGTTTAAGAAAATGGCAGCAGTGATTGTTGCTGCATACTTGTGTCCAGTATAACTCTGCTGCCTCTTCCCAAGCTTCCCAAAAGCCTCACCAGAGCAAAAACATTGATATTGTTGCTTAGGTACCCTAGGTCCATGACTCAGATGATGGGTGTAGTGTGGTTCTGCCTGGGAGATGTCTCATCTCTGCTCTGTAGTTTTCTGTCTGGCTTGCACAACCTTCATGGCTTCCCTGCTTCCCAGCTCTGTGCACTGGTGGTGGCTGAAAACCTACTTTGATCATCCCATCCTTGATGGGATGATATGATCCCATCAACATACAAACTGGAAAAGAGGGCTCCTGCAGTGATGGAGTCCATTGATCAGAAGTTAGGAAATGCTGTAAGTGGCTGCTCACATCTAGGTTCAGCCCCCATTTGCCTCCAGCTTGGGCTAAAGATCAGGCAGGGCTCCTGTGGAAAAATACAGCATTTTATTGCATATGTGTATGTGGAAGAAAAGGTGTTGTGGAAAAGTTTCTCAAGTCCCAAGTGTTCATAACCTTCTTGACATTCCTGCAGGGAAAGCTTTTTTGTGTGCCATTTCCCAGTGGCAAACAACATCCCTTAAGCCAGGCCCAAGAATAGCTGCCATGACAAAGTCCTTGTTCCTCAGCTTCTGTCCTTTGCTTTTGTTTTCCTCCCCTTTGCTTTCCTCTTCCCTCAGTCCCCAGCATCTGCAGTGCAGCACGTGGCACTGGTGTTCAAGCAGCATGGGATCCCAGCATCTCTAAAAGTGGGCACTGCTTTCCTGTGGGGTGTTCTGGCTCAGTGCTAGAAGGTTTCTGTGGCAAACTCAAGTGAGCAGAGGGAAGAGAAGTAAGGAAAGGAATGAGGGGGAGCAAAAGTTATTCATTTTTTATGCTTTATCTACAGACAAAATTGGGATAGCAATTCACAAGTCTAGGAAAAGGCATGGCTTTAGCCTGAGGGCTCTTACCTGCTGCACTTGAGATCTGCTGCAAATAATAGTCATCTCCAAGCATTTCAGGAAACCTTCAGCATTTGTTTATCATGCAAAATGTTAGGCAGGCAAAACACAGGAGTAACAGCCTGAATGATCGTGCCTCAAACCGCTTTTTATGCCTGTTTCTGAAGCAGTGTTTATGTGCTCCGAGCAAGTGCTGCCTTCCCCCGCTTTGCTTTGGCTGGCTTACCAGCATTTGGGGATCCTACCTGCTACTTGCACGCCGTAGAAGATTTCTGATTTGCTGGTCCCAGTGATATGTGTCCGTGTTTCCTGTTCCATGGAATGGCAAGGTAAGATAGCTATCAGGGCAGGAAGTTTTTTGGAAGTCAGTGCTGGATTGGCATGACGGAGAATCAGGGTACTAATGGAAACCTGCTGACTAAAAAGAGCCTCAGGTGCCACTGCCTGTCTCCAGCTGGGGTAGGGTGAGCAGGAAAGGTCAGCACTGGTGATGATCTGTGAACCACCACAAGGAAGATGCATAAAATAAGGTGGTGAGCCTGATGCAGGAGGGATGTGAAGCTGTTCTGAAGGAGCTTGGGAGCCAGACAAATTCTTTTTTGTTCAGTGGTAGACGGTGTCAGAAAAAGGTTCTTTCAGAACCTGAAACAGAGCCTGGGGACACAGAGAGACGAAGTAAACAAAGCACATGGGACTGTTGTTCCAAGCATCTGGACCTCTTCCTTTCCTCTCTCTCATCTCACAGCTTCCACTACTCCTTGTCTGTAAATTGTGTCCTTTTCCACCGGGTCGTCCACAGCAGGCTCCATTAGCACCCAAACGCATCCTTTTGATTGTAGCTCTTCTTTTAAAGGCTGTGCCCAGGAAAGCCTGTGAAAATGCCTTATCACAAGGATGCAGGTAGTGCATATCTGTGCAGAAAGAGGATATGGGTGAGAAGAAACTCCACCGTGGGACATCAGAAGATCAAGGCTGTCAGAAAAAATAGTAGCATGGAAATTACTGTATTAGGGAAGTCCAGTGTCCTCTCCAGTCCAGTGTTTTTATCTGATGTGAAATGCTCATGGAAATAAGTGAAAAGTCCTTGGAAAAGGTAAATAGGGACTCTTCTACATGTTCATTATTTACATCAGTGTAATCATGGGACATGGGGCTTTTATCACACTTGAAACTCTCTTGGTCTTTAGTTGTGCATATGAATATTTTGTGACATGAGCCATGGGAGATATTCCCCACCCTGCTATTTCTTCAGAAAACAAGCACCAAACATATTCAGCGTTTCCCAGTATTTTGTAGAATCATAGACTTGCAGAATCATTTCGGTAGGAAAGACCTCCAAGATCATAGAGTCCATCCATTTCTGAGGGATTTTGTATAGGTGGAAATGAATGCTGCACAGGAAGCGACTTTGCTCTGTGTAATCCTTTTCATGATCCCTAGGAGGAATTAGTCCTCACAACTAAGCACTCTGTGAGGTGACAAGCACTGGATCCTTTCACCTGAATGCTTTCCATCTACACTGCTGACTCTTAGTTAAACCAAGGATTGGGCTCAAAGTTTCCAGCTTCCAAAAGCTGGCTTTGGGATTACTGCAGGCAAATGAGCGTGTAGCACAATCACACCAGTTCCTCCAGATCCTAGGAGCAAGAATGTGGGCCTGGGAAAGAGCAGTGCTTCTGCAGGAGTGCTTCAGCATGCCTCAGAACTTGACCTGTGTGCAGGTGGGACTGCAGGCATCAGATGGAAATAGTGAGCCTGGAGCTGAAAAGATGTTTAGGGTGAGTCCAGGTGTAGACTGTACACAGATGCATGCAACATACAGGATCTAGGGCAGAGCAACAAACCTTTATTTCCACACTCATTCTGCCTGTCAAGTCCCCCTAGAAGCAGACCTTAGCTCTTGTCTTACTGCCCCGTAGCCTGTGAACCACAGTAAACCCCTCCTTGCTTGTCTCAGGACATGGTCCATGTCCATTTTGAGCCATGTGGGATTCCAGTTTATTTCTAGACAAATGATCTCATCCTATTATATCCATTTTTTCCCCATCCTTTCGCTGACAATCCCCACTTTTACATCTTGAATTCCAGCTGCCTGGAAAACAATCAGCAAATAAACCTTGGAGGAAACATTAGGGAAAAAAAAAACCTGACCTGTGTCTAGCAATTGGGCTTGCTGCCTCCAGACAGGTGCAGGCTGCATGTGAACAGCAGCAATTCACTCAGCAGTGCTTTTGAAAGCAAGGAGCTGATGGCACTGGGAAGGCTGAGTGATGTGATGGGTCGGGGCCAGGGAAGCATTGTGTGTGTATGCCAAGTAGACGGCTGAATTGTAGATGCTGCTAATTTTAGTTCAGTGTGATTTGCTTCACTGAGCTCTCCTGGTGCTTTGAATGCTGTCATTCAGGCTAATCATAATTCTTTACAAGGCTTAGAACTCCTTAGAATACCCAAAAATCTGATCTGAGCTTTCCTTTTTCCTTAAGATGCTGTTTTCCTGTGTGTTTTGACTTTACCAGAAATGCATGTTAGACCAATACCTGTAATCATGAACCTGCTGTTCCATATTCTCTCCTCCTCGTGATATTCTTTAGCCTATTTTACATGTAAAACATTTCATAATATGCAGCCGAGTGTTTAAGCATTCAATTCCCTTCCTTCACCGGCCCCTCCTGTTCCTGCAGTTGGTTGCAGATCACTGCCTGGAAGTGAGCAGAGAGAGCAGGCAGCAAGGTGAGTTTTGTTCCTGAGAGAATAACCTCTTTCAAGTAATTTTGTATTCCAAGGTGACCAGTGTGCACTGATACCGTATCTCAGTGGAAAGCGTGGCAATTTCTGACAGTGCAGTCATCTGACCTTACCCTCAAACAAAGCTGGGCTCTGGTCCCCGGGCAGGATTTCTGCAGAGAGAGAGGGACAGGCACAAATCCTCTTTAAATCTCGTAACTTTTTCCTGTGTTAGTCTGCTGGGCTTAGCTTCCCATGTGTTTGCAGCAGGGAGATGGTCTGCAGAAAAATTGCTCAGGTGTAAAAACGAGAAGATGGTTAAAACATGGTTCAAAAATAGACCCAGGCTAATAGAGTTTCATTTAATTACCCGGTTGCCATTCAAGATCAAGTTTGTGTAGGTAATGATGAAATGTGGTTTCCAACAGACAAGTTTCCAGTGCTTCGCATAATGAAAATTGGCACTTTGCAGCAATTTCTAAGCAGGTGCAACTGCAGCTGCCATGGGAAGGCTGAGACCATCTGTTCCTCCCAGAAGATGCTGGTCCCTTCCCACAGCCCTCCTCATTCCCAGCCCCACCGTGTACATCTGGAAGCACCCGTGGGCATAGGGCAGGCAGTGAGGAGGTTCCTCACACTGCAGTGGCCAGGGCAGAAGTGGTGCTGGGAACCTGGGGCTGTGGTTGTGTGATTCCCATATATTCCTGGGATCTCCTACTTAAAAATCATATGTTTGAAGTAGGAGTCAATGTACACCAGCAACAGGAAATCTGTCATTGCCAGTCTTCTCTGCTTGCCCTGTGTCCAGTCGAAGCTGGCTGCTTTGCTTTGTGTTTCTGGATTCTGACTACCGGGCTCCACAAGCTTTCC
This sequence comes from Cyanistes caeruleus, assembly GCF_971803275.1. NCBI lineage: Eukaryota > Metazoa > Chordata > Aves > Passeriformes > Paridae > Cyanistes > Cyanistes caeruleus. The sequence goes on from NC_141701.1 coordinate 107,647,833, forward strand.
TTGATTCAGATTTACATCAGACCCATACCTAGGAGAAGGCTGTGTCATATTAAAGTTCTTGTTCTCTTCTAGCCTTTACCTGCTCAGCATAGCGTAACCAGGGTGTCAGGAGTGCTGGACTCCTCAGGAGAGGAAAGACTTGGACCTGTTGGAACAAATCCAGAAGAGAGCCATAGGAATGATCAGAGGGCTGGAGCAAGTCTCCTGTGAGGACAGGCTGACAGAGTTGGGATTGTTCAGTCTGGACCAGAGAAGGACCCGGGGAGACCTTGTAGCAGCCCTCCAGTACCTGAAGGGGTGTTTCCTGTAAGAAAGATGGGGATAAACTTTTTCACTTGGGCCAGTAGCAATAGAACAAGGGGTAATGGTTTTAATCTAAAGGAAGGAAGATCGGGGCTAGATATAAGGGTTTACTACAGTGAGGGTGGTTAAACAGTGGCACAGCTTGCCCAGAGAAGTGGAAGATAACCTACCCCTGGAAACATGCAAGGTCAGGTTGCACAGGATTTGATTCTCCTCATAGATATATGCCTCGTTTGTATTAACACCCAAGTTTGTAATTTTGTAATTGTAAAATTGCCTGGAGATCAGGTGCACAAAGCTGGTACACTTTTCATGCAAATATGAGCTTTAGCCATCAAACTTTAACAACTATAAATTTCAAGAGTGGCTCATTTATATATATAAAAAAAATAGGCCTTGTGGTAGTGCTCTCCCTTTACTTATGAGTCTCCACATGATGCAAATTTGTCTTTCAACCTGGACAGAACCACTGCTTGTGTCAGCTGGGCTCCTGCCCATGTGGGGGTAGAGAGAGAGGAAGGTGAGAAACCACCATGCAGTGCAGCAGGTAGAGGTTTTGTGCAATGCCTTTGTTAATGGCGTTTCTGGGAGATGATCCAGGGCCATTTCATAGCATCAGTATAATTTTACTGTTTTTTCTCAGGTTGAATTTTGATCCATGGGGTTTTATCTTTGGAAACAACCATTTCCCAGAGCAGTGTCCCCATCCGCGTGATGAAAGGCTCTGCAGCACATCCTTTGGTTCTCTGAAACATGACACCCTTCACACCTAAAGCATTTCCAAGCTGATTGATGGCAACTCATTTAATGCAGTGTGTAGGTGTAAAATGATGAATATATCAAGCTGTGGAACAATATCTTTTTTTTTTTTCTCCTCGGGTGTTCTTATCGTGCATCGTTTTTACCTAAAATGGAGGGTGCAAACACATTTTATCACCTGTTTGAAAAAACTCATTACTAGAAGCTAAAAAATTTACAGGCAGAATACCCGAAATCTGATGTTTTGACACACGGTATTTTTATTGTTTGCTTTATAGCCCTGACAGAGGCAGAGGGAAAGCAGAGTCCTCTCTGGCCAGGCCAAGGTGTACTGCCAAGGGATGGATAGAAAATAAACCAGTGCAAACTGTGGCTAGGTTGGCAGCTCCAGAGCGCCTGCCTGTCTGCATCCCACCACCAGTGCTACACGAGAGGCTGATGATCATTTTTCAATCAAAGGATGGTAGAAGAGGATGGTCAGAGACGGGCTGCATGATCCAAAGACAACTGTGGCAGACAGCAGATGGGAAAAGATACCAGAGGAGATGTGAGTGTGCATGCAAGGGAGGCATGGCTTTAGTGCTGAACATGGTTCTGTCCAAGTATGGATCCTCTGTCTTGCAAGCTAAGAAAATAACTGCTTATTTGCTTTTCAGCAGTTTATGGGCCAAATGTATATCTGGTGTAATCAGCTTTGGCTTCTTGGGCATAAATTTGAAAGAGGTTTCAAGCACTTTGTCTCTTCTGTCTTATTGCTTGTAAGAACAGCCACAGATTTGGATCCTCATGATTGTGGAGTCTGAAGGAATGAAGTTAGTGTTGTCTGGCTCACCCAGGGCTCCTTTCAAACAGCCCACGTCTCAAAAGTTGAATATTATTTATGTTTGCAGGGCCTGGGCTGGGCTCAGCTTGCAACCTTCTGGGTTAAGTGTCAGTATTTTTGATAAAAACTTGACTGAGTAGCTGAGAGCTTTTTAACTTGTTAGGATTTACAACAAATAAATTACTAATAGACCTATATATAACAGGGGGTGAATCCTTCAAATTGCAATATGCACGCACAGCCAACAGCTTAATTTATATAAAACACATATTGCATTGTTAGCAAATAGCAATGATCTAGTGACTAAAGGGTTCTGTGCATCTGAGGATGCTGCACATTCTTACCAGGGTTTAGGAAATGGAAATAAGCAAGCAGAGCAATGTGTAGTTTTTAAGCAGCCATCCCCCAGAAATTACTCTCCCAGCAGATTAAGCTTCAACACTGTGCTTGGGTTATATTTTGGAAGAGATCCCCGAGCCTATAGCTGCCTGTGTTAAATACACACCATTCTTTTGCACAGAGGCTCAGTTCCAGCTCCTGTGGTCACTTTGCTGAACGTTTGCATTTCCTTTGCTCTCTGTGACCGTAACCATAGAACTACTACAACACTTGGAAAAATATAATCTTTGGCATTTTGTACAATTTCTCCACCCATATGCATGTGCACTTTTGAAGAAGCAAACAGAAAATCCACGTAACTCTGGTGTCCATGGCCAGGAAAAGTTATGACTGGGGAGAATAAAAAAAAAAAGTAATATTTATCAAGGGGAAAGGCATTAATTTGGGGAGTTACAGCCCCGCCTCCAGTGCTGCGCTCTGCCAAGTTGTGTTGTGCCATTCTGGCAGCACAGAACGGCTGCTAAGGCAGAAATGGTTTAGGGGGTTGTGCCCAGCATCAAGGTGCTCAAAACAGCGGCCAGGTGGGGTTTCAACACTGCACAGGACTTGTACTGGCCATTATGGAAGAGATGAGTTTTAATGGAAAGGAACACAAATAGCTACTATGAGTGGCCCCAGGCTAAATGGCTCACACAGGTTATTTTGGCAAATACGTAGGAATGAAAAATATATTCGCCCATCAGGGCTGGCTCAGCAATAGGCTGGATTAATGATAATGATTTCAGTGAATAATTCAGCTGGATCTATTGGACTGAGAATGAATTGCAGGGACAGAGAAAATAAGGGAAATCAGATGGATTTCTTGGGTGCTGGATGGCAGGGAAAGAAGAAGAAGGAGGCAAGAAATGCAGAAAAAGTATCAAACATCTGGGGCACTCAGCTGGAATGCAAGACACAGATCTACCACATTCCTGTTAGAGCTGGGCAGAGCAGTGTTCAAACTGTGAAGCTGCTCCGATGTTTTTCCTGGAAAAACAATGCAGAGGAGAAGAAGAAAGACAAGTCAGTCAAGACCAGGTCCAGGCAAGGACCTTAGGAAACTTTTCTAGACATGGATGCATTTCCAAGGGGAATCCATTTCTTTGAGTTAGGGTTTTCAAAAGTCAGGCCATCTTGTCCAAAGGCACTTGCCCAGCAGCTCAACTCCATCATTTCTGCATTTCATTAAGTCCCTATAGCTTGTGCCCTTATGCCACCTGAATGGGCATGGCCTCAGCTGCACTTTGCCCAAATGTTTCCACACCTATTTCCCCTTCCTTTCCCTTCCCAGCCTCTCAGTCTATTCTGGCCATGACCTGTCCCCTTACCAGCCCCAGGTGGGCCACTGAGATCAAATGGGTTTTGCCTGGGAGTGGCGGTCTGCTCACGCAGAGAATGTTGAAGGATTTAGGTCTGAGCTTGTTAACACAGTCCTGGGAGTGAGAATAAGGGGTCAAAGCTGCCACTGTGTTCCTAAAACTGCTCCTTGCAACAGATTTAGCATTGGCAGCACGTCCTTTTTCACTCCATCCCTCTCTCCAGGCTGTAGGGCTAATTCATGCACCAGTCTGGAAAAAGTCCTCCTTTCAGCTTCATCTTTTCCTGTGGCACAAGGAGCTTTTATATTCATTTTAGTTAATCAGGCCCTTGTTCTTCTGCTTCTAGAGGACTAAAATGTAAAGGACTCACAAAAAGACATGTAGGTCAACACCCCTGGCTTCTGCTTTTTTTTGTGGCATCACATTTTGGGGATCCCCACGTTGTGTGGCTGTGTAGGGCCTCTTTTAAATGTTTTCTGCCTGGTGAGAACTGCCATCCAATTGGGACAGATAATGAGGCTGGCAGAATGGGTTTATCAATGGCCAGGTTACTCCTGGTTAAGGTTACTTTAACCACAGATCCTAGCCTTATGTGGAGTATGGGAGCTTGGCTCTTCAGTGTGGGCTACTGCAGACTCTAAAGATGAAGAGGGCAAACCATGGTCATTCCCACAAGAGAAACAGGAATAGGAATGGGTTGGTGGGGCATCAAGCTGCTCTTCTCCACACACTGCTGAAGGTCCTGTATCTTCTGATGCTCTCCACCAGGATGCCAGTTCTTGTTGGGGGAGGTTGGGACACTCTGACTCTTCTCCTGAAACATCAAGGAAGGAATCAGTGCTGCTCAGACAAACTTTTGAAGGATCGGCCCCCAAACTTCTGTACCAGCATGTTGCCCAGGATGCTTCAGTTTTTCTCCAGTGGCACCCAGGAGAGGCAGTTCAGAGGTCCTGGAGAGCATATGGGTCCCAGTTTTCCTCTATCCCTTCTTGCTGGGGATGCAGCTTGGTGGGGACAGGGACAGAGATGGGGTCCAGGTCCTAGGACAGGTTTGAGTGCTGGACAGGGCTGAGCAGTCCTGGCACAGGGACAGCCAGCACACAGAGCAATGCCTGTGTGCAGCTTAGGAGAACTGTGAATGAACTTTTGCACTAATAATAATAATAATAAAAATAAAAATAAAAATAAAATAGCTGGGCCTGTATTTCACATTTCTCTCTGCCCTTCCAGCAACCCTTCCTTGAAAAGTTTATGTCTCTATTACAAGAAGCAGTTGCATTTTGAGGCAGCCAAGTCCTCTCCCTGATGTTTTCCATGGCTGAGCTGGCCTTTGCACAGCCTCAGCAGTCGGGTGCCTCTCACGGACAGAGCTGTGCTTGTCTCGGAGGCATGTTGAATTTGGCAGGTGCTGTAAGTCTAACTCCAATTTAAACTACCATCTTTCCCAAGAAAAAGCTCTGCAGTAGACAACGGCAGCCGCCGCAAGGAAAGTCTGCTGGCCCGGCTGGGAGACCCAAGCAGGGTCATAAACAGCACTTTCTCTATCTTTTCACACAAATTTACTCCACAATCTTGTAGACACTGAGCTAGCTGCCTTTTGCTTCCAAGTGAAAGAGGCTGAACTGTGGCAGCATGACTGCCATCAACACAAATAGACTAATATTTGCTAAACCAGGCAGAAATACAACCTTAAAAAGCACAGACCAGGCTGGCCCACTCCCCTCCCCACGAAAATATCTGTGGTGCATGTGGATCTAAGATCAAGCCTGCTGTGCTCCTTAGCAGCCTAATCCATTCCTGTGGGTTCATCACTTCCCCTGAGCCACAGCAGGGTCAGTGGTGTGTTTCTTTGGAGCCTGGCCTAGGTGATTTTCCCCTCTTTCTGTAGGAGAAATCACAACCTTGTTTCAGGCTGGAAAAAGGACGATGGTGGTTCTCCAGAGGTGGCAGGTCCTGTCCCAGTTAGCTTGCTGGTGGAAAAGAGGAAAGCTGGTCATCCTGCACAGGAAAGAAGCATTTCTCCTTGGAGGAGCAGCTTTCACGAGGAGCAGCCCTGCTCAGAAATCTCCGTGGGACACACAGCGTGTCTGGGGGCAGAGAGGAGGATGACTGAGTCCGAGCACTGAAGGCTGCATGTGCCCCACTGAGGAGTAGGATTGTTTTCCATGGCTGCTCCTGCCTCCTCATTAAGCTTGCCATCAATAATACAGTGTTTCTTATGCAGCTGAGAGTGGAAAGGGCGGTCTCACGGGAGCTGACTCACTCTGACTCACATCTCCTGGGAACAGGGGGTCATTTGGGTTAATCTCAGCCTGCTGCACGCCTAGAGACCCCGCTGGGACAGCCAGGGCATCCCCTCTCTGCTCCCTGCCTGAGTCTCTTCATGTGACCTGCCAAGCCAGCTTCTCCTGGAGAAAGGAAAACTCCCTTCTGAGGATGAAGAAATGGCTGAGGGAGCCTGGTCTGCAACACCAGTTTTCCCAGTGCTCCTCCATCAGTTCCCTCCATTAGGAGTGCCAGGAGCAGCACTGAGGTGGGAGTGCTGTGGATACCCTGGGTCAGGCAGACTGCCCTGGGTACTCTGGGGCAGCATCTAGACCTGAGAAATGCAGCTGAGCTCGCTGCACTGCTTTTTCTACTTTTTTGAACTTGCCCTTCTGGGAACAGCAGAGAGACAGGGCAGAACAAGCTCCCAGGGAACAAAGTTTAATTTCCTACACTTTATCATTTAATGGTGTGAATCCCGAGGTTGATCTTTGCTCAGGCAGAGCAGAAATTTATTATACTCAGTATCTTAGTAGAGGAGGGTCTGGGGGAAGGGAGAGCAGAGGACAGCCTGGCTGGCTGCTGGAGAGGCAAGTGTGCTGTAGTGCTGCTGTATGCCCAGGCTCTGGACTCCAGGTGCAGCCTGGGCTGAGGGCAGCACTCACAGAAAATCAGTGTTGATCCTTCTGTGACTCCTGAGATAGCACTTCAGGTTTCAGGGATCTTTGTGTTCATTTATCTCTTTACTTTTGTTTCTCTTCCAGAACTAAAGGGCTGATTGAGCAGAAATGTAAAATATCAAACCTAACCTTTTCGTAGTATTACCTCTTTCTGGCAGGTGCCATCAAGTAGGCAGAGCTGGGGTTAGGGAAGGATCAGGGAGGAAAAAGGAGTGCTTTCTGCAATGCTTGTCTCCAGGCAGTCTAGACCAAAATCCAAATTTTCTGGTTAAAAAAACCCTGGCAGTCTGCCTAAACATGTTGTTTGTTTTTTTTTTACAGGAACTGCTAAGTTTTGGAACAGGACAGCAACTGTGATGGAGCAATAAAAAAATGTTAAAGTAAATGAGAATGATTGAAATTGTGGTTGTACACTGATGATGCTTTCCAGATCCAGTTACATTTTCCTGTTAGTGGCATGATCCTCCCTCACCCTCTCCCTTTTTTTGCCTGCCCACTTCCTATTTTCTATTTGCCCTCTTTCCAGTCTATTCCTTCTGCAACTGCTTTGAACCTTCATCCAGCCCCACTTTTCATGTAGCCCAAAGGTCGTGGTAGTTCAACCAGTGCACAGACTGCTTTTCTAAGCCTCTGAGAGGTTTTCATGCCCTTCTCTGGGGCTCTGGGTTCTTTTCCCTCAGTTCACTCTGCAGACAGGAGACCACCATGATCCCAAAGCAGGACTAGATCCAGCAAACTGGATCCAGGTTAGATTTAGCAGTGTTCAGGTGCCATCACTGGCAGTGTAGTCATTGTAAGTCAGAGCTCAAGGAGGGCTGTAGCAATGTGAGCTACCAGAGCCCTGATGCTCTCATCATGCTGCCCAAAAGATTTCCAGGCTGCACCTCTGGATTTATAGGTATAGATTTACCTGCTGATCCCCTTCTTACTAAGTGAATCTTTGGTTATTACTCTCCATTGTCCCACCCCTCTAAATTCAAGCAGCAATGCTGAGCCTAGGGCAAGGAGGGGCAACAAGCCCACGGAGCAGAGCAGTAGCACAGCAGTGGTAACAGCTCTCCAGCCAGAGGAGTGAAGCCTCTGTCTCCCTCAGCTCATCAGGATGCCTTGCATGGCACCCAGGAGAAATGTTGCTCACACCAGCCTTTGTGTGTCGCTGCCTTGGATGTGTAGCAAGACCCTGTTGTAAAGGTCTCGTCTTCTAGAAGGTAACAAGGGCTCTGATGCACAAAATTAAAAATCCGGTGGCAGGTGACTTCTCATTAGGGGAAAAAACCACAAAACCAATACATCCTTTGAATTAGCCTGTTGAGTTAATAATAATATGTGGCTTGTCCTCTCTCTCATCCCTGTCTTAGTCTCTCCTTATGCTGTTGCCCTGCACTTTCGATTTCACATGCCAGAGCTGAAAATAACATGCTACTTTTTTCCTTACATACAGCCTGTGCCAAAGTGCTGAGGCAAAGCTTCTGCAGGGAGGGAGGCAGGATGTCCCAGAAGCCAGGCTCTTCTCACTGCAGGGATGAGGGGGCAGCTTCGGGCTGGGCAGCATCAGGAGTCCAGTTCTCTTGAAGTGATGAGCCCTTCCATCTGTAAGAGTGTCGAAAGTCATAGGGGCACGCTCAGCTTCGAGGATTAACGCTGAGGGGTCTGCCTACTATATGCCTTCAAAACCAAGGTGATTGATCGTGTTTTTGTTTTCTTTCTAGTTCTTGAGCATTCCATGCCAGCACCTTTAAACCTTTCTCTGAAATGGAGAGGAAAAAACATAATTTTCTCTGCAGAGAACTGAGCTTGTTCTGTAAAGGTCTGTGGAGTCAGGACTTTGAGAGAAACACAGGTGTTATCATACTTGCAGTGTAGTTGTGGCACCTCACAACATTTGTCTCCTGGCTTTCTCAGCAGCCTCTTCCAAAATAAGGGGGACAGATGAGTTAGTTCATCTTTTAAAAAAAAGCTTTCAGCTAAATCCTGTGAAACTTAAGCATCCAAATCACTTAGTTATGTTTTCACAGCAGAAGCTGGATTCAATATAAGCTGAATTGTTCCTTTAAAGTCATGTCTCTGCCATTGCAGATAGGTATGTTTCTGCTTTCAGAGAGTAAATATTGCTCTGTAGTGCTGCATTCTATGCTCCTGGGGAGGTTGACTCTAATGCAAATATGCTGTGAAGCTCTGTGCTTCCTGCTCATTCTGAGTATCAAATTATTCCCACCTTGAAAAAGCTGGGTTTGCCGTTATTTACAGAGCTGGTCTCATCAGCAATGTACTTCCCTGGAAACAAAGTTTCTTCCAAGAGTTAAAAATATGCATAACCCCATAAAGGGTTTTAAATATATCCTAGTACCATTCAGTGAAAGTGCTAATTGGCACTCCCACACAGTGCTTTGCAATTAATCTTGATGCTGCTGTTTAGAAAAAATAGGGGAGAGTCTCAAAGTCAGAATACAAAAGACAATAGCATCTTGTCTGAAAAGATGGCACACAGCTACAGACACTATCAGATATATTTCATCACCTTGTCTCCTGATCATGATAAGACCTACTCTTCTCCCAGCCTATTCTGTGTGTGTGGGGTGCCCTGCTCTGCAGGGCAGTCTGGGGGCTCTACAGATGAACTGCAGCATGTGTTCCTCTTCCCTGCTGTCTGCCAGGTCTTCCTCGCTGCACCATTTCAATCCTGGATTCACTGGGCTTGCAGGCTCCTGAAACTGAAGATGCTGCTTTGGGCAGAGTTAGGGAGAGAACTGGCTGATGCAGAATCCCTGAGTCATGTCCCAAATTCCCCTCTGCAGCAAGGCTGCAGGCTAACCTTGAGCTGTGCTCCTCTCAGCACTGACGGTGCAGCAGGATGCAGCCCTGAACTTCTGCATGGGAACGCCTGCATGAGGATCTCCTCCAATGCTCCCCAGCTCAGGGCTAGTGAAAAGCCAGCTTCATAATGCACTGAGAAAGAGCATCCTTCATTAAATCACAGAGGAACTCTGCCATACAGAAGGACCTCTCCTGTAGGCAATGAGGGCTTCCTCCTTCCCCAGTCCTCCAGATTTCTCTTGTGTTCAGGCCTGCTTCTTCTCACTGACCTTTGCAAAGTTTGCTTGGGATACAGATACTGAGGGTCAGTGCAAGTGAGGGGCAGTAGCACCTTTATTTGTCTTCTTCATGCACTACTGGTTGATGAATGGTATTAGAAAACAAACATCACAGTCTTGTGGAGTTATTAAAGATTAAGAAGAGAGGAGACATTTGACACCAATCATGCTATCCAGCAACTGTGTGATCTTAGGCTCCAGTGCTGCTATTTTGCAGGACATACGGGAGAAGGAAGCCCAGGGGCACCTGGGCTTTGCCTTGTTTGCCCCAAACCCTCCCCTAGTTTAGAAAAGCAAAGAAACCCCAAGCCCAAGGACAGGAACATCCTTGTTGTCTAGATCAGTCTAGCTGAGCAATGCCCAGGGGCTTTCAGGAGGCTAACCACGAATTTACTGTGGAGCATCGTCTTCTGAGAGCAGCATGGGTAGAAACTGCTCCCCTTTGATGATGGACCTTGAATCCATTTCGTTTTCAGTGTATCTGTCCTGGTTGTCATGGATGTTGCAGCTTGCAAAGGTGAAGTGGTGAGTTTGTGCCAAGAGAGACTGGAAGCTGCCCTGTTTCTTCCTCCTGCGTCCCACAGCTGCACCCCACCCATGGCCTGTCCAAGATGCATTTAGTTTGCACCAAAACTTCCCCAGCACATGCAGCCCTGCACAGCCCCCCATCACTAGGGGATGGGGACAGCCTGTGTCCCCACCACCCATCCCTGCAAGCCTGGTAAGAGTCTCAGAAGCCAGCCAAGCCCTTCGTGCAGCCACGGCAGCTCTCAGGAAGGCAGTGTGTGCAGGGCTGCTGAGGATCAAAGGCTGGCTGTGAGTCATTTCAGATCCAGTGAGTGATCATTGGCTGGGGGAAGAGGGAATTAGGCTGGCTTCACTACCTTGCTGTTATGCTCAGGAGAGTAACGGGGTGGTGTTACTGCCACTGAAAAAACTTTATTTGTTAGGAGTGACTCATTGCCTGTGAGTCACAGATTACACATGGGAAAATCTACCCGTGCTCCCTGCTGGGAGTTGGAAGTCCAGTGCAATGTGCCTGGATGATTCTGGCAGCTGACTGATAAGGATAGCATCACCTGGTGAGCGTTGTCTTCCTTTCATCTCACCCAGGGAGACTCTACCAAAGTCAGACCTGCTCTTGCTACCAGTAACTGCATGGGTTATGTATCTGCCCCACTGCAGAAGCTGAAGGGGAAGTGATTTTTGACCAAACCAGCAGAGAAACAGAAGAACCAGATGCAAACCACTGGTGTCCCAGGCTGCCAAGATCCCTCAAGGGTTTTGTAGCCCTTTAAAAGGAATTTAACCTGCTGGTCCAGGTCAAAACTTCGTGACCATTCTGTTTTGGTAATAAGATCCACAAAGTGAACATTGACTGCACAGCTAACACATTTACAGTACTTGAAATCTGTACTCAGGTCTGAATTCTGCAGTAGATTTGGGCCATCTTTTGTTTTAAAAAAAAAGATTGGGTCAACTTTTATTCTGATTTTACTGATTTTTATTGCGGGGACTCGCAATCTTCAGTTGAACTGTGTCTTCTTAATAAACTCAATAAGCTTTTTAAAGATATATTTCCTATTATTTTTGCTTCCAGAACAACCTGAGGTTTGGGAAGACAGAAGCAATCAACAATAAATAAGACAAAATAATTGCTTGGATCTTTACTTTTTCTTTTCACTTTAAAACCTAATTTTAGATCTCAGCTGAGGCTTAAGGTTTGTTCTTGATTTTCCCAGACTGTTTTTCTTTCTTCCAGTAGAACATAACCAGTCAAATTGTGTTTGCCCATCAAAACTTAGGTCTGAGAAATGCCCAGTGCAGTTACCCAGTGAAATGAATGTAAACACTGGGAAGATTACTTATTTCCTTTGTACATGTTCTTTTGAGCTGGAATTTGATTGAACCACTTGAAGAACATCCTCTTGCTGTATAAAAAAACAATTATGGAGATCTGATCCTCAGTCTCACTTCAGTGGATGAGTGCTGCAAAGGTGCATAGCTGTAAAGCAAGCATGTCTTCTGCAGGGATGCTGTGCTCTTTGGGGATCACTCTGTGGTGTCTGCTTTGAGATGGTGGACCCTGGTCCAGATATTTCTGCTTTTTCATGAAAACAGCCTTTGCATAATCTCAGACACCCTGAGTGGCTGCTGAAGGGCTTGGCCCTGAAAAGGTGGAGCTGCAGCACAGCCAGAAGGTGCACAAACCTCTCTGCTGCCCACCCCAAAGCAGAACCCCTTTTTCTGCAAAGGTGCTCATCACCTCCAGCTCTGTCTTTGCCCCCTGCCTAACCTGCAGCCATCACTTTCCTGTGCAGGGACACCTGGAGGGGACCTGCAGGTGTCTGTACCGGCGCTGAGGCAGCATCCAGCCCAGCAATACCCAGCTGGTCCCCCACAGATGTGTCGCTGCAAGCCATTCACATCACTGCAGCTGTCGGGAGCGCCTGGCAATTGCAGCCTCTGCCATGATTGATATGGAAATAGGTGAATTAAAGCTGTTTGCTGAACACATGCAAACACATCTCTGTCTCAGACAAACTCACACACGCAAAGCTAGACAAAGAAGGGGCTAGAACTGCAGAGAGTCATGTTCTGAAAACCCGCTGGGGAAAGCCCAGCGCCTGATCTGCCAAAATTCTTCCATTCTCATCTCAATGTCCAAGAAAGAGACTGATAAAACCAGGTGGTCATTTTTCCAGGAGGCTTGGGAAGAAGAGAGATGATGCACTGGTTGCAGGCTGGTAAGACACTTGGCAAAAACATGGCATGCCCTGCAAGATATGTGCTGTGTTTTGGTAAACCTTGTTATATTTTCCAACCTCAAAGATTCTCTGGGTTTAAATAGTATTTTACTGAAGCACAGACCCCATTCCCAGCTACTACAGAAGCAACAGCCCATACAGTGTGCCTTATCCAGGCTGGAATAGCTGTTGGTAAGCTCTCCAGGGCATCGACAGCCTTGCACGGGGGACTGGGCCCTGTGCAGACACACCATGACTCTGGTCTCTTCTGGTCAGAGCCTCTGGGCATTTTCATAACTCAGTGGGGAATCCTGTTCTGTTTTCTATCTGTCTCCAGAGTAATAGCTCATTTTGCTTGCCCTTCCCCCAGCAGCATGGGTGGCTTTGTTTAGAAGAAATTATACAACTGAATAAGAGCCTGTATGAAAGGCCAGATCCTGAATGGATCCGCGGGCACGACTGCACTGTGATGTGAGGACAGGCATATCTCTGGGAGGCTGATCTCCTGAGCATGGAAAACAATAGGAGGGCAGATGTAGCCGTGGGGCTGCAGAGTGAGCTGTCAGAGGGACACCCAGAAGCAGGGATACACGCTGTGTTTTCCAGCTGGTGGGAAGCTCGAGCTGTGCTGCTGGTATCTCTGCTGATGAAACCATGTCTCGGCCAGATGTCCTTTATTTTGCTGTGACGATCTCTCTCTTGTGGAAGAAACTGTCTTCTCCCCTCCTGTTTCTTTCACTGCTTTCATTCCCAGTTCACTAAACCACCCCCGTATCATCTGTTGGTCACGTCGCTCCTTTCTGAATTCACACCAACAGCAAACCAGGATGGATGGAAGCTAATTCTAAGTGAGGAGGAGCATTCACATCCGCAGCATCAAAGCAGAGGCGTGCAGGCACATACCCAGAGCTTGCACTGACCACTGCTCCTATGGGGCCACTGCTGCCAAGAGCAGGATGGGTTGCCCTGGACACTGTCCCACATGGGATACAGAGCAAAGGCAGCCTCTTGGGTGCAAGGGGAGGGAAGGAGAGATAAGATGCTGCCATGAGTTTTTCTGTTAACATCTTGCTGAAAGCTGCAGCAGATGTTGGAGTTTAAACTGCTTCTTCACACCCTTTCATTTTTGTGGTCAGTTTTGCCAGAATTTTTGCGAAGCCACAAAAGGCAATTAAGAAAGGCAGAACCAGATCCTGAGCAGGGTATGGCTGTTACACCAGATTGCCCTCACCAGTTTTCTGGCATTCAGTTTTCAGTCATGCTAAAAGTACAGCAGACACAAAGTCTGTGTATGCAGAGGGGGACATTGTAGATCTCCACCAAAATCAGTGTAAATCTACCTGTCAGAACCAGGGACAGGATTTCACTGGTCTTACTCAAAAGACAAAGATGCTAGGGAGAAGAGAAATTGTGTTAACCTAAATCTTCTTGCATTTTTAAGACTGAAAATTTAGATTTTTTATTTAGTGTTTCTTTTGCCCTGCCACTAAGCTGCTGCTGCTGCTGTCCGCCCAAGGGACTGTCAGTCTGTCCCTCACATTAGCCAGGCCTTATGCCTTTTCACTGTCAGGGAGAAAGGAATGGTGATGGGGAGCAGCCTGATAACAAATCATCCATGATCCCTTCTTATGGGCTGTCAAAACCCTATTCATTGGCAGACACGTACTTCCTCTTTGGGATCTCCTGAAGCCTCAGTGTGCCAGGGTTAAACAACCCCTCTCCCTGATTCTTTATTCTCCCCAGAATGGAGAAGCAAGTAGGGTCCAGTCTGCCTAGAAATCTTAAAAAGCTTCAGGTGGACTTCAGGAAGAGAGGTGGTCCACAGCAGAGTTGGGTCTCTCAGAGATACATGACATTTACTGCGGTCCAGTTTTCTTTTCTTGCCAACTGCAGACTTTTACATTGGTACAAGAGGAAAACAATAAAATATAAAAAAACTTGTAAATTTTACACCACGTATTATACCATTATCATGATGCTAAATGATTCTAAAGTACATAAAGGAGCTAGAAAATCAGGTTTTATTTTTTATCAACTTAGTTTTTTAAATAGAGTTTATTTGATGTTAGCTAGGCACTGTCTGACATAACACATTATTTTTAATAAGCCAAAAATCTTCTCCAGGATTGTTGTGGCTGAAGAATTAATAAGATAATGTTTCCATTTTAGGAAATCCCCTGAAAACAAAATATAAAAAATCATAAAAGCCACTAGTCTGATTTTCAGGGATCCTTATTGCCCAGGGCTCCCATCAGTCACTGAGACTGGAAGCAGCACAACTTCTCCCAGATGTCAGCTCTGCAGTGCTGAGGGTTTTACTGGTGTGGATTGAATGAGAGACTGGCTCATAAAATGAGGCAGAGTTTACCCCAGAAATTCCCATTTCTGTATTAGTTCTGCCCCAGTGAGATGTCTCTCAGGCTGCCTGGCTCCCTGGCAATGGAATGCCCATGGGGCACATAAATGAGCCTCTCCAGTTTTGCCTAGCCCTGATGCTAGAAAAGCCATTTATTTGCTTCTCTGAAGAGGCAGCAGGGGAGACCTGAACCTTCAGCAAATGGGAGGGGAATTTATTAAAAACAAAGGAAGACTGCAGGTGTGAAATGTTTGTCATGCTAACACCTGAACAAACATATTGCTGCGCCCTTGCTTATCTCCTTCCCACTCACTGCCTTTATTGAGTTCTGTATCCTGCTAACTGCAGACATATTAATCAGGTGGCTAGATTAGAGCAAAGTCACTGCCTCTGGACTGTCTTATCTAGACCATATAAATGTGTCGTTATATAGATCAGGGCCAGGCCAAAGGGGTTTTTTATACCTTTGTGATGACCAAGCTGCTCATTGTTTCCTGTTTACATGAACTCCCTGTGCCTCAGAGGGAAAGCCAGCCTTCTCAGGGACTGCAGCAGTTTTCTGTTGTCCCATCTCTACAAAAATATATACAAAGACATGGTATTTTTCTCCTACTTCACCTTTATTTCATTATTTGCATTCCTTGGACAAATACCTATTTTCTTCTCCAAAAAACAGTTTGATGAAGCACCGTCTGCTTTTGACCCCACACATTTTGCAGCCCATAGGTGCATTGGTGTTTTGCAAACATCTCTCAGTGATTCCTGCTGTCCTGCAGTTGTTAGACCTTGATTTGTTACTGGCTGCCCCTGTCTTTCCCCACTCCCCAGCTGTGCCATGAAGAGGTTCATGTGCTGGAATGGAGCTGCACTCTCAGCTGGGAGTGGTTTGCCCAAATGGCATTGGGACAGGGTAGAGGAGGGAAAAAGGGAAGGCAGCTGGTGCAGGCAGCACCACATTACCCTCACTACAGGACTGCATGTGTGAATGCCTCCTTTCTGCTTGTCTTCCCTCCTCTGCCACTGCAGACAGAAGCCTGGTGGCTGTGACCTCAGTTTTGTTCTTTCTTTCAGATCCTGGGCTTGCCTTCTAGGGCAAGGCTGGACTAGATGGTCTCTTCCAGCCTTAATGATTCTATGATTCTATCCATTGGATTTTGTCTACATAGCCTACAGCCCTGGAAGTTGTGTCAGTTTCTCCCTTTATGTACAAAGCATAAAACTGATTTTGCACATACTGAAATACCCAAATCTCTTCCTTTTCCTGTCCCCTTTTTACATTTTTGATGACAGCAGATAAAAATGGTATGTGCACAAATGCTTGGAGAGTGTCGCTGTCTGCCTCGTGTGCTAAAGGCGCATCCAAAGTGGGTATTTGAAACACAAGATGCTCCTGTGCTAAAATGAGTTTTCTGTGCTAAAAGGAGTTGCAGGCACCACGGCAGCAGCATACTGCTATGCTCTAGCTGGGATTCCTAGTCCCCAGCCATCAGAGAACCTCTGGAGAAGCTGACCTGGTTTTCAATCACCTTTCTCTGTTCCTTGTTCCGTTTCTGGTTCATTAAAATTAGAGGTGGATTAAAGGTATATCCTGGGAACTGAGAGTCCTCGTGCTTTGGAAATCTCTGAGTCACAGCTGAATGCATGAGATGAGTAAAGGGGTCATGGCTGAGCAAAGGGGACGAGGCCACAAATCAATGAAGCAATTTTCTTATTTTTTTATAAACAGCCAAGAAAAACACAGCAAAATCCTCACAGTTTAATGCATGGATTAGTACTTGCGTACAACATACATGGTTATGATATTCATAATCAAAATAAATATGTTTACCAGTTCTGTAAATCTCCATAAATTCTTCTTCCCCTTCTGCACGTAATTTAATTCTCCAAAGAGTTGAAAATGTGCATGGTGAGTCTCTAATGCACATTTTATTTGCTGATTTCCCGTGGCTCCGTACAGACATTTTAACTTCAACAGAACATCTCAGCAGGAACTTTCTTATCAGGATTTCTGAGACTCACAACTGTATTCAGAACATCCAGTAAAAAGATTCCTATGTCTCTGGAGACATCCCCGCTTAAAACCATATTTGCTTTCCTGGCAGTTTCCTCTGAGAGCCTTTGAATACGGGGAACAGTGCCACGAGTGTTAAGCTTTTCTCTCCCCATTGCTTCAACTCCAGCAGGCGTCGAGTCTCATGTGCTTGTACTCCCCACGCGATGCCGGGGAATCTGGTGTGTTGCAGAAATGACTGAGATTATCATGACAAAAGGTTCCCTCCACCTTTTGTACCAGGAACCTCTTTTGCCCTAGGAAATGTCTGTGTTTCTGAAAAAGGCTTAGCGGTAATCTTGCTGCAGATTGTTCTCTTAAAGGAGCCTCTCCTGTTCACAGCACCCTGCGCTGTCAGAGGCAGTGCACGGAAACAGATGCATCGCTTCTGCTGAATTTTGTGGTGCTGATTTCTACCACAACAGAGGTTTTCTTTAAGGGCTTTTCTGGGATCAAATAGAATGCGAATATCCGACGTAAGCTGCTACATATAAAGGGAAGATCTGTCCTTTGTGCAGGCACGATGGGGTCTCCTTGACCCTTTCTGTCGCTCCCTTCTCCGTATGTGGAAGTCTGGTGGCCCCTCACTGTTGTGTCATTACACTCCAGGCAGCCCACGAGGGCTACAGGTGTACACAGAACCTTGCACTGCAGGTATTTCATATAGCTCCCAAATGAGTGGAGAGCCAGAACCAGCCTGGGGACTGCTAATGGCTCCATAAACTTTGAGGACGTAACTTTGAGTGGCTGTTAAGTGACAGGGATGTCCCCAGAGTCATTTTGGTCATGTACTCATTCCAATGCAATGTGTACATTAGCTATTTTTGGCTTGTTTGCATAATAAACGTCTCTCACAGGTTTCTGCCTTTTAAGTTCCCCCCTGAGCAGCGTTTCTGAAGAGTCAGATTGTCACTTGTCCCTGAGAAGCCTGTGAAAGGGTGATGCTGTCACTACTTTAATAATGATTGTGCACTGAAAGCAGGTTTTAATGCCTTCAGAGAGGAGTTCTTTTGTAAGCAGGACACCATGTAGCCTCCACCATACCAAGGCAGGTAAGTCTTAGTTTTCCCTGCAGTGGAGGCAGGGGAGGGAGTAGAGGGAAACCCTGCATCAGTTTCAGGAGAGAATCAAGTGCCAACACCCAGCCCTTGCAGGTATCTGTGAACCCAAAGCCTCCATCTCTCAGGCAGGAAATCATTCCCTTCAGATTGGTGTCATCTTGAGCTTTCAACTCTACTATGTGCATGAAAAGATCTCAACCCGCTGTCAAAACAGCCAAGTCCTCACAATTTGTACTCCATCACAAACTAGTAAATACGAAATGTATTCAAATGCAGAAGGCATTCTGTTACCTCCTTGCAGAAGCTGATCAATATCTTCTCTCTCTGTTAGCGCTGCTTCAGTTAGCAGCAGACAAGCTGTTGAATTTAGGCTTCCTGGGCTGACTTTATTTTTAGCTGGGAGTGGCATTTTTCCTCTGGAAGCTTTCCCTGCCTCACATCACACAGTGGAAGCTGCTCGCTGGCATGACACTTTCCCCTCCTTGCTACTACATTCCCTCTGCTGACGCTGTAGCCTTCAAAACATCAGTTTGCTTATTAGATTACCATGCTGCCTGCAGTGAGGGAGAAAACAGTCCTAGTGCACAGCTTGGGCTGAGCATCGTGCTGGGCACCTGCCTGCAAAGGGGCTGACTGGCGCTGAGGACACGACAGGATGAGGCAGGCACTGGGGACAGGCAGGACAGCAGCTGCAAGGGGCTGGCAGGGCAGATTGGCAATGCTCTTGACCCCCACCAGCACCCAGGACCCTGCTCTGTGCTGGGTCAGAAATCTTCCAGTTCAAGTCTGCTGGAGGGAGGTGGTGATGTGCTACCCATGAGTACAGACAATTTTTTGTTGTTGTTGGAATTCACAGGGGAAAAAAGTTTTGCTACTCATCTGAGGATTTTGAGGGGCAACACAGTCAGCTCTGCTGAGAACTCAGGTTGGGTCTGATGAAAGCAGTGTGAGGATGTGCTGTGAGAGACCTTCCACAGCAGCTACTGCTTGTCTGGGATTTTGGCCAAAGTCCTCAGTGGGAGGAGCAGACTCAACAGCCTGAGCTGATGGAGACAGGAGAGAATGATGACATTGTCTCATGTGGTTTGCTGTCCATGTTGAAACCACGTGCATTCCCCAGCAGGGCTCATGCTGGTTTCTGTTACTCCTCTGATAGACTTTCCACCAGCTCCACCTCTTGCAATGAGTCATGGTTCAAAAAGCACACTTCTACTAAAGAAAAAAACATAAAACAATGGGGAAAACCAAGAAGTCATCACCATTATATAGAAATATTTAACTCCATTTCAACATCAAATAAATCTTTAGAGAGTGCTGAATGTCTCTGAGAGGTGGATGAAGTCACCTCCATCTCCTAAATCTAATGACAGTTTATGGTGAAATGATTTGTGCACTGACCTATCTGTTCCAAAATATCTGTCCTTCAATCTCAAAACTCCTCCCTGCCCTCAAGAGATGTGTCTCCAAGTATTTCCTGCTTAGCTGCTGGTGTGTCCACTGTCCACTGCTGTGATACAATTATGCACAGTAAATATTAGCACGAGGAAGTACTGAATACCCAGGTGCTGGCCAGAATTAATGCAGTTCATGCTCCTCTGTAGTCCAGGCATGCTTCCTAAGAAAGCAACGATAACATCCTGAGCGGGCAGGTAATATCAGGCTTCGTACTGAAAAGATGCACAGATGATCCTTTGTCCCCACCTCTAAACCCCAACAAATCAGACGCACAGAACTGGCTCCTGCTGCCTTCTGGAGGAGCATGCTGCAAGAGCGAGAGTCTTGGCAAGCAGAGTATAAATCATCTGTGATATTCCAGCCTGTTTGAACTTTGCACTTTCTTTTCCTCACTAGATAACATTATTGAAATCCTAGCGTTAAAGACCCGCAAGGTCATAATGCAAAACTGGAAGGAAATAATTCTGCACACCCCTGACAGTCTCTTCTGCCAGGGGAATCTCCAGCCTGGGTCTGTGAACACACGAGCCTGTGTGTTTTAAAATCTCTGCACTGTTGTGGCCAAATATGCTTCTAGCTTCATTTTCTGCTCCTACCATAGTGCATGCATGCAAATTGGGGGTTTTCTTTATTATTTACCTATGTGGAATAAGCCCTCTTGAGCCTGAGCTTTCTTTTCAGCTCATGTCTTCTGAGAGGAGTCTTTACTCCTGATATTTCTCCCTAAGACTCATACCCCTTTAGTATTTAGAGCGGTAAGAGCTGCCTTCTCTGTCACATGGGATGAACTGATGTAATGGTTCTTCATCTCTGTGTAGGGGGGCAAGTACCCACCCATGGTGGTCAAATGGCAGCCACCACACATGCGAGACACGATGTGTTTGGCTACTATTGTATTTTATCATCTGTGAAAACAAATGCTGCAGGTCAACTAACTCTGTAGCTCGGGCATCTGACTCAGGAAGGACCATTAGAGTGGAAAATGTATTTCTTTTTGTGGTTTTCACCAGCTCACAGTTCTCCTTGTCCTGGTGTCACCAATACTCTTGTCACCTCCCATGTCACTGATATTCCCAGAGTATTCTGAGAAACACATGCTATCGTACAAGCACATGCTCCTGCTTGCTTAGAGCCAGCTGTGCTGATTAGCCAGACTGTGGGCAACACAAAATATCCACCCTGCTGCTGTTTGCTGTACAGCTCCAGAGGGGAGAAAAAAAGCCCTGCTAGACATCATCCTCCCCACCAAAAAAACCCAGAACAAAAATTAAAATTATATTAATTTATTTAACAGCACACTCCATTAGGAGTAAATTTACGTTCTTAGAGGGCTCCATCATGAAGTATAAATGCTTCATTAATATTGGATATATCAACCTGGGAGCAGAAGCAAAGTCAGAGAGAATAGTGACTGGCAATACAATGAGTCCACCAGAGCCCACGCAGGGATATTTCCTTTCGTTGCTCAGCTTGAATTCAGATGCAGCCTGCTCTCCAAAGACACCATCTGTGCAGGTTTCCAGAGCCTGGCTTGTACCTCTGCAGCACAGCTCTGGCTGGATTCCTTGGGCTTTTCAGGGCTTTTTGACCCGGGAAAGAAGCTGTGGGCAGGCTGAGTACAAGCCAGACCCCAGCTCACCTTGACGCTGTGTCCCACCAGCTATAAATACTGCTTTCTTCTCAGTATGCTGTGGGAAGAGTTGTCCTGTAAGAAACAGCAATTCCTTGGTCTTCTCAGCTCTCCAGCCCTTCTGATCTCCAGAAGTAACTGCTGGGAAATCTGTAATACCATGCTCTGAGCCAAGCCTGGCAGGTGCACCGTGATGCTTCGGGCTCTTTCATCCCAGCTCAGAGCTGAGGTAATTCACCCATCTGGGTGCTGCTGTTTAATGGAACCTTTTCCAAAGAAAAGTAGGAATTTCTGGAGAGGCAGAGGTGGATGAAGGTCACAAACTGGGGGTGGCTTCCCTGAGTACTGAGAGGGGGACAAACTCATGGAGGGAGCAGGGGTGGATAGATGTTACACAAACAGTCCTTGCTCCCTTCTGGCTCCTCCTTGGCAGTAGGGAGTAGAGCATTTCTCTGTCTTCTCCAGGGGTCTACTGGAGGTGACTTCACCTGGTATTTCTTTTGGAAGGACTCAGATGGTGGCAATGGAGGAAATACCCAGATATTAGCTGCTCTTTTCAAAAGCTCTTTGCTTCCAACACCTGAAGAAAGATTTCACACAAGTAATATTTCTTTCTTGGGCTCAATCCAAACTTGTGCACTTCAGCTTCCTCTGCTCTGGGATCTTTGAGACCCTTAGAATGCTCTGTGCTGAATGAAGTATCTGAGACCACTTAATTCTGTTTCTCTCTACACACCTGGATCGTTCAGGCAGAAGAATTAGTGGGAATCTCCTTCAGTATGGACAGATGATGATGCATCTTCAGTGGGTTGTTCCTGCTCTTAGACAGGGCACAGAAACATGGCATGCTCAAGAGTAGCCATGTTAAGTTTGGGACATCTGGCCCACACCTGTTATCAACTCCCATACAAGCAGTGATGATTTATGTGGGTGTTCACAGAGTCTGGGTGTCACTAATGTCAGTAGGGCATTCCCAGTGGTGTGGGGGGTCTGTCTTCCCCAAGCTGTGGGCAGTCTTGTTTTCTGCCACAGGTGAGCTCTTCCTGGGCTTTGACACTGTACTTGGCCATGGTCCTCCCCTGTATAAAGCCCTTGTAGGAAGAGCTCTGAGGAGGAATCTCCATTCCTTGCAAGATTAGCCCCTTATGAAAATGTAACAGGTTACGTTACCTTCTTGAATCTGATATGCCTAGCATAACTAAACTTCTGTTGTATTTAATGGGAAAGTTTCAGCAGAAAATAGCATTGCTGATGTCTAACATCCTTCTCTAATTAACAAAGATCATTTTCTGCAATGTATGTGCACCTAATTACTGTTCCCTGTGATCATTAAGATGTACACGCAGTTAGCAGGAGCCTTGCTGCTCACTCATCTGGAGAAACCTTATACCCAAGAGAGGGAAAGCAGGGTGGAGGAAAGTGCCTGGAAGTCCAGTCTTGTGCCCTGAACGTGCTCCTATCCACGAATGAGATGCTGCTTTGCCCTACCAAGGGGGGTAGAGCCGAGAGTGATCTTGGGGCTCACCTAATGAACCAAGATACACATTACCAAGTCAGTGATGACTGTAAGCACTCTCAGTGGTTTTTGCTGAGCTGTTTATGTACTTCTCATTCTGTTTTCTCTGGGGCTTAGCATGATGTCCACCCTCTCCTACATTCCTCATGAAGCTGGAAACTTCTATTATTGGGCACACAACAATTCAGGTACAGTCTGTTCCTTCCTCTGCCGAGCTGACTGCTATCTGACTGTCTTGCAATCTCCCCTCTTATTAATTCAGCTCTGGCAGGCAACTGAGTGCTTCTTGCTCTGGCTGAGGGGCTAAGTCTGGGAAAGGGAATGCATCATGTTAATTGTTGCCATATCTGACCCGTGTCTGGTTTCAATAAGGTGATGGGGTGCATGAGAAGGTGACTGCTGTGCTCAGAAACTTGGGAAGCGTTTGTGGGGAGGAGTGAAACCGTGCCAAGATAATAACTGGGAATGGCTTTATTTCCACAAGCTTGTAGTGGGTCACAGCACAAATCTATAAGGTTAGGTTTTTCCAGGTACACTGTGCTGGAGTGTGACAGCACCTTGTAAAAGCTGACTGGCATTAACACCACAGCCTCAGTGGGAGGAGAGACTTTAAGGTACTAGACAGCACCATGCCTGAGTGTGACTCTGAGACCACACATGGCACCTCAATTCCTGGGCTGCAGAGCAGCTGGCAGCTGGCTCCTGCCCCATCCACCAATTTTTAACTAGATCTCTGCCATGACTTGGGAATGGTGAGCTGTGTGGACCTTTATTCAGATTCTCACAAAGCAAAATTTTCCACTTTTGCAGAAGACTTATAATGGCAAGCACCTTTTTTGCTGGAGGGAGAGAGTGAGCCACATCAAGGGAGGAGATTTTGTGCCATGCTCATTAGTTCAGGAACTCTGGAGGACTGAGACTAACTCCAAGAGCACACAGGAAAAGTAGATTTGCTGACAAGTAAAGATCAGATGTCAATAGTTATGTCCCAAAGCAAAAGAGACAAATGAACACTCGAGGCTTGTTCCAAATCGTGGTGAAGTCCAAAAGATTATTTTCTCTAGTGTCAGTGGGTACTGGAGCAGGTTGCCTGTAGAGTCCAAGACCGAGCTGATCTCAGCTCCTCCTTGTTAGCTTATTTCTTTATTTGTTTTTGTTCAGGAGGTGCAAAGGACTTTCTGGTGATAACGAGTGCACAGTTTGCACATCTCACAATGTGCTTGAGAGCCACAGTGAGTGACTTATGAGAGTTTTCAGCCACCTCCAGCCTCATGAATGCCGCTGCAAACCCCTCAGGGAGCTGCTGGAAGAGGCGCTTGTTTCACCGCTCTCTCCCTCCTCCTCTTCAGCAACACACAGACTGAAAATCCCACCCTCGGTGATTCAGATCAACAGACGGCCCTGTTATTTCTCAGACTGAGAACTCCTATCATTTCCTGCTGACAGCTATTTTGGGAATATTAAGCCTGAATGTTTTGGTGGAAAGAGAATTCAAAGGGCCACAAGAGCAGGGGAATGAGTGAATGAACCCAAGCAACTCAACAACACTAAAAATTTTGTAATGCTTTTTTTTAAACACAGAGGGAGCTTTGATAGCTCACATGGCAACAAAGACTTTTGTCATGCAGGCTTCTTGGAGTTAATATGAAAGCATCTCCATTGTGCCAGCATTCTGTTGCAGGAAGCAAAGCTTGTAGTGGAGCGTGAGATAAAAATATTTGTAAGGCTCATCACTTTTTGACATCTCCACTCCAACACTTCCTCCCCAAAGCGGTGTGTGCAGACTGCTCCGCCGTGGCTGCTACTTCTGATCTTCAGCCTCACCCAGCAAACACGCTTGGAGCACATGTGCCAATGCAAACCCTACCAGGAGGTGGAGGAACTTACAGTGACAGCCTGAAACCAATGGGGACAGCTCATCTCTTCAAGGTGTGTGAGCTCCGGCCTCCAGCGAACAGTCCGTGCTCCTCACCTGAAGCACAAAGGAGCTGAATCTTCCTGTGAAATTTCATTATTCTACAGCAGTGGAAAAAAATTGATGTACTGTGGTCACAATTACACAGGTGTTGGGACATGCTGGAGACAACTACATGGTTTGGCTTCGATTTCAAAAAAGCAGCTGGGCCTCGAAGTCATTCAATAAAACAAAGTCTCGGACTTTCAGCAGAGGTAGTACAGGCACTGGATTAGGATCTGTGTAACTAATTTCAAAAGCATAGTTCCTTGGGAATAAAAGCATTACGCTTTATATTTCTCTCTTCTTGCTATCTTCTACTTCAAGATCTCAAGGCAGAGGAACATTTGTACAAATTACAGCTAACCGAGAGCATACAATATTTATCCACAATAAGTGCTTTTACTTCAGGAGTTCTTTGGAGCAAAATGGTGCATGTAAATTTGCATTTTAGAGAAAGATTCAGCCTTTCTAGGTCTGTGCAGTGAAGACCCTGACCTGCTAAATATTTCCTTGTAGCTAAGAAAGCCTTAGTATTGCCCTGGTCGTGAGCTTGGGTAGATGACATCGTTCACATGGCAATGTTTGAAATGCAGAGTACAGATCAGTTACAGAGAATATAAAGGAAGGTATCAGGACACATGGGGCTTGCTACTACCTAAGAGTGCAGGGTATATGTCATAACCATTCGGAAAGCCACGGGTTTCCCAAGCTCACTTTCGGCCTCCAGGCATGTATTTGCACATGGTAGGACACATCCAGCCTCATGGTAGATAGTGTGGCCTGTGTAGGTAAGCCAGAGACTGGCTTTTGGGTGGACAGACCACAGTTTGTTGACATGCTTGGAGAGTCTGGAATTTGGAAAAAAGAGAGAAAAATTCATGAGACTATTCTGGACTTGAAGTTTCTGTGTGTCGTATTTTCTTGCTACTCAGCAGAGAAGACTGGATAGGAAAATGAAAAAAAAAGTATGTAGTAATTTGGATTTGAAAGTGAATTTTGATTTGTTTGAGTTCAGCAGTCCTTCTGTGTTTGACTTCTGCATTTATTTGTATATTCAAACTCGAAAAGAGTGGGGGTTTGCTGAGTGAATTTTAAACAGAGATGTTAATGTACTGACCATCGATGAATTCTGAATAGTTTGTATTCTTGTAGAATTTACAGTGCTGTTTTTTTACCTAACTCCCTTTACCTGGGAATAGAAAGGGAAATAGATGGATATAGCAAATCTTGAATATTATAATTTATAATGTACTGCTCTACAGGGAAGACATTATTTGCTGATGTTATTATTGAACCTAAACAATGAATAAATTAGAGAATGTTGCAATCTGTTTATGGAGAGTTGTCAGACAAAGGTGAAATTCATCAAAAAAATATCAGTTGCAAATATCTTGCTGAGCTTTAGTTCTTACTTCTGCACCTCTGAAGCCCCTTGACTACTCATAGGCCAATAACCTTCAGTTCCAGCATGGCAGGCTATAAACTCCTCTACGTGACTCATAGAATCCAAAGAATTTTAATTAAAGTATTTGTGAATATTCATGCCCTCCTTCAGCTCCAAAGTGACCTCAAAGCCGAAGGGGGCTTTCGTTGCCAAGGTGTCTCGTCATTCTCCTCTCACCTCTCTTGCTGCTGAATCTCACGTGGAGCTTAATTTTGTGTCGTGTCAGAAACACCAAAGGGCTTAGTCCATGAAAGGTCCTACATTTTGGATGGGGAAGCTCATTTGTGCCTCTTGACTCTCAGCACAGCATGGGTGGGGTGAAAATAATGCAGAAATGTCATGTCTAATGTAGAGTAGTGGTCGTTGCCACCTGGAAAAGGGAGACTTGGATCAGTGATCACTCAGCCAGGGTAGAAGGCTACAATTTCATGTCAGTGCTGATGGGATTGCTTGTGTTAACAGGCTGCTGTTAACATAACCTCTTTTGGGAAAAGTCTTTTGGATGCTGGACATCTCTGCTGTGCCAGAGACTTACAGAAAAAAAAAAAAAAAGCCATTTACTCCAGAATTTGAAGTTTTAAAGCACTGGTGTAGGTCCTTAACTTCGTGTCATTTTTCCTCATTATGTTTGTGACATCTAATTATCACATGGATATGAATTCTGAAGCGGCCCATGCCCTCTCCCTGCCTATTCCTATTTCAGTAAAATAAAGATTATAATGTCTCCTGATCTCTCAGGGGTGCTGTGAGGGACCATTTTATGGCCTTTTGTCTTAGAAGAGAAGCTATAAAAGTTCATAATATCTTATTAGTGATGCAGATCAGTTTGGAGTGTCCATAAAAGCTTTTCAAGACATTTTGTATGAAGTGTTTTGAATCAGTGAGGGCCACCCATACTCTGTAGTGCTGCAGGTCAATGGGGTTCATCCTACCTCAAGCACCCTGGGCTGGGAGAAATGGGTTACTTTGTGTTCACAGACACCCATAGAGAAATAGGGGAAACAGTCTGTTGGAGGAAATAAATCAGGTCACTCATTCTTCCCTCTCAGTTACCCTATACCTGCTTCTCTCTCTCTCTGTTCTTATCAAGGCCTGGATTTTATTTTATTTTATTTTATTTTATTTTATTTTATTTTATTTTATTTTATTTTATTTTATTTTATTTTATTTTATTTTATTTTATTTTATTTTATTTTATTTTATTTTATTTTATTTTACTTTATTTTATTTTACTTTATTTTATTTTTATAATCCCCCTATCTGTGAAGAGTCTCTGAGGGAGGCAGTGGGTTATTGTCCCTTTGGCTTTCCCCTTTGAGACTGAGCTGAGATTAGCTAGGGCATAACTCCTGCCTCAGTTGCAGTGCCTTTGCTTTGATGTATTTCAGCTTTAAAGTCATCATCTCTCCCTAGCAGTTGCCAACCACACTCCCACCCTCACAGGGTGTTGTGTCCTGAGATTCACATGGGCAGAATAAATAGACATTTGCTCAAGTTTCTCACATAAAGGCTTGGCAAGACCCACCCCACCCTTCCATACCCTCTTTGGTCTGGTTCGCTTTCCCTCTCTGCCTGACTGTTCTCCTGTAGGAGCCTGTTGTGATTTCCTCAAGTGAATCCTTTTGGGAGAGTCATTGGAGGACAGTGCCATAACTGAAACAGCATACCAGAGCTGAGTGAACATTATAACAAGCTCTTCTGTAACCTGTGGCCTAAAAGAAACACAAAAAACAAAATCTGAGGGACAGTTGCTGTTATTATATTATAGAGACTGTGATTTCCCGTGCTATGTTTTGCCACTATCTTGTTCTTTGCTTTCCACCTCTGCTCTGTATGAGATTACAAGACTTCAAAAGCATTGAGCTATTATCCAGAATATAAAATCTCAGCATGACCTGCTGGTAAAATCATAATCCACTGTGATACAATATGTGCCATCTCTTCTCTAGATTAAATCTAACCAGAAGTAGCATTTCCTCATCCATCCTACGGACACCAGCCTGGTGGGAACAACGAGGACCACTACCGTGAGCATCCTCCTGCCCATCTCTGAACAGGACGTGTAGGAGTGGTGGGATCTAGTACAAACAGCTGAAGTTCTGGTGTAAAGGAGAAAGCAGCCCTGTCTCCTGCTGCTTGCTGCCTTTTACTTGCCCTACTGCTTTCAATAACACCATGGAATGCTTCTGTCTGGTGGCCTGTTCCAACCACTGGAAGTACAGTTGTGTGTTGTTTGTGAGAATCGTCAGAGCAGGCCTTTGTTCTCACCACAATATAACACTGTGTCACCTGGATCCAGCTCCTGGCCCTGCTCAACCAAGATAATGCCCACCTTCTTTGAGAATTTTTTTTTTTAACTTTCCCCAAAAGCTTGCTCCAGAAAGGAAAATTGTTCCATCTTTAGTTCTGGCAGGTGTGAAAGCTTGTTTATAAATCAACAACCCATGCAGCATTATGAGGGAACAAACCTTATTCTTTCAAGGTCACTGAAAATTGGCTTATCATAGTGCTGGATCTTGTGGTGTGCAGTCACAGCCCATTTTAAAATATTTGGATAGTGCCTCTCAGAGTAAGTTTATGGCTGGCTGTGTGGATGAAATGCTCTGCGTGAGCTTTCAGAGAGCATCCCATTGGCAGCATCTGCTGCATGTTGCCACATATGGGCCAACCAGATGAGCAAGCCACCCCATCACAAACAGAAGGCTGAAATCAGACCTTGGTGAGGTCTGTCTGAAAGCTGCTGCCCCTCTCTTGGGCCTTGCCAGAGCACAGTGACAGCAAGGGGCTCACCCTTTGCAGGAGCAGCTTTACAGGTGGAGATGGAGTCAGACCTGAGGATGCAAGTGCAGCTGCTGAGGGGAGGCAGGTGAGGAAGGATTTATTTTCTGCAATCAGCAAAGGGGCTATTGCCTTAGAAAGGCTTATTACTGTGGAGGGTACACGTACTGAGGGCTGGCAAGGAGCATGGAGGTGCAGTCAGTCAGCCATAAGTAAAATACAGGCTCTTGGGTCCATAGTATATGTGGTTCAGCACCACTAGTCATATAACAGGTTTGTTTTCTTCCCTGTCACACTTCCACAGTATATTGCATCCAAATTCCACTAAAGAAATGACATGACACAGTATCAGAACATTTTTCCCCTCCTCGTAGCAAGAATATATAATAATCTCTCTGGAAAGCACATCTCAGACTATTTCCAGGAACAATAGATGCTTGTAAGGCATCCAGTGAAGTCAGAATAGCTGGAGGCTGCAAGTCACATAATAACTTTTTGTGCTTGCATAGTGTTTCATTTTCAGACTGATCTGCGTAGGAGACAGGAAATAAACACTTTTTTTTTTTAATGGCTACTTCTCAAGTCAGTGATTTTTTTATTTTTGAAAACCAGGATTTACCATCTTAATTATCCTGGTAAAAACAGGATCTTGCCACAGAAACAGGGCTCCTCTATGGATTCTCCTGCTGTTCAGAGCAGACCCTGAGAGCAGAAGGGGAGTTCTGGGAGTTTGGAAAAGGCTTTACATGGCACCACACGTGGTGTAAAGTAGAAGCAGATCTTTGAGTGGTACCCAGCTCATGCTGGGAGTGGAGCCTCCAGCAGGTGTGGTCTCTCATTTTAAGTGTTGCATGATTGTTTCTGGCTCTAGAGAAAAAGAAGAAAGATATCATCACAGAAACTCATGGGACCTGATTATTCTTTATCATGACTTGATTTATTGAAAGGGAGGCCCTAATATTTAAGATCCATTTTGCTACCTATGTATGACAGAAAATCCAGGTTTCATTTAGCATGGCTTGGAAAATGAGATGATGTTACTAGACATCCTTCAGGCTGGGATTAGGTCCCTAGTGTACTGTGTTCTTTTCAATGGGGTGGACAAAATCACAACAAGATCTAAATTAGTGCTATTATATATTGCTGCTAATTAAGGTTGCATTGACTTGGATTTGAGGAGGATTTTGAAGAGACTGAGAGCTTATTTGTGTTTGCTTTGCTGCTGAAAACCATTTAAAAAAATTTCATTACGCTATATAAAACCAGATCATAATGTACAAAATCATATTTGCTGGAGAGGGTTTTCAGCACTCCCTAGGAAGAAGTCATTTATGATAATCTGAATTACCAGGATTTGGCAGAAGGGGGAAGAAATGGAGGAATTTGTACATTTCCAGGCCCTGTTTTCTGACTGTGTCACTGTGACCCATATTCTGGGCAGCTGAGAAGTGGGCACAACATGACAGTGCTTTGAACAGAGGCCAGGTAGCTAGAGTTATGGCACTTAAATCAAAACTGGGGCTGTGCTTTTTTCCTTTACATGATTTTCAAGAGAAGCTGGGTGTCTGTGTAGGTGTTTTGTACAGGGGCATGGTGCTGTATTCTATGTGGCTGATGTTGAATAATATTTAGTTGAAATATACACTGATTCTTGTCTCAGAAAATATTTCTATCAGCAAGTCATTCATTTCAGTGTCAGGACAGGAAAAACAATTCAACAAACATTTTCAGGAAGCAGAAAAATATGAAAAGCAGATGCATTTAAAGGACTTGGTAGCAGCATTTTCAGCCCAGAGATTTTCCTTTTGCAGTTTCTGTGATTTGACAGAATCTTTGATAATTGGAGTATTTATTGGTAAAGAAATCCACTTTTACCTCCTTCTTCCCTCTCCCCTCCATCCTTACATATACCTTTACATGCATACTTGCCATCCAAATGTGAGAACACACATTAGGGATAGGGGAATGCTGTGCTCCAGGGCCTTCTATATCTGATTTGTAGTTTTGAAAGAAAACTTCGTTATTGAGTTTTAGGATTCTCTTTTTGATATTGACTGTCTTTTCTGTTGAAACCCTTTCACTCAAGTTCAAAATAATTGAATATGTAGAGCAAAACGTGCCTGAACATTCAGACCTGACACTCAGCTACCCTTGCTGGAAAACCCAGTTCTTCTCTCCTTGTCTGAGCTGATGAGTGTGTACCGATTTCGGCCTCACTCCACTTTTTGATGCTTGAAATTTCCCCTTCCTCTGTCCCTCCAGCACAATCAATTTACAGCCCACTGCCAAAACCTAGGCATCTCTGCCCACTCCGTCTTGAGTGTTTCAGATCATCCTGTGTTCACTCCACCTCACAGGGTAACCCCACATTTCCCATCCACCTCTCTGGAGCCTGACCTTGTGCCAAGGTTCCTCCTCAAGTGCTAACCCACACCTGAGCCCCTTCCCCAGGCTTTTCTTCACTCGACTTTTAACCATGTCCTGGGTCAAAAATCAGGCACCTGTTCTCTGGATCACTTCTCCATGGTGATAATGGCCTTGTTCCCCTGTGCATCTCTTCACAGAACTTACAGCACCTGGCAGAAAGAGTGGGTGGGGCTTTTCATGCATCTCCAGCTTGTTTTCCTTGCTATTGGGGTGGTTCAGTATGCTCTATCCCTCCTGCAGGGATGGCCTGAGCCACAGACCTTTGGAGGTGAAAAAGGGCAGCCTCCTGACCACCTACATCCTCCTCAGTATGGGGAATAACCCTGGAGCCCAGATAGGAAACCGGCCCTACACTGACCTTTTCATTTTCCTTCCTGAAAAAGAGGGGAAAAGAGGTTTTGGACAGCTCAAATGGACTTTTTTGTTTTGTTTTGTTCTGACCATCTACTGGAAATATCAATTATTTCTACAGTCACAGGCACTCTGCCAAACTCCTGCTTTTCATGACTAGAGGTCCAGTGGAACTTTATGGATTTGTTATCACAGAAGATTCAGCCTCGGCTCTTTGGTTCCTATAGACAACGTTTTGCTCTTCTCTATGGCTACTCACACCTCTTCAGAACTCAGTGCTAACAGCACTGCTCTATGTACATCTGCACATCTGCTACCTGAGGTTAAAAGCTCTTGACCTAGCCATGCCCCAGCCACTCCTCTTTCTGTTGGAGCAGTGCCATCCTCAGCCTTTGTGCTTGTTCTTTGAGTAGTCCAAGGTGTAATTCAGCTGTTGCCACTATTCTCCAAACACTTAAATTGCTTTATTTCTTACAGCTGACACAGAGGCCAAAATACTTCATGCTACTAGCCAACTCTTCGTTTAGCCTAGTAGGTTGTAGGACTACCTTGCCATTAAGACAAGGCCTTTCCAGAAAGGGCACAGCTGGAGAGTACTTGGCTCTACCTCCCTGTGTGCAAAACTGGAGTGGAGTAGCTGGGATTAAGTGTGGCACATCTTGTGGTAAATCCCAAGGTGTTGGCAAGCCCTCCTGTCTAGTTTGCTGCCTCTAGGAAAGGCATGAGCAGCTATCAAGGGAGCAGAATACAACGGAGATGTGGGACACCATCCTCAAAGACTCAAACAACAGATGGATCTTTCAAGGCTTAAAAGACGTCCTCTTTCCTTGAGAGATGAAGGTATGTATTTTTAACAAAGTTCCTCTAAAATGCTGTAAAGGGAAGACCAAAGGCATCAGGGAGGTCCCAGAACCTGGAGGCTCCCCAAGAGCATATACTGTGTGAATTTTGGTGCTTATAGCTGGATGAATGCACAATTCTTTCCTTCCAGAGTAGGCGTGGCCTGACATCTTTAAATGTGGACTTGATGTTTTGGTCAGCTTATGCCATTTTTGATCCCTATAAACTCAATTTGTACTCCATATGAACCACCCAGGGTTTGGGAATGGCATTCCTTAAACATAACCAAGCACCTGGAGCATGACATCCTGATGAAAAAAATTATGCGCTCACTGATTAGCACCTGCTTATTGATGGAATTTGTTTCTTCTGTGGTTTAGAAGTCTAGTTGGACTGCAAACTCAGGGTATGATTGGTGACAAATCACCCGTGCTGCAGAAGCCAATAAAAGTGCCATTTCTGCCACAAAAATTCACCAAGAAGTAATGTAAGTTTTCCAGCTCTTTTGTTCATACTACACTTTAATGCATAATGCAGATTTTTTTATTCATTAGATAATAGACACTTCAGGTAATGAAAATTCATTCTGTGTAGCAGAAATACCAAGAAGAAGTGGATTCTTATAGTTGTTCAAGGGCTCAAAAGTGGATACTTGTATGCTTTCATGTTTGATTCTTGTTCCACATCACTTCAGAAGCGTAATTTTTGTTGACAGAAAATTGGCCAGGCTTAATAAAACAAGGTATTTCTATATCAGCTTCTGAGTTCTTTCTAATGTGTTGTCATTTTAGGAGCTAATTGACTTCATAGGCAAGTTACATCAGGACCAAATTTTCAAAGGCTTATGGCTCTGTGGGAAGATAATCCATAGGAAAATTTTAAAAATAATAATAGGAAAGATTAATCTGTTTTATTTCTCAGGTCTGCAGGATGCAGAGCACGATTGAATGTCATTTTAGGGAAAGAAAACACATAGTTATACTCCCAGCTCGTGTGGTTCTCCTGGCTGTCACACATGGGTGGAGCAAGGGCCATTTTGTCACTGTCTGGAGAAGCATCTCAAAGCACCTTCTGGTTGGTGCAACAGGAAGCTGGAGATCTGACCCACTAGATGCAATTTAGATTTGTATAAATACATGTATATATATATATATATATGTAATTAGAGGTTTACTGCCTCCATCTCGCATTGGAAGCTGCAGTTTCTGCTACCTCCAGAGGAACCTGAGCTCCAAGAGCTGAAGCTGCTCAGTTCAAGGGAAACAGGTACACTCATTCCCTTCGATGTTACTGTCTCCCATTTTGTTTTGCAAAGAGAAGCAAATCACCCAAGAAGACTTCAGAGTCAGCTTGTCAGAAGATATTATGCAAATTACCAAATCACATGGGCTCATATTTAGAGCAGGCAAGTGAAAAGAGAGAATTGTTTAGCTGTAACATAGTCTGAATTAACTGCCTGACTTCGAGGCACAAGATTGGCAAGTGACTTGCTCACTCAGGTGACATGTAAGGTTGGAGGAAACCAATAATCTATCAGAACTGAACTTTCCAGTATAAGCAATCATATGCTCTATACACATATTTATGTATAAAGAAACTAGGACGTACACATACAGCCACACACACACGTATACTGCTCAATTATACTCTCTTGTAAAGTCACCTGATTGAAATTACCATGTATTTCACAAAGTCAGGAATTGTTTCCATTTTAAACAGCTCTCATACAATCCTTCCCGTCTCATGACATTCAAACCTGTGGGCCTCAAGAGCAATCCAGCAAAGCCTTGGAACAGGAATTGGCTAAATGAACTATTGTTTCTACTTTCAGCAGGAGACCCCTTAGGCCCCCTGTTGTACAGATTTGTGCAACTCATGTTTTGGATTACATTTCTTGCTAAATGTCAGAGGCAGCACGAGGATGATTATTGAAAGGGCAGTCACTGCTCCCAGGCCAGCCCTTCCTCCTTCAGACAAGGAGACCACTGCAAATCCTCAAGGTTTGCAGGTAAGAACAGAAGTGTGAAGTGCAGAGTGCAAAGGCTCCAATTTGAGATCTCTCGTGGCTCTTCCCTAATTTGCTCAGCAGCTCTGGAAACACGTTTGGACAGAACTGGAAGTAATTTCTGCTCAACCCCTGCTCAGTGCTGGCTACCCAGAGAGGCACATTTCTCTGTTTATCATGAACAGAAGTCCCATCTCCCAAAAGCTTCAGTTCCTTTGTGAAATGTGAATGAACAGGGCGGAAGAGAAGCAGCCTGAGGTCCAGAGAGATCAGGCTGAGGTACAGGAAGAAAAGTCAGAGTGGCAATTGCCACCATGGTGCAGCAGTTTGGGGTCCTGCTGAATTTACTGATCAAAAACACCCCATAAGCTGGAGAAATGCCTTCTTCTTGCAGCATAACCCTGCTCTGTGAGTATGAGAAAGCTGTCTCTTTCAGGAGGCCACCTGAGCAGCAGCTCAGGCCGGGCAGGGGATTCTGAGCATGGTAGACCCTCATCCACAGGGTTCTCCTCTCCCAGACTGTCACACAATTCCTGGCTGTTGTGGCCACAGAGCTGGGAACCTTGCTTGAGGTCCTGCATGCTGGAGCACACCTTGGAGGTGTTGCCTTCTAATGGCTGATACAGAAACAGGATCAAGTCCAAGAGGAGAGGTAGGTGGGCATCTTTCCCTGAAGCCAAAGTTCCACAGAATAGTAATACTAATAACGTTACTAATAAAAGTGTGCCGGAATTACTGGATTTTGCATATCAGATTTCCCCAAAGGCTTCCATACGTATGTTACAGTGAATTACAGCTTATTTATACGTTCTGTAAGTACTTGAGTTCATGGGCAGGCCTTGACTTCCTGTGAATAATATAAAGCTGCCCACACCCCCAGTGCAATCTCTGATAGTTTGTCAGTGTCTTCAAATGAGAATGTGGCAAATACTCCCAAAACTCCCATCAAGGGCTGTGCTCTCCCTCCTGTGCTGCAGCCAGACAGCAAGGACTCCTCAAATGGGTGGAGGAAAATCTCCTTACACAAGCATTGCACATGCTGGTTTTGGTCTGTCACTACCTCACACCACCACATCCCCGCCTCCCCCACCACTGCTCTCTGTAACCTGGAGTTAAGAAAGCAGTTCATCTGATAACTCCAGGAAAGGTCACAGCATTTGGTTTAGCATTTTACTGACAGAATAAGCAGGCTGGTTCTCTGGAGTGCCAGGGATGATGATCTAGTGGCCTGTGCACAGGACCAGGAGTTATAAATTCCTAAATCTTAATCCCAGCACTGACAATTACTTCTCCTGCAACCTTGAGCAAATTGCTTAACCTTTCTGCTTCTGTCTCTTTCCACTGCAAAACTGTGAGTTCTGCCTCACCAGGATTTTTTGAGAGTTAATTTTTTAATGTGTGTGTTTAATTGTCTGTCTGCTGGTGCTGGCTGTGTCTAACATGGTTGGTATCTGCTTCATGTGGATGTTCAGAACCTGATGGAGAAGCCTCAGACAGCAGTTTCACCTCACAGAGAGGTCTTCCAGCAGGCTTGGGACAGGAAGAAGGAATGATTACAGGAGGCTACAGGACACCATTGACATGTCAGACTGCCTTCCTGTAGGAAACCTTCCTGGTTATTTCAGAGTGGAGGGAGAGGGGCATGGGCATCACTGTCAGTTGATGCCTCAGACCATAAGGATCTCTGCCTAATTGCCTGCTGCAGAAAGCGGAGCTGTGGCTTGGAAGAGGAATGATGCTGTGGATGAGCAACATGGTGTGTACACTGCAGATTTGCTGTCAAAAGGTAAATCAAAATATTTGACTTTTAAGAAGTATGGAATCCAGCTCTTCATGACAGTTGCACTCTGAAAAGAGGATGAGTGAGGCAGCAGAAACTCCGACAGTTTCACTTCTCTCCACACTCACCTATCAGTGTTACTTCATGTGCCATTAATTAGACTTAATAGTCTCTACTTTATCTCCCTTGTCATAACAAATTAAGTGTGAAAGATTCCAACAAAAAAAAGCACTCAAGTGATCTCAACATTAACAAGCTCAGTTTTCCTGACAACCTGAATTCAGCAAAGTGCTTCAGCATCTGCTTGAAGTTCAACATGTGCTTAGGTGTTCTGTAGCCTGAGACAATACCAAGTGAAGGGCAAACCTCCAAGGTTGGGTTGCTCAACCTTCCAAATTGATGTTAGTAGTTCTGCCCTGGGCAAGTTATTGTCTCCATTCCAGTGGCAATTTTTGCCTAAACAAATAGATGGTGTGTGCCTTTCATTTTTCACTGATCTTCAGCTTAAGGGCAAGTCACTCATTTGGAACCCAAATTTTCCAGCTCAGTGGCTACGTTTTTGCTTCCAATCTGGCTGCTTATATATGAATTTTTAGTTAGGCAGGAGATGGGCTCTGAAAACTTTGGCTCCAGGCAGCAACTGCATTTCAAATAAGCTAACCTGAGCATACATCACAGAAATGTGCTACACTCAGAGCTGGGGATGGGGAGAGCTCTCAGAGATGCTACCCAACTATTTTTGGACCCAACTTGGGTCATTATATGCTCTCTTTCACATTCTCAAACTTGAAGGACGTGAGCCATGAAAGTTGAAATCCTAAAAGACTGAAGTGTCACCTCCATTAAAGCCAACAGTTCCCCAGATCTCACTGAATGTTCTTAACACCTTGAGGGGTCAAAACTGTATGCTATTAAAAATAGTATCTAGAACTTTTAAATATTCTGGCTTCCAATCCTGGCCCAAATATGGAAGAACAAATGAGTTCAAAACAGGAAGGAAAAAAAGATCCCAAACCGAAGTGCTCACATTTTCACTGGATCTGGAGAGGTTTGACTTGAATTTTTTCAGGATGACTTTTTTGGAGGGAGATTATTCAGCTGTGCTTCTGTTTTTATTCCAAGTGTCTTCATGCACTCCAAAATGAGCGCCAATATGAGAAGTAGCATGGCACAAAATAATCTAGAAATAAACCCAGAAATGTGTGCTGCCCTAATGATTCCTGCTGAGCTGAGGTCCGAGATCTGTCCTGGTGAACTCCTGCAGGAACAAAGATCAGGCAAAACCATGACTTGAACCAAGCTGCTTCTCACTGCTGCAATGGGAAATGAGTCCCTGCTGCTGCCAATTAGAGGGCTAATTGAGATTGGATCCTGAACCCTTGGAGAATTGCTATCTCAAGGAAATTTCCTGCCACTGCCAATGGTGCTGTGATACAGAGCCAGGCAAAGGCTGAGCTAACAGTTGCTGGGATAGGCATTGTGAGGGAAGAAAAGTATGATGTTTCAACATTTATGCAAGGTTTAAAGAGTATATGAGATTTGGAAGAAAACAAGAATGCAGGCTTACTTTCTTGAGATTCAGGGGCTCACGTCCCAGAGACCAGCAGCAGGTTATGCCTAACACTGCTGCGTATTTGCCTTTAAAAATCTCCTGAAATGTGGCATG
Source organism: Cyanistes caeruleus (assembly GCF_971803275.1). NCBI lineage: Eukaryota > Metazoa > Chordata > Aves > Passeriformes > Paridae > Cyanistes > Cyanistes caeruleus. The sequence goes on from NC_141701.1 coordinate 107,685,515, forward strand.
CTGGACTTTTCCCATGGCCAGAACATTTCAGGTTCTTTCCTGATGAGGTCTAAAATAATGTTATTTATTTATAAATTCTTCCAGAGTGTCTACTTTGTATTAACCACCAACCTTTGTCACCTTCCCTCTCTATCTACAGTCTCACCCCAAAAGCCAGCTGAGCAGATTAATTGTTAAAACCTAACACAAATTCAGGACTCTCACATGAAATCAAAAGATTAAATCTAGATTAAATCTGATTGCCCACTGGTGCAACCTCATAGAATTTTTTAAGCTTAAACTGTCTCAGAGTCATTAATTTCTTTGGGTACTTGCATTTCTTTTCCTGAAAGATATTTAATACTCATTTATTTATTGCAAAACAGTTTTACATCACAGCCAGTATCTGGCATAGAAGGAAAGACAAGCAAACTATCACAAATTGCCAGAAAGCTATAATTCTCAGGGAATTTTCTCCTATCTAAACTACCTCAGAAGGTTACTGAGGGATACTTTAATAGCAAGGAATGAAACAGATCTTCTGTTGTGATCGGCCGTGCAAGTCCTCTCTGCTCTTGGTAGAAACAGGGCTGAATCTCAACATAGGAATATATATAGATCACCACCCAACCCTGTACCATCATTTTGTCTTTCAGAAGGCTTCATTTCTTCCCCAGATGCTTTTCCAAGTTCCTTTGCCAGACTCTAAACTTTTAAGCTGTGACTGGCAACAGATTCACAGCAAACCAGTGAGAAGAAAGAGGATTTTCTCCTAGGATTCCTGACCTGAGCAGAAATAGGCAGTACTGGTAATAGTGCAAAACCCATCTTCCTTGAAAACTTTCCAGCCCATTTTTGCAGACTGTAGACGTTTGGGCAGTACAGATGAACTCTGGATAACCACCCAAATTTTTGGGTTTACCCATCACTAAAAATACCACAGGCTGGAGGGCACTGTCCTGAACTGAGTCTCCAGGCATTTTGAAATTCACCCAGCCCTGGCTGAAGTGATCATTATAATCTGGCAAGGAAAGCAATCTGGATTCCAAACTGTAGCTATTTTTAAAATCATCTTGCCAAAGCCCTGTTGGAGACTGAAAAGAAAACCATTTTAGCCTGAAAAGGATGATCAGTTATTTCTTACTCTCAATGTAGCATTAGTTTTCTAAGAAGCATATAACTGTAGGTAAATTGCATACATTTTAGCAACTGTTAAGATTTGTAATCTTGCTGTAGAGTCCAAAATAATAGTAATAATGTTTTAAAAAGCCTTCAAACTCTGTTACAAATTTTAGTTACCACCTACTCATGGCCTCCCACGCACTCCAGGAAACCAGCTAGATTTCCCAGCTGTTCTGCAGCAAGGTCTTTACAAGCACAAGTACAATTATACTCTAAACAAGGCTGGTGATTTCCCTTACAGATGAATTTACTGTCTTTTCTCACAGTACAATAGGCCAGAGATGTCAATCCATATGGTAGGCACATGCAGCAGTGTGGTCAGGTGAAACAGTGGTAAGGAAGTCTTGGTTGCATTTAATGCATTTGGGGATTCCCTTCTCAAAGAAGCTTGTTATTCCTGAAAAGAGGCAAAATGAAATGTTCAAGGCCAGGTTGGATGGGGCTTTGAGAGGCCTTGTATAGTGGAAGATGTCCCAGTGCATGTGGGGGTGAGGTTGAAATGAAATAATCTTTAAGGTCCCTTCCAACCCAAATAAATCTATGATTCAATGAAGAGCAACATTAAAGAGGAGCTTGCAAAGGTGGTCGTGGGTAGGCTGTTGTCAGCTACACCCATCCTGGGAAAGCCATTTGTGTAAAGAGAGGGAGAGAGCAAAGGTGACAGGAGAGCATGGTCTGTGCAGAGAGGAGCCTAAACAGAAATAAGTGAGCAGGTTGTGAAATCCAGAGAAAGGACAGTGTGAGCCATGGTAAAGTGATTGAGAGTAGAAGATGACAGCAGTATCACCTGGTTTTATGCGTGTGAAAGGAGGGACTCGGGCAGGGGTGGGCTACTGGCAAACCTTGTGCTCTCTTTACCTTCTCTCTGCATGAGACAATGGTGGATTAATTTAATAGGAATTTATGACCCAATGAGTGATATTTAAAAGACTCAATGATGCATTTAATAACCAAACATTCTTCCCGATTAGTGCTCATTTGATCTCTCGAGGATAGTGCTCCCTTTGACTGAGATTTTTTAAAAATGCCTTTGCCTCCCTATAGCTCACACCAGAGTCCAGGGAAGCTACAGACCTCACAAATATCTGGGGAATTAATTTCCAGAGAATGTAAGAATTATACACTTTTTACTTCTTTGGTTGCACTCTCTCTCTCATGGCATCCTTTTAGAAGGACGCAGAAGTTGGAAAGAAGAAATCCTGCTGATTCTTCATTAAAATTGTTTTTTCCTTTCTTTGTCAGTTTCATGAAGACTCTTTGAGCATTAATGCAAATTATTAGCCGCTTGCAAAGGTGAACAAAATTGATCTCAAGTAATCTGCATGAGTTCAGTAATTTAAATAAAACTGAAAAGGAATGAACTTGTGCCACTTGGCAGAGGCTGTATTTCTACTCTTTTCTGAGTCATATTTTAAAAAATATGCTAGCTTGGATTCTCAGCTCTCCATCTAAGAGGCAAAGAAGAATCAGAAGTATAGAGAATGGGAAAAGGAGCACTATTTTTGACATTCAAAATTTGCTTCTAGAGAAATTACTCCTTGTCTAGTACTTCTAGTCTGAATATAATCAGGAATGTGCAGTATCCTAGGAGAAATGGATTGCTCTGTGTCTCTGGTCACATCTCTTCCTTGGTATCCCTTATGCTTTTTGGGATTCCCACTAAGGAGAGGAAATCACTCTTCCCCTTAATCTTGCAAAGGTTTTTCTTTCCCACTCTAAACCTCTCAAACACATTTAAATCAGTTTCAGGGAAAGGGGCAGGAGTATACCCTAGTCATCTATCCCACAGCTGGCCTGAACTTATGGGCAATCACAAAATGCCTGCTGCAGTCCAGGAGGTGCATCATTTTTAACCTTCTGCTGTAGGAGCTCTGAAAGCAGGATTTGTATCCAGAGGCCACCAGCTGATGAATGGTGGCTGTTTCCTTCTCGTTTACTCTGTGACTGCCTTCCAAAGTTAATCACCACTCGACAGATATGGGCAAACAAATCTTTGCCCATCTCAACAGCCTTGTGTTCTCCTTTAGCATAGGTTACTGTGACTCAGCAGGTGAGGGAAAACACTCAAGTACTTCTTGAGGCTTTCCTACAAATCACCCCATCACAGAGAGGGGTTTGACCACACACAGCAGAGTAGGAGCTGGTTCCCTTTGCAGAAACCCCTTTTCTGCATGCTGGCTTCACTGCCTTTAGCTGAACTCCTCAAAGAAGAGTTTTATAGGCAAGTCCATCAATGGTGACAAGATCAGCTTAATTTAATAACCATTCCTCCACAGTAAGGAGAAAATGCTACCTCCCTGAATCCCCCATGCCTGTTCTTGCCATCTCAGGGATCCCCTCCACCTCCAGTGAGAACCTGCTGGCTGCAGCAGTGCAGGAGCTTTCATCCATTTTATTTAGCACAGACCAGCCTCCACCACCAGCCTTTGCTTTATTTCCTCATAAGAGTCACAAAACTTATGATGACCTTCCCTTTTGCTCCTGAAGAAAGGTTAACAGCCCTTGGGGCTTTTTGTTTTTCCTTCCCCTTCAGAAGCCAGCTTAGTTTTAATGATAAAAATAAACAAGACCATTGAAATGTCCCCATGGATCCAAGCCTGGTTTAACTCAGCAGAAGGGCACTTCCCCTCCTTTCCTTTGTCCATTAGACCTGCCACTGAAACCTGTACTTGAATTTCAATGCTTTTTTTATGTGGGCATGATATATCTCCAACTTTATCCTGCTAAGTTTGCCTCTCAAGCTCATTCTTTATTGCATCACAATAAAAAGCATTATACAGCTCATGGCTCTCTAAAAAAAAAAGTTTCTTAGGGCAGTTAACACAGGAAGTCATTCATGAATGTTGCAGAAAATATTTGTGTTTTCTGTGTATACGCAGTTTGTATACTGTGTTATTCTAATGAACTGTAAATAAAAAGCTGTATATTTCTCCACAGCTCGATCGAGAGCTATACACAGTAATGCCCATTCACAGAACCAGCCCTGTCTAGTGTGTGACAGCTTGACACATACACAAATTCATTTTTATTTGAAACACCAAAATAAAAGTGCCTTCTGTACTTTCTGCAGAATATTCTACCTTGAAATGGGCCCAGGTAGTTTCACTGTAGATGCAGATGAATTTTCTGCTATTCGTATCACTGCTTAAATGTATTATTCATTCAGAATGATTGATTTGGTGTTCTGTCCACGTTGCTAAAATGCTTCTGTCTGTTCATCTGTCTGTTAATCTGTTTTGGCATCTTACAAAGACAGACTTATAGAAAACACTTTTTGTTTCTGCTGAAGTAGTGACAAAAAAAATAAAATCATAAAAAAGGAACTGTTTGATCTTTGAATTCATATGCATAAAAAAAATCTATACCACTGAGATGACTGAATAGCCAAAAGGACAGATTTTTATATTCTGCCAGTAGTGCACCAGAAGCACGGTGCATTTGTTTCTGCCTGATTAGTCAGATGCTGGGGCTGGGGAGCCAGGAGGAGACATCGCAGCAGAGGAAGGAGATGCTCTCCGTAAGATCATGACCTCCATTCCAGTGTCATTTCACACCTCAGGCAGTGATCTTGTTACATCTCATAAGCTAAGCAAGGTCAGCCCTGGTCAGGCTAAGTGCTTGAATAGGAAACTTCTAAGGAAAAACTCAGGCACTGTGGAAAGCAGGGCTGGTGGCTGGGTAGGTGACATTATTCTCTTGGAGTTGGTACAAAAGACGTGCTTTTTAAAGAAGCCTCTGTGCATCTGCTGTGGCTCTGCTCTGGCAGCTAAAGGCACTGCCTCTAAGGTGAGCCAGACCCAGAGGCTGCAGCAGCTGAACTTATTAACAGCATTTCTTCCCATTTCCCCCCGAAGCAGAGGTGCTAACCCCACTGGCTGCCCGAGCTCCACACTGGGTGATTACACCCGTCCCCAGAGCTCCCCGCTGCAGTTCCCATACAAGAGGTCACACTTCGCTCTACTGCTTTGGCAAGCTGTCCCAGGCAGCATTGCTGGCAGACTCTATCCCCAAGTGAGCTGCAGCTCAGGAGGAGGCAAATTGAACATATGTACTGGGGAAGAAAACTCTGCTGTTTTGGAAGGGTGCTCACTCATGAAAGAGAAATAATGAAAAGCCAAGAAGTGCGCACGTGAAAATCAACTTGGTGCTGCCAGCTCTCCTGGTCTCTTCCCTTGTGTTCCCAGTCTGTCTTTTCTTCTGAGGAGTCTCGACTCATCTGAGACCCTGTGATCCCCACTGTCTGCTGCAAGAAAGAGTGTTACACCCCTCATGTCCTGGCAGAAAGCTCCTTCTGCTGTTATGGGGTGAATGTATCCTATGGCTGTAGTTTTTGACAGCAACATCAGGATTCTGGAAAGAGAAGAGGATAACTGTGGTCTGCTTTGCCCACCAAATGAGATGCAGGAACTGCATCCACACTGCTAGGGAAGCTAGATGAGAAAAAAAAACCTCTCCCCAAACCCACAACTCTAATGCCAGCTACACTTGGAGGTGTGCAGCTATATGGTACCATGCTTAGAGAGGTGACTAATTTGGGTCTTTAATGAAAATGTAAAAACCCTCCTAGCCTTATTAGAGTGGTCTACATTTTAATGCTGTATCTCATGCTGGAAAGTGCTCTGCTTAATGTTTTAATTGTGAATTATTGAAGTGGAAGGTGTTTCCTAACCCCACTATCCATATCTCAGTTACAAAACAAGTGAGATTAACACTCAGTCAAAGTCCTAAAAATAAAGGAATTCAGGCTAGCAAAACTAGAACCATACAAAATATTTCGCTTGGCCCTCAGATTGAAGACTTGTTACCTGTGTTCAGTGCAAAGAAGTCCTTCAGGGCTCATTGCTGTCTCTCCCTGTTGGTGTGGACACTCGTTTGCCCCACAACTGAATGTGCTCACATCCGAGCAGTCGAGCACAGCCGTGGTGTCACTGGCTGCAGGCACAGCACAGATGGCAACGTTGGACCTTATTATTATTATGGACCTAAAGTCTGAAACCTTTGACCACATGAGTGTTCCAGATGTCACACAGGCTCCCTGGCTAGTGTCTGGAGTGGTTCTTCACAGCCCCAAAACACACAAACAGACAAAAACATCCCAAAATCCCACTTGAGGGTCTTTAAAAATACTCTTTGTATTTGAGGTCTGCTTTCCAGGTCGTTTATAACATGCCGTGCCCCAAAATGGCATTAGGTGAACAATAGTCATTTTCTGTGATACACACTCTCTCAAATCCCCTACATTTGTGTTTGTTGCTGTTGTGATTCTTCACCTGCTGCCCTTTATGTAGCAAAGAAAGGTGAGTTCAAAGACTGCTCTGGAGGTCTGTTATGGTTTTAATGATGAGGTGAAGTTGGAAGGTCTTGTGTATGATGAACTTAATAGGGCATTCTTCTCATTTACGCTGACATCCTTTACATGGAGTTGTAAAAAGGAAAAGGCATGGACAACTGATCACAAGCAATTGATTTATTAAGAAATATCTGCCCCTTAGCTGTAAGTGAAGGTCCAATAAGGGAAACAAATATTTAATAAGCCCATATAATCCCGCTGGAGTCACAGTGGCCTTATGTCCCCATTGTCTTCTCCCACTTGCTTTACTTTGCTATATGAAGCAATCAGATAAAAAACTATGATGAGAATAAATAACAGAGCTGTGTGAATAACAGATTTTTATTTTTCCTGGCTCTGCTGAGAAATCGTGAGAGAAATTAATTTGCAGCTGTCCTGCAATGAAATCTTTCCAACATTTTTGGCAATCAGTTTAAGTTAACTGTAGCATTTTCTTCAGCTTCAGATTAATTTTTTTCCTCTGACTTAAGCATCTACAAGATTTTTAAATACAAAATAAACTGAAAGAAGTATTAGAAGTGGCAGAAGCTGGTGGAACAGAAGTGGCACTAATTTTTTCTCAATACCAAAATGAAAGCTATAGATGGTTTTTACTGAATTTTGTTTTGCGGCAACACAAATCCACTGAAATTTTTATTTTCACCAAATCACTTGTTTTCTCTGAGGAATAGGTATTGCTATGAAGGGGTTTGCCACTCAGTATTGCATTCCCAGTGTTAATGCTGTACCTATTTATTCCAGGCACTCCTGTACTTGTTTATTCCATGCTCCTGTAGAAAACCCAGAGTGATATGCATGAGACTGATATAGACACACAGCAAGGAATTTTAGTATGGAAAATTTTGGAGAGATATGGCTCTTTCTTTTGGGGTTTTAGGAAAAATCTGTAGAGATAAAACTGCTGCTCAAAGGACCAAAACTATCCAATTTCTCTTTTGATGAACTTTTTGTGGTTCTGAGATTAAAGTACCACACAACTTCCATCACAGGCATTTTCTGCAACAATTCCAAATAGCTGAACATCTTTGAGAGAGGGGTATAAATCCATTTGTGCCTGCTTTCACAGAGACCAGGACAGACTATTTTAAGATTGTGCTAGAAGACAGACAATGTATTAGGGTTGGTCAGGAAACAGAGTCAAACCTGGAGCCCCAGTCAGCATTGCCAGACAAAAATAAGTAGCTGAGTAGCTACAAGTTATAGAGGAAACAGTGTAATACATTCATTTTGTTCCAGGAAGCGATGTCCAGCTATTGTGAATGGGAAGTGGTGAAACCCAATGGGGAGTACAACAGAGGGAAGTCTGTCAGGGTTTGGATGAACTTGGCTGCTCACCTCCCCTCTGTTCCCACCCTCCCCTATTTATCCCCACAACACCCTGTCGTGTATGGACCTGAGACACTGAGAAGCAAAACAACTTTTTGAAAGTCATGCTGAAAACCTGGAATACAGCTGTCCCCTGGGCTTTCTCGTCATAGGCTGGCATGCAACCAGGAGACCTGTTCTTTTCAGCAAGATTTTGGGTCTGCCACACTGAATAAATAAGATTACTTTGGACTGCCTGCTTATTTGTCCTTTTACAAACCGGTAGGGAAGAAAAAAAGAAACAACGACAGTTTGGTTTTTTGTTTTTTTTTTTTTTTCTTCAGAGGTGCTTCCTGCAAAAAGAGCCACCAGGTCATTGTCTTCACTTACATATTCCTACTTGTAGAAGGAAGGCTGCTCCACTATTTTGGGAAAGTAAATGTCATGCTGAAGAAAGACAAGCAGGCAGGCAAGTAAATTGAAGGGTTAGTGCCTGAATAGCTGTTTGATAACACTAATGCATCATGACTGCAATAGAGCAACCTTGCAAGAGGGTCATCAGGAGCTCAGCCACATAGGAAAATACACAGCTGGACTTGGGTACCATACCAATTAAGCTGGAAATGTCTGAAACAGCAACTACCAAATGAGAAGAGGGAGGCAATGGTAGAATGGAGATGCTCCTGTACAGAAAATTCCAGGAGTTCTCTTGTAGTAAGAGCTGAGCCAATCCAAGGCTAAGCAGCCACCCACACAAGGAGAACAGCCATGATAAAATTGTTAATTTGTGTCACAAAATAGACAAATTTGCAAAAAATCTGTCTGTCTCCTCATGGTCACCAGACTCCAACAGAAAGAGATGGCTCTGAGCCTGAGGAGGAAGCAGAGCCCCATGACACAGTGACGCAGAGCCATGAAGAGAGAATTCTCTTTCCGTACGGATATTTCTTTAGATGCATTACTGGGCAAGGAAACCTGGCAGCCAGGCAGGCACTGAAATTTGCCATAACTTTGTTCACAGTGGGACACACACTCGCACTGACCAGCAGCTGATGGATCCACCTCTTGGTGTGCCTGAAACAGAGCTTTTCATGTTCAAAGGGGACAGAAGGTTTGAAGGTTTGGAAGCGGGCGCAGGGTATGAAGGTGCCTGCCTCTGATCTTCATATGCCTCAGTTCTTCCAGGAAAACCCAAGCCAACTGCTGTTTTAAAAGGCTATTTAATTTTAAAACCTCCCCCATACCCATTACTAAGCTGGTGTGATTTTCAACACAGAAGAGGTTTGTGCCGTGCGAAGAGAAAGTAATGGAACGTGAGGCAGGCCCTTGCATGCACTAAAAATAGCACGTGGGGGGACACAGCCACGGAAGTCACTTCACAGGAGATAGGATTTGAGTGGCTTCCACTCTTATGAGGCTTTGCTGAGCCAAACTAATTAATGTTTGTAAAGCACTTTGAAGATGAAAAGCACCAATTAATCGCTAAGTTTAATTATTTGGATCAAGTTACTTTAGACTTTCGCTAGCTACCTTCAAACACCGCTGAACTGTTCCCTCTAAATCACGAGCAAGCTCAAGGCAGAGTTTAGGAAGTCAAAGCCACAGCAGTCCCTTGCTTAGATGGTTCTTGTGGATGGAGGGTGGGCTCAATACATGCACCCTGACCTTGGCTTTACTGGACCTGGGGCTCTCAGAGACACTTAAAGAAGGGTTCCTGGTGAGTTCCTAATGAATTTCAGCCACCTTTAAATTTAAAGTGAATAATTAGAGTTTTTTAAGGCTGGCAATTAGTAGGAAACCAATTTTGGATAGAATCGCATTTACACTGTGCAATTCTGTTTTTAATACATGTGATTAGCACCAGTGATAGAACATGAACTCCTGATAATACTGTGTGTGGCAGTCTTGTTAGGTAACAGATATTAAATACATGAATAGAAGTGCAGAAGTAGATGTATTAGCTGGAGGAAATGCAAGGAAAATAATCACTTAAACTGCATATTCCACTCTTTGGAAGAGAAAGGCTTTAAACAGACAGGAATAAAATATTTGGATAACTCATCAGGTGAGATAAATGAACATGATGCCTAAGACTGCAAACTATTTTGAAATGGACCAATATTGTTCACAGTCATATAGCTAATATTCTCTCTTTTCTTTTCCAGATGAAGTAGTTAAAAGATTCCTCATCACATTACTACACCTGTCTTTGCAAGTGAGTAATTTTTCTTCTTCAAATAGCATCCCCAGGGGACATTTAATTCTGAATGATTTTCTCATTAAAAATATGGTTCTACTCACGAGAAACAGAATGTCCTAGTAAAATAGGGCATGTCAGGGCCAGAGATTTATGGGTTCAACACCACGATTGAAATCTTGATTACTGAATAGAAGTATCTACAGAATTAAAGATAATTTTGGGATCTCCACTCATCTCAGTAGGATGCTGCTCATCATTTTCTGATGATTAAATAGGAAAGTGTTCCTCATCACTTGTAAACTCTAATCACAAACACAACATTAGCTCTAAGGATGAAAAAACATCATCAGACATGGATAACTCAGGGGTTTGCCCAGATTGAACTTGGAATTAGTTCAGGAAACACTGGTGCATGCCCTCTGCACCTCCTGATTTAGCTGTAGACTAGAAAGCTGAAAAATTGAGGGCTTCTCTAACTCTACCATTTTCTCAAGAATCTGGGAGACTTTGCAAGACTTCCAAGCCAGCATTTAGCTCAGCAAGGTTTGCACACACAGAGTACAGAAGCTCTGGAAATTTTGGGCCCCTTCTCCTACCATTTGCAACAGACAGCACCCAAGGATGTTTGCCATGAAAGGTGCTTTTAGGGTAAAAGCTGTTTGCACCCACAGCACTCATCTGGGAGCAGCTTCTCACTGGCAATTGACTGTCACATCTGACCTTCTGCTTTTAGGAGGAGATTCAAAGGGTCTGACAGGGAAGCTTCCCTGAAACAAAGAAGAAAATTTGTGCACAGGAGCCAATATTTGTTGTTTTTTTTTTTTCTTTAAGGAAGACCCTCTGCTGCAACATCATGGAGAGGGTTCCAGTTAGAGAACTGAGACTGGTTCATTTTTTTAATGCATACAGATTGTGACTGGGGTCTGCTCCAGCAGTGATGCACTTCTTCCATTGGCAATGGATCCATACATGTGCATTTTTTTACCTCCTTTTTATCTGCAGTGCAGGTTTCCATTACACATTCTGCACTTGTTTCATATACACACAATTCCTGTAGAAATCAATGGAAGTCCTATGTGCAGAAAAGCCACAGAAAGTGCAACAGAGATTTGCACCATGGATTAAGAGATTTTCAGTGCTGATCAAAGAAGAATTTTGTCCGAGGTTTGTAAAGCACTTTTGAATCCTTCTTGATGAAAGGCACTATAAAAATGTAAAGCTGCTGTTGTTGTTAATGTTCCCTTGGCACACAACAGGAGGAAAGATGCTGAAATTAAAGCCACATATATTAATATTGATTAAGAAATAAGAAAATTCTTCTAGAATTTGATCTGCCTTTCATTATGTGCACTTGATCTTCCATTTTCAAACAGGGCATAGTTATGTCCTGGAAAATCACAGCCTTGAACTCCACCAAACCAGAACTACAGATTATATATTATTATATATAATTTTGGAAATCTGTCTGGAATACACCATAAAGCAGGAATAAAAGAAAAACTGTAAGGACATTTGTATTTGTCAGTGTCTCCCCAGACAGCGCCCCGAGGATATGATATTCTTAGAATAAAGCTTTCATTTCACAGTGCATCAGTGGGAAAATTAACAAGCTCTCCTCGTGCTGTTCCATAATTCATTTTCTTTGTTTTAGATATTGAGCTGAGCTGGTACAGTAACTTAAATAGATAGGGGAGATTTTAAGCACAGATTTGGATTCTGGCTGGTTTGGGTTGTTTAGTTTTGTTTTGCTTTTTTCCTCCTTTATCCTGCAACTTCCTGGTATCTAAATAAGAAGTTGCCTCAATTTATTTTAGCACTTGCCTTTTAAATGGAAAGTGCCAAATGCTGCTATAATAATTTAAAATACATCAGAGCAGGCTCCTTGCAGTTAGTGTAAGGGGTGTAAGCTGCCTCTGCTGCAGTACCAGAAGCAGTGTTCAATCCTCAGAGAGAGTCTGCTTATCCCCACGAGTGGCAATAGGAGACCAAGATATCACAAAGCTCAGAGAGAAGTTCCTTGGGGTGAAATCAACCACCATTTTGCTCCACTTGAACCTCAATTAACAACAAGCAATTACCTTGAAAGACAGAAATTTTTGCTGTTGTTTTCTGGAAATGCATAGTTACATTTTTGCAGAAAATCACACAAATGCCTCTGAAGCAAAAGTGATATTCCTGACTCTTTTTTCTAACAAGAAATTCCTTCTGTCCTTAGAAGTCCTGTGATTCCAGAAACAAAAAGGGGAGGCCATAGCAAAGCTAACTTTTCTCACTGAGAAAACTGCTTGAACAGCAAAAACTTAAAAAAAACTTGAGAAAAATGTTATTCCTTCCTCCAGCTCTACACATTCAGGAGTTGAGAAGAAAGAAGTACTCCAGCAGAAAACTCCAGTTTGAATGTTTAAATATGCGTTAATATTAGCAGGAAGTGGGGAGAAAGTGCTGTGATCCCCAAAGCTCCAACACTGCTTCAGTAACATCACTCCTTGCAAGCCCTGCTGCCTGCACTGGAGCAGGGATCAGCACGTGTCTTCTCTCAAACATCCCCGACCAAGTGCTTGCCCACTTGCCAATGAAAACTCTTCTTGTCCTTTCAGGAAAAGATTACCTACATCCTTGCCCCTCAACAGAAAACAAAAAAAAAAAGGAAATTCTGGGAGAAAGTGTGATATGGTACAAGGCAGCCTGCTGGGGACTCATGCAGCTTTGGCCTGGCTCCGACCTTGTTCTTTGGCTATGCCAGTACAGCCTTTCAGAAAATTCAATCCTCTAAAAGAACTGTTCTGTCCTCCAACAGCAACAGAGAAAGAAGGACATAGTCTGAGGTGCTACCTGTCATAAATAAAGTCCAAAACAGAATTCTCATACTTCTAAATGGTCTGGTAGCTGAAGGGAGTCATTGACCTCAATGCCTTACTAACCTTATGCAAAATTTTGTTAGTAGTTAGTGAAAACTGCATAGAATGCATAGAAAATATCCTTGTTATGAACTAAATGTTGAGTTGCAGTTAAGATGGCTGACGAAGTTAAATACATTCTTAGAGTATCTGTAGTGGGAAAGCTGTCCCTGTTCCCCACAGATAACCTCAAAGACTTCCTCCCTGCATCCCCTTTTCCTTCTGCTTGCTGTTGTTAGTACATCCCAGTGTCAGGCTGCTGGGTTTATAAGATGGCAATCTGAAACTGGATGAAGCCCATGTCACTCTTATGTGAGAAAAGTCATTCAGCTGGTAGGTTTCAATAAGAAGTGATGCTATCTGGTCCAGAGAGACCTCTTTGCCTATGCCCATCTGTACAGTGGCCGGCACACTGTGGCATTATTGCAACACAAATAATAGTGGAGGCAGCGCACGGTGAAAATGTATCTTCCCGAGAATAAACATCCTCCTTATCACAGCTAGTAAACAACTGTATTATTCTGGCTTTTGGAAGTGATAAGCCTGTTCTTGCAAAAGAGCAACTGTCCCCATTTCCCAATGTCTTCTGGCTGGCATTGTTCAGTGCTCCGTAAGAGTGAAGCTCTGTGGGAGCTCTACCAAGGGAGGATGAAGATGCTCTGATGATGGTAACCCCCCTGGGGTTTTGGCTAAAATACTGCTCATCCAAAGGGTCATTAGCACAACTGTGACCCCAGTCCGTGGTGGGGTTTGTTATGTGCTGGGAGATCTGGTTCTTCCCCATCCTGCCTACAACCAAAAAGGAGCCCTGCCTCAGTCTGTAGTGCACGTTTCTTACTCTATAGCCACGTACAGGACAGACAATACGCTCTACTGTCTGATACCTGTGCTTATATAACTGTGCATGCTTTGAATGTTTGCATAAATGTTTCAGAACCCCATTAAATTACTAAAAACAAACAGGCTCCAATAGTTAGAGAAAGGTGAAGAAAAAATTCTGCACTGCAATTTTCAAGTTCAATGAATCTGCTTTGTGCCACAACCACAACTAGCCAATCACAACCCCAGTATTCCCTTTGATGCGTATAAAATGTATTTTTAATTTCGCTAGGCTGCTCCTCACTCTTATTTGAAAGGATATTTAAAAGAGTATCTGGGAATTACTTGATTCCCTAGTTTTACTACCTCTGTCATGTCACCTCTTAATTTTCTCTTGTGTAAAATACAGTTTGAACCTCCTGAATCCTTCCTTATAGAGACCTTTCCTTATCTCTGAACACTATCATCATCTTCTAGACATATCTCTGACAGTCTGCTTCTTTTACAGTGCAGGAATGAGCGTAGCCAGACTTGAACAATAGTACTGAAGCCAGCATGTCCCTACATTTACAAATAACATTATAGGGTTTCTGATTACAAAATATTTATTGCAAGCTCTACTACAAAGCCATTTCTCTGCCTGTACTGGCAAAGCTTCATGCTCTACCAGCAGCCTTATTTAAACAGGGGCTACTGGGACTGCCAGTTATTTTTAAGCAGAAGAGATGACAGCACCACAAAGCATCAGTGAGCTGATTGCTGGAATCTCTCCTGTTAGTGAGTGGATCTTGTTCGGTGCTGGCTTCTCACTCAGAGCTTTGTGTTCCCCTCACCAGATGGATGTTGCCAGATGGCAACACTGTTTTGCTGTTTAATTATTTAAAATGCTGCATACAAATCTACCTTTGGCATTCAGCAATAGAACAGGGTGTTTGTTGTCCATATCCTATCTTTGATAGGCTGTTTCATATTTCTCTCTTTATAAGACTGTGGAGATGATTCTGGTTTGGGTACTTAACACAGACCCTGTTTTGCGGTGGCTCTCCCATGCAGGAGGTTGCACACTTGCTGTTGTGGACTGGAGCTACCTGAGAGACAGTACCTGGCTATAAACCAAAAGGACAGTCCATCAGCTTCACTTACACAGTCACAGACTCCTGCAGGTTGGAAAGACCTCTGAGATCATGGAGTCTGACATTTGCCCAGACACCATCTTGTGAACCAGACCATGGCACTGAGTGACACGGCCAGCCTTTCCTCAAATACCTCCAGGGATGGTGATTCCAGCACCTCCCTGGGAAGCCCATTCTAAAGTCTAGTCACCTTTCCTCTGAAGATATTCTTCTTGATGTCCAACCTCAATTTCCCCTAGCACAGCTTGAGGCTTCATCCTCCTGTTGCTGGTTGCCAGGGAGAAGATGCTGACTCGCACCTGGACACAACCTCCCTTCAGGGAGTTGTAGAGAGTAACAAGGTCACCCCTGGGCATCCTTTTCTCCAGGCTAAACACTCCTAGCTCCCTCACCTGCTCCTCATGTGATGCTCCAGCCACTTCACCACCTTTGTTGCCGTCCCTTGGACTTGCTTCAGCACCTCAGTGTCTTTCTTGAGGTGGGGGGCCCAGCACCAGGTGAAGTACTAGAGCTGTGGCCTCACCACTGCTTAGTACAGAGGGAAAAAGTATTTGTGTTTTCATCTGAAGGGTCTCTTTGACTTCAATCACCAAGTGACAGAAATCTGTATTTTCAAGAAAAACAGGAAACATGTTTTAGTAGTAGAGGTTATTAAAAATGGTTGATGTTAGAAGCTGCTGGAAGAGTTGGAAATTATGCCAACTTGTCACTGACCTTGTACTAGGGATTCCTGGTTCTCAGGACCACCTTCAGCAGAAGTGGAGGCACAAGTCTGGACTGTAATCTCTAACAGGAGGGAAGGAGTTTGTCATCAACACTGGAACTGAGGTGCTTTGATTTTCTCAAAGCTCAAAACAAGTTACTGTTTTTGCAAATTTTTGAGCTTCCCTCATCTCCATCTAGTCACCAGCCACTACCATTAAGCTTTTGTTAGTTAAAAAATTGCTACAAGCCTCTTATTTTCTTGGCTTGAGGATTTTGTGAGACTGCAGAATGTCAAGAGAGCCTATAAAACTCCAGGTCCCAAATTGTTTTCCCATTTGCAACAGTCCACAAGGTCACGACCCATTCTGAATCACACCTTGATTTCATGTAACCCCTAAACTGCCAACTGCATGATCTGGGTCAGGCGTGCCCTGCTGCTTGTGCTGCTGTCCATGTGATGAACCACTCCCAGGATTCATGACTTGGCACACTGGTCTGTGCAGAGGCAGCTCTGCATGAAAGGGTTCAGATCTTCAGGATGAAGGACCTGTTGTACTCAGGGTGTTTTGGTTCAGGGAAGGAAGGACAACTGGGAAAATGGGAAGGGAGGAGCATTTCAAAGCACCACATCCTGCTAATTGGCCAACAGTCCAGTGAGGAATAAGAAGGGAGGAGATTATTATGTGCTACTGTGAGGCATTACTGTTGGGGAAAAACCCTTGGAACAACTTTTATGGCAAAATCCCACACGTTAAGCAGCAGAACTCCAGTTATCCTGTAGATAATTTTAAAAGGAAAAGCAGCAACAACGAACACATTAATACAACTTAGTGAGATAATAGCTACCCCAAGCTGCACTGATTGGAAACAATTGGCAGAGCCTGGAATATAAGGAATCACTTCCTGCAGCAATTTCCTTTTATTAAAAAAGCATTTAGAGCATTTACAAGCTTTTCATTTCTCAAGGATGTATTTTTAACTCTGTGTTCTCCTTAAAGACACAGTTCAGTCCAGCTGAATGCATGGCTAGGCCAGGTGGAATTTGCTCAGAACACAAATGTTTGCCATCCCAGCATCACTGCAGAGGCTTTCACCAGAAGATGTTACTGAAATCTTCTTAAACCAGGAGAATTTAGGCAAATTGCTCTGCTTTCCAACCTAGGCACAGAATCATGGAATTACAGAATGAGTAAAGCTGGAAGGGACCACAGCAGGTCACCTGGTTCAAACTCTCTGCTCAAGCAGGGTCATCCTAGAGCAATTCAGGTGGAACTCCTGTGGTACTATTTCTGCCCATATCTGCACAGCAAGGTCAATTCAAACATGTAGGTATGAAAGTGCAGTCCTTCAAAAAGGCAGCTACTTATATGTTGCATCCTTATTTCCAATACAATTGGAAATAGTTAAATCTCCAAGATCTGTAGAACTTCAAAGCATCACTGAAATAAAAATCATAACCACCTCAACTGAAGGCCTGGTATTCATTCCCTGTTGGGGTTTTCAACAGTGATTGTGAGTTTGCTTATCTTTATTTGTTTATTTAGTTGTACCTTGGTCCAACACAGTGATTAAAAAAAAAGTTTGTTTCTGAAATGCTTGAAATGAATTTTCATTTCTGTTTTGTTTTCTCGTGTGAGAAAAATAGAAAAAATATGATTTGGGTCAAAATTTGGGTCAACTAAAAATAAAACATTTTCATTGTAGAAAGAGCAGGCTACATATATTTTGATTTAAGTAGCCTTCCAGCCTAAGCATGAGTTTGAAACAAAAATAAATTGAACATCCCCTTTAACTAATACGGAGAGAAGAATATTTGTTCTGGTTTCAGAGGGACAAACTGAAACACTCTTGACATGTGACACAATTGCACAAATGTTTCTGCCCAATCTTTGATTTTTTGCTATGAAGAGAAACATTTGCCCAGCTCCAACTTCAAGACTTTAAAGACCAGAGTTCCATTCCATTCCCTCTCTTTCCTGCATGGATCCTCTCCTGTGGGTTATCTCTCTAAAAAACCAAGCCTTTGGATAGCAACAGCAGGATGGGATGAGGTGTGCATTCCTCTGCAAAGGGACTCCTTTCTACACCTCCACCTGTCCCCAGAAGCATCCCCATGCCATCTGGGCAGAGAAAGGGCTGCCAGGACAAGGTGGCAGTGCTCAGAGGGGACAGAGGAGTGTCCTGTGGAGCGCCTGTATAACCCAGTGTTCCATGGCCCTCCTGAAGCAGCACCACACCCTCTGCCTCTCCTCTGGTGGGGCTAGGAGGGCTTCATCAACACTGCCCTGGTGAGGAACTGGTGCCATCAGCCAGCAGGACCTTCCCCTGCCACAGCTGGGACTCTTCTCCACCTTGTATCCGTGTCTTGCTTCATGGAGGTCCGGAACTGTCTCTCCTGTTTTCTCCCAAGGGAGAACAGAGGCCAAAGTACAGCTTAGGTAGGAGAGCCCAGCAGCATGCACCAAGTCATTTCCCAGCTCAGCGATGAACTATCATAGGAACCAACCCTGCTGTGAGGATGGAAAGAGGAATCAGAAACCACAAGGCACACAAACACAGCACCTGGATATTGCTGTAACAGCATTGCCAGGTCACTCTTTTAGGGTGTGTGCTACTCCACAGAAAAGCTTTTTTTTTTCCTAGTCGAAGACGACTTTTCGCTTGTGTGAAGTTTTGTTCTAGCTTTAAAATAGTTGATTTGGTATCTTGAAAAAAAGTTGATCTGATATCTATTAGGACAGACAATTTTTAGCTACCCTACTTTAGCTCAAACTGCCTCTCCTACCTCTAAATCAGTGTCATTTAGAGAAGGAGATTTTCCAAGTGGTGAAGAAGGGAGTGAGAAGTCTAGTAACATGTTCATTTTATTGGCAACAGCACAAAACTGTTCCCATCTTTGCAGTCATAACTGATCGGCTTTCCAGTGCATGTGCCCAATTATAACTTGCAAGAAGCCATGTATCTCATAAAGAATTCAGTTAATTTTCAATATTTTCTAAAGTCCTGTAAATGAACAATGCACTTTTTACAGGTCTTTCATCAAGGAGTTAATAACCAGATAAAGGTTCTCTTTTCATCAGTTTCTAAGTGATGCTCCATTCGATTGAAGAAGATCAAAAATGATGATCAGAAAATAAAAAGGAAGTTTTAAAGGCAGCCTTTGTACAACATTTTAACTGTCTCATTCCTGTTATTTCAGAAGTATCACTGGATTTCTTTCAGGCTTAAAAAAAATATAAAATTCTTGTGAAGTGCCAGTACTTACATTCTTCTAATTTTAGTTCTAAAAACACTTGTGTTAATGGTGGGCAATATACCTCTCTGCCATGCAGTAGCCCAGGCCTAAGTGAAAGCAACACCAATGATAGCAAAACTATTGAGATTCTGCCATTGTCTACAACACTACCTGTGGTCCTGCCCCGTGCCAGCCTGCAGGGTGCTGTCCCACAGTGACCCTGACCCATCTCACTGGCACCCCATCAGTTATTCCATCTCTGGGGACTGGGGTACCTTCTGGGGCTCTGCAGGCCAAGGGAGGTGGGGAGACAGGACAGCCCTCATGTAGGAATTCCTTTATCTTTAGTGTAAGAGTAGAATATTGTCCTTCTGTGTTTAGTTTTACCTGAAAATTTCCTCTTTTCTTCAATGGTCTCTTAACCTCTGTATAAATTTTCTATCCCTGGCTCGTTTTCCCTTTTTCCATTTGCTAAGCCCTGATTTACTGCCTTTAATTAAAAATAGGCAAATTTCATGTGAAGATGTGAGATGCTGCTTCGCTGAACCCAGCTCAAACACATCAGCTATTTGCTGAGCTCTTCACAGCACAGCCTCACCCTTTTGTCCCCTCTGCCACATCCCCTCTCTGTCAGGGGAGCCGGGCACCTCAGGAGTTCACTGCCCTCTCCCATCCCTCCATCTAACCATGCTTCACTCCCTTTCTGCATCCCACTCTCACTGCAGCATCCATAGCAAAACCCAGTATAATCCTCCTGTTACTACCAAAAGAAACTCCCTCTCTGAAATTTCCTGCAGTAGTTAAATGTTGGTCCCTTGTCCCCGGCAGGGATTTGCTTCATAGTGGGTCATTAATCTGTGGCAGTTAATAATGAGTGTTTGATGCAAGCTGGCATAACTAATTGAGACACTGGATGCTGTCATCCAAATATCCAAATTATAATTTCTGTACATCCGGAGTCGTAGCCCTGCCTCTCCCTTGCAGAGAGGGGAGATGAGGCAGAACAGGACCAGTGACATGTTGCCATCTTGAGCAATTCTGTCCTGTGGTTTGAATTTTTCCCTGAAGTGTGTGCTGGCATTTGAGTGAGGTTTCAATCCAGGAGTAATTTGGGTTTCCAGAACGCAGTATTTCATAGCTTGTAATCATCCTACATAGTGGAGCCTGCAGAGAATCAGAAAATGATGCATTTAATTTTAAACCAAATTTATCAAAGCACTAGTCTTTAAGAGAAACACTGTACTTTTGGGCAAACTCGGAACACTCAAAAGAAAGGACATTTTATTGCAGGTGTTTTGTACTCTACCTTTGTCAGGATCAAATATGGTGGAAAAGGGGAATAGATAAATAAGGATTGACACTTTCACACATTTTACAAGATTCTTGATCCCACTGTTCTAAGGAGCAGTTATCTTAAGATCTGATTCTTAAAATCTGTTATCTTTTCAGCAGGATGTATAAATAGCTTAGCAGAAGAGCCAGCTAATGACTCACTGTTGTAAATTAAATGGAATTTGTTATGAATATGATTCATTGAAACTTTCCTAACAAATCAATTTGTTTCAATCACACTGTAATTCAATAATAATATTTAGCATTTGTATGGTGCTTTCAACAGCTCATGAACTTCCCAAGCATTAATTGTCTGTGTTTCACAATGATACTGTGAGCTGCTGAGTTGGGCCTTCTCCCCTTTATTGGTGGGAATACTTACACCCAAAGATCTTAAGGAAATGTTTTAGTCTCTTGAAAGTGTTGAAATTGAAATTACTGTTTTCTACCTTTTTTGGTATTTGTCCTCAGGCACGGTGCACAGTGGTGGCTCGGAGTCCTGAGCATCCATGGTGGTTTTGGTCTATCATGGTAGAGCTGGCATTTAAAAATCACACCCTTCTGTTGCAGAGCTGGACATGCCCTGTTTGGAAGCTTTGCTCACCACCGTGGTGCTTATGATCCTTCTTTTTGCCTTTCCCCCATTTAAAGGCTGAGCTCTGGAAACCTGCTCCATGTGTCTACACCCAGGGACAGTTCCCCTTGCTGCACTCCATGGACAGATCCTGCTCTCCCCTAACCTGTCCCCTCTTCAATGATCAGCTCACATATTCCTTTGGCAGATCACATCTGTCCAACTGCTGTGAACTTCAGCTTGAGCTGCTCATCAAATGAATCCTACAGAAAAATGAAACATTGCATATCACATACAAGCAGACCAGAATAAGGGCTTAGCTTCCAGGTAGTTCATGCCTAAAAAATGGACATGGATGTCATATAGGGTTTTTTAAAAGCACAAAAGCAGAAAAGCTACCTGATTGTTACTCATTTCTAGTTCAGAAACCTGAAAATACAACAAGGGCTTCTCTAGGATCCATGAAATTTTGCTTTAAGCAAGATGACATAAGGTGAGCTACTTCTGGATGTGAAGGCAGAATTAAGACAAGCTTGGTCCCACTCCCATCTCCCGTGCTCACCTGTGAGATGATGTATGAGACGTGGCTGCTGGAGTGCTGGTTGTGGATCCCTGTATCTGACAGCACCATATGAAGAGGAACACGTGAAGCTGGTTATACACACAGCTGTAGGAATCTGACCTCTGGCTTTCTGTCTACTGCTATGCAGCACTGTAAGCCTAGAACACCTGCAGTGCTCCAAAGACCATATCACAAATGAGCCCAATCTTTTCTTTGAAACCAGGGTGTGGTCTTTCACATATTAAATTATGGAACTCGCAATGCTGCAAAGGCCAAAAGCAAAATCATATCCATGATCAATTAAAAAAAATCATGGAAGAAGTGGTCACCAAGGGCCACGATGATGTGGATGGGTTCTATAGCTCAGGGGCTCACTAAATGACAGAATTCCAGAAGCTGGATCTTGCTAGTGGGAAAAGGCCTTTTATATATGCCCATTTACTTATTACGTTCTTTAGGTGCTTGCTAGAGATTGCTGTCACAGACAGAATGCTGTGGCAGACACACCTCGGGTCTGGCCCTGAACAGCTATTCCTGTGTTATATTTTCCATAAGGATTTTGGTGGAATCCTGGCTAAAATGGGGCTATTACTCTAAGAAGCTGACAGTCATGATGTCTGTGGAGTAGAGAAAGAAAAGCTGTCAGTGTGCAAATAATAATTTATGAATCATCATTTAACTGTGTCACATGAGGAGAAAAACAATGGGGGTTTATTGCCTGGTTTGATTTATTTTTCAAGAAATCCCTAGTCCCACTTCCCTAGTTTTCTGCCAATGCATGTGGTCATCTTCAGTCAATAAAGGTTGGTGTTTCCATACACAAGTAATGCTCTACCTGGAAGCACCTAAGGACTGAAGCTTACCTAGAAATCTTGATTACTATGTAAAGGGGTAACCCTTACCCTTGGTATATACCATTTTGAGTTGCAGATGCACAGCATTGCTGGCTGCCCTTGGTTTCTTGCCTTGCTTGCACCCTCTGTGCTGAACATAGTATCACTTAGAGTAAAAAAGCATTTGGCTCCCTGCTTATGGCAAAACACTGAACTGATGTCTGGTGCTCCCCACTGAGACCTTTTCACTATAAACTTCACAGTCAAATAAGTCACCTTGATGCCAATATTTGTCCCTGTTCCCTGATGCAATGCATAAATCATATTGCTGTTCCTTATCAGCTTGTAGCGCTTGCTTAATGGGTAGCTCTGCTGCTTCAGCAGGGAATTAGCTAGAACAACATTACAGTGATAAAGTAAGGAGAGCAAGCATCCATCAGTGGGTTCATTAGTAATGTTAAAAAGGAAGCTCTGAAATAACTCAAACAGGAAAACACTGGCTCTTGTGCACATGTTCAAAACTGTTGGTCAGTGAGTATGAAATGAGGGAAAGGACAAATAATCAGGGATATGTTCTTTTTAGATACATGCCAAAACCTGCCTTTAACAACGGTATCTCTCATGGCCTTAGCAGCTTTTATCTCTAACTCTTTAGATGATATCTGCAGTCACTTTCAGTGTAGCTGGATTTGAAGCCAACTCTCAGTTCTTATCAACTGTGGACAAAGCTTGGCGTACTGACACCAAACAGGCAAACCTTTGAGTTCAAACCCCCACCAGTAAGTCACTCCTCACGCACTCACCAAAGAGAAGTCAGACTCCATTTGCACTCCTAGAAGTGGCAAGAGGCTTCCCAGGCAGTGGGACTGAGCAGGGCCACGGCAGGGCAGCCAGGGACAGCTCTTTGCAGAGCTCCTGGGAGCCCATCAGGCCCTGGTGTGCTGCAAACTGGCTGGAGTTCAAAGCTGCGAAACAACGCCAGCTCCTATTTCACACAAATCCAGCTAGAGAGCTCTAAATCTGCCTAAAATGGTGTTTTATAGTCACTGACAAGAATTTCTCTTATATGGAACCTTCATCATTTTTTTAGAATGATTCAGAGTGACAATTTTGTTCCAAGGGTACAGGTGACAGCATGCTCTGTCAGTCAGTATCGTGATGCTGGAAGGCAAGGGAATGGTCAGCCAAGAACAGCAACATCCCCTGGAAATGCCCTGCCCACCCCTTGGCTCTCTGCAAAAGCAAGAGACATCACTGACATCAGTGAGAAGCTCAGCCTGTGCCTGTCAGCAGCTATGGGAGGAGGAGATCAGTGACATAGTTTTGGTTGCAGTAACCTTCTGGAGAAAAAGAGGTGACTTACTTATATTTCAAACCAAGAAAATCAGCTGTCACATTGTCACTACAGAGGTACAGGTAAGCAGGGGGCTCCCTAAGCTTTATCCAGCACCAAAACCATTGGAATTGCCCCCTTGCTGAACAGTTATTTTCCACAACACTGTTCATTAATGTTTTTGTTCAGGACTCTCTACACTCCCAGATCCTATAAGTATATAAATGACCTGAAATTAAATTGCTAATCTGGTAGACTATATGAATAAAATTAGGAGTTTAATTTCCAAGCTAGCCCGTGGTTATTATTCATTGCCCAAAAGCATCATTAACACAGCATCAAGAGTGACACAGCAATGCCATGTACTCCCAAAATGTCAAATGCACTTGTATTAAAATGGCTGAAAACCAGGAAAGAAAGAGTTATGGCAAAATCAATGGATATTCTGGAAACAAACTAGACCCACAACTGCTGTAAATTAGTGTGGCTCCAGTGACTGTAAGAGAGTTACCCCAGTGTATGCCAGCTGAGGACCTGGTGTCTGTTTTTCCATTTCTGGGCATCTGTATAAGATGAAATAAATACCTGAAACACTATAGTCTCTAGATGTCTAGCAACTTTAAAATCAAATGAATCAAGTTGTTGGTTATGTCATAGTGACAATTACACTGAGTGGTTTGGGATCGGGTCTTTGTCAGCAACAGTGAAAACAAGGAAACAAAACCATTGAGTGCTCCTATAAATAGCTTCAGAAAAAAGAATACAGCATCCCTGTTGAAACATCAACCTTTGAAATACTTATGAATGGTCAATATTGCTTCTAAAGATGCAAGATGTGTCAGAGATGGAGTCAAGCAACATAAATCTACTAGAAAAAAATCAAGTTGGAAACCTGAGAAAACCTGGGCAGTGTCTCTGCAAATACAATGTGCAATATATATCGCTGCTTGCTGCAGAAGAAAAATTAAACAGGCAATTATTACTAAGAGGTTTGAGTAAAAATATATTTAACCAGACATTCTGGACATGCAGGCAACAATTTTAGTCATGTCTACCCAGTGAACCAGTTGAGCAGGACTGTGAAGATCCAGGTTATCCTCACAGACCACCCCATGGCAGCAGGGCTATCGTGGCCACTAACCTTGCAGATACAGCAGCATGCTACCAGCACCAAGCACCATCTATGAGGAGATGCAAACTAGTCTTCTGAGAAACTCAGGGAGTTCATCAAAAATCTGCTAATTCCCATGCGCTCAAAAATGCCTTAGCATTATCTGGTATTTTAAAGTAATTTTCTTAACAAAATTGCAGGTGGTTTGCTGCAGTACAGTGCTTGAGGAATGTTTCCTAACAAAGCCATGAGGAAATGATAGGGAAACCATATTTTCTTCCTTGTTTTGAATACAGGCATTCATCTTATTGCAAAACTTCCTGCTATGGTTTCAGAGCTGCTCTTTGAGTGACAGTTTTTGGCCCTATCAGCATTTTCCTCTCCCTGTTTTCCTTTTGTCTCTGCTGAGACAAGCACTTTAAAGTCAAGGGCCAGGTTTGGGCAGAGGCTGTGAGGATGGAGAAGAGGCTGGGGAGATCCCTGGGAACCCCGAGGAGCCAGGTTCATGGGCCTTTGCAAGGTCTCTTTTCACTCCTAGCTTGCCCTGGGACAAGCTAGGCAGCTCCCAGTTATCAGATATGATGAAGAAATTCTCCTTTCTCATTCTACAGCCTCTCTTATTTTCTTTTTTTCCCCCCTTTTTATTTAAATCACTGTTTTCTACAGTTTCCTTTTGGTGTGTCTTTAATCTTAATTTTAAATGCCAGGGATTTTTTTTTCCCTGTAACTCCCCACTTTATAGCCTTCCCAAGTCAGTAGCAGTCTAAATTTAATGAATTCCTGAAGGTCAGATGGGCGTTTGGAGACCCATAGTTTGTGATGTAAAGCGAGGACTGGGGAATAGCTTCCATGCTACCCCTGCCACTGCAGTTGGCAGTAATCAGCAAACATCTAATCAATGGGAACAGTAGCACATTCATGGGCAAAAGATATTATCTTGGCATATAAATAATGAAAGCCTCTAAAGTACTCCCAGATGTTGGAAACAAGATTCCTTCTGGGCATGTGAAGAATTTGCTTAGAGGAAAACAGAGCAGCCACACAGAAGTAGAGGGCTGTTTCAGTCTGATGAAGTTCTGTTTATGAGACAGTACTGCTAAAAAAAAAAAAAGAAAAGAAATACCTATATGGCTTGAATCAGCCAAAGCTGACCTCTCATCTGCCAGATACCTGTAAAGCAGACAATTGGTTTTATCTGGGGTAGATCTGCTAGACTGTCTTTCAAACAAAAGAGCCCCTGCTTTCTTACTATTGCCAAATATTCAGTTTACAATCAGGTTTTCAATATGTCCTGAATCCAGGCTTCTCTGAGAAAAATGAGCTTTTTGATCTCTTATAATGACAACTTATTCCATGAGATAAGGCTACAAGAAAAGGAGAAAGAACAATTAACAATTAATTATTTCTCATGAGAAAATGCTTTAATTCACAGTTGAAGTAAGTAATTCTTTTAGCTCTAATAATTAATGTTTTGACTTTTTAAAGAAAATCAAAATCCACAGAAGATTTGCAGAGTTGTGGCAAGTTTTCCTAGTCTTTTGTTTATCAATATACATTTACAATATATCATTTACACAGCTCTCTTTTCTCTTGCTAGGGACACTAGCCTTGCTGATCCAGTACAGCTACTCACTGGAGTAAATCACTCATGGCAGAATGGACCAGTGGCCTCCGAATGGTCTGACCACAAGTGATCCCTGCAAACACAATCCTTATGTTGCCAGCCAAGTAGTTTTAACAGATCTTATTTAATCTGAAAATGTAGAAATTGTTATCAGTGCAAACTCAGCTTAAGGTATCAGTGAGAAAAAATGAACTATTGTTTAGCCTTGTTGTACAACATAAAAATAAAAACCAGCCAGGGATGTCTCTCCAGGCCCTAATGGGCAGGGCCTGACTCAAAGACCTTACCAAGTCAATTATCATTTTACCAAGACCTGCTCAATGTCATGTGCCAGGATGGGCACAATCCTCAAACAATGTGATTTATCTTTAAAAGCCTCTTCATGTTTATATCAACAAAACCACAGTAATCTTCAGAAATACAGTGGCAGAAGTTTGTTAAAGCACCACCTTTGTTTCTATAAACCAAAACATTGCTATACAGCACTGAATATCTAAAGTTGTTGCTTGTTGTCAGACTCTTTCCACGCTGGAGGACAATGGAACAATGGGAGCTGCCTCTTTTTCTCCCAAAGCCTTGGAGGAAGGGTTCATCTGTCAGATGAAATAGCAGAACAGCAACAGAAACCAGGCTCACAGAGCAATGAGGGTGGGAAGGGGCAGGACTCAAACTGGCAAAGTGCAGTGTCTAACATGATGGGGACAAGAGCCCTGATGGATACCAGATCTCTAGGCACTGTTACCACAGTGAGCATGATCCTAATGCCACATTTGGGAGAACTGACTGGAGTCTTTGCAGTTTTTGGAGGTTACCATGCTTCTTGTACTTCTGCTACTTGTACAAGGCACACCCTCAAACAGAGACTGTGATCAGACCCTGCAGGGATTTATGTATGTACTTTATCTCTTCTGGAAACTTTAATAGCTCCAGCAAGGCAAACTCAGAATTCTGAAAGACTGTTCTGGATTGGGGTTTGACTCGTAATGGCAACTCCATTTTGTCACCTCCTAGTGTCAACCACTCATACATTTCATAGTAACTAAGGAATCACTAGTGACTACCAGATCTTTGCTTTCTCCCAAGCAGCAGACATCTAAAGTAATAGAAAAAAATAAAATTCTGTCAAATACAAATAAATCCCCAAAATTCAAGCCATTGTGAACAGATGGTTCTAGTGCAGGGCTAATTTCTATGGTAACCTCTGGTAGTGCCTTTCTGCAGGGTTCTGGGCAACCTCTCTGTCCTTGTTTTTTTTTTGACTTCCATAGTCACAATACTTGTCTCATAAAAGAGGCATGTGCTCTAAACAGTGTTTAGAAAGTGCCAGGAGGCTCTCTGAAGGAACATAATTGTGAATTAATGAGTGTATTGTCAGCACCTCCTTCAAAATTCTCTGGATCTAAGTCAAGCTTTATATACCCCATCACAGGAGCCTCAATGCACGCTGCCCCGTGGAAGAAATGACTGTCATCAGTACACTGCCAATTATCTGACATGCAGAAGAATAAATACTAGGTAATGGTGTAATGCTTGGGAATGTGTCACAAGCATATTTCCTTTGCTGGAATAATCTGCAGGTGGCAAGAGGCCCTCAAAAATAGTTCAAAGGCACTGAGGCACAAGACTTGGGGTTGTGGTTTGTATTTTTCCCAGCCTGAACTCTCATGACCTGGAGTGCAGAGGACAACCTCTGACAGCAACAAGTGGAGTGCTTGGCCCTGAGGTTACTCACAGCAGACATGAGGGGATTAGATACTGACTGTGTTTGTGCTTCAGCCTCCATTGGCACACCTGAGGCTCCTCTCTGGCTTCGGAGTGCACTGCCAAGCCCTACCCTTGCCATGTATCAGTCTGAGTTTGGGGCTTGCCTTAATCGTCCTTGTTGCAGTGGAAAAGAAAGGTGGGAGATGTGCTTATTTTCCAAGGGTCTTTCATCCTGGCAACAGGACCCCCTGGCCAGCCTGGCAAGCTGATGAAATATTCCCCAATTCCTTGTCTAATGCTGAAAAACAACAGCACTTCACTACCACAAAAAAACAACAATAACAACAGCAAATAAACAAATTAAAAAACCCAGCAGAATGATTTAGCTGTATCAGCCAGTAATTTATTCATTAGAGAAGCTGCTATAAGCCATATTGCAAATGAACTTTTGGCTTAGGTAGGAGAATTTCATTGTACAGATGTACTAGAAGTCCTCTGCCCACAGCTGTGAGTACACAGACATTTTGTGCAGCTGGGGACATGTTATGGATCTGAACTGAAAGGACACCAGAACTGTGGTTCTGAATGTAGTTTTGACATAAAAATTGGTCATTTTGAAGGAATTTTCTTTGAAGAGTCTGTTCAGTCTATCTCTGCCCCCCACCCAGCACATTGTGCTTGTAAGGAGAAGATACGGGTGAAGCCATTTCAGAAAAAAAGCCCTGACTTTTGTGTACTTACATTTCTTTTATATTGCTGGATAATTTGATGTGACACATGGAAAAAATATAGTGTTTTATCAGCTCTGTGTTCAAGCAGGTGGTGCTGTATTTTGTACAGCACTAAAGGACAGTGCTTAATTTAAGATTTCTACCATAGCAGCAATTCTAAATGACAGCATTTGTATTAAAAGAGCTGCTCTTCCCAGCAGCACTGTTACAAAAATACTGAAACAGTAGTGATATTATTATAGATCTGCTCCAGTAACAAAAGTTCTACTGTAAGAAAATCTCTGATTTAGAAAAATTCTTGCCGCCTTTTGTCAGTGATAAATGTTCCCTTGGTTTCCATACCGGTGCAATTTAATCCTCATGATTTGAAGAGCTCGTAGGAAAGCAGCTGTGTACAGTAAAAGCCCAACACATTGTAAAAGCTTCAGTGAGAGCAAAGGTGACAAAATGGGTCCAGGAGCAGTGTTCAGGGTGACAGTGCAGGGAAGCCCGCTGAGAGCCAGGATGTGCTTTCCAAAAGTCCTTTGTGCACTGTGTGTGAGCACACTTGTGTGTGTGTGTGTGTGTGTGTGTGTGTGTGTGTGTGTGTGTGTGTAGCAGCAGGAGGGACATCCTCCCACTTCTCCCTGAGCCCCCAGGCAGAGGATGCAGTGCCCCTCTGCAGGGCAGCTCCCTTTTGCCTGGGGGAAGAGTTTAATTCACTGCTTGCATGAATCAGAGGAGCACAAACATGCTATTAGTCTGCCCCTGAAGCCAACAGCTTTCCCATCACCAGTGATTCAGCAGTAAGGACTGGTGTGGCTTCATCCCTTCTTCCCCCTCCACTCCACCCCACCGGTGACAGGGTCAAGGACAGGGCTGATATTGACCTCTCTCCAGTAAGATGGCTTGAGAGGTCCTCTGCCCAGAGACTGCAAGGGAATGCATTTCAGAAAACCATCCAAGGTGAGAAAGGACTGACCTCTGTCCCATTCCATCGAGGGTAACGTAGTGCAATCAGAAGGCACAGAAAAGTCATTCATGATCTGCTGCGTACTGCAGTAGGACTGTGGCTTGAACCAAAGTGACTCTGTGAGTCCAAGCACGTTTCTGGTGGGCTGGATGAGGGGCTGGGAGAGGCACTTTGTGCCAAAGTTCATTCATCCTTTCTCCTTGTAGTGCATCTAAGTGATTTTTTAATTATACTAATGTTTTTCTCTCATGACTTTGTCTCACAGGTCACCTTGCTCTCCAATTACTGCTCATGTAAGGAAGTGCTTCTTGACACTGCCTCAATTTTTTTTTCGCTTTATTTCCATTTGTACTTACCTGCAATGGAATGAAAGTACGATCTACAGCTGAAATTAACTTAGCATTCTTTTAAGAAAACCCATTTCTCTATTTTTAGGTTGTTTTTTTTTCATTTGGATCCCTATATAACAAAGTCTTTTTACCCTCACAAGCTTCATGTCTTAGTTTTCAAATTACCATTCCCAATTATTTCCTGAATCTGTCTGGTGCCATAGTATTTTCCTTATAATATGGTGACCAAGAATTGATGAGTAAATCATTTCATCTTCCTCTGACGATATTTTGAGCACCAGTCTGTACAGGAAACAGTCTTTCTTTTGAATTAAATGCTGCTGGTGGCCTACCTGAGATCTTCTGTGGCTGAGAGCTAAGTTTAGACACACACTGCAGGGTGGTGAGGAGAAAATTTAAACAAAGGCTGCATGACCAGACTCAGAAACGGGTGCAGGACACCACGGGTCACTCAGCTCTTCTCATCTGTCACCTTGCTCAGTGTTCACCTGGTGCTTGAGAGGGACTTCATCGGGGTAAGAATCAAAATGAATTATGCAGAATTTATCCCTGTGGATATTTCATACCTGCCCTATCCCAGAAATTTT
The DNA here is from genome assembly GCF_971803275.1 of Cyanistes caeruleus. Taxonomy (NCBI): domain Eukaryota; kingdom Metazoa; phylum Chordata; class Aves; order Passeriformes; family Paridae; genus Cyanistes; species Cyanistes caeruleus. The sequence goes on from NC_141701.1 coordinate 107,716,013, forward strand.
ATGTTATATATTCCCTGGTCACCCTAGAGTTGATACTGAGGGAAGGCAGCTCTGAAGGATATGAGGGTCAGGGCAGGCTGCAGAAGTGGTTGCCATACAAAGGTATGATTTTGACCCTTCCTTTCCACACCTCGGGGAGGAGGAGAGGGATGAAGGAGAAGGACTTTCCATCTCATCTCAGGCCTCCTGGGGTTGTTCCCAGAAGGGCAGTCTGATGGTCAATTCACCAAATAACATCCCAAGGAGTTCTCTTTTCCTCTTGCTGACTCCTGAGCAGCAGAGCGGGTTGGACTTGCTTCAGCATGGAGGAAAATTGGCCAACAGTAATTAAAAGTGAGTGTCAGCTCACAAAGAAGCTCCACATTATTAGTTTAAATGAAGATACTTTCCATGGACAGCCTTGCATTCCATAGTACAAACTCCTGCATGCAATTAGCTTGCAGAAAAACCCGTGGCATGCCAAAGGAAATATCAGACAGGAAAACACCAGCGTCCGTGCCCTTCCTCAGTAGGAAGAGGTGCGTCCCGTGAACCAGGCTGCCTTTCTGCTGACACAGGAATTGCACACAGAGCTGGGAAGGCTCTGAGCCCAGACCAGCCTAGATATACACAATGGATATTTGCAGTCCTGGATCACCACTCAGAATCTCTCTTCTTGCTGAAAACCTGAAATCACAGCCTTCTTGTTATAAATGGCCCGGCTCCTTCCCAGTTGAATAGCCAAGTTCACTTGTAGTCAATCCGGTGTCTTCAGGGCCAGTTTAGCCATGTCCACATCATTTCTGATGCATGTTTGTCTGAGATGCATGTAAGCATCTTCCACTCTACAGGCTGCACTCTGTGCCCAGACAACCCACTCCCACACCTACAGCAGCCCTGCTATAACAAACTGCTTTCTAATACCTAGATTAAACTGTCCTTGCTGCAATTTAAAACCATTTCTTCTTGTTCTACCTGCCGTGGCAGTGGAGCACAAGGGGTTTTTTCCCAGCTTTTCAGCACAAGTCATGTTTTTAAGACCATTGATTATTAGGACTGTCCTCTTTCTCCATTTTTTCACATCTCTCTTGAAGTGCCATGCTCAAACCTGGACATGGCATTTTATTAGTACTGAGGAGAAATGAACTTTGCACTTATTTCATCTAATCTAATTTACTGCCCATGTTTTGATTTGGGGAAATGTCTCATTTGTGATTTTTTAAACCTCAGGCTGGAAAACACTGATAGCACTGCTAAAAAGAGTACAAAAGTCTGTGAGGAAGAGGCAAGACCTGGGAAGAACAAAACCATATCCCATCCACCCATTACCACGCATCTTCTGCAAAGATCGGCTTCCACCTCCAACTTACTGAGCACAAAGTCTGCTCCTTCTTGCAGGGACAACCAGTCATACCAAGGCAATAAGAAGCAAGCCATAGTTTGAGAGAATTTATCTAAATCAAATTGATTCTGTGAGGCCTAAATAAGTAGTATTTGAGCCTATGTTGTACATCACTGCCTATGTTGTACAAGGGATGTACTGTGCAGCTATTGTGGCTGTAGCCTCCCCACATGATAATGCAGGTACACAGAAATGGTAGCAAAGGGGAGTGTATGAATCCATGGACCTCCCACTCAGCCAAAGGCTGCCTCCAAGATCATCTCTAGGTGGAAGGTACTGCTAGAGAGAGTCCTCAAAGAGAAGGCAAATGTCAATTCCATTTCTGTGCTAGGTTCTTACAAGCTTGTTGTCATTCCAGCGTATTGTACCCTTTCTAAACATCCAGATATCAGAAGATATTTCTCCTCCAGTTCACTGTCTGTTGACTGCCAGTTTATGTGTGTCTGAACAGGGATGTATCTGACTCAGTGTTTTTCCAGAAAACTTTAATATCAAGTTATTGTCCAGTCTCATTGTACATACAACACCACGGGTGTTTACCTCCTTAGGCGGAACACATTACAGGTGACACATACCAAATACCTAGCCATTCTTATATCATGAAGTAGACACCCAGAATTTTCTCTTGAGTGAAACTGCATACAAATGCAAATAAACCCATGATGCTTTAAAAAACAAAACAAAACAAAACAAAACAAAACAAAACAAAACAAAACAAACCAAAAACACCCTCCACCAAAAAAAAAAAAAACCAAAAACCCAAAAAACACCAAAAAACCAAAACACCTAAAGCCATCAAGACAAGACAGTGAAGATGACAGTATTTGGGCCTTTATGTCCTTTTTCTCTGTTTTACATGCCAGTACAATCTGGGGACACAGTCTACAGCAATTACTAAGGGCTTTAGAACAGCTGCTTTACAGCAGTGGATGGTTTATGAGTACTTGTGCAGTGCACTGCCGGTAAAATGAGTATGCTACTAGACTCACAGATTATTCCCATACCTGACTGGAACAAGGTGACCCATGCAGGATACCATGATCAATATAGAAGTCTTATGGCAAAGTTATGTATGTACAGCAGCTCCCACATAAAACAAATTCTTCCCATGTTGCCCATGTAATTCAGCTGCCTTTAATTCTAAATTGCCACTTTCATGAAGAAAAAGGAGCAGCATTTCTGTGGGTAGTGGATGTTTTTCTGCTTTTCATCACAAATACAACAACAGGCCACCATTTTTGCTGAGTGAGCTGTTTCTTTGCATAGCCAAGTCTCCATGTTTTCATTGGCAGGGCTACATTGCAGATTTTAGGAGCCACAAGGAGCAAATCATGCTTTAGACTATGTAACATAAGCGTTAAATAGTTCTGTGCTGAAACACACTGTGGGTGCAATTAGATGCCTTTGCCATGCCCCAAAAAAGTAAACACAGCTCTTGGCTGCTCACCTAAGCCCATGAGCAAGCCTGCTCAGATTTGAGTTATTCATGTGGGGCAGCCCTGGAGCACAAGCCAAGCCAGGAACAATTCAGGGTCTCGCACAAATTTGGCAGGGCAGTAGATGGGTCAGCCCTGCTCCACACCCTCTCAACAGCAGGATCAGCAGCAGCTTGTGGCCTCATTTCCCAGCCTGAGGAAGGGCTCTTCTTGGATGGACTGGTGCAAACCCTCATGTTGGTGCAGAGCACTAGACCACAGCTCCTGGAGTTACACTGACAACACGGGAAGTTTGCAGGGATGTGCAGCCGTGGCACCTGCAAAATTAAATGTATGGCACACTGTGGATGTCCTTGCTATCACTTCAGGCATCCTTCTCTGCTTACTTGCAGGCACCTTACATGGTCTGATGAATTTGTTTCTTAGCGTATTTCAGAGGCAGCTCAGATGGGAATTACAAAAATTTCCTGAAATCCGCTTGTTCAGAGACAGTATTTCATGAACTTTAAATTACTGCCACTGAAATCAGAGTTTCTTGTAATGTAAATTCATGTTTTGAGGATCCTCAGGTTGTTGTGCTCCTGAAAGAGTCCTGTTTTCCAGAGGTTTGAACTTCCTCCCACCTGAAAGGAGCCCTGCTGCTTCTTGGCAATACAAAGTTTTCAGGCATCTTAAACTATTTTAACTGCAATATTGATTTTTCTGGGAAGGCATTTACAAGGATTTTCCCTCAAGCCCCCTCCCCCATTCAGGCACTGCCTTCTTTTTTTTTTGTATGCTTCATTTTAGAATGAAGCAGTCAACAAATATTTTAGGGGTGTTGTCATAGTTATTCTTATCTCCTTCCTCAGCAGAGGGAAATCACATATAAACATTTCCAGCCTCACTCCCCTTTGCTTAGATTAACGAAGTGACCAGTACGTCACTGCTCTTGGTGATAAGCTTTGCTGCAGTTCAGGGCAGAGTAAAACACTCCTTCCATGAGAGCATTATCAGACTGAGAGCCTGGTGGTGTATTGCACAGTTTCTTTGTCTGACTGTAATGCTGTTTCGACATGAGTCAGTTTCTGGCACTGAGTCACCTACAAGCGGTGGAGACACCTACCAAAAAAACCCACATATATTTCACTTAACTCTGAAGCTATGCCATTGGCTCTTGGGATTTTGTCCCCAACCTCACATGGGCTGGGTTCCTTTCAGATTTTTTTGAAAGGGACAGTTATCCCAGTTTCTTTTCTTTGGAGCTAGTGATATTTCACAAGTCCAAATAGACTATCATGTTCCGTTGCTTCCAAGGAGGTGGAAAAGACATTCTGCTGGAGGGCCTGCCTGCTGTGCTACTGCAAGCTGTGTGCAAACAATGCTGCCCTTGGCAGAAAAGTTGGGCATCCCCCTCCATCCTGTTGACACCATGTCTCTTGCTTCCCTATCATCATTAGTGAGGTCTGCTTCACTCTTCTCTTCAACTTCTTTCTGTCCCTTAATTTTGTGCCACAAATTCACAAACTGTGAATTCAGACGTGTTGGTTATCATTGTTCACAGAAGAATGTTCTGCCCAAGAAAAGTTCAGATCAAAACAGAAATAGGAACAGAAATCTCTCATGCAAGATTATCATACAGAACTGTTGATGTTCAGCTCTTCAGCCCATTATCCACCATCACCAGCCTAGAGCGACCTTCATCCTATGTTCAGGACTTCACTGGATGTTTCCCCTTTCATGTCATCTCCAAATTTATATATTTATCTCTTTGCACATTCCATGGCCATCACCTCATTGAGCCAGGCAGCAGTTTGGCCCTTGGGAATACCTAGCAGTTGCTGGGCAGCCATAAGGGAAGCGGGACACATGCGAATCTCATCGAAGCTCTTGACTATACTCCTGCTCAGCCTGCAGAGCCATTCACTATCCTTTTCCTCATGTTTCTAAAATAGGTATTTGAATAGCGTCAGATATTCCTCATGACTGTTCAATTTCCTGAGCATGGGCGCCCAGGTGTGCTTCCACAGGACCCACTTCCTCAAGTGGGGAGATCTCTCCACACATTCTGTATCCCAGCCTCATTCTCTCAAGACCTCTTTGAACAACTAACCTTCCCCTCACCCTCACCTGAGACTTTCAGTGCAAAGTATGGCTGCTGAGCCCAGGCCTGGTCAGCCTTATCCCACAGAGCAGGGACAAAGCCCATGGCTTCCACCATGTCCAAGCGAGAGCCGCAGCCTGCAGAAGCCCAGGGATCAGCGTCAACATGGTGAAGATGGTGTGCAAAGATTATCTCACATCTTACAGGCACTGCCATCTGGCAAGGATGCACATGTGGGAGATTAAACATGTAAAAGCTAGCAGCAGCAGCAGCAACAACCATTTCCATAATAGTTCTGTTTTTTGGTTTTTTTTGAAGGAAAATGCATTGGCCGTCTAATTTGGATTCATAAAGGAAACCTATTAATGAAAGGCTTCAAAGAACTGTCTCAGAACTTTTAATCAGTAGTTGCGTTTTAGCATGGAAAAAAAAAAAGCAGAGGGGGCTGGGTGGTGGGCTGTTTTGTTGTTGTTGGTTTTGTAGTTTTTTGTTTAAAGCATCAGACTGTTTGAAAGCAGGCTGGGTGAGGGAGCCCAGCGGGGAGCCTCTTCTCGCCCACCTGGAGAAGAGGCCCCCTGAATGCTTGTTTTCATTAGCATGGGCCTCTCTGGCTCTTCAAAACCCTTTCCACCCGTTGCCAAGGCAACCCCGAGCCGTATTGCGGCACATGGGTGTTGTGCATCAACTGGTGTGTTGCTCTTAACTGAAATAAATAACCAAATAAACATGGAAAATGGCCACGGGCCAAAAAAGGGCACTGTCTTTTATCATGGACATCTAACATTTATAGGGATTTCAAACACTCTGCTAAGGCGTATCGGCAGAAAGGTAGTTGATCAAAAAGGGAAAATGCATGTGCACGCACAGACAGCTCGTTTCATCGTTTCATTTTAATGGGTCGTCTTGCTTGAATAAGGTGAAAGGAATCATGTCTAGAGCGTGCAATCCAACTTGTGAGCCCTCAGTTTCATTTTCATGCCATTTGATGGCTCTCAGCTGGGCCTGGCCTTTCCGCAGAGCTTGGCTCCTACTTTAGCATCAGCATCACCATCAGCAGCTATTTTCCTATCAGGCCTGGACACACACAGGCTACAGGAGGAGCTTCTGAGCACTGCAAAGACAACCTCCACAGCAGGGGCTGCAAGTGTGGCTTTCAGGATCCAGCTGCTCCTGGACCTCCACCTGAGTCATTTATACCGCAGTGTTACCCACCACAGCTGTGGATACGTGAGTGAAAACCATGGGCCTTGGTTTCCAACCAGCCTTGTGGAGAAGGAGCGTGCCTGGGGAGGTGCCACAGACTGCATTTGTGATTGAGGATCAGCCCCCAAAGTCGTGCTAGTGAGGGGACGTGAGGGGAATGGTTTCCACCGCTACCTGCATGAGGTCCCTGGCATGGAGGAGTAACAGCTGCAACACTCCTTCAGAATATCCCAGAACAGCCAAGGAAAAACAGCGTCCCTGGGAATATCTCTAGCTAGTCCTGCTAAGTACGGCTGCAAAAATAGTTTTCATTTAGACTCAGGAAGGGAGGTGCTGGCTGCAACTTCTCTCAGGGGATCAGGGAAGGGAGTGGGGTGGAAAGCTCTGCAAGGAACAGCATTCATTGCCCAGTAGCACACTGTACTTTGCCATACTGTGCTGTGCCGTGCTGTGCTGTGCCATGCTGTGCTGGCAGTTGTCAGAGCAGGAGCTTCCCAGAGCAGGAGCTTCCCAGAGCAGGAGCTTCCCAGAGACAAGGTGGTGAGCTGTGGGCAGATCCTACATGCTGGTAGGTGCAGGTGAGTCAGGGCAAGCCACAGGGAGGAGATGTTACAGCTGCCATTCCTCAGAGGGGGCCAGAGTGGACTCCAGTAGTCTCACACTAGAGAACAGTGCAGTTCGTGCTTCCATCAAGGTGTCTGAGAGACCTGCAACCTCTGTGGGCACTAAGTGAGTGATTTCTGCCAACTGAATGTAGACCCAGAGCCAGATGCTTTGCATGTCCAGAGTCAGTGCTCAGTAAAGCCCTGTCTTTGCTAACACCTTCTGCCTCACAGTTTTGAAACAAAACAGAGAACATGGTGTGATGCCGTACCAGACATTTTCCTTCTTGCTTCACCTTGTAAGTCCTGCTTGAAACTTCCCCAGGGTGAAGCCCTCTTTGCCAGCACACAGCCCCTTCAACAGGACATAGATACCTGTGGTTGCCCCTTTTCCTGAGCATCCTCTGTCCTTTTGCTCCCTTGGGAGCCTTATGGTGCCAAATGCAGTGTGCAAGCTGTTTGCCCCACCTGGGATCTGCGTTTTAAGCACACACACAGGCCATACTATCAAACTGAGGAAATTTTGACTCTGTGTGTGTGTCTGGTGTTTGCCCAACAGCTTCGGTGTCCCAGGGTGTCACCCCTCAGCACTTCCCATGCATCCTGTGGTGAATGGCCACATACATCAAAAGGCTTCCTCCAGCCCCTCACCCCTCAGCACAGCCCATGGTTTTCTCTGCTGCTCTTGCAGCTCCTTTTCTGAGAAGACTTGCAGTGCTAGCATGCAACAGTGTGGCAGCCCTGTTATTTTAAGCTCCCAAGTAATATTACAACACAGACCTTCCAGATGCAAGGATTCAGAAGTATTATAGTTCTGAATGTATGGACATGGATGGACTTGCATGTCTGTGCTTGCACATGTACATATAGACAGGTGTGTTTGCACTTTATATGTTGCACTTACAAATATTATATTAAGTGCTTATGAATATTTTTCTCTTCAACAGATACAAATATATTTATATTTGTTTTACATCTTTATGCTCAGTAGACAAAATACCTTTGAAATGTGTATGTACCTATCAGACATACAAAACATGCCAAGTATTTGTTAAGGTTAAGTCTTCGGATTATTTGATTTTAGTTTATAATTTCATTTAATTTTACTTCTTAAGTGAGATGTAACCTCTTTATTTAGGACTTACAAATATGTAGCTATATATAATTGTGATTGCTGAAATAAATGTAAACATCATTAAAAAATGCATCTTCTTGTGCAAGCTGTGTAACTGTCACAGTCATAAATACACAAATGGAAATGATCAATCATGGGTGCATTGCAAAAAAATATTTACTCATACAGCTATGAGAAACTGTCTTGGTGTTCAGATGTACTTGAATCCGATCCTGGTAAATTACATCTCATGTAAGCCAAAGACTGAAAAATGCTTTCCCAATGAGGACTCTGACATTTTTACAAAACTCTCATCACATTTAAAACCTAAGCCCTCAGAAACAGAAGGAGCAGAAGGAAAGTGCTGTGGAAGGAGCAACAGCATGCACCCTATTTGGTGTCCCCGTTGAATTTCATTTTGGTACATTTTATCCACACCACCTGAATTAGTTCAAAACTGTTAGAAAAAATAGGGAAAACCTCCCTCTGATGTGTATGATAAGACCTATTTGGGATTGATACCACAGCCACACATTTGTGGTACACTTCCGGTGTAGTGCCCATTAATGAGTGGAAAAGTTGTGTTGCTCTCCTAGGGACTGATTTTCAGGATTTGGCACTGATATGCTAAGGGCTTCCCAATTCATGCCTGAGGCAAGGGAGCAGCCTGTAGCCAGGGGTGTATCCTGAGAGGTAGGGCTGTAGACCTGACCCCACACAGGAAATGGAGTTTGGATCACAGGAGCTTGCAGCCCCACAGGCAGAGCAGAGAATTAAACCCCACCGGTGTTTTTTAAAAACAAAAGACTAAAACTTCTGAGCTGCCACAAGAAGCAGGATTACCCAGATCCTCAAATTGTGAAAACTGTCTCAAAACCCCTTAACTGCACCAGGGTTTCACTGATCTACACCAGCTGGGGACGTGGTGGAAGAGAATAGACTTATAATGTATGTAATGGGGTATACCTCACCCTCTTCCCCAGCTAACATCGTTCAGGTTCAGTAAGGCTGTGGTGGTACATATTAGAGGATGTCCAGCATGATCTATGGACTAGTTTAAATTGCATCAGACTTAAGGTGTCCTCTCACATTGCTCTCAGTGGGGGAACTCAATAATTCTGAGCTGCTGTGGCTCTGAAAATTGTGCCCATAAATCTCTTTCTCATATGGCTCATCGCGTATCCAAGGATGATCATGGCACAGCTGCATTGAATATGCACCCTACAAAGTGTGTGTGGTTCAAAGAAGCAGACTTTGTGTTTTACACATGGTAGAAAAGCATTTCAGCTCACCTTTAAGGAACAAGCTCCATCTCACCAATCTGTTTTCCTGGTAGTACATCTGTTAGGAAGGAAAAGGCATATGGGTCTGCTCTGAGGAAAAGCAGTCTCCTCTTGGTGAGCTCAGGTCCTGGAGCCTGAGAGCACCAATTCTTTCCCACATGAGGTGAAACCCAGCTCAGCAGCGAGGAAGAGCAGAAGTCCTATGTGCCACTTCAGCCCTATTTAAACTCAAGTGCGGGAAGAAGCAGGGGGAAGAGGAGGAAACCATATGTCAGCTGTCTGTGAAAGTATCAAATTAAGCTGATAAGTAATCTTTGCTCCAGGAGGAGTGTGTTGTTGGTCTAATTAAGCCTCATTTTGAGATTAGGCACATGAGTGAAGAATTGCAGGGCTTGGCAGTTTATTTGCTGATCGCACCCTGGTTGTGTTTTCCAGGCATTTTAATGGGGATGAATATTCTCCATTTCACATGGCTGAGGTAGCATTTCCCTGCAATGGGAAAGTTAACCTCAAAATCCAGTTAATCTCAATTAGAAGGGAAAAAAAATCCGTCAAAAAACCCAAACCCATCAAAACAAATCCAAACCACAGCCTTTGTGGCTCTGAGGGGTGCCCAAGGGGTAAAAAATAGCTTCCTCTGATTTCAACAAGCCATGGTTGCAGTCTTGCTTTTCTCACTCCCTGGACATCACCCTGTGATGAAATCAATGACAAGTTTAAGGATTAGGACACTCTGATCAGCTATGTACTTAAATACTCACTCAAACATCCAAACAATCCCTTTGAATTCAATGGCAGCATTCACGGAGTTAAAAATAAGCATGTTGTTAAGTGCCTTCATCAGATCAAGGTCTAATTATTTACTCTGTGTGAGTAGTTCCAGAGGAACTCCTGTCTTTGCTGTTGGGGTTGCTAAACTTAGGAAAAATAGCCTACGATTCCGGTTTATGTACCAGCAAAATGAAATTCTCTTAAAATCTTTTTGTGCAATAAAACTTATGTCAAACATGTTAAAATAAACTGGCAAAGACAAATTTCCTAAAAGAAAATAGATCTTCTATAGACAAAGAAATTTTGTCAGAGACCTTATGGATGATTTCAGGTGATATTTTTAGACAAGTCTTTTGGGGACTTTAATTTGCAATGTATTTTTGAAAGTCTATTGCTACTTCTGGATGGATTTGATATGGTGTATCAATAAGGGGAAACAAAAATGAATACAAAATGAAATGCAGAGTCTCCACATTAATTTTTGAATATTGCTTCTGTCATTTCAGGACAATTTGTCCCCACGCATACAGTTCCCCAGAGCCTTCTGCTGCATATCATGTCCCTAATTTCTTAAAGCCAGCTTTAAAGAATACAATGCTTTTGTACCCCCCATTGCATCTGGTCACCTCTGACCCAAACTGGCAACCATGGTAGTGACAAATCTCAGCTGAACAAGTGTGTAAAAATGCTTCTTTGAGTGTTTAGATCAAGATTCCCAAGTTTGGTTCTGACTGAATGTTTTCCACTATCTTTTGTAGCCTGAGAAATCTGAGGTGAAAACCTCAGAAGAAGGTTCAGAGGGACCTTCAGAGGAACCTCAGAGGAAGGACCAGGCTTCTCCAGGAACCTCAGTACTACTTGCTTCTGGTTGAATTGGAAATGCTGTAAGGACAGGATCTGTCTTAATGAACAGTGCTTTCACTAATGGTCCCAAGCATGTGCCTGAAAGGGAAGGGAGGAGGCAAAAGTGAAATATCTCTAAAAGTTAATGAAATCCTTCATTTAAGTAGCTGAGATGAGCATTTGATTTATGTTTGGTTCTTTCTTGGCTGGAGGCTTTCAACCCAAGCCAGTTTGTCCCATCCTCACATGTCAGGGCCAGGATTCATCTCACAGCACGTCAGGCACTTGGTTTGCAGCAGCTGGGGTGAAACACAGGCTCTCCTGAGGGTGATTCACATCACAGGTGGGCTGAGGTGCCCTCGGGATGTGCCTGCCTTGTCTATAATGGGAACCAAGGGCTGACAGCACTCCAAACTTAGCCACCTCAGCTACATGCCTACAGCACAATAGGAGGAATCTGGGCTTATACATATATTTTCCTCCCTTCAGGTAAAATTTCACTTTGCATTGACCTTCTGCACTGTTCCTCTCTCAAAAGCAGTCTCCAGGGCAGCATCAGGGCTCACAGAGCAAATAGACACTGCATTGACCCAACAGACTTTTGCCATTCATGCCTCTCCCTTGAGGGTTTCAGAGGTGTCTTCCAGGGTTTGCATCCTTTCCTTGAGATGCTGGCACTATTAGTATTCCTGATCATAAACTCCAGAGGAAAACAAACAAAGCTCCCACTCTCCAAGAATAGCTCCAGTGCTAAATATAAGGGATTTTTATGAATCTATTTGCCACTTCCATTAGTCAGGGCAGAAATACATTATTGTAAGATGTCTAAGCATTTTGTCATTGCTCACTGGCCATATCAAAACCTAGTCTAAGCAGCTATCACTGTATTTCTGATTAATATTATAACAACCACGGGCTAATCACAGAGTCAGCAGTGAAAACTGCTGTAATCGTTATCTTTCTGGCTAAGTAACTTCCCCGTTATTTGTTGTATACTGCAGATTTTGGCGCGTGGGGGGTTCTTTTTTCTTCTAATGTTAAATGTGAGATTTTATCCTCAAAGGAGTGATTATCTCAGAGCAAAATTGGCAAGGTTAAACACTATCTATAAAAAAACATTCAGCAGTGTGCCATGAAATGAATTACACAATATATCACTCATCTACCTGGCTTTTGAAAAAGTGTGAATATTGTGTTTGTTCAGTCTGGGTGAGTATTTTATATTAGGCTTCTTTTTCATGAAGGTAAAAATGACCTTGGTCATTAGAAAGCGAAGATATATTGAACCGGATAGAATCAACACAGTTCCATTTCATTTAGTCCCCTCTAAAATTGAAAGAAGAGAAATACAGATTGAATTTATTTCACTATATATTGCCTCATTTGAACTTTAGTAAAGCACTAGCCACTAAGGAAAGCCCTTTTCCCACCTCCCTCCTATAATCTCTTACAGATGGCATGTTAAGGAAATTGCCTTGACTTTATTGATTCCTTGCTATAAGGTTCAACTAACAGCTGGTGTTACTGGGGAAATATATGCTGTACTATAGTTACAGGAAGGTAGCTCTTTGACCTGGCAGCTCTGTGTACCTGTACAAAACAACAACCAAAAAAAAAACAACCAAAAAACCCTTGACACTTTAAAATTCTAAATTGGTATTTTTTTCCCCACTTAGACATTAGTAGATCTCATCTTTAGGGCCCTATTTTAAGAAGCGTTATCATACCAATCTGAGTATTTTACAGAATGAAGGAAAACAGTATCCTGCCAAGATGGAAGGGCACAGGCAGAAAATTAGCTGCTATATCCTGCCAGATCACCATAATATTCCATTTGTTTCTTTCCAGAAATATATATTTTGCAGATATTATAAAAGGCCAGTGTATAATGCTGCATGCTACTGGTCTCTCACAGCTCAATAATTCATCAGCTGGAGCTTCAGAGATCTCCAAATTTAAATTTCCTGTTCAAGTGAAGGGATCAATGTGCACTCTTTCTTCTCTTTAAGATTAATTGGTGTCTTAAAAATTCTGGGGAGTAGTTTCATCTGGCATGAACCACTCTAGTTCTAGTGGAGACCAGAATCCACCCATTCCTACCAGCTTAGCAGCTGGCCCTCTGAATGTGAAAATCTACATTATCACCTGTTTTATAGGTGATAATTGCTGCCTAAGTACTGCAAGAGCAGAATATTAGCACTAGTTCTGAGGAACTTCACAGCCGGTCAAATTCATCCCTCCACTGAGAAGCTGGTGGCACATCTTCCAACACATTTCATCTCCCAAGGTTTTCCTCAACCCCATTATACCCCTCCATTCTTTTTCTCCTCATCGTAATGATCCTTTTCCTTCTTCCTGAGTGGCTTCAGGTTGCATTGCAGAAATGAAAACCTGGCTGGGAAGCTATTGATGAAGCAGAATGAAAGCGTGAGGCATCCAACCTGCAACTCCCACAAGACTTTTGAAAATCAGTGTAAATTGTGTGTCTCTTTTAGCCCAAATATTTCAGAGAGGGTGGGTTTTTATTTGTTTGTTTGCTTTTTTAAGTTGTGAGAAGTGTAGAGTTGCCTACAATGTAATTTAACCTTAAAATATTTCTTGTTCTCACAATCCTACATTGTCCCTCACAATAATTGCTGGTGTTCCCCTGGAATCACTCCATCATAGGATATCTCTGCTCTGATTTTAAGAATACATTGTTATATTTCACCACTGGAGGGTTCAAAGGTTGCAATCTCTAAACTTTTATGCTATTTCTGCCTGTCTGTAACATATTACTTTTAAAATTAATTTCATCTTCCTGTGGGTGCTTGTTTTAGCTCATAGTTTTTTATGGCTGACACTGGCTAAATTTTCAGAAGAGTGCTTAACAGGGATTGATGCAATTCATGGAGTTTGCAGTGGACTGGGAAGGAACAGACAATGCGAGCCACACTCCTGTGTGTCAGTAGCTTGGTATTTGTCATATGCTACTTTGGGGTCTGAACCCACTCCCTGGGAGGATTTCAGTGGGATGGATTAGAGTTCAATGTTGCATAGGTATGCTTCTCTTTGACATGTCTCCACAAAATAAATATGTTAGTGGTATAAAACCTCCTGAGGGCCTTATATGAAATTCTTCCATTCATCAGTCAAATTGTGTCGCTAGTATGAAGCGTGGCTGACCTAGCCTACTGTCAGGGCCAAATTCAAAGGCAGTATATACAGCAGTGTAATTCAGATGTCTTGGCCTCATTCCTCACCTCTGCTGCAGAGCTCAGCACTGCAGAGCTCACTAGCACCAGCAGGGAGAGGCTTCCCATTTTGGATACAAAGCCATTTTCACTCCCATTAATTCCCTCTACCATGCATTAAGTCTAGACCGAGGAAAAGTTTTGCAGCCATTTGATCAGGTGCTCCCTTGCTGCTCCAAGGCAAATCTTGGGTAGTTCCCAAGAACAATCTGTACTCTGTGACCTTCAACCATACCTGAAGTTTAAGTTGAGAACTTTTGTTGGCTCTGCTGATTTCACTAGCAAAATCCAAGATGAGAAAGAAAACCTTCAAGGTCAGCATGTGTCTCTTTTCACTCAACGACTTCCTTTCCTTCTACCCAACTTCCATCTTTGTCCTCCCCAATTGCTCTAGGGCTTGAGTGCCTCACACTGGTACAGGTTTCTCTTCATCCCTTCCCACAGAGCAAAATGTTATTGCTTTAATTCTGCTGGTTGAGTAACTGATCTACAGAGAGATTAAACAACTCCCTGCAAGCCCTGTAATAAGTTAGTAGCAGAGCAGGTCCCAGACTCAGCTCCCATGCTGTCCCTTCCTCCCAGCCTTCTCTATAGACCAGCTGCATACAGCCCTACCAGGCTGCTCCACCACAGCTTCATCTCACTGATATCTCTGCATATGAGGGCATACCCCAATTAGTTTCCTTTTTCTTCTGCCAGCACCAGTGGAAGTCTCTCCATACCATTATAAAGGGAAGGATCCTTTTGAAATGCTTTTTAAAGCTGCCTCAGACAATATGATACAGCCTGGAGATAGGAGAAGGATTCACAGTTTAGTCCTCCACAAGAGCCCAGACACAGAGGCCACTGTGGCACCCTCATGTCACCTTACTGAAAGGACCTCTGTGGTCCTTCTCCCAGCAGAGCAAATGCCAAATAGTAGGAGGCTGGTTGTTTAAGGTTATATTACAGTGTAGGTAACTCCACACTTCTCTCAGCTTAAAAAACCGCATTTTGCCTTCCACTTTTACTTTATCACTGCCTAAACATCACAGATGTTTAAATGACATATGACATTGCACCAAAATTCTGCCAGTGTGACTTTGTTCTTCTCCTTCCACAAACCCCGGCAGACTTTGAAGAACAAGGAACCCAACTCTGAGAGCTGGGCCTGCTGCAGGCTGTGATATTCATGTGGCATTAGATCATGTTAACGTTAGGTATAATCCAGTACAAATCCTCTTAGTGTCACTGGCACTGTAAGGGCTGTTATAATTGCTCGTAGCTTAAAACAATTTTGCAGCTTTTCTTCACCTCCGCGAGTCGGTTCCAATTAGAGGAAGGGAACTTTCCGAACCTGCAGAGTTTCTATTTAGGACACAGCCCTGTCCTGACAACACGCTGTCAGCCCTGCCGAGCAGACAGGAAAATGTCCACTGTATTACAGAGACGTGACAAAAACAGAGGGAGAAGAGGAACATGTGTGCTCCAGTTTCTTTCAAAGTCTCTCTCAGAAGCACCTCCTCAGGAGTTTTTATTTTGCCTGACATGGCGCTCACGGGGCCGCGCGGCCTCCTTCTGCACCTCCTGTTCTTCAAATAACGTTCCTATTTCAGAAAGTTGGAGGAAAGAGAGGGGAGAGAAAGGAGAGCAAATCAAGTGGCAGCAAGGCTGTAAAAGTGTCTTTGACTGGAGGGGAGGCAGGGTTTTGAGCAGTGTGAACAAGCCCCATTACCCAGAAGCAAGAGGAGCGTGGTATGGAGGAGACAGAGCCCAGCCACAATGGGCTTGTGTTCCCCCACACAGCTCAGGGTCACCCTAAGGGGAGCCAGGCACCAGGGCTGTGGCCACAAAGGTGGCTGTATGTGACATGTACACACTGATCAGCAAACCCACCACTACAAGGACAAAGACTTGGCTCCTCTGCCCTGTTGGCAGCAATATCCCTCTATCCCACCTCTCCTGTTCCTAGTTCTCACAGCTGCACGTGTCCCATATCCATGGGTGAACAATGGCAGGAGCATCTGCTCCAGGCTTGCCAGAAACTGGCTGCCCACACACTGTAAACAAAACAGTGTTTCCTACCAGGCTGTTTAGCTGCCAGGGTCCCTGGTGCCATCAGTGCTTTCCCAGGAGTGAGCAGGTACAAGCACTGGCTTTATGCGAAGGATCAGACAGCTAGAGAGAGCACCTGCCATATCTGGGTCTGCCTCCAGGATAACAAGGGAAGCCTTCTGTTGCCACATCCTTGTTTTCCAAGGGGCTCATCATAACAGCCTCCCATGCTCTTAAAAGAGTTGGCAGAAGGACTGACCATAAACATGACCCCGTCACTGGCCAAATACACTCTTTCAGAGAGTTCAATCTGAGGCCAGCTTTGCAGTAGAAAGCTTGAAGTACATGGGAGCTGAAGCTTTGTTCCAGGCTGAAGGGGTGGTGTTTGAAATTGATGTGCCTCTTGAGAGCCTGGAAAACAGCGTGCCAAGATATCAGCTGGTTAAGTTATGCACAAGAGTGGGAACCAATATAGAAAAATCAAACAGGAAAACTCTTTGTCCTCCGATGCTTTCCCCCGCTTCTCACTGCGAGCATCTACTATCTCTCTTTCTCTCTCTGCTTGGATTGAAATAGCTGAAATAGCTCTGCACCAGTTTGGTTTGTTAACCTGGAGAAAGAAGGCTTCTACCAAGGTGAGCTGATTCAGTTTGGTGAAAGGTCCAGTGATGGGGGTGACAGAGGAGCTCATGCACCTGGCAGCAGGGATGGGCAAAGTGAGGAAGCTGAGTGGGAAACAGTAGGGCAAAACTCCCCATCCAGCAGAAACAAGGGCTTAGAGTGGCTCTACCAGAACACATGAGCAGTGAGCAGGTACAAAGTAAATAAATAAATAAATAAAGACTCAGGGGTGTGAGATCCAAGAATAAGCCAAAGATTTTTGCTTTCTTTTCTTCCTTCCTCCCTCCCTATCCACCCACCCATAGTAACAGAAACACATAAGAGGAAATGAATTTCAGGAACCAGGTCTGGAGAGGAAGACGCACTCCTTGCTGCCTCCTGTTATGCTTGGCTCGAGTTGGACGGACACACCTGGCCTTCCAAACAGGCACTATTTATACATCTCCTTCCCCACCGTGGTGTGTTCCTCTCCCCACTTCTCCCCCCAGCTTGTCTGTTGGCAGCCTGCCAGGGCAGGGTGGAGGAGACCCCAGTGCTGTGTGGAGCAGGCGGTGGCTGGCCTCAGGGAGGCCACTTTCTGCTGCTAACACATGAAGCAGTCAGCCAATCCATCATCTCCCAGCACTGGCTGAGCCTTTCCTTCTCCAGTGCTCCTGGTGCACAAATGTGGCTGCTGCAGCTAAGCTTCACCTTCTTTCCCTCTCTCAGCTGCCTTGGGAGCATCAGAAGGGACCTGATTTGTAGGTGGTTCCTGCTTATTGCAGCTCTCCCAAAGATCTGCTTTCCTTATTTCCCTCGTGCTGGAGCTCATCCCCAGCCCATGGTACCTTCCTTTCACCCTCAGATGACTTACAGCAAAAATTAACCTTCCTAGAGGAGAGATTGAGATTTGGATACCCCAGATTGGGAGTATCATAGTGGTTTCAATGTTGTGCAGAAAAAAAAGAGCAGGTTTCATTCCACGTGAAAAAAAGAGAGGGAGTTAGACCTGGAAATACTAGCTAAATGTGGCCTGTGGGATAGGAGAAGAAGAGAATCAAGTCAACAGGCATGGTCAGCTTAAATTCTCTTCACAAAAGAAACTGGCCAAGTGGAAGTAAAATCTAGTTTACCTATACCACTAAATCTGTTTTCCTGATGCTAACAGAAGCCAGGTTTAGAGGTTTTTCATGGTTAGCTACTGCAGTGGAGACATTCATCAAGAAATAGAACCAGTCCTCCACACTGAGTTTGTGTCCATGCTCAGCTTCCCTAAGACTTCAGAACAAAGTTGGCTAAAGCTGTTTCAGCCTCTGCATTGCAGCTGGTCCAGCATCAGGACCTTGCTGGTAGATCTGCAAATCCTGCTTGATATAGCAACCAGGAAAATTACCATGGGGGAAATTAGAGTGTAAACCTGTCGAGCCAGCAGCTAGTCAGCAGTATGTGCCCATTCCTATCCTACAGTACCTGCAAGGTGACCTCTCCATCAGTGGAGGAGAGCAGCTCAGTTTAATAAACTAAACTGGATGTTTCAATCACCTTGCCTTCCTTAGCAGTGATAGTTAACACTAAAATGAGAGTATAAAGAATAAGCTAGTAGATTAAAATGACCCAGCTCTATGATGTTGAGAAAATCTGCAGTGGAGCTCTGACTTGCTGACATGCAGAGCGTCCTTAGCTCCCAGCAGCCTCTCTGGTTGTCTGAAAGCATGCCACGATAGACAACAAATTACTGGCTTCTTTCTGCACATCTCTGGAGATTTTCCAAGAATTCCTGCAGGACTTTGTTGACTTTGCAACAGAAAAGTTCACTGCTCAGGAAACCAGTGATTCGTTCTGGAAGGAGCATGCTTCCATGAGATTTGTTAGTAAGGGGGAAGGGAGGCTGAAGATGGCCATGTAGGGAGATAGTTACTTGTGTTTGAAACATGTCTGTTTACATGAGGAGGCAGAGTGCCAAGCAAGGATGTCCTCGTATTCTCCTGCAATTGAATATTTTCCTTGTGAAATGCATCCTTCCCTCCCGGCTCCCAGCAGATCCTCAGCCATTGGGTATGAGACAACATTAGCCCAGAGGATGCTCCCTCCCCTGGCTTCTAGCAATCTCAGCTCCATCCTCAGCCCCTTTCAACATATTTTACACAAGGGAAAGCGGTACATTAAAAACAATTTTTTAAGCAGCTCTGTCATTTATACCAAAACAGACATGCTGATAAATGAGGAATGATCCTTTCCCTGTGGTGTCACGGCAGCATGTATTCAAATTCATTTGATAGAAACAAACGTTTCTTAAACTTTTACAAATGGGAGAAAGCTGCCTCTGAAATTATTTCCATTTTCAAGGTCAGTAAGCAAAGAGTCGGTTCATGTTCCTTGGAGACAGCCTCCAATCAGAGAAAACGGTTCCCCTGTCAGCCAGCTGTTATCTGCATAGTCCTTCTCTGCTATTTGATGTGCCACGGGCTCCTTGTCACTTGACTGTGAGATATTTTCATCATTCCTCTAGCTGACACCCTTCGCATTCCCTCTTCCCTGGTGCAGAAATCCCAACATCTATTAGCAGGAAGGGATTAGGATGCATCTAAACCAGCTCAGGGTCTTTCTTGTACTGTTACCACAATGCTGTTTTCCCAGAACATATTTCCTATATATCCTACAACGTCTTTAGCACTTTTTTGCTGCAAGTAAATACTTTGATTGTAATAGCCACTTGAATTTGACCCAGAGGGGAACAATTAGGTTCTTAATGAGCTATGCAGGGCACATTCTCTATTGGCTAAATCTCGAGGTGCTTACTCAGGCAAATCACCACAGAGGCTGAGGATGTGTGAAACACTTCCAGATGTGGCCCCTTCAAATTAACTAGAAGACTAAGCATCATTCATTTCAGCACCAAGAAAGGAAAACTATCTTAACTCACTGGCTGATTTGCAGCCTCTGGTCTCTCTTTCCTGACACCTCCTGCCCTAATTGTGAAGGGAAAGTTGAGAAAGCACAGACAGAAATTCTAGCATGATGTCCCCTCAGCTGCCAGCGTCTCCCTCAGCTTAACTCCGTGCAGGCTTAAAGGTGATGTGAAGTAGTTTTGACAAGGAAAACTCCTCCCCTTGCATCCCTTGGAAAATCCCAGAGTGAGCAGGGTGCCCACACCAGCCTGTCCTGAGAAGGGTGGCAGAACACCAATTTGGCTGGAAATAAAAAGCTGCATGAACACCCTGGCTCTGCTGTGGAGAAGTGTGTGTGTACATGTGTTTGTGCAGGTCAGCATGTGGATCCCATGGGAATGAGACTGTAATTTCTGAGGTTGCCAAGCACTGGAACAGGCTGTCCAGGAAAGCAGTGGAGCCAACATCCCTGGAGAACTTGGGTCTGTTTTCTCCAGGTAAAGAGAAGGCTGGATTATAGGGTGGCTCTTAAGCTTTCCAAGGTATGATTACAGCACACATTTTCAGTGCATTAGAGGCAACTCTCTGATGTGCTTGTTTGGCCCTGGGTCCCCTGCCAGTTTCCATGTAGTGAGAATCATCTCCAAACCCCCACAACACCACAAAGTGACTCATCAAAGGCATGATATTGCAAGGGGCTGTCTCCCTTGTGTATCTGTCTCAAGAACCAATGGGAAAGGCACCTTCTTATATTTACAGGCTTGGAAACATATGTAAATATGGAAACAGACTGAAATATCTCACTTCTCTTACAGAACCGTTTTAATATTGATAGATACCAGGGAGAAAATATTTCCCTTAAGTTAGATCACACAGTATTTCTATTAATATCATAACTTATTTCTAAATTATCCATGGCTGAATAACTATAGCTGAATGGCTTGCACATAGAGCAGAAGTAACCTCTCTATATTTCATTATTCTACATGTGATACAAACATGAGAGATGTACTGTAATACAGAACAAATCCATTTAACACCATGTATAGCCAGTGCCTGATTGTCACATATAGCAAAGAGTGATGCTCATAGCTAACACAAGTAGAAGTGTCACGGGAGAGAACAGTGTGAATAAAGAGGACAAATGTAATATGGCCATGGGACATTCAATACAATTGTCATGCCAGGTGCTCCCAACTGTGACAGCCACTGCTGATCGAGCCTCAGCTCTCCTTGAAGCCTCATTGGCTGCTTAAAGCAACCTCAACACTGGGACTGTCTAAGAAATGCACAGGAAACTAGAAATTAATATATTGTAACGCAGCTAGAGACACAAGCTTTACTGTAGTAGCAGTGATCTTAATAATCCTAATACTGTCCCAAAGAGAAAAAGGAAAGAGAAAGCTCTCTCCTGACTGTTTCTTTTGCTGAACAGAAAACAATGGCTGGTCTGAAAAGTGATGATGAGACTGTTTCCTCTAACTTTTTCTTGCATGTTGCAATTTCCAAAGAGTCAGGAAAGAGTCAGCCTGTGCTTTGCAATTTGTTGGATGAAAACAGCAACTGTTTCCTCATGTACTTACTTTCCTCTGTTATTTGACCAGTTCAACCAAATCCTGCATTACTGAAAATTCAGGTGAGTTCTGGTCAAATAATGAAAACAAACAGATGAGTATATAAATACTATTGTGAGTAAAGGAGCTAAATTTATCTCTCTTGGACTTCTAGTAAGTCACATTTATTACTGGTTTTGAATACTCAGAAACCTGTTAGCATTGATGGGAATGCTTGCAAACCCTGATCACCTTGCTGATTTTTGCAGAATTGCCAGTCATGTTTGGTGAAAAAACACATTTGTGAAAATGCTCTGTCAACCATCCAGTACCAGAAACAGGACTTGTACGCTCACTTGTGGGCTAAGAGGGCCATACTTTAGCTCAGCTGTTGAAGGCTTGGTGCAAGTGATGAGAGCTTGATTCCTATCCTCATGGGCAGTAATAATCTTGTCTTTCCTTGTTTTAGTGCCACATCAGTTGATTGATGTAATACCAACGTAATCAATGACAATTCAAACAGGTGGAAGAATTATCCCAGAGTCTCCCACGACTGAAATCATGACTGGCTCACGAATGTTTTGTGTTTCAAAATGGAAAAATCCACTCTCAGCCTTAACAAAAAAACCCAGCATTGCTAGAATTTAAAATGAGTTCCTTCTCTTCAGACCCCAGCAATAAATAAGCCCCCTTCTCCCACCTCACAAAGACATATCTTTCTCCATCATTCTTGATTTTAAAGAGTTTGACTCCTGAGTTAATGTGACTTCAGGATAAAAATGGAGAATATTTAGCTATTCTTGTTTTTCTCTTGAAAAATTTTCTGTGGGTCATTGCAGCTTTAATTCAGAATTGTATTGACTGATTTCTTTCTGCATCCTAAGGAGTTGCTAAGCAACATGGATTCTCTCTCTCCATGCATTTGTCAAGACAGAGAAAAGTGGGAAGAAATAGGAAAAGATTCACCTCTTCTAATATATCTATCAAGCCAGAGAGTATCACTTATTTCAGTATCACCCAGAATTATATTATCGATATATTATTCAATTCCTCAACGCTGTAGCTGGTTCTAGAGTCTCAGTTCAAAACCAATGAAGGTCTGATTTTTGTTCTCATTGATGAGACACTGTTGAATGATGACTTTCACCCATGAGAGCATCCTTAGCCTATGGCTCATAAGTCTGCTCATAAATTAGAAATAGGCAGTGGTCAATCACGCCAAATTCTTAGGTTGTTCTTCTCATGGGAAGCAAAGTGTAGGGAAATGAAGGATTGGCTGTACTCAGCCTGAAGTTCTCTGAGGTCTTCAGAAAAGTCAAGTCATTCCAGGCAGTCAGCACAGCCTGAGTGCTACAGTTTGGCCCTTACAGATTCTGCACTTATGGCTCATGAGCCAGTGTAATAACATGATCAGTCAGAGAGGGTACAGAAATGCTGTGATGGTCACCATGCACTGTACCCTACATATTCAACAAAGGCCATGGTTCCATGGCCATGCTGCTTGGAAAGCCAGACAGAAGTCTTCATGTGGTCACCAAACATACTGAAAAAACCCTCATCTATTCCATTTTGACATCTCCAAGTGGTCACCAAATTTTATGAATTTTCTTATTTTCATTGCTCTTAGGCAAAATGATTCTTTGCTGAGTGGTTCTTCACTGCACTGCATGTTTTGTGTCTACCTCACCTAAGAAAGGAGACCTGGTATTTGTCACCCAGTTCTCTTGCTCTTTCAGAGTTACATTGCAAACAGATCTGTACAAGCAATAAAGATATACTTTTCTTGTGGTTGCTGAAAAATTCAGACATAACTTGGAATACAGAGAAGTGAAGCCAAATTTTGCAATATATTGCACTAAGGAAAACTAGGAAAAAAAAATCTATTGACCTTAATGTCTTGATGCTATGTATAGTCAATGGAGCCATTTCTTATTCACTGAGAACAGAATTTGTGCCTCTTTGCTGCACTTGAAAACCAGATTTTTTTTCCTCAGAAACATCTATTTGCAACTTCAGTTGACAACACATATCTGAGGGCTCTCAAAGTGGGCAGCAGATAAGTGTTATTGACTTTACCCCTGTTGTTTGTTATATAGAAAGCTCTGATTCTCCCAAATAGCCTTTTGAAGGGAAAGACCAGCAAATCCGTTTGCTTATTCTGAATTTAAGACCACAGTAATGTTTGGAATACTGTAACAAAAAGTTGTAAAAATCAGCTTGCATTTCAGAAATGTTGTCTAATGGTGGACGTGGCTCACTCTGTTTTGTGGGACCTTTTAACCACAAGATTTGGAGTATGGCTTCAGAAATGCATTTATATTGTTAAATTGGTTCATTTTGAATATATCTATATCTCTTAATGTCCGTCTCCTGTAGCTATTCTCACATATATTGTCAGACACGGGTAAAAACCATTTAGTTACATGCTGTGGGTTTTAATTATATACTGGGAGATAATGGTGTATACAGATATATAATCACAAATGTGTACATCGAGTCCCTAGCTATAGAAAATAACCCAAAGCAAGTCAGGAGAAGGAAGAATTACATTTGACCCCATGTGCAGATTCAAAAGAACTTGAAGTGCATCCACTAGCCCACCCCATGGCATGATGGATGAGACAGAGATCCATGTTTCTTTGGTCAGCTCAGTGAGGATTTCCAAATTCCCTGAACTTTTCAGAGTGCAGAAAACCCCACCAAATTTGTCAATCTCAGTTGAAGGACTGTAGACAGATCGAGTGGGTCTGTAGTACAAATGCAATCACTGCACACTGGGAAATTCCTGTCAATCAATAAATAATGAAACTTTTCAGGTCTGAAAATCTGAATACAATTTCTACAATCTCCATCCCCATTCTTATCTTGGAAAATCAATATGATATGCAACTCCAAACCCTGCTGAATACACAATTCAATTTACAGGTCTGGTGCAAATTTCTGTGCTTATGAACCACTCTGTTCTCAGTAGGTTTGAATACTCATATGAACAAGCCCTGCAAAAGTGATTTTGGGATCAGGCTCTGTTTATTAAAAATTATGAGCTCTCGTTTTTTTCCTTATTTTTTCAATTGTACTGTTTTGGGCTGTAGTGTGCTGGTAATGTGTCTGAGTCACAGTCTCTGTGTATGTATGTGTATTTATATATAGCTCGCTGTATTTATAGCTGTGAATCTTGAGTCTGGTACAGCAACTGCCGTGAACAAAGCAAATTGGAAAAGCACTTTTCTTAAGCAATAAGAAGACATGCTATCAGTGCCTTTCTGCACAATTACTGCCTGCCCCAGGCACTGCTCTAAGGCACAGAGTCAAAGGTTGGCTTTCTCAACCACTCAATAAATACTTTAAATCTCATTCTTATTGCTACTTTGACATGAAAAAGGGAGGGGAGGGGGTAGAATTAATAGGTATGCATTCATTAGAAGTTGTCACTGAAGTTCTTTACCTGCTCAGATCATCCTACATTTGAGAACCTCAGAGATCTTTACAAATGCTATTGAACCATGTCTCACCACACCCACGAGACTTATAAACCTGATCCTGAAGCCAACACTTGCCTTTCCTTGAATGTGCCTGGACTTTGGCTCAGTCACTCATTTTTAAAAGCATCTGCATTTTTACAGACAAAAAAAATTAGTAGGAAGGTTAATTGACTTTGCCAGGTTCACACATCAAATTGCAGCAGCTGAGACGTGTTGTCTCCTTCTGGTCTGGGCTTCATGGCTGGGTTGATATTTGCCACCTCTCCTAGGAAAACAGACTAGGAAAATAATCCAGTTCAAAACTCACACTAAAAGTCCCTCTTCCCCACGAAAATTCTTTGAGCCCCCCTGTCTGCTAAAGTATTTGAAGAGAAGGGAATTTTCTGTACTGCAGTTTAAACATATTAGTGGAGATATCTGTCAGCACTCCCTATTTCCTGAGACACGACTCACTCTTATGAGGAGCTGCTGCCAGCCAGTAAGAACAATGCTCTGTTCAGTCATCCTGTGTCAAATGTGAAAACTGAAGTAATTTTACCAACACTTAAACAAAAGAAGTAATTTTACCAATACTTAAAAACAAACAAAAGCAGACAAATTTGGTAGACACAGGATGGAAGATTTCAGCTTCAAATGATGTGAAAGAAATGGATGAAACTGTTACCTTTAACAACAAAATAGGGAAAGAGAAACTGCTTTGCAACATTATTGGTAATATCTGGTAGCCTTTGCACACTAGGAACAGCACACCACAATGAAAAAAAATATTCATTAAAACATTTAATATGCACAATGTCTTTGCACATCATGTTTACTGTCTTGTCTTTCCCTTTCTCTATAAATTCCAGAACATAAAACAATCCAATGATCATATCTCATTCCCTATGGATGCAGACCTAAACCCCAACCTCATATTTTCCCCCAAGAAGAACCACTCTGCATAAAGTTTCCTGGAGCACGGCTATGTCCCAGGCAAGTGCTTTGAGTACACTATGGTTTTCCATCACAGGTAGAATGAGTGCCTGGTATTTAACATTTGCTTCTTTTTCTGCTCCCCAGTGACCAAAGTGCCCTCTGATAGTTCTCTGAAAACTCAAAGAGAACTTTCTATCCCAAAAATAAATAGATTGGTGGGTTTAAAAAAAAAATAAAAATCTATTTCATTTTGATGCTTCAGAATGCTAAGCCAAATTTCTCAGTATAAAACCTTCTATGGAGCTACTGCCATAATAGACTCAGAATGAACATATCTCCCAATTCAGTTCACTATAATTCTTCCCTTTTAAACCTTTCAAAATCACAGATGTGTGTGTAGCTGATGAATGTGTACTTTTCGCTTTTTGCAGAGGAGCTTGCAGCATTTTTAGGATGAAATGCCCTTCACTGTCACTGAGTAAGGAGCTTTCCTGCATAGAATATGTCCCCTAAGCTGAGTTATAGCCAAATCCAGAGGTAGGAGCCCCAAAGCAGCCCCTTTGCTGGACAGCAGAGTTTCCACCAGCAGTTGGCACTTAGTGGTGTGACTCCATGGCCTTCTGTGCTGCTGGCACAGGGGCAGGGTCTGCCTCTGGGTCACCGACTCGCTGTGACGCTCCTCGCGGTCTCTGCACCAGGCTGTCATTCCACCAGCTCCTCTGAGCAATGCCACTATGAGAATGTTGTTATGAAGGTCCTTCACAAGGTACAATAGCTGCCTTAGACCCATATTTTGGTTACATGAATCTCATGATTTACATAATAGACTGTTTTAAATGCACCAGGACATACATGCATGCGTGTATTCTTCCATGCATATGTGTATCTGAAGGTCCCACATCTGCACCCACGAGGGTAACTATTTTGGGGTGCACTCTGAGCTGAAATGCATTAATCACGTGTCTCTACTGTCCTGTATGTGTGCCTGCAGCTGCAACTGTGTGCAAGAGTTGCTTTGATTGCTCTGGTATATCTAGTGTTTGACCACTGTGAGGCTGGATCCAAAGTCCTTTGAAGTCAGTGGGAATATTTTCATGGAAGCTGCTGGTCTTCGGGTTTGCTTGATGTTTGCTATGCAATCAGAACTGACGTGGAGAAGGGGAGGGCCACACCAGGCTGGATGTCACCTCAAACCACGGCCAATGCAACAAGGAGGCTGAAGGAATGACTGCCATGGAAATTTCCCAAGAGGCAGAGTGGGTTTTTTCCAAAGCCTTTGTCTCAGGAATCTACTGTAACAAAAAAAAAAAAAAAAAAAAAAAAAAAAGGACAAAATAGTTCCTGCATTTGTGAAGAAGGAAAAAGCTGAGGAAAGAAATGCTGTCTCCTCTTCATCTCTCTCTGTGGTGGAAATAACCTCTGATTTTGCTTTGTGATCTTCCCATGAACTTCCTTTGAAATCATAATTCACCTGACATCCACAGTGACTGCTGCCTTCCACCTCCGGCCTCTCAGGAGGGGAGAATTTTTCCTCTCTCTTGGTCTATAGAGATGCACCAATCTTTTTATGGACTGCGGGAGTTCCTCACCCAAAACTTCTGTGCAGCTGGAGCATCTGGTGAAAAGAGTGGGAGAAGACATCTGGTGGACAGTCCCCCTGCAAGCTGAGCCACCTCCCCAGAGCTCCTCCTCTGTGGGGAGAGCAGGAAAACACTGGCAAAAATCAGTGCAGGTGGTCCTTGGTTCTGTCAATATACAATCTACAGTTCTTCTGTCAGCACTGGAGAACAGAGCCTGCAAACTGAAAAAGCACATCATTATCACAGGTATTTTTTGTTTAAATTACTGCCTTTTTGTCTGGCCAGAGAGCCGCTAGTGCCCACTGGCAGTGGAAGAGATAGAGAAGAAAGCATTTCCCCTCTGACTATGGGAATTTCCCTTTGTTATTATCCAAAATCGTTGTAATAAATTGGAAGGTGGAGGGAGGTGGATTCTCATCTCGTGCAAAACCGCCTCGTCCTTTGGCTTCACTGAAGTGGCAAGGGCTCACATCCGCCGAGGGTGCTGATTGAGCTTGGCTGATCTTATGGCCAGGGCGGATCCCCTGGCACAGAAGGTGGAAGAGCCTCTTTTAATGGCTCTTGTGGGTGAGCTGCCATGCCTCCCCATCTGGGCACAAGCTACAGATGGGAATGTCCCTTCCCCTCTGACATCAGGAAACCAGACGAGGATTACGTGCAGCAAAACCTTGCTCTGCAAATGCGTCTCTTGGCTTATTACACTGATGAGCTGCACCTGTGATTTGGTGCAAACCTGCACTGTTTGCTCTCAGATTGCCTTGAAGTGCTTCAGGCTCTTCTAATTAACAACAGCAGCAACAAAATGTTGTCAATATTGGTGGCACTCAGCTGCCAATCTGATGCCAGTTGCTGTGTGGGGATCCCAGTTAGAACACGGTATTCTGGGCACCTCAGCTTCCCTGACAAAGTGGTTGGTATAGCATGAGAGATGATATGTCACAATATTGTGATAGGTGACAATAACAGCCATACTGCCTACTGTCAGTGTGGATGCAATGGACAGAAATGATGAGGATAAGCTGCGTCCTTAGGAGAAGTTTGGGCATGAGGAATGTAACCTGGGTAAGTCTTTAGTTAGGTGCATAAGCTAAGGTCATAGTAGAAGAGTGAAATGTTTCAGAATGTAAGAAAGTAAACCTGATAGTAGACTTCCCTCAGCTGCTTCCTTGGCAGCTTTAGGAGCTGGAGAATTTCCATCTGCCCCTGTCTGCCCTCACAGGATGCAAGGGCTCTTACAATATAAACAAGTACAGATTGATCAACATAGTCCTCTGTATTTTCACTCTGTACAGCCTTGTTATCTTTTAACCCTGCTATATTTCTGATTTAACAATGGATCCAGAGAATTACTTTCATAACTCACAACACCTCCTTGCCCTGGCTTTCAGTTTGCCCCAATAGCTCCACCAAGCATTGTGAAGAAAAAGGTTACCTGTGCAGCAGTGAGCATCCCAGGAGGCCACATACCCCCTGGACCTGCAGCACCTGCTCCTGTGGTCAGCCCTCACTCACTCTGGGAGCATCACCAGCCTTGGTGTGCTCACTCCCATGACTAATTGCAGTTCACGCCATAAGGATTTTGCCTCGTCACCAAATTTACTCCAATTCTGGAGGTCCAATGACCTTTTTGTTTTGTGGGTGGCTTCTGTAATTGCCTTGTACTGGCTGCAGAGACTCTGGCTATTAGGAGCTGGCCCTAACTGGTTTGTAATGGTTGGGTGGAAGAGCCAGAATGAACTAACTCACTCCCAGAGTGCACTTAGTGCATCACACCACATTATCTCCCATTTTCAGCCATTTGTTGTTGAAATCTTTTCTCAGGTAGTTCATTAAATATTAATGTGAAAGGCCCCAGAAATCTCTCTTATTCTCCTTTGTTGAAAGAAATAAAATAAAATTATTAAAGTGTTTCTCTTCAACCAGTGCTTTCTTTTGTAAGAGAAATATTTTATCTAGCCACTGAGACAATAATTTCTCTTTTCAAAAACAGGAAGAAAAGTATAAACAATGTGCAGCCAGAACAAATAATAGAGGGTGTTTGTCAACTGCATTCCCAAATGCACACACAGTGTCTGTGAACAAAACTGCTATAGCTACCGATTCCTGACATTCAGGACTGTCATACCATTTATTTTGGGATTAAGATTTATGAAAGATTAGTGATGATAAAAACCTACTGCTAGTCCCAAGCAGTCTCAGGATCTCCTGCAATTTGGAAACTGTCCCCAGTGTTTATTGTAGAACAGAAGCCAGAGTACGTGGGGAAGCAAAACCCTCTTTTCTATCCTTGCAGATCTTTGTCACACTTCCCACTGTTAGGACTGGAACTTCTGCACGTGCAGTGCAGTGCAGAGTCTGCAGTGGAAAAAGACAGAAAGATTTCCCTGAAGAAAAGCACTCCAGGACTCTGGTGCACAGATCCTGATGCAGGGGTGTGGGATGTCTCAGCCCCCAGTTGTTCCCAGCCCTCTGCAAGGAGGTACCGGCCCCACAACAGCACCTGCACATCAGCCCCTGTGCCTGCATTGCAGCCACCCAGGCTCAGCCCCAGCATGTAAGGGCAAGCTCCTGAGGAGGCTGAGTTTGTGGAGCTGAGTGAGTGAGAGCAGCAGTGGGACTGGTGTTAACCGTGTCAGGGCGGTGATACTGGCAGAAGGGCAGGCACAGGAGGCAGGGTTGCAGACACTGCTGTCCAAACAGTCTCATCACTGTGTGCCAGTCCAGACCCTCATGCACTCTTCCTTCTGCTGAATTTGGCTGTAGCACAAGTTTCCTATTCAGATAGGGCTGCTTATGTTTTCTTGGGCATGGCTCACTCTTAGATCTATGGAAAGGGCCAAATGCAGGAGGACAGGCTGGTGTGAAAAGCCAGCGATGTATAAATCAGGTGCTTGCTGCCCAGTCTCACCAATGGTGCATTTTGTAGCCTGCAAAAAGGACCCTTTTTGTCCATATGGAACTGCTTTAAGTGATGTGCCCTCTCTGGCCCTTCCTTGTGCCCTGCACATGAGGTTTGCATCATATTTGCAGTAACATTGGCTTGAATCCTACTAAGCTGTAACGGGGCTTGGCATCATAAGGAACATCCCAGTAGTGTTGGCATTGGTTAGATCCAGCCATAAAATAAAATCACATCTCCACATAAAATGGAAAACACAAGTGCAAAACAGTGTGATAATTTGGACTAAGAACATGTTCTCATCTCTTCAGTGGATAATTTTCTCCTTTGTTTCTGTTTACCTGTCCCAGGTACGCCCAGGCTGTCCTAGCAAACCCTGGTCCCACTGGGAAGGAACAGTCTGTGTCCTGCAGAGCACCTCAGTGCCTGCTGCCACCACACAACACACAGCTTGCCACCCAGGGTGTATCTGACCTGCCACTGAGTGGGGGCATTGGTGCTGGATTAGGGACATCTCTTATGGAATTTCCTGTCAGGCATTGCCATTACCTCCTGGGAAGGAGATGGAGGGGTGACCATCAAAGGCACACAAGGCTATTCCGTGGTCATAGCTCAGGGGAAAAATTGAGGCAGTTAATGTGAGATGAAGAGGTTTTGGTTTGGTTTAAATGACAGAGAAGGAAAGAAGAGGATATTTGGAAGTAACTAAGCATTAAAAAAAGAAAAAGTGAGGAAAAAGCCCTCATCAGATTATTGTTTAAAGCTAAAGTGATCCTGGAGGCATGAAAACTATGAAAAGGTGAGGGAGCACTCCTCCCACGCTCACTGGAAAATTGATCCCTGTTCTCAGCTATCAATTATGTATCCATAAGAAATATTGACTCAGGCTCTACCACAGGACTTACATAAGTGTTCCAAACACATCTGTTTGCAGACGTTATGATCTGTGTCTTTGACTCTCTGTACCAGTCTCATTACAAATAATGAGCCAATAAATACTCTCGGAAAAGTTTTTACGATGTTTCAGTTGACATTTGGGAGCTTCAAAGAATCACATAGGGCTGACTTCAATCTATATGCACTGTTCTTCATTGATTAGGTGAGCTCATTGATTTTGAGCAAGATCAAAGGTAGAAAGACTACTACTGGAGAGGTTAAATATGGAGAAGACCTACTAAACCCATTTGCCGGTTACTTGCTATACCAGGAGTTGCTTTTCCCGTACAGCAACCAAAAAATATCACTTCCATTTTTATGGGATTCCAGAAATGGTCTGAACATGTAATGACAGGGTTTCTTCCTCCAGCCCTGGCTCCTCCCAGTCTTAAAAATTTTCTTTTGCAGATTGCTCTGCGACTGGCCACAGCAGCAGGTTACTTCACTCATGTGATGCCCACATCTCTGGTCCTGCTTCTCTCTTGATTTGGGCTGCCCTTCTGAGCATCATTTTACTGATCCCCTATTGAAGAGGAGCCCTCAGCTTGCAGGAAACAGGGATGATCACAGGGAAATAAAAGCAGTCCTATTGGACTAAACCCGAAGGGTCTTATGAGAGTGTTCCTAGCAATGGCCAGCACCAAATGAATTGAAGAAGCACATAGAAAGGGTAAATAAAAAAAAGTAAGAGCCTTTCCTGATGGCATCTGGCAGTCTGTAGACATCTCCTGACCTGGTTCTCATGTCTGGAACTTTGAATATGAAAGCCTTTGATGGACCTCTTACCCATGAGTCTGTCTGCTTTCTGAAATAATTTGTACTAATTGTTCAGCCCGAATAGGTGAGATGCATTTTGCCTTTACATTGCACTCCAGGCTCCTTTCCAGTCTGTGGCCACTCAGTATCCAATATTTTTTGAACACCTTGCTGAGTGGGTTTTTTCAGCTAACATCTGCATTTGCGGCTATTTTCTTCAGCTCTATTAACTAGCATTTTTTGAAATGAACATCCTTAATTGGATCAATTTGAAAGGATATTAATCTTCTGTCCATTTATTCAATCTCCCATTCTCCCCACTGGGGTTCACAACCCCTCTGAATCTGAGTGCTGTCAAGGAATACAAATAATATAGAGTATATGATCTCAGATCATTAGTGAGAATGTTAAATAAGATTGGGTCTAATACTGATCTCTAGAGCACCTAACTTTCCAGCTATTCCCTACCTAACCATGCTGATGACTAATGATGCCTTCTACAGCTAGGCAAATGAGGTTTTGGCTTACTGCCAATCCCAAAAAATCAGGAGAAAGCAAGAGACGAGCTGGTTTCAGTCATGCTGAAAAGGAAAAAAAAATCAACCCTTTCTGGTGAGTGAAAAAAACACCTATATTCAGTTTGGATCAGATGGGGCTTTTTCTTACTTGATTGACATTGTGGTTTCACTTTTGTTTAAAACATTGTCAAGTGTTTTAAAACTTGCTTAGCTGCGCATTAAGGGGAAGATTCTAATTAAAAAATAGTTTTTGGATTGTTGGATTTTTTTAAACGTGGTTACTTCTGCAAGACCAAACCATTTAGGACATCTCAGTAAGTACAACCTGTAACTTTGTAACTGAGAAATCTAAATTTTTCATCCTGTCTAATCATGATCCTGATAGACAAAGAAAATTTTAGTTTTAAAATGTCATCCATTTCTGATCATCTTACACCGGATTTTCATTTATTTTCAGTTTTAATGTTTGTGGCACATAAATGGCACAGCTAACTACAGTGGTTTTTCTGAGCTGTGAAGCATTATTGCTTGCTCTTATAATTAATAGCATTTACTGTAAAATAGACATTTAGAAATGTCTGAGACCTATCTGTGGACCCAGGGCTGGCTCTGGGATCAGAAGAAGCACAGGAGAGTGGGCAGAGGCTTCCACCAAGAGAGTGAAGCTGGACACAGGCTACAGCAGGCTGCTGGACACAAGCTAGAGCAGGCTGCAGCACACAAAAAGTTGAGCACTGGGATAGCAGCAGTTTGGTACTTTTTACTACCTTATGGTTTGTTTCCACTGGATATAGTTAGCAGGGACAAAGTAGTTGAAAAAAGTAAAGAATAAAGGATAGTTAGAGTATCTGTGCCAAGGCAGAGGCTGCTAAGAGATTCAGGTATAAACTGATGATGACCTCAAAAACCTTGGGGTAGTCTGAGTCTCTGCTCATTTTTGTCTTCATGTCTAATGACACATACAAATATGCTATATTACTGCTGTTTTTGTATAAATATGTACTACGTATTTTGTATGAATCATATAATTAAAATTTTGAAAAAATATAAAGCTGATAACAATTATTCACTTCCTGCCCATTCTGTGAATTGATTTTGACTGTATCTTTAGGCCAATGTCCTCTTCTGTCCTGGTGTTAGACAGCTTTATTTTAGCTCTGAGCTTTTGGCCCCTTGGTCCCTGTTCTTAGTGAGAGCCTGAGGATCAGAGCTAAATGAGCTTTCCTCAGCGTGGGAGTTGGCTGTGGGATAGAGAAATCAGCGGTGGCTGTACGGCAGCACTGTGCTCCTTGTTATCCAGCACTGCCAAGCTGCTCCAGGCTGCTCTCTCCCTCTGGGGCAGAAAGTGGCCCTGAGCCCCTTCAAAATGAGATGTCCCTGAGCTGCCACCTCCTCTCACCCTCCTCGTCCTGCTGAAGTGCCCTTTCTGCCAGCAGTGCAGGACAGCCTTCCTGCACAGGTAAGGCAGCTTACAGACCTGCAGTCTCAGAGCAAACAAAATCTAGGACACCTGCGTCTTTGTGTAAACTCATTCCTCCCTCAGCGGATGTGAGAGAACCCAGACTTCCCAATTACTCATCCCTTCACATTATCCCTGCCCTCTCTGTAAAGTTTCCTCCTTGTTTTTCTCTGATGCCCCAGTTAGGAGGTAATGGGGTATAAAGCTTCAGGCAGAAAAAAAAAGGAGAAAGGATGCTGGAGCGCTGTCCCAAATGGCAGAGCAGAGCCTGCTGATTATATCCAGCCTGAGAGTCCTCAGTACGTGCTGTGGAGGAAGGGGAGAAGGGAGATGCTTATTAGACCAAATGGGAGCTCTGTGCACGGAAGAGGAGCGCTCTGCGGCCCTGAGGATGTAAGGAAGATTTGCTAACTTTGCTTTATAGTATTCATGCAGATAAGGAAGACTCTCGGTCTCCAATCATAAATCGGTATTATACAGTATACTCCCAAAGGCCATAATTACTTCCAGAAGCAGAAATTTGAATGACCCAGATAATTAGTTCAGTGCAGCTGGTCCAAAAATTATTTACATAAAAGCCAGTTTTACTTGAGGGGGAAGAAAAACAACCTTGCTACCAAAAGCAAATGACCCAGTTAGCTTCGTGCAATGAGTCTGAGGAGACAGAGCATGAGTGGCAACACAGTGGTCTGTGCCATCACTTCTTCCCTCTTGTTTTCAGAGGACAAACACTGACACAACGAGCCTCCCTACAGACAAACATGCAGGAAGGCAGTGAAGAAACAGGGAAACTGCATGAGTTTGACCTTATGCTTTCTGTGAGAGTCAGTCTCGGGGAGATGTGAAAGTCCATGGCATCCAGGGGAAACCACTTCACTTGCAAGATGCAGGCACCTGGGGAACAAGAGGCAAGGAGCAGCACAGCTCTGCTCCAGGGGCTGGGGCAGCTGGCATCAGTCCTTCCATGCAGGGTACTGATGCAACTGGAAACTAATCACTGCGGTTATCTGGATTAATTTTTAACCAAAACCAGTTCCTCTCTCCAGCTTAGCACATAGCTGGGCAGCAGCAGGGGTGTCCGGGAAGGGAATGCCCAGCAGCAATGAGATTGACTTCTCCAGGGGGCCAACTGATATTTCAGAGGTTTCCCTCTAAACTGCTAGGTTAAAAAGCAAAGGAAGGGTATGCTTTTAGAAAGGGCTTCATTTTAAAAGCATTTGAGTGATTCAACCCCTTGCTGGTGACTGTGAGCATTTTTAGCATGCGCTGATGGGCACACAAACCACTGCTGGGTTAACCACTGCTGTTTATTTACAGTTGTGTCCCGTGTGGAGAGCTCTGAGTCCCAGCTCTGCAGTGCTCTGACCCCATTCCCAGGGCCAGATCCTCTGTCCCTGCCAGCACTTTTACCCTGCAGGCAGTGAAGATGGTGGCTAACCCCTTCACAGCTGTCCTGTTGCCACATTGTGGGGGTCACACATCCCCACAAGCACTTTGGAGATGAGCTGGTTCTGCGTCTCACTGACTGGGACATCCTTTCCCCTGCTCACCAGTGAATCAACATGTGCTGCTGCAAGCATAGCAGGACACAGAGGTGTAAGTGTGAAGAAGAAGGAAACCTGAGCTGTAAATCCTCATTTACTGTGTCCTTGCATCTTTGCCATCTTTTCAATCAGGCTGTGGCTGGCCACCACAGAATCCGACAGCTGCTCTGCAACAAAAAATATGCCAGGAAAGGTATCTGTAGTCCCCAGTGTGACACAGGCAATGCACTGGCATCACCACTTCTTAGCACTCTCTCAACTCCTAAGTGGTTTTGTGCTGGTTGCTCTCAGAAGGTTTGCTCACCCTCAGAACAGAGCTCTTATCCCCCAAAAGGAACTAGAAGACAAACAAAATCTGTGAGAAACAGAATGGGATGACAATGATCTTTTGTATTCAAGAGAGAGCACAAACTGGTTACTTTAAAAAAACAACAAACAGCAAGCTAAATCATTCTCCTAAAATGCAGAATGTACAAATAATAACAGCAAATTGTTGTGCATCTCACCAGCACCCCATTTCTGTTTGGTATTGCCATGGATAGTGCTTGTTACTTAACAGCACAGTAAATAATCTCATAACATCCTCATAACACCACTGGATCCAATTCACCTTCCACTTACACAGCTTTTATGCTAGTATGTGCCCATTGCCTTAATGGGGTTAATCTTGATTTACAGTGTAAATTGAAAGGTGAATTAAAGACCACAGAAGGCAAGCTGGAGAGGATATGATTTGCTGCAGGCTTCATCCTGATTGCAGTAACGCTTACCTGGGGTGGCAGGATATCTCTACCAAGCTTAAGAGCTTCACCATTGCCAGGGTAGAGGCAACAGAAATTCAGGCCCTGCCTTTCCTTGTTTACAATGAATATGCACATCTTGCACAGCACAGTGTGCCAGCAGCCTCCTTTCTCTTTCCCTCTCTCCATTTGTCTCAGGGACAGTGAGAGCATTCCTCTTACATAGTCTGAACCCCTGGGGGTCTGTCATTCTGCCCCTTGCCTAAAGGCAGTGCGCATAAAGTTCTGGGGAAACACATTGCAGCACAGAATCCTGTGAGGTGGACATGAGCTGACCTTTTGAGGTGAGCATTCAGAAAAGAGTTTGCTTGAAGGTTGGTGTAAACCCTGGTGCATTCCTTTTTACCTGTGTTGCAAAGTCCAGCAGAAGTCAGCCTCACCCATCAAGCTGGAGCTTGCCCTGGTTCATGGCTCTCACGCTCCCCACTCCAAAAGGCTGAGCTCAGGCCACCAGCATGGGCACCTTGCACCTCATGTAAAGGCTTGGGATCAGCAGATGGCAGATTCTGGAGGAAAAATATTAGTGAACAGAAGGTAGGGTAGCTTCTGGCAGTATCAGGGAATGGATGAGGAAGGGATCCTCAAAATTATTTGGGTGAGTGTCGTTCTCCCCAAGCCATCCCGATTTTCCACTTGCTGTTTGGGAGTCTGTGGAGATCTGCTGGGGTGTGTGTATTTGCATCTGTCTCTATCTTTTAACACCTGAAAAACAACCAGCTCTTCAGATGCTATCAGGCAACAGCAGCTGAGCTCAGCAGAAGCACAGCTCTCCCCACCAGCAGCAGAGCTGGTCCTCCAGGACGCCTCTCCAGGAAAAGCAGCACAGTTTGGATTTTTGGGAAGCAGCACTGTTGGTAAATATACCCTTGTTTACATTTCTGATACATGAGGGGAACGTTTCCTCTCCTGGCTCCTCCTTGCCCCATGCAGCAGGGCATGCCTGCAGCAGAAGAGGGCACATGGGACAGGATGCAGGATGTGCTCCTGTACCACACTCCCAGCCCTCCCACCGCACCCTTACCCCATGCTGGAGCTGCTGATGGAAAATGCTTCTCCCAGTGGGCTAAGCTGGCTCCCAGTCAGGGCAGCAATTCCACTGCTGTAACAGGTATTCCCAAAATGAATTGGTCAGTCCAAATTGCACACTAAGCAAGGCCAGAAAGCTAGGGCAGGTTTGGTGACTGCTGCGTGCCAGGGCACCCGCTGTGGGCTGGTGAGTGCAAGGGGCACCCTGATGGGTGTGAGGAGCAGATCTGGACCCTGCTTTCACTCTGATTGCAGGGATAGAGAGCACTGGGTGCTTCGGAGCATCTGCTTCCCGGATAAAACTCCTCCTGTCATGCAGCAGAAATAAATTTGCCCCTCTGGGCCAGCTGCTCCCCAGCGTGGGAAGTTCAGGAACCTCCCTGAGGTACAAACAGACATTTCCAGCCGCAACAAAATATACATAAACATTTTAAAAGATCACTTTAAAATTCCAGCTCTCCCCCTCAGCTGCTTGCCACCATCTGATTTCTAAATGAGCAGGATTTCTCCTGTGTTCAGCTTCATACATATATATACACACACATAAGCATGCCCACCTCGTACACAAAGTACTCCCCATCTTCAAGTCAGTCTCAGCTGAGTACAGAATTAGATCCTGTCTCCACTTCATGAACTTGCCCTTTCTGTTAGTTTGTATAAAGCCATTTCAACCCTGAAGGAGCTGGCATCTCACATTCCTGCCTTCTGAATGTAGAGAGCAGAGGAGTGAGGAACAAAATAGTGGTGGTGAGAGGGGATGTTCTGATTCTGCTCAGTAACATGAAACATCATGGAGTTAAATACCAACAAAATATTCAGTGTTAATGTTTAATATTACTGGGAACTTGTCACCTCCACTTACAGTCTTGGAGCTGCCATTCTCTTGCAGACTCCCACGTCTGAGCTCTGGGCCTAACATGATTTCACATTATGTACTAGAAGGGAAGAAAAAAAAAAAAGAAAAGCCAAGAAGTAGGGAGAGTCAGCTACTCTGTTTCAGCTACAAAGCCAGGTAGAGGCTTTTTCCCTTTTCTGTTTGCAGGAATAAAATTGCTCACATGGCAGAGCTCCTGAACTGCTCCTTTTTGGGGGTTACCTCTTTTATTCACCCCTTCTATAACATCTGTGAGATGCTCTTGGACACGTGAAGATTTGCATTGCTGTGCTGGGTAACAAGTCTCTTCCCCACTCCCATCCACCATTACCAGCCTGAACCTACACAGCTGTTCTGCAGACTCAGGAGCACAGGAATTGGGTGATCTGGGGACAGAACAGTTCCTAAAATAACATGAATTAAGACTTTGCCTGCCACACTTTAAAAACTACTTGAGGCTGATTCGCCTTGTGAGGGTCCTCTTGAAAAATGCATGGTTGCTGTTTCACAGAGCTCGTTTCCAGCCCAGGGAGTTTTTCTTGGTGCAGCTTGGTGCCATCCCAAATGTCTCTCTTTCACCACTGGAAACTCAGGTGCCAAAAAGCAAGAAGTCAAAGCTCTTTGTGATCAGTGGGAACACTGTGCATCACACTGCAAACAGAATCAGGCCATCATGCCTGTCTGTCTGGTTTCTGAAAAATGACTTATTATCCCTCTAGGCTGAGTGGTTAATGAAAATTCAGACTCTTCTAGCCTATTCCAGTTAGGAGGAGAGATGGGTGATGCAATCAGGTATCTCTGCTGCAGTTGTGTTTATTTGGAAGGCTCTACAAAACCCTGCCTCTTTAAGCACAGGAAGAGCCAAAATAACTGCAACAAAGCAATTATTTTCCTTACCCTTCACTCTCAATCACCTTTTGTCACTACCTCCACCCAAAACTGATGCCAATATTCTGCCAAAACCATCAGACTCCGTTCAAACTTTCTTCTGCTTTTTTGAGCTCTGTTATTCCCTCTACACCTTCAGCTTTTTTTTTTCCCTACAGCAACAAGCATGTTCACCACACCCCTGATACAACACTCGGCCCAGGCACTGCTGCGAAGAGCAGACAAATCCCTAAAAAGCACCCTGGCTGCCTTTCACAGGGAGCTGGAGAGGGGGAGGTGAGACGTGCTTAATGCCTCTTACAGCTGTGTTAAATGAAAGATGCCTCTAGACTGCCTTTCTCACAAAGGCTTAATCCAGCTGTAACAACACTCCCCACGTTCGTGTGATTCTTGCAGCCAAAACTTTTGGTTAAAAAGCAAACGAGCAAAAAATGCGAGGTAAGCTTAGAATTTTGTGGTGCTTAGTGACCAGGCCCATTAGGTTTGTAACACTCATTCAGGGATGCTCTGTCATCCCTCTGAGCCCGAAAACGAGCCACGGCTGCGGGAGGATTGTAAACTACCTCTGCTTTTTCCATGCCTTTCGGCATCACTTTTGTTTTGAGCACGATCCAAGTGCCACTTCACTACTGATCATTTGGATACCAACCTGCAAAACATCCAGAGGGGTCAGACCAAATCACCCAGAAAGCTGTCTCTGGCAGACAGTGAGAGCAGATGCTTCGGGAAATGTGCAAGAAAAGGGCAAATTCAGATTCATCCTTCCTCTGCCACAGGCTTCCAGCTTCTGACAAGCTGAACTGAAGGATGTCTTTGTATTGTTGTATTTAGCATCCCTCAAGAGTCTTTTCTGATCTCAATCTGTCCAATCACTTTTTCATTGCATTTTGATTTTGGCCTTCACGGCATCCTCTAGCAATCGGCTTCATGGTTTAATTATGTGTGTTTGTTAGAAATTTGCTGCCTGGTCACCCAAAAACAAACCCACCCTGAGCTATTGGACACCAAATCAAATGCTGGGAAATAGTAAATGCTCATTCTTTACTCATCTTCTCTCTGATAAATAGTTGCATTTCTGTTTATTATGTTTAATCAATCTTACACCCTCAAATTTATGCAATAAACTTTCAAACTTGTTTGTACCTTTGCCATCTAAATGTTTCCAATAAAAGGCTCTGCTGGTGATTTCTTTCAATTTGTTTTAAATCCACTCCTTGATTAATTCACTGGGTATCCCATTTACACTGCCAAGAATAGTAAATAATCCTGTTTATATCTTCTCCAGCCATTTGTGCCTTTATAGCAGCACGCTGCTGTAGTCCACCTTGGCCCCAGACATCTCTCTCTAGGCTGAAGTGTCCTGGTCTCTTTAATAATAGATGGCTGCTAAACTTAACCATTGCTGCTGGAAGAAGTGGTGAGTGTAAAGGTAGCTTCTGTGGCTGCTCTCAGGGTTTCATTTTCCTGCCTAGTTGACCTTAGACATAATGTCTTTCTGGAGAGTATTTGGGTCATAGGAATGTAAGATAGAGGAAAAAATGGGAAAGCCTAGGTAAAGAAAATATATTCTAAAGAGTTTTGGGAAGGGAGGAAGTGAACTTTATTTGCAACTTTAAGAAACAAGCTATGAGAAATGTATTCTTAAATAACATTCAAAAGTAGCACATACAAGGTCTTGGCAGGCACTCATCTGAAATAATCACCAATCATTTTTTTATTAATGAACTTGGATCAGGGATGGAGCTATACTATGCCTAAGGGAGCTGCTGATTGCTTTTCTGTTTACATATCTTTAAAGCAAGGGAAAATAAAAAGTGGAAAGTGTCAATATCACTGACTTGCAAACAAAAAGGAAGGTCAGGATGGAGAAGTTTGCACAGAAATGTACAGAGAGTATACAGGGTAGATGAAGAAGCTATTCATGTTTCCAGGTAGACAGAGAGACTACATGTCAAATATTACACACTGACTCAAAATATTTCTATATTTATCTGAACTAATTTGGATGAAAAATCACATAGCACTATGAGTTTTGAAATAAAAGTACATCCATGGAAGTGTTTACAGAAAACTACTTCTGAAAGGATAAGTAACACCAAAAGCATTTTGAATGGAATTCCAAAATGATTTCACTCTTTATTCCTGGAAAGAACATTTCACTGCAACTTCTCAAAATCTGTCAAATTTTCCAACGTGTATGCATTAGGTCTTGAGATAAAATGTAGAGAAATCTTATCCTGACAATTTTTAGGAATCATCTAGGCTAATGCATCCTAATTTATGTTCACACACTAGGGAAACTGATGATGTTTATGGCTGTTTCTGAATCAGCTGGGACAAAAACTTTAGGGTTGTACATAGGAGTTTGAACGAGCAAGGAAATTTCTGCCTTGCTGTAGCCCTATAACTCAGCTACAACTGATCTGTGATTGATGCAATATTGCCTCGAATTCCTTGATTTGTAGTTGCCAATTTCACAGTTTTGATGAATATCCGTGGGTTCATGTTTTCTTCATGAGCTGCTCAGAGTCATATTCTCTCGAGTATTTGATCATTCAATATTCAGGGCCCGGATTCCTGTGCAACACTGGGTACAGCTTCCTGGCTGTGTGATGCAAATTTTAGCCAAAGAAATAGAGGCTTGAAGAAACCACCTAAGCTGCCTCAACAAAAAAGAGAGAGATCTCCAGCAGCCACTTTATCCCAATTTAAGCCACATACCTGTGGGAGCTGGCTTAAAGTGCAGTGAGGCTTTGCTTTTCTCATCTCACTGCAGCTGGGCACTATTTAGCTTAGGGAAAACTACCCCATCATTTCACACGTGGGATGTGAAGGAGATTTCTCATGTAGATAGTCCCCAAGGGTATGGGGTTAGGCAGATTTATTTAAAACAGTGCAGAGAGCTGAATGCTTCCCATTCACTTGGGCTCATCAACTTAGGATGGCTGGGACTTGACTTACAGTCATGATTCTCCTCCTTCAGTTCAGGGGCAGAGAGGTATAGCTGATGGTCTCAAAACAAAGGATATTCATGGAAGAGGTTTAAGCAGATGATTTCTGTCTGGCATCTGTATGGTCCACATTGGTTACTACAACTGGGCTGGCACAGAAAAACATGGGCTGTGAGCCTGATGGTTGGGTGGGTTGGGCTAAATGAAAACACACCAATCTTCAGCCTGAGTTTGTCCCCAGATATGTCAGCACTGGTGTGACAGCACTGGTGGCAATAGAAGTACAGGTCAGGCCTTAAAATTTTATTTATGTGGTGTGTATATTCTTTTTCAAACTGGGAGGCACTCACTTCATCTTGGATCTGGCCCCTACATTTTCTTTCCACCTTGAGATATGAAGAAAATTGCCTAAAAGAGGTAAAGATTTGGGGTTTTTGAGAACAGTGTGTATTTGATAGCCATTTTCTGAAAAAAAAAAAAAAAAGAAAAAAAAAGGCATTTGAGAAACTCTTATTGGAAGTCTGAAGAGAAAGCTAAAAGAGATGAAAAGAAGGCCTTACTGACCATTAGTGCTGTGCAGGAGGAGAGCTCTGGCACACTCATGTTGGTGGGCAGTGACAACCCCTATCTGTCAATGCTAATATGCCATGAGGAGAGAAATGTGTTCCTTTACAAATCCCAGGGCAGCAATGATGTATTTGAAACATACTCATCACCAGAGGACACAAGTATGAGAAGCATTTTGTTTTGCCGCCACAAATAGGATAAAACATAGCAAAAGGCTGCCAATAAAGCAATCTCTGTGGTGGGCTGTTGCTGCTCCATGGAAGATCTGGGAAAAATATGGTAACTGTAAAAATAGGAACTAAAAGGGGGAAACCTCTGCCAGGAGGAATTACCATTAATTTGGGAATTAGTGGTAGCACTCTGGAGGGGAGCACCTGGAAGAGGATGAGGAAGGGGCTGGTGAGGCCATTGAATGAGCAGAGGGACAGTGTAATGAGGGGAAGATGGGCTGGAGATCCATGATTTTGGCTCTCCTGTGGGTCACAGGATATCCCTGGGGAGGCCAGAGGCACCTTCCCATGCACCAGGAAACGTGCTGCTGCACTTTGGGAATGGGATAGGGTAAGTGCATGCCATGGCAGCCCTCTTCTTCCTTCTCCTCTAGGGTGTGCTGCAGTTGCTCCTGCACGCAGGGTTCAAGGATTATGGATTCACTTTTAGGGTGCTTTCCTTCACAAATTAGGCTCGTTTGAGTGCCCATCCGTGAGTCTTCTCTGGAAACTCTTAAAGCCTTTTGTTTTCAGGCACATTGACAGTGAGGTGAGTTTTCAGAAATATCTCATCCCTATGGGTTTTGTGAAAATAAAGGACTAAGTAGAGAAGAGAGACCCTCTTCTCTTATCCTCTGCAGGACTGACTACAAGAGCTCGGCTGTTATTAGGCATCAGAAACCCACATGGATGAGTCCCTTCCTGGGCTTCATTGCTTCTGCTCCACAGGAACTCACTCACTCACGTATTAAGTGAATTTTCTCGTCCTTCCCTTTATAAAGCTAGTGCTCCACTGTAACAGGGATAATGACATATTTCGCCTGAAATGCAATGCTTATGAGAGCCTAGTTTGAAATAAAGATTATAAAAATGGAATGTCTAGCAATTGTAATATCATCCATGGAGTGGAAGAGAAAGAGACAAACAGATATATGGGCAGGCAGACAGATAGATTTCTTAATTGAACTCTCTGCTTGGCTGTATTTCCTTTAGGCAGAACCACAGGTGACTAACAATAAAGGACCATAAGGAAGAAGATGTAGGTTTTTTAACAAATTTAACTTATCACAGACAGGCTTTTACACTTGCATCAGCCTATACTAAAAATCCCTAAATAATTCAAAGCATTCAAACGGTCTAACATTAGCAAAGTAGTACTCTCCCCACAAGTGCATAAAAGTAGAAAACAAGGTGGCAATATTTTCCTCTTTCAAAATACTAATAATATTTCATTCCTGTGCTCCAGAGAACTTAATATCCTATATAGATCAATACCTACCTCACTATCTATCAATAAATGAATAATTACATTTCTGCCTATTCCCAGATGCTCTGAAACCATTTATTCTAGTCATTTAATCACAAAGCTGTTATTGCAGGGGAAATTCATGCAGACGTGAATACCTAAAGCCAAAAATAGAGAGCTAAGCTGAGGACTTCACCACAGCAGCAGTCTCTTCCAAAGCAAGCTGCTGCTCACTTTCCCAGGAGATGTAGTAGGTATCTCTTCACTTTTCAAAACAATAACTGGCGCTGTAAA
Organism: Cyanistes caeruleus; assembly: GCF_971803275.1. Classification (NCBI taxonomy): domain Eukaryota; kingdom Metazoa; phylum Chordata; class Aves; order Passeriformes; family Paridae; genus Cyanistes; species Cyanistes caeruleus. The sequence continues at coordinate 107,759,981 of NC_141701.1, forward strand.
GCTCAGTCAAGCAAAACAAAACTTCACTCACTTTGCTTTCCCACAGTCAACATTTGAATGCAACAGGGAGTCCTTGCTGGTCTGATCAGGAGCTCTCTCTTTCCCTGTCAAAGGACCTGGGGTCCCAAAATGTCCTCACACTGGAGCCTCCATTTGAAAGGGAATTGTATAACAAGACCCATCTGTCTGTATTTGTTCATCTCAAATCAGTGCTCTTCTTTTGTGCTTTTTTGAATGACTGTACATCTGGGAGAACAGAAAGTATTCATCTTCACCTCACGGAAGTTTTGGTTTACCCACAACAACAGCATCACTCGTCCCAGTTTGTTCACTGTCCTTTTGATGCCATGTGCCTGCTGTTGGGAGACCAGAGATACACACATTAGAGGCAGGGGGTGAGGGGGGAAGTGTACACATACAGAAAACACATAAGATTCAGAGGAAGAGTCGAGATATGATGTGGGAATGGTGGTTTCTCATTCACTGACATTAGCACAGTTTTCCTCCTATGCCTTGGTGAAAGCCTTGGAGATGACTAAATTAGGCTATGTCCAAGCCAAAACACTTAACAAGTATTGACTATATAAACCTCCCTCCCACCTCAATTAAATACGTGCTTTCTGTCTGCGAGAAGCATCAGACGACTTGCCAGAGTTCAGAAAGCGCCGTATGTTCTCCCAGCTCCCCATCCTATGCAAACCTGTTCTTCCTTCCAGACAGGCTGGGTATGTTTACCATGTCTCTACCTTTGTTTTTGCTCACCTTCCATCCCTACAGGGAGCCCTCAAGCATGTATTTATTTGCACTTTGAACCTGTGCTTGCTTGCACGGCTGTGCTTTAGCCCAAGCTGGGACCTGATTGCTTTAGGGGAGCCAGGGACGAGATTGCTGGAGCATCAGTAAAGCTTCAGTGCCTTTGCCCACAGTTCCCCCACTCACCCCAGCACACCAGGTTTTCCTGCAGTTGATATCAACGGGAGGAAAAGCACCCTCCAGCAGTTCAGAGCAAAGGGTGTGCAGCAGAGATGCCCACGGGCAAGTGCAAACCAGTGTGATCGGACTAATGTGGGCTGAACGTAGCTTTCAACAGCAGTAATGGCAAAAGCCTTGATGCATGTTCTAATGTGTACCATGAATGTCTCTGAATGTACCAATGGTTAGTGTGCCAAATTTAGCTTTGGGAGGTGTCTTGCATCCTATAAACGCTAGGCTACAAAAAAAAACATTGACAGATGTATGTATGTGTTTGTATAAATACAGATGTCTGGATCTTTGTGAAAAATAACAGCCTGGGATGGCTGGATGGATAGCTGGCTAACTAGCCAGCCACACACGTTCTTGAACTGTAAAGAAGAGAAAAGAAGAAAAGCCTTTAAGCTACACTCATCTTTTAACACCAGCTTGACTTGTAAACCCCTAAGTACCCTGGGAGGGCTGCAGCCATCTCAGGCTCCATCAGGTTTCCTTTTCACTGAGCACATGGCCCCAGATCCTGCTCTGCAGGTCTCAGCTCTCCCAGCAGAACAGGGGGATGTGGTGGGTCAATTGGGTAGCTTGGTCCTCTGTTATTTGGCTTTAACCTGAGCAGCAACAGCAAAGCTTTGGTGGGTATGCTTTGAATGGTAGCCAGGTAAAGAGGAGCTAATGATAATGCAAGAGCCAGGAAAGGCTTGGCAATGTCTTTTTCTAGTCTCTGTGGTTTCCACACTAGCACATATTTTTCAAGGGTGAACCTAAATACATCCTGTTCCTGTCACTCAGTATCCAGTCTGTGCCCTCCACAGCTCACAGGCAGGTCAGCAACAGCCCTTGCATCCCAACAAAGACTGTTCAGACATGATCTCACTCTGAAGATAGAACATGACAAGAAGGTCCTTTCTGACCTAAGCTACCTACCAGTGGTAAGTTCAAATAAGTAGACATTTGTGGCACCTCTTAATCCCAAAATGGAGTGTGCCCTGCTAATTTTGAGTCGTGGCGGGTTACCTGTGACTCAGCAGAGAATGAACATCCAATTTGCAAGGAAAGAATACTCCTGATATGAGGAGACTCCTGAACAGCTCAGGCCAGCTCTCTTTTCTGCCATCAGTGTCCACGGAAACAGAGTAAAGAAAATTTTGAGTACAACTGAAGCTTCACTATTCCTCTATTCACTATTCCTCCTCCGGAGCATGTGGCAGCTCCCATCTGTGCTGAGTCCAGGCTCTGAGACCAGGAGAGCCACCATGGCCATGGTGCTGCTCCAGCTGCAGAGGGCAGCTTGGCAGGGGAGACACACCTGGCCTGTTGTCAGGAGCTGGGAGCTGATCCCAGTCCAAATCCACTGTTGAGATAGCAGATCAAGACTAACCCTGCTCAGAAATCACCACGCTGCGCAGATCTGTCTGCTTGTGGGATTTGTGCTAGCTTGATGAAAGGGTTGGCTCCTATCCTCAGCTGAACTCTTACAGTTCAAAGTTGTGCTGGCTTTTTCTGTATCCTTTGGGGTGAAAAATGTCTTGCAGCTGCTGCTTATAATTCTTTCCCCTATGTTTCAACATTCTCCAGATGAATGTCACCCGAAGTAGTGCTCCAAGAGACTGCAATCATGATTGCCAATAGCCAACATCCTAACTAAAAATAAAAAGCCACAGCATGGGACTGAGACACAAGCAATACATCCTCTGGCAAAAATCACCAGTTGCTGGAAAGAAAAACAATTGTCCCTCCAGTCCTATCTTCTGTATGCTTAAAGAAGCTTCCACCTATAACCATCTTCCTCTGATGTCATCAAGAAATCAAGACAGCTTGTAGGAAGCACTAAATGAGCTGACCTTTCCTCTTGCCAAGTGCCCATGTTTAAGATCCATGAAATTTTTGGCTTGACTGGTCAGTAAATACAGTGGAGGGAAAGACAAGAATTTTCAGTGAAACATATATTTGCCCCTTGGAGGAACCTAGGCCACTATTACAAAATACTTATTTTTGGCCCCAGAGCTAACATACCATCCTCTTTTTTTTCCCCCCCAATGCTATCAACAGCCACCTTTTGTGGTGGTTCATTAGACTGAAAAGATCCCACTAGAGAAAGGAAGGAAACCCAAGAAAATATTTTCTGGGAGAGAGCCACAGTTCCTGCTTTGCTTCCTCCCGGCGGCCACAGCCCAGAAGGGAGGAAGAACTGCCCATGACAATGTCTGCAGGAGTACTGCTGTGTGGGTGAGGAAGGGGGCAGGAAGCAGAGCCCTGGGACTGCATTTTCCCTCTGGAGATGCTCAGTGTAGCTCAGTTTTTGGGGGCACAGCAGAGCCGTGCTGCAGGGGAGGAACCCACCAGCTGCACACCTTGGCACCAGGGCACAGCAGCTCCAAACCTTCAGGTGGCTCTGCCTTGTACCACGTGTGCCACATTGCCAGCCTGGCAGAAATGAAGTGTGACAAGCTTGTAAGGCTTCTCAATTAGCTCTCCACTATGGCTCAGGAATTGAGACCTCAGGGTTTTGCCTAGTGTATTACATTTTGTGTATCATGCCTGAGATGGGCTGTAATATTTATTTCCCTTCTTTCTGATTAGTATTTAACACACAAGGAGAATCTGTTCATTTGTCAGGCTGACCTTGCTCAGAATGGAGTCTAGAGACCAATCTTTTACTTGCTGCCAGTATCACATATACTTTGGCTAAGTAAAAGTGTTTTGTGGCAGCTGATCTGCCAGTTCACTGCAGTGTTAGGGCTGAATTTTGCAAACAGTAACCTCACAAGAAAAAGACACTCTAAAAAATAACTTGACACTCTTACCCTTGTGAAAATAAATAAAAGGCCACATCTTTGAACAGCAGTGGTGAGATGTTTTGTTTACACTCATTTACCCCATGCCTAGGAGACATGAATTCTCAATCACTATTGCTGCACAGTCTTAGATCTAAAATAAAGTGCTTCATGTGAATATTAGTAATAATAATTGTTTCAAACCAGACACTAAACCCCTAGTTGAGAAAGGATAGAAAACTGCCTTTGAAACAAACAAACATGGCACAAGAGGGAAGGAGAAAGCTCTTGTCTTCCATTTTCCCAAGTCACCCGAGCTCTCCGTCCCAGTCTGGGCAGTCCTGAGCAGATCATTATCCTGACATCTTGCTCCTTGGGGGAGCCACAAATCCTGGCACATTCTCATTCAATTGAAAGGATCCCTGGTTAAAACTGTAACACCTGGGCTGGTTTGATAACTTGTGACCCACTGTTTTTTAAGAGGCTGCAGAGCTAGAAATATATTGTTTCAGGGGAGGATTTTACTGCCAAGAACAAGCAGCTGATAAAATATTATTTGATTCAAGACTAGCATGGAGTCTAGACATTCCCTTATTAAAAAAAAAATCAGAATTTTTACATAGCATTTCCTCTCTGAACTGTGAAGCGATAAGTATGAGAAATGAGTGTCTAATATCACAAGTCAAGACTCAGTCCCACCTTCAGCCTTCTCCTCCCTCAGAGGTTTACACAGGTCCACGCATTTGAAGACATGCCTCCTGGGAAAAAGATAATATTTACAAAGTCTATAACTACTTTACATGGGGCTCCCTTTTCACTTGTGATAAGACAATGAGATTTCAGGCACAAGAGGGAGAAGAAAACAGTTTCAGATACTGAGTTAGGGAAGGGGCAGAAAAACTTTTGTTTAGCTGATGTAGTGAAAACACCTCTTCTCCTTGGTCATTGATGCAGAGTACCCACAAAGTTTTCTGCATATATTGCTTGTGAGAAGCACTGAGATTACAAGTTAGCAGGTTGGTGGGGCCTGTGTGAGCCATAGGAAACCACAGACTCGACTTTTGGTTAAAAAAAGTCATTGTCATTTTCTTGAAGGTGTGGGCATTTCCATTAACTTTGCCAGATCAACACCCTAGCAAGGAGGTAAAAGGAAAAAGTTGAGTCCTTCCCCGCCTGTTCCCATTGAAGGCAGCATGCGAAAAACACTTCTCTCCCAAGCACATCACACACAGGATTTGAGAAGATTCCATTTCCAAAGACATCCTAGGAGAAAGAAATGAAAATCAATAAAAAGCGAAAGAAACAATATCCAAGATGCACATCTGTCAGGTATTGCATGCTCAGACCCAACAGAGCATTTAGACTTTTATCTCTTATTTGTGCTCATAGGCTGATACAAGCAGAAAGAAACAGAAGCCTCTCTGAACCAAAAACATACAGAACAAACTCAAAAGAAGCAAAATGGTTTTTATTGTCTCTAGGCCTGCTCATTTAGTGACGCTGTAGGCACACGTATTGTTAGTTCAACCTCCAAGAACACAGCTCCTGTGCCCATGGCCCTGCTAAACCTGCCCCTACCCCCACAAAACAGCATCACACTGGTGTTCCATTGACCCAATCCATCTCTGCTGAAATTTCAGGCAAAAACTCTTGGATGGACAATCCTGTGAGGCAGGGAAGCATCTCTCGCAGCTGATGTGAGTTCTGGCAGACTGTTCAGCTTGGGCTATTCCAAAGGCAATCAGAGGGTAACACATTCTAAAAATCTGACTTGGGTGCATGGTTTTCACAACCAAGAGGATGTTGCTCCACAAAAATAGCTTACTATGTATAAATACTCCAGAAGTAAGCATCTGATCAAGATATTACTGCTGCTAATATTTTAGGCAGATTGGCTATGTCCAAATTCACACTTGCCAGACTACATGATAATCAAACCTTAAAGCAACCAGTGTTTCTAGTCATATTTTATCCTAGGACATGGTTATCAGCTCATATCTATGCCTTATTTACACTAGAATTTGAAATCATATATGCAAACCTATGCTAAACTCCTCGGCTGAAAACCAGGCGTCAGCATACATTAAAGCACCTTCATCCTGTACGGAATATTCAGCTGCAGGACGGTGCCAGGGCAGCTTCTGACCTGAGAGAGCCGAGAGCTGAAGCTTTGAAGGTGAGATGTGTTTCACACCACTGCAGCAGGTTTCCCCAGAGATCGCTACAGCACGTCTTCCAGGCCTCTTTGTCCCGTAAAGGCACGATGGAGGGGACAGGCTGTGCCCACTTCCAGCAGGCCAGCTGAAGTGCAGAAGTTCTAGTGGCAAGAGGAGGAGCTGCCAGAGACACAGGAAATTCCTCTTTTCCGAGTGTCTCCTAATTAGCACCATTACTGGAGGCAGAGAACCTAATCCCAGGGTGCAGGAGTGAGCTGATTAGTGAAGGGAGACATTGTCTAATCCTGCTTGGCCACTCTTTTCCCTGCTCTGGAATATACTTATTACACGCTGGCATAATCAGGCTCTGTATTTCTCACTCAGAAACGAACCAGCTGGGGCTCAGAGAAGCACTCCTGGCCCAGTTGGTGGTGCTTGATGGGGCATCCGTGCACAAATATCCACGGTTTCATATAAATCCAAACGCAGGTGCCACAGGGGAGCACTGCTCTGCTTAGGAGCTGCATCCCTACGGGCGCTCCGAATGCCTGCCCGTGGTGTGTCTGCAGCCAGAGGTTCAGCCAAGCTGAATACATCCGAATGCTTGTCAGATGGCACGATTAGCACATCACGTTTGCCTCCCTAGGCCAGGGATTATCAGCCCAGCTTTTTTTTCCCACACTTTCAGGGCACTATTCCCTTTTCTCGAAGCTCTCTGGCTGTCCTCCGCAGCTGCCGTGAAGTCTGCGCCTGCAGGCGGGGCAGCGGGAGCTGCTTCCCATGGCCCTGCCCCAGCGCTCGGAAACACCCTTGCCTTCCCCTGGGGCCCGTCCACCCCTCGTGGCTCTCAAGTGCTCCGTAGCACAGCTCTGGTCTCTTTTTCCAGCTCTGCTCCGAGCGAGGCAGCCCCGGCCCCCCAGCAGCATCTCCCGGCGCGGCGCTTCCAGCGGCAGCGGCGTGTAAGGAAAAGCACGGCGTGAGCCCTTCAGTCGGGCCGGGAAAGGCTCGGGAGGCTGCAAACGCAACCGGAGGAGACTGTGTACATCTTATCTGGGATGCCAGAATGCCGCCTTCATGAGCGGAGCCCTGCATTATCAGAAAAGAGGCTATTTTCGGCTCCTTAGCTCACCCTCCGGAGCAGTGGGTGACCGGTGCTGCAGGAGCTCATTCAGGAGTCAGGAGATAGAGAGCCACAGAAAAGCAGCCGGGGATTTCTGGGAACGCGGGGTCAGCCTGCATCCTCACCCGCCTCTCTGCATGCTCCCAGCAGCACAGCAGAACTGGCTCCCTGGAATAAGGCAGGTGCCATTAAATTACGATAATTTAAAGCATTTTTTTTTTTTGCCTAACCTCCTTAGCTACTATTTTTCTTTTCCTCCCTGCACCAGAGAAGAGAGGGAACGCAATGGGGATAAATAGGCATAGAAGATATTATTTTAATATCAGGATTATTTTAATAAATTAAATTCTGCTCAAAATTTAAATAATTTACCTTGTTTCTATGCATAGTGCACTAATAAATACACTGTTATAGAATAATTTATTTTTTGACTCAGGAAACAGCTGATAAAAGAAAACCTCTTTTGTTTTGGGCTTACAGACCATTTCCCATGTGTTATGTTTGATTTGGCTGTCTCTCTGGCATCCGCTGGTAGAGATGTGAATGAGAGGAAAGCAAGGGTGTTGCTCAAAACACAGGACCCCCAAACACTTTTGCTCCTGTTGTCCCTTTCATAAGCGCAGCAAAGATCTTTCAAAACACTTCTCCTCCTCCACAAAACTTTTTTAAGGTAACTGTGAGGCAGCTGTCCCAGCAGAGCTCCAGAAACTCTGTAAATGGATCACAAACGTCCCAGGAACACACAGGCTAGGAAGTCCATAGTCTGGAGACAGAGGGGCAAAAAATAGAGAATAGCCTAAATAAACCAATATTCAACAGCTCCCACGTGATACTATGCAATCCTTTTGTGCTTGGCTGGTGACTTTATTTCCTAAAGGAAGCACTCCTCCATGACTGTCACACTTGTGTCACTGCCTGTCTAACCTCCTTTTCCCTACCTGAAGAGTGAGTTTTGGGCTGTGCACGTCCCTGCTCTGCTGCATGGCTGGAGGGGCTCTGCAGATGCCCCTTTACAGCACCTTGGGTAAGAAACCACTTGCTGGGTGCTGTGGTTGTACCTCTGCCCTCTGCTCCAGCGTTGGGCAAGCAAAGCAGCCCAGTGCCTGAAGAGCCTGGAGTCCATAGCCCCAAATAGGGCTCATGAAGGCAAGGAAGAAGGATTTCTTGTGTTTTCTTAATTATGAGCAAAGAGGCTTTGAGAGTACTTCCTGTTTCCCTCTTACCTGGGGAACAGCAGGACTGCTAAGTCTTGCAGTGTTATTTTTGTTCTTTCTTTTCCTGTAGAGAGCGTTCCAGAGGTCTCAGAGATGGGAAAAGCAGGATATTGAATCTTCTCTGCCCAGTAATCCTTAGAGCCTGAAAGAAGGGCTCCTGTACCCTAAGCTTTTCTGCATTTCCTGGCTCTCAAGCAGGTCCTGCAAAAGCTTTGACCTTCCCGTGAAGACAGGAACCACCAAAAGGTGCTGTCAGAACACTTTTGTTTTCCAGGCTTTAGGGATTTTGAATATTTTGATGCAATGATAAAGTAACTGCACCATGTATTTAAAATTGTCTGAGATTTCCACTGTAGACCTTAAACACAGTGCTAAATAGGGCAAGCAAAAATAGCTGTTACTTTGACAAGTGCTTATTTAAAGCTTGTTTTGTCAGCATTGCTGCCCTGGTTATGACAGGGAAGTTGTCTAGAAATTGCATAATTACCAATATTAAAGGAAAAGCAAAACAGCACCACACAATTCAATAATAGAGCAGGTCACGTTTGCCATGGCTGTTGCAGTGTCTATTAAGGCTGCAGCAGCTCCGTCTCAATCCATGGCCTCAGGAAAACGCTATGCTGCTGCTGCTGCTGCTCCTTGTCTGCTCTCAGCCCAGGAGATTGCTCTGCTCTGGGCACTCAGATGCCCACAATGGAGAGTCAATAAGGACCCTATTTTCTTGCTCATCCTCATGCCGCTGAGAGAAAGCAGCATTGCTGCCTTTGCTACTCATTCTCCAAGTGTCCAGCACCTGTCACCTGAATCTCAGTGGACTGCAATATAATAGGATTGGGGACTGGAGATCGAGGGGAGAAACAGCCCAAAAACATTAGGTGCTCCTTTTTGCACATAAGAAAATTTGCAACAAGTTCAGCACCTGAGCTTCTGTGGAACAAAGAAAGTATTCAGTGTTCTTTCCCTCAGTCCCCTTCCTCTTGTTTTCCTCACAGTGGAAAAGAGGTAAGAGAAGATGATCTGCTCAGAGATGCTTTTTTAGAGGTTGATTTCAGACTTTGTGCTGCTTACATAGCACTCATAGTCCTTCTGACCTCCAGGGACATTTTTGGAGGGCTTTTCCCTTTATTTTCTGTGAGCTCAGCAGGTCAATCGAAGGGCCTATCCGTGCGATCAGTGTATCGGTGTGATGGTAGAAGGAAACTTTTCAGCAAGCTCCACACCACCTTTTCCCCACCTCCTTCCCTCCCAAGGTTTATTGCATGCACCAGAGCAGGTTTCTCCCCACCAAAGTGTGTTATACGTGTCCCACTTATCTGAATGCGAGCTTGGTATCGACGCTCTCTGCACTTTGGCCCAGCTCATTTGCTTTCAGGAAAAAAACAGAGGGAAACTGAGCACTGAGCTCTGGCCTGCTGATCCTGGTGAGGATCCTTTCTCTCAGTGCTGCTTTGCCCAGTGTCTTGCCTGGGAAGAGCAAAAGTAGGCACCCTGTAAGAGACAGCTTTGCATTTTATATCCACCAGTGAAAAGCCTGCTGTAAGTGACTTAGTCAGCGCCACATCCAGATGTGGTGGCAAGAGCAGATGTGCCATCCCACAGTCAGACTCCTAAGACACCAGGTAATCCTCTCCCTTCTTGTAACCTGCTGCCTCATGGGCTGCACATTTTTGTTTTCCAGCTGCAGGAGCACTTGGGGTGAGGACCCTACAGCCAAGGACTTTCTTTGCAATACAGTCTTCATTAATTTTAACAGCACGGACACCCTCTGCACTACATGAGCATGGGGACTTAGGGAAAGGAATTAGCATCATCATTTAATTAAAGATGGATCATAATAATAAAATCTTCTCAAAGGGACTGGTGTGGGATTATGAAGAAAACCTTAATTGTGAAATTCTTACTATTTGACTTTGAGTCTCTGATTTTTCAATCACAACTCAATTGTTTTAACAGTTTGGGCATGTAATTTCCTGTTTAAAAAAATTTAGGAAAAACTGAAGTGTTGTCTTCAGTTTCACTGACACCAAGATGTGCCATCAGTAGTTGGAATCTCTTCTATTCAAGACTCTTCTCACTTGACCTAAAGGATTAACTGGCTGCAATGACAAGTCACATTATAGCCTGCTCATTGCAGGCCAAATATCAGGGGAGTTTGGCTAAAATCCTCTCCTCTGTGGTGAGCATGTGAGACCTAGCAAATGCTAGAAATCAAATTTTAGTAAATGTAAAGTAAATTTTCTTTCACTGACAATACAATGGTGCCAGACTTTCAGGAGTACCAGACTTTCAATAGTATCAGGCTTCAGTTCCATCTTCAGATGAGGGACACTGCCAGTGCTTTCTAAAGATAAAGTTGCCAGCTTTTTCTTTTCCCATGGGTGAAAATCCTTTTCTTTCATTATGTTTGGGAGAGCTGAAATGTTTCAGCTGAAACTACCAATATAAGAAAAATTTAAAAAACACCCAAACAAACCCCAATAACAACAACTAAACAAATGAAAAAACAGAACAAAACCCAACAAACAAACAAAACAGCCAACAAACCATGCTTGAGAAGACATGCTGAACCATCAGAGCTTTACAAAAGTTACACAAAACTGAAAACAGGACCTTCTCATCCAAAACACTCTATGCCTTTAGTCATCCACAGTGATCCCTGGTTGCTGTTGGTGTACCTTGGCAGGCAGAGGATCATCATCCTCACTTCTTTCAGCTAAGCCTTTTAGACCTCCTGGTGAAAATGAACAAACTGTCATCATCACCAGTCCCACTGACAATGATTATTAATACCATCTGGAAGAAAAGCAGGGCTTTGTTCACACACAGACATACACACACACACACAGGATTTCCTAACAATGAACCTGTGTATGACATCCCATACGTAAGAGCAGAGCTTCCCCTTTCTCCAGGGCTGACAACCAGGCTGCAGCCCAGGCTCTGCCCCACGGGCAGCACTTGCTGGGCAGCTGAAGGTGCTGTAAAAGGTGCTTCAGCTCTGTCGTGCCAGGCACACAGACAGGGCTCAGCCCTCCTACTGCCAGGTGCTCTGAGCACCCCTTCAGTGCTGGGTGCAGACAGGAGGGAACCAGGTCCCTCTGCCCCTGCTGGCATCTCACAAATGGATTCCTGTGAAGATGTGAAAGGCTGCCGCTTGCACTTCTCTGGTAAAGAAGCATAAAAGCAGGTGAAATAATACTCTATTTTTTGGCACAAAACACCTGGAGAGCAAACAGTCATTTGACTGTAAATTATTAACAAACATGTTTCCAACCAAGGCGATTCAAGCATTTTTATTTTTGTGGCTGCACAGATCCCTAGTTTTCTTTACAGTGCTTTTAAATTCAACAAAACAGAGGAAAACTGCTCAAGTTCAAAGTTCTTGACGTTATTGTCAGTTTATTTCCATGAAGCTGAACATTGAATATTATGAAACAGCTCAGGAATGCTGGACGTAAAGGGAGATTTCCTTTTTTCCCCCTTCAGCTGAAATATCTTTTGGCAATAAATCCCCGCCGGAAATGTGCTTTCCCTGATTCCCCGGCTTAATTAGCTCAAACAATGTAAGATATGTAACACTGACCACCATGGGAAACCTGATAACAAAGAGCACTGATACAATACAAGCCTTTCAAACAGATGCAGCCAGTACCCTGCTAAGACAAAAGTGGATTCAGTGTGGTGTCAAGCCTTTTCTTCCTTTTCTGCTGCAGGAGACACCAGCACTACAGTGAGACAAGTTAATCTTTGCCATGTTTTTCCCCAGTAATGATGTAAAATTGCCAATTCCTCCATAGTATGCAGGTCACACATTAGTATTTTCATCAAGAGACAGCAACTAATGCTGTAGCAGCTCCTTGCCACTCAGGATGCATTTGCTGCTATTGCCATAGGGAAAACTATGAGAAAACTGACCCCAAAAGTGGCTGCTCATGTGAAAACGAGCAGCACTCCTGGCTGGCGTGATTGTGTGCCCTTACATGCTACTCTCTGAGAGAGCTGAGGCTGCAGCTTCCTCTGGATTTCTTTGCTGGGCTGTATCCTCAGCAGCCCTAGCCCCCTGTCCTTGCTGAGCACTCAGTCTTACCCCTGCATCATCCTCCAGGAGGGGTTTGTGCAATGGACAGTGAGCAAGAAGGGTGTGCTGATTCAGGCTGTGAATATTCTTCTTCCTTGTGCTTTCCCTCACTGCTTTGCCACCAATGGAGTGAGTTCTCCAGGACCAACACCTGCTCAGGGCTGGGGTACTGCAGTAGTTGTGAAGATGAAGGAAAAGTGGAAGATCAGGACCATGAGCAGTGGGTGAGCAAGGCTGAGGGCATTACAAATAGAAAAATACAGCTTCTCCTGCAGACAGGCAGAACTGGCACCCCATCTAGGTCAGAACAAAACTGATGTACAGCTGGGGTCTGGACTGGTGCCCACAGTGTGGATGGCCCAAGCATGTGGTAAAGCTGTTCTCCCCTGGTATTGCTGAAGATGCCAGAGGAGAAAAATCGCAGTAGTCTTTTGCCTATTTTTCCATTTATAGTTTATAATTCTTGAGTTCAGACATATTTATAGATCTCTTTTATACTTGCCTTAGAAACTTGAGTCTTACCACTTCTGCTCCCCAAAATACTCGGTGGACATCAGAGAACTGGCAGTATTATAATGTCACAGAGAGTATTATAATGTCACATGTAGGCAAGTGCAGCAAACACAGGAGCAGGGATTTCTTAATCAGAGCATTTATATTTGCTGCTTTTTTTTGGTTTTTTCATTAGCTGTGTAACTCAAATGCCTTCCAGGAGAACGGCAAAATTACTTTGGCCAGGTCCACCCAGCAGAGCTCTATTGACTCAGCAGTGTCCATCAGGGACATGAAACCGGTCGGAGAGCCAGCCTCCCTCCAAGCCTGATACTCCGGGGCCAGACACGCCAGCAGGGCTGTGCTTTACTGGCCCAACTTGTTTCACTGGTGCACAGGTCCAGAACCGTGCTGCACACTGCTGAATGTATGTGCCCTACCAAGGAAGCCCTTCCCAGTCACACCTAGCTCTTCTGAGCACTTGAGAAACTCCAAATCCAGAGTGATTCCTTCAGGAAAGCTTCTAGTCAAAACAGATAAACAGCAAATCCAACCAGTGCAGGGCCTAATGGCTTGTGTATTCCCAGTATAATATCAAATGGAGTTAAGAAAGCCCATCAGCCACCTCTTGATCTTTGTTTGTTGTGAAGAACCAAAGGTCACGGGCTCACTTTTCTTCTGTGGGTTGCCTTTGAAGTGCGGGTGCCATCAGTGCTCTGCAGGGCCCCACGCAGAAGGTCCCATTTGATCCGAGCCCGTAGGTGGCCGGTTCTTTTTGGCCTCTCTGGTCATCACCTTTGTTTCACAAGGCCAGTTGCAATCTGACTGATCTGTTAAACAAATTAGATTCATCCCTCTGGCTCTGCTAAAACTCAAGTGTAGCCCTCAGCTGGGTAAAGCACAAGCACTCCAGCTTTATTTATATTAATGTAATTATAGATAGACGTATAATATAATGGCAAACTTGCACTGCAGGCAGAATAAACAAATGCCTCTTTGGTGATCAGTGCATCATGGAGTTTTTTTAATTACAGCCTGCATGCTCACTTTAGACCATACCTAGAAAATGTGGCACTCTTAATTGTCAGAGACGGTAAATGTTGCTCATTTTCCAATATATCAAAGCAAGAGAGTCTACAGAGTATGAAATTATTTTATACAACAGGCATGAAAATATTTCAAGCAGCTATTATTAAATCTCAGTCCCACAAAAGTCATTGGCAAAATTGCCAGTAACCAGGAGAGACAGCACTTTGGTCTAGGAGGCTATGTTTGCATATGTAGTGAACAAATGGGAGAGGCCTAAGGCAAGGAAAAAAAATATCAGGAATGTACAGGAGATCACAAAATCTACCATGTCAATGGTGAGTGCTGGGAGACCACACATGGCCTGCATCTTGTTCTCCAAATGAGTCCCATACATGACTGCAGGATCACTTATAAAAAGATCCCACTTCATGGAGTCTTATTAAATACTGTTTACTAGGCACAGCTGTGCTGAATTTCTGCCTATATGGCCCTTGGTTTCAGCAGAGATTTTGAAGATGTTCCCATTATCACCACAACTCTGGAAACAAAATTTACATGAGAAAGCAAAGATGCAGAGCTCCCTCTGCATCAACTTTTCCAGGCAGGCAACCGACTACGCTGGCAGTAAAATAACACCAAAACCCTGTTTTTATGCAGAAGAGCTGGTGTGAACATTTTCTTTGGTTTGCCTCCAGAGGGGATAACAGTCTTCCTGGGATTTGGGGCTGATTGTTCACTGTTTTCTCAAAAAGAGCTCCCCCAGGGCTCTGGCAGAGTTTGGTTTGTAACTTCTGAGGCTCTGCCCCTGGAGACCTGCCAAGCCTCTGCGTTTGAGTGATACACGCTCCCATTTAATGGAAATCTACTGCCCCCGTCCCAAACACGCACTCAGTTTCAGGCAGGGGGTACTGCTCTTTCTTGGAGAATTTCTGCTTCACACACAGCCAGCTGTTGCCCCTGAGCAGTCGCAGGGCTGTGGGACGCATCGTCTCCGCCGGGCATGTGGCAGATGCCTGGATGCTTCTCGCACAGCAGAACCTCTGCATCCCATTGCTCGCACGCAGGGTGGCTCTGAACCTCAGGGTCAGCGAGTTCATCGGGGCCCAGCCTGTCTGGGGCTGGTGGAGCTGCCAACCCTCCAAAGCACTGCACAGCACTCTGTCAGCGTCACCAGGCTCCCCGTGTGCTTGGCATGGTGGCTCAATTAAACCAAGATTTTCCGTCTGTTGCCTGGTGTTGCGTTGGCTCAGGCTCACTTAAACAGACGTCTCCATAAGGTCAGCTCAGGAAGGGAATGAAACGTGAGCCAGAAAAAAAAAGAGTGGTGGATTTTGAGCGCTTTTGCCAAACTAATAGAAATGTGCACAGGGCAACTTCACCTCTGCCTGATTCAGCTGGTTGCACAAAGTGGAGAAATGTCAAGAAAGATTTTGGATACCTGAAGATATTATGGCAAAAAAAAAAAAAAAAAATAGCAAGAAATAGGTTCCTAATAAACACATATCAGTATTTAGCCACTAAATTACATTATATGATTTTGCATCCAGAGGAATATCAATTGTGTTCTTCTTGAAGCTTGCAGCTGGTTAAAGGAAGACAAACACATTGAATCATTTTAACTGACTTGCATTACTGGGGAAAATAGAATAGTTCAGTACTTCGGTACTTAGGCACTTAAATTTACAGAGGCTAGGCAAGATGAAGATCTGTTGCAGGCTTACAAATAATCTTTCTGGAAATACACACAACTTTGCCTGATATGCTTACAATCTTTATTTAACATGCAGCCAGAAAAAAACACTTTTCTTGTTGGAAAAGTGCAGGCAGCACTAAACTTGCACAAAAACCTCTTCTCTGGTGGCACTACCATGACATTGGTGCCAGAGGAGGCAGTGGCTGGTGTAGTTAGGAAAAAAGGCCTCTCTAAAACCAAGTTGCCTATCTGAATTTTTTCTTTCTCTCTCATTCCTCCCAAAGGATTCCTAAGGTTTCATGAGAGCTCTGCCTGTGGGTATGGAATAGCTTGGGTTCTTCTCTATGAGCAGAAAGCCTCATCCTGTCTCTATAAGTCTGCGCTCTATCCCTTAGTATTCTCTGGGCCCAAACTCAAGACTCAGACTCAAGGACTGACACAACATCAAGGAATAGGCTCCACTGATTTGCCAAGGAGTCAGCCCAAAGTCTCTGGGCTGAACATCCCAATATTTCCACACATCAGGTTAAAAATTATATGGCTCATTGCTGTGCTATATATACACATATGAATGTATAGCTATTTTCTGTTCCTGGAAGCTTCCATGTCTTTTAATAACGATGTCTTCCACTCCGAAGGGCAATCGATTGTCACAGAAATTATTTTCAATGCGTTCAATTTGTTTGTACCTGTCTCCAGGTAAACCCAGGACTCCATTCATACTGCTACCACTGTATTTTCAAAATTAAGTCTTTTTTCATGAACACGGCAGGACAAAATCAATCTGCCTCCAATCAGACTGTGTGAATAAAGCTGAGGCTGTAGAATTATGCCAGACCATGTATTTACAGCAACATTTAAGCATTTTCTTAGCTCTCTTGGACTGTCTTGAAATTTGAGCACGTGCTTAAAATCCTTTGCCCTATTGCACTTTTCAAGGTCAAAGTATTGACAGGGAAAGTGTCCAGAGAGCTGTACTCATCTAACAGGTCTTACCCGTCTAACAGGTCTTATACACAACTCTAAAAATTTTGTTAGATCAAAAAGCCTTTCAATAATTTGTTTGAACTGATTAACTAAATCTTGGTATTCCTTTTCGTCAGCTAACATTTTTGAGTAACTCATGACCCCAAGATGGATGGGATGATGAGAAACATAAAAAATGCAGTTGATGAGATTCAGGGCTCTCTACATGTAAGTTGTCCAGTGCAAGCAAGATGTTAAACTTCAATGATATTTCAGTATGGACTGTGCAAGCTTCTCTTCCCCAGATCAGGTCTGAAACCAACACAGGATTCACTGCCTTATGGCATTGTATTGACGCCAACAGAGAGTAACCTTAAATGAAACAGGGTTCTCATTCTCATTCATTGAGTAAATGTTGTTATTACCTTCCAGCTGTTTGTTACCACCCATCTGCCAGGCTACCATCTCCTGACAACAAAGTCGACAGGAGGGAACTGGTGTCTGAGCCTCAGCCATTATAATTTAGCCACTGCCAGTCTGGCACCTTAGCAGGAACCCTCCCTGCTTGGTGGCTTGAACTGAATAGACAATGAGGCACAGCCTGCTGTGGCTGAGGGCTGGGTACAGGCTACCCACTATTACTTCTGTCCTAGAGGGGTAATTGATGCCAAAGCCCCCTTCTTATGTAGGGGAGCAAATGAGTGTGAAAGACAAATGGGAGAGTTCAGTGCTGCACTCCCAGTCGCTGCCACTCAGGTCTATAAATGCAAGTGTGACTGTGGGCCCTGCCACAGCCCCCAGCAAGTAACTCCCACTCCTCCCAGCTGGGTACCCAGCCCAGCCCACACCAGTGGAACAAACGCCTGCGGGCTCCTGGTAGCGCTCTGCTACCAGCCACAGCACCAGCTGCTGAGGCACAGCCAAGCTTGCACCAGCCATGGAGGCTGCACCCAGAGGCTGCTATCCCTGTTCTGCAAGTGCCACCCCTGCTGCTGTTTTATCCTAAATCCCTCTGTTCCAGGTGTGTCCATTCCCGTCAGGCCTTTCTCCTGTGCTCACCCATCCACGATGGCCATGGTAGCACTCACCCATGTTTCCAAGCCCAAGGCTTGCCTTTCAAGGAGACTTCTGCCAAATACCTTAGAAAATACAAACTCAGACAAAGTTCTACAGAGTTTTGGATGCTGCCATGCTTTCTGGAGCCATTGCTAAAGAGTGGCATAGGGGATTCTTATTACAGAACCCACATTTGGATTTTAAATGGTCTTTCCATTTTCCCAGCTCAAGTTTGGAACTTTATTTTAGGATTAAAGTTTTATTATTGTCATACATTTTTAAATTATTCTTGTTCATTATTACTTAGCTGTATTGGTTACTAGGTTCATCACTGCTTGGAAGCCTGTGTGTTAGATCTGGTCTGGATAAATATCAAAAGGTTTGGATATTTTTCCAGAAGTTTTGAATATGCAAAATTGTCTATATTCCTGGAAAGGAATTGAAGTTGGCATATGAAAGAGGAAGAATCAGACACAGCAGGGCAAATTAAAGGACAGACTGTAGTACCTCCCATCTCTGGGAGAATTTCCTTAAAACTGAGACACGGCATCCTAGTGATTCTGTTCCTGCATAGCTTGTGCTAATTTAAAGTGTTTGTGTTTTATCATTGCCCTTTGTTATCAGGCTTTCTGTAATGGTCAGTGTTACAAACCTCAAGCCATGTGAGCTAATTAACTCAGGAACTGCAATTTTTGGAGCAGTATCATCATCTCAGACTCTGGCTGTGCTTCCAGAAAAAGAAAACGATATTCACTTTCGAAACTGGGTCTGGTTTAAGTCTTCACCCAGACGTCTGTGTGAGGCCTCCTCAACAGAAAGATCTGGGGAAGGAGGAAAACCTTTGGTGGGAATCTTAGAATAAAATACCTGTTGATGGTCAGCTCTTTTCAGCACATCTCAAGTAACTTCCCTGGAAGAAAGCTAAATTACAGTGTCAAAAGTACTGTAGATACAGCCCCTTGTGTGTCCCTCCATGGCCAGCAAGGTGCCTCCATCCCCATCAAGGTGGTCCCCAATGCAGTCACACACGACACCTGCCCAGGATAGCTGGGGCAAAGGAACAACTCTCCCCCTACCACTCCACTTGGGCCTGGAATGGATTTGAGTTTGGATTTGAATGGATTTGGTTGTGAAAAGGTCACACCAGGTCCTCTCAAACACAGCACTGTCATGGTCCACTGTCATGAACCCCAGCAGAGCACTTGGCTGAGGATACAGGGATAGCCCATGAAATGCTGAAGACTCTTGAGACAAAGAAAGCTAAGTCTGAGAAAAATCTTGCATGTTTTGTCTTAAGCTTTTGTAAAGATGGGGGTGTGAGATGAGCTGGATCAACCCAGAAAGCAAATTTATCTGGAACAGTGAAAACTCTTATAATCAAATCTCTCTGTCTGTCTGGGGAATACCAGCTTTAGCAACAGCTGAAGAAGAAAGGGATGGGTCTTCCTGTCATGGAGACAGAGTAGCTCGCTTGAAATCCCCTGTTACAACTGCTGAAGGTAACCAGAACAGTTTTGAGAAAATTTATGCCAAATTCTGTCTATTCACTATGGCTACAGAAGAACATTTGGACTTGAATTAACTTTTTGAAGAGCCATATTCAGAAGGATTCAGATATTGTGTCTGTTTTGCTCTCTGTAGAAGAAAAAGATCCATGAAGACTGGCAGTTTAAAATCATTTCACACAAACCCAGACATTTTGGCGAAAAATTTTGCACCAAAAATTTACCAAGGTCTAGTAGGATCTAAGTGTAACAGTGCAATTTCCTTGTAAATTCTGGATTTATTTTAGTTATTTTAGCATAGGAATGCCAAGCAATTAACAGCACCATTCACTAAGGTATAAATATTTATTTCACAAAATGCTCAAGCAGAACTGACATCAATTAACCATTTCAAATATCCCATACCTTTTCTAGCTTCTTTTTTTTTTTTTTCCTCCCCTGCCACACACACATATTTGATTCTTAATGCTGGAAAATGCTCCCTACCGAGCGATGTGCTCGCAGAGATTATAAACAGTGACGGTGTGGTTTGCCTGCTGATACACAGTTAATTCTGTAGCCTCTTTCAAGTGAATTTACACCCTTCCATCTTCATGCAATGCCTTTGCACAGGAACTTAGGACACGTATCAGTTTGATTACATTAGAAAATGCAATCCAGTCTGATGAATTAATCTGAAGCAGAGGAAATTTTGATGCCAGGAACTCCTCTGCTTTCTAAAATGGAGCTGAAACATGGATTATTTGTCTTTCAATATATCCAGGCAAAGCAACAAACTGTGTTCAACTTCACAAGGACAACTTTAATGAATTTTCCCTCTAGGTACAACTGAGTGGAGAATTTTTCCATGTGTAACAGACACTTTCTTTTTCTGCAGCACTTTTGTAACTGACAGCATCTTTGTATGTTATTTTAACTTTTTCAAGAACAGGACAAAATTGCTTCACCCATTAAAGAATGCATAGTTCAGTTGGATTAATTTTTCAGTTTACATCAGTGGCAAATTTAGTTTAAAATCATTTACATATAACATAGCCAAATATAGCATTCTGAGTTGAGAATGAATTGTAATTACTAAATTACAGTTTTCTCCCAGTCAATCTTACACCCATCTTAAAGAGTACTCCCACACTTGTTTTCCTTGAGACTTAATTATTGTACACCCTAAATATGCCATCTTCTAATTCTCATTTAGCTATGAATAAAAGTTTAAAGTATTTACTTTCTGGATTACTGAGGAGAAGATTCTCAATTTCTCAGCTGTGTATTTGTGAAAATATTTGAACTTAAATAACATATTATACATTAAGCTGTAATGAATAAAATTGCCATTATTTCTGCTGTTGATGAGAAAGGTGGAATTTAAATTCAACCATGTTGGTAATTTTAAATTCCTTCCTCCCTCTTGAAAATCAATGAAAATGAAATCCATAACTTATAATCCACATTTAGAATTGTACTTAATAGCTGATGACATATGATATGACCTATGGGAAGAAAATAACAGAAGGACTCTCAACTTGAAGAAATTTGAGCGTAGACATCTAGGGAAAATAATCCAAAACTCAGTTATTCCTCAGAAGGGAAAATGAGGAAAGTAATGCTGAAAGAAGCCTGAGGGTGATAGTAGAGAGTGTATTAAATGTGACTGAGAAAAAAAAAAAAGAGAAAGGGAAATTTTTGGCTGCAAATTCAAAGACATCACCTCCTAGAAAAGGGAAGAAAAGATTCCACTCCATATGGCTTTGGTGTGACCACACTAGGAATACTAAATTCACTCCTGGGTACCTTATTAGCATCTAAAAGGGCAGGTTCAGTGGAGAGCAACAATAGTGTCTAAGGGATTGTCTGGGCTGACTTTATGGAAAGATTAAAATAGTTTAGGGGTGGATTGGGGCACCTTTTATTCCCATGGAGTAGCACTTTAATTTTTATTCCATCCTTTTCCCCTACATTTTAACAGGCCTACTTACAAAGCAAAATATTATGTGCAAGTGTGTAAAAGTCTGGCCCTAAAGGTGTAAGTATTGGCTTAGCAATGAACAGGGGAAGTTCCAATAGACATCTGTGTATGTCAGAAGGGTTAGTAACACCAGTGGGCATAACTTGCAACAGGATGATATTTGTAATGACAAAAAAATGAAAAAAAGAATGAAAATTTATTGACAGGTCTTTTAGGGTATTGATTACTCTCATAAATTAAATGATGCATCTCTTGATGCATTTAAAACTATGTTGGCAGAGCACAAGTGAATGCACTCAAGAGAGCAATCCTGCTCTGGACAGGAGATGGACTGGATGGTTTAGTGGGTCTGTCTCTTTCTACTTTTGTGGACTTAGAAACCTTAAAAAGAGATAGGGTGTTACAAGACACTTAGTAATAAATATGCCCCACTGTCTAATGTAGTGTTTGGCCAAAGCCCAGATAATTCCTGAAGTACACCTCAGGGCCTCATAATGACTCTAGTGCTAAATATCTTACAGTCTCACCTCTGCCTGGCCAGAGCAGTGAAACATTACACAGCGTAAACAAGAAATCAGCCAGTATTCCTAAGCTGCAGTCTCTGATTCCTAAGCTGTAGTGTTGGGGAGACTATTTGGATCTGCTAGAAATGGTGTTTAGATCAGTTTTGTGCAGGGTTTAAGCCTATTACAGCCTTCCTGGAACAGTTGCTTTCAGACGGTTTCCCTGCCACACCCTCTTCATGTAGCATCTTCCCCTCTTTCCTTATCCAGGCCCAGGACTTCCATCAGGAGGTGGATGATCACCACTTCAGTCAGGAAAAATGTCCAGATCCTCAGGCAGACAGACCTGCCACCCCCTGACGCTGCAGACACTCAGCAGTGACTGGAGGTGTTGGTCAAAGAGGGCTCCTGCACTGAGCCCCCCGGCAGTCCCCATGCACCCACTGCAGGATGCTCATCACCTCCCCCAGAACTCCAGCACTCAGAAGGTTTTGTTAGCACCTTCTGCTTTTTGGCAGAATGGTTTGTTTTACCTTCACAGATCATTAAATCTCTATTGATTTCAAACAATTGGTTCTCCACGCTGTGCAGACTTTGTTATAAATTACTGATCGGGGATGTGAGTTGCTTTGGCTCTCCGTCTGGTGTATTTAGCAGCGATTTTCAGTGTACACTTCTCCTGTTACTCTTGTTCAGCCCCCACACGACAGAAGAGCTAACTTAAGCACAGGGCAGAGGTGAGTTTCCACTCTGGTCCATTGGCTGGGGAAGGAGGTGCAGTTGCCATGTTGCAGGGGGCAACAGATCTCTTGTTATCTTGGGTATTAGACTCTCACAGAGGCGCTTTCCCAGTGCAACGGTCTGATCTTGAAAAAGAAAGAGCTTTTCCCTGGAGCTCCCCAGGCAGCTGATCACCCTTTCAGATAGATCCACTGGGGTTTTTTATCCCTATTTAGAAACCAAAATTATGCAGACTGGACCTTAGTTTAATATTGTATTAGGGAAGTGCATTGTCATCCTCCTGTGACAAGTATTACATCATCTTTTTAACTAGTAGTATTTTTAACGTATATATTTTGCTAGGCAACAGACTGATAGTTTTTGGCCTTTTAAAATCACACAAAATGTTTATCAGCTTTGCTATCTGAGCACTACAAAGGCAGTCAGCCTCATGAACATGAAATGATTCACATTCACTTCAAGTGTCTTCTGTGTGTCCATTACACACACACATACATGCACATATATGTGGGTATATACAGGAAACTACATACAAAGGCCTGCTACAGAGAGGGACTGTATATGTATAAAATCATTGTAAGTACTTGTTTCTCATGCAGTCCTCACCATGTTTGAGTGCCAGAAACTAGACATGACATTCCAGACTGGAATGATGCAAGGAAGAAATATATTGCATGTATGGAAATCATTCATTTTCCTTGTCTGGGAACCTCTTGAATATAAATAATATTTTCATTTATAAATTTCAAAGTGCTGTCCTAAGAATGGGTAAGAATCATTATCTTCATTTGACAGCTGGAGAAACAAAGAACAGACTGTTTTAAGCAGCAATCTAAGGTCACATGGAGTAAATGAAGTCAAACCTCATCTCCCGAGCCTGACTTTCCCTTGAGAGAGCACACCAGAGAGCACACCACTTACAACTTTATCAGCTGAAACTCTTCAGTGGATATGCTAATAGTATTGGTAACCCTGAGTCTTCACAGATGATGTCTGAGTTTTCAAACAATCAGGAAATCTGCTTTAAATGCATAAGATAAAAGCCTCCAAATAAATAAAGTTGTGTTTCTTATATTTGTCTTCTGCTATCTGAGCCTTTGGAGTACGCTAAGGAAATAGTTTCCAGGTATTTCTACCACCAAAAAATTCAGACTTCTTTCCTTAAAAAAAGAGGTGGGGGTGGGGAGGGTGGGAGGGGGAAGGGTAGTAGTAAGCAAACAGCTCTTAATACTGTAGATAAAATCTGGAGAGTTGTCAAAACAACGCAGAGATCATACCTATTTCTGGCACACGCTGAAGGCTGCTCTCTTTATTAAGTGATCTCCCCACCCTACTCTAACCTAAAAGCAGATCTTGTTTTCAGATTGCAGTGCTAACTCCAGAGAATGATAAATGTCCATCACCACCTCAGTCTGGATCCTCCAGACCTTTCTGAAAGTGCAACAGCTTGGGGTAGATCTCAGACTATGGCACAGGAGCTGTGGGTCTTTCTGAGCTGTTTTAACCCAAGAGCTGATGTGGCCAGAGCACAGCAACTCAGAGCAGGTTATACCCCAGCTTTCTTTTGCAATCAGAGCCATTCTTCTCCCAGTACAAGACAATTCATTGTGTTCAAATTGGTAATGTGGGACCAAAGCTGCCACACAGAATGTTGGTCCAGCCTGAGCTCATTCCTCCTGCTGAAATTTGCTGGTGGGTTAACTCCACGCTGTGAAGCTTTACATCAGATACTGTTTATCTGCACCCTTCTTAATTCATGCCAGATGAAATTCACAACTCTGAAGCAGTGATGTTCAGTTTAAGGGGTTTTTTCCCTCCTAAGACCTGTCTTTTTCAAATGTCTCCAAATTAGACAATCGCTAGGGGCACTGATAGTTGTTTTCCTTTTAAGTCAGAGGCACTATTTGCTTTTTCAGTTCCTCAGTTGTTTTATCTCTTATTATGTTAAATCATTTTGAAAGCTATATCTTCCATTTAAAAGTCATATCCCATTATCTAGGAGGGAATTTGAAAAGGTCGATGTTAAAAGAAAACACAAGCTAAAACAACCCCAACACTCAAGCCTTCAACACTAACTAACCCATACGATATTGAAGGTTAATTAGACTTTAAGAAAATGCACAGGCAATACATGTGGCACGCTACTGATAAAATGACATTGCTTAAAATGAATTAAATTATTGTAGAACCTCAGTGAGGCACTAATCATGGGCAAACCACTGGAAAAATTTTAATGTTTCTTCAGGCTGGGATCTCTTTTAGCTAATGAACAAAACACAATGTACTCTTGTGTGTGGTCTTCAACAATTTCAGTTGAGTTTTACTCAGTGCACTTGCATATATGTTGCACAAAATAGCAGCTGTAGTGTATGATAGCCCTGGAGACACTGGGTGGTCTTTGAAGAGTGTGAATTAGCAATATGTTGTGGGGTGTTTTATGGGGAGCACAAGATAATCCCAATTGCTTCTCCATGTCTGCCAGCATTTAGGTATTGAAACAGATGCAGTAAGTACTGGGTAGAGGCACATATGGACATTTGAAAAACTGAAATCAAGTTAAACATGTTATTCAGCTTTCATTCCTCTCTCAAAGTCTTAAAATTGCATGCTGGTGCACATTTGCTGGAGCATGAAAAGTAAAGTATATGTTGTGATTTGATCTCTTTTTTAGCAGCAAAGGTCTAAGTGTGTGCCCTGTATATAATATGGGCATATAATGTGCTCTGCTAATAAATAAATCAATCTGATCTGAGAACCCAGCTCTTGTTTCTCAGATAACTTGTTGACAGACTGGTAAATGAAATTGCTCAGATTTCTTCATGCTGTAACCCTTGAAAATGTTACAAACGCTTTAACGACAGTAAGTCTGAAGACCCAGCAGCACCCAGAATCCATATTGCTAACACATGAACAGCCTTTACCATCTGCAGAGCCTTCAATCAACTCCATTATATTCCTCCCAAAGACAGACACAAAATGCATTTGACATTATCACAGTTTCGTTAGCTAAAATTTCACTATGTGATCTCTCAGGCAACCCTCACCTTTAGAGGCAAATGCAGATCTCATCTATTTGGCTTTGCTGCTTCTGAGAACTCAAAAATACAAACTAAAATCTTAGATTTGAAAGAAGTGTCAGGAGAAGGACTCCGGGAAATAAAGAGTAATTAGTTCCACAAACTTTAGTTTGATGGCACTTGGATACTCGAAGACATATGCTTCTTGAGAACCTGCTGGGGAGCAGAAGTCACAGATACTCGCAGATGTGTAATCACAACATGAACACAGTTCTGCAAATTCTTAATCAAAAGGAGCAGGCAACACAGAGTTATCACAACCTTAATTCAAGCTCTTGAAGATAAGGCATTAAAATGTCTTAAACCAGATAATGTTGCCTCCCATTTCAGTTGATCATTAAACTTATTCCATCTGTTTGGGGTTGCAGCCCTGACTGACTCCCTCTGAATAGAAATTGATGCATGAAAGCATCACAGAGGCAGTTCTGCCTGTACCATGATTAAAACACACAGAGAGATACCTGTTAGGACTGTTACACAAAATAAAAACACATTTTCTTCCTTTTGCATACCTTCAAAACACATCCCTCTTTTAACCCAAACCCTTAAAAGGGTGTCCTTGTCACTGCAAAACTGAAGAAAACACTGGAAGTTGGAGCACATCTTTTAACAGTTTCCAGGCAGTCTGTCTCAGCCTGGAGCAAAGAAGGGCCTGGTAAGCTGCCTTCCATCTTCTCAACTATTCTTATCTCTAGTTCTGTTTCTAAGGTCAGTAAAAAACATGCAGAAGTGATTATGCAGGAACTAGCTCTGAGGGATTACACTATTTGTCAAAGTAGTAACAGTGAATTCAATATGCGTAAATCTCTTCTCCCTGTGCAGTAGAGCTGTGCTCTGGAATACCAGTGGGATACTGATAGGAGTCATTTCCTAGGCAGTTTACCTTTGGGGAAAGTTTGTGGTTGATATATAAGAAAGCCATTTTTTTAAGAACCCACAAGTTGCAAGGGACAGTCCCATGGGCCCTTTCTGCCAACAAAAACAGCTGATTTACTTTGCACTTTTATCAGTGACCCAGAAAAAAAAATAAAATCCTTGCTGATAAATTTGGCAGATGACACAAAGACTGGGGGTGAAGAAAGAAGAGAGGTCACTGATGTGGGCTGAGCTATTAGTAAACAAACAGCACATTTTCTAATCCCCCCCAATACAATGTGACTGTAGTAGGTCATTACAGAATATGACTCTGTCCTGGAAAGCAAAGACAGCCTGATTACAGAGAATACCCAATCCCTGAGCAGCTGTAGTGGCCAAAAGACCAAATCTTTAACACACAGGTGAGAGAATTTTGGGATACAGAGTTTGTCTCCTGGGATGTCCAAGGGCACTTAAGGGCTGCCAGAATATGGGCTCTCAGTGAGGAACACCAGCTTCCATGCTGTGGTGTCCCAGAGGTTGCCACGTGGATGTGTGAGTCTGGTCAACAACCCAAACAGCTTTAGACCACCACATCACCTTGTAAGCATTTCAAACACAGTCTAGATGCAGCCAGTCCATTCCATCCTGGTGTCTGTGGGCTAGAAAGGTGTTAAGCTGTAAAGCAGAGTAGGTGCAGAAAATTTGCCTCATGTAGTAAAAGGTTGCCAGGAAAATGAAGGGTTGGATTTGATCAGCCTGTAAGAACAAAACTTCATACTGGGTTGTGTGGTACAGAAGATGGAGGTAATACCACCCAGAAGCTGCAAGTTGAAACTGGGCAAGTTGAGACTAGACTTTAGAAGTGCTGATGTTTGACTACTAGAAGAACCTCCCAAAGGTGTTGCTGGGTTCCCTAGCCCGAGCAATTTTTTAAATTTGAGATGAGACTCCTTTTAGAAGAGCATCAGATGTGCTAAGCACAGCAATATCTTTGGCTTCCTAGTGCACAATTTGATGAAGCCTTCTCTGATTTTTCCTTTTTCTTCCCCCCTTCCAGAAAATATGATTTAGAGGGGATAACCCGGTAGGAGCATCAGAGACATTTTTGTTGACTTCCTTTCCAAGTGGATGTTTCAGAGGACAGTTACAGGCTATGCTAGGTGAGGTGACAAAGAAATTAAACTCCCATGTGATCCTATATTACTGGGCATGATTAAAATTTTGGGCAGACCTGAATGGAGAAATCAAGCTGGCTTTCTTCCTTCATACAGACCATCATTAAATCTGGCACTTCCACTTGAATAAAGATAAGTATTTTGCAAATAATTTTTGGATTAGAGCAAGAGTTCAAACATGTCTGAGGGTTCCTCTAGAATGGGAAGTGTCATTTGGGGCTGGGGATCTAACAGAGGCTCACCTAATAAAATCAGCTGAGGATGTCAGCATATATAGGAATTTAGTTGTCCATATATGAGTATATGAGGCTATAAATAGGCTTTTGGAAAGCTTGGAAGCTTGCAGAGTTATTGCTTGTTATTTTAAAATGTTAGTGTGGGTTTCAAGCTCATGAAAGAAATAAAATTGCTGGTGAAGACCTGTCTAGCCACACAAAGGAGGAGCAAGAAATTCAGGTTCTTCCATCTCACTCAGCCTTGCCATGGAGGAAAGACCAGCTCCTGGTAAGTTTTGGTTTTTATGAACAATTTAGCCCTCAGGGCCCTCTGATGGTCTGAGCCAGTTTGGATGCCTCCTTTGTGATACAGATATATGTTACCAGCCATTCATTTATTTTTCCTTATTTTCCTTCTTATTCTTAAAAAAAAAAAAAGTGCTGTAGTGCAGAGTTTGTCTGAGAATGTCTAATGCTCCCAGGGACATTTAAAGGACCTTTCACCATACTTGTAGGTGCTGTATTTCACTGGAAGGACTCAAGGGAGATACTTTGGCAAAATATGTCTCTTCAAATGTGCCTCTATGCATTGGATGGAGATCATCACTTTAGGGCTGGTGGTTTCTAGAGAATTTGTCTTGTGGATCCTAGCAGATTCACTCACCATTTGAGTGCCCCCTCCCAGCAGCACACAACTAGAGCCTGGCTCTTCGCAGATTCTGTGTCTTACTGTGTAATGTTTTCACATTAATCCCAGCTAGGAGGAAAAAAATCAAGCTGTTCAGGAAAATATGCTTTATTTTATCTTTTACTTTAGCTTTTAATCATTAGGAAAGGGCATTTATCATTAGGAAAGGAAAATTGGTTTCTGGGCTGGATGAGTCAAATGGAGCTGATGACCATTAGTACTACATTAAAACAGTGAAGTGAAAAAAAACCACAATTTCTTGTAAACATCTGATTTAAAAAAACCAAAACATACCAGTAGTTAGAAGCTGATAGAAATTATTAGCAATAAGTTCTTTTGCACAGAAATAGGTTTATTATCATCTTTCCCAACCTAAACAATTCTATGAGTCTATGCACTTGCAGCAGTTGGCATTAGTCTGGCACGGTGTCAGCAAAGACCACCTCTCTACCTGATCCTAGGAAAAATACCAGCAAGCCAGGGTATATTCTTTTCTCAATCCCTGCATAACATGCTCCCATTGAGCTCTGCAGGAAGTTTTGTGCACATGCAGGTGTGAAAACCATGGTCTAAAAAACGAAAACCAGTCAATTTTGCTTTTTCAGCTGGCAGACCTGTGAGCAAGGATGGGTCTGCCTTTAAAAGACTGGTGTAGAAGGGCTGTGTTTTGCTACATCACTGAAAGCTAATAGAGGCTAATAGACTCAACAAGGAAAGAATAAATTAATCACAAGTCACAGCCACGTGAAGTTCTTAGGCAAAAATCAGACTTGTTAGAGGGTATAGTGGGTTCTTTTGGGTTTTGTTTGTGTTTTAAAATCAACAGAAACTTTCCCTCTGCATGATGCACTGCCTGCTCCTGGGTCTGCCCACACTCAAATTTCAAAGCACATTTGTGGCTTGTTGAGCCCTAGTGTTGTTTGGTTGCTTTTTTTGGTCGAGGACTTTTCCGTATGATTACACTCTAAAAGTGTGCCACAGATTACATGGTCCACAACCAGGTTACAAGGAGAGAACACAGGTCTGCCTTTAGGAAAACATCTTTAATCCCAATAGGGCAGCTTCAAACATTCAGCCTACGAACTTTTGCATTATTGACTTGGTTAAATGTAGGGACAATTCCTGTAAAAGTCAGGGGTGTTCACAGGGGAACAAAATTGCTCATAATTAAATTTAAAAGTGAAGCAAAAGAACCTGAAACAGAACCTGAAAGTTTGCAGGATTTGGCTTCAGGTATGGAAAGCACAGTGTTAAAAACTTGGTGTAACAAAAAATCCAGTAATTTTTGCATTTATTCTAAAATACCAAATCATGTCTGATTTTGTCAACTCTTTAGTTAAAAGGGGGTGAAAAATACTGACTATAAAGGAGGTGAATGAAATGGCCTGTGAGGCTTTATAGGTAACATAAAAATCACTATTGAAACAATGATCCCCTCAGTTGAAAATATTGACCTTTGCTGAAGAAATTCACGAGTCCTGAACACAGTGTTTGCTGCTTAGTCCAATTTCAAGTCAATTGAAGGAAGCAAAATACAAAGAGAAAGGTCATATTGACTTAGTATAACAATCTTAATGAATTTTGGCCCTCTGTTTTGCACTTCCAGTGGAAATATTAACTCAGTGCCTCATTCCCTTCCTCTCTGTGCTGATTCCAAAAATACAGGTAGAAGGAATAAGCTTTTCCTCAGCTTGATCCCCCAACAGCACCAGCACTGTGTTTAAACAGAGCCTAAAAAACAGCCTCCTTATTTTTAGAAAAAACATTTACTAAAAGTAGCTGTTGTTGACAAGAGAAGTCACTCATATTTGAATATTAAACATTTCCAACACTGTAAGTATGAGGGGGAATTTAAGTAATTCGAGAATCACAATCAATAAGGAAGAGACAGTGAAGGATTTCTGTACAGGGAACATTTCTCTGCCTCCCAATAGCAATTGTTCTGTACTAAACCAGAGTATTTTTTGGGACTTCTATTGCTTATAGGTATACCAGTCATGGACCAGCACTCAGCTGAGTAAGGTACTGTACAAATGCAGAACAGAAAGCCAAATCTAAGTCAAAAGCTCAGAGATGGATGCAGACAGACAGCTGGAGGAATAGAAGGAAACAGTGACATTATAATATTTGAGTCCTTACTTCAGATAAACAGTGACAGACACAATGACAAAAATTTTTTGCATTTTTTTAAAGCTGCTGCTTCCTCTGTCAGCCCCAACCCTGCCATCCCCAAAGCCTAAATGAAATAAATCAGTCTGTTAACAATGACTGAGCTGCACTGGCAGCCAAGGTCGGAAGTCTGGTGAAAGACAAATGGTTAAAGTTTACTAAGCAGTTACAAACCACCAAAAACAAGTCTTAAAATGGGAAGTGTCAGGCAAGCCCTTAATAACAGGTAATACTACCAGCCCCACCCATAATTATGGTACTCATCTCCCCACCCTCTGAATGTCACTCGTTTCCATCAATTGCAGGCTTTTCAGAGCACAGACAGTGCCTTGGCAGTGTCTGCACACTGCCTTGCTAAAATGGGGTGATGTTTTTTATCTGAGCTTCTGAGAGCCTGCTGCAATATATGTATTAAATAATAACAGCACAAATAATAGCAATAATAAGAAAACAGGAGTATCAGCTCTGCACACATCCAGCTATGCCGATGCTATCACATCCCCTGCACCGTTTCAGGCAACCTTGAAAGATTGTGTGTAGATGTATTGAAAGGAATACATTTACGAAACATCACATAGTCCCCATTAGGAGATTTTTATGATCACATTACTATGTGCTTTGTCTTCAAACGGAGACTTCACTGGCTTTTCCACCCATAAGCAAGAAAAATTACTTGCCACACTCATTATCAGTCTCTTGGTTCAGATTTTCTCTCTGATGTACAGCTGCCTCATTTTGTTTCTCGGTTCCAGTAAGACATATTATTGTCACCTTTTCTGTAACAATTTCCTTATACTTCTGAAACTAGGCGACTGTCAAGGATAGTACTATGAGCCTGAAACTGGTACATACTCAGAAATGTTTTAGATGTGAAGAGATGGTTAAATATTTTTGTTTAGTCATTATTTTACATATTTACTACCATTTGGGTTAGAGGGGTTTGAAAAATTATATCAGATAATTATATTATCTTACTCACAAGCCTTGTAATCTGTTTTCTTTGTTTAGGGGGACAATGAGTGTGCAAATCATATGGAAACTTCTATACTTCCTGATTTGATAGAGGGTGCTTTTTAAACATCTGACTCAATGTTCAAGAAAGAATAAAAAAAAATATGGGATGAATTTTCAAATAAATAAGGGTTTGTGAAGCAAATTAGGGAAGATTTTGAGAGACTTAGTGCCTCAATGAACAAGCTCCTGTGTATTTGCAATAATATAACTCACAAATCACAGTAAATCAAGTGTGCTGCTTTGATTTGTGAAAATATGCAAGAATATCCTTTTAACTATCTGATCAGCTCCATACTGAGCCCTCACACTACCAAAAGGTCAGAATCCAAAAGGGTTAAGTATTGACTGACAAGAGGATGAAAGGGAAAGCAACAGAATGTAGGTGTATAAAGGTCTTGAGGGACATTCCTAAAAGTCAGTATCAGTTTTTTACACTTCTTGCACAGGACCAGATATGAATTTCAAATAATGAATAGATTCAGATCATCTGTACTTTTCAAAAACGTGAAACTCATATTTATCTGTGCCCATGCCAAAAACTTCTCTTCTTTTTTCTTGCTCAAACCTCCATTATTTTGAAAATTCATACCAAAAATACCCATTATTTTTACCCTTTTTCACCCATTTTGACCTGTTTAGAATATCATATCCTCTCTTGTCTTTGACCATATAATTTGTACAGTCACTTACTGAATTATGCAACCCAAGAGTTTACAAAACATCACAT
This sequence comes from Cyanistes caeruleus, assembly GCF_971803275.1. Classification (NCBI taxonomy): domain Eukaryota; kingdom Metazoa; phylum Chordata; class Aves; order Passeriformes; family Paridae; genus Cyanistes; species Cyanistes caeruleus. The sequence continues at coordinate 107,792,166 of NC_141701.1, forward strand.
GGGTGAAATTTGCTAGTCACCTGGTGTGACAATTTGTTAGAAAGAAATGAGTTTGAAAGCAAAAAAATCCTTGGGTGCTGGTTATTTCCAGCACCACCAAAAAATTCTTTGGATCCCAAATGCAACAAGCAGGTTAGTGACCTACATAAATGGGGAATGTGCCCCTGCCCCACTGTCCAGCTACAGCAGAGCCTTAAAAGGGACTATTGCCCTGTTACAGGACCTTCCATGGTGGCAGTGGCAGGATGAGAGACTCACAGGGTGAGGGGTTGACTACAAAAGGCCCTTGGCAATTTGTGTTCCACTTTCCTTTTCCTAGGAGCAGGATGTTTTGGGAAGAGAGAGTTTGCTGGCAACCTGATCCTCTCTGGAGCTATGGAGATCTTCAAAGGAGATGTGCTGGCAGCCGATGTCCCCCCTCCCACATTGGGATTTTCCTGTTCACACTGTGGATCTCTCGCACAACAGACCTCCTGATCCTTCTTCTTTCCATGGCACAAGCTCAGCCATATTTGAGTCTCTCTGTAGCATGCACCACCTCGGGAAGCCTCACCATGTTGTTTATGTGGCAGAATGGCTCCATTGTGCAGTGGTATTAACCAGCTTCAAAAAAAATACTAATTTGAGAAGTTGTGTGGCTTCTAAATGGAAGCAAGAACTTGATGGCTGAGAAAGGCAATAGTAGACAGAGCAAAGGAAGAAGCTTATGAGGAGGAAATAGCTACTAACCCAGACTTTTGACTTAGGGCTTCCCAGAAACCATAAAACCTTCGTTTCTGTCCCACAGGATTTCACATGCACCAGGGATAAATAAATCTGGTGCCAAAGTTGGCAGAGCCCTTTCCCCTCTCCTGCTCTAGAGGTTTTGGTGCCCAGAGCTAAAAGCTTCACCCGAAGACACTTTCCAAGCCATAGACACTTTGCAAGCCATCCCTCCGTACTAGAGGAAATCTGATGCAAAGAAAGATTGAGTGGGCGAGTGAGCTGGCTCAGGATGGGCTGCAGGGACCCCTGGGCACACATAGCAGTACCTCCACATGCTGTCTCCCCTTCAGCCTGTGGATTTTACCTCACAAATTATAGCCAGTGATGCTGCTGTAAATGGCAGTATCTCTGAGACTGGCTTCATTCAAATCACACTTCTCTGGCTGTGCACAGGGAGAAAGGTGGGTGGAAGAAAAAAGGCAGAGCTAGCTCAGTAGCAAATATTGACATAAAACAATAACGAAACATTATTGTACAAACCCAAACAGTGAACAGGTAAATCTATGGATAAGTATAGTCCAGGAAAGGGCTTCAGACTCATGCATTCATGTTCACATTTCTAGTGCTAAAGAATACACTTGCAGAAATGGAACCTGCGTAAGCAGGTTTCAGAAACTTAGAGGAGATAAATAAAAAAAAATGTCATTTATAATTATGCAGGAGGGCAGATATTACCAGATACTGCTTAGTAATAAAGCAATCATGCACTTGCTCAGTTTGGGGCTTGCTTATTTGGTAGTTTTTAATGAGGATACTCCTGCTGGCATCCCTTAACTCTCAACAAATGCTCTCTTGATTGGATGCTCAGCACCAGCATGGATTAGGCTCACACTCAACATCTACAGTAAAGCTCAATCTTGAGTCACATTAGCTCATGAACAAAAATAATCTCTATTTTGTTACAGTCAAATATACACCAATACAAAGTTGACAATCACACTACCTGCATTGTACAGGTTGTCCTACACTTAACTACCTGCATTTCTCCTCTTCTTTATTTTCATTCTTTGCTGAGGGAGGAGTGGTTTATGATGGAAAATAAACAGCTTGTTGTAAGAACAGACTTCTCTCACCCTCCATTTACTTAACAGGTTGCTTGTGCTTTCTTAATGAAGCCAGCCATGATTTCCACTGTGTAGTGTTTCGTTGTGCAAAGTCGCTGTTCCCCAACACTTTCATTTCTGCTGGGTAGACCTAGGTCACCCATAGTTTCTGAGTTTTCCTGCTGAATGCCAAGCAAGGCCTTTTATTTGGCAGACAGCAAGTTTGCTAAAGCACCTGCTAGCAGGAGCGAGGGAGGGTATGGAGTACTCCACTAGCTGCCTAAATAACCTGAAAACCTGTCCCTCAGTCCTGCTTCAGATCTCCAGTTTTGATTTGTATTTTCCGACCCTGTGTGATGTGGTCCTGATAACCTCAGCCAGGCAGTGCTTGGGTACTTCCAGCAGCATGAAGCAGTTAGATGGATGCACAAGTTATGAAATATTGATCCAATTCCCCCACTGAAATCACCTACCAGCAAAATATGGACATCCTTTGAGAACATGAAATGCACCCTGACTCTTAAAAGCAAAATACCAGGAATCTGAGGGAAAAAGCCTAGAGCACCACTCATTTGTGTCACCAGTTTTACTTAGGAGAAAGGAGACACTGACTAGGCTGTGGAAATACCTGGAAGGAAGTTTGCGAAAGCGCATTTTCACCCTGTGCTTCATACACAGAACTGCTATATTATTTACTTACTTGGATGATGACTGGGAGACACATTAGCATGAACTATTATGGAGATGAATGCCTCAATTTTAGGAATCCATATCCCAGTTGTTACTCTGAGAAAATTGCTGCCGACATAGATGGAAACTGAGCCCAACCAATAACTTAAAAATCAGATCTCTGGAGTAGACATGAAGAAGCTGCAGAAAACGAAACAGGAGTTTGATGCAAAAGCAGCCTTAAAACCAGAACCATTTTCACTAGCATGGTATACACATCTTTGCTTAACTGATTATACGTTTTCTTCATTGGGCAAAAGGGATTTGAGACATGCAAATTCTAGCTTAGGGATAAATTGTGTAACGTCACACTTGCTCATGAGTAATCCCATTGACCTCCCCAGGCCGCCTCATGTGAGCAGGCGCTCCTCACCACCGCTGCGGGGTTTCAGTGCATTTCTGCAGCTGCATCAGCCTCCTGGGCAGCCCCTCGCCTGCCCTGCTTCAGCACCGGGGCATCCTCAGGCTCCTCCGAGCACCGCGATGCCGCGCCGAAGCGCAGGGCACAAGTGTCCTGTGCGGGGCATCAGTTTGATTAGTTCTCTTAGGATACGCACTGATGCTTTTTTTCATGACTGTAGATAGAACGTTTCAAGGTTACTCTGTGAGAACAATCAATCTTTTAAAACACAGAAGTTCTCTAATTCCATTTGCAAAGAAAACAGAAAAAAAAAAAAGCAGCGCGTGTGCTGTGGCAATGAAAAAAGCTAGTAAAGTCAGCACAGCTGAGCCCCTAATTTTGTCTTTTCACCTAGTTTCAGACAATTAGGTCTGTGAACAGTAAAAAAAAAAGTGGGGAGGACAAAAGATAAAGAAAGAAACACGTGGTTAATTTCTGCGACACAGTGCCCAAATGAAAAGAGACCACTTGGCTTCATCTAACTTCCCATCTTTGTAGTCTGAAGAATTCTGCAACACGCTACTGGTACATGCCTGTAAGGTAACTAGTAACTGGCTTCCATAAACATTACATTTACCAGAAGAAAAAAAACCCAGTAAAAAACCCTGCTTAGTTCACTGCTCATTATACAAGCCAAATTGCAAAGAGAATTTTTTTTTTTCTCTGCAATGAAGTAAATGGAAGAGCCAACACACACAAATATGCATCTGTTACTAATGAGATGTTTACAGCCCCTGCCTTGCCAATTGCACGTATGTAATACCACCCTGCGTCCTTACCTATAGAGCTCTGGTTAAGAGACAATAGGTGCAAATTAATGTCTAAACAGACATTATCTCTTCAAGCCTGGACATGCCTTGAAGCCTTGTTAAATATTTTTAAATGCCACAGCTTTCTACTAAGGTTTTAAAACCCTTTCTTCCACTCTTTGCTGACGGTAAAAATGTTCGGGGGACAGGACAAGATATTTATAATAACAGGACATTTTGCCCTGCACTTTGTTTTTGCGTGTGGGGGGAATAATAATTGTATTCAGACTTGAAATGGCTTGGGTTACGCAGTTCAGAGCACAAGCACCTGCAGCAAATTAATTTGTTGTAGCACATTTATTATCTCATAGCTTCTATTTAGGCTGCAGCTGTTGCTATTATGTTAATAATGTTTTTTGTCACCACTGTATACAACAGGTTATGGTAATAGAGAAATTTTGGGGCGTGGGGTGTTGCTTTGGGTTTTTTTTAAATTTTATTTCTCAGAAAGAAAAAAGATGGAGAGAATATAACACATAAGCATTGATCAGGCATTTAGCCTTCTGTTTATTAGCTGATTTGAAAGAGAATGGGCAAGAGAAATTAGAAAAGAGTAACAATAGACAAAGATGGCGCGTGCAGAATTTGTGAAAGCAAAAAAGAAGAAGAGATGGAAAAAAAGAAAGAAAGAAAGAAAGACCGAACACCGCAGTGCTGGGGTGGTGAGTGTTCGGGTGGGGGCGGGGAAAATGCTGCAGTTTTCGTGAAATAATAAGGTGGAAAAAAAGGCATACAAAGAGTAGGTTTTTCATTGTCTGTAAAATATAAACACAGATGAATTCTGTCTTTGGTTTGTTCATGCTTTTCACTCTGCACAGCAGGGATGTTCTTAAGAAGTTGCCCTCTGCGAAATTTCACTAAATGGAAACCGTGGACCCTGCATGATGCGATTATAATCACACCAGCCATTCTTTTTACATAATTTTTTGTTTAAAATCCAGTAATGCTTCTTGTTTTTAAAACATATATCTATATCTATACATGCATCTAAAACAGTGCTGGTTTACGTCCCCCCAGCAAAGTGCAATCTGAAGCTATAACTGGCTGTATCCCATCCGCAAATCTCCATGGGCTCAAAAACAATATGAAAATTTTTAGCTGACAAGAACATGTCTGCTGCCTGCAGTCACTGCAATAGCTCACCATGTTGCCTACTAACCAAAAGATCAAAAATTATCGATTTCATGGCGCTGCGTGCTTGGGATAGAAAAGCTACTTTAAAATTTGCATTATTTAAGAAATGAATTAAAAGAAAAGACTCATGTTTTAGAGCACTTTGGAACGTAAAAATGGCTTTATGTTTTAATCTTATCAATGATTTACTATAATTCTATTATTTTTAGCAGCTGGGGTCTGGAAATGATTTTTTTTTGCCGATGAATTTAGGATTTTGCCGCAGTATACATCTGCAGTCCCAGAATCCTCTGGTAAGATAATCCCTCCTGCGATGGGGAAACGCCTTTAACCTTTTCGTGAATGAAAAATATGCAACCATTTTGAAATAAAAAGGGGGAAAGAATAATGATTTCTAAGAGCTGGAATGAAATTTTCTGTGAATTGAAAGAGCAAGGAAAGGAAAACATACTGTAATCGCGTTGTGGCGTTGGAGTTTCTAGCTGTTGTCTCCATCGCTCCAACGGTGTCCGTAAATATGCCTGGAGTATGGTGTCACCCATACCTCACGCGGGTGAGAAATCGAGAACCAAGGTGTTCAGAAATGCAGCGCTTCCTTGCCATAACTGCACAAATGCTACAACCACCAACACCTCCATGCTGCAGGCTTTAAGGAAGATTTTGATCATCGGTCATTGAAATTCATTTGACCCGTGGATTCGTAAGATGACCAGGCTGCATTAGGGGAGCCAAGCCTCCAGAAAGCATGAGGTGTTTACAGCTGCTCGGGGCTTTCAGCTAGAAAGGGAGAGGGAATTTTTCTGCGGCATAAGGAAATTCAGAAGCCCTAATCCATGCACAGCCTTGTTCAAATGAAACTACTACTCTGATAGTCTCATACTTTCAGACTGCATGGTAATTAAGAAAGAGCGGTCTGAGCAGAAAAAATCGTGTCTTAATGATTTACTATCTTATGTTTTAAGATTATATGTTAGAGCCAGTTACTTGGAATAAGGAAATCTGGCCTAAAGCTATCGAAAGGAAAAGGCAAAATTATACATCAGCTACCTTCCTAAAGACAGCTTCCTATATGAGTACAGCTATGTATTTATTGACAATTAAAGGGCTACAACTCTCAGAAACCAGGGTTTTCATGTGGACAGAGGTTGATTAGGGAAGACGGAGGTCGGTGTCACACCTCTGCAACTGGTATTGTTTTTTCCTGTGTTTTTGGATGTCTTTTCTGCCGGGGTGCCTCAATACAATGATTGCAATTGTTTAAAACGAGAAGTGTGAGACCCATAACCTTTAAGAGACAAGCACACAGAAATTTTAAAGGAAAACTTAGGTGCTGTCATAGACATGATGATGACAATGTTTTGATCAGTGTGGTGGATTTTTGCTCACGATTAAATTTTGAATATAAAGCCATCTTGATATTTGTTTGGATAGTAGGAATTAAAATATACATATTGAGAGATGTAATGCTTCATGTTTAGTCTGTTCTGTTGCTTAATATGCCAGTAATCAGATATTCTGATGAGTAATGCCTCAGATACTAAATCAGCTGGAGACTTTAATCTTAGTTTCTGAAACATACCTGATAAATAAACTGTTGTAGGAATCCATGAGTACTGAATTAAAGAAGGAATTATGAAGGCATATTGCATTTATTCAAAATGAACACGAAGGGTAAGAACAACTTTTTTTTAAAAAATCAAATTGCTAGCCAATGACAATTCTATTTCTGATGCTTGCAGCAACATTTTTAGACTACTCCAATTTATGTCATTTGAACCAGTTAACAAGATTTTTTGATCATTATCTTCTGTACTAATTTATTACTAATTTGTAGAGTCTTTCCTTCAAAATCACCCAGATACACACACACACAATTTTTATTTTTTATTTTGCATAATTTTTGAGAAAAGTAAAATCTCACCATTATTTTTATTTTGAATAATTATATTTTCCTTTGTCCATAAAGAACATTTTTTTTTCCACTGAAGCTGAGCCTGAGTGGCAGAGCTATTTACTTAGCAGAGTAAAGACCTTGATGTGTATTAATAAAACGTAGGTCTCAAGTATGAGGCAGAAGTTACATTGATTAGTCCTGTGTCTCAAAGAGTGCTTAAATATTGCAAGCATCCCCCTCTCTTTTCCCCTTCGCTCCTGTATGAAAGTGAGACTACGTGACTTCTTAAATTCACTACAACCTCACTTTGCTGGAAGAAGACTCCTTTTCTTTTTTGCTTTCTGGTTAAGAGGATCAGAATGACGTATCTTTTTGCTGACAAGTGAATATATATTTAGTCAGTGTCTGAAAAAAAATATCTGTAGTTGATTCTTGAATATGTTCCTAGAGCATGCACAGTTAGAAGCCAATTATGCATACATTTTTAAGATCCATATGGGAAATCAAAGATTCAGGCCCAGAGCCCTAGATATTTCTGTAATTGGTAATTTTGCTTTGTCCTCATATTAGTACCATAGCTACTCATTTGTTACTATGTTCCTTATACCAGGATTTCAGAAGGAAAGGTGACCATCTAAGTTTACATTTAACTGTTTCTTATTTTTAATTAATGGGCTTCCTACTTTTTACCGTACTAAAAGTTGACTCTCCAAAAGCAGTGCTAAGGATGAAAAAAAAAAAAAAAAAAAAAAAGACTTAACAAAAAGATTTAAATCATTATCTTTTAAAATTCAACCATGAAGCTCTCCTTTGCACTGAGGATTTCTTACTGCAAGGGTACACAATGGACATGTTAGGAGACTGCTTGACCTTTTGAAAAAAAATATGTCTACAGCATATTCTTCTAGTAAACTGCCACCAAAACAAACCTATTAAAGTATAAAAGAGCTTAGAGGAAACTTCTGAAGCTGCATAGACACACTCAGTGCTTCTTGGTGAGGAAAGGAAAAAAACATAGAAGAGGAAGAAAAACTAGACTGTTTGTGAATTTACTGATGAAGCACCACATTGTAATATCCCATATAACATTTAGTCTTCTTGTTTTCAGAGTGGAACTTGACACACTGTATTTTAGAAAAATTAGGAATATAAAATGTATTTTAGAAACATTTTTATAATTGAGAGAACACCGACAAGTTAATCATAATTGCAATTCGGCTATTAAGATACTTGTTTTTCTGGAGCAAGGGTTTGGGGATTTTTTAAGGAAGAAATTTAAGAAAACATTTAGCTACCTAATAGCTAAAAATTGCAAAGCTGATATGAACAAAATTTCTATAAGCAATGTGTCTAGATGCAAAACTAACCACTTTTCAGTGAAACAAATAGAGATTAAAATTACAACAACCCATGCAGAAGTAAAGCATCCGAAAATCAACAAGCGTTAATCATTAGGTACAGAAGGCCTTGCAAAATTTATATATATATAATTTAAGTTGTATGTTTTAAACCTGTTTTTAAAAGGTCTAGCTCCAGTTGTCCTCGTCAGGTCAAAAAGAAAAGCGTTCCACAGTTCAGGGGCCAGAAGCAGAGACATGGACTGTACCCCTCCTGCTCCTGCAAAATCCAGGCTCCAAAAGCCCCATCCCTGCAGACCTCAGGGGGTGGGATGGCACACAAAGAGGCTCTGAAAGGTATCTGGGACCATGCAATGCATCAAGGGCGTTTGACTGATTCTACTGTTGTTATCAAGTACCCAATGGAATTGCTTATAGTGAATTTGGCAATAATGCCCTATAGAAACAGCACTTTGAACTTATATAGTACCTTTGATCCTGGGATCTAAAAGGAGGGGTTTGTCAGTATTACTATTCCCATTTTACAGAGGGTGAAACCAAGGCAGAGCAGATTTTCTCAAGGTTGTAGAAGAAGGCAGCTGAGAAAGGAAGATGGACAAAGAAATTAACTCTTTCCCCCACACCCTTTCCTCTTTTTTTACTGCTCAAGCCAATCTTCGGGAACACTTTCTCTGGATCTTATCTTAAATTGGAATCAAATTTCTAGTGTCAAGAACAAGGTATTTCTGCTCATAGCTGTGCCAAATAACTCGCCAGGAAGGTGATGAACACTCACAGCCCACTGGCCTGATCTGGCAGAATTTTCTTTGTCGGCTCTTGCCAACAGCTGCCCTCATTCTTGCCCTTCTTTTGACCATAGTCAAAATGGACAACTGTCCTAAGAGAAAAGAGCATGACGAGGAAAGCTGCATTTCTCTATTCTCCAGCTGCAGGGTTGTCCAAGTGGCATTTCTTTTCCTTACTAGTGCTCACCAAAAGTTGCCCACAGCAGAGGGTGGCTGGTGGGTGGATGATTGCTACGCCCTGCAATGGCAGGGGTAGTTGGGAGGAAAACAGGATTTTTTATATCACCGTTGCCTTCCCAGTGTCATATGAGTAGTGACAGCTAACCCACTCTTGGAACTTCTCTCCTGCACTTGCCCCATTGGCAGTTCCACCTTGCCTCTTGTATGCAGCAAGCCTTACATTATCCTCCCAGCAAACCCCCAGCCCAGCAATCCCGTTTTAAAAAGCTCCAAATTCAAAAGAAAGCAGCTTACGTGAAAATCAAGCAGCACTGTGAAAGAAGTTCCTTTAGTCTAAGGCTACATGTGACTGAATAAATCAAAGGGGAAAAAAACCAAATCTTTAAGTGCGACTTCCTAAGTAGAAACTTGGAGCCTGTTTAAAACAGGATTGTCAAAGGAAAAAAGCAGGCTTAAAGATGCGAACCGCGCATCTCCCCGCCGCAAGAACTGCAGAAACTGGAGTTTGGTGGGGGACAAGAGGCTGCAAGAAGCAAAACAAGAATTAAATCTCCCACATCAGCTCCCGCCAAAGCAAACTTATACTGCGGGAACAAGACAATATCCATTTTTCGCTAGCAACGGATGTTTTCCACAGCCACGTAGGTATATACGGTCCTTGTTTCATGTGGAGGAAGGTGTGAATGTATTTTTCCCTCCCGGTATGTTAAACACAGACTTTGCCAGTGCAAGACGGTGCACGCAAAAAGTCTGTAAAAACATCCTGCTGTGCAAGCCCGAGCACGCCGAGAAGAGGCCGCCACGGACGTGCCTTCACACGCCGCCGCGAAAAAACCTTGTGCAATTCGTATTTTCCTGTTTTTTACCACTCGCTAAAGAAGCGAGGGGCGGGCGGGGAGGAGGTGTGGGGGGAGGTGGGGGGAAGTTCGCTTCTCCCATTAAAAAAAAAAATTAAAAAAAAAAAAAATTGCATAACGAGATACTTTCTTTGGCAACTGCTTCCTGACAAATATTTACAGGGGCAGAGCGGGAGCGCGTTTCCGCCGACGTGAGCGGGGCCCGCCGCCACCTTGCCGGGCTCCCCCCCGGGCTCCGGGATGAGCCCCGGGCCGGGCTCGGCGGCTCTGCCCCATCTCAGCGCCGGGGCCGATTTTCCTCTGCAGCCCGAGCGTCTCCCGCACTTCTTGGCGACGCGGGCGTTTGGGAAGACGGAGTTTCGCTACAGTTGGTGCCGTGCATTTAAAAAAAAATAATAATAAAAAAATTTAAAACAATTAAAAACCCTAGGCAAAGAAACTCCAAAATTAGACTGGGAGGGGGAAGGGAGTAGGAGAGAGTCACAATGGCCTTTTGCCCCCCACTCACCCCCTGTTCCCTTCCCAAAGCGGGACCCCGGGCTGATCCCCTCAGTCGCATCCCCTCCCTCGCCACCTCTACACCGCTCAGGACGGCAGCAACTTCGTTCCCGAGCCGGAAACTCGGATCCTTCTTTCCCACCTCCGGAATAAGGTGTCTGCGCCGTACTCCCCCTGCCCCGGCCCTGCCCAGCCCGGCCCGGCCCTGCCCAGCCCGGCACGGCCTTCCCCCCACCTCCAGCCGCTTCCCCGCTCCCTGTCTCCCTCCGCCCTGGGAGCCGGGCACTATTTCTCCTCCTCCCTCTGCCTGCCCTGAGCGCCGGGCGCCTATGGAATGCCGCGCGCGGGGCCCGGCCGCGGCGGCAGGATACACAGCCGGGCCCGGCGCTCGCTATAAGAACCTCCTTGTGAGCGACGCCATTTTAAGCCTCTCGCTCGGTTCGGCGCTGGGAGCAGCGGCGGCGGCGCTCGGGGGTCACAAACACCGCCGCCCCGTACGGTCGCCACCCGGGAGCCAGCGGCGGGGGCACCGCCGTGAGAGAGGAGGAGTAGGAGGCGGCGGAGGTGTGGGAACAAGGAAGGAAAGACGGACCGGACCGGGATCGCCCGGGCAGCAGCAGCCAGAGCCCGGGGGGACCCTGCGCTCTCTCCTCCTTCCAACGTTAGTGTCGCTTTCTTCGGCGGGAACTTGGGGTAAAGCGGGGCCGGGCCCCCCCCGCGGCCGTGAGGGGGTCCAGGGTGTGCCCGGCGGGAAGGACGGGGCTGGGGGAGGGGGGGAGCGGGGGTGGGAGAGAGGTGGGGGGGCAGGAAAGGAAGAGAAAGAGAGAGAGGGCTCTTGTTTTTGGGAGGTCCGGACAGCTGCGTGGCTGCAGGAGCGGCAGCTGCAGCTCCCGAGGTGTCTCTTGGGAAGCTCGTCCTGGGGCGAGGGGGTGGCTGCTCGGGTCTGCGGGAGAAGGCGAGTCCCTGCGCCCGGCTCTGCTCTCGTTTGCAGCAGAGCACGGAGTACTTTAATGACCCTTTTTTATTATCGTTTTGAAGGTTCCTCCCCTTCCATTTTTAGGGAAGTACTAACTCGCCGGTGGGCTGCAGATCCCCTTTGGCGATAGGAGGGGGAAGAGAGCAGGGTACGGGTTTATTTGTACCGAATATAATTAATCACGGTCACTGCAGTCAGCGGGAGATAACTAATCTGTTGCCTTGTGGGGATTCGGTCTTAGTGGCATTGCATATTTGCTGGAGAGGCTATGCTGCTGCTTCTGGATGCCGCCGAAATGAAGCTTCCCCGGAGCTGAGAGCAGTCAAATTAAGTTTTTTAACGCCCACCTTACCAGGGTGTTGTAGGGAATGCCTAGGGCTGCGGGCGGTGTGGGGGCTCCCACGCTGCGAGGAGAAGCGCCCGCTGCTTCCCGTGGCCGGCTGGGGGGACCACGGCGGCTCCCGCCTCCCAAAGTAACGCGTTCCTGAGGTGTGGAGATCAACTTGCGGTTACTCCCAGAACTATCTAGGGCACTTACTTCTCTAGGAACAGGGTCTCCAGGTGTGTTTTGTGGTTTGTTGTTTTGTTGGTTTTGGTTTTGTTTGTCGTTTGTTTTTGTTTTGGTTTTGTTTTTTTAGCGAATCTCTATTGTGCATGATTAGCTGCTCCTAGCGCAGCAAGTTTTCTTAAATTTAGCAAGACCTTGAATTCTTCCCTAGTTAAAACTCAATATAAGACGTTGGACAGTTTCTTTTTTGTATCTCTTCCCAAAAAGCTTCTCTGAAGATTATGCTTTCTGGACAGAAAGGACAGACTGTGTGAAGGTGCCACAGGCAACTTACTTGTGACTTTAGGAATAGCAGTGTTGATCTTTTTAATCAGCTACTTTTTGATCTCTTTCTCATGGAGCAGCCATTGTTCTGACACTCTGTATATTCCAGACATCTGTGGTCCTCCCATCCCCCAAAGTATGCAAGTGGTGAATGGAAAGAGGCTGGGCTGGTATGCTGAGGTCGACGGACGGAAATCAAGGAGGGGTTTTAGTAAAACAGGATCTTTATGTGTTGAAACTACAGTAAAAGCGAGGAGGAGAAAACTAGCTGAAAGAGTGTCGGGGTTTTCATGCTCCTAAGTTCAGGCGCACCAGACAGCAACTTCCCAGTTAGGATTTTGCTTTTGAATGACAAAAAGGTACTACTGCAAGGCTCCAAAAAAAATGCCTAAGCGGCAAAACTTACTGGTGTGTATTGGCCCAAGTTATCATGTGAATTTCAGTACCTAACAGTCCAGGAACCTAATGTTGATCTTGCACTTTTTATAAAAAGGTGCTGACAGCTGCAGGTATATGACTGCTGTGCCATTTGTCTAATGACTGGTACTGTTGCAAATGAAGCTGCTTAGGTATTCAGGCAAGAGTTTTAGGCTCTCTAAATTCAGCTGTTCAGTACAAAATCATACTGAGTGTCTTACTGTTTTGGGGTTGTTCTGAAGAAATGTCATATTTGCTCATCTGTTAGTTCTGATATTTTTTGTTTAGGGATAAACTGGTATCCAGGGGAATACTCACTTTGGTCTGTATGGCTGATCATTTCACAAGGTCTGGAGGAGAAACAAGTAAAAATACCATGTTGGAAAGGACAATGCTATGTGCTATAGCTTCTAGCAGGAAGGATTTAATACAGAGTAAAGCTTGATTTTGAAAAATCAGTTCTTCAAGTGCTGTGTTATAGCCTTATCAACCCAAGCTTCATTTTTCTTGCCTAAGCTATGTATAGATTCGGCTCTTTGCATGGTGTATGGACACCAGCATTTTGCTCTGACTGTGGTGTGTCAGTGACTGGTTTACCAAACCTTGGCTGTGAAGCCTGATTGCCCTTCAGACATGATTTCTTTCTGAAACATATGTCCACCTATCATGACTCTACATCTGAATTAGCATCTTGAAATACTGTGTTCTGAAGAGTTAAACTTGAGGTTCAGGGGATGTTAAGGCAAGAGGTTAGTACTGGTGGTGTTCTGATTTTGCTGTGTTTTCAGAGTAGAAAGGGAAGTGGAAAGAATGGAGCAGGAAATGGGGCTCTTGGAGGCTTCTGTCTCAAACTGAAGTATGAATGTGCAGTCTGAAACTCCTGGACAAGGATGTTTCTGCAGAGTATTGTCTAGTAGGCAGGTTAGTGTGCAAATACAGCAGTAACCAAAATCACTTACGTTAATTCATAGTTAAACTGGTAATGCAGGGATTGTGGCGATCGTGCAGTTGCCTGCAGCAAAACTTGTTCTGTGGCTGTGGTAGCCTGCATACCATGGCAGGAAAATCAGGACTGACCTTACTTATCTTGAACATCATACTTCACAAAGCCTGATAAAACCTGTGAGAAACTGTGCAGGCAGCTGTGACTTGTTCCTGGGTCCTCAGAACATGCACTTGCAAGCTCTGAGCCCAGTGCCTTGCTGGCTGACTGGGTGGGAGCCTAGAAATGGCAAACTCCTTGGCAGTAAGTATTGTGTGTGACTCTTCTTGTCTCTTTAGATTAAATTATTTTCCTGGCAGAGCAATATTTCTGATTTTCCTGTTAAACACCAATTGAATTGGCTAGACTTGCCAACATAAGGCAGCCTGACAATGGTTAACTTTTAATATCTGTTTTTGGCACTTGATTTCAAGGTAAAACTTGTTGTGGTCTGTGATCAGGCTTTAGCCCAGGACAGTAATGTGTTAAACTGTGCTGCCACTGTGTAGCCTGTGCTGCTTCTCAGGATAAGAAAGGAACCAGAAAAGTTGTTTCAGTTTTTAGGGTTTTGTGGCTTTTCTTTTTTCACTGACAGGTAGCTTCGAGTGCAAGGGAGAGAATTAATGGAAGTCTAATTCTGGCATTTCTGTCTTTGTGGAACACAAAGATGAACAAACACAAGTAGATGAAGTAGGCAGGTGAAACATACCTGTAGCTCAGCCTGACCTCATGAGTCTGTTAACTCTGATGTGACAGCAAATTAATCCTGTGCTTTAGTTGCCTTGGGAAGTATGGATGCAAATATTACTTTACAGCAGAACTTTTTGTTCATGTTCCAAGTTGACTTTAGGAAACAATGTACATTGGCTGGATTGGTATTGCAGAAGTGAAGTGCTTGCTCTGTTACTTAACACTAAATTAACTTTGGAGCCTTGTTTGAGGGATGACGTAGAAGGGTGAAAGAGTTAATCTCATATTCTATGTTGTTGCATTTAAAAAGCAGTATGAGCTAGCTGGATTTTGCTGGAGTTGGCAAATGCACCGTGTGCACTGTACGTGTATTTGCTGGAACCAGCATTTCTGGGCTGACTTACTGTGCTAAATAGACTTGTATAAATTGGAGAAGTTTGCCAACTCTGCAGCAACTGTAGCAAGTAGTTCTGTATTGTCCTGGCAACAATTCAGGTGCCCTCCAGTGGCCAGAAATCTTAACTTCCTAAAGGTGCTGCTAAAGGCAGCTGCCTCTTAATTAAGAGTGAGTTGAAGAAATACATTTTAGTGTCAGACTTCATTAGCGTGTTTGTTGTTTAAATAGTTCTTTTTGGAGTGTTGGTGTGCCTTATTGTAAATACAGAGTTATTCTGACAGACAAGCCACTTTCAGATTCATAAGTGTTTCGACAGTGTAATTATGACTAATCACTCCGGTTTCTTAAACTGTGGAGATTAATGTTTAGCATCCAAGTTCAGGGCTGACTGTGTGGTTGCAGTCTGAGAAGAAACTGGATTATGGGTAGATACTTCCTCATTTGGAAGAGACTTGGTCTGCTGAGTTGTTCATGTATTGGTGTGGAAATGAGTGTTTCAAGTTAGGCACAAACAGGCCAGAAAGGTATTTCTGTAACAGTGTCTGTTATTAGTGATGCACATGATAAATTACTGTGGAACCATTGTCTTCTTGATACACAAAACTGTGTGGGCAGGGAAACTTGAGGGCTGGCAGTGGTTTTGTTCCTGAACTTTGAGTCTTAAATGAAATGCAGTATAATTGTCTGAATTATCATAGGTTGCCTCTAAATGGTCACAATGGCAACTGTTGGTTTTTTTTGTGGGTTTTTTTTGTTGTTGTTTTTGTATGTGACTTGTTAAATCTAAAGAAGGAATTTTGATCCTGTCTACTGCCAGCTCTCTACTACAGTCATCTTTACTCAGTGATAAGTATGGGCACATGGAGCAAAAGCTGTAAACCATTGCATATTTATTATGGGAGTCCTGCTGGCAGACTAAACCTTGGATAGAAGCACTGGCTCATCCCTAACCAAGGAAGATGGTAGTATGCATAATGTAGTTATCTGTGTCCTGCAGATAGAAGGCAGGAGCTCTCTAAGCTGTGATAATAAAACTGCTGTCAGTGTTTTGACCAGCCATGAGGATACTCAAACTCAGTGAATGCTGCACAAAGCCCTAGTGCGAAATGTGTGCCAGTGATCCAGAGATCTCAAATCCATTGTTGAACAGAAGTAACTTAGTAACTGTTTTGAGGTTACTTGTTTGTGGTGCTGGTGCTTAGTTGGTCAAAGTAATTGAGACATGAGAGTAATAGGGTTGATAATCTTGTTATGACTTAATGTGAGTTCATAAACTTGAAACTGTCATACCAATCCTCTAATACTGAGCTCCAAACTGCTGTCAGGGGATTGATATGTACATTATGTGAGGAAGTTCATTACTTCGTTCTCAAGTTGGATGTGTAATACCAGGGTTGTATTTGAAACAGTTTTCACATAATAACATTTAAGATTATCATCAGCTCCCATCTTGGACAGTCAGGAGGGTACTTAGATGCTTGAGGTCTATTTTGCCAACTAATAAAGTAAAAGTTTTTGCTAGTTCTATGGTTTACTTGCTGATGAAAAGCTCTCTTAAATCATTACATTTAAACACGACCTGATGATTTGTCATCTTGAACACAGCTGCTGCGAATAGCTCTCAGAAATAACCAGAAGTTTCTAGAAAAGACAAATGATAGTGTTTTGTTCACAGATCCTGTTAGAAGCTGCTGGTATAGTTGCCCATAATTTTGAATGTAAAATATTGGGTTGACAGACCTCTTGTAACTCCTGGATGTTCTCTAGGTAAAGGGCAAAATAACTGTGCTGTGGATCCAGACACTTAATTTCTGAAGTTACAAGATCCAGTGCTGTGAAATTTCAGCTCCTGCAGTATGATTTTAAGTAAGATTATGTGACTATGTGAAGAGGTGCTTTCTTTACATTGTATAGGATGTCCAGCCATGTGCCTCTGGCCAGCATCAAGCAAAATTATGTAGGGGACAGCTGATAAGAAATTATGGTGGTAGGTAACTGCTACCAAG
Organism: Cyanistes caeruleus; assembly: GCF_971803275.1. Taxonomy (NCBI): domain Eukaryota; kingdom Metazoa; phylum Chordata; class Aves; order Passeriformes; family Paridae; genus Cyanistes; species Cyanistes caeruleus. Next base: position 107,808,918 of record NC_141701.1, read on the forward strand.
TCCATTTAGACATATGTGTCCCATCAGTCTGTAATTCTACCAGAGTTTCTCTGGAGTGTCTGTAGTGTGCATCTCCTTCCTTTCAAAAGGAGAACCTTTATATGATTGCCAGCTTCATGTCTGGGGAGGCTTCCTAGCAAGTTCTACAGTTTCAAAATTTGTCTTCTAGAATGATAGTGTAGATCCGGGGCCAGGATGAACTTTATTTCTTTTTTAGTAACTTTCCTGATGTGCTTGTTCTGAATTTTCTTCCAGATTCTCATTGTTTTGTACATTAGTTATGAGGTATTTGTTGGCTGACAGTGGCTCTCAGACCACTGTTATCTCTTGCTTTATTGAGAATTCTAATTAGTTGTTTTTAAAAGGGTACTTAAACCTTAGTACCTGTAAAGACCCTGATGAATTGCACAAGCTGTTAGTGCCTTCATGCTGTGTTAGTTGCTCAGAGCACAGCACTGACAGGGCTGCAGCTGGAAGAGACCCATCTGCCAGTGAAGTCTCCGACCTCCACTTCTGATACCTTTTGTAATCTGAACTGTCAGTCCTTGCAAAGTTGCTCTTCAGTGATTGACCGAAACTATCCACATTCTGGGTGGCTTTCTGTACTTTGGGTGAACAAAACACCTAAAATTTGGCTCTTGCTCCACTTGTTATATAGTCTCAAGTGCACTTGAAACTTAGGAGTTGTTGAACATTGCAAGCTGGGTAGGAAGTATGATTGTTTACTAGTCTTTCTCTTTTAGGAAGAAAGGTAGAACAGGTGAGGTTCTTGTCATATCAGAACACTGTAGTGCTCCAGAGGTGAAGTGTGGCAGGCTGGAGCTTTACAGCTGTTGTAAAGTTCTTGTGGTCCCTTTCCCTCCTCTGTCACATTTGCTTAAGACTGTATTGACTCCAAAACAAGTGTCAAGTTTTTTGGGATGTGTAACCTAAGTCTTTCCTTCGCTAGATGTTTTTTGAGGACTATGTTCTCTTTTTAAATACAGTTAACCCAGTGTTTAAATCTAGTCAAGGCTACCTGCAGACTGCCTGAATTTCAATTCCATCAAGCAGTTGTAATCAACTTGGAGAAGTCTAGCAAGAAAGAAACATTTACATGTTGTTTACCTTAGCCAATGGGCATGTGAATAGAAACTCTGTTCTGTACTCTTGGTCTTAGATTGCTGACATAATTGAAAATAGAGAGGCAGCATGTTATTTTGTGTGTGGCATGAAGTGAACTCTTAAAAAGAACACTTAAAAAAGCTACTGTAGGGAGGTTTTTCTGCCTTTGTTACAGAAAGGAATTTTTAGATAATTTCTAGTGCAGAAGACAAAGGCTGAGAAGCCAGAATAACTGATGTAATAGCAATCTGGGATGCCTGAAGGAAAAAGGAAATAATGAATTGGAAATGAAGCAACGAAGAAGAGTGGCTGAAAAAGAGGTGACTTGCAGTGGGCATGGGCAGATCTGCACCCCTCTCCCACTTTAAATCTGTGGATTATTTGACCTAGTTTGTTGCTTCTTCCAGCATGTCTGAAGGATGTTTAAGGCTTGGAAATTGGAACCTTTTAACCATTGAGGTCAGTAAAGCAGATATTCAGATTTCTTAATTGCCTGAAGTTTGTTAGGAAAAACAAACCTTAGACTTTCAGTCTTAAGAATTAAGAGAATTTAAAGACCATTTTAACACTATTGCATATTCTGGGTTCAGAGTCAAATTTATCATGATCTGATTAGCTAAATACTAATAACACTATCTAATACTTCAAGAAAGAATAGCTTAGTGGTTGGAGGGAATGATGCGAAGTAATAAATGTTGACTGGAGAAGACCAGAGCAATTTTGCCACAAGGTTAAGTTTAAATGAGTTTGTTCAGTAGCAGTCCAGGATCAGTAAGATGGATTTCAGTGTGGGGCTGTGGCGTTCGGGTCAAGATTACTGGTAGCTCGTAGTTTTCAATGGAACTTCTGAAATAGTTCAAGTTGCTACATCTTGGCACAGCACTTAAACATAGTAATCCTGCTTCATATCTTGCCATGGTGCTTCTTCTGAAGTAGTAGCGAAGGCTATGGATGAATGTTTCAACCATGTAACCCCCAAAAAAGACGTAGAAAAGTTCTAAAGCTGTGAAAGCCTGTAGTTGGTTTTTTTTCCTTTTAGAGGAAAAAGGCTGTATGGTTTGAATTGTTTCCCTTTGATATTACATACTGTCTAAAATTCTTCCACTAGGTTAAGGTGTCCTGTCATAAGCCATCTGAAGACATTTTTACATAATATTAAAAATCACCCTGTTAAAAGCAGAAGGAAGCCTGACATTAATATAAAATACATGAAGGTTTATACTGCTGTTCCTAGTACTGGAAATAAGGTAAACCTTAATTTTTCTGTCTCTAAGAATATCAAGGTGGTGCTTTGCTTTGTTTGATATGATAATTTACAGCCCATAACCATTATTCAAGGGCCACTTTGCAGTGAGTTTCACAGTAGCTTTTGTCCATTCAAGTCCTTAAAGCAGTGGTGTGCAGAAGTCAGTATTGGTGGGTGACTAATTTGCCAATAGTAAAGGCCTTCTAATATTTGCATATAACTAACTTCAAAATAATCTACACTCACTGTATGTGGCTGTTTCTTTTAGAGGGGATGAGGTGGCTGAGGACTGCAAATGCTACTTTTTGAGACAGATTATGGGAATGCCCTTCAGTATTTGTTTACTGGATATGGAAATATATTTTAGGAAGACTGTTGTTTGTAATCCTCTATGGTATCTTTGTACAAGAAAAACAAATCTTTTAAAAATGCAGTCTTCAGAGTGAAATTCAAGCACATTCTCTACCTATTTTCAAATAAAGCATCTTCTGTTCATTTTTTACAAAAAATTGTAAACCCCAGCTGTCATTCCTTCCACAAGCTTCTAACATTCCTTAAAACACACATGACCAAAACTGTCCTTGCAGGGCTTCTTACCAATCTTATAGAAAGCATCTGCTACATGAAGAACCTCCAAAATTACTTACAAAGGTACTTTTACCAAAGCTCAGTAAAGCCAGATAAAAATTCTTCTGTTTTCTTTAGAACCTGCAGAATGGGTATGGGAGGAGAGAACTTTATTCACATTTGGATAAGGAATAATTAAAGTTTACAACAGTTTGGATCACGTCTTCATAAGGCTAAGATCAGTAGAAGTAGGTCCTGTCTGTTGCAAGTGTTTGTATCTGGGGCTTAGGTTAGATCAAAAATTGCCTAGAGACAGTTCAGCCACTCCTGCCTAAAGTGCTTTTATACCATAAAAGCTTTTTTCCTGATGTTTCCACATCAACATCCAGTATTGTCTTACTTGGATGATTCTTCCTCCCCCACACTTTGTTTTCTAGACAACAGGCTATCAAATTCCAGGGAAAGATTAAAGAGTTGTTTTGTTGTGATTTGTTGTCTAATTTCTCAATTGGATATGTTTTCCAAATTCCCAACTTGAAAATGAATGTTAATTAGGAAGCTTCTGCTACATTAAGAACTGAAATAGAAGGACTTGGGTCATGAAATGAGTGCTCTCTGGTGTTAGTAGCTGTGGAACGGCTGTTGCCTGTATATTTTGGCTATGGATTTTTGTAAAGCAGATATACAGGTAACAACATTGGCAAGCAGCTAAGACCAGTTATAAAATCAGACCCAAAGGATGCTTTCAGTAACACCTTGGGAATGGTTGCAATGACTTCAGAGCACTTGGAAAAAAACTACTTCTCAGTACAGATATTTTTCTTCCCTCGTGTGTAGGTGATACACATTTTTAACTGCTGTGACTGTCAGACAATGATCTACTTCTTCTGTGTAAGCAAATGTATCATTCAGAACTGGTGGGTAGTTTTAAGATCCAGGTGCTTGGCCTGTCCCAGATGACACAAAGAACAGGATAACAGGGTCAGGAGGGGTGTGCAGTAATTCATAGTGTTTGGATGGATCAGTCTGGATTTCTCGTGCAAGTTTTAATAACATACTGCTCTCAAAGGATTTATGGCAGACTTTGACTTGCTTTCTAAGAGTAGCAGGGGTGGAGAGGGAACTGCTTATCAGATAACTCAGGTGTAATTTGAGTCAATCTTAAAGAAAAGAATTGTTCAGATTTCAGAGTTACTGTAGGCTTGTTGACTTTCTTGGCATATGCCTAACTATTCATCAGAATCAGAAATGAATAAAAACACATGATCAGAAATAATACTTCTTTTACCCCTTGTGAAAATCAAGAAAATTGAATTGTCTTCTATAGTAATTAGAAATTATTAGCTCATGTGCCTTCTAAGCTTGCAGCTGCTATGTAATACAGCCTAGTGCGAGGTCTTGAATTGCTCTTTGCGTGACTTGTTTAATAAATAGGTGGTCTAAAAAGCCCCAACCTTCATTTAAAGCCAAAGCTGCTGATGCTTGCTAAGCAAGTGGATAGTCTCATGGTGCTGGAGGAGCTTTTTGAGAAGAGTTGAGTCCCAAAGCTCCTAACAGTACATTTATGTGAACTGCATAAGATAGTATTTATCAGAATTGCCACTTCTGAGTGCCTGCTAGCCTTCAAAAATTGCAGAGCAATAGCTTGCAGCTATGCTCAGGTTTGTTTGTAAAGTATACTGAGGCCTTCTGTCTCTTCCTGATAGTTGGGATATGTTTGGCTAACCTTGTACTGATCCAGTTTGTCAAGAAAACAAGCAACACAAATGTTTGTACCTAGCCTGGTGGTGTCACTCCCTTTGTGTGTTAGTTAACCCCGAGAGTGACAAATGGGAAGACAAAGTCAGCAGCTTGCTTGGACTCAGTTTACCCCTTTGTAAAATTAGAAAAGAATGTGAAGGAAAAGATGAGAGACTGTTTAAGTGCAGAAAACCTAAAACCAAACCCTGGCTACTTTTGTTTGGCAGTTATCTGAACTTTTAGGATTAAACCAAATTCTTCATCTAAGTAATAATAAAAACCTACCAGGAATTGCTGGGGGGCTACAGGTGTATGAAATGCAGATCAGGATGTTGGAACTTGCAGATGCTATGATCAAGGGTCAGCATTCCAAAGACTGAATGTCTGACTGGTAATGCATTTCTGAACACTTAGTATTCTTCACTGCTATTTTTTAGATGTTCATCAGTGTTGTTTTGGAACAGTGCTGCTGTTCAGTGGCTACTCTGGTCTGTTGGATTTTGCCTCATGGCAGAGCTGCTCTTCTGATCTCTTCAGGCTGCTGAAACTGAAATACCACTTTCAGAGTGCAGTTGCTTTAAACCAGTTGTCTTCATTGATGCAGAATTTAACAGTGGAGAGAAGTATAAATGCTCTTCCCAAGCCCCTTATTGCATATGGAAATCTCAGTTTGTATTTGTCATCTCAAAGCATGGTCACTGGTCTTAACATAGTGGTAAATAAACCAGTCAACTTCAAAACCAGTTTGGTGATTTTTTTTTAGTATAGTCCTGATGGGAGGTGATGGGAAAGTTTATTGTAAAAATAAATCTATTCTGTGCTAAGCATATTGAAAATTTCATATAGCAGCTAGAAATGCCAATTTTTTTATTGGAAGTGTCACATCTGACTTAGAGTGAGGACTACAGGGAGCAAAGATACAAATCTTACTGCTGTTCCCTTCTTTCTGTTTGGAAGGTATTAATGGAACTCACAAAGTAATGCAGAAGACCTGTGAAGAGCTATCAAGCTTTTGTATACTTACAAAAGTATACACTTTTGTATACAAAACTTTCTCAACTTAGCTACTCATTAGAATTTTTTAATCAATGGTGAACTGACAGCGTGACTTAAGTTTTTCTTTCCCCTTGCCACTACTACTCTCAAACTCCTAACAGCATGTTAATTGTTGGAAGAATCCATGGGTAAGGGACTGGAGAAAAAGTGTCTGTATTTTCAGCACATCCTCCGTGCCCATTGTCAAGAGCAGACTCTGAGTTGTCCAGTCTCTTCCAGACTGTGGAAAAGGACCAGTTCAGCGTTTCCAGCTGCACAGCAGGATGCTTATTGTATGTTGTGAAATGTCTTATATCAGCTTAATGCTGTTTATCTTCTGCAGATGCAGATCTACTGTCCCATTTTAAAAGAGCCGGGAAAGGGTTGCTGCCAAAAGTTGGGGAGTGCAGAGTCAGGACAAACAGCACTGGCATTTGTACAGCCAAGCAACAAGATTGCTCAGGAGCTGCTGGAGTATCTTGCAGCTGGCTCAGAGTCAGTGAAGTACAAATTTATCCCACCTATCCAGTGAGACTTTTAAAACTGCAGGTCTGCCCTCTGTTTAATTATGATTTTCAAAAAGGTGCTCCTGAAGGACACTCTTAAACTGGGAAATCTGTCTTTACACAAATCCAGGGTCAGGTGGACTTTGTTCTCCTGACGCAGCACTGCAGACCTGTCCTTTCAGGGATTAGTGTATTGCCTTTACTTCATCGTGCAGGAATGTTTTGATCAGCACAGCTCTTAACACCTAACAGCACAGTGAAAGCTGATGGTTGCAAGGGATGGTTTTGCTCCCTGCACAAGCTACCACTACAAATGTTTGTGCTTGCCTGGCTCCCAGAATAAGGTGTCACCAGCTCTGTGTGTGCTGGAAACAGTGTGAGACTGTGGGGGAAAGGGGAGCAAATGACATAAAAGTGACCCATTGTGGAGCTGTAGCCTTGAATCTCTATTTTTGGGTTATTGAAGAGACAAGTACAGATTTTTGGTACAAATGCTTCCAAAGTGCTTGGTGACATTGAATGGAGATGCATACAGAAAATTTAGATAGGACATTTGATCAAGCCTTCTTGCCCCCAGTTATCTTTGCTTTCCGTGCAAAAAATAAAGTGAGTTTGGTGACTCAATGTGTGTGCAAATTTTTAGTTTTAACTTCAAGGAAGAGTTTTTTGTAGGAAGAAACCTTTATTCTTACAGTACAGGAAGGGAAAGAAGGAGGATGTGCAGTTATAACTCTGCAGGTAGTCTTTGTGCAGGTTGCCTTACACGGTCATTTCAGCTGTCCCCATGAAAATTCATGTAGCCCTGTATCAGACAGTTTTTCTAGTATCTTCTAAGTAGTTTATCTTCGAGGGAAATGAAGAAGTCTGACATTTAGCCATTGTCTTTGTGGCATCTCCCAAACTCTGGAATTTAATGTCTGGACTTCATCTAATGCAAAGATAGAGTAAAAAATAGCTCTGTCATGGTCAGTCTTCAATTCTTGCTCTCTTGCAGTGCTGAGAGTATCTTACACATAACCTGACAGAAGAAGTCTGGGTAATACATCATGTTCTTTTGCATGTCTGTCCACGGGGGCTTGCTAATTAACATTTGAGGATACTCACTGTAGTAATGAAATGGCAAGATGTGCCAAGTCTTAGTTTGCAATTCCAGTGTTCTAATGTGAAATCCTGTCTTACTAGCTCTGGTTATAATAAGTTCTAACCTTGCTCCTTTTTAGGATCTCTGAAAGGGTGCAAGAAAGAGTTCTGGGAGCATAATAAGGAACATGGCAACTCAAGGTACGTAATGCATTACAATTTCTGTTACTAGAATCTAGAAGACTCCTTATCCCTCTCTCTTTGACTGTTCAGTCACTTAGATTGAATAACATCTGCTCTATTAGAGTAATTACTACCTTACACTGGAAGTCAAACCTGCAGACAAATTTGTTGTAAGGTCAGGACAGCCACAATAGCAATGATTGTTCAGGCTGTTCCTCAGGTTTACGTGTCTGCATTGGTTCAACATAAAGCCTCAGTTTAAAGTTGCTGCTCACTTGCAGTGCTGGGTTGAGGAAGTTGTTTATAACACTTTATTTTAATTTAAAATCTCTGTCATCTTTTGTAGGATTAATACATGCTGGAGTAATTTAACTAGACTTAATTATTCACCAATGATTTCTTACAGCTGACTTGATGGAGCTGGATATGGCAATGGAGCCAGACAGAAAAGCAGCAGTCAGTCATTGGCAGCAGCAATCATATTTGGACTCTGGTATCCATTCTGGTGCCACAACAACTGCTCCCTCCTTGAGTGGCAAGGGAAATCCTGAAGAAGAAGATGTGGACACAACACAAGTGCTGTACGAGTGGGAGCAGGGATTCTCTCAGTCCTTCACCCAGGAGCAAGTTGCAGGTAAGGCCTTTTCTATCACACCAGTTTGCTTGGACATGCAGTTTAACAATACAGAAGCCTAGCTACTCAATTACTGCCAGTCTGGATGATGAACTTTTTATTCCTAGTTTGAGGTTATTATGACGTGCCTTGTTTTCAGATATCGATGGCCAGTATGCAATGACTAGAGCTCAGAGGGTGCGTGCAGCTATGTTCCCTGAAACCCTGGATGAAGGAATGCAAATCCCATCCACACAGTTTGATGCAGCTCATCCAACTAATGTGCAACGCCTGGCTGAGCCATCCCAGATGTTAAAACATGCTGTTGTTAATTTGATAAACTACCAAGATGATGCTGAACTTGCAACTCGTGCAATCCCAGAACTGACCAAACTGTTGAATGATGAGGACCAGGTAAGTATTTTCTTTGCCTGGGAAAAGCTTGCTTTTGGGGCATGTTCAATGACCTTAAAACTGAAAGCTCTATTCAAACACTTGTGTTAGGTGGTGGTGAACAAGGCTGCAGTTATGGTTCATCAGCTGTCCAAAAAGGAAGCATCTCGCCACGCCATTATGAGATCTCCTCAGATGGTGTCTGCCATCGTACGTACCATGCAAAACACAAATGACGTGGAGACAGCCCGGTGTACTGCAGGGACACTACACAACCTCTCACATCACCGTGAAGGCTTGTTGGCCATCTTCAAATCAGGAGGCATCCCTGCTTTGGTTAAAATGCTGGGGTATGTGCACTACTACTATGAGGCAGTACTTGTGTTCTGCAGTTGGGTCTGCTAGGAGCAGGTACTCATGAGGATTTTCCCTTCTCTAGGTCCCCAGTGGACTCTGTGCTGTTCTATGCCATAACAACTCTTCACAATCTCCTGTTACATCAGGAAGGAGCCAAGATGGCTGTCCGTCTCGCTGGTGGGCTGCAGAAAATGGTGGCCTTGCTCAACAAGACAAATGTCAAATTCTTGGCCATCACAACAGACTGCCTTCAGATTTTAGCATATGGCAATCAAGAAAGTAAGGTAGGTGTCTCTGGTGCTGAAGTAGTTAAAATGAGCAAGCTTGTGATGAATGGTCTGACAGTTCTTGTGTACTGAACTCCTGACTGAATCTTCAGCCACTGGCTTTTGTCAGTCAGTCCTGGACTTGTAAGAGGGGAGGGATACAGGAATTACCTTGCTGAAAAGCTGCTGTGCTGAGTTTATAGTGAGACTGTAAAACTTACAGTCCACATAAGCAGATGGGAATGTTTTTTTAGGGAACTGTAACTATGAGGGGTGTAAGCCAGCAACATTTACTATCTGCTGACATGTGTAGGAAGTGACAGACAAATATTATTTTTGCTGTCTTTCAGCTGATTATTCTGGCAAGTGGCGGGCCCCAGGCTTTAGTAAACATAATGAGGACCTATACTTATGAGAAACTATTGTGGACCACAAGTAGGGTGCTGAAGGTGTTGTCAGTCTGCTCCAGCAACAAACCTGCTATTGTTGAGGCTGGTAAGTACATTGTACTCATGAGAACTTAAAAATCTACATAGCGCTTTGGGATCAGTTAATTCCACCAAAAACAGCAACTGCCAGCATCAAAAAATGACCTTGGGCTGGTCCTTCAGTCCATAACCATGTTTGGAGGCCTTTAGTATACAGAAGTATAAAAGGGTGGCTGTTTTTAGTAACTCCACTGTGTTGTTAACTGGGTGATGTTAGGGGGCTGAGTGTTGTCAGGATGCATCCCCGAGAAAATGCACACCTTTAAAAGGCCCAGTGTCACACAGGGAATTTCAGGGAGTTGTTATTTTCCTATGTGAAAAAGGGCTAGGGCCCAGCCATATTGTGATATTAAGGACAAGAAGGATCCAAAAGCTTGCGGTATTTTGCACTCAGATGTCAAGGAGGAGAAGGACATGACTTCTCACAAGTTGAACATCAGAGTATAGTGTCAAATCTGAGTAACCATGTCAAATCTGTACCATCTTCCAGGTGGGATGCAAGCTTTGGGGCTCCACCTCACAGATCCAAGCCAGCGTCTTGTCCAGAACTGTCTCTGGACTCTGAGAAATCTGTCAGATGCTGCAACAAAGCAGGTAAAGGGCTTGTCTGAGGGATCAAGAACAAAAATCAACATAGTGGAAAAGAGGAATCAACTTTTTCTTCCCTCTTTTTCTGCAGGAGGGCATGGAAGGCCTTCTAGGAACTCTAGTTCAGCTTTTAGGATCAGATGATATTAATGTTGTGACTTGTGCTGCTGGCATCCTTTCTAACCTTACTTGCAACAATTACAAGAACAAGATGATGGTATGCCAGGTTGGTGGCATCGAGGCTCTTGTGCGCACAGTTCTCCGGGCTGGAGACAGGGAAGACATCACAGAACCTGCGATTTGTGCGCTCCGTCACCTCACCAGCAGACACCAAGAAGCGGAGATGGCTCAAAACGCAGTTCGTCTCCATTACGGACTCCCAGTGGTGGTAAAGCTGTTGCACCCACCCTCACATTGGCCTTTGATCAAGGTAAATAATTGTTCAAAGCTGCCAGAGCTGAAAGTGAAAACTGTTGCTTTTTAAAATGTAATTTGAAAGTGAAAGAATACTTTGTAACAATAAGCACACCCCCTCCTGCTCTTTTATTCCTGTTTATTTTATCACCTGTTCCTTACCTGCAGGCTACTGTTGGCTTGATCCGCAACCTGGCTCTGTGTCCTGCAAACCACGCCCCGCTGCGTGAACAAGGTGCTATTCCAAGACTAGTGCAGTTGCTGGTTAGAGCACACCAGGATACCCAGCGACGCACTTCCATGGGCGGGACACAACAGCAGTTCGTGGTGAGTGCCCTCCCCTGACACTGCATCTCTCTCCAACTCCTTGTTTGTCAGTGCACCTCAGCCCTGTAGTGCTTGGGCTAAAGAACTATTGTCTTATTTGCTCTAGTTCACATTATTCAATATGTGCTGATAACTCTGTCTTGGCAGACCTGAAATTTTTCTTAAATCAGAATGACAAAACTTCGGTTCTTATTTTAATAACCTCTTGAGCATTTAATTCTGAATGTTAGAGCTCACAGAAATTCTGGTACTGCCTACTCTGGCAAGCCAAGTACTTGTCTACCAAGAAACCAGAATTCCCTCCTCCTTCTCAGAAGAATGGGGGTTTAAGAATGCTATCACAGCTTATTGCATGTTTGCAAGGGTGCTTAGAGCTGTAAAAGTACTAAGAAGTTGTGCAGGCTCTGTACTTGTTACCTCTTTGGGTTCCAGGTCAGTGTGACAAGATCAGTCTCAATTTGATTATTTTTATCCTGTTAAACACATTAACAAAGGGGGATTTGTTTAGCACAGCAAATGGAAGCAGCATCTACTGGTACAAGAGTTAATGTAATTAACATATAACTAATAATGTAGTTAATTCATGCAGAGGCAGGAAGGGACTGCCAGGCTAATCCAGGTTGTAAAAAAAGAGATGGTGTTGTCAGAGGGGAAGTTCATAATGAAAATCATTCACAGAGGCATTCCACTGGGGTACTTCATGTACTGAAATTGGGTGGGTAAAGTGGGTTGACTCACAGCTGGGATTTTAAGTTTGAAGGCCAGCAGTTAGGAGAAGGGGGATGAGTTTGATTGATTCATTGAAACTGCTGATTGGGTTTTTGACAATCACTTAAGAAGAGAGCATACAATATCCCAAATTAAAAAATGCCCTTTCTCTCCCTAACTAGGAGGGTGTGCGTATGGAAGAAATTGTCGAGGGCTGCACTGGAGCCCTGCACATTCTTGCACGTGATGTTCATAATCGAATCGTAATCAGGGGTCTAAATACCATTCCACTATTTGTGCAGGTAAGTGAGAGCTCAAGACTCTACTCTCAAGCACTACTGTACATATCAGGAAAAGAAGTAAAACAGCTCTTGCACTTCCTGGATAGAACTGTTAAGTGAGAGTGTGCTGAAGAGCTCGTTTCAAGTGGAAGAGCTAAAGAACCCTTGTGTTTTGGTTGCAGTTGTTGTACTCTCCCATCGAGAATATCCAGAGAGTAGCTGCTGGCGTACTTTGTGAACTGGCTCAAGACAAGGAGGCAGCTGAAGCAATTGAAGCTGAAGGTGCAACTGCTCCTTTAACAGAATTGCTTCATTCTAGGAATGAGGGTGTTGGTAAGTGAACTTAAGGCTGGTTTTATACTTGTGTTAGAAGATTTGATAAAAGTCTTGACCTCTACTAAAATCCCTCTTCCTTTTGGCAGCAACCTACGCAGCTGCAGTGCTGTTCAGAATGTCTGAGGACAAACCACAGGACTACAAGAAGCGACTTTCGGTTGAATTGACAAGCTCCCTGTTCCGGACCGAGCCAATGGCTTGGAACGAGGTGAGTTCTGTGATCTGTGTTAACAGTTCCCTGGGGAGAGCTCACTTCTGTGTTCTCCCTCCTTCCACCAGTGAAGTATAGATGCCATCAGTGATGCAGGCCCAGCTTTACACTGCTGTGTAGTGGCTGTACCTTCTTTACTCTCTCTCTCTCTGTTCAGGTGCAGTGAACCTGTGGTAAGCAGCCTTCAAGCTTCTTTTTCCCTGGCAGACAGGAATAGTCTGTTCTCTGCTGCTGAAGTGTTAATGCTCATTATGCGTGCTAGTGTGCAACGCTGTATACAAGAACTTTGTACTTTTCTGTGTTGCTTGTCAAAACCTAATGAACTCTGGATGCAAAAATAGAAACATGAGTGATATGAGGGAAGCATAAAAATAAAACATATCCTGTGAGGCTTCCATCAAGCCAACAATGCAGGATTAGTAATCTTGGGCTGGAAATGCAACTTGTTCTGAGAACTGAGATTCCAGACTTGAATATGTTTGCAGGCTTTTTTTCATTTTTAATGGACTACACAGTAAATTGAGCTTGAAGTCAATCTATGTGTATGGAATACAGGGAAGGCTTCATTCATTCTTTGTCTTCCCACAAATTCTTAAGATTTGGGAGCCTAGCTTGTCTTGTCTTGTACGTATCTACTACATAAGGGGCAGTAACCTTTAATTTGTACTATTTTAGTGCTTGCATTTCTGTTTTCCTGAAATCTATCTACCACAAGAATGCATGGGGGGGAAAAGCTAAAATGGAATATCTCTTTGAGATTAGAGTTAGCCAATTGCTCTGCAGGCAGGCAATTACTTCTGTAATTGAACAAATGGGAGAGGTTCTTTCAGAACTCTTAAAAGCTCTGTTGCTGGCTTGGGAATATCTGACTTGCAGGATCTGGACAGGTGTACTTGTGGAGTGTTCCTAGACCTGCCCCATCTTTTCCACTCTCAGACAGAATCCTCCTTCCAGTGATCCGTGGATTCCTAAATCTGGCTATCACATGCTCAGTGCAGATAATTAGCTAAAAAGACATTTCATGTTGACAGCAGTGCTGCAGTACTCACTGTAGAGGAGTTGTTTAAAGGGGTTTGGGACAAGCTTCACAGCTTTTTAAACCCAGAATTACTGGTGCTGGCTGAAAGACCTGATGTTAAAACTGTTTTGTAATTTTCTGTTGTACACATAGACAGCAGATCTTGGACTGGATATCGGTGCCCAGGGAGAGCCTCTTGGATACCGCCCAGACGGTACGTGTCTTCTGTTCGCCTTGACTAAACTTTCAATTGGATGAAGTCAAGTCATAGATTTTAAAGGAGAACTGAAAATGGGTGAAGAGTGAATTTACTCTTCAGCAAGGTATTGCAAGCTGGCAGGAAAATGGGGAACTGCCAGTTAAAATAACTGGTTTCTGCAACACCACTGGCACAGCACTGAAATGGGTGCCGTATGAACATGCAAAACCAGTGTCTCTTGTCTGAGTCCTGTGGGAACACCTCCTGCTGAGCTGTTGTTTCCAGAAGTCTTTTCCATTCCTTACAAATGGACTTGACAATTCCAATAGTGCAGTTTTTTTTAAAAACAACAAAGCTGCTATTGAATGCGTTAGTCTGTAAGTGTCTATAGATTTGAGTGCAAGCCTATCCCTAAGGATTCTGAGCTATTTTTGACTAGGCTTACAGAAGCAAGTCCACAGTCTTGGAGCCTGGTTTTGCTGTAGTATTGTTGAGTTTTAGTACTGTTGATTGTGCAGACTAATGGCTTGGCTGGAATCTGCTCGTGCTTCTGACTGCAGTGTGCTTTGTCTGCAGAATCCTACTGGAAGGCTTTTCCGAACAATGGAATAGCTGTTAAGGGCAGGCACCAGATTGTGTTGAACTTGGCTGAACTAGAAAACAATTAGATGGCTACATGATCTCCTCACACACTGATACTTGCAGCTTCTGATGCATCTAACATCTGTTAACATTATGCTTTTTTTCCCTCTGCCACCTTTAACTTTCTTAGATCCTAGCTACCGTTCTTTCCACTCTGGCGGATACGGTCAGGATGCCTTGGGTATGGACCCTATGATGGAACATGAAATGGGTGGCCACCACCCTGGTGCTGACTACCCAGTTGATGGTCTGCCAGATCTTGGCCATGCCCAGGACCTTATGGATGGGCTGCCTCCAGGTGACAGTAATCAGTTGGCCTGGTTCGATACTGACCTGTAAATCATCCTTTAGGTAAGAAGCTCCAAACTTGAATTTAAAAACAAAACAAAAAGAGAAAAAAAGCTGACTGGACTGAAGACTTGGTTGGCAGGGAGGGATTGGCTCGATTGGGTCCCAGTGTGCCAGAATAATGAATAAATGCACTGGAAACAAACAATGAGCACACTCCAAACTGACTTCTGCCGTGAAGTGTGGAAGTAATTAACTGTAATGTCTTGTGCACCAGCTTCATGCAGTCTTCATGTGTTACAGCCGCCCTTTGCAACGCGGGAGCACTGACACCTGTGTTTTTTCTCTTTGCAGCTGTATCATCTGAGTGAACTTGCATTGATTGGCCTGTAGAGTTGCTGAGAGGGCTCGAGGGGTGGGCTAGTATCTCAGAAAGTGCCTGACACACTAACCAAGCTGAGTTTCCTATGGGAACAATTGAAGTAAACTTTTTGTTCTGGTCCTTTTTGGTCGAGGAGTAATAATACAAATGGATTTTGGGAGTGATTCAAGAAACGAAGAATGCACAAGAATGAATTGCAAGATGGAATTTATCAAACCCTAGCCTTGCTTGTTAAAAATTTATTATTTTTTTTAAATCTCTGTAATGGTACTGACCTTGCTTGCTTTGGAAGTAGCCTTTCTTTTTGCAGTAATTGTTGTTAGTTTTTTTTTTAAAGTCTCTCGTAGTATTAAGTTATAGTGAATATGCTACAGCAGTTTCTAATTTTTAAGGATTGAGTAAAGGTGTAGAACACTAATTCATAATCGCTCTAACTGTATTCTGAATAAAGTGTAACATTGTGTAGCCTTTTTGTATAAAAAAACTAGACAAATAGAAATGGTCCAATTAGTTTCCTTTTTAATATGCTTAAAATAAGCAGGTGGATCTATTTCATGTTTTTGATCAAAAACTTTATCTGGGATATGTCTGGGTAGGGGCCAGTAAGAACTGTTTATTTGGAACCTTGTATTGGACAGTTTACCAGTTGCCTTTTATCCCAAAGTTATTGTAGCCTGCTGTGATACAGATGCTTCATGAGAAAAATGCAGTTATAAAATGGTTCAAAATTAAAGTAAACTTTTAATTCATTCTGTGTCAAATTATTTCAGATCACAAAATATATTTGTGTGTTAAGAAATAGTCTGGGACTTGCACAACCACTTTAGTGGAGGGAGCCAAGAATAATTTACCTCTTTGATCCCACTATGGCACAGTTACCCTTCATAGCCTGGAGGTTTCCTGCTGCAGTCCTCTGCAGCACCAGCCTGCCCCTGCTTTGCGTTGGCAGGTTCCTCAGCATGGCCAGAGGTGAGGCAGCTCCACTTTGTGCTAGGTCTGCCAGCCCCACATCTCTCTGGGCTTCACAAAGGGCGAGCAGCCTCTTGCCTCCGTTCCCCTCAGAGGTGCCCAACAATAAGGGTCAGTGAAAGAGCCCTTGCCTACAAGCTCTCAGCTGGGTCAGAGCCCTTTTTAGGTGTCCTCAGTGTTCAGCTGCTGTGTGAGAAGAAACCTGTGTGTAACTGGCTTCCCTTGAGGCAGCACCTGTGTGACTGCAAGGGGACAAAGTGGTTCTGAGACTGCTGGCTCAGGCTGCACATGTGCACCGTGCAGCTGTCACCAGCTCTGTGGGAACAGCACGCCCAGGCACTTCCACTGCAGGCAGCAGTTTGCCAGCAGGAGATCAGAGCAGGCCTTGGCTGCAGAGGCTCCCCTCGCAAGATGCTGAAAGCTGAAGGGAGCCACACCAGCCGGCTTCCCCTTCTGCTGCAGAGGGAGAGGGCTCACACCAGGAATTCAGCTTTGTTCCTCTCAGTCACACTTGGCTACTTGACTTTTACTGTAAAACACTACACCAAATAATAGCCAGCACTTCACTTTTCCCTGTTGCTAATAACTCCAGCTGTCAAGCTATGAAAGATAGTGGTATTTGAAGTAATGTAAGAAAACAATTCCTGTAAGACACACAAGGTGAAATCTGTTTAGCTGGGGCTGTTTGCTTGTATGCACATACTCTGGGTAACGGGGCTGTCTGAGAACAGGGCTGTAGCAGCAGCTCTCACAGGCACCTATACTTCAACCGCAGCACATGTGGAAAAGAATTTATCTTTTCTAGGGTACTAACTTTTACTGGGGGTTTGACAAACTGCCAGAGTCACCATCACACCTGTTCTCAAAGAACTGCAGTCAGGAGCGTTGGCAGCTGAGAACAACACCCGTGTAGCTTAAGCTGTGCAGTGCCATGCAAAGAGGGGCACACAAAACACTGCTGAGTAGAAACCTGGCTAACATCTTCCATCCTTGCATGCCACACACATCCCCTGTGTGATCACAGTGGTTGGTACTGGTTGCTTGAGGTGAACAATATTGTCTGTCTTGATGTTCTAGTGCCAGTCACAAGTATGAGGTGACCCCTTAAGATGAACAGCTGAGGCAGTCACTGGGTCCAAAAGATAAATGAGCATTTCTAAATGCAGCTTGAAATAGTGAAACACTTTATATTGCCAAGTAACTCTATTATTTATTTAATTTACTTTCAAACTATCAAATACTTGAGCTACATCATGTAATGCCAGCAAGGCAAAATAGGATCCAAGATTTCATCCTTACAGGGGTTTAGAAAACAAACCACTACCCCCTCCCCGCCCTGAACCAGCTTCCCTCCCTTCCTGAGCCAGCCCAAATTCTGCATATGCTGCAGTTCAGATTGCTAAATGAGTTACACCTGCTCAGCTCATCTGAAGGTGTTCCTGCAGGACCAAAGTGCTGAGCAGGGTACACTACCTGCACATTTCAGAAGGCTGGTCAAAAATGGTTCACTTGGGAGTCTTGATATTTTCACGTCCCACCGTTCTCAGAATTTCAGATGCCAAGGAAGCAATGTCAGCGTGAGAGCTAGGAATTAAAAACAGTAACATTTATTAGATATCCACAGGAGCAAAAAAATGTTTTGTTCAAATTCCACATTTGCCTTTATCTACGCTGGAAAATTCTGAGTAGCCATTAACTGCACTCTCTAAGGGCTTTCTGTTAAGCAGTAACATGTAATCAGTGATTCTGCCCTGTAGCAAATCTTGTGTAGAAATGAATTTCAGCTCAAACTCCCAGTAACTGCTACCTCACTCAACATCCCCTGTAAAAAAAAGCAGGTAGAATTTATCATACACCCCATGACTCCTCACACACACACTTGCAGCTTGACAGAAGGATGTATTTTCACACACACACAAACAGCCCTCTGCCTGCAGCACCACTCGGCCCAAGCAGGCACTCCCACTCCAGGGGTTGCTCACCTCCTGCAAGGAGGCTGGGGCCCTTTACTTCCCTACCTAAGGTTTTATTATATATACCTTTTGCCTAAATTTTTCTTCTGGAAGCATGGTTTTTTTTTCTAGCATTGGAACAGAGGCTCTAACACTACTCTGAATCCACAGAATCAAGTCTTTCTTGTTTTTTTATGAACTCACATCCCTCATCTATAGCTTAGAAAAGACATCAGCAGATCTATCTGCAACTTCCTTGATTGCTGCCAATGACAATACCTACTGGTACTACACACTTTGGGAATACAGAGCTAACCAGAAAATCCAAATGATCAGTTCAAAATACATAAGCCAATGTCTTAATAAGCAGCAGTTTAAATCAGAAAATTCAGTTATCTGAAACAAATTCATCTTAGCAACTTCCTTCACTGAAAAATATATGTCCACGATCCCACATTTTAAAGCATGGATTTGATTCCAGGTACAATTTTACTAAGCAAAATGGGTTGGTCATGTAATGCTTAAATCTGCCTGTTCCAACTAGCTCAGGAAGCATCACTGAGAGAGCTTGGCCATGCATGGCTGCTACATGGTGGCGGGGGAGCACTGAAAGCAGCTTTCAATCCAGCCAGTGCCCTTCTCTTGGCATGTGACTGCTTGGCTGGAATCCCCCTTCTGACACACAGGAAGAGGGAGAGATTAGAAACCTGTCTGTAAGAAATGAGCAAAGCAAAAAGACTCCTCAAGCAATTTAAACCAGTGGTAATATGTGGGTGGCAGGGCCTGGGAGTTTAGACTACCCGAGAATGGCTTAGATCCAGGATGTCAGCTGTAGCTGCCTCTAAAACATTTCCAGTTCTGCAGGAGATACAGAGGCTCCTTAACCAGGTTCAAAGTACAGGTAAGGAGACCAAGTTTATCAGGTCACAGGGAATATTTTGGGAAAAATGCCACATAAGAAACTCTGAGGAGAAGGCAGAATATCTCTGTCTTCCATAAATAAATGTCCATTCAGCTAAGTCTATAAAGCTTCTTAACTTCAGGCTTCCTCTGTCTGCCTGTTGCCAATTTATGCATGTCTGAATCCATTACAGCTCCAAGAACCAGGCTGAATCTCTCTCAGTCTCCTCTGGAGGCAAATGGATAGGGACATATGTTCCCTAAAGAAGGGGAGGAGGGGAAATGAAATCTGCGAGTTCTCAGGGGCTCCCTTGTTGCTATTACAGTGCAGGAGCTCAGCACAGCAGAGGAACCTGGCTCACCTTCATGTATCAGAACAGTCCTCAATGGCATCAGCTGGAAATTGATCTACTGAGCATCTTGTGTTAAATTAGAGTGAGAGCTGTTCATTTGGGCTCTGTAGCATGTGCTTTTCTGCATACAGAAATGTACAGACTGTATCAGACTACTGAGGAAGCCAGAAAAGCAGAACTCAAAGACAATGACTGGGCTGTCTGGTGCATCTAATGCTGAAATGCAACAATCAGAGTGAAAGTTGTTTCTAACAGAGGAAAACCCCCTCTTCCTCCACTCTCATTTTCGGTGGTGGTGCCCGTGTCTCCCTTGGGGAGGGCTGACATTTTATTTTAGTGAGACAATTTAATGCGTCATACAAAACCCTGTGAGTCAGCAGCTGAGTGTGCGAGAGGGATGCTGACTGCTCTCAACAGGTTTGGTTAGTCCTCAGTGTGCATCTCCTTATACTTGCCACATCCCAACATTTCCTCTTCATGTCTGCCCACACCCCTCCTTCCTTCCAACACACAGTATACTCTGCCGTAACATTGAGTCTTCCCAAAAGCCTGCACTTGGGGGGACAAAGAGCACTGAAAAGATTATCTTAGTGTTTCAAAAACTGACCTCAGAACTACAATTTCTCTACGAATTTTAGTTCAACCAGGATGAAATGAAGCCAAACAGCCCACAGCAGAAGCATAAAATTTGTTTGGAGAGGCAGAGAACAGACATTCATTCATTCTTTCACTCATTCATACGTCCAAGGGGGATTAGATAAAGGAAAGTCTATAGGAGATGAGCTAAGCTTTGGCCACTTTTTTGGGACTAGCACCTCTATTCTTGCAGAGAAGGTCATGGCATTCCCCTAAGTCTCGTGCCTCCTGCAGAAGCCACAGGTATTCTTGAACAAAAGTAGTTCTGTTCTTCAGCAGAACATTTGAAAGGAATCAGCTTGCAAGTGCATCAACCACAGCTACCTTAACACGGGGCACAAATGTTGCATTGTGCATCCAGCCCACTCTGCCAAAAACCCCTGACAGAGAGACCAAGGTTTGGAATAAAATAATAATTTAAAAAAAAAAATAAAATAAAAAATCCACAGAATCGACACATGCACAGAGCCAGACTGTGCAGCAGCTGGGGATCAAAGTGTGCCGCAGGCTCTGACAGAGAGGACTTTGGAGGACAGCAGTGCAGGGAGGGGGGCCAGGGACAGAAACCTGAGAAGCTCTTACTACACAGAGTTACAGAAGACCATTGCAGACAAAAGAGAAGGCAAGTGCTCTCAGCCCTGGAAATTCCTGAAAGCCTGAGGGAACTCACCTGGCAGTTTCGGTCAGGCTCTCTAGAGCCTGGATAAGAGCATCACCATCATTCTTCAGGCTCTCTGAGTGCTTCTTGTTTGAAGTTATCTGGAACAAAAAGAAAGAACCTTTATGAAAAGCTTAGCAAAAGATTCTTCTCTGTCATTTTTGTGGGATAAGAAAGAAGGAAACAAGTTACAGCATTTATCACAACTGTAAATGGAATGTGACATTGAAGAGACCCATAAGAAAGTCCCTTTTACTGAATTTTAGGAAGCGACCATCTAAAATGTCTTGGCTTAGCTAACAATATTCACCCACGTTCTGAGTCCCTGTATGTGTGCAAATTCATACATCACAGTCTGACAATCCTGATTTCATCCTTGGTATCAATGCAAATACAAGCCCCATTTAATCTGAATCCCAGGGATATCTTGGGGAGACAGTTATTTGCATTTCTCACTCCAGGGAAAAAGTAACCAAGCTTCTACCAGCCTTCACATTAGGACATGTGGGGTTTCTCTAAGAGAAATCAGGTCAAAATCACTGCAAAGTTGGCAACTGCTTATGAAAATTTTTCTTGCCCCTCCTCAGTCATTAGGAGTGTTACCTGCACAGGACTGTCACCTACAGAGCAGGGGGCTGAGTGACCAAAGCTATTTGCCCTTTTGTGTCACATGAATCCTGATTATAGCTGATTTTGCTGCTGGTGTGGTTTATTACATGAATCCACAATGACTGGTTTATTGTTTCTCCAGCTTTAAGTAGCACAACTACACAGCTCCAGAAAGCCACACATTTCCTGATGGTTAAGCAGGTGAACAGGAAGGTCACAACATGAAGCTTCATGCACTGTAGCTTGAACCGACACTGAATACTTGGCAGCTTGCTGAAAAGCTCTTGTATATCAAAAAAATTACCAAAAAAACCTGGTTTGCGTGTCAGTTCCTACTTGCAAAGGTAAATAAATCTTGGCTGAAGAGAAAGGAAAGGGGAGGACCAGACCAGCTGATTATTTTGATACCGGAGGAGTTAGTGCTTGAAATGAGGACTTCTAATCCCAAAATCTGGCAAGGATTTGTAAGCTTTAGCATGCAGTGGCTGGCTCTATTTACCATTGATCAAGCATCTGAGCAACACGCCTTCACATCTCCCTCTTAAATCACACAGAAGCTGTATTTACAGCTGCCATCCCACCATAATTTTTCAGCAGTGATTCTGCAACAGTGTCACTACATCTGTAATTGTAACATCCTGTAGTTTAGCCCTTAGAGGGAACAGGGACCTGCCTGAAGTAAACCAAAACATATCCTTCATCTTGGAAAAAACCCAGTGACGCCATTACCTAAGCACAAAACATTGGTAAATCCTGATTACAGATGGTTAAACCTTTTTACTCTCTTGAGGTTTATATCTGTCACTTTATATTTCAAAAAGCCAGTCTTCTCTATTTGTTACCTGCTAGACACAGAGAATATTTTGTAATCTGGGTTCTGAATGTAAGAACACCACAAGGTATAATAGGAGCAATACAGGGAGAAAAGTATTTTCATTGCAAGACATTGTTTTCTGTTCCTAAAAAGCGGTCATACATCTAGCAAACATTTCTCTGCAATTCCTGCTTAACAGTCACTGCCACATTCCTTGCACTTTCTACATTCATGCCCCTTATTCAATCTGCACACTTTAAATAGCCAAGAGGTCATAGGGAAGGAAGGTCACTAGTACTGAATCTTGCTCCATAAAACTACCAGGTCCAACAAAGGCAACAGATATTTCTCATTCTACTATATCCTAACTTTTGGATGCTGACATTTGTACAACCCTCACAAAATAGCCAATGGCATCATACAAAGAACATTAAAAATACACTCAGCTATAAAATCTGGTACAAAGAAAAAGGTTTAATTCTAAAATGATCTCTTTCAAACAATAACTTAGTCCAACTGAGTCATGGGGTCTGACTATAAGCCTGCCCATGCTGCAGCATGCCTTGAGTCACTATTAAGAACACATTTCTGTGCATACAATGCATTTGAATAGAAAAGATTAAAATGGCTTTATATGCACAGAAATTGGAAAAGACTGAAACAGAAACACCCATGAGATTGTCTCATCACCTCCCTGTTAGACTTCAACGTGCAGAGCAGCTTTCAGCCACAAGCAATGGGCTCCCATGGTATCCATCCACAGGGGCTACTCCCTGGGTTAACAAAATGCTTCAATAAGAACCTTTCAGGAGTAAACGTGGTAGCACAAGGAGGGAAAGGATCAACATGAGCTGCCTCCAGTCCATTTAAATTAAGTATTACCCAAATTTAGAACACATTTTCTTGAAAGTGCCAACTACCATTTTCATCCAAGCCAAGAGGTGTTGGTGAAGAAACAACCTGTCTAGCTGGCAGTGGCACCTATGCCCCCAGAGAACTTGCCCAAACCAAACAGGGTGGCAGAGATTTATGTGGGCAGACGGGGCCTCCATACCAGCTCTTCACCACCAGTGTCCAGAAAAAAGCTTCCTATCCACCAGCAGGCACCCACTCCATGGGCCTAGGAAGGGACCAACTCTATGCTAGCAGGAAAACTACAGGCTGAATACAAGGTGAGCTCCCAACACCCAGGTGTCAGCTCAGCCACAGCTGCCTATGGTTTTTGTCATCACTTCCATGCTCTGATCACTGGCTCTTATTTGCTCTTTATCTCAGTCTGAGTAAATCTGATTGCTGCCTGAGCAATTTGAAGGTCTCTTGCACACGACAGATTACATCCCGCTTCACAGGAGCTCATGAGAAATATTATCTGAATCATTGTTCACTTTCAAGATGAAACTTTATTCATGTTTCTTATTTAAAAATGGTTCCAGTTTCATCTTCCTTTTGTTCCATAGATTATAATAAATTATGACAGGACATAAAGCCACCATTCAGCAAAATTTGAGAAATTAATGTATTTTTCACTTTGTTATCTTCCTCTTCTACCCACCATTGCTGTGGCTTTTATCCACACCAGCTCTAGTTCTCATTCATTTGGAATTTTAACAACTAGCTTAATGATCTCTTGTAATATTGCTGTTTGTTAGGGCTGGCTGCAACACAGATTCAATGACATAATCAATAGTTATTTCTTTAATTAAAAATGTAATTAAATCTCAGTTTAGTGGTACACTCACTGCAATTTAACAAGAATTTCAAAATTACTTTTCTTTATTAAGCCCACAACCATTCAGCAGCTTTCCTCTCGTCTCCTCAATCCTGTTAAACAAGAATGAGCCATAAGGAATACCATGGTTGATATGTAATGATCAGTATTTCCAAAAATTCAAGAAAACTATTCAGATATTATGGTGCTGCTAAAGATGAGTACAGGAAAAGTTATAATATAAAACATTTCCACTGGTATATCTACTTCACTAATAAACTAAGGAGTTTTGCATTCTTACTCTAAGAAGGGATTTTTGCAATTCAAATTTCAAGAAAGCGTAGAAATTTAAGGGCAAATTACTTCTGTTAAGGTTTGTTTCATTATGCTGAACTGCTTTCTCTGATTAGTCGTAGGTCACATTTTTAAATTTACAAAGGAGAGAAATGACCTAGGCAGTAAACAACTCTCTCAGCATGTTTAAGAGAAAGAAATCCTTCTTTGTTGAGGGCTCAAGTGAATCATGATGTCTGTGAAGTAGACTGGGAAATAATGCAAAAATAAGGCACTTTTTATTTGAAACTATTTCTTGGTTGAAGAAATGTCTTGGGAGCATATTCAGCTTTAAGTATCATCTTCTCAAATAAACAACTGCTGGGGATGTTCACCATTTGCATTCTCAACAGATGCTTTTCAATAAGCTACTACCTTGCCTGTATACACAGATACCAGCAAGACACCTCAAAATGTACCTCTTTCTCACAAACTGTTTCTTTCTCTTTCCCAAACATGCATATTTTAACCTCATAAAGCAATGCTTCCTTACATTTTCATCAAAATTTAATATAATTAAGCTAATTATAGGTATTCAGTTCTTGCCCAGCTTTACTGGTACAGGCTGAGCAGCCACATGGGTAAGGCAGAAGCTGCTGTGGGTTGATTTATCAGAACTACCAGATACTCACAGGTCCAATATCAGCATCACCTGAATATTGACATGTGCTATGAATAAAGTATCACTTACCGCTTGTTGGAAGTTTTTCTGTGAATAGAACTTGTACCTTCAGCTAATACTGCAGTAAAAACAATCAGCAGTACATTTTTCCTATGGACTAACTGAAATCCTATGTACGACATGAAATATAATACTAATAATTAAGTTTCCAGACTAAAAAACATTAAATAATTGAGAATACTTCTATTTCTCTCTAGATGCTCTTTCAAATAATGTCTTCATAGTAAGTGCTGTTCCTGAAATTTTAAATATGCACCTCAGACTTCTCATTCCTATTCCATCTTTGACTGTCTGAAGGCACTGTCAGTAGGACACAGAGCCTTTCATCCCCAACCAAAGCTACTGTTTCAAATGTCATCCAGGCTGGTGGTGACTGAAAGTTGATGGCTATTCACAGCTGCTTAGTGTGACCTTATTCCCATTTTTTAAGGAACAAATGTCAAGGAATATAGTGGTGTTAAAAACATTGCTATAGCTGATGTGACAGCCTGGGAAATAAGTCAATGGGATAGTAACTTCAGAAACGAGGCACAATGCCTGGGCTGGAGGGGAAAACCTTCTAGTGTTGTGACCCATCTTATGCCTATCCCAGGGCATTTAATGGTTCTTTTCCTCCCAGGCTGTCAATGCTGAACTACTCACAAGCACTGCAGTAATCAAATAAATCATGTCACTTGGTTTGTCATTCACAACTCACGATGACATGGCCAGAAATATGCAGCCATTCCTTCTGAACAGAGGAGCACAATAACCAAGCAAATACTGCAACCAGGAACTCATGCAGGTGAACTAAAACTAACGGATCCATTGGCTGTGGACTTACTAAATATAAGCATTTATTTCATTATAAATTGCTCTCCAAACATATACACTAAGCTGGCAGTGCTCAGAGGAATTACAATAAATGAACTCATCATTTCCTGTGATGGATCAGGTGGATCTCTCACTTCTGCAGGCCTGCACACCCTTACAAATTTACATAGCCCTGCCTTTGTGTACCAAAGCACCAGACCCAATAAAACATTTAGACTCTATAAAGTAGAGGCTGTGATGATGACATTTAATTATCAGCCCCCAAAGAGGAGTTCCAAGCAGGGACCAAGATACCTGCACAGTGTATGGGGAGTGCTGTTGCTGAAGGGCATGGAAACCTGTTGAGAATGTAGTGACCCAAATTCACTCTCCTCTCTGGAGCTGAGGTTGCTAACACGGCCAGTGAAAGCTCACAGTCCAGACAGCACAGACCACAGTGCTTTTTCTCAGTGCTCCCACAGCAGGCTATGGGCTCCCAGTCTCTCTGTAGTCTTCTCCCCTTTTCTGGGCAAGTGAGGGTCATGTTTTGTTGCTGCAGCAGGGTTTCCACTGGATGGGGAGAGGCAGGGAGGTTTGGATGGTTCCCACACAGGGAGTGAATAACACAAGGACTTGGCAGGGAGGCAATTGGCAGCATGGCTCATCAGATTGGAGAAGTTAAACATGAACTCCCATTAACCAGGGAAGCACTCTAGCTATTAGGGCAATTTTACATCTGTGGCAGCAATTTTCTAAAATACAAAAGTCAAACAACTAAAACCAGCAACAAAATTCCCAGATATACACAGTGCTCTTTTGTGAGGTGTTTAATCTGACATTAGTTACACATGCTCTCAGCAGGTCTGTGGGATAGGACCCTCTTAAGCACTATGGTGCAGCCAATTTACAAGTTGTTTAATGAGAATTAATGGTAACTCTTGCCAGGCTGTGCTGGAACATCCAAGGGCAGTGTGCTTACAGAGCCATCATACACTCACTAGGATAGCCACAAGTTATTTTTGCTCTTCATAGTGTAGGAGACCTAATTCTAAAAGGGTAAAAACCTTCATGGCATTGCTTCCTTGCTACTCTTCTCTCTATACATGGTTACAGCTGGAGAGAGACATAGAATGTGTGTGTGGGAAGAACAAATCAAGTTGGACAAGTTATATTTATGTTACTAATTGCCAAGTCATTTGAACAGGCCTGAGCAATGCTGCTGGACCATAAAAACAAGAAATGAAACTTACAAAAGCATGAGTGTTCCAGGTGTGCTTTGGCAAGCATATTGCAGTCAGGGATTGCAGACACACAATTACAAAGACTTTGTGGCCTTCAGATCCTGCAAATACATGTGAAAACAAGCAGGTATCTGTGACCAAAAAAACCTAACCCCACACTACATCAGACAGCTTAGCTCTGATTTTAGAGTTCAAGAATCTTTTCTGTTTATGGATAAAATTCTTGTTCCACTGAAGTCAACAAACACCTTTTGATTTTGATAAGGCCAAGATTTCATTCGAGGTGTTTTGTTTTCTTCTAATTTGTGTGTGTGTGTGTAGGTTTATTCTAAGTTCAAAGCCATTCCTACGGGTAACTTGGAACTGTCCCAGTTTCCCGGCAGTCTGAGCACCACACTGGCTTGAGGACTATTCACAGAGAGTCAAGGCATGTCTCCTGCATGATAGATAATTGTTAATTGATTTTGGATGTTTCTTGACATCTATTCACTTTGAGACTATTCTTTGCCCTTCAGCAGGGAAGGCATTTTGCACACAGAGGCATGCTCTGTGATTGTTGTAAAATTGTAAAGTTACCAACTCTGAGGGGTATTGCCTGAGCATAAGAGAAGATTTGTAAAACTGCAGGGTAATTATTGAACAGAAGGTACTCTCTGTCTTGTTTGATTTTTAAAGTTTGGTTTTATCGCAAGTGGTGTCCTGAACTCACTTTCAGAAATGTCTCCATAATCCAGAAAATATCCATTATTGCATTATATCCACCCTCTTTAATAAGTGAGTTTAAAATATTTGACTTAACTGAACTGGATAGGGCAGCCTCTTTACATCCATTAAACAACCAGCTGAGCACAACAGCTTTATTAGCAAAAGTAAACTGCAGTTCTATGTGGCAAAACATGGCTCAAAGGTGCTATAGGAGACTTCCACACAGGGCTGCAGTGTTGACAAGTTATGCATGCTCAGAAGCCAGCCCAACATCTATATGACATTGGAAATAAGCACTTGCCAGCCTGTTGCTGGTGATCTCATCTGCAAACAGAGGTTCATCTGTCACCTGCATGCCAACGACTCCCTGGGTTACTACTTCAGACCAGTTTCGCTCTGTCCAAACAATGATCCCAGCTGGCCTCAAATATCAGCTTTAGCCAAACTAAGCCACATCCTGAGCTTACACAAAACTTGCAAGCCCTTGATCCCTCTTCCTGCAGCTTCCAAGCAGCTGCCTGTCCTCACCTTGCAGGAACTGGTGAGACCACAACTTCCCAGGTACACCTCACACTGGTAGTCTCCTGTAATGTCCTCCTTAAAAAGAAACAGGGAAATCCACTGGAAGAATTTTTTATTACCACAGTTCAGATCCTACATTTATGTTCCTTTAGGAGCTGTTACAGAGGCTCCCAGTTGTCATGGAGCAAAGCAAACTAAAAATAGTTATGAACAAACACTAAAACAACGCACAAATCCACTGCACATCTAGATTTCCCCTAAAGTTCATCATTCTCTGAATCTCTCATGTTCAAATATCCTTCATAGTCTTTCTCTAATCAGATTTTCTCCTAAAATATCTTCTGACAAGTAACTCCCAATACTTCTTAAATGTTGATTCCCATAACTCTTTTTGCAGTGACACTGTCTTTTATGGCCTAATAATTCAATCTGTGAATAAGATCCCTAAATTTCAACATCTGTCAACCCTTACGTCTCCCTGTAAAATCACAAAATAGTCTAACTGTAAAGATTTCTTTGGAGTTATATCAAACTTTCATTGACATGCTCCATGGGTTAGAGATGACCTTCTTTACTTTCATGTACAGTCTTTTCATGTTCATCTAGTACAGCTAAATCAAGATCTTTCACTCACACATTCATGTTCATGCAAACCTTCACTTTTTCTTGAGTGAACAGCCTTATCTCAAACTATGACTAGTTTTCCATCTTATTTTCTCTCCCCTGTCCAAGGGGACAACAAGCTGGGGAGTAATAAAGCAGCATGGAGGGCACATGGCATCCAACCAAAGTCAGCCCACTACATATGATTTGACAATTCAAATAGTTTTAAGCATTTACACACTTGTAAGGGTAAGAATCATTAGAACAAATAACTCATCTTCTCACTCTTAGGGGAGCCAGTGACACCCAGAAGATATTGGAAAGTGCTCACCTTTAAATGGCAATTGCCATGCAGGAGAAGTATGCAAGCAGCCAAGCAATTACCAATTTAATAAATGCTGTTATGTCTAAGGGCACAAACCCTTGAACAGCCATGCAGTGATGCTAGGTGAAATGGGCAAACCCCTAGGAATAGCCAAAAAGTCTCAGTTAACTGAGGAATTTGATGTTTAATGCATACAGCCTCCAAAAAATGGCTACATATTTTGTAGCCTACAGCCTGACATTGTTCCTTGTCCCACTTTAAAATGTTCCACATAAAGATAAAAGACTTCTATGCCTTCATGAAGGCAGAGTAGGTGTGAAGGTGTGAACAGTGCTGTCCAAGTTGTCTGTGCAATTAAAGTCTGATTTAGTATGCAAAATCCCTAACTTTACCTGAGCAGAATCTCTGTATAGCATTTATCAACTTCCATGGACAATGAAACTAAATTAGATGGCTCATGCTCATGCTTATCATAATCTGGACTTGAACACAAGACTCCAACAACTACATATCTCTACAACTTGGCTTGACGAGTTAGATTTACTATTCCATGAAAAGCAGAAATATGATGAGTTAAGTTAAGAATTAACAGAGATGATGAAAAATCCATTTGTAAAGAATAAAAAGAGTAGCAAAATCTTGTCAGAAAAATAATTCTGAACTACGATTTTGAGCTAAATATAAAAGCATCAAACATTACTTCCTTTGTAGCCCCTACAGACTTGATTTCCAGGGGCACATAAAACTCAGACAACTTGAGGTTTTCCTCAAGTACCAAACACGATTAGTCTTGCATATACAGGAGAAAAACAAAACCACCCCTCCTCCTGCCAAAATCCAGAAAAATGCTCTGAAGGTTTTTGTTATTGGGGGAAAAAAGAATTAGTGTATTTATGCTTCATGTAAAATGAAACTAGGAATGTAAATGACTGAACAGGGATATAAGTCCATAAAACACCAATTTCTGAGGAAAATTATGCTTTATATAATGGTCCAATTTCCATAAAATTGTAAAAACTGTCATAAAAACAAATGCACTTCTGAAATCGATGCTTGCTTATTGTCATGTGACAGATGGCTCTAGCTGCCTGGCAGAGAGCAAACAGCTACCTCATTGGTTCTCACTGACCTTGGAGAGAATCATTTTAGTCTGTTTTTCATTTAACAAGTTCAGTTCCATTTATGTATCTTTACAGCAGCAAGTCAGTGATCCATGTGTAATTACACAGAGGAGGTCAAAAGGAAGTAATAGTGATGAGCCCAACAGATGACACAGCTTGGCAATCTCAACAGTATTGCACGATGTGAAATTACAGTGTGCTGAAACACCAAATGAGTCCAGCAATACTTCTGTGCCCACAGAAACAATGAATTAGGACTCCATAACGAAAACAACAGTGGTAGTCATTGGGAATTACACTGGCCTTGAATTATGAGTTGAATAAACAGGTTGCAGGTTTCAGAACTGCCAGTTTCACTACACAACCCAAAGCCAAACAGCTGTGTGAAAACAGCCTATTTCTCATTGCTGCCCATGGCAGTATTGCTTTTTAGACATCTCCTATACCTATTCATAACCATACTGGCCTCCCAGTACCCAAATACCAGCACAGTGATAATCGCTGGGGGGCTCTCTCAGAAAGCAAACATGTTCCAAACAAATGAATAAGTACCTTCCCCCAGGAACTTGAGTCTGCAATATGCCAGCCACTGGGATAAAGACTTCTCATTCTTGGTGCTCTCCAAAATTAAGAACAGATCCCATTTTTGATTTTCCTATCCCTATCGGTGTCATTAAAGAGCAGCTGTTGCAGATTGACTGAAAAATGTCAGTTGTGAAAACAACCATCAACCAAAATGCCAGTCCAAATGTGCACTTAACACAGACACACATATACTTACAGACTTACACTACTTATTCCAAATAAACATAACAATACTTAACATAGAATGAATGGTTCAGTAGGCCAAGTTGTGAGTAAGCATTCACAGCTGCTTCAGAGGTCATCCTCCCTCACTGCACCTCACACTGCAGATAACCACAAGTTGTCAGTACATTCCGGTTTTGGGTTCTGTCAACACTTGCCTGTTCATTAAGTTGCGTTTGGACTGCACACACTTCTTCATTTATGAGCTCTGCTGTTTTAGTGACATCAAGAAACAACTGATTTGATGTGTTCACATCAATTTTCTTCTCTGCCTCAACTCACACTTGGCTGACTGACACTCTCATCAAGGACTGGCAGGGAAAGGTTCCTGGGTGAACTTTCTTAAGCTTTTCTCAGTTTGCTGAGTTTTAGCTCCTGTGCATAAAAGAAATTCTTGAAGATACCTCCAACATAATATCATCCTATTTTCCTTTATAATTAGGTTTCAAAATACAGATGAATATAAACACCGTGGAGTTTCTTTGCTGCAACTGCAAAAACAAATGGGCTTTAAGACAAGGTTAAATGATTTCCAGCAGAAACTTGCAAGGAGAAGATAAATCACCCTTTTCTTTCAACAGAATGCTGTGCAGTCACCTTCATCTTTTCTTATCAGCTGCCATTTCCACAAATGCATGAAGTGCTCTTATTATGTTAGGATCCCAATCTTTAACCTGGCAGTCTTCTATCAACAATAGAAGAAAAAGATACAAAGGCCGTGAGTCCAACATGATGTCACTAACTAGTGCCATGACTGGCAACATAATCCTTTGCTCTTAATTATAGAGGTCAGAGAAGACCAACACTCATTTCATTTAAGGATAAAACTCAAGCAGCTGCTAACTCATCCCTGGCAGTGTAAGAAAAAGGGTGATGCATGACAATTCTGCGTAACACTTGACAGAAGATAGAATGAGGGGAGTAAGACTGGCTGTCTGTGCAGGCTGTGGCCATGGCAAGGACAATTTTGTCCCAGTGCAAATGCCCAGTTGTGATTGCCAAAGTGGGACAAGGCAAGGAGGAATATACCACAGTGTCAAGAAATGAGTGTAGAAATTATAAAACATCTGTTTAAATTGCTCATGTTGCCCACACAGAAAGCTCTGTCTGGCACTGTTACCACAGATACTCCAGTTTATCTCCTCCATTGTGTAGTTAAACAAATTTAAGCTAAATTAAAATAATGCAATTAAGTAAAGAGTCAAGCAATCACAAGCACTTCAGCAAAAGCAGTTCAAGAGATTGCCAACTTAGCTAGAATGTGAACCCTATGTACATATGCTTTCACTACATGGTAGAGTTAAGTGGGCTGGCTTGAACCTCTGTTGGTGATTTACAGTGACCTGTTTTAGTCTGTGCTGTAAGAGATGGCAGCCATACCAGTGGCTCTGTTATCTCGGCAAAGGTAGCGCTCATTTCCAACTGAGCAAGCAAAAACTTCTTCAACTCCTTTGCCTTGGTGGCACCATGATGGATTATTTTTTAATGCATCCTTATTTTTATAAAACATATTTTAATTGAGATTAGTTATGTCATCAGTTATGTTGTCCAAAGTGGTTTTATTTGGTTTAATTGCTGCAGTAAAAAAAAAAATAATAAAAAACCCCCATATTCCTACTGTCTGCTCCTTTATTTTTTTTTTTGTTTGTTTTGGTTTGGTTTGGTTTGTTTGTCTTTTTTTTTTGCCAGTGGTTCCTGTCCCAAAAGCAGGAGAGAGAGAATAAGATCCCTGTTTTAATCTCACTTGCTCTGGTTCCAAATTTAGCTGGAACAGCCAATGAAGGTGTGACTGCACAAATGCTGGCCTGAGATGGGTTTCCAGGTCTGTGGAGTAGGGACAGCAGACAGGCAGGACAGTGAAGCCGAGGCAGTGGTGGACCAAACAGGGCAAACTCCACTGCTGCCACCATCTCAGAGCCTTAAGTATGACCTCAGAGACTTTGTCTTTAAATGGAAAAGAGGTAGAAAGATAAGAAGAAAACTTTCAGCAAAGTACACAGCAAAGGCAGAGTCAGTCCTGTAAACACAAAATCTGCTGAATTTCCAAAGAAAACCCTTATACTATTGGAAGTAATTTAATTTGGATTGGAGGGCATTCTCTGGAAGACAAACTGACCGTTTCTCTTTGTAACTCTCTAATACAGCAGATTGACCTTTGCATTCTCATTTTGATGCTTATCTTGAACAAACAGCCTAGAAGTCAATGTCTACTGAGAAAAAATTAGGGAAGTGACTTTTCTCTAAAAATGCAGAGCAAGTCCTTGGGAAAAAAATTAATAAATATGAGGCTAGTAGCTGTGGCTGAATGTTAACCAGCTTTGTGATGCTGTGTTTATTTTGCCATGAAATGCTTGCTGAGACGAGTTAAACTTCAATCTTGAATTACATGATTAAGTCTTTCAGGGAGAAAGCTTTTGTTATCTCAAAATATGTGGTGTTTCAGTACAAGCAGAGGAGCAAATGTTTTCTTATTTTATATATTTTTGCTTTTATCTCATAGGTGAACATAGTATTCAAGGAACGGATAGCACTACCAAGTCTCACAAACTTTGCTCATGCAGCTCAGGCAGTGAACCTCACACCTGGCTTACAGTACTGTCACTTCTGTAGTCTTGGCTTCAGCTGAAGAGACAATCCTATCCAACTGTGTAAAAATCAGCTACCCACAGCCCAGCTTTCAGCCAAAATCTAATCAGGCTGTGAACTGGATATTTTTCCTTTTCATTCTGACTTTGACCATGGAAAAAGAAAAAAATCATAAAGCACTATTATCTCATGAAAGTATTCATACTAAATATGCACAGGTTACAAATAAAGCATTCTTAACTTCATAAAGCCATCTGTTTTCTTTCAGAGGTTTCAAGTGAAAATTCCTCAGACATTTTTGCTGATGTGCAGCTAATTACACCAGTGTTTTGCATTCACCCTTGCACAATTACCATTAACAAGGTGTGCCTTAAAATTAGATGTTGCAGCCCTTACACTTAACCTGATTAGGTCAATAATTTAAATATTAACAGTTACAGAAATGCAGGCAGAGATGCTTGTTAAACAAGAAGTCATTACATACTCTTATACCGTATTCTTTTAAAAACACAGTGGTTTCAGATGCAGAATAAGCACCTGGATGCCTGCTACAAGATGCCTTTTGCTCCTATGCCCACCAATTTTACAACTTTGTCCTCCAGGACAAGGTAACTGAGTCACAGTGCAAACTTAATCACGTCACAACACCAAGCTGATGTGATGATCTCATTACTGTTCCGGGAAGAGGAATAAAGTCAATTCCTGTTGACACCAGCAAATCCAGCTTTCAGCAAAAACCCACAAAGACCCTGACCACATAACAGAGAGAAGAAGTAACATGAGTGGCACTCTGCTAAGGAAATTATTATCATAAACGAGTGACAATAAGATTTTAAAGAAAGTCTCAGTGCTTTGTCAGAGGATTTTTGAATTTTAAAGGAGATTTTGAAGGACAGTTGCTTCAACCAAGTCTATGATTCTTTTTTAGTAAGTTTAAGGTACCTGGAAATTACCTTTATGTCAGAATAAAAATAATTTTGTACATTAAAGAATAGATTTATTGCACTATTTCAAGCACTCAAGCCAATCTAAATTGTCTAAGAGGTTCATTTTGAAGCTCTTTACTCTTTTTTTAATACTATATTTGGATTATTCCCTAGCATAGTGACATGTAGAAACAAAATCTAATATGATTAAATCTGACTTAAAAAGAATACCTGTCTGATCAAAGCCCCTAGCTCACCTGTGTTGCTTTTTTTGGTCTGGGGTGTTCTGGGATTTTTTTTTTGTAAAACTAACTAGCAGGAAGTCTTATCTTCTGAGAGTTGCACTTAAAACTGATTGCTTATAAAGATTTAAAGAATGATTTGGATTATCATTCTAAAACAGCACCCAGGGGAACTGGGTGGATCAAGGGATTGCTAATGAGATATTGAGTCTTTCACATCTAAACTGCTGATTTAAATTCAACCCAACACAAAGTTCCCCCAACTGGTGGATGTCTGATGTTCTGTAAAAAAATTAGATGATGTTCTCACTCTATTCTTAGAAAATACATGTGGAACTGCCAGGAAAATCATCACTCTTTGCAGTGAAACCAAGAAGTGAATTGACAATGAAACACTTTAAACTAATTTTTATCCCTCAATACAGTAATATAAAACAAGGCTTTGGCTTTC
This sequence comes from Cyanistes caeruleus, assembly GCF_971803275.1. Taxonomy (NCBI): domain Eukaryota; kingdom Metazoa; phylum Chordata; class Aves; order Passeriformes; family Paridae; genus Cyanistes; species Cyanistes caeruleus. Next base: position 107,843,825 of record NC_141701.1, read on the forward strand.
TGGATCAGGTTTACTTTCCCCAACCTACCAAAATTAAGTTTCAACCTCTAAGACTACTACAGTAAAATCAAATAAAACATTTCAGTAAGGCAAAAAATTATTATTTAAGTTCCAGAGTAGCTATATTGGGCTTTAATGACTTATAATTTACAGAAAGGGCAGTGGTAGATGTAAATGAGTGATTCAGATGACTTTCTACAATGCTATTCTGCAGGAGCAGTCATAATCACATGTCAGTTGCTCAGAACATAGCACTTGCTAGTCCTCCCTCTCATTTAATAAAAGCCAATTAATCATTTCCAATCATTTATGTATTCAGTGAATTTAGAATCTAGTTTCACTCATAAATTACAGTAAATCTATCATTTTAATTAACTAACTAGTCATAGCTGTTCTACAGACATTTTGTTTGTGTGAACATACTTTAGCCTATGAACTATTTGCAACTCTTATTACTGTGATTCTTGATTTACTAATGGGATTTGTGACAGATCAGCTGTATGACATATTACCTTTTCTCTGTGCTGACTTCGGGGTCAAATTGAGAGTCCACCTCCTAGGTCTCAAGTTCTTTGCTCTTGGTACATGACAGGACTATCAATCTCAGATGGCTACTGTGCAAACCAAGCCCACAGCCTGAGCAGACAGATGGACTGATCTTACCTCCATATGAATCAGTGGGTTGGGCACACATTAATTGATACAACATGACCAGAACCTGTTCCACTCATACAGCCTTTTCCCCTCTTTCCTTCCTCTCCAAAAGTTCTTTTTTCCCCCCGTAATCCAAGGCGCTTCTCCCTGCAAGAACTTCCCTCACCACACACATGCACAAGGGGAACACACCAGTTATCAGAGAAAGACCCAGCCATGTGCTGGTGGTATTACATGGAATGAGAAAGACTAGGTAAGTTCTTTGCTGTGTTTTTCAAATGATCCCTCTACAAAGTTCATGTCTTACCAGGGAAAACAGCTTCTTCCTGTGCTAGGTCCCAGGACAGATCTAGAGAGTGTCCCTTGGCCCAGGAAGAGGGAATGTGGTCCTTTTAAATAATGGAAGTTGCTGACTATCCATAGATGGTTCCCTCCACAGTGTCATCAAAAACCTTCAGTAGGTTCTCAGATGCTGCTTACAGCAGGTCTTACAGCTAGCTAAAGCCACCAAACACAAGAAACACTCCTCAGCAGGGATGAAGAGGGACATCTTGAGAGAAGACACCATTTCCGCTTCTGCTAATCCTTTCCTACTTTCTTCCCCTTTTGCTCTGCCTTATGTATCCTGATCATTCCACACCCAGTTTTCCCTGCCATCCCTCCACAGACACCCATGAGCAGGTGCTGGAAATTTGTCCTAGGGGACAAAATCAGCAAACTTAATTCATGGCAGGGGTAGGTTCCTTCACATGATCAGAGGAGGTCACTGCTGCACTCATCACCTATGTGCAGAGACAGTAATATATGAAGGTAACAACCACCAGCATCAGCTCTCTTGAGTCCTTGAGAAGGCCCTGGTTATGGTCCTCTGGAACAACGTTGGTGAGAAGGAGGAGACCACCTTAGAAGATGCTAGAAAAAAAATCCATTCTAAAGGTACAAGTACTTGGCTATCATCTTTCCATAAAATCAAGGTCTTGGGTCTGATTTCTGTCATCTGAGGAAGGAAAGATTCCCTTCCTTCCAATTAGGTCTTCACCTAGATACTGAAACATCAACATTCAGTGTTATCTTCCTTGCCTAAACCTCCTCTTGCAGCTCCAGCTGTTCCCAGTCTCCATTTGTGGTCAATCCCACAAAGCTTGGCAAGAGCCAGAATGAACTTGATCCAGAGAGAAAAGGTGTACATAGAGAGCCCTTTGTTCTTGCATTTCCTGTGGATCTGTCAGAGGAATGTAATTCTCTGCCAGAAAGCTGCTAACAAGCTTCCTGGGACCCTTTTCCAAGGACTAGATGTACGCACATGTTTCAATCTCATCCCAAAGAAGTTGGATGTGTGATTAATGTGCCTCAGCCCAGTGGTGTTTCTGGACCCAGACTTTACACTGTCCTATCACTCAAGGATGGATAAGGCAAGTGCCTTTAGGCTCCTGGACGACAGCTTTAGGTACTTGGGTAACAACTTGCCAGAGCCCCCCACCAACTGGCTCTCTTCCTGCTGCTGCAGCACAAGGAATGCCACACATCTTCTCTACATCCCAGCACCTGCACTATGAAGAAAACATCTCTCCTTCCTATCAAGCCCAAACTTCCAAAAAGCCTCTGCAAAGCCTATCTCATCTGACTGGCTATTTTAATAATGACTGAAGGCTGGCTGTAACCAAAATTAGGCTTGTGCCCATTCCACCAGTTAGCAGCCCACAAAAGGGCCAGACCAGCCACAGGGGAGCTTCTTACTCATTTCTGGCTTCATGGACATTTTTCTTGAATCAATCTTCAGCAAGCATCAAGGCCTGTATAAGAGTTAGGAGGATTTTTCTTACCCAGTATTTATCATTACCAAATGTTATTGCAATTCTGTCACCCATTCAATCAATATTTTGATTTGTCTGCAACTCTTCAGCATCAGCCTTAGTTTTGAATAATTCTGTATCATAAAAAAATCTTTGTCATATCATTCTACACCTCTTTTTTCAGGTAATTTATGAATGTATTGCAGAGCAAAGATCCTGGCAGGCTTATGGAAATAACCTACATTTATGGTGCAATACCAGCCATTTCTTATTTTCTACCATTTAAACCGCTATTAATCTGTGAGAAAAACTTCTCAGTCTCATGGCTTCTCAGAGCTGCTTTTGAAAGTTCTATTGTGAAGCCTTAAGAAATGCCTTTTTCAAACTCCCAGTCCACTATATCAAACAGGTTACAATTCTTCATACACTATTGACTCACTTGGAGGAACTGGATAAATATGACTTCTCTCCACAGACATTATATTGAATCTTAAGTAATCGGCTGTATTTATCTTTCTGTTTACCCATCCCTTCCCAATTATCATGCCTAATAGTTCAGCCTTACCAAAGTCAGAGTTAATTGCCAGAATGATCCCTGGAGCCTTTTAAAAAATGTTAGTCTAGATAATGGTTTACCTGATAGGCTGCACATCAGAACTACAGGCTCAACAATTTCTTGGACAACTACCATTGGGACTAGCTGACTTGTTATCACTCAGTCAAATTGTTCTAAAATATCTTTTTGTAACACCTTAAATTTTTTTAGACAATTCTATATACTGAAAAACTACATTGAGATGATCAAACTGTGTGACAGGCAAAAATCAGAAGTCTGAAAAGTGATCTTTTTGGTGTAAGTCCAAGACTTTCCCTCTTCTTGAGAAGAATACTTCATGTGTCAGTCTAGGAAGTGAATTCTTATGCAAAGTTACAGTAATTTCTCAAAATCTTTGTAAATAGTGATGAATTACTACCTCCATTGCAGATGATGTATGTTCATTTGGTGAACATTTGAGCTATTAATGAGAACTACCCCTAAAAATGAAGAATTGCATCTTTGTCTCTTATGAGACAAGTTTTTGAGAGGGACACGCCTCAGAGTATAACCCGAATGACTGATTTGCTAAATAACACAAACTAATCAGCATGGTGGAACAACACAAACAATAATCTAAATTACCACCATGCATTTCCAACAAGCTGTTTTTAGCACCTCAATATTTATGGACATAAACATTCTAAGACAGAAGACTGCAGACAATAGGAAGTCCTCTGATGGACACCTCATATGAAGGAAGGCTATTTCATCAGCATGAAATTATTTCTTATAATTTCCCTTGAAACATTTCCTGGATAAAGCTCCTAGAGATGAGACACCTTCTAATTGTGTCCATCCTTTATCACATTTCCATCCAAAAATTTCATACTCCAGAGGGACTCTCCTCAAAACTGACTCTCAGAGTGACGTTTCTTGTATATTGCCATTTCTGAATTTGCTCAGGGAAACAGAAATGAGAGAAGGTTTTGAAGAGCATGTTGTTCCCATGTACTTGTAGCATATATAGGACAAGGACACAAATATACCATAACATCATATCTAGCTTTTGACTCTGAGAACAAATGACGGGTGTATTTGCTCTTGTTTAATGTGAGCACCACTGGAAAGCATTTTTTGAAAGTATAATAAAGCAGTGGAAAGGACTAAGATACACAAAACTATGAGAAGACAATATTTTTGTTATGGGTATATACTGTGGAAGTCCTCTGAATAGATGCTCAGAGACAAGAAAAGCAGAACCTTTCTCCATTTTTTAAATGAAGTAAAAACTTCTAATAAAGACAACAGATTAAATAATGTTATTGCCCTAGGACATGCCAGTGCAGTAAAGCTAGGATATGATAGCTTTTCAATGAGAAACAGAAACCATGGGTTTAGAGTTGAGAGAATAATAAAATATAGGAAGTTAAAATTAGAAAATGTTGCAAACATGTTTGAGAACATAACCAAAATAGTCTTGAGTACAGTGTGCTTACCAGATTACTGGAGGAAAATTTGCATAATTAAAAGGCATTGACAATTAACGTAATGCAAGTGAAGGAGCAAGAACTTCATTGCGCTGTAATTAGGAGAACTATTTGCCAGTCTCACTTTAAATTTAACTCAGAAACTTCAGACACATCAGTGGCATTTATATGAGTAAAAGTTACTGGAATGTCCATATTTAAAACACATTAGGGCCACTAACTTGTAGTTTATCAGTTAACCAAAGTCATCACCAACCAACATTGGGGGAAAAAAATGAGGGTAAGTTCTCTAGACAGTCTTAAAGGCTGTGGTACAAAAAACACTAAATTAGGGGAAATGTCAAAGAGTGGTTAGGGTATGGAAATAGACAGCTGATGGGTACATAACAAAAAGTGCAAATATCAGATTGCTAACAAGGAACTCTCCTGGGTGAGACTGCCATAAGAACAAGCTGGAAGCTGGCAACTGGGGAGGGCACAGAGAGATAAGCAAATGGAGGTTATGACCTTTGTCTTCCTAGATCACAGGAGAGGATTTAATTAGTGGTTAGGGTTATCCACAGAGCAGCTTCTCCCATGGAGAGCAGGGGGATTTGAAAATAGGACAGTGGCATTTTAGTAGGGCACAACAGCTGAGAAAGGATTCTCCAGTGAATAGGGAGCACTGGTTCACAGCTTCTCCTCTCCCTCCTTATTTTGAATGAACTCAGATCTTGGAAACTGAGCTGCTGCCTGTGTTCAAGTTTGTTTACATGTCTGACTGACAGGAGATAATATTTCTTTACATCTCTCTTTACAGAAGCCTGCAGCAACAGATGGATTTTGCAGCATAATCGAAAGGTCAGCAACTTCTGACCAGCAAAGTAATGGAGAACAGACCAGGCTGCAGAAAGTTCAGCACAGGGGAAACCTAATTAAAAATTATGCTCATATTTAACCAGTGTTTCAGAATTGCAAAATCACAGAGGGACTACCTGAGGCGCCTAGTATGTGCTCAAATCAATAAATGTTTTTCCTAGAAAGGAAAGCTGTCCATAAATGTAAATCACATGCCAAATTCATTAGTGGATTTTATAGTGGTGTGTCTGAAATGGCTGAAAATTATTTTCATGAGTTACAGATTTGGAAGAAAACCCCCAAACCAAATCCAAAACCCCCTCAAACCTCCGCCCCCAAAAAAAACCTAAAACACTGTTAACATGAACATACAGAAGGCCTTATGATTAATTAAGACTTTCATACCATAAATTTGAAATGTTCTATTTCTCTTCAAATGAGAAAACTGGTTCAACCCTGCCATACTGCTCAGCTGCCCTCGCTTTCACTGAAATTTCTTCAACTGCCCAAGGTTGTATCCCTCAGCTCCTGAATATATGTCAGACTCGGGCATAAAACCACAGCATCCCATCTAGAATAACTAAAAGATCAGTCAGATACCATTTTTTATAGCCTTCCAGTAAGAAATCAGCTTTTAAGATGGATTAAAACATTAAGCAAAGTTTTCAGCTACAGACTTTTAAACTGAGCACAGAAAAGACACATGTAAGAAATGAAGTGCACATTTTAAACAGCTGGCTAAAACACGGACTTTGCTCCAGTTGCTGCTTTGATTCCATGAGACGATGAAGCAGACCAATGAGTGGGAACTCAAACATTAGATCACAATAAATCAACAGACATGAAAACATTAGCTCAGGCATTAAATTTACATTTTCCAGACCATTGGCTCTTGTGACCCAGAATATACTGGGAAATTTGAAGTTCTAGTGTCAGTTCTGTAGCTCTATTTCACTATTTCACCAAAGCAGGAATCATGAAGTGCAGGCTCTTGCTTCACTCCCTTGCCCTATACTGGAACATACTTATTTTTAGGTATGGCATACTTACAATCTTACTACACTGAGGAGTGGGGATAAGGTGCAGGCTCAGACTGGGATGATGCATGCAATGTTTAAATGGAAGTAGCAGCTGTTGGGGGACCATACAACCAGCTGCTTACTGCAAGATACTTAAGCATACTCAGTGAGAACAAAATTTCCAGATACTTGTTTCTAATATGGAAGAAATCTTTAATGAGCACATAAGAAGCTGCCACTTTTTTTTAATGGTTTCAAGCTTTTAAAAACATTTCAAATAGGGAAAGATTTCACGGGATAGCAAATCCACAGTGTCAAAACAGAAGTCAAATTCTTGCCATAGGCAGTAAGCTCTCAGAAAAGAAGACTTAAACAAAACCCACTAGAGTTTTTTTAAAAAAACTACAACCAGATAATAATAACATAATACCTATTCGTAATTTTCCAGAAAACTGAAAATTTCATCAAGAATGGCTTATGAAAGTTTCAACCCGAGGACAAAACCTATTATGAAAAATCACAGAAGAAACATCCTAAAGTTACAGGCAACTGTTATACAACAGAAAAAGTCAGAAAACCTCAATAATAAGCAACCACACATGCCATATTAATCCCTGTCTATGTCACAAGACAAAAGAAAAAAAATGCTATTTTGCTGTCTTGTGTCTTATATGCTTAGAAGTATATTCTGTCTCACTAAAATCACCACAATGTTTCTCCTAAGCATTGTGCTGCCATAAAGAGTTCCCAGCACAGCTGTTTGTGTTCCCTATCTCCCTATTATTTTAGAAATCAAACTAGAATAAGACTGATGACAGATGTTTAAATATATCTGTTGCTACCACAGTTTCAACAGCAGTACACAAAGGCTGTAAAACACCTTCTGCCCCCTACCATTCAGCCTAGTCAGCTGCACTGAATAGACCCAATGGACACACCCAGAAATGTTCCCCTTTTTCTATTCCAGTTGAACAATGGCTCTCCTGGACTTCTAACTTCATTTCCCTTGTAGGAAATTCAGATTAATAAAAATCAATATCATTTGCAACGTTGTGATGGGAGTATTGCCCAAGTACACTGTTTCATACTCTCAAGCAATATTGAATCAGTTAGTGAATACTGGTAGTAATACAAACAGAACACAATAAAAATACAGATTCTAAGTTTTCTCATAATAAATTCCCAACTATGTGTGATCCAACATCTCTAATGCAAAAATATTCTCCAGATACAGCCTCAAACCCACTCACACCTCCACATTTCAACTTTCCATGATGAGCCTGTGATGATTTGATTTGCTGATATAATGCTACTGAGAGTTAAGAGTTTCTCTTGTTATAGCCTCAGCTTAGCTGGGACAAAGGAACAGAAGAGCTTGTCACTGATGCACACCATGAGTGAGTATCCCTCACCTATCTGTCCAAGCAAAACTCAAGACAGGAGCTTTGGTCTTCACAAATTTCTCAAATTAAATTATTTTCCTTTGGATCGAGTTACTCATAATGTTAATATTCATCAAAGTAATTTTAAACAAAAAGTAGTTACTACAGTTATTGGGATATTAGATAACTTCTAAGTTTTAGAATAAGCTGGAATTAATGCAGAATCTTACTGCAGGAAATTTACTCATTTTTAGAAATAAAATTAAAACCACAGGGATCTCGTCAAGTCAATATAAATGATTTTTTCCTCTGAAATTATATTCATTAATATTACTATCACATACAGGAGAACTGATTAAGACATACAATAACTTCGGTTGAGGATTCACACCTACACTGGGCAGGAAAAATATACCCACGTCAGTGGCTTGTTCTATACAATGTAAATTGCCCTAATGATAGAAAGCAATTTTTTCAGTCATTCATTCATTCATTCATTCATTCATTCTCTTAAACACCAACTTTACAATTTATCAAGATAAATGAAGGAGCTGAACTACAACTCATAGGGGAAAATTCAATAACCTCTTTCAAGTAAATTTTGATTTTGAACCGTAGTGCCATACCACAGACATAATGGCATTCTGCACCATGTTTAAGTGAGCTCCAATTAACATAGGCTGTAATTTATTTTCCAGTCCTAAAGATGCAGAGGTAGATACCAACTACTCCTCTTTCATATCTGCTTACAGTAATTTTGCCATGACTGAAGATAAATAATTAAGGTAACTTTCCACCTTCTATCACTGGAATACAGTTTTTGTGACTTTACCACAATGGATTGCTTCTAACGCTTCTATCAAATTGCTTAGAGGAACTACTCATTCACTGGACATTAAGTTTTTATTTTTGCCCTGTTAAGGACTCTTAACTGAGGATCACAGATCATAAAAGAGAACATTCTGAAAGATACAATTTTCTTTTACTGTGGTTTTCAGGAAGACTTTTAAAACACCAAACACCTTCACATATTACAATCTCCTGTTTTAAGTAGTAAAGGTGGTGTTTTCTAAAGCATCACATTCACAGTAAGAAAACAGCTTACCTATTATCATACTTAAGGTAACTGGGAAATAAAAAAAAAAATATTGTGCAACCAAACCAGCTATATACTGCATTAGTACAAGCAGAAACTGGGCAGATGCTTAGGGCCATGGTTTACTGGTTTACTTGGTGCTCTTGGGCTAATGGTTGGACTTGATTATCTCAATGTTTTTTTCTAACCTAAATGATGCTATGATTCACAGATATAACAGCCACTTATATAATTTATTTGAATTCTGAACAGTGGTCAAAGGTCAGGCTTACTAAGAACTAGGCCAAAGCATGCAAGGCCAAGTATAAGTCTGGCAAGTTCTGTAGAATTTAGACAAGGCCCAAGGTATGGTGGGAAAAAAACCAAACTGAACCAACCAGCTAAGGAGAGAAGAAGCAAAATGTTGGGTTAACCATATCAAAATAGCACAGTAACTAGGTTAAGAACATACTCAAATTGTCAACTGCAAAGGTAAACTAAGGACAATAAAACGTTGTACTTTGCATGGCAGTGAAACTTCTTTTGTTTTTGTGCACAGGCATATCGGTACCACACAAGATACAATACCTGATTGCACCTGGGCACTCTTACTGGAAAAGTATATTACTGACTGTCCTGGACATCAGCTTTGACATCAGCAGAATAATACTTAGTTTTCTCTAGCCAAAGGAGGGACAAAGTCTATATAATAATATGCTTTAAAGTTTCATCAACAATTTGTTTTAAAGAATAGGTAAATAAAGTTTTAGAAGAACTTTTAGGATGATTTTGAGGGAATGGAAGGTTATTGTTTAGGTCATTTAATTTTTAAGACAATATTAATAGTGGAATTAATATAACCAAGCATCCTTGATACATTGAGAACTGGGTGGCAAACAGAGAGCAATCATTTTAACACCAGATCAACAGTAAATGTCCAATAGATGTTCTTCGAGCCAAAAAAATTCCCAAGTTTCAGAGTTGAAGAAAAGCAGGTGTTCATATAAGATTATCAACATTAGCTTTAAGAACTAAAATTCTTAAGCTGCAAAAGGATTGAAAACCCAACAACCTAGTATTTTTTAAATAGCCAATAACAGGTTCATTCTTGCTCAGATAAAGAAACATTGCAGAGATGGAAATTGAATGCTGGCTATAGGCATACTGAAAAATGTAGGGCAGAAACATCTGAGATAAAAGTGCAGACTCCAAAGAAGCTGAGAGCAGTAACCCCAGCAGAACTGTGCTGCTTTCTGTGCTCCTCACAGCTTATACCTCTCCTTCAATGAACTGAAAACGGCTGATCATTAAGACCTGATCCAGCTCCTAGCAAAATCACCTGCACATAATGCAGGTAACTATTAATTCAATTTAAAATTAACTGATCATTCTGAAATTTCAATGTCCAAATATGAGGGTAAAAATGTTTCTTTCCTAAGATACATGTTAAAAATAAGAAAAATTAATATCAGACAGAATATACACAAAGTGAATTTCCATGAACCTTTTCCCCTTATATGTAGGTTGCAGTTTTATAGCTGAGACTCAGACCAGGACAACTGCACCAAGATTAATGGCAGCATCTGAGGGAGTAATGGCTCAGTAAACATGGACCAGCTGTTTCCACAGCCAAATCAACCTCTGGCTGCTACCTGTGAGGAAGGCACACAAAAGGGGAATTTCAAAGGCAGAAATAGCTCTGCAGTTTTGGTTACTTCTTTGAGATGTTTTTGCTCACTTCCAGTTATGCAGTGGGTTGATTCTCCATAATTCAGATTCTAATTTACTTTTAAAATTTTCCCTTCAATGTATTTAATAAGCACAGTAACACTACAAAATGTGGATTAGTCAGCTAATACACCCACACCCTGGGTGTGTTATAGCCCTCAGCAACACTGCTGCCCCAGTACATCCAGGATGAATGCACACCGGCTGACTAAAACACACCTTGTGTGTTACTGCTTACATAAGACAGGACTTCGCATATGTAGCTGTATATTAATGATGTACCTTGATACATTGTTAAACTGGAAACTATGGTTGTGCTTCATCAGAGGCTTAGGTGTGTGCTGTATTACACGGAGCAAAATTAATTAGGAAACCCTGCGTTCCTGCTGCCAGTAGCTGTAGCGATAGGCTGGGAACAAGAGACCGCACTCCCCACTGACCTACATGGAGCCAGAGCCGGGCCAGCCTCCTGAGCACCGAGTGCCTCCCGGACAGAATCTCTATCCTGAAATGTGCTACAATGACATGACTCATTTAGAATAATAATAATAATAAAATATCCCGACTCCCCGCCTCAGACTGCGTGTTCTCTCTCCATCGCTGTCAAACAGCCCGAGCCGGAGCTGCAGCTGAAGGGCCTCTCTCTCTCCTCCGCCCCCCAGCCAACCTCCCCAGTGCCAGCGCTGGCATTTGTGCAATCAGATGGTGAGAAATCAGGGATGCGATCTGGCCAACCCCTCCCATGCTTTTTTCCCTAGGTTAGTTTTACAGTTTACCACTCACGCTCACACTGGCACCAGAGAGGCGGCAGAAACACATGGCTGGGACCTCCCTTTTTGACGCCAGCCCACACACAGGCTGGCTTAAAGCAATCGTGAAACTGTATCATTAACAATGTTGGCAAGAACTTTCCCACAGACACAGTTATCCCTACAAAAAGTTGCCTTGCCCCAGTGACTATTTCCATTTGAATATGGAGTTGAGGCGGCTCTCTGCTGTGGGGCTGAGGAGGAGGAGGCTCCCTCAATGAGCTCTGCTGGCAAGCCTCCTTCCAGCCTGCAGTGCAGCAGTACTGCCTCCAACAAACACGCCAAGTGACAGCAGCACTCATCCAGCCGCTGGTATTTTAATATTGATTTTTATTCATTGCTCTATTTCAATATCTTATACTTTCTCTTTTCAGGACATTAACCAAGCTCTTTCTTTATGATTTCCCTCCCTTTCATTCTGCAAGCTTACTCGCCAAGGAAGTTTTGCCTCCAGCTGCTACAGCTCCATCAACTCTCCTACCAACCCATTTGAAAGAAGAGTAAGGTGTTAATTAGGGTGTTAATGGCTACAGAAACCCTTTCCGCCCACCCTTCCATTTCAAGGAAGAAACACAAGGAAACTCAGCATTCCTTGCGGAAGTGTTAGACTGCATTAAAAATTCAACAAACAAAAGTTCCTTTACTCTGCACACATTCTAGATAGTCTGTGGTACCCAACACCCCCAAACATCAATTCTGTTTATTCTCTTTCACCTTTGATTTGGGATCATCTAATTGTGGGGGGAGAAATGCATATATTTTCTTAGTATCTTTGAATGACAGATTTTTTTTAATCTTCAAAATTAATTCCATACCAGAGTGCATCTTCACAATGAGAAAATGGTTGTGTTACTGTGAAGTAACATGGTTTCACAAGCCAGCTGAGCCAACCTTGCATTCCCCTGCTGCTGAAAAAGGTTTCCCTCCTCTCCTCTTCCCTGCTGAGTCTACCCAGTGCCAGTCCCCAGCCATGCTGGCTCTGGCACTTGTCTGATACCTCCCAGTTCAGTTCACTGAACTGACATAAAGCTGTTCACACTTTTGCTGGGTTCATTTTCTGCCAGCTGAGTGAGCTGAGCCAGCTGAAAAAGGGGGCAGCACCAAACACAGGAAAAGCAGCAGGAAACACATACCTGGGGGATTCTTCTTTTTGACAGCAGCAAGCTGCAAAAACAGCTCGAGCATCCTGTGAAACCTCACACTCAGGGCACAGCTTTCTTAAATCTCTTGATACAAATTATGACTTTGTTATTACAAAAAGAGGTGGGTTCTAGTAGTCACCCAATTTCACATTAAAGTAAATCAGCTTGCTAAAGTGTCAGAAAACTACCTAGGGTGGCAGCTGTTCTTTGCCAGGTCAGCAGGTGGAACTGGCATATCTTGTGGTCCATGAGCACAGAAGCTGATGCAAAGCAAAGAGAGAACCGCATGGCAGGGGCAGGAAGGAAGAGAAGAGTCAGCCCACTCCCTTTCAGCTGCTGTGATAGCTGAAATCTTGTGAAATCACACCCTGGTTTATGAAAACTCCTAGCATTAAAAAAATCTCTTATTTCTCCACTCCTTATTTCTCCTAGTTGACAGATAACTGTGAAGCAACTGTTCCTTCAAAGTCTTTATATAAACTTGTTGACTTGTGTAGAAGCTAAAACCTGTGTTTCTTTCTAAATCAAAATTTTGATTTCATGTAATATTCAGTCTAACAGTCACTGCAAAAATAGATGCAGTGATTTGAGATACTGCTGTATACCAGACTGTGTGTTACCGTTCTCCCAGCCTGATGATTTAATCATGACTCTTCTTCATTCACTGCAGTACAAAATCAGCACAGAAACTTCAAATTAGCTTCAAAAGCAAGTTATAATAAGCAGAGGAGGAAATTCTGATTGTAATCTGAAAATAATTTTTGAAGACGTCAGATGGATAGGAAACCTTTACTTCCAGCCCAGCATATAGGTCTCCTTAAAGTCATGGCAGCACACCAATATTCTGCTAGGTATACAGCACCATTTGTCTTTTTAAGCCAGCATCTTTCTAAATGCTGATTTGTTTTTAACTTCCACTAGCTGCTGTTCCAAAACATTTGCCTCTCTTGGGTGGGACTTCTGGGATTTGGTTGTTTGCTTGTTTTTCAATGGAGCAGGTTATTTGGATCCTTATGCTTTATGTTACAGCTAGACCAAGATAAGAGTGCGTTTGTCAGGTGGCTTATGTCACTCAGAGATTTGAGGCAGCTGCTGCCTTTGCCAACAAAAACAGGTTTTTCTCTCAGCATATGCTACATCAGTACTTGGAAGGTTTGCACCACAACTCTGCCAGCCCAGTTACAGTGGCACATTTGTAAGTGTGGCATGACAAGATCTCAGATTTTTAGTAATTTTTATACCCTGCTCTGACATGAATTATGCTTGTGGGACAGAGGGATATTTTTCCATTACTTCTATTCAAACATACTCGTATCTTTGGCTCTTGGTTACTCATAACTATTTTCTGATCTGTTCTGATAAAAGCCTATTAGAAAAGCCATTATACAGAAACTTCAGATCCAATTTGCAGAAATACCTGCAGTGATAAATTAACAGTGGAGTTCATGAAATCTGATCTATTACAAATACAAACGTGTGACCTGTTTCTGGTTCTTGCAGATGACTTCTTCTAGGAAAAACTGTTGAAATTCTGAGTATTTACATCTGAACTCCACTCCAACCTTAATTTCAATTTCAGCCTTAATAAATCTGGATCATTAGCTCATTGTTACTTTTAACTACTAAAACCAAGTAACTTTATGGATTACTACACCTGACAAATTGTTAAATATTTCAGCTATTTTCCAAGTGAAATGAAACCTACATGTGTTTCCTTAGTCCCCATCCCCTGTCAGAGGAATAAATACATTTCCCTGTACTACTTTTACCTTTGTTAAATAACCTGATAGCTCATCCTTTCTTACCTTCTCAAAATAAATCAGTATGGTCTCTTAGTCTACTCTTTCCTAAGGAATACAGTTCTCATAGGTCCAACTCTTTTGAGTAACTAAAATCCTTGAGTCCGAATCATTCCGGTTTTATAATGCTTCTCTGTAATAAGAAAACCAGGATGCAGGCATTACCTCCCCTAATTCACATTATGGCACTTGTATTGGTGCAGGAAAGCCTGCAGTACTATATTTGGACTAGACTGTTCACAGACATGCAAGTATTTCCCTTCTGAAGTTACAGTATTGTTATCTTGCTTAAAAAAACATTGTTCACTGAAGCACTAAGTTAAGAAAAAATACTGAAGGGAAAGGAATGAGAAGAAATTATTTCTCCAAAGAAGGTAATTACACAGCTAAGCATTATCTATGGAGAGAAAGAAAATCCTAAGTACCAATAGGGCTTGTCAGAGTTACTTCCATGTGCCAGACTTCTTACAAACACTAACCTACAATTTCCTGACATCTTTAATTACATGTTTCTGAGAAGAGTACAGCTTGGCTACAGTGTCTCATACATACAAAATCCTTGCTGACTGAACAAAAGGACACACTTAATGCTATTATGACATGCTGGAAAAAATCCTTACAAAATAAGTCCTCTAAAAAAACTCAAAAGTTAAATTTCTGATCTAAAGAAAGAACTTGGGACAATCTCAGATTCAAACTTAGTTTCCAATCTCCATTATTACCTCTACCAGAAAGGCCTAAATAATCAGTTTTTAAAAAAGGCAAGAGCAGGGTAAAACCTTTCAGATACCAGAGGCCTTCAAAAGATCCAACTGCAATACTAGAGGATGGAAAACAACCAAAGCAAATATTTTGACCAGAATTAAAAAATACCAGATTTAAGTATTAATGCTTTGGCAGCTTCCAGAAAGAACTACGACTGAATGGAGTTAAAAACAAAATGTTAGAGAAGAAAAATAGTTTTCAAGTTATTATGCAAACCAGACATTTTCTATGCAAATTCAGGTACTGAACTTCTATAATCTGAATTTTAAAACATAGGTTGATGTCTTGATTGTAAACGGTGTTTGTTGTTTTCTTTCTGAATGTCATGTTAAATTACTCTGTGCATATGCAGGGTGTGTGGGTGGAAGGGACTGACACAAGGAGAAATTAATTCTTGTAAAAAAAGTTTTTTTTGTTTTTCTAAGAGTATGGTTGAGAAGAAGAATATTTCATTTTCAATAAAAATGGAACTAACCACTGTTTGTAAACACTTCACTATGCAAATGAAGAAACATTGCTTTTTAAGTACTGACAATATTTGATTCAACCCATGCATATCTCAGCCAGCTGGTCTCCCTGGCCTCAGTCCCAACCTTCTCACCCCTCTAAGTGGTTATATTCTCTCCATGGGGAAAGCAGGGGGCCTCACAAGTCAATACAAACAATCTTCAGATTGGTCTTCTGAACGCATCTCTGCTAATGTAATCCATTATTAGAGTGCAACTTAGATATATTGACCAAAATGTTTGGCTGCTGTAATTCCCATTTGCTTTATCAACCACAGTAGTACAATGGCTGTTAAAAGCCTTTTATATTTAAAACACTGTTGGAGACCTACTGCATATTTTCAATTTACAAATCTATGATAAAGAAAAATGAGAAGTAGATGGAAAGTCATAACACACTTCTAAACACAGCCATCTCTACTAGCACCTCCATATCTTCAGCCAGAACTTTCTCCCTTTATTACAAAGAAGCAGTTGGTTTGTATGTCTGAAAATAGGAACACAACTTGTGGGCCTTATCAGGAAAGGCAATAAGTAAGCTCAAAGTCCACTAACTTCAGTAAGATGTAGAAGTTCCCCACTACTGGAATTTTTTGACTAATAGAACCTTTTAGCTTGTACAAGCTGGGGCAGCTCTGCTGTGTTACTGGTTGTTTATACAAGTTCAGTCTTTCTTAAGCTAGTGAACATGAAAAGTACTTAAATAAGTGAGAAAGTATTTTATGCAGCTTCTGTGCTGTGGAAGATTATTAAGTGGTTAATTGTACAAAAGACCCAACAGAGATGTGCTACCAAAAAAAAAAAAGATAAACAAGTTTGTCATATTTATGTAGCAACCTCTCAAAATACAAATTAATCTCTAGTTTGCATCTCACCTGTCAGATTAAGATGAAGGTATCTCAGCATGAAATCTGTTTGTAAGAGAGACAACACCATTGTTCTGTAGTGCACATAATTTTATGAATCCCTTCTCTGGAACACTTTTTAAACCTTCATCTCACCAGAATATGCCTTTAAATCTCTTCCCTGTAACACTCATATCATGCTGCAAAAAGACACCAAAATGGTAGAAACATAAGAGAATACGGAAGACTGTGTGAATATTTGCCAATCTTTTCAGGTTTATTGAAATCATATTATTTCAATTTTGCTTGAGATAATGGCACTTTGGATCAATATGTCTGTTTGAGCTCAATGATTATTTGTAATTTCCTATTGAAAGTACATAAAAATTAAGTTCTGCTAAGTTTCATCTTGCATGCTAATTCTTCTAAGAATTGAATGGAGAACACTTACTGTCCAACAGCATCTGTAAAGATTAGTACTCTATATCCACAAGTTTAATTCCCCCCCCCCTCCCTTATTCTAAACTTCTCTAAATTTCTTTTTAATATAGCTTTATTTTTTGTGGTCACATTATAGGACTAAGAATCAGGAATTTATTTCTGATTCTGTCAATAGTTATCTTGGCTAACACAACCAAAAATGAAAGAGTAAACTATTCTGACACTATCAAAACAATTGACAGAAGCCTTAGTATGAAATATTAGTTTAAATAATTTTGTTGCTTGAAATTGGTGGTATCTTTTGAAAAACAAAAGCTCCAAAACCAGGGATAAAGAAAAAAAAGCTTGGAAGTGAGATAAACAGAAACCAAACTAGTTTCACTTTTCTAAGTGGAAAATGGAGCAGGTTAAAGTAATCAAGAACAAAAATAACCTTTCAGATTAGTATGTTTTCACTAGACAAGACCAACTGCTTCCAGCAAAGAAGAATGGGTCCTTAGATGGGTTAGAAGTCAATGATGGTTTGGGACTTACCCAATCTGAAATCTTACATATCAACATCTTGAATAAGATTCTAATTGTCACCCAAAAGCAATGCAGGGTGAATCAGCAAGCAACCACTATTTTCTGTCCCCTCCATACACTAATCAAGCTGCCTCATTCTGCACCAGTGACAACCCAACACTGGCACTGGGAACCTAAGCATCTAGATTGGAGTATTTTCTTAAGATTGTGGTCAGATTCGGAATTGTACTAGTAGTCCCTGTATCAAAACAGGAATCTCAAGGAAAAGCTGCACAACTGAAGTTGAGTTTTCTTATGTGTACATTTGAATGAGCAATGGGATGCTGATACACACAATTCAACCCCTCTGTTCCCAAGGATCTGATGCTTTCACAGCCTGTGTTTGCAGGCAGAGATAAAACGGCTCACATATTCCTATTACAGTTGTCTTGACCAAGTCTAGAAAAGCTCCTTTTTCTCTCCTCAAGGGTGACAGAATGTCGTATTTCCCATGAAGTACAGTTTCTGCTTGGAGTGCACACAGTAGTACTCTTTGGCCAAATTAATTCCTCTAGAGTTTAATGCAGCAAACACCCAAGTTGCAGCAGTCTGCAAAAAAAAAGATTTGCAGCAACTGCAGCCCAGCTGTGAACCACAGACAGCTTGAATGCATCACTTCACCAAGAAACATCGTGCGGAAACTGATGGTCCTAGAGGAGAGCTGAGCCCCATTCCTTGCACAAACCGTGGAACGCCCTCTATTGTTTGGTCAGTTCTTACGCAGGAGCTGGAAGAGGCTTAAGGCTACAATTAATACTGCAATACTTTTTGTTAATAGGCAAGAAGAAACCTTCTTTACTGATGTACAAAAGGGTGAAATAGCCAAATTAACAGACAGGTAGTTTCAAATTGTCACTTCAATCAAAACCAGATATTTTACAAAGATGGTTCTTTGATATTTTTTCAGCTAAATGGTTTTCATGGGCAAACCACTGTCTAGTTTCCATGGGGGAAATTGTTTTTCATCCTATCAGAAATTCAATGACTTCTCCAGTTTCTACTTGCAATAATATCCACACATACACAATAATACATTTTGCTTAGAATCCACTAGATGAAGGCCAAAAATGGTCATACAGAAACAAGTAGCCTTCATTTGACTAATGATAGAAATAGGTGTTTGGAATTTATTGAAGATCCATTCAATTACTAACACAGATCCGTATAATTGTTAGCACAAATTAATTGGTAAAATGTGCTACCTCCTTGATACTAAAACCACAATAATACTAATGGAACAAAACTGAGCTTTGAACACCTCAAAGTAATTTGTACTGCAATCTTTTCTAGGAGGTGTCTTAGTACACCATTTATAAAAACAATTTTTGTTTAAAATTTAACTGAATTTCATAAAGGACAAATGTTTAAAATAAATATAAAAATGAAATAAATTTTTCATTTAGGATTAAAACTTTCTCTTTTCTGCTAAAACTTTTTCCTTCTAATGGTATTTCATTTGGCTTAATCCTCTTCCCTCCCCAGTCCTTTTCTTTGATCAATAAACCAATGCTGGTTAAACATACATTAAAATCAGGTTCAGAAAGGCAGACTTGCCAAATTCAAATATGTACACTAAATATTTCCTTCCCAAAAAATTGTGTTCAGCTGTACAGCTATGTCAAGGCTGAAAACTTCAGAGGTGAAGTACTTATATTAGGTATGTAAAGGGAAAGTATTTTGCCTTAAATATTTTTGAAGTACTACAACTAGTATTCCGCCATTCAAAATTACAAAGACATTGAATTGCTAAAAATATAAGCTGTCACAAACCCACTCATTTCCTTTCTTGAAACTTTTCTTACTTGCATGAAAACATTCTGCCTAACAGACATCAGCTTCAGTAAAGAGAAATACTGTTTTATTAATGGCCACTGCAAAGATTAATTTGACTTGCATTGCATCCTGTCAATGTTCACTGCTGTTTCCACAAGTACTGCAAGAAAATGAACATTGGCTTTGAGTTTTGTTACCAGTTCCCAAGTTTTAACCAAAGTCTATGTATCTACATCTTCAGTAAGCCAAAACATTTTAGGATAACATCTGATTTTTGCTTTGATATGATTGTTCATCAAGATTGAAAAAGAAATCAAAAGGATTAAAACTATGAGACTCCCTCCTCAGTGACATTGCAACCACACACCTAAGTGAAGGATGCATTCCTTGAGAGAAGTACATGAAACCTCTCATAACACCATATCCCGTTGCTCTCTTATCTGCATTTCTGGGATACTTGAGTAGAAACACACCAATCAACACCAGCTACTTTTAAAAGCAGAAGTACATTTTGAGGAGTAAAAAAAAATCCCTGTGATAGAATAAAAATATGAAAGAAAAAATACAAATTCAACTGAGAAATAAAAGATCATTGGTCACATTTTAATTAACACTATTTAAAATTCAGGCTTCCAAGGACTTTGTCTAATTCTTCAAGGGTTCAATGACATTACCAAATCCATTTTCTTTTTTGAAAACTGCAGGATGAGAGTGCACTTTTTGAGTATCATACCTATCTCATTTCTGTATGCAGAAGGGATAATAAAAATCCCTGCCAAGAAATTCTGCTGTTCAAGGTTAATCTCAGATGCTCTCATATAGGGATATTTCTACCTGTCTTCTATCTTGCCCCTCCTCTTCCTTCCTTCTTTGCTTTAGATCACAGCCAGTTTAAAAATCTATGATTAAACTTTCATGAGTGGGTGATTTCTACAATGTTAAAACTATGAGTTCTTTAAACCTCAGTTTTCAAACATAAGAACATTAAAATATTTCTGGTTTTTTTACTCTGGGACTTCACAGGAGTTTGTAATGATCACTATGAGCTGCTTCACATTTTAAAATTAATAATCAGATTTGAGCTAAAGCTGCAATGGTAAAAACACCATCAGAGGACAAACCACTAATGTGTCATGCAGAAGTCTGCCCACATACTCAGCTCAATGGTTTTGAGATTAGAATTAGGAGAGTACTGTAAGGAGATGATTATGTGGCATGTGGTATAATTCTAGAAAGTTACTGACACCTCTCATTAATTAACTAGAAGCACCATAATTTTTGCATTAGAATATCAAGATATTCTTCCATAAACTATTTTATGTAAATGAAACAATAATTTATGAGAACATAATCCATTTAAATCAACATCAATTATATTACATTTAGATAAAAAGAAATGGCAGAAATATTACATTAAAATCAGAAGTGTATCTAGACCACAGTTGTAAATGCTGCTTGGCATTTAAACTGAATTTGAAAGTTCATACAGGGCAGTGAGACTTCACAGGACTTGGGAAACTTTTCTCCAAAGGAAGTTGTAGCAGAAGTAACAGAAAGGAAAGATAGATCCCTTTCCCCAAAAACTCCCACCCAAAAATACTAGTAATTGAAGCAGTGCATAGTGAAGCAGCAGGAAGCATTCAATTGCTGAGCATGCTGGGTTGGCCACTGTCATAACTCTAGCAGTACCTGAACACTTCCCAAACACATAAGAGTTTGCTACTTTTCCATCTGAAGCAAAAGTAACAAATGAGGTGGTAAGGATGAAAAGTAACTTTTAAAAGATACTAACAAGCTGAAGAGAGGAAATTTGCTTCCCATAAGGAAAGTCAGAAGAAAATACTTACGCACAGTTCTTTCTGTTCATATTAATGAACTTGAAGTATATGCTTGAAGTCTTAATTTTGTTAGTGACCAAAGTGTTTGTTCATTGTATTCATCCTGCTTCTGCTCCAGAGGATTCTGGTCAAAGTCACGGACTATGACTTTGTGTTTACACACAGGTCCAAGTATGAGAAATAAAACCCTTTACACAGAAAAATGTTGACAGCTATAGAAGACATGGAGCAAACATGAAAGCTGAGCAAGTTGATACTGATCTTCTCAGAAAGTTCATAAAGTAGCTGGACTTGCACATAGTGACAAAAAAGAAAACTGTGAAATTAATAGGACCAATATTTTCTCTGACTGGAGAACAGTATGAACCATTGTAGCACAAGTTAATAATGCTGGTATGTCAGCCCCTATGTACACTGAAGACATGATGATCCTATTTTGCTCCCAAAAGCACAAAACTTTTCAGAGTAGAAAGGTTCCTAGAACTTTCCTTTAAAGTTTCTTATTTGGACTTGCTAACAGCTCCTCCATGCTTGATCACATCTCCTCCAGGCCAGAAAGAAATAAGTATCTTACTTTGCTTTCCTTTAGGATGTTGTGTGTCAGTGGGGTACTAATGACAGTCAAAACTTTTGCTTTCCATTTTGTAGGCTCTGAAACACCACCCATCCAGTTACAGGAGCTGGAAAAGTGTCCTTTGCTGTGACCTCCCACCATGGTTTATCTATGCCAAGGAACCTACTGCTGAAACTCCCAATAATGGGACTATGAGACCCAAAGATCCTTAAATATATAAATATTAATACCAACTGTTATACTGCAGAAACCACTTTGTATAATGACAGAATTAGGAAAAAAACGTGTCTGCTTTTTTTCTGACAGGTTTCAAGTTGTTTATTTGCAGATGCATGAAGTTGTTCAAATAAGCTAGCAAAATAATCCACATAAATCACTCTAGGTGCTATGTATAAACAACACTTACTGCAAGGAATAAATTTAAAAAAAAAAAAAACAAACCCCAAACACACCCAAAACAATAAAGAGATGAAACAAGAATGTTTTTTTTCCCCTGTTGGTATATAATCTTACTTCCAGATCTAATTCTTTAACAGATTATATCAGATATATTTTTGCTTTGTATGTTGTGTAATCAAACTGGTTTAGACATCTCCAATAATGAATATGTTGGTATCACTATAAAGTTATATAAAAGTAGGTGAGCAGCTGTAGCCTAATAAACACACAGCTGAACAAAGGAAACTGCTGACAAGCTGCAATCTTGTTTTAATGTAAATTCTCATGTGTTCACATCATATTTTAATTGTACACAACAATAAATAAGCTTCTGTCACTAGCAGTTTCTCATAAATGGGCAAATGCTAATTATCCCTCTATTTTCAACCACATAGTTTTAGTGAAAAGATTAATGTCAGGAAAATAACTCAAAAATAATGAGCTTTGCAAGCCATTTGAGTGGCAGAAATATTATACTTTTCTTTATTTGATTTTTCTATTTTTATATGAAAGCTGTGACAACTCTCTCATAAAGCATCTCAATATTTCAAACATTATATCTAGCAATATATTAATTATGGAAGAAATATATAACCTGCTTCCCTGAATTTTTCTTCAGGTTTGTTGTAGTGATGAACTGAAAGCCAAAATGTGCAACTCCAGCACCATCACTGAATTTAAGGGCTGGTCTTTCTTACATCTGGATAGATATATAACTAAGTATGGACAAGTTTCCCTTCTCTCCCGGCCTTTGTTCTGCACTTGGCATTAGGAAATATATTTGTTTGGTCTGAAATAATTTTTACTTGTCTGACAAATTATTTCAGCTCTGACTAATGCTAAGACACAGTTTCAAAAAAGAATGGTTGTTCAGGGAACAATTAAGAAGAAAGAGTCCTTTGAGCCGAACAAGTGATACAAACTCACTTTTTTTATCAGATTGATCCTCCTAGTTAAATGTCTTAATTTTCCAGACAAAACCAAGACCACAGCTTGAGACACAAGGGCAGTGCTTGCATCTGCAGTGGCCCCTAGGCCAGACACACATACTTTCTGTACTGCAAGTGTGGCCTCAGGTCTGGCTGGAGCATGGAGGAACCTGGATGCTGGAGCTCACTGCGTGGGTGAACGCGTCTGCACTGGCAGCCTTGCAGAGCAGTTGGGCTCATGGAAGACTGGGAGGTGCAGAGGCCTCTGCACCTACAGCTGCTTTATTAGTGTAGGACCAACTGCTGTCCAGCTGTTTCATGTATATTAGCTGGTTTTCTGTTTGGAACAGAAACACTCCTTTTGCTTTCCTTAAAACAAACTGATGGGCTATACCATTTGTGTCCCACGTGACATTAGCATGATACCGCTAAATATTGTGCTATTGAGTCTTTTGGATCAGGGTTCAAGTAACTTGCTATTCTCACTATTAATGTGATTGTGGCTAGAAAAGCATCCCTAGAACACCTCATCCAATGATGACACTATAATTCATTACGGTTTTGTTGCCCCTTCTCATTCCCTACAGTGTTTCAGAATACACACTTCTTCACTGAAGTGCATTCCCCACTTTGGACATTATAACACAGAAGTCCAGCTCTGATCCATTTTCTTTGCAGCAGAGTAGAAGATACATCCCTGTCCATCAGAGGGGAGAAAAGAAAGCTACATGAGAAGTAACAAAAGCTCTAACCTCTTTTTTTCCTTTCGTCTGGAACAGAAAGACTGCAAGCTGGACACCCAGTAGGTTGGGTGGATCAAAACAGCACTACAGAGGGGACAGGCTGTACAGAGCAGGACATGAGATTCTTATCACACTAAAATTCAGTAGTCTCAAAATCTAATGTGTTCCATATTGTTTGGGAATTACATTCAGAACTGCAGTGCTGCCAAAAGATTAAGAGTGTTCATCACTCCTCTCATTTCTCACCTCTACCCATTCCAAGACATCGTTATTTTTCCTTCTCACATACAGGTGTTAAGCAGTAGTCAATGCTGCTCCTTTCACATTCCAATCCACATCCTGCCACTGTTCTCTGCACCTGGCCTTGCTCCCAGATGTTCCAGGGTCATTAAATCACTGTCAGAGCAATTACATTTGTATTCCACTTTCTCATCCAAGTTCAAATAGAAGTATCATAATTTTTTAAGTTCTTGAAGTACTCTACAAGGTATTAGGGAAAAATTGAATAAAACAATCTTGGCAGATTGATGTTTGGGTGCTTTTATTTTCTAGTAGGGATAGACAAATCTGGTTCACCTCATTTCAAAGCTATTTGAACTTCATGTGTCAAAAGCTTCATTACATCATTACTGGGTTCATCTCTCATTTAAAACAATTTGTTAAAAGGAGAGTGAGGAAAAAAGACAGATACAAGCTTCACAACCCGAAAGCTGACTGATTCTAGTTTTGTTTTCAGGAAGACTATCAGGCTTTCCAGATAACTTAGTCTCATAACAGGGCATCCTACTTCATTATATTTTGTCTTCTTGAAATGTACAACTGAGGGAACTTTAATATAATTAAAATTGTTAAACAAAATACTTCATATCCCATGATATTTCTGGTCCTTCATCAGCTCTTTGGTCTCTTTTTCAATCCTTTTATAAGAGACATAAAGGACAAAGATTTAAAATACCTAATGACTTTGGCAGCCAAATCTTTTGTAGGTCTGATATTCATGAGTAAGTAATTAGTACTTCCAGGAAATTAAATTTCCTTAGGAATCTCTGTAACTAAGTTTGGAAAATTAAGCTATTTTAAATCCTTAAACTTTTTAAAACTTTTAGCCATTATGTAGATAGAAATACTGAAAAACAGGATAAATAGTAATTTAATGAGAAAATTTAAAAGGATTACAGAAGAGTATATAAGCCTAATAGGTGCACACACACAAGCCCATAAGAGTATGCTAATGCAATTATGTGCTCTTGAGATCATAAATAGCTATGCAAAACTGAAGTATGAAGCTGCAAGAGGGAAAATAAGATTTTGTTGAAATCTGCAGTGGTCAAAATGCAAGATGTGAGAAGGCATTTTAACATTTTTGTTAAAAAATGTTCTCCCATCTCCAAAATCCATTTATTTCAGCTTCATTTAAAAGAAAAAAAAAAAAGAAAAAAAAAAGAAAAAAAAAAAGTAGGTTTCAAGAAAAAAAACAGGGGCATCTGTAACTGAGGAATGGAATGAAGAATCAAAACTATATAACTAGAGGTGGAAATGTAGAAGAAGACATGTCAAGGAAAAGATCCTATCAAATATAATGGTGATATAGACACTAGAAGAGACTATAAAATCAATCATGATTAAATAACATCACTTTCAAGATGTAATACATTGTTCATCTGGGAACTACAATTACATGAATAAATTGCATGAGCATCTCTGATGCCATCAAAGCTCTTCAGTGGAGCAGCAGTCCACTCCAGCAATTCTGAGGGCATATTACTTAGGTCTTTCAATGACACCTGTAATTTTTTTCAGCGATAAGAATTTTCCTCACCAAGCTGAAAGAAATATTGCTATATTAGCAGAGCCAAGCTCTCACATAACTGATTGATATGTGTTGCACAAACTACTCCTAGCCATCTTAGAGTTATGGACTTTGAAAATATATATAGTGTGCCATTTTGTGAATACACCCCCATTTATACTGCAAATACTAAACTGTACTAATGGCTTAAAATTACAAGAGAGCCCTGATCTTTATAAACCACAATTCCTTTTATGCTTTATGCACACCTGCTGTTTTATCACATATGCTAAAAATTATTTAAATACTGGTAGTACCTTGAAGAAAAGTAGCTGTATGGTGTTGTGTTAACATACTCATTTCCATGGGAATTATTCGATTGTAAAAGATTAATGTGACATTGATTTTAACTCTAACCTGCTTTGTGCAGAGTCTAATGAAAATAAAACTACTACTACTACTCAATAACGACTCTGAAATAAAATTTTACAACTGACAAAAGCTGCTTTTCTAGTAAGCTCGGCAGAGGTTTTCTGCTCCAGCACTAAGGACAAGCAGCACCGTGCCCAAACTCCCTTGTGAAATTCTGCCTTTCTATCTCCCCAAGCCCATTGCAGGGAAAACCTCTGCCCAGAGGACACATAGAGAGCCCTGTGCTGTCACTTCCCTGGAAACACTGGTCTCTTGCATGAAAAGCCACAAAGGAAGCACTCAGTCAGAATGAGCAAAGGGTATTCTGTCTTGACTCTTCCTTCTATTTTTAAGTGATGAAATGGGACAATAGTAAATTGCCGTTACAAATAATGTTTTTTTTTGTTTAAATTATTAGTCTGGTAGATTCCACTGTTTAGCATATCTCCCTCATATCACATACACATGCATTACATCCTGTATACATGGCATATTTTTATATGTGCATTCTGTTTAGCATAGGCGGGGCAAGTTTTGCTTTAAATTATCTTGTTCTGATGTGAGTCTAATATGCAGTAACTCTATACATTATATTTCCAATGATTTATAACAAAAAAATCAGATTTTCATCCATGAGGTAAAATATGCACTATGGAATGTACCATTTTGACTTTTCAATGTACACTGGGGTTATGCTCCACAGCAGTTCTTTTGCAATTAAGTACACCAATATAAATCCTTAAAAAAATTATTTTCAATCACTGGAGCTATTGGATGATGTGAAATGACATGCATCTGTTGATTCATTACTAATGAGCACTACATATTTCTGGAGGAATTACTCTTTTACTGATATTAAAGAATTTAGGTAATCATAAGCTTTTGACAAGACTGAGAATTGTGTGTCAACTTCAACACTCTTAAAATGCCCTGAGTGGTCTAAAAAAGCAACCTTTATAAGCAGAGTAGAGGTGGAATGCAAATAGTGAGATATCCTTATGCTGCATCATATGAACTCATCAACGAGGCGCTGCATCCCAGAGAAAGCATCTGCTGTGTGAAATTTAGGACAGTAATTCACAACCCATAGAGCACTGCATCACCACAAATTATGTTTGTTATAAATTTATAATGATGTTCATATAAAAACAGCATTTTAATAGTTTAAAGAAATGATGGCACTGGGAACTTTATAAATGTTTAACTAGTAGAGTCTTCATAATTTAAAATGTTGATGTTACATCACTGAAGATGCTGGGTTGAAACACTTTGAACTTGGAGAGGGGGGTCAGTTGCTGTAGAAATCTACTGAAAACCTAACCTCAGTGTACACAGATGCTATTTTTAAACACAACCTTGTTTCAAAATACTTACACGGACCACAGTTATCTGAAATTGTGGAGCACCATGCTCATAAAGTGCAGATACAATTATCATTGTCAGGGATTAGCCTGTGAGCATGGGCTTTCTGTTGGGGAACCTTAGAAGTAGGTACTTGTTAATAAAAGCATTAACCAGCCATTAGTTACATGAGATACCCAGGGGGAAAAAAAAAAAAAAAAGGTATTTTGCTTTCTTCCACTGTACTTAGGTTTTGACTGACACTTCTAAAAAGTAATTTTCCTCTTTGATCTTTCTTAAACAGTGCCACCATTTTGCTCTAAATGGTCATATTACTTGGTGTCATTGCCACAGCCAGCATAACTTTGTGGCACTTCTATACTTTTACTCACAGTTTCCATCAGACAGACAACCTGTATCTGAAATTCCCTGTCAGGCTTTTTGTTTCCTTTGCCTAATTTGCGTTCCTCAGAGTCCCCCATCTTCACAGCCTGATGGCCAAGGACTGTCTCCCTCTCCAATAAAAGCACTCCAACTATATTCCCCATTTATCTGCATCCATACACTGTTTTTAAAATCAAGCTCTGTATGACCTGCAAATTTGCTCATGGCAAGTTTTTGGAAAACACCA
Organism: Cyanistes caeruleus; assembly: GCF_971803275.1. Lineage (NCBI taxonomy): Eukaryota > Metazoa > Chordata > Aves > Passeriformes > Paridae > Cyanistes > Cyanistes caeruleus. The sequence goes on from NC_141701.1 coordinate 107,871,676, forward strand.
GCTTTTCAGCAATGCTCCAGTCTTATAAGATGAAGAGAGCAAGGATACAGACAACTGAAGCACAGCTAATGTTTGCTCAGTGCCTTATTAAAGTGCAGAAGTTAAAAAGCAATAGATTTCAATAGATTTTCCATAGTTTTAATGTTTCAACAGAAGGAAACATTGACAAGGAAAATAAGGGGGCAATGAGGATTAACAAAGAGGTTATGTCAAGACCTTTTACTCTGACTGTCCACTACTAGTGGACTAGTAGTCACTAGGTGACTTAGATGCCAAAGGAAGGAGCACTCCTCGTCAGTAGAGAATCTAATTCCTACTTTAGATTTCATCCTGGTACATTGTAGTTAAAATTTTCTAACACATTGAAATGCAACAGACTGTTTCACCTTTAGTAAGCGTGTCAGCAAGAAGATTGAGAAAGAGAATGAATGTAATGGAAAAGGGAGATCTTGTTGAAGGGTTTGCAATAAAAGTTTGCAAAAAGTAACAGTAAACCATCTTACATGTAACTGTATCTCATCTTCAGCACTGGCAACCAAAATCTTCTGAAGCTCTTTTAGTTTCTGGAAAAAACTTCACATAAAGACTAAGGATTTTAAAATACTCCTGTGACCATAAGAATTTAAATTTTTAATAAAATGAAGATTATTTTATATTAGTAATCAACTAGTCAAACATTCATACCTGCTTGCACAGAACTATCGCTGCTCAATTATCTGTTTTACCCAGGATGGTAATTTTGAGTCAAAATATTTCCTATTAGGGAGAGTCACTTTCAGGCCATTCCTTGATCCTATTCTGAACACAGGAAAGAAGCTGGACTGTTCTCTGGAGCAAGAAATTATTTTTTACTATGCTTGGGTTGAGCTAATCACAATGAGGTCCCGGTCTACAGACTACTGAAATTCAGTTATAATAATTATGAAAGCAGTACCTAAAGGTCATATGCTCCCATTAATGCTACGGAACATGGAAATCTGTGCAACTTGGTATTAAAATTCAAGCTCAGAGAATATTTTAATAATTCAGTCCTATTTGATTGGTGTTGATAGATTCTCCTAAACAAAATGTTATCTGAGGACCATGATTTTAGCACAGGTTCCACAAAGTCTAGTATTTTTGATACAACAGGCTTTGTGGCTCCAATAAACTGCAGAAAAAAAAAAAAAAAAAAAAAAAGAACAAACATCTCACCTTAGATCCAATTAAAATAAAATTTTGATTCTCACAGCTTCTAAAAGTTTCTTGACACTTTGAAAAATATCCCAAGACACATTCAAAATACTGTGGTTGTAGTTATAGATACACAGGGATATAGACCATATCACATAAAGTAAATTAGTAGCTCTACCATTCACCATCCCAGCCTTCTCAGCCACAAAACTGATATTATCCTACATCTCATTTGATGCAGCAAATGTAGTCAGAGATGTACTACAGCAGAACAGGATTCTGACATAGGCAGAAATAAGCGATTCCATAATCCTGGACAATCTTATCAAGATTTAAATATTGCTTTTTCTATGAGAAGAAGAAAAAAAAAAACCCAAAAAACCAAAAAACAAACCAAAACAAAAACCACAAAAGAAACAAACATACAAAAAAAAAGCAGAGCATTCCTTTACCATCTAGTGCAAAATAGCAAAGTTTTCTCCAATCTGGTATCAGCTACAAAGCTTCTGGACAGGACCCAAAGTGACAAGATGGAAGAAGATAAGAATTGCAGGGACTACATCAGCCACTGAGACTTACTCATAGACACCCATTCTGTTTCATTTCTTAAGACAGAAAAATAAACACTAGAACAAACCCCATTAGTATTTAACTTTAGAATGCTGTGCTTAAGAATTCTGGCCAACCAAAATAAGATTATTATAAAAATCAAAAAGCTAAATTAAAAGGAAGGCCACCAGAAATGGAAAAGGCCTATTAAAATTCTATCAGTGCTCTAACCAAGTGTGTAAATCTAAGTATTAAACTATTCTTCCCTCTTCTTCAGTAGAAAGCATAGAATGCAAATATCAAACAAAAAGACAAGGACACTGCTAGCATATTGTCCTACTACTCAGCATCCTGAAAACACTCTATGAATTTCTCAAAGTATAAGTGAGCCTGAAGTAAGCCCTTCACAAACTCCGTAAGGCAGGCACACAGATGAAACATGCACATGCCTCCAAGGTAAAACGATATCTAATAGTTTCAGATTAAAAATGAAGATTCTTATCAGACCTATAGTGAAAAACTATGTCTGGGATTTCAACAATCAGAATCTAGTTAGGCCAGGTAAAATTAACCATGTATAGTACTATAAAGAATGTCATGGGATCTCAAATGTAAATCAACTTCAGCATATCTCTCACATCTGGATATCCTAAGTATTACTAGACACACAAATAACATTTTCATGCAGAACTTTTAAAAGTGTTTTTTGAAAAGCTATGTTATCCTTAATAGCAGGCATATAATTATAGGACCTGGTATTGCTTGTAGAATGCAAGACAACAAACTGGAATATTAAGTTTTGACTACACAAAAATCACACTGATTAATTGTTTTCCTCCCAGCTACTGAAAATGCTTTACTAAGCTTAAAAAAACCCAACTTTCTATCAGGTTTTAATAGTAGAAGCACAATATTTCATTTCCATGAACATTTGGTAGAGCCTGTATGATATTACAACTGAACAAGAAGTTCAGTTTCAGTAAGATTTATATAACAAAGAAATCCAAATTACTCAGATAAATTAATGAATATTGGTTCAATTTTCTTTCTGGTAAACAATAAACTGTTGCATAGGGGCTGTGCCACAGGAGAACTATACCCATCAAACAATGAATTTGTTTAAATTATACTAGTTATACTCATTCTATTTAAATAATGGTTTATCTGTTGTTTAAATTGTATTAGAATAGTTGTGATTAGCTGCATTCATCTTCTGAGTAATTTAAACAAAATTTTCTTAAACCTTTACTGTAAAATTGAATGTCATGCTTCCTGAGCAATGGCAGTGGCCTGGCCCAGCAATCTAACTCACAGATACCTCTGCAGACTGTTCATATTCATCAGGAACATTGTAACATTTTTAATTTAAAAAGTGTCATTAGACTGTACTTAGGTCAAATCATAGGAAAAACTCAAAAAGCCATACTAGGAGCTTACTTTGCAACTAGAAGAAAACCCAGTGGAGGAGGAGGGGAGAACAGTATCACTTGCCCCTGGAGGCAGGACAATTTCACCACTCCCCTTGCTGCCCCTGTGTCAGGGTATGGCTTAGCCTGAAAGCACCATGGCAGAAGACTGCCAAATCACCGTGGGAGCTGGAGGCTTCCCCATCTCTCATCTCTGGACATTCTCTCCAACTGCATTTGAACTATTAAAAAAACACCTCAGCCTGAATGTGCAAAAAGATGGAGCTTCGTCACACAGCAGGAAGGGTGAAGGTGAATTTTCCTTCCCATGTATTAATTTCAAAGGATTTTGAGCAACACATCTTGTTATGATCTGCATAATGCTGATTAGATCATTATTTGGGAGGATCTAAATTGTTTGTATCTAATGAAATGATTTAACATTTCATTTATACATATACACAAAGGTAGTGTCTTAAGGATATTACCCTTGCAGACTGAAGCCAACAAAAGATGGTCTATAAAGAACGGATGCAGGTTTGGTAATAACTTGAAAATAAGAGATTAGCACTAATGAAGGACAGAAATTGTTCCTGTAAGAGTCACCTGGATTTAAAAATTATGTACAATTTCAAGAAAACTTGTTTGTTTATAGTGAATATACCTATGCATGTCAGCAGCCCACAAGTGAGTATTGTCTTCACAGTCTAATAAACATAGCTGTTGTAAAATTATTCCTTAGAGCAACGTAATACTATGGATTAGTTTAGCAACCAATGAAATTAATTACAGGCCACTTAAAAGATTCAGATCAGGAATAAGATGCATAAAAAGTTTTCTCCAGCTAATTTGAGATTATTTGAGTGCTGCGTTCCCTCAGCAGGAGATATGCCAACAGGTTTCCACAGCCTTTTAAGACCATGGGAAAACAGACACCTCTGGGAATTGCTGCATAAGCACCTCCTTCTGGCACTGAGTCCTTGGAGCTGAAGCTGCAAATGGGATGCTATCTGAGAAACTCTTGGGATTTTGCTTTACCTTCTTTGAGGGAAGTTCCCTATAGATATACTAGTGGGAACATATCTACTGAGGAGCAAACCTCCACCAAGAAGTTCAACTTACTGAGGGACTACAGAACTGCTACTCTAAATCAAACATTTGTGTACTTGGACTGTGTATCTCTCCAAGCTCCAAATGTCTTCATAATGCATGATCAGGGATTAATATAACAAGGATCTAATCTGCAGTAATTGCAGTAAAAAATATACACATATATTTTTATATACAAACACTGAGCTGTCTATTCAAGAGAACAAATGCAGCAAAAACCGAGGATGATATCATTGCTAATCTACTTGACAGAAACACTTAAGAACCCCATAATTTGAATGACATCTTTCTTAGACACAGTGATCAGTGGTTCCCCAGGTTTTGGTACATTTGAAAAAGCGTAGTACAGGTGCCTGCAGGTACATAGTGCTGCTCTTGCTATGGCTCAAAATAGCAGGGAAATCAAATCAGAGTTCAATAGTCCTACAATGAAGTTTATGAATATTATGGATTTTTGCTGCAGTTGATATAATATCATTCTGTTCTTAATGTCTTTACTACACAGCCTAAAATGATTTAAGAAATCCTTATACATATTCTCATGGTATAGGACATGTACATGACATCCTAACTGTTTTAGCTGCTCACAAAAAAAAAAATTAAAATCTTTTTGACACTTACGAAACCCAAATTAGTGAAAATGAGATTCTAGAAAGACAATCAGGAGAAAAAGGTGTGATTTAGGTAGAACTCAATATCCTTTCTGAGTAGTATATATGGGAAAAGTCATGGAACAAAAGTTCCCTCTTCACTGTCATGCAGAAAGCCTAATATTTACTCATTTTTCTCTGAGGGATTTTTCCTTATTACTATGTGGAAGTAAAAAAGAGTGTTCTCTTGTTCTGAAAGCTGAAATAATTTATTTGTGAGTACCGAGCTGTAATCCCACAGTGATTATGTGTCCAGTAGAAAGATATTGGCTAGCTCTATAAAAAATGCCTTTACATTACATACTAGATGATAAATTGGGATGGCAGAAAGATTTTTTTCCTCTGGTAGAAAAAAGAAATTAAAAACTTTTCAATAAAGCAAGCAAACCTCAACTACTTGCTTCCCAAATGAAAAATTCTCCTGCTTCATAAAAAATATATATTTTGATTTAGGTAATTTACTGGACTCATAATAAGATGCACTATGTCTTTACAGAAAAGATGGAACAATGAGATAGTGATTTCCATGACAAGTGGCAGGAGAGGTTTCCAGAACTAAAAAGTGAGAGATCACTCTTCTGATGTCATCAATCAGTTACAAAAATGCTTCTAAAAAAGATGAAGTATATCTGAATAGCAGCATTGTCTAACCCAAGATGAAGCAATCAGAACAAGAGAGTTAGTGCAAAGGCTGAAGGAAAAAAACCCTCCAAACCCTGTTCCTCAATTAAATAATTTTATTCAGTTTCTGTTCATTGTATCAGTGGCAGAGAGAGAACATTCTTGTAAAAAAGCGGGTTAACCTGTGCTTGACAGAGCTCAAAGCTTTGAAAGCTAAGAGGTAGTTACAAAGAAAGCAGAAAGAAGACAATGTTGCCTCTTTAAAGCTTTTAGTTGATCTTTACTTACACAGTTAAAGAAGTAAACCCAAAACGTATTTTATCTCCTAATGATTCCTTTTTACAGCAAAATAAATCTTATAAAAGGGTATGCTCATAGTGATTTTGGTATTAAGTCTGTACAAAGTCTGGCCTATATCTTTATTTCTGTTTAAGAAATGCATGCAACAAAACTGTAGGAAAACAATTAGTGACGAAAGTGCTGCAAGAAGTTTATACTGCCCTGCAATTTCCTGGTCAAATTTGACAATGATCATTAAAAACCTGAACAAAACAACACTACAAACTCAAATCTCCAACTTTTTTCAAAAAACCTTCCACCCATTGGAAATAAAATACAGTGGTTTAATCATTAAGTTATAACAACATATGCCAGATTCCATTTCATCAAGGTAAGGACATCTTGTACATCAACAAGTGCTCTGATATGCCTTAAACTGAAGACTCTGAAATTGATATATCTGCCTCCACTGTCTCACTGCAGTCATGTAAAACACTTGGATAAAGGTTAAGTAGTCACACTGCTATTCCCCTCCATATTTCCAGCAATACATGCTACAAAGGCATCTGTAGCATAACCACATGGAGCTCTTTTTGTATATTCCTGTCTTACATAAGCAATACCTGTGCCTGTACCAGCAATGCAACCACAAATTGAAAAGTTGCTCTGTATAAGCACTGATTGGCAACAATAAAAACTGGTGCATGTACTGACCCCTCTATTAAAATATTGCTCAGATATTAAAAAGAAAAACAGTGCTCTAGGCTTTAAAATACAACTGATGTGGGCTGAATCCTTCTTAAATAGATATGATATGATTATATTTCAATGTCTTTTGTGATTATGACAATTTTGACAAGATAATAATCTCCTCTGAACAGGACTTTTTTTAAGGTTTAGAGAAATAACATATGATTTATTAAATAATCTGTCAAATTATCTATGAACCCTGTTTTCAAACGAAATGGTATGATCTCATTACAATAATTACAGAAAAATCTATGCCTGATGTTATAAATAACAAGTACCAGGTATACAAAGGAGTGCTGGAACGTAAAGTGCGGGAAGTTGCAAGGTTCAAAAGGTGACAGCATAGCTTTGTTCTCTTAAAATAGTCAATAGAACTTTCTGTGTTAAGTATTCTGCACACTAGGTCAACTGTTGAATACTAGGCCTCAAAATGGAGAGAAATAAACAAGTCTGTAGCTATGCTAAAAGGAAATAATCTAGATATGTATAATTGCAGCCTCATTTCTCTTTCCTTCCCTCACACTTTGTTGCCTTTTTGCTCATATTGATTTTGGAGAAAAGCAAAAGCCAGTTCTATGCATCACAACAATTATTCAGAAAGAGAAGCAGAGTCACACACTAAAATTAATAGTAAGTATCTTTAGAATTTTAAATATCATGTCAACTTTATATATTCATGCTTCTTTCAGAGAAAGATAGGGTTGGGCAAAACAGGGGAGAAAGGAGTGGTGTTTACTCTCCTGTGATATAAGTACAGTAGACAGAAGAAAGAGGACAAGATCTCTGGAATCTCTACAAGGGAGTTGCTCCCTTTCAATTCCTGCTGCCATGGATTATGGTCTTACTCTAGTTGTCAGCATTGCACTTGCAAAATGGAAAGCTCTCCTGCCTCTTACACTGGGGCAGTTACCCTCTTTTACCTGAAAGCTCCTGCTTTTGGAGAGTAAAGGATAAAACACTCAAACAACACAAGGTTGTTGACAATGCAGGCAAAGCTTCTTATTAAGACACTTCAAGATAAAGCCTATAGTATTATCTGGGAGAATGCTACAGATACCAAAAGATTTCCTTCCTAAGCTACCTAAAAGACATAAGCTGCTGTCATTCCACTGTGTTGGACCATGACAGAGTGAACCTCTTATATGTCGATAACATCACCAGAATAAGCCCCTGCATGATTCTCACTGCCTGGCTCTCCACATTACAGCCACTGCAGCACAAGTGGTCCCTATAGCTCTGTGAGTATGACAACTCAACAGCCCATGCACAAACCTATTCCAGGTATAAAACAGCCTTTTATTCACTGTGAAATAAACCACTGTGTGTCTGAACACATATTTAATGCTACAAGGTTAGCTCTTCCAAAAGCCATTCAGAAAATGGTTTCAATACCTTATAGAGCTGAATTACTAAACAAATGCAAAAATAGCATGAGTTATTTAAACAGCTGAATGGTTAACTGAAATAGGAGAGGTCCTACAAACATTTTTGAAAGAGGTTTTAAGTGTAGAAAGCTATCTTCTCCAGAAAAGTAGAATTTAAAGACATGATATTCAATTTAACGTATTTTGTTTTTAAATTTATTTTTAAATATTTTTTCCTTTCAGAGGGGAAAAACTAGACCAAAAATTATTAACTTATATAAAAGAAGCATGAAGACTTTGAAAAAGGTTAGATGTCAACTCACCAGTCTCTTTACAATTTTCAACAAAAGCTTAAGTTCTCGTGGATCTTTTTTGGACTTCAGGACTTCAGCAAAACTGTCCATGTTTTCTGCAGACATACTCTCCTGATTGCTCCCTCCATACAGCTGAACCAGCAATAATAAGCACTGTGAGGCATTCAAAAATATTTCAGTATCTTCATTGGGAAGCTAAAAATGAATGAAAAATTAAAAAACAAAAATTAAATTCCAGTTTCAGAAAAGTTGCATTTCACTGGGGATTTGGAAGAGTATTAATATTTGTATTGCAACAGGAAAGAATAATTTTCAGCTGATTGACTCAAAATTCCACTAAAATAAGCTTAAACAAAGTGATGGAAATACAATTAAAATATATCTACTTTTAAGCAGCAGTATAACAATATCTGCACTCAGATTCTGTCAGACATCCTAACGGCACCAAAAATGTTGCTCCCAACTATGTTATTTTATTCCACTTTAAACAGAAGCAGTAATAGGAGAAAGAATCATTATAGTCATGATGTCTAATCTTCTACATCATGCACACCATAAAATTTCGTTGAATTATTACTAAATCAAGCGTCCTGAGGTAGAGCACAGGCTATCTAGTTATTTAATGGATTTTAAGCAGTCACATTAGGAGGTACATTTTGAAGATTTTAAATATTCTCCTGAATTCTAACTTTTCTGCACTCCTTTGAAGATCAGGCACTGCAGCAAGCCCTAGCAATAGGATGGAAAATTCTTTCCTGGGAAGCAAAATTACAAAAAATATTTAGGGATGTGACTAGAGATCATCTTTCAATGAGCTTCTGATAATATGACATCACTATCAAAATGAGTTATATATTTCCTAAAAGTACGACCCGGAAATAACAAGTATAGATATTATATTAGGCCTGTATTTGGCACTGACAATGACATTTTGGAATGACAACAGGAATACAATGCCTAGTGTCAGCACAGAGAATTCACAAATGCAAGTGAAAAAAAATCGTAGAGGTTTCTTGGGAACAGAGGACAACAGATTGGAAAATGTAATAGCCAAGGACTGAAGGAATTCAGTGTCTATAGCATATCAGAGGGAGGTTAAAGTGGACTTGATCATATCCTCTCAGTCAGATCTGGGAAAAAGCAGGCTGAGGATAGGTTAATTCTTTTACCTGAAAAAGGACTGATAAGATGGGATAGCTCAAAAATTCAGACAAAGCAATTCCAATTTGAAGAAAGATAATACTTTGATTTCCTTTTTTTCTTTCTATCTTTAACAAGAACGATTAACTGCTGAAACAACTTCCTTAGAACTGAGACAGATTCTCTATCAAAGGCAATTCAAATATCACAAAAATATTTTTTTCAAAAAAAATAACAAAACCATTCACTCTAATGAGGAATTAGTTTGGGAAAATCCTGTCTATATATAACCCTCAACTAAATCATTGCAATAGTTTTTCCCTCACTTTATAATCTATGACCTGAACAAAATGTCAGTGGTAGTCTTAACCAATTAGGTATAGAAGTGTAAAATCATCCCATCATGCCCATTCATTTTTTTAACTCCAAAAGTATTATTTACACCAAAGAAGCCAGATGGAAGTACAGTAGCTAAACAGATTATCCTTACAGAAAATAAAAGGAAAATAATTCTATAATTTGTCCAACCCTTTATGCAATATGCCAAATCATTTCAATAATGATTACTTATTTAATATGCAGTATGGAATTCCTAGTATTTTTCGTTTTGAGGAAAACCCATACAGTTACTTTAAAGCAATCTGAGCACATCATCAGACATACATTTATCAAATATTCAAGCAGCAGTTCCCAAGGGATCTGCATGCAAATACAATCCTGTTTTCTACTAGCTTCATAGAGCTGCTGTTTAAAACAGACTGAATAGAGATGTAATCTCTGAATATATAGCCCCAAGACATATCACATTCTATTTGACCTAATACAATGCAAGTGACAGGTCCACAACAGCTATTTCTTCCTCAGTTTTGCTATATGTTTCCCCTTCATTTCCAATCTAATGCCACTTACTTGATTATTTCCTTTCCATCATCCAGACATCTCTAATAACATCATCAATGCAATTAGCAAAGCTAAAAAGCAGGAAAAGCTAAAATAGTAACAAGCTTTATATTTCCATTTATATCTTTAATCCTTAACAAATTGAAAAAAAAAATCTGCTGATTTCACTTGGGGCTTTGAGACAACTTTTATTTCCTTCATTGAAATAAAATGTGATTAGAGAAAGGAAGGACAACTACTTAAATGTGTATCTCTCACACCTTATAAAAGCAACATTCCAAGTTAATTTGTTACTAGATCAGTGTAGGCAGCTACATCTATCACCCTCTGAAGATGATCACACTGCAAGGATTATATTCAATTTTCAAATGTTTGTTGGTTAAACAAAGGCAATAAATGAAAAATCAAGTGGAAATTTTGGTCAGATATATCCTTGCCTGGGTATTGCAGTGGAGGCTAATTCCCTGGGGCTCCACAGGCACAAAAATCCCATGTTTAGTCAGTATCACAACAGCCACATTTGGAAGTGAGACTGATCCCAAGGTTTTTTTTCCAAGATATTCACTAAATATCAGAGGAGTGGAAAGGTGTCAGTCTCCATAGATGACTGCTCCTACAACAAATGTGTGTGAAGAAATTCATAGTGCACCACAAACCTCAGCAGTTCCTCCCAGCACCATGACTGTCAAGGAAGCAACTAAGCAAGTCCAGCTGGTTAGTGTTATACCCAAGGGAGGCTGATTACAGCAGGAACAGTAGTTAGTGAGGCAGTGGAACACTTTGCCCCAGGTGATGAGGAGCTGTGCTTGGGCCAGTGGATTTGCTCGGGCCTTGATTCTCCTCCTGGCATGACCAACCTTTTATCTTTGTTGTTTGTTTCCCAACAAGAGAAAGAAAAACCCTTTCAATCTAGTGAAAGGAAACTTTCTATCCAGTCTGTCTTGGCATCATATATAGTGTTGTTCCTCACAGGCTTTCAGTGACCATGTTCCAAATATCATTCCCAAGTTCCCAATATCTGCCGGTTATGACAACACATTACTCAATCACCAATGTCAATGAAGTCTTTTCATTCCCTGTTGTACTTTGGGCTCTTCTTCCCCAGAGTCCCTTTGAGCTTCAGTGTTAACTAGACATTGGGGAGCAAGTTGCTGTTACCCTGGGAAAACTCAGGCAAAACAATAGCAGGACAGGTCTCATATGAAGAGAAAAACAAGCTTGGAATAGGAAAGGCCATATTTACTCTGGAGGGAATGAGAATCATTGGCCTACAGTCTAAGTCATCAATAATTAAGATGGAAGAAGAACTCTCAGCAATGTTCCTATTTAAGTATGTCCACATCAGCATTTTTCTCTGTAACTCTCACCATTTTGCCATTTCACTTCTGACAAGTAGTGATTTAGATGTCAAAAGTTGTAAGCTGGTAACCTGAAATTTAGCACTGGCTGCCAGTCAGTGTTAGTACTGGTTATAAAGAGTAGGAGATCTCAAGAACATTAGCTGTATAAAATAAAATCAATGGCTGAGAATATAATAAATATCTGTAAATACTGAAAACAAAGAATGAAAATTCAGCTTTCGTGTAAATAATATCCCATGTTTAATAAACACAGGGAAAACATTCAACAATGAATATAGATGGATGGTTCATCTCTTAATTAGGTAGAACAGCATTCTGATTATTTTACTAATCAGAACAATTCAATTTGGTATGTAGTACATTTGCTTGAAATGTATTTATAGTTTTTGTTCTTTCAGGAGAGTAGAAACCCATGAACAAACTAATTTTAACACTTTGAAAGAGTATCTGCCCCTTAATATTTCATAATTACATGAAGTTTCCTTTTCCTTTATCAGTCTTAGAGGTGATTATGGATTCAGCCCTTCAGCAAGGTAGAAAAGTTAGCGGTACTTCTCCAAGCAGCTGTTAATGTTCTTGGCCAGTGCATAGCTTGAAGACAACCAAGCACCTTAAAATAAATTACCAAAGAGCAAAGGTCATAAATTCTGTCATTCTCTAACTGAAAATTGTAGATTTATTTTTCACTTATTTTAAAACAATACCTCATGACAAGACTTCTGTGCAATGAAAGCAATGTATTACTCTTTGCTTAATTTTTATGGCCATGTTAGAACTTCCTGTAAACAAGCTTATAACACAAAATTCTATTTTCATTTCCTTTCTAGATAGAACCTGCTCTGTGTATTTTAGAGTTAATGTGGTGAAGAGCAGGAAGTTCCTTGTTGTTGCACATCTATATTTCTGCAGTCTGTTCGCAAAATTTCCATCATTTTAGACTGAGTTGCAGCGTGTTCATGAATTGCAAACCACTGCAAGAAATGTGTGATCATTTGAGCTGAAGTGGCAGTTTTCACACCGTTGGAATTGTTTCAGCATCTAATTTTAGAGCTACAATGAAACTGCCTCGATTACCCGGAGGGGACACTATTTCGGTGCATTAATGAGGTTATACACATAGAGAGTTTATTATGGTAAAAGATATTCATTAGATCACTAATGTGATTACAGAACATGATGTAAAGGAAACACCACGGGGATCTATAGGGAAGATGATTTTGAAAATGTACAAAATGTAAAAGCAAAGCATCACTATTAATCTGCTAGCTTTACTATGCTATTCTTATTAGTAAATATGCACACTTTTAAATTAAAAAATAAAATATTATATTTTTACTTAAGGCCTTTCTCCTACCTAAGGGAAAAAAAAATATATATATTCACTTTATTTTAATCGAGGATAATTGTTGAGAAACTAAATCCCCATTCTAAAATTCTGTGCATGTAACAACATTTTCTTCTTTCCTCTGGTGTGTTTGTTTGGAGATTTTTGGCTTTTAGGATAGCTCTGTATAAGAGAATACTTCAAATATAGGATATAAACATATGTCTCTCCACTCTGACCACAGAGCAGTCTGTATTCCTAGAGAAAGAAATGTGAAATAAAATTCTACAGTTATCATTCTTCTGCAGTCATTTTCATTATTCATTTGCAAATAACTTCATGTACTCTGAAAACGAAGTCTGGGCACAGCCTTAGAGACAGTGCAATATAGAGACAAAAGATGCCTAAGGAAGACCATCCCATTCATCCTTCTGCACTGAGGCTTCATATCTGTCCTCTTCATGTTTGGACATGACTAACTGGACTTTCAACAGTAACATATGGAGCACAGTAATCAAGTGCAAATTTTCCCAATAATATTATAATGAGGAAGCCTCCCACCAGAAGTCAAGAAAAGTTCTCTCCTGGCAGTCTAGTAGGCTCCAGAAATGACTGGAAGATCTACACCTAGGAACTGAATCTAGGACCTACACAAAACCAAATTCCTTTTTATAGCTACTGGCATAGTTTCTGAAACTGTAAAAATCCACATTGAAGTGACTTCAAAAGTAATTTTTTTTTCAGTATAATGGGTACATCAAAATTAGAAGGTGTTTTGTATGTTCTACAGTTGCTGCAGGTTTCAGAATAATATTCAAATTACATTTATGTTAAGCAAAGAAACATGCAACGAAGGCAAGTGTAACTAACTTTTAAACACAAAACTGCCAAGGAGAAGACTAAATGCTCAATTTTTTTCCTCTTGTTGATCAATTATGGTCATAATGATCTTGGGATTAAATACTGAATTCTCCATATTTGCAGCATTTCTATTTGTTTGTAATTATTTCTCCTTTTACATTATTAAATCTCTGAAGTTTCATCTGAATGTGATTTAGGTTTCTGAAACTTGCTTTGCTATGACTTTAGTGACAGACTAAATCACAACTACAGAAGGGAAAATTGATTCAAAGTTTTTGACATTTTGACATTTAACTCACATTGATTTTGTTGAGGGATTATTGAGAGAGAAAAACATGTAGAACTTGAGCAAAATAAAGACAAGTAAATGAGACATGGAATAATAATCTATTTGAGGGATATACATTTCAATGAAAAAAAATGATTACTCAATGTGACTAGAAAACTAGGAACCAGGACACTAGGAACCAGGAAACAATGTGACTAGGAACTATGTGACTATAAGAAACTATAAATATGCTAAAATAGGCAGAAATAGCAAAGCAGAGAAAATAATTTTAACTCATTATTTTAAAGTAATAATTAGTTCAAAATTTAAGACCTCCATTATCTCCAGAAAATAATCTTCATGAAGAACTGAATGCCTCAAAACAGAAATAAGGGGTTATGTAGCCACACAGTCCAATGAATACAGAGAACAACCACTGGCAGCTTCACAGAATTTCAGTTTGGGTAGGCCTGAGGCATTTTGAGAGGTAGGGAGCACATACATCTTGAGACATGCTCTAGACTTCACAAAGAATCTACTTCTATTTAAAGAGATTAGAGTAAAAACCATTTTAAACAAGTGCTTCCTAAGTGCTAAAATTATTCTTCCATTGCTCAAACTCTTCCAAACTTAACAGGAAATGTTTAATACAGCAGTGGGAAAATAATATTTGAAAAATCAAATTTAACCAACCTAGCTGAAGTAACTTTCACAGATCCAAACAAGAGAAAATCTCTCACTCACAGAATCTTTACAGAACTCAAAACAAAACAATACATATGTAGGTATGTAGGTATGTATGTATGTATGTATCTGTCTATCTATCCATGTAAAGAAGTGGCACTGAGGGTCTTTATCTTTTACACGTATTTTAAAATAAGAAGATTTAGAGTAAGCATTTTAAACAAACCAGAATCTGCAGAAATACAGAACAAAGCAAAAACCTACTGGTAATTTACAGCCATGCTTCTGAAATACAAGGGCAAGTCACAATCTAATCAGTACATGCTAACTGTACAATTATCCTATCCTTTAATTAAAAACTTATAAAAGACTTCCAGGTGGTATGGGCTGAGTTAAAGCTTTGCCTCTAATTTTCTGTTCTTTAAAAAGTTAATATAATTTAAATTTATGACTAGTTACATATTAAAGGAACATTTACATCTCTTCATGTCATACTATTTATCAAATATAGTGATTTAAAAATCAATAAAAATAATTTAAATAATTTATAAAGGTGAAAAATTAAATAGTTGAAATTCAGTCACTTTGTTTTAGGTCATTCAGAGAACATTTCCAAAAGGCCTTTGTCAATAGCTGGTTTAAATAAATCCATCAAAGGAAGACTTAGCACCACATATAATGCCAAAAAGTAACAATAAAAGGAATCACACATTTCCCTAAAATACATGACAGACAGTGCTAAAGATAGTAGAAGGATCACAGTAC
Source organism: Cyanistes caeruleus (assembly GCF_971803275.1). Classification (NCBI taxonomy): domain Eukaryota; kingdom Metazoa; phylum Chordata; class Aves; order Passeriformes; family Paridae; genus Cyanistes; species Cyanistes caeruleus. The sequence goes on from NC_141701.1 coordinate 107,887,195, forward strand.
TGATACCACAAAAAAGCCTGAAATCCTCTATTTAAATGGAAAACAAAAGGGTCTGGAAGAGAACACTGAATCTGAAACACCTCTAAGTGCAATAACCTGGAAAGGATACTGTGATACACTGAAATTCTCACATACCATTTTAATGGATTTATGTTGACTAAAAGGCAGATGCAGCCTCTAAAAGCACTGTCCAGCTCAACAAGCATTCCTCTGCAACAAACCATTACACACAGAGTAAATATAGATCTCTGTATGACAGAGGTTGAGCTGATGGGATGCATTAGGGTCACAACGCAGCACTCTGCTGAGATTTCAATGAAGGGCTGTGACACCTAGTAAACCCTGGAAAGGACTGCCTTCAAGCAGACACACTTCAAAGATGTTTACAGACCACTCCCACTCATAAATCCCTCAGGATCATGTTGAAATAAAACAAAGCCCTTGAGAAAATTCAGAAGGCTCAAACCCCAGAAAAATAATATTAAAATGCACCACTCGCTACAAACTAATTTTTAATTTACTGACTTTTCTAAAGGAAGCAGTACTATTAGCTTCAGATTTTGAATGCCATCCTTTCCCTATGCTGTGGTGACCAGTCCATTCTGAAGGACTAAATGTTGGCTATACATACATACCCAAACTGAGAACCTGCAGTCTACCCCTCATCCCACTTCTATGTTCTGGACAATCACACTTCCTCTGACATCACTGGTAACCTGCAAGTCACTGTGACATATAACTTCTTACAAAGTGTTAGAGTACTAGATGGGAGCTCATAAACAATTAAAAACCAGTAAACAGAGCTCTAATACGTCCAATTCAGTTGCGTAATTCCAACTTCAGCAATATTCCATAAGGTTACAAACTCTCACCAGTTGAATAAGTCGGCTGATCAGGTCCGTCAGGGGTTTATTGATAAGCAGAAGGTCTTCGGCAGCCTGTGTGTCCCCTCCTGCGCCAGATTTCTGTGCCTTAAGAAGAGAGGAAAGAAATCAAAAGCAACCTTGGTGATTGTTCTGAGGAACAAATTAGGTCCTTTAAGTGGTTGAAGTGTGAATGAAGTTTGAAGATTTATGCACTCTTTTCTAGTTAAGTATTCTTGGGTTCCCAATAAGCAGTTATGCTTCCCCTGTGACAATAAGCACAAAGCAAAGGGGCCCCTGCTGTTGTGCCATTCTGTACAGGCTGAATATAAATATACTGACCTGCATGACATTTCCTCAGCAAAATGCAATAAAATGTATCTGCTAAAGATACCTCAAACCAAGATAATCAAGGTGACTGAAAATTTAGGATCCTCAGCAATATTGTCCTATTTTTCCTGTCTGCCTTATTCTGTATCCTGAAATATTCACAATATATTATAATTTAAATTATTTCTGAAATAGGAATAATAACATTTTCAAGTAACAAGATCAGTTACTATTTGTAATACCACTGTCATGCCCCCATGATCAAGATATACTACTATCCTAGTGCTACTTCTGACCAATCCCTGCCCCAGGGCTCCTGAAAGGTTGGCTTACAGGATTTTTCATTTAATGTCATTACCTTGAGCCAGCTTTGAACCATGACCCTACACACTCAATCTGCTATATGAAAAAAAAGTAAACATTTTGTCTAAAGAACTCGTTTAAAAATATTTTGTCTTGTGTTTCATTTATAGCTCAATCCTAAAAATTACTGTCCAAGTGTCATACTTGGAGGTTTTCATTTGGTTTAGTGAACAGAGGAGCAAATTCCCTGAAACAAGTGCCACTCCTGCTCAAACTCCACTGTTGATACTTATGAGTTGAAAGGATAATGCCTTTCTTCTGGACAGAAATTCTAAATGAAAAAGAACTGAAGAGCTGTTTCTCCAGGCAATAAGTCACATTGGTAATTCCATCTCTGAGACTGACAACAATGACCTGGAATGCTGAAGTTCAAGAAGGACAAAAAGTGCAGAGGAGACAAAAAATTGAACGTTTATATTAATGAAGAAAGGGAAGTAAGCCACCTCCAATCCGCAAAATTTAAACCAGCTTTTCTCATTAGTCCATGGATGAGAGGACAGACACCTTCCATCAGGAATCTTTGACTACGTTCTTTAACTTTATTAGTGTCTTTGCAAAGAGAATGAACTAAAGGAATTATATGTGTATATGAAGGATACACACAATACCATTGTTAAACCTACATTAAGTTGTAGAATCACATAATCACAGAATGTAAGGGGTTGGAATGGGTCTTAAGGATCACCTAGTCACACACACACCTTCCCCCAGGCAGGGACACATCTCACTAGGTTGTTCACGGTCTTATCCAACCTAGCTTTGAACACAGCTGGAGTTGGGGCATCCACAGCCTCTTTGGGCCACCTGTGCCAGAGTCAGAAAATTGAGTCCATAAATCAAATTGAAATTGCAAATTCTTCTCAGCTAATGTGGATCATTTCTGGGACATATGATAAAACTTCTCCAAAACAGTCATGCAAATTAATCTGAAAGTACTTGGACCACAAAGAGCAAGTTCTTCTGAACCCAGCATGAGGTACTTAAGTGCAATGGAAAAATGACATGTATTGCCTATGCAGCTGGATAAGGTTATCACTTTACACATGAAATATTTAAATAAAAAGGATTCAAGTGAAGGTACTACCATCTGTAAAAGACAACTTAAGCTTCAGAAATAGATAATACAAGATTTGATTCTGTTTTACAAGTTCTGATTTAAATGGTATCTTATTCAAAACATCTCATTAAAAATAGTCCAAGAATAATATTAGTGATGCATTTAGTAACACATGAATAGTGGAATACTATGTAGTCAATAACTGATGGCCACCATTCAACAGGGTGTATGTACTGATGTAGATCTCTCAAGGGTCCTGTGATGAGTATTGTCAAGCCACATAAGCCAAGACAAGTAAAACCATTGTAAAGTTAATATTATATGGACACAGAATAGACCTATGCTTCAAAACTCAGTTTTCCAGCTGCTCCTTGTCACTCATTAGCCTTCAAGAGCAAAGCCAAGTTTATCTCTTTACTTGGACAAGAGACAAACAAAATTAGACCTGGAGTTTCAGTGCATCAATCAACGGTTTTATACAAGTAAAGCCAGAAGAGAATTTGGCTTCAAACTAAGAGATTTCATTTTAAATCTAAATAAAAACCAACAATTCAATATTACCAATCCATGTGCAAGATTCTCTCTTCTCATGTGTCCTCTAGAATAATTTGCCTCACCACTTCTTTATGGAGTATAAGTACAGAATTCAGCTCTCTGTGATTACAGAGTGATGCCAAAAAATATGACAATAAGAAATTAGCCTACAAAATTTGATCTATGAAGTAATTCTAAGATGAAAATATCATTACAGAACCTGCTAATAGAGAACTTAAGACAAGGTACCATCACACATGTAAACCAAACATAAAACCTCACAGTGCAATTGGTTCATAACATAGCTGCTTGTGTAAATCAATGTAGAAAAAAGAAAAAGGCACAATTTTCAACACCAACCTCTTATATTAAGCCTACTTAAGAAAACACTCCCACCAAAATACAAAAAAAAAATAATCCCGCCACCACAAAACCCTGCAAACCAAAAAAGACAGACTGAAAACAAAAAAACAACCAACACACAGAGAAGGGCCTCTGGGGACTAAAGAAGCCATGTCCTGAAAGATATTATGACCTATCTGCAATCTTTCGAATCTCCATCTTTAGATATGTTTCACCTAAGAGATATCTTTTCTTCAGTGAATAATCCCAAGAATATAAAAAACCTAACGTGAAGAGTACATGTTGTTTGCAGCGCAAATACACAAGTCAATTCGACTTGACTAACTTAAATATTTGGCAGATCATTTAAAAAGAAAAGCAATATTTGATAGATGTACATCACATCTAAAAAATTATAAATGCTTTTCCTTCATAGAGGGTATGTGAAATTTCTTTTAATTGTATCTTTTTGTGCTCTATTTTTAAGGAGGAGGATGTCTTTTTTGGAGGAGGAAGTCCCACCAATGCCATGACTTGCAGTGGTTCAAAAAGAAACTTTGAAGACAAAATGAGTTTTCACCATACTAAAAGTTCCATAAAATCAGAATAGTGGGAGTCTTGTTATTAAGGATAATAGGAAGTTATCTAAAAAATTGTTTAAGAGAGTAAAGTCCCCATGAATAAATCCCATACCTGCAGGGTCTGGCGCACAATGTTTGCTGTATACATCAACATGCATTGTAAAATGTCAAGTAAGGACAGAAGCAGCACATTTGCTGTCTTGGTGCTTCTTTTATCATCTGCCTCCAAGAACAGGGCAGTAGCTTCTATTAGGAGGTTACAGATGTGATGAACCAGTCCTATATAGAAAGTGAGAGAAAATAAACAGAGAAAAAATAAATAGGTTATCAGAAAAAGAACAGTGTAGAAGGTGACCTAGATAAAAATAATAGATTATGATAACAAATTTTACATGCTTTATAAATATTTATTACATTTCCTCTTTTTCTCCATTACTATAATTACCTCCTCTCCTGTTCTGTTTGGACCAGCTAATGAAGAGAGTTAAACTGATACAATCAAATCTGCTAATTGCATAGATTCATTAATTTTAAACCTACTTTGAATCCTAAACTTTTCTGTAGCATGCTCACAAGTCTCTTTCACAACACCCCTAGTCACAAGAATTGATCAAGGGTGCTACAAAGTGACATTCAAGGTGGAACCTAGAGCTTGGCTGAGCCAAAAGTTTCTTAACTGTCCTGTCAATTAGAACCTTACCCATAGCAACAAATAGTGCTGTGCTTAACAAAAAATATATTCAGAAAAGCATTATAAATTAAATACTGCATACTATATTAAAATGTTATTAAGATTTGTTTTACTGATGGTAGTAAAAACTTTCCTGAAAATATCTTCTTGTTTTGAAGGGGTTTCTTTAACCTCCTTTAGAATTCAGTAGCATCAGCCCCTGTAGCTTGCCTAACCGCAAATTAATTGACATAGCAGAAGAATATAATCCAATTCAAGGCAATATCGATTCAATTCAGAATCTTTCTTACTTTCAAATACAAAGTGGCTGAGTTCATTATATTTGATCTTAATCTATTTCTTTCAGATTTTCATAAGGTAAGAAACACTTTGTTTCTCAACAAAACCATAATATCTTTGCAAACCATCTTTTAAACCTGCAATTTGTTATGCAGTCACTTGGCTGCACATATGCAGTAACACTGCAGTGGATCAGTTTATTAGCTTCTAGTCCTAATGACTGTCAAACAATGACTTAAGTATTTCACTGATTTCAAGGAAGTAAGTTGTTGTATATATTTCTACAAACACCAACACACTTAATATGAGACACTTAGAACACATTATGTGCTTACACCATTCAGCTTTTGAGGACAGTGAAACCTTTGGGGATTTGAACTATTTTAGTTTTGAAATACATTCCATTAATTAACTAAACTTCCTACAAAATATTTTCTTCTCCTATTCCTCACTGTTAATACTTTCCTCAGGAATTTAAATACATTTCATTTAGAATACAGCTATGGTTCTGGAACATTAAGACTTGCTCTGCTCACATCTCACATCTTCTGTGGTTTTATGATTACTAGCATTATTCTTTCACAACAGTTTATTGATGGATGACAGCTCAGGACAAGCTTTGAATTTCCTGGAGTTTTGTCTAAATAAAAAAAGCTCTCAAAATGAAAAAATTCTAATCTCACACATTTAATTTCCTTCTTCTTTTTTAGAGTGAAATTTCTGCTGCAGTTCTGAACACCTCATACAAAAATCAGATAGCATGCATCTGACAATGACACATTTAAGTGATGTCATCAATACCCACCAAGAAGAAAAAAGACAGACATAATTGCATGTCTACCCAATACAAAACTTGTGGTCAGTCTGTGACTATTTTCAACAGAATAAATCAGAATAAAGAAACAGTCCAGTAAGACTTGGTTCCTATCAAAGTGAAGTCTGAAAAATTGCCTGCAGGGATATGACCAAGTACACATTGTTTCTCCCTGTATATGGCCACAAAACCAACAGCCACATCAAAATGAATGAGTCATCCCATTCTTTCCAGATGGCTTACAAATAACCCTTAGGATGGTGACTTGGAGATGAATGCTGAGAAGGCCACTTTCATAAACCGGCATTGCATTGCATGGGTCATCAGTAAGAATTTTTTAGGTGGTAGTCACAACACTAAGTAGGGGAATGACTAGTAGTGAACTAAACACCAGGCTCCATGACTGTGATCTGCAACCCTTTTGCTTTCAGCTTTGAACAGAAACACTTGCTTATTCCCTCGGCTGTACCTGACTGTCTCAGAGTCTCAGAACTCATTTCTGTTGTTTGGTGAATAAGGAGGTGAACCAAACACTCAACCTTCTCACCATCCATTGAGATATGAATAATATAATTACCTAGTTTTTATTGTCTTGAAGTGCTTACATCCTAAGGGTATGTATACTAGCATTCCTGCGTCCAAACATCTGAGAAATTCAGGTTTACCTAGGTAACTAAAACATCAGAACTAATGAATTTCAATTAGGTAGCTACATGCTCACACAGAGCTATATGTACAAAGATATGCAAGCCAAATTTGAAAATTCTGAGGGGAAAATTTCTTTTTTACTTGAAACACTCCTGGAAAATTTAGCACATCCAAGCTTTATTATAACGACACCAGAATAAGACACTGCTGCACCTAACATGCTGCATGATTCATATAGAAACCTGACAAATATTTGGTTACACAGATAAAAGCAAAAGACTGACCTCTTGGCCAAGTAAATAAAGTTCCAGACATACTCTTTAAAATACTTCATCATGTCACAACAAAATGAAAATTGGAGGCCACAGCTGTAGACATGTAAATATACTCCTTGCTAGCACCACAAGCCAAAGTACACACATTTTGTGCTCAGAAGAGAAATTTGGGAAGCTGGTGTAATTTACAGTGACCATGACAAAACTCCATAGAAGTCTAATGGCCTTGACCACTGGCACTGTAACCAGTTTACTCAAAAGGCAGCTATAAAGATCAAGACTGACATGTTTCAGCATTCAAAAAATATAATTGCAAAACAGTTTGGGAAAAAAAGTATACAATTTTATAAAAAGGAAATTGAATTCATAATTCAGTAAATGATAATATAAAAATCACATATGGATGTCTAAGTTCCAGAAGATACCTTGAAGGTTTTCTCTCAAATTTTACAACAGATTAAAGAACAACAATTTAATTCCCTAAATAAAGCCTCAACCAATATGTATCTTTAAAACTTTCAGACACTCTATTTCAGAGTCATATATAACAGACATAGGTTTCTTATGCATAAATTCTCAACTCTTGATTGGAAAGTGAAATAGGCTCTGACTGAAAAGGCACACACTTCATGCACTCCTGAACTTTGCAAGTGATGGATCCGAATAGAAAATATGTAGCATAGAGGAGATGTAAACAAAATCCACTTGAGGAAGGTTTTTCTACTTGGACAAGCAACCTACATTCAAGTATCATGGTGCTTCCAGGTATGTTGTAATAATCCACCCTCTCAAGAGAAGACAGTTAGTGACAGTTTACATGGGTGATTTCTTTCAGCTAGGTATTTCCTAGTAGGAGAGTGAAATAAAACCTTATTTAGCCTATTACAGAATTTTTTGTTACTATATTAATTTGCATACTTCTGCACACAAAATACATCACACTGTATTGTTTGTAGCTTCAGTTATAGTATGAATTTAGTACAAGATTTCACAGGGCATTAGTCATGCCTTATATTTATCTGTAAAAGGAAAACATTCAAACTATCAAGCCTCACTGCAGTTTTCAGCTTCAAATTTTGCTGAAAAATAAGGCAAAAAATGCATTTTGTATTGGAATTATTGTATTTATAAATTAATGTAACTGGAATTAAACAAAGAACCTTTTCTAACTGTGGTCCAAAATTTATAATATGTATTGAAAGGATTGTATCCAAAATTTCTAGCCATGGATTTACAGCACTTGACAAGCCTTGTGTTCAGAGCAGAACAGAGACCCTTTCAATGAACTGAACATGTAGCTAATAGTGCTTTATGAATGTGGACTGTGATGACTATGCTTGTGTTTTACACACCTTTCAAAAGATAAAAGGAGTCTTTTGGCCCATGATACAGCTAATCGGACTGAATATGCCATGATACCTTCTGGAATGAAAGCTGAGAAGAGATTTTTATTCTCACCTATTAGTAAGATGGATAAAGGAAAAGAAATCTTCACTTCCAAATCATACGAAACATCAAAGGACCGTCTAGGAAGCAATCTTCTAGGCAATCCTTTCATGCCTACCAGCAATTAGAGCATTCAACAAACCTGTCTGCTTCCAGCTGAAGAAAATGTTAGAGCAGGTGCACTTCCTCCGAACAATGCTACTGTGCAACCAAGCAGGCAGCAGCAAAACCCTCAGTCCAGCAAAAAGGCTTTCTCTTTGTTCCTCTCTGCACATTGCTCTCTGGAGAGCCATTTTTCCCATTAGTACCACACCTACACAACTGACTCCCCAGGGATATTACCAAATGTACATGCATTAGACTTTTTTTCCTTCTTTTACTTACAGAGTGGACCAACAATATTGCCAGATTAAATAGAAACCATATTTTATAATCTTTTAAATTTTAATGCTGAAACTCAAAAAATATTGCTAAGAAGAAACACAGGACTGTACAGATTCTTTCACACAGGAATAAGTGAAAGTACCTGAGCACTTAAGATACTCCACAATGACATAAAGATTCTTCATAAAATCTTATTTACCAACATAAATCTGTGACTCAGTTTGCATTCTTTGCATCACAGCATTACTACTTAAGTTTTCCTGTACTGAAGAACTGAAAACAGGTGACATAAAGGAAATGGTATCTTTAGGGTAATGGCATTTTTAAAAAAGGCTCATTGCTTTTAGTGTTATTCCTGTTCCTTATTTGTTACTATTTATGTTCTAGGAACTACTTGTGTTAGTACTAATACTGAGGTAAGAATAAACTAGGATAGAAAATTAGATCATCAATGTTTTCAAAATTTGGTGAGTTATGAATGTTACAACAAGTGGAAAAAAAATGTTTTGGCTGTTGAGCAGGCTGCCCTGAAAATTATTTTGTATTCTGATCTTAAAAATGAATAGTGTCTAAAGAAGAAAATTTTGTGAATACTGACTAGTCTGTTCCTAGAACTGGTAGAATGACTGGACATTTTATGACTGAAGAAAGAATCATTAGGTTTAAGGGACAAAAATCTCATTTGAATTTGTCGCATTGAAGTGGTCAAGTCTCTTCAGAGTTTCACTCCATGGGAAGAATGGCTCAGCTTTTTCTACAACACAGAATGTAAGGCATTCACCAATGGTGCCCAAGCAGGCAGTCCTTCCCTCACACACAAGAAAATGGATGTGGAAAGGATTATGACAACCAGGGAAGAAAAGCCAGTTATCACCTTTACTACAGCTAGGTTGAAGGTAGACTGGGAGATTCTGTGTTATTTTGAGTGTGACTGCCTGAGAGAAATAACAACCTGACATTCTAAGAAACAATATGGTTCTGCTTCAAGTCAAAGCACGACATACCTCTACTTTTTCCTGGAGTGGCAGTGTTTAGCTGTTATTGTCAGAAGGCAGTTTAGAGGTAGCAACTTTCTCCTGTGAAAAAAGACTGCACAATTGGAGACTCCCCAAGGAGTCAAACTCTTCTGAACCCAAGAGAATCCCACCAACACAGAAATCAGCTTTTTTCTATAATTTAATCCATGGATCAAACATGCAGTTGATTAAGACCAGCAGGTGTATAGATTAACCAACTAAAAAATAGAAAACCAGGTGGATTCCCTCATTAGAAAAAGTATCTGGCCGTAATAAAGGATAGTAAAAATGCAACTTGAACAACTTAGAAATAATAAAATCATGTACTGTTGAATACGCTTGACTGGTCAATAATAAAAATAATAGAATATAACAAATTAGTTCAGCTAGGCTATACTGTGGTTGTTCTCTGTGAAAAGACATGGTTGGAATGCCATACACAGAGGATGAGTAGTTCTGAAAGTATAATCACTGATACCTTGAGAGTTCCTGATTTGTTGCTACTTTTGAAAATGAAAAAATAAAAAAAGAAAAAGGAAAAAGTTTCCCATCTGTGGTAAAATTTCAACTAAATTCAGTTTTTTGTATCAGATTGACTCAACCATCATATAAATCATTCAGAAAAGACATCCAAGATGTTTGAAACACTTCACAGCACATATGGATATACAACCTCAAAGTTCTGGAGACAGGGGGTTTTGTTCTAGCCAAGACTTACCAAGACAGTCCTCATTCCTAGGAGTACAATTCATTGAATATGAACATGAACTTGTTCAACAGGGATGGAATGAAAGATCAGAAAGTAACTTATCTCGGAAAACAGTTTATAAGAACGTTCAAATGCTTTCTAGTTATATCAGAACTAGTATATTTTTTTCCTACAATTTTGTGTGAGTGAATACTACATAACTGTGGACTGTAAGAACATCCAGGAGACCTATTCACAGAGTTGACAAGAAATTAAGAGTGTTTTATGTGAACAGCCAATTTTGATTTGTTTGGATACCATGCTGCTGGCACCCTAGTTTGCCTGAAGCAGCTTCACACACTTGAATGACCCTTTTAGTTGGAAAACCTGTGGAGGAATAGAGATGGATGTAATACAGTGGCTTCCCAGGGTATATGTTTAAAATACTTCTGTCACCAACTGTGCATATATTAAACACCTAACTTGCATTCTTTTCATGTGGATTTAGGCATTTTTGTTGCTACAGTTTTATAATTCATCAATTGTGCAGTATTTTCAAGCACAACCTTGCATCATAAAATACTAAAAATTAAATAAACCAAGATTGCAGTGAGATAAAATCATGTTGTTTGGATTGACTATCATTGCTATTATTAAGCAAACTCTGTAGCAGCAACTTTTCAGTTAGATGTCTCCCCACATGTCAGATGTGGGGAGACATCTGACATCCATAATGTCAGAGATACATTAGAGCCTGTGATTCATTTTATAGAGCACAATAATTCTACAGCATGCTGTACTTCAAGTCAAACCCCAATACACCCTATTTCATTCTTACAAGGTGTTAACTAAAATAAGGTCCCTTGGTTTTGTCAGACAGAAGGTAGATGATGCTTATAAGATTTTCCAAACAAGTTTTAATGATCTGCATGAGGAGCAAGAATATCCAGTAGGACACTCTTTGAGAGACAACCATCTTGAAAACCTCCTTTAAAGCCTGTCTGAGATATTAGCAGTTGCTGTTGCACAGCTACATGAAAGAACTTCTGCTTGCACACTGTGAGTTAATATATAGTGTATATTTTTTTAGAAAAAACAAAGACTGCATGAGGTCTTCAAATTAATGGCAAAAGCTAGGCAAAGTTTTTCACTAAATTAAATCTATTATTTCTGTAAAATTAGGAATGCTGTGCATTCAGCAAGATTTGAAGTCAGTAAAGATTCAGTAAAGACTTTTGACTTACTGCTCTGAAAGATCATGTCTGCAACAATTACCATGTGATAAAATACAGCAGAATTTATATACTGGGCTTAATTTAGAACTAGAAATTCTTCTAAAGAGATTTCTATTTTAATAATAGACTTTCTGTCACACAAGATTAAACCTGTTTATCTCCTTGAAATATCTTACACTTCCCTTCTACCAAAATCCTTGAGAGACCACATTCAAAGTTAGAGAGCTGTCTTTTTAACAAAACCCATACAGACCAGATGTGAACAGCCTCAGAATGCAGATACAGCCCTAAACTGTTGTCACAAACTGACAGCACTCAACAGCTTTGAATGACATTACCAGCACTAATTGCTCTAGCCTGGCCTTCAAGAGGCCCTGGGCTGGGATTGATAAGGACAAATGAACCTTGGCTTCAGAAAATTCTCTGAAGTTTTCAGCTCTAAATTGCAGAAATAAACCATGGTTGAATACTGTTCCCACATATATTCAGAAAATGATAAGGGTAAAAGCTCTATACATTTCTCTACTGAAAAGTCATGCTCTGTAAGAAAAGATATTAAATATTTATTCCTATTGGTCTATTTACATCAGTCTGCCATAAGATGAAAACATAGAGTAGAAGTACTTGGTTTTTTAAGTCTTACTATTTCTACAACTGTACAAAAGAACAAGAGCAAAGGCTAGAGTATCCACTAAGTGGAATTTGCTGCTGGTTATTACAACAGAATTGAATCTATGCCACCATTTCCTGTAACATCCTGTGCTATTCATCAATTATGTTTACAACAGAAATTAAAGCAGACAACTAGTAATTGCAACTGTCCAAGGTGGCCTTTGTGTATTTGTACTTAAATGATCAAAGGGCTTAAACAGAGGTCAGGATGTTAGATGATAGCAAATCTGGTTTAGCCGTTATGAACAGATTATATTTTGTAGCCCAAAATTACATTTGCCTTAAGAGTACTCTGTTACATCAACTGTTTTCCAAATAAGTGTTGTGATAACTTTGACCAGCAGACCCCTTTATTTACTATCATATGACCATACTAATAATGGCACACCTGATTAAATCTCTAAAATCTAACCATTGACTATTCGCTTCAGATTATGCTATCCTTCTTGTTAACTGGCTCAGACATATGTCTTGTATTGTTTGCACAGTATGCTTTTTCTACCCTGACCTCTCCATGATTTTCAACCTTACCACTAGGAGCTGGAACCCATCACACTGTGATCATGCTGTCAGATATATGTCAGCATATATGTGGCTATATGCTAGCTGTGCCAGAAATGCTCTACCTAATACTTGATACTAGTACAACCTAGGTCAACAGGGCCCTCATTTTCTGTCAGCACAGCTACCTGATCTCAATTATCTTGACTTCAAAAGACTACATTGAGTTAGGTCAGCTGGTACTAGAGCTCAGCTTACTTAATCAAGACGCTCAGCAAGAACTGTAAGAAGCAGTCATAGCTCTGAAAGAACTGCAAGCCTGTGTGTATTTGACTTCTGTGCTCCATACCTCCTTCCCCTATTTCAGTAGGATCCATACAATGGGAACATGGGTCTAATGGCACTGTGTTGTGGATAACTTGTACCTTTTTTATACAGGTAGCTGTTGCTGGGAGTAGTGAAGCCTGTGTCCATATGTTAACAGATTGGCTTAGACTCCTGGCAAAACTTCTGCATAAACTCTGGAAGGAGATCACAGAGAATGGTTTGGCCTATTAGACTGTCTTGGTCCAAACCACCAAGTTGTAAAACAAAAACAATGAACTATACTGCCCTCCCCAGCAACAATCTGAATTCTGCTGCTAATCCAGTGCTTTAATTGAGAATCTGAACACTGGTTTGTTCAAGGACGATCAATTTCTTCACAAGTGAAGAAGAAGTTAAGAACATTGATAAAACTACAGTGAGAGAGATGGCCACAGAAAAGGGTGATTTAGACAGCCAGGATTTATGTGTGAAGATGTGCAACAGAATAGCAGAAAAAAGTTCATATGCAAGCACAGGTTTAGTACTGGTTTAGTACTGGTTTTGGCTTGGATAGAGTTAAATTTCTTCATATTAGTCCACAGGGGCTCTGGTTTGGTTTTGGTGCTGAATACAGTGTTGATAATACAGGGATGTTTTGGTTATTGTTGAGCAGCACTTACATAGAGTTGAGGGCTTTTCTACTCCTCACCGCACCCATTAATAAACAGGTTGGAGGTGCACAGAAGTTGTGAGGGCACACAGCTCACCAGCAGGATATTCCACACCATATGGCATCATGTTCAGCAACAGAACTGAGGGGAGGTTGGCAGGGTGGATGCTGCTCCTGGACTGTCTGAGCAATATTTAGTTGGTGTTAAGCAATTGTTTTCATTTGCATCACTTGTTCTTCTTGCATTTATTTCTCTCTCTCTCTCTCTGGTTTGCTTGCTTGGGTTTTTTTTCTCCCTTTTTCTTAGAATTTTAAATTGTTTTCTTATATTTTTAATTATTAAAGTACTTATATGTCAACACAGAAGTTCTTTCCCTCTTTTTTATGCCTACAATTTTCTCCCCTCACTAGGGGAGAGCTAATTGAGTGGCGAGTGGTGCTCAGTCACCAGCCATGGCTAATCCATGACTGCACCTTTTCCTTTTTCTCTACCATGCCTGCCCTCTTGCACACTGGTGTTTTCTTACAGGGTCACAGTAGGTTTACTGTAAGTAGGTCTACTGAACTTGCTTCATATCAAGGAGCCTTCACCATCCTGCCCCAGGCTGTGCTTCATGTGTCACTTCTTATGCTCCCTGGGCAGTCCCACTACGCACCTACATCTCACTACACATCTATATTTCTCTTTCAGCCTGCTTATTCCCAGACCACTGATTCTAGAAAGCAAGTTCAGGCAAAGAAATTCAGCTTGACAAGATAATGGGGGTGGGTAGAAAAGGGGAGTTTGCAATGAAGGACTAATGTTCCTTTGTTCCTCTCCCCCATGTTATCCCAAGTGAAGTGACAAACATTAAGGATAAAGGATAAAATTTAACAGTAGCTTGAAACAATGAAGTAATAGCCACAGCATTTTCTAAGACCATATACTCTGCAACAAATTCAACACAGGTCACTGCTTTCATCTGGGAGTCATGATTGTAATAGATATCCTACAGAATAGTGGTATCATGGCACATTTAATACAGTTTATGCAAAGAAAGAAAGAAAGACTTCTGTTTCAGAGAGATAGTTAGCATGTCAAACAGATGTAGGGATGTCCAACATGTTTCATTACAGGAATGCACACTTTTCCAGATGGAACCAATATGCAGTTCCTACCAGTAAGTAGATGAGACGTGCTCAAAACTTTCCTCTGTTCAAGCTAGCTTGTTCTTTGCCTTTGTTCATCGACATTTTTAGAAAGAGAGAACTGACTAGCCAAAATAAAGACTGCTTTTAGGGTGAGGGACTTTAGCAGTAGGCTAGAAAAACTGAAGCCTGGACCTAGTCAATCTGAATCTATGTCAAGTCAATGCAGCCCTGTGGGAAAGCTGGAGGACTCTCTGGAACTGGACTGTCAACAAATTATGCAAGAAACTGGACAGAAGCTGCAGCAAGTCAACACCAGAAATGAGAGGCATATACAGTTAAGTTTTCAAGACAGACAATTTCAGGGCATGTAGAGTTCAAAGATTTTGCACAATTTGGCCTGCCAGAATACTGCAGTGAACTGGGAGAGTGACTACAATTCAGCCTGAGATCCTGGATGCCACAGGGAGCACCCACACCAGCCAGATCCAGGGAACCAAATTAGAAAGTTACTGCCAGGAGTTGTCATTTTAAGCTTCCTGGATGTGTTACTGTAGCACTGCATGTTGTGCAGGACTGCATGTATACCTTACATGAACACAGGTTTTCTCTCAGGGTGCAACAGAGCCCCTCAGTCAGTTCTTGCACTCAGCCCAAACTGGGTCTCTCTGCATCCAGACTGACACCAGAATGCACAGACTTGGTCTCAGGGACTGCCTGACCCATTGCCTAAGCAAGCAAAATCCTGTAGGCAATGCTGTTTTCCTTATGTCTTCTGTCAAAACCTGTAAACTTACTTGATAATCTATTAATTAGGGTATTCTAGCTGCCTTTTCCTTATCTTGCTTATGACTTTTCCTCACAGTATAGACAAAATCTTATCTCTAAATTCATCTTCTGGTGTTGCTGTTTGAACCACATGCTCTCTTAACAACATTCAATGTAATTTCTGAAGAAAACACATAGTAAGTAACAGTTTGAACTTTTTTTATTCTAGTGAGATAAATAATGGCATAAACCCACAATTCATGGCATTCTGGGTTGAATGATGGGATCAAGATATATGATATCTCTCTGTGCTTATTCAACAAAAATATGTATTGGAAAACCTGTTCAGCCATCATGGATAATTTTACTGTTTTTCCAATCTTTATATAATACATATAGTAACATTAGTTCTGCTGTCATCCAGGAAAATAAGTTGTATTTCATGGCTGCATCATCGGCTAAAAACTTTATGTCACAATATGGACATGTTAGCTAGGAAATATGATCTTTTGAAAGTGTAAATAAATCCATTAACAACACTTCACTGGATTTTTTCCAAGACTCTTTGGAATAGGGATTAGAGGTTTTTGAGTAAGCAACCAGAAATATGGTAAGTAAGGAAAGAATGGCCCTCAGGAAAGACTAGACAAGTTGAAACTGAATGGATGCAGGTGAACAAGAAGTTTCTTTCCCTTATCTTTTTCAAAAGCGAGTGGTAGAGGGGGAAAAAATCTTCCCATTTTTCTGTTCTCTTAAAAGACAGAAGACAGCTTCAGACTTTACATAAATATTCTATTTCTTCTCCCATTAATCTGAAAAATTTAAAGGGAAACACACAACGTTTTCCTTGACCAAAATGAAGGAACAACTAGCTGATGCAGTATCTTCTAACAACACAGAGACATCTATGGAAACATTTAAATTTTATTTATAAAACAAAACTCCCCAATGTTTATCAAGTTAGGGCCTCTTTAAGAGAAAAGTAAAAATGACTTGCTTAAAGCTCAGATTGGAAACCCATGACATGTCCTCCAACGTGTCTTTGCTGACAGATTTGTCTTCATAAACCCATCTCACATAAATACCATCTTGGTTCAATTAGGAAACAGCTTAAGCTTTTGAGGTATTTTGAGATTTTT
This sequence comes from Cyanistes caeruleus, assembly GCF_971803275.1. Lineage (NCBI taxonomy): Eukaryota > Metazoa > Chordata > Aves > Passeriformes > Paridae > Cyanistes > Cyanistes caeruleus. The sequence goes on from NC_141701.1 coordinate 107,903,925, forward strand.
TTTTGAGATTTTTTTTTTAAAAAACATGGACAGACAAGTTTGGATTACATCTATGAAATGTATTTTCTTAAAAAAAGAAACAGCATCATCAGGTAGACATCTACATTTTTGTCACAGCAGTTTAAGTAACCACTGTCCCTCAGCTGGAGGCTTAAACTGCACCTAAACCAGGTTCCCCCATCAGCTGAATTAGACAAACTGAATACATGCAGATACTTTGCTATAAAATATATATGAACATGTGTACAACTATACACAATATTAGTTACCCTATCAGATCTACAAGACATTGATCAAATGCCACAGGAAAAACCTATCAGCTGAGGAGTGTTAACTTGTCTAAATAACTTGTATGAGAACAGAAACACTTGAATATATGCTGCCTTAAGACGGTGGAAAATCCATATGTAAAGACTTCCCAAGAAATTTAACTATAGAAATGAGTTATTGAATATGAAATGCATATTAAAATGTAACTTAAAGCATTTGGAAAAGCTAAGCTAAACAATATTATAAAATTGGATCCTGAATAGCAAAAGAGCATATCATCCTAAAAAGACTACATCTAAATGTTATTTTAGGCAAAAGTCTGAAAAATAAAAAAAAAAAAAATAGGTGGAACAGGAAGAACATCACATGAAAAGTCTTAAGTAATATAGACTACTGCTTTATATTTGTGTAAAAATTGGGAATTTCAAAAGGCTTTAAAAATGTAAATATCTTCAGTTTCTCTATTATGATGTCATTCCCTTTCTGCTTTAAAAAGGAAATTATTTTCAAGTTTAATTGTCCACAAATGGTTTAAACATATCTATTCAGCACACAGTTTTCCTGAAAATAACTAAGACAAAAACATCTGGTTGCATTGGAGCTATGACAGCTATTGAAGACTTTTAAAATGAAACAAATAAAAACCCCAAACCATTCTTCAAAGCAGTGAAAAACCCCATATTTCATATATCTGTCCACTAGATAGATCTGGTTCTGACAAAACCAGAACTGACAACATGAACTTCTTACAGTAAGATCATACAAGTGCATTTGAAGAAGCCTTTTCCCTATGACAGAATGATTGATGTAGTTTAATTTTGTGTATAGTACTTTGCACTTCTGTGACTTTACACTTACCTCAAATTGGCATGGTACACAGCTTTCCTACTGAGACTGAACTAACTGCTAGAACAGAACATATGTGATAGCTCTGCAACCTATGGTTGTAGTAATATAGTAGCTGTATTTAAAATGTGTCTTTTCAAATATATAGTTACATTTTTAATTTCATCTCCTAAAATGACCTTTCAGCTTACTAATTATATCTGACAAGATACACAGGGATATCATCATAATTAAATTTAATTTATTATGTGTAACAAATAGTTTGCATCGTCAATATTTAACCTGTAACAAATATGATTTGCATTGTCAATATTTAACCTGTAACTAATATGATAGGTACATGGTTACTTAGTTGTTCATTTTTCCTCATGCTGACCAAATCACTAGTGCTAATACATATTATTTAAACTACAGTTCATGGGAATACTAGCATAATGTCAAATGAAAATTCTTGAATCAAACTGCAGGAAAAGAGGCACCTAGAGTAAATGCAAAGACCACAGTCTCTAGAGAGGAAGAAAAAAATAATACCATTTTCATGACTAAGTGGGTGAAGAGGAGCTAATGCTTTGAAGACTGAAGACAGTCCTGAGTTTGTCTTCAGGAAACCTTTGGATACCCACAACCTGAACCTGATGGGAAATCCATGCCTTTCAATTTAACAAAAAATTTTACTTTTTCAGTTTAGGTTTCTTTCTCCAAGTAGTACCAATCAGAGTACTCACTCAGCCAAAACCTTAAATCTTAAATTTGTCTAGGTATTGGATAGGTACAGAAAATATCTATTATGGTTGGCATCTTAGAAATTTAAAGACAGTCTAGGCTTCAAAATTGCTGTATTTATTAACGTCCCACCATTAAACTAAGCAGATTAGTTGTACAATTAGATGTCTGCATAAAGCCTCCTGGACTAGAATACAATGGAATGATAGGATTTTGAATATTTTTCATTATTATTCTGTTCTTTTCTATCAATTAGGTGTTAAAAGGAGACACCTTATGTAGTTCAAGCAGCCAGCTACACTACAAGATGATATACTTGGCTGGCCACAGGGACAGACAGCATCAGGACCTACTCCAGCCATAGAAACGCCAGTTCTCTTTTACAGTACAGCCCTAGAGAGATGTAACAACCTGTTGAGTCTTTATTCACTTACTTTATCCTTTGATGTTCTAGCAAGCATGCTGTGACATTTTGTGCCTTATGGGTATGATTCTCAACAAGAGGCTTGGTTCTACTTGAATGCCATAACTGTTCCTCACAGCAATTACCATTTCTATTTTCATCCTTTTCAGATGGCTGCATTGATAAATATCACAGGATGACACAGGTTATTTTTTCCTCAAAGACTTCACTACTACTATGCTATTTTGACATGATACCCACGTATCTTTTATGATACTAGGCTTCTAAGTTTACCTATGTGGTGTTACACACTTCCACCTGAGTGATTGGCATTTTGGGTCACAAGAATATGTCGATACTGCTAAAAACCATTCTGAGCTTTGAAACATTAAAGAAGAAACTTCTTCAGGCTCAACTACAATTGACTTCTCATATAAACTGCAACTCAAATGAACACAAGACACACAACACAGGACTACTATCTTTAGATGTTCATAGACAAACTTCTGTGCTCAAGAGCTAAACTAACTACTACAGTACTGTGAAAGGAGCTGTAAAAGGCTCTGCATGGCAGAGGTGTACACAAGGTGTACCCCTAAGCAGGGGACTGTCTCTCTCACATCCATTTGATACAGAAACAACATCTGGAACTACTCAGACAAGATGATACATTTATTTTTTGTATTTTAAAATTATTTCTTATTTTACAATCATTTAATTAAGAACATTTTGTTTCTAAACATTGACTAAATACAGAAAAAATGCTTTCAGATTCTCACTCATATTAATTTCCCTGACTTACTCTCTCTGCCACTCTATTTGGAATCACAATAAATTGCATATGAACTAAGTTTTACAGTAAGCAGATATAAAACACTTCTATAAAACGCCTTTTCTATCTTCAGTCACTACACAAATACTTTTATATTGTAAAACTGTAAAACTTCTGAAGGAGACTCCTAGGAAAAAATAGAAGCTAGTAAGGAATGAGCAAATGACTTCAGAACCAGTCTGAATGTGTGTCTGATATCTTAACAGATGAAGTCTGTGGGGTTTATTTTTTGTTACTTTTTCTAAAGAGCATATTAATCAATGTATTCTATAGAATTTTATAAGTACTGCCTTTCCCTTGCAAGCAGACTCCTGTATGACTAATCCATGTTCCTCTTCTTGACTGCCATCTTAAGAGATAGCTAAATTCTCCCACCTTGGAAGAAAATGCTACAACTTTGAAGCCAGCCACTCCAAAACCTCAATTTTACCCCTAAAATGTTTGTCACATGTAATGACACACCAATGCCTTCTCAGTGTGCACTATAGTTCAGACTACTGCATAGGTGGGTGCAGCAGGGAGGAACATCTGGGTTGTCAACTTACTGCAGTCTACTGCCTAATTTCATGAACATTGGTGATGTAGCATGTAACAAGAGAGCTGGCTAGGAAGCGACAAACCGTTCCTAAAAAGTGTGCTATAGGCACCATGGGCAAATGTCTTTTGGAGACTGAAGCTGAAATCTAATTATCTCTGAGGAAGTGAGAGGTAGAAGAATATTCTCCTAAGGTTTAGGTAAGTTAGAAACATTTGGGGCCTATCTAGAGAGCTCAGAATTCATAGTCATCATTATGGTAGTAATAACTATTGCTTTGTAAAGATCTGTGTATTTAAAAGACTTTTTTTTTTTCCTTTTATTTTTCTTTTTGTTTTTTTTTTTCCTCAAGAAAAAGGCTGAAGTTGGATGTTGGTCTCATGAATGTCATTTTTTGGATGTGCAGTATTTAATAGACTTTAAGAATACAACACACAAAGACATTTGAAATCTAATTAATCTCTTGACATTTGATGAAAAGTTAAAGCAGTGGACCACAAGATGAATAAGGATACTTCAGCCATGAAAGCTGATCTTTCTTTCATGAAGTGCAAATGAGTTATGATCATCTGACTACAAACTTTATTGCAGATCTGTGCTTTTTAATAACTGCCCCTGCTTTTAGCACCTAGCATGCTTTCTTAGTATGATATTGAATATTATGACTGCTGTCGCTGACATTTTACACTTCCTTCCTGAGGAACAAACTGCTTAAAGTACCATGGACTACTAATAGTGGTCACATTTTCACACTACTCAAAGACTATTTTTATTGTTCTAAACCCTATTATGTCCCTTTTTACTTTAGTTTCTGAGATTCACTATCAAGACATAAAGTTTAGGATTTGCTCTACCATATAATGGAAACTTCTTCTTAACATTCAGACAAACATCTCTGCTTATACTACTAGTGGTAGTTACTTCAGTATGCTGACCAAACACAAGATACTCATCAGTCTGGGAAAGGTAATTCAATTCAGCATGAGTGTATTGATCTATAAATCATCTCCTTATATGACCATCATCAAAAAAATTGGTGACTGATTTATGGAGTATAATGGGATTCAGAGAAGCTAAAAATGTAAACTCATTCATAAGTAATAATGGGCTGAAAACAGTTTACTAGATAAGCTTTGAATAGCAGTAGAAACTTGGAATTACTTTTTAAACATGCTGAAAACAGCTTTTTATATAAATGTAGTAAAACTAATGCATTATCAGGAATAAATAGCTGCAGACAGACTATTAGAAGTTATCCACTGCAGCCTATGAGATCTATTTTCCAACAAAATGTTTTGTTCATTTCGTCAGAATGAAGATCCCTGTAAAGCAAAGCCTTTGAAAGATATTTCTCTCCAATCTAAAATGATATACCCAAACTCTTCCTATAAACAAAATGATGCAACCATTAGATTGAAGGCATTTCTTGCCTTTGAAAATTACCCATGGACAAACCATTCTCTGAGTTGGAAAGCACTGCTAACTAGACAATAATTCAACATTTTCTGTTTTTAACTTGTACAAACTATGTGAAAAACAAACCAAAAGCCCCCAAAAAATCACGAGTAAAGAAAGAAAAGCAACAAAGAGACTCAACTGAAAGCAAAATAAAAAGTTTATATATCTGTGAATTGTACTTGAGTACAAGAATTTCACTACATTAAGTGCTGTGGTGCACTTGGCAATTTATTAATCATCACATCCACATAATGAAGCAGCCTTGCACATTCACACCACCCACTTACCAAGCAGCCAACCCTGACTTCATGGTTTGTCTTTATCTAAATTTGTCAGTATGTCAGTGCTTGTCACTAGACATGTATCTAAGAGAGACAATATGTCTTTTCAGTGGACTGCTCTAGTGCCTGTCTATAGGAGCAGCCACTGTACTGTTATAACATCTACTTAGGAACTCATCATTTTAGCATCTAGAGCAGGGTTTTCATTTTAGAGTCAACAAATGTCAACCCTTTTAATATGACAGGCACAAAGCAATGTATAGCTGGTTGTTTCATGACCAATAGAATGAACAACTCTCATCTTTGTACAGATCTGTATCCTGTATCTCTGCCTACCTCCATGGCAGTTAAGTCACCATCCTCCTCACTGATGACTCCCTGTCCCTGTTTCTGAAACCTTAGTGCTGCTTTTTCCTTTGTCACCCAACTATAAGCATGCCCTCCAGTATGAGTTGCTCCCAATGTACTGACCGAGCTTGTGGGATCATTTCATAGGTACCCTCCTCAAGCATTGACCAACACACCATTAAATTCAGTGGTTACAAACCTAAAATGGAGACTGCAAGCATCCTAGAAAGAAAACAGGAAGTGAATACTGAAAAAGCCATGGAGATGTATTAATTAATAGATCTCTACAATATGTAATGTAAAAGCATGACATGTAATGTACATGTCATATATAGCATTATTCTATTTGCTGTACACTAGTGAAGAATATTTAATTGGTAAGCCTTTTGTCTTTCCCTAAATTATGGCATTAACTTGGGTCTCTGTCATCAGATACCGATTATTATATATTGAATACATTTTTTGTATATTTGGACCTCTGTGCTCTCTCAAGTGAACTTAACTTAAAATTGTCTGATACCAAAAGATGGGGAAGGGAGGAAAGAAAGACTAGCAGGCAGAAGCCAAGAGAGAGGAAGAGAGGGTAAGTGTCACTTTCTTAGAAAACCATGCTGAAAATGACCACAATTTTCTTGGCTTTTTAATATCTTTCCTTAACTATTCACAAGGGGCCCTATATTAATCCTAGTCTCCTTATTGAATTCCATTCTCGGTAATTAAACTGAATCATATTATTCCTGTCTGATTATTAAGTGGAAATTGTCATTAATGTTAACAGAACAATTGTTTAATAGCTGATAACACAAGTACAGGCCATTTTAAATTCCCTCTGTGACTTCAGTTGCATATGTTACTCTCCATTTCACCTTTAAACATTTTAAGTGGTTATCAGTACATGTCTGATGTATTGTAACACAAAAGGACACAGTTCAGGGAAGAGAGAAATTAATAATGGGCAATCCACCTTCTATGAAAGTTGCTGAAATACACAACCATATCATTTTTGATAGCAGGAAATCACAAAAGTAGTAATACAGAAAGGGCCATCATGCAAGATCTTCTTGAAAAAGGGGAAAGTTAAACATGTAAGCTACAGTCCTTTAAAAAAAATAAATCTATCACTTCATACAACTCCTTTGAGCAAGTTCTGAGTTCTGAAGGCTAACTGGCACAAAAAGAAACAGTCGTGGGTGTCTAAATTATCTGTCTGCAAAAATACATCTTTTTGCAGCTGACAAAAGGCATGCACAAAATCAGAAAGAAATCTTCATTGCTAATGTCTTGACTCTTAGATACAAAAATCTTGACAGGACTGACCACCTAACCTGAGTTCCTTCTAATGTTCAGCAAGTATCTGTGGTTTTTAATTTCTAAAGCTCAGTATATACATGAATTAATTATCACACTGTAACAGGGAAATAAGGGAAATTGATGACCCATAATACTCTGTCTTCAGACTATTTTTTTTAAACACAGGAGAATAGCTCATGAATGTTGAATACCTTCATTAACAGCACAGACACAGTGTTAATAGGGTGTATTAACATGCATGTTCAGCAAGTTTACAGATGACATTGAAATGAAGACAGCAGCTAATGTAATGAAGGATTGATGGATTCCAAAGAGCTCAAGAAGCTCAAGAGCTCAAAAAAAAGGGCTGCCAGAAACCTTTTAAAGTTTAACAAAGGCAAATACAAAACTCTGCACTTGGGAAGGAATCCATTCATATAATAGTACAGGCAGAGTCTGGAAATACACACATCAAGTGGTCTACTCTCCTAAACATCTTGGTTGCCCTTGGTGGCCCCTTGGATTTGCTCCTGCTTGTCAATGTCTTTCTTATAGTTTGGAGCTCAAAACTAGACACTACAGTGAATACAGGAGAATAATCACTTTCCTCAACCTTCCAGTTTTTCTTTCTCATCACAGCTCTCTTTTTCCTTGATGGCTGCAAATGCACACTGCTGACTCATGTTCAGTTTTCTACTTGGACTTCAGGATATTTTTCTGCAAGAGGAAGCTCAGTTTTCATTTTACTAGATTGCATTCTTCCCCATCACACAGAAGTCATTCAAAAATAAGAAGTTAAATGCCAAAGATATGGCAGCAGTAGTTTATGGCATTTTCCTGATGTGAACACTATATATTTACAGATGGTAATGCCAAGGATATAAAGCCCTCCAGTTCGCACAGAATAACTTCTCTCCCCTTTTAATTCAAAGAAAATCTAACAGTCTGCAATTACAAGATCAATACTCTCATAACATCCTTGGCAAACCAAATTTTAGAAGTTCTTTACTTGACAATTAGATCCTAAATCAATAAAGCACTGGCCAAAATCCAGGTTTCCAGTACTCTGAAGATTAGCCAGTGGGGAAAATGGATGAGAGAAGATGGGGACATTTGACCTGAGATAAATTATTTTTGGCTGCTGCGCTGCTTTCTCTAGTGTGGTTGCTGTAGTTCAGTGAGCCCAAGTTAGTGTTAACTAATCAGAAGAAAAATACTTTAATATTATTTCTACCCTGCTTCCTTTATTTGGAAACTAGCATGACTGAAGAGATGTGTTTTATTTTTGGAGCAGACAAGAAGTGAAAGAGCACAGACATACTACCAACAGCATAAAAAGCACACAGGAATTTACTCTGTAGGACAATAAAGAAGAGATATTTAGGGAATGGAGGCATTTCTGCCATGCTGTTAAACAGTTTTGCACATAATTTGCCACACAGAAAGGCAGAGTGTATTACTTCAAGTAAGGCATGACAATTATGTGGTTACAGTGCTTGTGGGACTTGAACAAACTTCTTTGCATGGAGCAGTTTTAACAACTTACCCTGCTGCAATTCAGGTCAATTCCAACTTAGGATTTTGCCTGAGAGAGCAGATATGCCTAAAGATAGTAAAAGCAGCACATACATCTAAATCCCTAGAAACCCCAAGAGGTTCTAACAGTGGTAGGCAGTTTGGTGAGAAATAACCAAAGGATCAGAAATCCTATGAACCAGCTCTTTCCCAATTAGTCATACTATTCTATTCTTTTTTGTTTGTTTGTTTTGTTTCCTGGCTCTGTTCTCCACTAATACACCACTAACTTCAGAGTGGATCTGTTTGCAACAGAGAGGAACATGTTATTAGCACTAATGTCAAATTCCAATTTGTCTCCTGAATAATGGCATTGCCCATTCAATCCCTTAAGACTAAAAAAGTTCAGGAATTCAGCTCTCTTGCTTTCTGGGTCAGTGTTTTAACTACTATGGTAATTATGAAAATGAGGACATGATTCCTACTACCTGTCTTGAAGGACTCATAGGCTGGTACATGTGTGTACCAGCAAATAGTACAAAAGGTAGCACACACCTGTACTGCTAGATGTCACTCACACATTCATGATAAACAGAAGGAATGCTATCAAAATATATGTCTCTAAACAAGTTTGTAATTTATATTGATTTTCAGTAGTAGAAACATTTTCTTCAGAACCAATTTCTAAATAAAAGGAGCTTAGATAATAAAACACAGTGAAATGAATCATGGAATCATAGAACACTTTGGGTTGGACAGGACCTTTAAAGGTCATCTAGTCCAAACCTCTTGTAATGAGCAGGGACATCTTCAACTAGATCAGACTACTCAGAGCCTCATCCAACCTGACCTTGAACACTCTCGAGGATGGGGCACCCAACCACTCTCCAGACAACTTGTGCCAGTGTTTTATCACCCAGCTTAGGTGGTAAGCATTTCATGAAGACATGCAATGGTTTGTAGACTAAGACTTCATAGTCAGTTTGGGTTCCACCCCATTAGTCTACATCATTGGACTGGAACAGAAGATATTTCTTAAAAGCGTGCACAAATATTGTATAACTTATCCTTTCACAGGTTTAACCAGTAAGAAAAGGAAGACTTTACAGAAGTCTCTCTACACTCTGCACTGTTATGGTCAGAACTCTAGCCCACGCTTTCCTTCCCAAGGCATTCTTCACAGGCATAATGTAATTTGCAGTCAGTAATTCTTTTGTAAGCACATTTCCTTGGGAGAACAACTTTCTAAAAGTTAAATTTGTAATCAAATCGGTAAGGAAGGAAGAGGAAGTGATGAAGAGGACATCAGTTATAATGCAATTATCTAACAAACACTACGAAATCTAAATAGATAGTTTAGTTTCACACAGTGCCAGATACTACAGACTGGGAAACATCTGAGAATAAAGGAGAATAAAGATGACATACCTTCTTCAAAGAGTATCATCATGTTCATACTTTTGTTAGCAACAATATTATTCAGTAAGGCAATTACAGTTTGCATTGTATTCCCAAATATACTGTCCCGGTATCTCTGCAAAAACAAAACAAAACAGTAAAAAAACAAATCTAGTACTTCTTTTGCAAGGTTAGAAGACTATTACCTTAAAAAATGTGGCAATACAAAAGCAGTACTTTCTCAATCCCTTAAAATTCAACATTTAAAATAAAAACCAGCCAAATATCTTAGTAGATAACATCAGTTTCAAGGACCCTGATCTATAAACTTAGACCAAAACTTCTCCTATGTTCTTTTAAATGAGAACAATTCTTATCTAGGTCTAAAATGTTCGGACTTTTTAAAATGGCATAGAGCTTTATCAACCTAATATCTCTATATTCAGAACTAGAAATATTTCCCTTTGTATGATATTTCCTTTATTAATGGCATTATTGTTATTCTTTTCAGTCTCAGGTTGATAACCCCACCATAAGTCTATTTGTTGTTTTTCCTTGTATACATTTATAATTTCACAGACACATTAAAGACCTATGACTGTATTGAATTGCATCACTTTTTAATGTCTTTTTTATGCTTAATGATTACTTCAGTGATTTTTCACAATTGTTGAGACTACACTGAAAAGAGGAAGGCAGCAAGGTTTATAAAGAAATTTATTTTCTTCTGTTATATTCACCACATTTGCACACTCAGGCTGAAAAGTGTGGATAAGGCAGTGCAACCAATATGAATTTACATACACACTAGGGACAGTAATAACTCAGATAACTACCAAGAAGCCAAAATAGGATAACCCTTGAAAAATATGAGTTTAGATGCAAATATAAGCCTGAGTACTTTTCAGATCTCCCTAGAAGTTCAGGAAATATTTTCTCCAGAAATCCAGATAGATACATACATCTAAAGTGAAAATAACAACTAAGAAAAATTGGTATTGCTCAACTAGTTTACTGCCACAGAATACACCATTTATTAGGTTCCATCTCCTGTCTGACAGTAGGCAATTTGAAAAAAATTTCAAGTTGAACATGATGAAACTTGTCTGAAGTTAAGCATTTCAAATGGCAAAAATCACTTCAGCTCTTGAATACAGTCAAAGGAACACTTTCTGTTTCTGCACTAAAAAAAATAAAATGTATTATTTCCTACAAATACCATTAAATACATATGTTATGGTATAATATATTAACAGAAAATTAAATACATAAAAATACACAGCCTCCTACTCAACTTCACATTATGTGAATTTTCTATTCATAATAAAGTGCCCAAAAATAGGTCATAAGGAGAAGAGACAAGGAAAAAGTGCCACACAGCCTTTTGAAGGACTGTAATTTCCTACCCAAGCCTTAAAAATATATATCCAAGAGCTCTTAAATTCTATTTACTTTATATAGCATTTTGAGATGTTATTTATGATTTCCATAAAAAACACAATAAATATCTGTTCCTCTAAAGGTTTGAAATACAGCCTGATAAATTCAAAAGCAAAGTTGGGAAGTATAAACACCAGATTCCTCAAAGGTAAGGTAACCAATACAGAAAACAGATACCATAAGGCCATGCTACTAAAAATAAATTTGAAGATATTTTCCTACAGATAGCTGAAGGATAAGAAAAATATTATTTTCAAAAGATAAAAAATGTTTTTTTCTGGTAGTCTATAACCACAATATGGTCTTAATTATCTTAAAGAATACCTAGAAAACAGCACATTAAATAGCAAGAATGACTGTTTCCACTACTGAGGATAATGATACCTACACTGAGAACATAAAATTAACAACAGCAAAAAGAATTCTCAAATATCAAAATCAGAGTTGATTCAAATATTTTCTTTGCAATTACAATATTTCTATTACTGCTTCATATATTTGAAGTAAACCCCTTCTAGTAAAATTCCCCTTTCAGATATGCAATTAGAAGAGAAGCTGTTAGTTGTTTATGATAAAAATCTTTCACATTCACCAGGTTAGCACCATTTCAGTGAAGCTATTTTTGCTTTTAATGGACAGCAATTGTTCTTTGCAACCCTCTGCTGAATGACCAGCATTGATGTTTTCACTTATATCAAAGCACTAATAGCAAAATTTATCTTACCCTAAATACAGATAAGTTATAATTCAAGATGCAATGTAGATATCTTAAGGAAGGAAAATCGTATCTTAATGAATTAAATAATAATGCAAATGGTGTACTCAGCTGTATGACTAGTGATTTAATGTATGTTCCATGATGGGTTTTGACAAGATATTAGGTTCCAAGAAGCTACAGGTATGTTTTACTTATCTAAGCCATCACTGATTGCCGTTAGACTCAATTTTAGAGGTTTATATAAAAATATTTAACTTCATAATCTATCAAGGAGTAAAGCTGATCTAATTTGTGTGCACAGCACCACTGACTGTGGACATTTAATGAACAGTGCACTTGACAGCTTTAATAAAACATAGCATTTGCCAGCAGAGATAATTAGAATTGAAGCAGTAAAATTCTAGTGTTTGGCAACACAGATGAAACAAGTTCATTAAAATGTACAGCTTCGGCAAATGAAAGGCAGGAACGCACTGGACCCTGAAGAATCAGCCTTCTCAGAACTAATTGCTCCAGTGCTTAAAAAGGACAGCTATGAAATACCAAGGGCATAACAAGGAAATACTAGTATTAAAAAAAAGAAACCACAGAAGATAAATCAAGCTTTTCAAATAGGACTGAACTGTATTTAGGCCATTAAACTTTTCATTCTAATTTTGAAGGGTTGTACTTTCACAAAAGAAATCAGTTGAAGTATTTATTTAAACTAGTTAGGTAAAAGAGTGTGAATTAGCAAAGAGGGAGCAGGAATCTTGGCAAGATACTATGGCTAAAGCTGACTTTATCTTTGAGGGGATTAGAACTTAGAACAGTACTAGGCAAACTACAGTACTTCAATTACATTTTAGATAACGAAAGAGATTGCACTTGTGATAAGAGGTTTGCAATTTGGGAGACTTCACACACATCTCCTACTTATGTATGTAAAAACCCAGAAGAGAAAGCCCTAAATGTTATGTTTACAGATATGCTGCAATTAAATCTTACACTACATACCACAGTACTTCTGCTCATTCAATATAATCAGAGTGATTAAAATTTAATTATTTAAAATTTTAAATAATTTAAAATAAATAAATCATTTTAAAATTTAACTCTCCTTCTCAAGCTTATATATGATGAATGAACACAGGTAAGTAAGGAGACATAAGAAGATAGAGGCTTGATTTTTTTCAAACACTAAATCCGTTGGAAGAAGAAAATTATAGAAATTAACTATATTCAAGTTACATTTATTAAAAGATGCCATTCTTATCTGAAGATTCTTTGTCATGGTATAGTTGAGATGAAATAAACCAAAACAGTGATATTAACAAGGACCTCTTTACAGGAACATAATTTAAGATTTCATTCAACCCAGCTTATTATTATTTGCTATTACTTTGCTTATGAATCAGTTTCTAGTTGGTTAATTTAATCTTTAACATTTTGTGGCTTTTTATTCATAAGACCAGCTGTGCACAAACTGAAAACATATAAATATGGATCTCTAACATTAAGGTAATACTATTTTCCTTATTAATTATCTAAATCAGAAATAAGCACAGTCATATGCCTTGCTACTCTTGTTTTCAAAAATTGGACTTTTTCAAAAACAGCTCTACCAGAACTAGTATTTTCAACTATTTCCCTCTGGCTATGATCACACAAAAAGGAGCAATTACTAATCTGACAGCCAATTTCTAGAATGACCATGCTTTTCACAACAGTGACATATTCACTTCACACATGAATATTTTAAGTCTTGCAACTTTCACAGAAATTCCTGCTGGAATATTGAAACATAAAGAGCATCTGCATTCTTAGTCAATATGTGCTTAGGCAAAGGCAATTGAGTATAGGGGAAAAGTGGAGATTTTGAAGGATTAACTAAGGAAATAGGAAACCATTAATAAAAAACTAGAATGTCAAGCATCAACCAACAGAAAGCAGTAGAATTAGTATTAGATTTTGTTCTAATACCTACTGCAGCAAGCAGTGCAAAATTTCACAATCTTATATTCACTGTTTACAGATGAGTTGCAAAGCAACTCAGAAGCAGCTCTTAACATAGGGTAACATTTCTTCTTTCTACAAAATTGCACCTAAATTTCTAGCAGCAATGAAACCTCAAAGCTTATCCTTTTGCACCTAAAAACTTTAGTGAAAGAACTCCACTCTCACAGAAAATTTTCTTTACTGTCAATAGAGGGAGTCTGAGTAGGCTCCTCTTTCATGCAGAGTCAGGCTCCTTCACAGAGAGGATACTCAGAAGCAATTTCATATAAAAATAAATTTCCCCATTAACTAGAAAAAAGTAGTCAAGCAAATCAGCTTCCTGAGGATGAGAACTATTCATTGTGAATAACACAGATGTTTCCTAAAAAGAAAAATTTGCACACAACTGAACAGACAGTATGGAAAAAAAAAAAATCTATACAGATTCATCACTCTGGAGAAATAAACTTCCTGGTATCAATGAAGATTCCATATTCTGGAAGAATTCATGGTGGCATGCTCTGAAGCAATGAAACTCTACAAGTAAAAGATACCACCACATCAGTAACTTCATATTTAGACTCATAAATCTGTAGATGCTTTGGAGACTCCCAAGTAGCAGTGAATCATTTGAACTGCAAAGTCACTTGGGAGCTGCAATCAAACATCATGCCAAAAATTACCATACCAAAATATTCACTTACTAGACTTGCATTTCCAGCATTCATTAAAATCTAATTCTTAAAGCACTCAGAATGACAGATAGCAATCAGTGGACATCTTTTTTCTACATGGACTTTGCTTTGATGCAAAAGACATTTGCCACCACAAGAAAACTCCTGCACTCTGTGTTCATTAATCCATCATCAGCTGTTAAGGAATGGATCACTGTTTCTTCTGCCTCAGAACCTACTCCCAAATCCATAGCTAACTAGTTGCTAAAGCAGTATTTAAAATCAAAAACTGATACTGACTCAGTTTCTGCTGCCTACTGAGGTGTGCAAGATCAGGATTGAAAAGCCTTTCTGGACACTTTCCATAACTGAAAAAAAAAAAAAAAAAACCTGGCAAAAAAAAACCCCAAAAAACCAAAAAACAACAGAGAAAAAGCTGTACTGTTTCAAGGAAGTAAAAAGGATAGGAAAAAAAAATATCTATTATCCCTCTTAATCTCAAATTGAATGTTTTATTCTTTGTACTCACAGACTTCCTTAAAATTCAGTGATGTTAGTGAAAAAGGTGTTGAATGAGAAGCCACAGGCTGACAAAGTATGGAGAAATTGAACCTGTCTGAATGAGGAAAGCATGCTTTTCTCTACCACAGTTTAGTTGGGTTGAGAGATATATTCAAGCTGTCAAAAAGTGGCAGGAAAAACACATTTACATGTTTAATATTTTTGACTTTCCTCCTTGCTTTATGCCTTCTACCCTCAAAATACTATTTAGTTTGACAAGCGCTGTTTTTTTCCCACACGTTCATTTTAACTCTGTAATTGCAATAGAGAAAGTTGATTAGTTTACTCAAGTTACATTAAACTTGAAAACAATGAAGGGCTGTTAAATTAAAAGGAAATGTCTGTTGAATCCTCTGTTGCTAGAATAATGGTATAGTTTGATTATATTTGGCACCTTCAGAATATATCATTCCTCAATTTCTATTATTACTTATTTTAGGGATTATTTAAGTAGCTGATTACTAGTCTAAAAGACAATAGAAAATTCTCTTTATATTTCATATATTTTTTTTTTAAGTCAGTCTGCACATTTCATCTGTGGACACCTGTTCATAGAAATTTTGCATGTTCCCAAGAGACATGCATTTAGAAAACCAGCATACTCAATAACCAGGCTCTACCAGCTATCAATCTTCTCAGCTCAAAGTGCACATGCTACTGTGCATGGATGTCCTAGGAAACTCATCTCCCAGCCTTTCCCCACTCAAGTGACTCCTAGAGTAGCTACATCTGTTAATTGATACCAAGGCACCAAACCACATGGCAGGAAACAGGGGGGCACTAACAATATTCCTCAGTGAACAAACTGGCAGAAATGCTGGAAAGTAACACAACCACCATTATTATCCCATGAGAGAGAGGGCATTTCTTTCATGTTTCTATCCTGGGCTTAGACAGACAAGCAATTATGCTCTAAGCAAACAATATTCCTACTAGGACACTAAGCAGTCAAGGCAAGAGAAATTATGAACTGATTGCTGCAAATGAAAACTCTACATTGCAAAACACTGTGTTTATTAGGTGTAAAAAAACTATTAAATAAGTCTACTAATGAATTAAGTGGTTTTTTGAGGTGTTACACTTAATAAATATTATCTCTTAAACAATAAGGTTGTTTGCTTAGTAGTGAAATTCATGTATACTCTAAAGAAATATTAGAGGGACATTTTATTTGGCCTTATTTTTCTGTGCTTAATATCCATAATCATGACAAGACAATTCATGATTGATGCAACACTTGAATGACAGCAACTTTCAAATCACTAGTCTTGTTTCTTCCTTCTGACATTGCAGAAGATTACAGAATTTGGTATCTCTTCCATTTTCACATTTTCGTTTCCAGATGACTAAACACTGAAAAAAAGAAGAATGCGTTGTAGACTAAGGTATGTGTTGGGTTTGTTGGTTTGGGGGTTTTTTTGATCAGTTCATTAAGGACCATGGACATTAGCAAATCTTTACCATAATCATATTATTAAATACTTACAAACCCAGAAAACTAAAAACATTTTTAGTAGCTTTGTGAATTACAGGAATGGAGTTTATGGGCAAACTATCTCTATAAAGTTTCTTCTTCCATAAATTAGTGGTATATAATCTTTACTCTCAAGTTAATGCTAAACACTATGTATATTACACAAACACGCTTTCATACCCCACGCATCACAGTGTTATCTTGGCATTTATTCAAGAACTTGAAGATGAATGTGTTTTCTTCATATGTCAGGCTGTGGATATGAACTCCAAGAATAAAAGGAGCTGCGGTGGATTCTGTGGTCTGAACCGAACTGAACAAAGATAGTGGAGCAAGGTTAGAATTCAGAGTAGTTCTAACTCTGTGTGTGCACCAGAGTGATTAAAACTCTCCTGAGTCTAAGTGGACTTGATACACATATTTAAGCTAAATGAGACTTGAAGCATTTGCTACCTCTCTTAATGTCAGTTTGCAAATGTAAGTATTTTTACAATCCAGGCCTAAAAAATACAGTGTTTATATAGCTATCAAAAGCTTCACTGCTTTCAGAGGAAAAAGTAAATGAGTCTAGTATTAAGAATCATGTCTGGGTACATTTGGAAGGAGCAGTAGTTTCTTATTCTGTGTAAATACTAGAAACACTCTTTCTCTTGTAGACACAAGAGGAAGGAAATTTACTGTTATCCAGAAATCTCCCACAGAAATACAAACTGCTGATCAGCTTAACCTGGTGTCCAACAAACAAGCCACCAACCTCATTCCCTAATTAAATTCTGTGCAAGATTAACATAATTTTGCTTTATTACTGTTTACCAGAAGGAGCAGTATGTAGTCAAGATGAAAAATTAAAAAGAACAACTAAATAACTCTAGAGACTAGAATGAGAATTTCAAGGTTAAATGACCTTACCTTCTCCTTGCCTAAATTTTTTCCATGATATTGCTGTAGTTTCCAGACTCTACAGTAAAGGTTGCTTTGTTATATTATATTAGCTATGCCAGTGGCACCAGAACCAAAGAAACCATCTGTATGTTGGTTATTTTGTTCTGGGACAGAAATAGCATTTTTTCATTACATTGTGATTTTCATTCTTTAATTTCTTTTCTTCCTGCTTTGTGTTTAATTCTTATTTTGTCTGTAGCTGTGACCCCAGAAAAAGTGAACATGGAGTTCACTTTAGTAGGTCATATTTCACATACATACATTTCAGAAACATACTTATGAAGTGACAGCCACATTTTAGCTCTATAAAATACTAACAGCATGAATGCAATATCAGTCGCATGAATTTTATCTTCCAGCCACTGGAATTCACTGATATTGAAAGACAACTGTTCCTTAGCCAGCAACAGTCTGATGATGCTAAGCCATAGAACAGCATATGAAAGAGAACTGATGAGAGAGAAGTAAAATGGAGAAAGAAATGACAACTAATAAGAATAGCAATAAGAGTAATTATTATACTTCAAAATTTACTTACGATATGAATTTTATAATAAATTTTTATGTGCCAATAGATTATTATTCTTGTGAATTTAAGATGGGATCTAAGTAAGAGATATAGATTGCATATAAGGAAGAAACTATGGTCAGCAAGGATGCCGAGACACTGGCACAGGTTTCCTAGAAAAGTTATGGCTGCCCATTTTTCTAACTGTTCCAGGCCTGGCTGGACAGGGCTTTGAGCAGACTGGTCTAGTGAATGACATCCCTGCTCGGGGCAGGGGGGTTGGAACTAGATGATAGTTAAAGATTCCTTCCAAGACAAACTATTCTATGATTCTTTGATTTAGTTCTCACCTCTCAGACTACTTAACTACGAAGAAAAGAGAAAAAATAGTAATTGCTCCACTGAGTATATAAACAAGAATATAGCAAAGTGAATTTTGGACTAGCCTGAGCCTTGCTTCCATGGTGGCAATATCAACAGTGCCAGACAATAGACAGCTTGAAAAAGTTACAGTCACTCAGCACTACAGGGTCACCTGATACCCCATCATACTCCCTGAAACACTCTGTGCACTTGCCTGGCACAAACCAAGCACCACTTCTGAAAACTCTCGCTCTCACCTGTTCTAAAGTCAATTCCTACATTGCAAAGAACAATGGCACAACTTACAATTTAAAAGCTTAACTCACATTTACAAGAATACAAGGAAAGGAAACTAATTCTGTTTCTCATAAGCATTTGCGAAACAGTATCAGATGCTATGACTTGAAAAACAGTATACCTCTTGCCACTAAATATGATGTCACATTTGATTTATTCTATTTTCATCAGAGATTAACAGATGGTTCAAAGACAGAATCAGAAATGGCTACATTCAGCAAAACAGGAGGCTCTTCTAAGCAAGTCCTACTTCTTTCTCAAAGACAGAGGAAGTTGCACTGCATTTTGTTATTACTATTATTAAGAATATATTGAACAGGATTTTTCTTTTTTCACATCTTTCCAGGGCAATCTCCAAGTAATTTATTATAGTTTTCTTCGAAGCCTCAACCCATCTCTTTTCCCAAGTCATTTCTATTTAAATACCTACATACTGATTCAAGAAATCAACTTCAAGAATATAGGTTTGAAAATTGTTATAGTTTATGAAAATAAATTCCACTTAATGACAGAGATGCGTTCCTCTCACCAATATGTAGGGCATAGGTTCAAACCAAATCTTCCTGATTTTCATCAATGTTAAGGCAATTATTTCCTGGAAACACAGAAGATTCCAGTGCCTTCAGAATGTAACATAGTGCCTTCAACCCCCTAAAGAGTGAAGATTTTTTGTCCTTCATATAGCTCATTTCAGTAGTAAACAGGCACTAAATAATTACATGAGAACTTACATCTATTTATAAGGAAGACAGGATCCATTTAATATGTGTATACAGACGCATGAATATACATGCATTCACATTTTTTCATAAAGTATTTCACCTATGATATACAAAATTCAAATGAAACTATTCTAGCAATGCTGAAAAATCAATGACTTGTGACTCTATGCTGTTCAAGAATGAGGCTAGACTTTCAACTTTCTTAAATGTTTAAGACTTCAAACATTCCCAGTGTGCAGTGACACACTCGCTAGGTTATCACACCACCTGTATTCCACAGTGGTTCCCTATCTTACAAGAAATGCAGAGGACTTCAGTTCTTTCATTTCTCCTCATTTTTAGTGAAATCCAGATCATCAGTATGCTCTGCCACAAGGGAAATTTAGTATATACAAACTGAAGCAACTTCAGTAGGAGATGACAAGAGATGTTAGTAAAACATCTTGCTTAGTAGTCAAAATATTTATTTTGAGCTTCAGAAACCCAGAGTCAGCTGTTTCCTCTAGGGTGATATTGAACTTGGATCTGCACATGGGCCCTTCCCCTAAAGCATTCCTGATTGACATGACACTGGCTACCCTGAGATCTGCCTTTCTCCTCTACCTCCCATGCAACTGTGGGCAGAAAACTCATCCTGAATAAAAGAAGCCCTTTCTCAGTGAAACACGCATCCTACTTGGAATAACATAATGGAGCACTGAAATAACCCCTATATTTCCTCCCCCAAACAACAGACTGGAATCCTGAAAACAAACTGAGCCATGACCACAGAATCACAGACTATTCTGAGGTGGAAAGGATCCACAAGGATCATCAAGTCCAACTCTGAAGTGAATGGGGTTCAACCCCACAACCTTGGTGCTCTGACCAGCTGAGCTGATCAGCAAGGTTCTGCTGCTCTACCCAAGCTGTCTACAAGCAAAGAGCAGTTTTTTTTTTCTCATATGAATTCATAGCCTGAAAAGGGTTGGTATTTTTAGATCAAAGTAGCATTTTGATGCTAAGAGAGAGGCATAAAATATCGAGAACTAAATTTAATAACACTACAGGCCAGAAATAATTTAAGCCCATGTGTGGTGGCACACAATGTGTCATCGCACTGTAAAAGGAAAGAATAGAGAATAATAATAATAAGAAGAAATATAATAAAAAACAAAACCCAACTAAAAATTCCCTCAAAAACCAAACCCAAAATAAGCCCACAAAAACCTGAAGAATTATACCACTGGATTAAGACAGCGTAGAAACATGAACTTTGTTAGAACACAGAATCCTCATAATAACTAAATTAACTATTTTTAATTACTCATAATAAGCCACCTCACAATTATTAGGTAGTTGTATTGGTCTTTTACTTCATTTCATTCAATCTATACTCCCTGAATAGTTATTCATATTGAAAAATGTGTACAATAGATGTGAGGGAATAAAAGGATCAAAGAGGAAACAGCTAAAATATATCTGAAAAGCTGGTAACAGAAATTTTACAAAAGCCAGGGAGAGGAGACTAGAGTATCATTAGCTATTTTCATATCCTAATGGAACATGCAAGTTTCAGTCTGTTACTAAGAGTGGGTCCATGGCAAAAAGCCCAAATGAGGTCTGAGAAAGCATAATGTACCTTTAATGATTGAAATAGCAAGAAAATTAAATCTAATCATGTTTCATTAAGCATACTTTAGCTCCCATTTTTACTAAATTATTCTATTATGATTTCCCAACTGTCTGTTGAAATAACCTTTTACAGCAATCTAATTCACCATCATAAACAAGTCTCATTTCTCACAATGAAGCCCCCTGGGATTAGTGAGAGGAGATGGAAAATCTAAACCTTGCCAATCCTGCAGCCACTAAGGTAACCACTCAGGGAGACAAAGATTGTTTTCCTATTTGTGGCTGAGATCATTAAGATATAATTAGAAATGTATTCATGACTATCAGAGCGTCTGTTATGGAGATACCATTCGCCCAACAAGCATCCTCTATGCTAGTCTTTAATAAGCACAGGAGCAGGCATAATCCCCACTTCACTCTCTGGAGAGTTCTGCATTAAATGGACTGCATTAGACATCCCTCTCACTCCCTGCTTTTTAATGGAATCTTATACATGCATGCAGTATTTTCTCAGACTCCATTGTTACCATCAGAACTGCTAGTCTGTTTGCTTTCAGCAATATGCTCCTGCAGTGCCATCCAGATGTGAGCCCTAAAGATAGCTACGTGCAGGGAATTTAAATCCTGTGCCAGAACTTGACACAGGGCAAGCAAATGTAGAACTTGAGAATATACAGTAAGAAATGGATTGTTTACAGAATAATCCTTGGCTCTCTTCTGCAGTGAAAGGAGCTATCAACCTTCATACACATCCTTACTGCTTTAGTTGAATGAAATATGCACCAAAGAGAAATACTGCGCTTTACTCCAGTGAAAGAAATCTCTTTTTCCTTTGTAAAGACCTTAATTATTGCCAAAATCCATATCAAATAGCATGACAGCAACAGAAAATTAAAAGCAATGTCACCCACCAATCAGTGCTTAAGTATTTGCCACAGGGTTCAATTTGGGGTCCTCAGTTTAACTGCTGAGTGTAAACTGTCAGTCACTGTATTTAGCATGTTTGAACAGGTTATCATCTTATTTGGTAGTCAGAAGTTTGAAAGGAACCCAGTATATGAAATAGAAAGAAAATATGGAATAGAAAGAAAGCTGTAGGGCACAACTTTTCTTCCTGTACCCATATGATCAGTAAAGAAATACTTGATCAAAACATCCATTGGGCAGAAAGTGAACCTTGTAATATAAACAGGGGACTTAAAAGAGAAAACTAAGAGGAAAGAAAAAAAAATTTACCAAATTTTCTGCAGATTCTTTGAGATGATGCTCTATTATAATTGTAATTAGAAAGTTACAGTGGGTAAACTAAGATTGTGTCACGGTAAGCTTAATCTTTTTGCATACATATGGCTAATGAACCTTAGCAAAGCAATGATTTTTAAGCTTGCCTATAAAACATTTTACAAAACTAAAATCTATTTAGAAACTAAGCATTTACTACAATGAGTAAATGACTACAGTTAAAAACAGAAAGTAAAAAGTAGAATATTAAGATTTAAATTGTTTTGCTTTGTGAAAGACTGACATTATAAAATCTAATTATCACCCTGCAATACAAACTCTCCAGGAAGACATGAACACAAGGAATGCACAAAGAATACATGACTGAAGCCAAACCAGACAAATTTCTAGACAAATGATCAGAGTTCAGATGCACAATATGGAAACATCTGCCAGCCAGAAGCCATTCATGGACATTCAATATTCTTTTACTAACTCTTTTGTGAAGCACACAATAGCTCAATACCTTAATCATCAGAATGCAGCTCATCAATAAAGGTACAGTCAGCAACTGTCACATTCCTATGCCAATATTTATTTAGATGAGATTAAAAGATGTACCTCAGCTGTTTTACACAACAGTGATAATGTCACAGTAAAATACTGGTCACAAGATCAATAAATCTTACTCTGAAAAACATATATCCCAGATTTACTTCAATATATATTTTCCCTTAAATGCTTTCTCTTTGTCTTGACATTTACATTAGCAGGAACAGTAAATTAACAATTTGCTCTTAATCAGCCTGACAAATATGGAGTGTGGAAGAAGTGAGATTTTGCATTAATATTGCTTCTACAGCAAAAATAAATTAATTTCTAAATGTAGACATTAATCACCTTGGGTGAACATTGACGGTGATTCCTTTCTGTATTACCCATTTAAAATGTTTCATAAAATTCAAAGAAGCTGTGGTAAGGTCATGATTTCTTCCTATAACTTGGTAATTAAAGGTCAGAGAGGGCATGTTTTGGTACTAGACTTGTGAAGTCTCATGTTAGAAATAATCTGTCTTTTCGCAGCACCTGCCTTTCACACATTTGCATCATGGTGCTACAGCCCCTCTTCTTCCATAGGTCACCATGTGGCCCTCAGCTCCAGCTCTGACCCAGGGAGAGGGCTGGGAGTGAGGAAATGCTGCAGAGCTGCACTCCAGCCAACAGTTACACACTAAAGTAGCCCTGCTGGATTTCCCAAGCTCTTTTCCCACTCCCTCTTCTGCTGTTTGCAACCAACTGTCACAGAACTCTTGGCACCAGGCACTTTTCTCCTTTTTTACATCACACGATACAGTATGAAGAACACTTACAAGGTCACAAAGATTTTTGAGATTGCTCACATAAGTAATTTGAGAGTACCATATACACATGTTATATGGGCATATTTTATATATTACATACATGCACACATATATACATATATATGTGAATATTACAAAATTACAATCTGACTATGGGAAAAGAACTAAACGAACAAAATTAAATGTGTCCAAGGTGTGGGCACTGAAAGACTGTGAGAATAGGAAAAAAGCTTAGAAAATGGGAGGTAAGATTTATCAGTTACTGATAAAAGTGGGGGAGGATGAACAAAGAAAGATAAAGAATTTAATTTGTTTAATCTTATTCACAGCAGAACCAGTTACCAATCAAGAAGATTAACTACTTTAGTTGCATCGCTTAAATTAAAATGCGGGAGATAGGCACGAAATGCTGTGAACTTTTGGAGGAAAGGGGTGTGATGGAAGTAAGATGGATTCTGAAGACGATGATGCCAGTTAAATCTCTAATTAAAAAAGAGCACAATTATCTCTTTAGCCATCCCAAAACACCTCCCAAATATTTTTTCCCTAAGTGGGAAAATTGTCTAATTAGAATGACTGAGTGATGCTTTGATGTAATAAAAATTCTGCAAAAATGCACTATGTTAAACATTGACAGCTCTGAAACTTGTCCATAAACAATGGCTAAATGCTAATTCTTAAAGAACATCCAAACTTCTTTGTGAACTTCCCAAATTACTGTTAATTTTGAACTCCACAGCCAGCCAAATAAACAGCACAGACTGAAAATTAACCTCATAACTCAGAGCTGTGTATTTTTAACTAGCTAATTTCTCTAAGAAACAACTTTATTCAGAAAACAAGACAATCTGTTTAAGTCATAAAAAATTAAACTGGTTTCACATATAAAAATGGGAGTTGTAAGACAAATTTCTGCAGCTAGTAACTAAAATGTCAAAATATAGCATGGTTCCCATGCATTCATTTTTAGTATATGAAGCAGAATCTCACTCAGTTGAAACAGAAGGTCTACCTACCCCAACAACGTATCTAAAACACTTGACAACAGAAGAAGTTCTACATGACAGGTATACTGAATACTTTCCTCAGCCTCAGAAATTCACAGCCCAAGGACTCTGAGCCAGAAGCAGATTTTATACACATAATGGATCTCAATGGATTTTTGTTCCATTAATTTGTGCAGCCTATTTTTTAATTCAAATAAACTGAGGATGCCATGGAGCAGAGCTGAAAGCTGAACATAACCCTACAGAAAAAAGAAATTGACCTTTTGTCAACTTTTCAGATCCCATTGCAAGTTTTCTTCATTTCTTATAATACAGATCTTGTGTGAGTAGAAACAGTGAGCAGCAATACTGCTCCCTATTCACTTGACTATGGTATGTCTATGTAAAATTACACTTGCCCCTCAACCACCACCTTCCAGATTAAGCATACAGAAGGATAATCTCTTTCACAGTGCCCATTCCAGACCTTTGACCATCTCTGGTTTTGTTTTTTTTCATTACACTATTTTCAGTTCTACTGTAAACATTTTGAGAAGGAAAATCCAAAATCCACACATGGAGTAACATGCACAGTGTTTCTCTGCCTTCCTGCAATACTTCATCTCGCAATGAGTAACATTCACTGTGTTTTCCAGACCAGGACAAAGGATTAAAGGATATTTTTATTAGATTGTGTTTTTATCAAACCACAATATCTTATTCCTGAGTGATAATGGCAACACATCTTGCATCACTGCATGCATAGAGCTGTGACTGTAGACAGCAGCCTCGCATTGTGCAATACTTCAGAATACATACAGGTTTCATATCTGCTTTGAAAAGGGGTGCAAATTAAACTGAAAGTGCATAGTATTAGGTGCCAAAGAAACTTGAGAGGATTTTAATTACATGAATAATCACAAGATCTTGAAGGTTATCCACAAAGCTTCTATCAAAAAAGGCTCAAATCAAGTATGATGAAAGAATATGTGAATGCTGAACAGCTTTATGACTACAAAAATACCTAAACCAAAACCTACCCAACCAAATACTGTTTAAGAGGGGGAAAACCTTGCTTTAGAACCTGTGCATTGTGAACTTTTTAAAGTTTTTAAAAGACTGTGTTTGCTGAAAAAGTGAGAGGGCAAGAACATGAGCACCAATTGTGTTTCTATCCAAGCCTCAGGGCTGTCCGTGGTCATGGTCAGTCCAGACCTCTCACTCCTGCTGCTCTTGGTGAAATCCATCACAAAGGAACATAAGCTCAATACCCTTCTGCCTTAAGTTCCCAAGACTGACAAACTGATCTGTCATCTAAAATGAAATTCCTGATAAACTGTTCATTGAGCATGAAAAAAGATTATAAACTCTTCCTTCAGGCTGGAGTGGGGGAACAAAAACAGAATCATCCTGATAGAAGGGGCTAGACAGAACAAAGTACCATTAAACAAAGTACTGAAGAATTTTTATTAAAGTTTTCTATCAATAGAAAGTGACAAATAAAAGCAAAATTATTTCCCTATCAGGTCAAAAAGCCATGTATTTTCCATACTTTTAGAAGTTGGAGTGGTTTTTTATACATGATTCTCACCTAAATAACATAAAATCTTCTTGCTACATACTTCAATATTCTACAAATCTTAACTGTCCTAAAGCTCATAGGGTTAAAAAAAAGGTCTTACTTAACATTTAAGTAAACTTGTTTTCCAAGAAATAAAATCTAATAGTATCAGCTTTATCTGTCATGTGGAGAGCTGAAGTTAACATGTTCTCATAAGGGTCAGAGCTGTGCTGTTTGTAAGTAAAAAAATAATCATTAGGAAAAATCCTCCACAATAATATTCAAACTACTCAATCCCAAAATTTAAAATAAAACCTATTTAGAACACTGTTAAGAAACCACAAGACTCATATTTTGGGTAACCTTGCATAAATGTCAGAGTGTATTGAGAGACAAAACAAGTTGGCAGAAACACTCAGTGACTTTATACACCCATCCATTCAACCCTGAACTACAGTCTGCCTTGGATTTGGTTCATAAAACACCACCCTCATGCAGTATACCTACAGTATAAAATGTAGATGGCTCAGATAAAGAAGAAATGGGAGGGGAGCCAAGCCAGCTGAATAAGCATTGCCACTTCAGTCCATCCACTATACTTACTTAAAGGTCAAAGCACACAAGTTATTAGAAAGCAGGAAAAAGATGAAGAGCTCAGAAATCCAAACTCACCTGAAAGCCTACTGAATTGGATCCTAGTCTAGAGGAGTTAATGGTTCTAAGTACAGATAGGGCTCAGTATATGGTGGCTACCATGCTAGGAGATAACCCGTGGGGTAATTTTTGTTCACTTGGTTGATTTTTATGAAGATGGACTGGACAATCAAATCACAGAATAACATATGGTTGAAGGTGCCTCTGGAGCTCTGCAGTCTGGCTGGCTGCTTGGCTCACACTGCATAGCGTAGCAATGCATCTGAACAGCTTGGGCCATAGTGTGCACCAGCCAAACTGTTGTGAGCTTCTTATCAGACCCTCTGGAATTTCTCAAGGTTTCTGAGACATAAGCTGTTCTAAAAATAAGAAAGAAGAGGCTGAAAAGCAAGAAAACAAGACCACAAGAGCCATATAACAGAGGGTGGTTAAATACCCTGTTGGACTGTAACCAATCCTATGCCCCAAGGAATGCATGCAGAGCACATGGACAGGACAGGGGCACCAATGAAAA
Organism: Cyanistes caeruleus; assembly: GCF_971803275.1. NCBI lineage: Eukaryota > Metazoa > Chordata > Aves > Passeriformes > Paridae > Cyanistes > Cyanistes caeruleus. Next base: position 107,931,411 of record NC_141701.1, read on the forward strand.
GCAGTGTGTTCACATGAACAGTAGTTTTAGAATGTATAAAGAAGTGTGTACCGTAAACAATAAATGGCTTCTGCAAAATCATACTGATTTGTTGTTCAGAGGCCCTGAGAGTTCCCATAGCACAGAGTCTCCAAGCATGGAGATGTTACAAGATCTCTCACCTCTCATTCCATTGTTTGACCACCTTCTCCACAACAAAAAGTTTCTTTCTATATTAATCTGGAATTTCCCATCTTCCAGCTTGTATTCATCCTGTCGTCCCTCCATCGTATCCTGCTGTGTCAAGTCTGGCTTCATCTACTACTGCCATGAGGCAGCTACAGGCAGGAAAAAGATCCCCCTCAAGATTTCTTTGCAAAGGTTGTATGAAACTTGTTTTCTCATCCTCTCCATGTGTGCTCCATGTGTCTCCATGTGCTCCAGACCCCCTGATCTTCAGGGTGGGCTTGCTCCAAGATGTCAAAGGTTCAGGGTAAACACTGTTGCATCTTTTACAACATATTTTAATCTTTTCTCTGAACACAGTATTTGAAAACTGTGTATTCCAAACAAGTTTAACCTTCCAAGAAAAACTAACTTTTAAGAGTTGTTCAATGTAACCACTATTACTGCACTTGTAACTGGAGGGCTGTAAGCGAAGTGCCAGCTACCAGCATCCAGCAAGTTCCAAAGGACAACAGACAATCCTCTAAATACAGGACAAACCTAGTGGATTTTGAGCAACAGCCAAGGGCCAGCACACAGTAACAAGCAGATGCTCTACCCTTTGCAGGTGCAGAGACCTTTAAAACAACTGTTGTGCTGGATCTTAAGTCATCCTTGAAGGGACCATGCCATACTTCATACCATAACTCTGGATAAATATTATAGCTACTCATTAATTGTTTTGAACAGAGCTTAAATTGCATCATCACCATGTATCCTGCAGCATCCTGTTTGTCTCAATCAACAGAAGATGCAAAAAGACCAGAGGCGCCAGCTGGGCTCTAGGTCACTTTGGAGAAACACTGTGCAATGTCCCTGGGATGGTCAGAGCAATGTTGTGATAAATGCATGGACCTACCATGGAAGGACAACAGTGACCATTACTTTGTAATAGCTGTTTGTTTAAAATTGTGAATATATTTTCTTTCAAAAGACAACTTGCAAGACATTATACCATAATACACAGAATACCTATCCACTCTGGACTACTGTAGAAATATTTATGAAAAAATCCACCTTCACAAAACCAGTATGTTTGCCTGCTTATTGAGGACCAGAAATACATAACATGAAAAGTGAGATCAAAGAAATGGAAAACAGTCACAACATCATAAAACTCAGAAATGTGTTCAAGTATCAGCAGTAATCATGGTCACTATTTTTGCAAAGAACAGATACCTGTGCACTTCACTACCTGTTTATGATTTTCTTACCCAGTATGTCATAGCTAGCTTAAAAATCTTGCTACAGTCTTTTAGATTCATACTTATTATCTGTACAATTTTCAACTTTTAGGACAGGATAAATAAATAACTACTAACAAACACATAAGAATATTGTTAATACATGAATTTTCTTACATCCCTTAGCACTGCATATAAAATAGGGAAAAAAATAGCTGGGTAGCATACACAGTAAAATATTAGTATCTAGCATTAGAAAGCAATTTCTTTAAGATGTAAATAGCTGAATTTCCTTCCTATACAAGAACATAATGTTGTCACAAATGCTATGGACTCAATTTTCTCTCAGAAGTGGAGCTCCAGGTGATTTAGTAAATAATTTTATTCCCTCCCCAAACAGGAGCACTGGTTCAAAGTAATTTTCCAGGTAAGAAAGAGTGACAGAGGGATATGCTTTAGCAATACTTCTCCTTTTTTTAAAACTCATTTTATTATGCAGAATATCAATTTATACTATTCAAATTATTTAAAGGATGTCTCTGCTTCCTCTCACATTTTTCTCCATCAGCAATCCTACTGGGGATAGATCTATTCAGACATACAGTCATATAATAGGCTGCCCATATTTACTTAGTACTTCTCATAACAAAATCTGAATACCTTCTAAATATTAATGAATTCATCTGCCCTACGTTCTTGTGATGTACATTTATAGTGTAGACATTACCTTACCATAAGAAAAAATCATTAAAGAATTTTGTTTGAATAAGATCCAGTCGGGACCTTAAACAGGCATAGTTTCAGAATGATGAGAAGCAATTGCTGAGTTTTCTCAGAGTAAAAGTGTTCACTGGACACTCAAAGGACAGAAGCACAATAAGCATATGGTGAAAAAGAGTGTTTACACAATTTTACCAGGGTCAAGAATAAATGTGAGTCAGCACCAGGAATAGGTAGGAGTTCTCTCAACTCTCTCCTTACTCTGTCAACAAGCCCATTCTTCATCCCACAGATCATGTACTTCAAGTTTTCAGTTTTTTCATTAACCTGTTCTAAAATATTTGTAACAAATACACATTTAACTACTTCAAAAAGAAAGTTGAATTAAAGACAGTCAAAATTATTTGACTCAAGCAACTCTACAAGAAAGGTTGAAAATTAGCTATTAATACCATTCAAAAAACCCAATATCAAACCCCAAATAAAAATAATTTTCTCAGTGTGATGGATGGAAAGTTAGTAATTCCAGCTCTGTTTAAAGCTGGCAGCTGTTAGCTCAGAGTTAGGTGGAGACATCATTAATTGCCGCCACCCACTGACTACAGCATGGACAACTCTTAAGCTTTGTGGTTATAGCAAACAGGCTGATAGTCTATCATAGATCACAATGATATTGAAAAAGAAAAACGTTTTTTCCATTGTTTGCTGGAAAATGCCTCTGCAAAGGGAACTTTTGTTGACCTTATCACTGAGGAACAGCTGGCTGGAGACCAGCGCTATGGAAAAGGACCTGGGGTCCTGGTTGATGGCAAATTGAACATGAGTCAGCAGTGTCCTGGCAGCCAGGAGGGCCAAGTGTGTCCTGGGGGGCATCAGGGACAGCATCACCAGCCGGGCTAGGGAGGGGATTGTCCTGCTCTGCTCTGGGGCAGCCTCACTTCAAGTGCTGGGGGCAGGTTTGGGCACTACAATGTAAGAGGACATCAAACTATTTGAGTGTGTCCAGAGAGGGATGAATAAGATGGTGCAAAGTCTCAAGAGCAAGACCTACAAGGAGCAGATGAGATCACTTAGCTTGTTCAGCTCAGAGGAAAAAAGGCTGAGGGGAGACCTCAGCATCATTGCAGTCTATGACTTCCTCAAGTGAGGCGGCAGAGGTGAGATGCTGATTGCTCTCTGGTCACCATCAATAAGACATGAGGAAATGGAGTGGAGCTGTGTCAGGGGAAGTTCAGACTGGACATGAGGAAACAGAATGGAGCTGCATCAGGGGAAATTCAGATTGGACATTAAGAAAAGATCCCTCACTGAGGGGGTGGCTGGGCACTGGAAGAGGCTCCCCAGGGAAGTGGCTGCAGCACAACGCCTGACAGACTACAAGGAGCATCTGGACAACACTCTTAGTTATATGATGACTAAGGTAGTTCTGAAGGAAGCAGGAGTTGAACACTATGATCTTTACTAGTCCCTTCCAACTGTAGACAATAATATGGTTCTGTAATTGCTCTATCCATATGCAAAACCACTGCACATCACATGACAACATCTGGGGAAAGAAATCAAATGTCATGTGTTCTTGTTATTAATTGCAATCACAAATTGTTTTTATATTAAGCATTTTGGGTTCTAATAGTTTTGTTGTCATCTGTTAAGAACACGATAGTTACACATGAATAACTATTAAGAATTCATTCCATGTACGGTGTTAATAATTGGAGAGATCAGTTGACCATAACAGATTAACAGTGCAATTCAGCACTAATCAAACATTTATATGTATAAACACTTCCTCAGAAACTGCTGACTAAAAGATCACTAAAACTAAAGAAAAAAAATAGTTTCTGAAAATAAAACTTACTATCAGCAGGATTCTTATTCCTGCTAAAAAATTCTCAGGAGAGCTCCACTTAGACATGTTTATTTCCAGGAGTACAAATTCAGATGTGCAGACTTCTCCCTTTTAAGTATACACTATTTTCAAGTCAGCAGTTTAAAAGAGATAAGTAGTCTCAGGAATCTCATCCTTAAACTGAAAGTTCTTAAGCAAGTTAATAGGGTAATGAAAAATTCTAACATTCCTATGAGAGGAGTCATATTTTATTCCTAGAAAATTGGAAATTAACATACTGTACCCTATTGCATTTTACAGTGTCTTCTTTGGTCTACAGAAATACTCCTATTAATTTGATTTTGCATTAAGAAGAGAATAAATATAATACCTTACTGAATGTTGACACAAGACTTCAATGCATTGGTAAGAAATATATCTGCTTGGACATACATTCTCACTGGTGAAGTGTTCTACTCATAGTAAATTTTACACTTGCGTTACATTCATCTTCTTTAAATGGTATCTTGCAATTTTTTCTCATTCCAAATACATAAATTCTAAGATAGTTCTACATTTTTCACTAGTTTCTCCTAAACCCATCTTTGGATGTTAAATGTCTTTCAAAACTAGCAATTATTTTGCTTTATAAGCTACCCATTAAAATAGGGTTTTGGCATTTTCATTTTCAAAAATCCTCATACATTCCTAAACTGTCACAGCAGTTTTAAATACATTGCAACAGCATACAATTTGACTATTAAATATAGTAGATTTGAAGAAATGTGCATACTTCAGAGAAAGAAAAAAAAAAAAGAGAGATATTCATTATGGATACACTTAAGTTTTGTAAGTATAACAAATGTCCATCCTGTAGAAGCCATAAAAATCACTCCTAGAATCTAATTTCAGATACCTTATAAATGCAGGTTTTCCCTAACAGCAGTAATGAACTGGTGAAATACACCAAAAAGAACCATTGCACTGAACACTTTTGTAACAGCACTGAAAATACAGAGAGGAACAAGAATACCACACACAAAGGTATTAAAATAAATAGTACTTCCTGTTCTTTAAAACACATGTAGGCTAAGCATTCCCAGATACCTTTGCGTTGATTTTTCTACTAGAGAGTTGATTCTAAATTAAGGATTGAGTATGCATACAGACTGGAGTGAGATGTCGAGAGCAATCAATCAGCATCAATCTTCTCATACAAGCATAGAGCTGAAAGCTTTGACTTTCAGTCAAAGCTCATTTAGAGCATAGAAAACCAAGGACCCATTCACACAAAATGCTAGAGCTTTTATTTGCCAAATTTACTATCCTAATTTTCTCCAGCAGATGAGTTCCGCAGCATAAACTTGTACTTTTTACAGAGTATTAGAGAAAGAGCCTCCTAGTCTTTTGTTTCAAGTACTCATCCTAGATGGCTTATGAGTACTTGCAAGAGTTAGAAACATTCTTCCCATTCTTTCAGACAACCAACAAGATGTGCACCATGCTGGACTAGGAGGTGCTTTCTTTAACAGACACAAGTAAACTAATGCTTCAAATTCTGCAATAACCTCTGATCCACGCTCCTCTATACTTATTACCCATGTGGCTGCTAGACAGGAAAATACCTCTACCTCTTCCCTCAAATGCTATATGACTGTAATCTTTCACTAAAAAATAGAAACCAAGCAAAAGAGGAATGATGAGGCTCTCTTCTTTTTCCTCTCCAGTGTTCTTTTTCTCCATTTGTATAGTATTTTCACAGGTAAGACTGACCATAAAACAACTATTATTTTTAAATCATTCTAAGTGGATGGCTTTGTTACTTTAACTGAATCACAAGGAATGGTATCTCTGGCCATAATCATTTTCTGTGGCTTTCTCCTTCCCTTAAAAATCAGAACAAAATACAGAATCCAACCATTGCTTCCACTTGGATGCTATACAACCTCTTTTTCTCAACTTTTTTTTTTTTTAAGGACTTTGGTTACAATTTTTTTTTAATTAAAAAAAAATAATTAAGTGATCTACCTATACCAACAGAAGCTAGTTATCCATGGCTCTGTATCCTCTACTTCGACAAAATTGCCACAAAATCATTAACTTTCTTGAAAAGAAGTTGTTACACAAGAAAGCTGGCACAGCTTGTTTCTTCTTTTAAAGTGCACAGTATCTATCAATTATCTAATTTTTATGTAACTATTACAATTTTTCTTTTAGCTATGCTTAGCTCATATCCTCTCCCTTAGTGATAAATGTAACATTGAACTCTATTTTCAACTGCAATTACAACAAAGTGAGCAAAGCACACCTTCTAAGGCAGGACCAGTGACTGCCACCATAACAAGGATTTTAAAGCATTTTTTCAGTGCTGAAGCATAGGTTGACTGCAGTCTATCAAAACCATCACTAGTACATTATCCTCTAATTTAAGATGTCCAATACAGCCATCCCAAAAGGCACAAGGACAGTATAAAATTTCAAACCTGTACACAACTAGGAAAAATAAAAATATATGAATAAGAATGCAAAAGGAAGTCTGTTTTCTATATCTAAGAGCTTTCCACTGTATTTGAAGGAAAGTAATTTAAAATATGTAATCTTAAAATTAATTTTAATTATTTCACAATGTAAACAGAAGAGGTGGACTTGCTTGTGTTAAGAACAGAATGACAGTATAAATAAAACAATCACTGTATTTGAATCTTTAAAATAGATTATGCAGTTTAGACATGAAGACACTGTCTACTTCTGATCATTTTTAATAAGATATCATTTTTAAATAGAGTAATATTCAATTTTACTATAAAGTAATTTATTGAAAGAATATGCCTTAAATGTTAACTGGATGTTAAGATACAGGAATTTGCAAAAAAAAAAAAAATTACGACAAAAACTGATGTCTGTGATAATGTGCTGGTGTGACTAAAAGCTACACCAGAAATTTTAATAGGATAAGCACAGAATTAACTACTGGACTTTAAAAATAGGGTAGCACTGAGCTCCTAATCACAAGCATCACTAACTTTAGTTTTAAAATTTAGCAGCAGAAAAATAGAATTTCATCAACTAGACAGAATTTCTTTTCTATGCAACAGCTTACATTCAGGTAACACTGAATGAAGACCAGGTAATATTTATGATGTTACCCTTTTAAAAGTAACATAACACAGAAAATAACATTTATGTCAACTTCATTACTTGCTACTCAGCAAAATCTTGGTGGCAATCTAAAATACAAATAGGCACAATTTACAAAAATGGCAGTAAAACACTTCCAAATCCTTTATCAACCTCATTCCAGCACTGTAACATAATAATCAAAATCAATATTTTGTATGATATAAACTGATATTGAAGGCAGATGACATAGTTTGACATTGCAAAATATATTAGAAACAGAATACTAAGGATGTAGCAGTAAAAGGCAACAAGAAAGTAAAGCATGAAATATATCTCACAGTAAATATATCTCACAGTAACTTTTCTTGCTAAAACCCTTTCTTCATCAACAGCAGCATTTCATATTTATACATCATATCAACCCAACTTCTGGCATTATTTACATAATTATGGAATTTGGCTCATTAATATTTAATGTTGCTACCAAGGAGGGTTTTCACCTTTTAATTTTTTCTCATTATGACGTCAGCTTTCTTTCTGCTTTTCAATCCCTTACTGTCCTGAAAATACCTGTAAATTGCCAATATGTCTCCATTTTTCCACAGATACACATCACTACATTTTCACTGACCACATTAGACATCATTGTAAGATTGATTTCTACTCATATTGAAGTCATACCTTTATATTGTTTTGTAGGACTACTTATAATCTATATAACCACTAGCACCAGGATCTAGGATCATGGCACTGATGAAATTCATTTGCATTCAAGTAAACCATGAAATTCACCTCTGAAGTTCTGTAATGAAGAACTCTATTCAGGTTTTTCACATACTCACAAACCACATCACTAATGTGCACTTCCTAAATGCAACTGAGTGTTGAGAGATGAATGAGTGCAGAGGGTTTCCAGGGAATTGGAACTCTATTTAAAGCCTCTTACTAATTAGCTCAGTGACCAAACCCTCGCTCAGGTGAAGATAAATTATGGCTATTCTTTTAGAACAACTCTTTAGGTAGACAGTAACAGTTTTTTTTTTCACTAATCCAGATCTTTTTGCTTTGCAACTATAACATTTACAAAATTGCAATCCTAAGTGACATAAAATGATACTTTTCATACGCTTTGACTGAATTCAGACATCTAACTGGTCTGGAGAGATGACCGAGGATAAAAAAACTTTCCAAATCTCAGTGTTACTGCTGAGATCACAACATTGGGTAGTGTGCAGTATAAGAGTTAGTATAACTCTAAACTGATGAGCAGTGAAAAGCATCTATATTAAAACTTGTTTCTTGTGAACTGCTCAGTTTCTGCAAGCCATCATGTCCTTGCTACTGTGCTAGCTAGATTAAAATTAGTACATTCAATCCCACTTGGATTGTAGCACAGCCTAGAAACAAAGACTGCTGCTGGAAATGCTTTTCAATTTTGAGCCCACAGTATTTCCCTTCAGAGTCTAAGAGAGTCAGTGTCCCATCAGCTGGATCGCAGGAAATAACATGAGCTATATTTAATGATACATAGAAAATACTCATTGGATTTTAAGTCTTGGCATAGAAATTATTAAATTCTAGTAATAAAACATGGGCTACATAGTAATAGCTCTACATTAAATTACTGTCAGTATAAAAGAGAGTATTGACTCTGAAGCATAATTCAATAATTTAGGGTCTGGTAAAGGTATAGGTATAATAACACAGAGCTCAACATTGCTATTTGTGCTGATCCTTGAAACCAGTAAAAGTATAAAGCCAGATGAAGATTAGTTTATGGAGAATAATGGGAATCGAATTATATGCTATTTCCCTCACCCATATGATTGAAAATTATTTCAGAAACCTGCAGTGAAGGAGTTTGTTAATCTGTCCTGTTCAATCCATTCTGTTCAAAAGAAAAACAGCTTAATGATTAATCCTTCCAGGCTGATTTAGTGCTGGCTCCTGAGTTTTACCAACTGCCTAACATTCCTTTGCTGAATTCAGTTTTCTGAAGGGAAAACAGAGGAACATCCTCTGTTGCTACCCTCCTTTGCTGTTTCTGGTGTTACATCTCACATTCCTTGATCCAAACAAGACCACAGCTCACAGCCAGTGTATTGCTGAAGCTCAAATGCTGTATGTAGCAACCGAAGCAATTAGAGGTGTCCACTCTGAACAAAGCATTTTGAAAGGGGAATTATTTCTTTTCTCCCTGAAAGTTACACAATTTTTCTCCAACTCCAATCATAAGCTCAAAGACAGCCAAAGGGGTTCAAGAGAGCTGTGAAACCCTGAGAGACCACTAGTCATGCATACAATTTTGAGCTAAACTGCTTTACTCCCTAAAAAACCACCGAACAATTTCTAGAACTCGTAAGGTCAAACTGCATGTGGGGAGGTCAGGAGGGAACATTTATGACTGACTACACTTTGTCCTATTTACAAGGTATAACATAAACACATTTTAAATTCCATGACTACAGATACATTATACAAAAAATTTCAATACCTGGGAATATTTTGAGAGATCATAACCATGTTAAAATATTCATAGCTATAGACTAACATATATATGTATATATATTTAAATGTCAAGATTCTAGCACCTAAGATATTTCAAATATTAACTATTTAAAGATATTAATATGAAACATTTGACTTCCAGATTTTACTGAGTTCCTCTTTTATTGCTACCTAAAAGTAGTACTCATCCTAGGTCAAAACCATTTATGAACTACAGTAAAATGAATGGTTTTATTCTCAATACTTATCACAAAAATAAATTTGTACATATATGTACACAAAATATCATAAAGCCTGTGTTCTGTATGCTGCTAGAAAAGCATATCTCATCATCACTAACAAGGTTACTTTAATAAAAAACGGCTTATCTGGGTATGCAGTATTAAAGAGATTCAAAATGATAGATAGCAAAATAAATCACTGCAAAGGAAGAGTAAAGATTAAAATACTGAAACTTAAGAAAGGAATATCAAAGTTGATTCAAAATCCCATTTATGAACCTCATCTACCCTGAATAAGACTGAATTTCAAGAATTACACAAAAGCAAGTATAAAATCTGCCTGCACTACATAAATTATGTGTATTTACTTATAATGTATGTTTAGTATTCATCAGGAGCATGCTTACAGGACAGGACACTTACCTGACACAACTTCAGGAGCTCTGAAATTAAAAAAATAACTAAAGACTGGAATTCAACAATGAGAAGGCTAATGGAGAGCACAGTACCCAGCTTCCAAACTAGCCTAAATATCTCTCTTCTTCATTAACAAATTTGTTTTGCAACATTTCAGAGAAACAAAACCTACAGTTTTCATGACCTTTATAAGTGGCAGATTCTATTTAGGGGTGGAAGTTCCACATATGACTATCTCAAAATCATATCCTTGATGCTTTATATTGAAAGAAATTCTAAAAGCAAATAGTGGGATTTGAGACTACCATGTCAACAGTATTAAATTTATATTTGATGCTATTAAAAAAAATGCAACTTCCTCAGCATTTCTTGTATGGATTTGGCAAATATATAGTTATAATTAAGAATAAAGCTCATTAATTCTATTTTTCAGATGATTTTTTGATTCAAAAAAGAATAGAAACTTCTTAAACAGGTGGATTAGTTAGCAAGAGCTTCCTAGATGTCTGCTTACTCTAGATTGTTTTGTTTTGTTAGACAGTTCCGTTTGATTTTACCAACATATTATTTTATCAACATTGCTAACGAAACTTACTAGTTAGACATGATTTCAGAGATAGGACATCTATCTATTAGAATATATATCTATATTAAAAATTATTCTTACCACGATGACTTGAAAAAGAACTGGAAAAAGATGGATTTCTTCCATGAAGCTGCAAAAACATATTTTAAGATTTATTTAAAAACAGAGGAAGTGAATTCTTATTTAACACACTAAACTCACAAGAGGAACAGAGCAGTAGAATAGCTGTTGCCAAGATCCATGACCCAGAACCTTAGCCTTTGACTAGCTCTCAACAAAAATAACCTCCTTTCAGACATTAAACAGAAAAAGCAATGTTATACTGCTTTGGAAATTACTTCCAGGTCTGCTTTCAATTGGGTAGAACAGTAATTAATTTAACATATTTTAATGGCAGTAATTAATAAAATACTGCAACTGTAGCACCATGCATACTATGAAACAGAGTGCACCATTAAGTGTTTGAATTAATAGACTCAGCACACACAATGAAATAATAAATATGGTGTGTTTTTTTTAAAGAATGCCATGTTAACTAACTTCTTGGGTTTAACATATGATACTTTTGTCAGACCCTTGAAAATGCTGAGCAGTAGTGGCCCAAAATAAATCACCTATATTCTCCTGCATTTCAAAATCATACAAAACCTAGCATATATATGCTGAAAGAAAGAATGTTCTCAAAAATCAGTAATACTTTACATTAATGCAGTGTTTTCTATTCTTAGAGCATAAAGCACTGTATTGGTAAAGCATGTGTGCCTCACACACGATGAGTCATGTTATTACATGCTTTTTACTGTATTATATTGTCTAATTGGAATGATTGTAACCTTTTCTTACACACTATACTAAATGCCTATTCAACAAACACTGCAGAGAACACCCTATTGCGTATTTAAAAAATTTTTCTTGTGTCACCATAATGTCATTGAAATGCTTCATAAACAATTGGTTTAGCTTTGTGACACAGCAAAGGTAAGACCAAATTAAGAAGCCCATGTAATAAATGCGGAATTCAAACACAGAGGGCATGTCTGGGATCTCAGTGTACAACACTACAAAATTGTCTTACCAGGAGTACGTCAGTTAAAAATACAAAGTTACATTACACAGTTCACTGTGAATAAACAGGAGTTATATTTGACTAAAATAAGTATCTAATTTCATGTTTGAAGCTTTACTGTGTAAAATTCTAGAATGGCTTCTGGTAAAACAACAATCAGATTAATTCTGTTCAGTAAACTATTTGTTAAAAAGTGCTGCGTTCTGGGGCAGCAGGATCATGTCCAGGCAGGCTACAGTTACCAGTGACGGACGTGGGACACCAACGAGATGGGCTTCTGCTCAGGAAACCATTTATCCAGCACAGGAACCAACTCAGCTTAGATCCAGAGACAGAGAGCCCCAAACAGAGGCAGGGTGATGGTTTTGTGGGACAGAGCCAGGGTGGAGTTTCAGGTCGGGGACTAATAGGGACAGAGTAAGGGAGAAACCCCAGGGGCTCAAACCCAATCAGAACACCCTGGGCTGCCACCCCACAAGGGGTCCAGGGTGGAGAAATTCTTCCTGGGTTCACAGGGCCCATCCCCCAAGGCAGAGGGATGGAATCCACTCTTCCAAGCTTTAAAGCTATGCCTCTCACTTTAATAATGCTTATCTGAAACTAAATCTTTGCCTCCCTGGGCGGGGGGCACCTCACAAAAAAAGAACTCCTATATACCTAAAATCACATAGTTCCATTTAAGAGTTTAATTCATGTCCAATAAGAGAAGAGAAGAAGGTGTTATTTTTATGGATAGTATAAGCTAAAATACTGGACTTGAACTGAAGCAGCTAAAAGGAATTTCATATTCTCCCCTATGAACTTAATGAAAAAAATCAGAGGGGGTTAGAACAGACATCCAAATGTTATAAAAGAAATGCTTCATTTAGATTAATGAAATCCGTAAGAGTCCTGGCTGTTCACATGTGCTGGAATCATGTCTTCTAAAGGAAATACAATAAGGAATGAAAGCTGTGCTAAGAGATCAACAATATCTATGAATAACTCAAAATTACTTCTAAGTAATGCAGATATATGCATTATGTATGAATAATGGTTTACTTTTTCATACTGTTTCTCTATTTCTCTGATCCTTGCCTTCACCTAAATGATGATAATGTAATAATGGTTTTATGGTAGAGAAACCATATGATTCAAGGGTGGGAGTAAGATCTGTTGCATTTTACAGCACTGGCATGTGGACTTGGAGACAAGTAAAACACATCCACTAAACTGTTCAAAACATAAAAAACCAGTATCATTTTATGCACCCACATACAGACATTTAACAAAACTAAGTAACAGCCTTGTTCAAACAAATGTGCTCATTTTTTCTTGCATACAGAAATGTTATCCTCAACAGAGGGAAAAGAGTTTTGGTAAGGAAAGAAACTCATTATTTCTAAGTTTAGAAGCTTGAATTTTAGGACTATTTCTCTTCTTATTAAATTGGGGGAAAATTTTTTTCAGATGCAATGGAAAAAAGTTACTTTCATAGGGCAGGAGAACATGAAAGCTAATCTCCTCTCGGCCATCTAATAACCCTTAAATAGACAGTTACGGCAGCTTGGACACAGCCAGGTCATAAGAGAGTTCCAGGATTACAGATAGGCTTATAGATATAGATAGACTTATTATATTTGAGGTTCATTTCCAGAGCCAAATCTACTAGTTAAATTAAAAGCATAGTCCATGCCTGCAAAACAGAATTTTGCTGATGTAGATATTACAATACTGAATGTAAAGAAAGTCATTTAAACACCACAGACTCCCAAAAAGAGCAGCTACTGGAACAGAAATCATACTGACAAAATGAAGTTTTGCCACTACAAGCCTACTTATGCTTAGGGCTTATTGGAATTACTTACCCCAGCAAAAGCTGCTTGCTTTGCTACATAAGCAGCATTTAAACTGTGAACACATTAGCAGTAAAATACAATCAAATACCAAGAATAGCTAAGCAATCCTAGTTTAGGTAAATTATGAAACAATTGTTTTCAAACACTGGAAGCAGTCACGATTATTACAGCATTACAAAGTCAGCTATACTTTTTGCTGAGATAAGCTAAGACAAAACTAGCGCCAATAGGTCTGTTCTTAAAGGTCACCTGCCAACCTTTATGATTGAAACAATAAAAAGCTGCAGCCTTGAAAGAAAATTATACACATAACTTAGCTAAAGCATAAAGTCACATCAAGCACCGCATTAAGACAAAGCTTAAAGCTGATTTACCCCAACTTTGCATATATGTGCTCAAGCAAGAGAGTGACTTTATCACACTCTTCATTGCTGTTTTACATAGTTTTATGTATTGGAATTTAAGACAATAGGAATTGTCTTAAAGCTGGTAAAGGAGAAGTTTAGCTATTGGATTTGTTTCATAGAATGTCCATATTCTAAACCACAAGTATTTTTGTTCTTCATAGACTGTTACATAATTTATATTAAATTAGATCCTACCCTGTTTGGAAAACATACAGAATTATCATGATATGCATATGAAAATCATAATATTAAATAAAAATACTATTTCCATCTCATTTAAATCTATATATAAATGAATACTGCTGGCTCAAAAGAACTGGTGATCTGATTTTAAAAGACTTACTATGAGTACAATCTGAATTTTTAATATACTAACAATTTTCAGAATGAGACTGTGCCTCCAATTTTATTTTCCAACAATATGTGAGATCTGTTTTTCTATGAAATCCTAAAGTCCATTCTTGAAAAACAAAAATCTACTGCACAACACTAAGCACAAAAGGCTTTTTTTACAGGTTTGATACCTTAAAAATTTAAAAGACAAAAAATGTGATGTTATCAGAGAGACACTTTAGAGAAAAGTTGGATGGGGAGGTGTGGAAATCTGGGAATTGCAGACATTCTAAGCTGAACAAATGAGTAGAAATTATTCTGCAGAACTGAACTGGTGGATATGCACAAAGCAAGTACCAAGACATACATTTTAAAGGGATGAAATATCAAATCTATGACAGATTTTTGAGCCCTACTAAGGGCTCTTAAAAAATAGTCATGACTGTTCAGGTTGCAAAGGCTGTGGAAGACAGCTAAAGGAGAAAATATTCCAGAAATTTATGAAGTAGTGTGATTCTTTTTAACTGTAAAATAATGGTACAAAATTAAGTAGCAAGTGATCAGCTCAGACAAAGAAATACAAAGAAAACACCTGAAGATGATAAATCTTTATATACATGTGGTTATGCTATAGAATAACTATTTATGCTGGAAATTACTTGTGAAATATCTCTTTCAGTCCACATAAATGAATAGCTTAATAGCTATTAATATCCTTAATAGCTACCATCTACAGAACACCACATCTTCTTATATGGGTTCTGGAAGAAAACCTCATAGGTGGCTGAGAAAAAAAGGTGGCTCCAGAAAATATTTCCACACACTTGACCCCTTCCTGTAATCTCTGGGCACCTACTATTGAACACAAGAGAATGGACTGAACAGTGGTTTAGATTTGTTTCATGCTGTACCAATGATACATGGCAGGACTGAATTCACTTAAGCCTGCAGCTCTAGCTGTAGCAACCCAACCAGCTGACTCTTCATTTGCTACTTATATTCAGAAAGCCAAAAATTCTCTATTGAAAGTAAAAGTAGCCAAGAATGAATGGTATTTGCTTCTTTTTAATCCTTTACATTATTTGAACCTTCCAACGTGACTATTTTCAAAAATTCCCTTAACAGTAACATCAAATATTTGTCTCACATTTTTACAAGTTAGACATTCAGTAATTGATCAGCAACGTGAAAGAGGAAACAAAATTACAGGTTTAAGGTTAATAGCTTATTTCTTTACTAAAAGGGAGCTTTTATAAAATGTAACACTAGGAATTGTGTTTTACATTAAAAATGGTGATTAGTATTACAGTCTGTACATGACTAGACTATGAGAACTCCCTTGCAATAATGAACTCTGACCACTGCCTTTGATTTGAATTACAATTGACAACAGTGTTATTAGCTGACACAAAACTTAGCATTTCAAGAGTCTGTTTCTGGGCAAGTCCTCCTGCCTGATGTTTTTTGACAAAGCAGCATAGATGCAAACATTACACCAAACAATAGGAACAGCAAGCTCATAAAAATTCTCTGCTGTTTTATATTACCATTACTTCTCTAAAAGGAAAATCAGGGTTTTTATAACTCAATTTCCATAGATGTGAAACTAGCATAATCAAAATCAAAATCAGGTTCTAAATCTACATAAACATTCCCTAAAGTTCTAATAAAACAGTTTCATCCTCTGGCAATCTCCCTAAATCCATCTGGATTGTGATTTTCTCACTAATGTTGTACACCTCTAACATGTAATTCTACTGTTCAGTTAAGCTGGACTAGGCCCTAAGGCTTACCTGCTATCAGAACTACTCCATTTTATTTTATCCATATTCATTATAGAAAATAAAACAACACATAAAAACAGAAAAGTAATTTAGAAGGAGATAAGCCTGCTTTTTAAAGTGAGCATTTCAACATTAAACTAGGAAATTAAAATGACTAATGAGAAAAACAGAGTGATTTTAAAGCAATTAATATAAGACCACATTAATCAAGGAAAGCACTAAAGCACTAGTCCTCTAGTATGATGGCAAAGAAACTACATCAGGTTCAAAGACAATCTATGCATAACACCAACAAATTAACTGAATCACTGTTCTAGCAATTAAAAACACCACACTGAACTCCAAAGAGTTTGGGTTTGGTTCTGTTTGGGGTTTTTTACAGTTTGTTTTTTGAAATCCCGGGCAAAGATTTTAGACCATTTCAGAATATAGTGGAACATAACTAAACAGTGATGTAGATCATAATTGTGTATGAAAATATGATCAAGTTATAACTAACACACCCTATGTGCTTTTTATGGTCTTTAATAGATAATGCATAGGTACAAAAAGCATAAACTAAGTTTGAAAATTGGCAAATTCTTGGGTGATTCCAAAGACACTATGACAGTTACTTTGATTAGACAGGACAATATGCTGCAACATATGAGGTTGATCCATCTATCATCCTCATAGGTAGATTTAGAAGCATTTAGAAGCAGCAGATTTTTTTTATTGTTGATCTTCAGAACCTTCCTGTTTTGGTTTCTGATGCTTTTTCCTCTTTTTTTTACTGCAGCTTAATGTTTGTCTGAAAAATTTATTTTTAAGGAGAGGAGGTGAGAAAGGTTACTTCATTTGGTCCCCTGTCCTTCATCATACATCTAAGAAGGGTGCCTTACTATTAGTTTTTAGTTAGGTGTTTCTCCCTCAGGAAATGACCTTAATAGAATACTGGAATGTGTCCCACTTCCATGATCATTATCTGATGCAATATCTGACATTACCTCCACTTCTATTCTATTACCTTTACTGTCTCCTTTGCAACCAAAATTGTCTATTTTAGCAACCCATAAAATTTAGACTCCATAATTTAGAAGGTTTAGCTTTCAGATACATATATCAATGTCACCAAATACTATGAGTTTCTGACTAAAGGTAGGTCAAGTAGCTGCCTAAGAGAGCACACAGCTACATTTCATAAGGTTCTTTGTAAGGTCAAAAGGCAGCTTAAGAATTATGACCCAGTAAAAGTTTCCGGGAGTAGCACAGTATAGATTCTATTACAACAGTCAAAACATTTAAGAGCAGCTAATTGGTATATCATATAGGTATGGGTATATCTTAGTTTTAAGAGAAACTAAGACATTCACATAAACTCCTCACTACTAGGAAAAAAACCCCAGCAATCTGATCATTACAGACCACAGCAAAGAGCATAAAAGACTCAAAGCAGAAACAAAAAAAAAACCCAACCCTTTACAGATTATGTCTGACTTCCTATCCATGCATATAGCTTACACATTAAGGTGGTATAATTTTTTTGTGTGTATATGCACAAAAGGACAAGTTACATATGATACTGTTCTTTCTAAATTCAGACTTTGCATAGTTAAATCACACCTCAGCCTGCTGCAGACATTTGCTCCTACTGTGAGTTCTATTGCTCAGAAAACACTTTACACAGGTAGAGTTCACCAAGAGCAATTAACACAAAGGGAAAAAAGACTAATACAGATTTACAGTAGTCTGGAAACTAATCATCAATTGAAGCTACAACTTTCCTTAATATCTGTGATTTCTTTTGAAATCAGCAGTCTCAATATAGCTAAATATGAGCTCTGCTATTAATTCTTACACTGGTTTTAATGTTCACAATCTTTCTTTATCACAAAACACTAAAAATTCTTGAAGACAAGGCAGTAGGTATTTGGGAGAGCCACAACAGAATGCTACTAAAAGGTTTAAAGCCAGACTTCTTGCTCCGAGCCAAGTATAAAACAGGCAACTGATGGACAAATTCGGTTCAAAGCTTACTCTTCCAATATTTGCTATTTTCTTAGTAAACAAACTCTAAATGAAATTGTATCAGATGGCAATTGTGTGATGTAAACGCAGGTACAAAAGGGTACCTGATTCAATTATACTCTAAGCCATTCAGGTCAAAACAGACAAGAAAACACTTATCCTTTTCTGAACCTGGATTTTCTTCCCGTGGATGCTCATAGGATCAGATGTCCAAATAATTAAAAGTGTCCCCAGAAACACATTAAAGTTGGGGTTTTTTACAGCTACCATCCTACACAAGAGAGAACTTACATTGGTGAGAGATCTAATTCTGTAACACAGTAATGGGAGGGATATCAGTAGAGTTTTTCACTGCTAAATTGAAAAGCAATGGAGTGGAAGAGCTCCCACAACAGAGAATGTTAAAAATTACCTCAACAGTGGAGCAATGGCAAAGAGTACAAAGTACTCTTTGTATTATAAAATATAAATTATTATTATATTTATATAATATTATAAAATTGTTATAATATATTATATTATATAAATATATTATATATTATAAAATTTTATTATATTATAATTTGTATTATAAAATACTAATTAAAGGAATTTGAAACACATATTGTAACTACATTATTTTATCATAAGCTTAAAAAACATCGAAAATATAATTGTATTTGAATATCTGTGTCTATGCCATATATAACAAACAACCTGTAATAGAAAACAGAAATGTCCAAAATAAGTAGGAAGAAGATGGAATGTCTTTCCTCTAATATCACAATTTAGCTAATTTACAGTATCAGCTATGAAAAAAGGAAACAAAAAAATGGAGTGCATTTGTCTCCTTTCAAGTGCTAAAACAAGAACTTCTCAAATGCAGAAGCCTCTATCAGGGAGCAAACAGGTAAAACCTGAGCTGACAGGAAGAAGAGTGAGATGCAAGAAAATCTGTAGAATTAATTAAGAGCAAGAAAGTGAGAATCTGTTAGCTGAACATGTCTGAGAACAAGCTTTCATATGGAACAAACTAAATAAAAGCACACTAGCCCTTGTCCTCCTTCCAATTCACCCTTTATTTCAAAATAGTATTATTAATAACTATTTTCAAAAGACATTGCAACAGCAAGGTAGATACTAATTTAAAATTTTGCCATTTTACAATCTTTTTACTACTACCACTTTTATTCATTTAAAATTGCAGGAAAAAGCATTCATCCTTGAAAGCCAGGCATTGTGGATAAAAGGTAAGCTTGAAGAAGCCACAGAGACTCAATGCAGTGATTCCCATCACCATCGGTATCATCAATACTAAAATGCAGTAGAGTTTTTCCACAAATAACAAGTTAAATCCCACAGGATTTGTGTCCAGTGATATTTATTTACTCCCCATCACAGTTTTTGGAGCTACTTTCCATCTGTGTAATGAAAGGAGCAAAGAAAGCATATGCCTTGAGTAATTTTGAGCTTCCTGAATACTGATTAATTACTCATTGAACCAAAACAGAACCAATTGTGATATAGTATTTACTATGGCATGTACCTGGTTTCCATTTTGTTCACCAGCAATTTGTATGAATATGAATATATTATTCACCTCCCTTGTGCTTTTGAAGCATTGGCTACTTCCTGCAAAATTTATTGGGAAGCCAAAGAATAAGGAAAAAGATAAACCAAGGGAATTGCCTAAACTGTGCTCCTTTAGAAACCCAGCCAAACAAATGACATAGTGAAAGCAAAAGAGGACCTGTAAAGAATGTGAGAAACACAACAATTATAGATGGGTTATAATCTGGAATCTGACAGCCAGTCCTTAAATATGAGTGTTGGACATACTGGTATTTCAAATTATTAATAGTTCATTAAATATCTGCAGCTGCTCTTTAATAATATTAAGAAAAAAATTCCAGTGTGATGTCAGATGACCACGAGGATGAATGTGCATCCACAATCTACCTACGTTGGTGGATTGTGCCATATGTAATGCCAAATACTTATGATTTCTCAAGTAAAGCAAATTGAGTACAGAGAGGAAATATGCTACTAATATAACCAGCATTCTGGTTACAGAAGTATTTTTCTTAACTCTTAAAGTTCTAGAATAACTGTGGGTTAAATCTAAAAATGGAAAGCTGTTCTCTTTGTTTCTAGAATATGTAAAATCCTACACTAGCATGAACAGCTTCTTTATAATGAAAACTGTTTTATACAATTCAAAACATTTAAAATCTCAAGCCACTCTATTTCCTAGTTAATTTGTAGTCTACTTAGTATATTAAAGCAGCATTCCCAGTAGCATCATAAAAGATTAAAAGAGGATGTTTCACCTTTTGTAATAAAAAGTGGGAAAACAAATTAAATTTCCTTATGGTTCTTTTTTTTCTTGTGCTGATTCCAATCAATCAGAGCAAGACACAAGCAGCCTCTGAGCCATAACACTATCAGACACCACAAATAGACAATGGCCAGTGACAAGAATAATCACATTTTTTGGGCATATCCAGGAAGACAGATCCTTCCTTGCTATGATCAACTCACACAGTTTAAGTTGTATGACACAGTTTTGGGGTTTTTTTCTGTCCATCACAATCTAAATTTTGGAACAAGAAGGAAGAGATATTAAGACACTTCTAAACATATTGAGTCTACCTACACCAAAAATTAAAACCCATATATTTAGGAATTTTAAGGGTAGATATATTTGCAGGAGAACTGACCAGCTTTCAAGTGAATTGACTGGTGTAAATATTTAACAAACACATCACCTTTGTCCACAAATACGTTTAGCTGAACAACAATTTTGATAATATTTTAGGTTTGGTTTGGGGTTTTTGTACATTTTAAAAGATAATTTTAATGTTAAAATTCTTCCAATTTTGTCTTTAATGTTTCATTGGCTAAATCCACATAAAATAACCAGGATCATATAATATTAATACAAAAGATATGTTCTATAACTAACCATCTCCAATGATTTTTCTAAATCATAGTGCTAGTCAAAGCAGTACAATACTGAGATCTGCTAATTCCTAATAGGAAAAGAGAAATTGAAACAGAAGGAAGCCAGAACAACAGAGAATGTGAAGTTGTATCACCTCACGGAAGCAGGGCTGCGCTCAGTCAGGGCCACCAGCAATTTTAGAGCATACATTGGTACAGGGTCTGGAGCCAGCAGAAGGTGCTCATACCTGAAAGGCAAGGTGGGAAAGGGGCAGAAACAGTGGGGGGAAAAAAAAGTCAAGAGATACACGTCAAAAATTATATTAAAAAATCATCATTTCCCATTTCCAGACTTTATAACTACAATGGAAATACAAAGCTGTTTCAAATCGTATAAAGCAACAAACAAGACTCACCTAGAAACAGTATTTTAAAATCAGATTAAATTTAAAAGCAGCCAGTTATAAAACATGTAATAATATGCATGCTTCTGTGCATGTGTATATATATGCACATAGATATGTACATATATAGATGTGCAGGTCATATATATAAAGCATGCATGTTTTATAACTGTAAGTTATAACAAAATATATTTATAAGATATTCATCTTGTCTACATGCACAAGATTTATTTATTGATCTATACTATTTTATACATAAAAAATCTATTCTTCAAGAGACAAGTAGTAAATGAGCCTCAAAATATCAGGTAGGAGATTTATTGAGTGCTTAGGAAGAAGATCAACCAAATTACATATGATTAAACTCTATATTTTGTATACATAGTTATTTTTCTCAAAATTGAGAGAAACTCACATTAAGGTTTATATTTTATCTCAAATTTCAAAAAAATATTGCTTTCACTGCAGCATAATCTATTTCTCTAAGTAATATAGACCAGAAGAATATAAAAGTAGTCCAAAGCAATGTTTATTGAGAGCTGTGAAGGAAAACAAACCAAAAAAAACCTCTTTGAAACATTTCCAAGTATCACCTCATGGAAATCTTGGTAAGGGAAAACAGGCTGCTGAAAAACAAAATGAATCTTGCTGTAGCTGCTAACATTCTAGAGATACCCACACAACACACGGGGCTAATTTTACTGTATTTAAACAAAAATGTATGTGGATAGCAGTAGGATACAATAATGGAAGTGAGAAAGATGTAAGCATAGCAAACCACAGACTCAGCTATGTCAAAACACAGTCTTTGATTTCAACTAGTCCTACTCTGTGGGGTGCCTCTGCCCAGGGAGGCAAAGATTTAGTTTTAGATAAAGTGTTAAAGTGAGAGGCATAGCTTTAAAGCCAGGGAAAAGTAAATTTCACTCTCTGCCTTGGAGGATGGGCCCTGTGAACCCAGGAAGAATTGCTCCACCCTGGATCCCTCATGGGGTGGGCAGCCCAGGGTGTTCTGATTGGGTTTGCGCCCCTGGGGTTTCTCCCTTACTCTGTCCC
This sequence comes from Cyanistes caeruleus, assembly GCF_971803275.1. Lineage (NCBI taxonomy): Eukaryota > Metazoa > Chordata > Aves > Passeriformes > Paridae > Cyanistes > Cyanistes caeruleus. The sequence continues at coordinate 107,954,016 of NC_141701.1, forward strand.
TATTAGTCCCCGACCTGAAACTCCACCCTGGCTCTGTCCCAAAAAACCATCACCCAGCCTCTGTCTGGGGCTCTCTGTCTCTGAATTTAAGCTGAGTTGGTTCCTGTGTTGGTGACGTCCCAGTAACTGGATTCCTGAGCTTAACCAGAGACCCATCTAGTTGCCTTCCCATGTCCGTCACTGGTGGCTGTGTAACCTCCCTGGACAAGACCCAGCTATTGCAGCAGAATGCAACGCTACTCAAAATACATGGAAGTAATAGAACTGGAAGTGTAAAACTTAATTTGCAAAAAAACAATGAAGAATTAATCAAGAACAAACGAAAGGTTGAATTGTAACATGGTAGGTTGCCATGTTATGAGCAACAAAATGCTTTTACAAAAAGAAAAAACAGTAGTGTTCTGGTAGAGGGAGGGGGAATCATGCAAATCACCAAAAATTTTACTTCACATCTTGAGATCCCTAGTAATGTCTGAACTGAGGAACCTGGATCACTTCCCACCACCTTCATGCTAGCATGTACCCTACTGTGTGTTGGCTCTTCCCCTCTCTGTAGGCACCACACCTCAGCATTCTGACTTGTGTAGGAAGGAAATCTAGAGGGAGATGCTTTGCTTGCCTGTGACAAGGAGGGACAAGCACGCTAGCCATGCAGCCTTGATGTAGCCTGTGGGAGTGGGAGTTCCTTCACACCCCTACACAAGCACACAGCCTATGGGAAACATGTCATGGCTACTACACACTGGAATGTGCCACTGTAAGGTTGCAAACCACATTAGAATATCTACAGAATTATCAGTTCTTCAGGTCTTTAGTGGTTAAACTCTCTCTTTTACAAAGAACAGATTCCAGTTCCCCAAAAAAATCCATTCCTCACGGATCAGTAAAAAGTCTCTTAATAAGAGAATATTGCAATACATTAGTGGACACTGATTCCAAGAGCCCTACATATGAGCAATACATATTCCTACCAAACGTAATGGGACTTGCAATTTTATTTTTTTCAGAGTCCATAACTAAATCTTCTGAAACAATCAAAGATGATATCAGGTGATTCAGGTGCCAAAAGTCATCTTTCACTGCATAAGACATGGATTTTAGTCTCCAAAACTGTAATTCCTAACAGTAGCAACAAATGAATCAACCATGATAGCTTAAAAATCAAATACTTGGCAATATACTTGTTTATATAAACACATCAATATGATCCATTAATAGGGTACACCTTAACAGTTTCAAGCTTTCTAAGTATTACGCTTGAGAGACGCTATTATTACTTAGAACACTTAGCATCCTAATTTCTTGAGGTTCAATAAAAAAGTCTCACTTCACTTCCTTTTCCTTGAAACTCTCTTCTCCCCTCCCCCAAGACAATACAAGAAAAGGATATTTCTAAGGGAAGGTGCAGTGATCCATCAAACCAAATACCACATGAGAAAACGCAGATTACTAGAGTCAATGTCTTAGCAATTAATATAAACACATTGCCTGAATAAAGGCCATTAGGCGTTATGAATATATGAATCTTCTTAGAAGGGAAAATACACCATGCTTGAGATACTTTATTAAATGAATGAGTCATCAAATGATTTCACTGCCACTTCATAACACGGAGCAGTTTAGTAACAGAAGCCGTAGAGGGCATTTTATAAGGGTTTTGTGAACTCCGTGTAGTACACTCTAAGGAGTTATTTTTTCAATCTTTTCTATAAACAACCTTGACAAAAGGACCTAAAGATTAAGGGATGTAGACCCTCTTAAGCTCTTAAAAGAGAATATGATGTCAAGTATCCTGGATTTCATACTTGTAGAACTGGCTTGGTAGCCTACTGAGAACAAGCTACATAAACCTTCAAATGAAGTAAAATTTTATTTACACATTTCCCTCTGTTTGCTGATTCTGGCTCAATTTTTAATGACATATAACTAGGAATATTAGGAATTAAAATTAAATAGATCTGATGCTTCAATTTTTGATTAAAAAATCTGTATATAAAGCATTTGCCATGTATTCACTGTCTATAGCTGTAGGTTTCATTTTGGTTATGAAACGTTCAGGAAAATAATCTTTCAATGAACTGAAACTTAATGACACTGTTTCACTCAATTAAATCAAAACCCTATGAGGAAGCTAACTTTGTGATCTGTAAATGCACAAATATTTAATGGAATTACCATTGATAATGCAGAAAATGAGAAAAAAGTAGTAATCACTGCCCTCCTGCATTTATCTCAAAATTAAGTCTATTTATATTTTATGCATAGTGACCCACATTCTATTTCAAGAGTCAGTTTTACATTTAAACAAATTAATTTGAGGAGGATATTTATAGGAATAAAATATACACACAAATGTGTAAGATTACAATCTTCCTTAAAAAGAACAACATGAAAACTGGATGTCACTACCTTCCATATTCAACAGCTCTCAGTTCTCGGTAGATTCATAAGGGGTAGAAATATCTTCTTCCCTCCACAGACTGCCCATGAACAAATGGCCATCACATATCTCTTCTCTTTTGACTGTCCTCCAGCTGAGTCAGATTCTGTCCCATCCCTTACCCAGCAACAGAAAGACTAAACACTATGAGCAAAAAGCTCTACAGCCTCCAATGTTCTGTCTCAGCTTCAAGAGATTGCAAGTTTTCAAGCAACCCATATTTCTCAGGATAGAGCTTTACATCATCTTTACAAGTAGATTACGCTGACTCTTAGAACCCCTCCCTTCTCATCTCTACTAATGAGATGGGGAAACTGATTCAGGAATTACATAAACCCTGTATCCAAGATTCTGAACTTCTGCAAGACCCTTTGTCATACACCTGCCGCACAGTACATGCTGAGATGGCACAAGTGAAGGCCCCAACACAGGATCATATTTAGTCTCAGGCCGAAAAGCCCTTCCATTCAACTGAGCTAGTAAGTTTGAAGACAGACCTCTATTGGCTGTTTTCCTTCTAATTTGTAATTAGCATGACACATCCCTCCAAACACACATCCCCCAGTTCAATGAGAAACAGCGTATAAGACGGACATGTCTACAAATGGCAAGTTTCAGAGCAAGGACAGAACTCCGTCTCCTTTGACTTCAAGTCTCTTCCCCTGTCTGAAGAAAATTATCTGACAGCTTTTAATAATGCATATACGCTAATTTAAAAATACTATTTCCAGTTGCCATTTTAATTTGTACTGATACATTCTATATTTCCACAAGGTAAAAAATGTGAATAAAGGTGTTGGAAATAAATTTCTCTACTGTAAGAACTGTAAGATTTCCATCCAGTTCTCTGTCACAGAGAAAAGTTTAAATACCTTGCATGGATAAAACTTTGGTCCTTAAACTGCATGAACATCACTCAATTAGCAGAGAAAATCTCATATTTGGAAAAGACACTGGGTTTCTGATCATAATCCAGTATCCATTCCTCCAGACTTCTTACATTTGTTTAATATAGGGGTGGAAAACTATTTTCTCGCTTAGGGCAGCTAAATATTGGCCATTATTAACTTTTGAGGACCACATAGGAAAATACACTGTAGCATTACTATAATAATGTAAAATACAACTGATGACTCATCATTACTGTACTCATTTCATGTTCCTTCCCTTTACTCACAGAAGTTACCAGCTCACAGTCAATGTGTGCATAACACAGAGAGCTCTCTTTATGCTCACCTGAAAGTCAGTATGAAATGAGAGGCCTCATCTGACCATAAACCATGTAAATTAAGTTCCAGACTGTATCTGGCCTACAGGCTGTAGTTTAATCTACTCTGCTGTAGGGTTTTTCTGCTGCTTGGGGCAGCAGGAAAGGCCAGCAGTTTAGAGGCAATAACTTCTAGGTGGACCATGAAGGATTAATCCATGATGTTCTGTTCTTTTAAAAAAGTTATATGCCATTCCACATGTTTTCAGACCATCTTAAATAAAGGTACAATACCCAAAAAACCCCCAAAAAGATGTTGTAGTTAGAATGTTCTGACTTTATTAGAAGAACAAAGAGGAGTATTTAAATCACAGCCCAAAAGCTAGAGGGAATGCTATTTTGCTCTAAGAGTAGCCAGAGGCACAGTATCAGAAATGAGCATCACACAGAAGTTGTGTTTGTGTTGCATACGACAAAATACTACATAAACTTAGGATGAGATGTTGGGCAAAGAACTTTGGCAGTATTTAATTGCTATTCCCTTTTTGACTTAGTAACTTAACCATAGAAAGGATGGCTAAAACAAATACACTGTCAAAATTGTTTGCGTATCAAGTTATTCCCCATTACAGAAGCAATATTATACTTACTGAGGCAGCAGTAAATCTCTAATGAGAGACAGAAGCTTGTTGTTTGAGTTGAGGCTCTCCACTTTCTCCTCAGCCATGACTTCGTGACTTAAAAGCAGAGATGTGGTTTCTGAGAGCAACCGCAAGCTGAAGAGTCTCCATTCCACTTGAAAATAAAGGTGCCAAGAATGTGACCACACTGAAATATAATTAAAACAAACTGTGGAATTCATGGAAACTGTAGCTGATGTGTCTGTATACTTACCATTCTGACTGTGGACCAAAGAAACAAGTGGTGGGAGGATAGAGTCTTCAACCTAAAACAGAGAATTAGAAAGACGTGGTTTAGATCATTCACAGAGGGAAAAGCTAGAACAGAGATACACTGTCATCTATGTTTATTTTGCTGCTAGAGCCCTTAATCAAAGAATCAAATTATCATGGAAATTCAGGCATAATCACTCTTATAAAGCCACCAAGTTCATTTTTCTCTGGCAAACTGCCACAAAATTACAGACATTAATGTATTTTTATAAAGAAAACAACAGTAACTTTGGTATAATTCACTGACAGGGACTTTTAAAGTACAGAATTCAGTGAAGATGTAGGATATTGAGAAAAAAAGAGTATTAGAGTATCTTAATCCTGATGCTTTAATCCATGAACTAATCATTGAATAGAGTTCAGATAAAAAACAGAATGGCACAGAATTCAAATACATCAGAAAAGAAGTACTACCTATAATGAAATATCCCTAAGCTTAATATAGAGTCTTGAAAATACTTTAACTTCTTTCCTTCTGGTAATACGCAGTCTTCCACTAAAATGCAAATTTACATTATTAAAGAATTGCACTATGAAAAAATATAACCCAGTCAATTTTTTATTGTCCATGAGGATATTGTTACAAATCTGTCATCTATCATAGGACTAGTCAGCTTAACTCCATTTGAAATCAACTGATGATTAACTAGGCTATGGCTCAGTTACAAAAATAGTGTATTATTAGTCTTCTCTATAATACAGTTTCTAATTCTTAAATCACTGTTAAAATATCATTTATTTAGATAGACCATGCTTGGGTTTTGGGGAGAGGATGGATGGACAGCCCTGCAATTTTTAAGCATGCATCATGGATCCACACCTTGTCCCAGGAATTACTTATACAAATAAAATTGATATGTAGAGTCTCACTGGATCACCATGGATATGATTTGGCGTAACAAGACTGTGTTATAATCCCCCATGTGTTTTGTTTCAGTAATTAATATGAGAAGATAAAATTTCCCTAGATACATGCAGCTACTAATAAGAAACATCTATGGAAGTTGAAAGTATGCATGAAAAAGGTCACTAACTGAAGTTAGCCTCTAGCCAGCAGTAACTGCAGTTAGCAGCTATTTCACTGCTGGTTGGCAGATTCTGTTAAATCAATCTCTGATATTAAGGGACTCATTTACTTTAGCTTTTCTAATTTCTGAAAAAACTACTACAAAATGCTTTTTGTCAAGTTTCTCATGGGTCTTGGATCTTCAAAGAGACAAGAGCAGTTGTTGGTTGTTGTAAAGTTGTTTATTGCATGAATACATCAGTCTCGAAGGCAAAGAGTTCAGAGTATTAAAGTCTGTGCTAAAACCTTTCTGGCATAAAGTCCCAATATCCAGCAGGACTATGAGCAGAAGCAGGAGCAGCAGCAGCTCCCTTTTTGTTCTTCTTTCTTGTGTGTTGTCTTTCACCCCAATACAGGAGGATTTTACTCATGTATCATCCAATCAGCTAAAAACAGGATTCTAAAACATTCTTCCTGCACCAATCTGAGCTTAATTCTAATGTACAAAAGCAGTGTAAATTCTTACCCAAAATCTATATATAGAATAGTATCTGTTTATGTAAATAGCTCTATCTATTCTATCTAGAAATGCAAGCAATGTTTTGCTATGTTTTTGTTATGTCTGGAGCTAAGTTAATGTTGTAAAAGGTAACACTACTGAACTTTAAAACTAGGCTTTAGGGCTTTTTGCTAGATAACACAGTCTCTTAAGGCACTTAAGACATATTTCTACTTACTTAAAACTAAAACTTACACTCTTACTTCATGTCTGTGGCTTAATATATTTTAATTTCTCTAAAGGCTTCAATTCAACCCCTGCATTTTTTTCTCTCTCTGAGGGACTCAGAGAGGCTTCTATTTCATGCATTCCAACAGCTTTTGTTATAGACTTTCAATAAAAGAAGTAAAAGGATTCTGCTTGAGGTATGGAAGCCAAACTACTCTTCAAGTACAAATAGCCTTTATACCTATATAGATAATGCTATATATCACAGACGTTGTGCCTTTAGTAACATTTCATAATTTTGAAATATTTCATTGTCTTTTTTGATTAAATAATAAAACTGCACTGCATTCCAATAACTCCATTAGTGCAGGTTTCTAAGATGTTCTCCAAATGGTAATGTATCAGTTATTCCACTGAGGTAAGAAAAAAACTGTATGTACTTAAGGTCTTTCAGTCCAAGAAACCAGTTCAACTACTGTAAAGCTTCTCAAATGAAGCATATATAAGCGGTAAATTAAAGGTGTGAAACAGAAAAGAGGAATAGAAACAGCTCTTGATTATCTGAACCAACCTAGAGTGCCTGGATATTATGAATCACTCAACAGCAGGAGCATTGACTCAGACTTACACCGATTAAGATGGCAGTGTACAACAGTACAATGCAACTTCAATTTCTAAAACTTAAAAACTTCTTTCACTTTAATCTAGCATTAACAGCAGTCTTTCCACAATAGTGAATGTAGTTAAGCCAGTCATGAGTATTTTTTAAGATAAATATATTTTCAATTGTCATTGTAAATAAGATTCTTTAGGTCTTAATGACCATTGTAGCTTCTTCTGAACTTTTTCTAATACAAACTTCAGTTCTAGTAAACAAACTGTTTAGAAAGGAATTCTCCATAGAAGATGTTTGCCTCATGTTAGTTCAGTGCAGTGGGGAGATCAACCAAATAAAGCACTGATCCTATGGAAAATTATTTTGTTATGCAAAGGCAGATCAGAATGCATATGCTGAAGGGGGAAGCATATATTAAATTTTATATGAACCTTAAATCAGATACTTCCTAACACCACAACCCGAATTCTCTCCCCATGCCATTTGGGTCACTGTTTTTCACTAATGTGTATATAAATTTGTAAACAAGGTATGAACTTTGCACATAATTATTAAGGTGAAATTAACTGCAGTGCAACAGTACATAAAATATTTTTAACAAATTCTCCTAGTAAAAATTTTAAATGTGTCTGTCATTTATGTATAGAGAAGAATGGTACTAGTATTTTGGCACTGAAATAAATAGAAGAATATTCAAATAAGGATTTTTTTCTTCCTCTTTTGAATGGCTGCTGATATCTGTGTAGAATCAAATCTCCATTTATGCATGATGATAAATCAGATACAGGTTTTTTGTCTCAGTCTTTATCACTAAGATTGCTTAACAAAAAAGGGAAATTATTCTTTTTTAAGCTTAAATAGACTAAATAGGATGAACATGATTATAGCTCTAGATGAGTTCCTACCATCTTTTAAATAGCTTGATATTCAGTTCACAATACACCCCTAGCTGCTCAAAGCCGCCACTGTATAATTCTGCAATTACGGCATTCCAAGGCTGTGCTGCCATGACTGTGCTGTTATCAGTACCCAAAACAGCAATGAAATTCTAGAAACATCCATACACACTACATCCATATCTCCCAAATATAAATATATGTAAAGGACCAAAAAAACCATAGCTCAAACCTGGTAATCCTGTTTTTGACAGCTGGAATGAAGTAGAAGAACAGTATGAGAAATAGACCAAAGATAAACACACATTTTTAGTTTCTAAAAAGTACCTCTTGAATTAAGAAACTTCCTAAGCTGATGTTGTATCTGTATTTTTGCATTTAGCGTTTTCTCACATATATTTGTCCCATCCTATTTTAAATGTATTTATACTTTTAGCATGTGCAATACTTACAGCACTCATTTTACACTTCAATTATGCCTTATGAAGATATATCCTTGCTTACTTTAAAGCAGCTAACTTGACACCCACATATTCTTACTTTACAAAAAGCATGAATGATTATTTCCAATTCATCTTTCCCATGCCATTCATAATAGTGCACTAGAGTACTTTGTTTCCAAGATTACGTTGTTTTCTACTCAGACCCTACTTGCATCATCAAGCTGTACTTTTTCTTGATAAAATTCATTCCATTTGAGAGTGAATGACCACAACTGCATTCAGTATTTGAGACTTGAATGCACCATGCACAAAGTTTTCTGCTTTTTTCTCTGATCATTTACTAGTGATTTCTAATAAGCTAGTTGATTCTGATTACTGCTGAGTATAAAGTTACCACTTCCATAGAAAAATAATGCCGAAAGATTTCTAGAAGTTACAAGTAGTTTAGAGTTTGACACTGCACATGTACAGTAGAAATTACCTTCCCTATGTCCATTACTTGTCATTTATCAGTATTGCACACCATTATTTTCCTTTCACTCAAATCTTAAAACCTTCTGCAACTTCTCTGTCAGTTTTAATTTTCACTACTGTGAATAATTTGGTGTGTCATCAGTCAGTTCTGTCACCTCCCTATTCATTCTCTTTTTTGGATTAGCAGCACATGTTGCAACAAACCTTTGTAAGCCACCACTTTTAAAATACCTAAATTTTTAAAAACTGATCTCTATTCTCCACTTAGTAAATTTTAACTAGTTAGTAGTTGATTAGCCTGTGGGTAAGATGGAAGGACCACTAATGAATTTAAAGTCTTTGGTGCATGACTTTGTCAAAATATTTTTGGAAATACAAGTATTCTATCCAGAACCAGAACATCTGTCTCCAGAATGTTCAGTAGTTTCTGCAAGGAAAACTTAACTAGTGAGGTAAGAGCATCACTTTGAACAGCTTGTCTCCATCCTCTTCTCCCCCCTCCTCCCTTCCCCACTTTAGATACTTATTCTCATTAATGAGGTCTCCTCTCAATTGTCTTCTCCAGGCTGAAGAGGTCCAACTCCCTCAGCTTTTCCTCATGACAGATATGCTCCAACCCCAAATCATCTTTCTTCCTGCCTTCAAATTTCTCAAAGCATTTGCTCGAAGCACAGCACAATCCTCAGTGTTTTAATATCATCAGTAATCTCCCAGAACATAACAGAAAAAATAATCTAATACATGTTAGAATGGGTTGGGAAGAAGGATAACACTTCTGTAATTTTTATTTAAAAGTCTTCAGAATTTTCATTAAATAATTGGCTTTTTCTTCTGGGAAGAGACAGCACTGATTGACTGACTCAATATGTCAATTAGTAGAGAACTGGTTTCACAGAAAAGTCTCATGCTTAATGAACAGAAAGCCACATGCAGTGTAGTATTTTAATCTACTTGAAAAGGGAACGTGATTGAAAAACTTCTGTACAACATGTTCATATAGTCACATCCTACACTGACAAAATTGTCAGTGGTTAGATTAGAATAGCCTGTGGATGAAGAACATCACTGATGCTAAACCAATAAAAAAGCACTTGCAAAAGTTTCTAACCCTTGTGTTACCTTGCATTGTCATCTTTATTGAAACTAATAACTCATATTGTCAAACACTAGGTTTCCCTGTCATACGACTTTTCCCTTGACTTCCCATCAAGCAACTCATCATGTTCTAGGTGCCCTCATTTTAGTCTGATTTTTAAAAGTAAGTTTAAAAACCTTGAGGAAGAGAATCACTGCTGACAAATTTTGCCTTAACCAGAGAACTACTTTAATGTTTTGGGTAAAAGATTATATGTGCAATACACAGATCATTTTTGGGAGCTAGCTGGAGTATAGAAAGAACTCCCACAGGAACCATCTGCCATCATGAGCTTCACTTTTCTAAGTGCTCTGAATTTGCATATATCCTTTTTTCAGGCAAATAAATATACTTTACTCAAAAAAGAAAAATGCGAATTATACAGTCAGCACAAATTCTTCCTGTTAATTATATCTAAATCTTTACCAAAATTGGAAAATCAATATTATTATAACAGTATCTGAATTTACTAAGTATGTTTACATTTTAGGTAGGTGGAAGAAACAAGAAATTTGGCTTGTGCCAGTTTGAGAAACTGGAGTTAATATTTCATTCCAGTCTACACAGACTCTTAATGACCTTCAACATCATATTTGCATACCTGAAAATCTAGTTTTGTAAAAATTTGCCAAGTCACACTTACTGTTATTTTTTACTTTATATCTTGTAAAAATACACACAACTGCATGCAAAATGAAATTACTGCTCACTGCTGGCTTTCATTTAAGCACTTTCAATTAATTTCCATTGACTTTATCACACTTAGCAATATCTAACACAGCCAGTCTCCACAGAAATTAATCTCCTGCATAATTGATTTTGGTTGATGGTAATCAGAAATTTGACCACAAAACCCCACAATTTATTTTACTTTGTTAAAAGTATGAACATAAAAGTAAATCATACATGAACTAAAACCCAGAACAAGTAATTCTTCTCAAAGTGGGAAAGAAACTAAAATGTTGCTCTTAAATTCCTATTAATTTAAACAATTTTCATTTCAGTTAAACTAAAAACAGAACTCAAATGAAAAACTTTCTTGTTTTGCTTGCTCAGTACAGTCCCACTTTTCATTACATTAATTAAACTTTATTAGAAATGCATTTAATTTCTGATTTGAGACTTCGAAGAAATGTCACTGTAAGAGTAGAAAAAAATTGCATCCTCTCAAGAAGGTTTTGGCCTTCACCCAGCCTCACTCCCTAAAATCCTGCTTGTAAACAACTTGGTCTAAATGAGTAATCCAGGCTCATCCTTCCAAGCTCAGCCTAGGATTTAAATTTCTCTCCAGTAAAAGAGTCCTATTAACCACTATTATACATAAATATTGATCTGGCAGCTTGAACATGTCTTGCTTCAACATTTTAAAAAAGCATGAAGTTCTGCTGTGTGCTGGAATTTATATTCATAGATTCCAGTCATGCTCAGCCAGCAGCAATTAGAAGATATCCCTCGAGCAACAGCATTTCCAAAAATAGTCTGTATGCATCATAGAAGATGAAGTACCACTTTCCTCTAAAGTAATGTATGCTGTACATTCAAGTATAATTAGCACACTAGACTTCGTAAATAGTATTAAACTAATTACTGTTTGCACCACTAGTGGCAGATGTGGTTAGAGATTATTAATTACAATGGACAATTTCTTGAATTTAACATACAAAATGCAAGGCAATTTCTCCACTTTATTTTATGTCTGAATGACTATTTGCTAAGTGTCAGGAGGGCTCTTTTAAATTAGCAAGAGCTGTTATTTATGAAAATCAGTGAGTGAAGTAATAGATTTTCTTAAAAAAAAAGAAGAAAAAAAACAAACAAAAAAAGCCACAATGAGAAGATTTTCATTGACCAGGATATAATTTTATACCTAAACCAGGGTAACTACAAAAGTGGTATGTGTCAGAATTACTGGATAAGCACTGTCCAGTAAGGAAGGAAGTTTTAGCTCTAACTACATAACAGAGAAGTTAAGATGGATTTTAAAGAAACATCTAAAACTTTCAACATGAAGTAAACTGCTCTCCAGATATCTAGATACTTTAAAACTCCCCTGCTGTGACCCACGGGTTACTTAACAGAGACAAGGATAGTCACTTCCTGGCTTCAGGAACAAGTTCTGCTAAATGTGGAGATGGGCACAGGGGAAGAAGATCTGTAAAGAGGAATTATCTCTTCCAGAGAAAATCAACCATTTCGACCATTAAAGCTGAAACAGATAGAGGACTTTTCTTTAATGTGCTGGTACAAGGTATCGCAATTTCAGTCTCTGCTGACGGACCCCCCATAAAGAATTTTCTTATATCAATATAAGGCACACTGGTAACTCACAAAAGTAAAGCAATTATTTTTTTAAAACTGAAGTGATTCTAGAAGGATACAAATATAGTGAGAGGCAGGCTGACAGGCATGTAGAGAGATATCAGTAGGCATTCATACTTCACCTACACTTAACATTTCATTTCTAGGACAATGTTGCCCTATTAAAGTAAATTGAACAGTTCTGTACTATTCCCTCTCTGACTACTAATTGGTTAGATTTTTTTGCATAAGGACCATTTTCTTGCCTAACACTCTTGTGAGCACTCATGAAGAAAATTCTATTAAACTTATTTAAAGTCAAATTTATATTTTGGATTAATTTTACTATTTTCACTTGTAATTTATTGTTTCACTTATTAAGACTTTAAATACTCAACTAACACACACCAAATAGGATTCAACTTCTAAAAACACTTGATTTCCAAGATCACCCATTCTTATCTTGCACAATCCCTAATATCCCTTATTCTTATTTATTTGCTGATGTCTTTCTTGATGTAAGTTCTATATTGAGTGTGTGCTCCTAATTTAATTCCAATACAAACACAAAACCTCATCAGCTGATATGATATGATATGATATGATACCTACTGATATCTATTACCCCTCTCATATGATAGAATGGGATTGATCCTCAGAGGTGGTGTTTCCAAGCCATGTTGTTCTTAAAAGCATGTTTATGTAGAAAGCATAAATAGTGGTGATAATTTCGCTAATGTATAGCAACATGCTTGTATTGAAGCTGAAGAAACAGAATCGAGAACCACTATTTCTAAACTCTAAGTCCTTCTCATTCTCCCTCTAATTTCTCAACTAAATACAGTAGATTGAATGCCTTGCTGCTTCTTTGAAAATTCTCTATAAACAACTAGCATTTTTCCTGTCAAACAGAACCACAATACATTTTAAACCATATTTTAAATGGTTTCTAAATCTTCAAAACTTTCTATTTATAAATGGAATTAGGCCTATTAGCCTGCAACTATTTAAATTGCTGTCAGACTTACAGTCAAGCGATGGGTCATCAGCAAGCTGGGATGTTCTGTTACTGCTTCAAAGGTCAATAAAGTAGTCTTAATCAATTCTTCTGATGCAGCTTGCCCTGTTGGTAAAAGTAATCATATTCCTTCATAAAATTCAATAGTTAGAATATCTGTGTCTAAAACTACTACAATATCATCATAGGTTACCCCACCTATTGCTCTATCCAAGTTTGTTTCTCCTGAATCTACTGATCTGATGAACTCCTACAAAAGAAGCAGCATTTATGTTAAAACACTTTAGGAAAAAAGTATTAAAAAGCATAATCACTGAATAATTACAACAAGAAATTATTTGAAAAACTGTGTAAATACAAAATATTATCACACCTACATTTGGATAAATATTCATAGTAATTAACTAAAACTGAAAGTACCAATGATCTAGCTGTTGTAATTTTGCAAGTCTGTAATGCTGTTGGAACCTTAAATGTGGAGTATAGTATGGATTATTGCTCTGACTAGTATCAGAAATCATAATATTTCTAGCTAAATATAATAAATTTCATGTCTTCACTGTTAACAGAAAACTGTAATTTCTTAGAAGACTTTGAACTACCTTGGATGTGGCTATGTCAAAATAACTCACTAAAATGATGGAAGACCCTTCAGAAAACACAATTTTCTGTTATTTGTATCATCTTTTTGATCTCTATGCATACTACACATGCTAGGGACACAGTTACACTCAGGAGAACATGCAAAAATGCATATATAACTTTCTATTAAAAATCACCTAAATTACTCATCATATTAAGGCACAGGGTCAATATAATATTAATAATATAGATTAAGTAAATATTGTACAATAACACCCACTGTTCTTTTACTTTCATTTCTATGCATAGCTGTTTTTTTCATTTGGATGCAAAAGATGTTATTAAGACTTGCTAAGGAAGGAAAATTCTCAGCAGAATGTGTAGTATGCTCTTTTTTACTAATGTAGTATTTAGGAAAATTACATTAGTTTATATTTCACTACCAATTAAATTTTCCTCATTACATATTAAACTGGAAGAAGTTTCTACATGAGTTATCTTTTTCACAATATGTAAGAAACATCTGAAGGATTCTTCTCTAATTAAAAACAGAGTTAGAAACCAATTATATATTTCATTATTTAAAAGCACCTCGGAAGGAGTAATAAAAACCAAGTACTTCTCTAAAAAAAAGTTATCTTCCTGATCATTTGAAGAAAATTACTAGGTATCATCTAATTAACTTGATTTAGAAGAGAACAAATTATTTTGTTTACACATTTTTAGACAGTTTCACACAACTGTCGTCTAAAGACCGATTTGGAAACATCAAAGTAGTTGGTGCAAAAATTGTTCTGGCTACTAATGCTTATTAATTTTATACTAGAAACACAGGGAAAAGATGTGTAATTTAAAGAAATGCAACTATCTGGGGTTTCTCAAGCAATGGAGAGAAATGGTGTACATGTATTTCACTACAGGTGAGTCTGTGCCCTGTGCACACCCCCAGGAGTCTGCTATTAGCTGTGCCTTTTGGGCATGGCGTGTCCTGCATGTACTTCTGTTCACAGCAGAAAACATGAAAGAACTGTCCCGACTCCTTCTCAATTTCTTTGCTCAACACTACTGAAAATTACAGTGATGATGGAAGTAACTTCAAAGCAGCAAGAAAAAAAAAATTCTCAATGAACAACCTTTACAGGAAAATAACTCTTCTTTTCTGTCCAGATCTCAAGCACACATCTTTCCTCTCTGCATAATTTCTTATTGTTGAGAACAAGACTATTGAATAAATCAGGAAAAAAAAAAAAAAGAACAAAACAAACAAAAATATTTCCTTGTTAAAGTCTTAGGGGCCTCTGTTATAGCATAGTATTTTAAAAAAGTACAAGGTGATGATCAAATGTCCCTTTATAGGTGTCAGTGGGAATGTTAATTAAACACAAATATCCAGAATAGATTTTTGACTGATAGAATGGATAGTTACTCTTGCAGATGTAATTATATTAGTCATATCATAAGACAGTTACATAAAGTGGTTTGAAATTTAAAAATAATTTTTCAGATATACTACTGTCCCTTCCTTATTCATGTGTAAATTTAAATAGTGTATATAAGTTCCTGAATGTCTTTTTCAATGGAGACAGGACAAGAAGCAGGAAACACTGACGTGCTCCTCCTTGATTTGAGAGGAAAGCTGTGCTAGCCAGACTTCCTCAGTCAGTAGTTCAAACAAGCTGGAGTAACATCAAACGAAAACTTTCATTGTACCTGGTCTGCTGTACCTATATTGTTGACAGAAGAATTTCACCTTCTAGAAGGTTGATTGAAAACCAGTAATAAATCTACTGCCTAGTTACAAATGCTTCAAAGGGAGAAAGGGCTTTGTAATTCAGCATCTACAGTTTCAAACTTTTTTTCCATCATTCTAATGCTAATTTTTACAGAAATATTTTAGTAGAGCTAAATTAAACCGTATTTTCTTGGAATAAAGAGTCAAAGGAAAAAGAGAAAAAAATCAGAACACATAGGTTGAATCTAATTGTTTGAAGCAAACCATTTCTTCATGCTATTTGGAGATAAATACCTAGTTGTCATTTATGAACTCATGCACTTAAAAGCATTGGCTTAGCTCTAATCTGCAATTTAGAATATCCTTTTTTTCTCACTTAGCATAAACAATTGTTTTCATATGCGAAAATTACATTAGAACTGTACTACTTCATTTCTCCTATACTACCCAATGGCACAGCTAAAAAATTCATTTTCTATGGGTAATGTCAGAAATAGCTTGTAAATGTCAACAGGAGTTCAGTATCTCAGCTCCATAGATTGCCATCAACTAAACAGAGTTTAGAAGTACTGGTAAGAAGAAAAATGTGACAAGATGAAACAATACCTTAAATATAGATTAATTATAATTCCTTTTTCATTTCTGCTCATAAAATACTAGTATGAAATTTC
This sequence comes from Cyanistes caeruleus, assembly GCF_971803275.1. Classification (NCBI taxonomy): domain Eukaryota; kingdom Metazoa; phylum Chordata; class Aves; order Passeriformes; family Paridae; genus Cyanistes; species Cyanistes caeruleus. The sequence goes on from NC_141701.1 coordinate 107,970,214, forward strand.
AGAGAGAATATTCTATGCAATTTAGAGCTAAACTTTTCAGAAATAAAGCTCACTGGAAATTCTCAGTTTATCAAATATGTATTCCTTTTGAATAAATAGATTACTACAGAAAGTATTTTCTGATTATATATAAAGTTTTGAATATAACCAAAGCTTAAAATACACATTCAGAATAAACTTCTCTCTCCAATTTAGAAATCTAATGTAATTTTATTTCATTAAAGTAGTTTCCAAAATTTTATGCATAGGTATATCTTGTAAAAATATTTATCTTCTACTTTATACTCACAAGTAAGATGCCATAGTTGAAAAGAAACTCCTTTGTGACTATCTGGGGACGAAATACCTATTTGAAATTAGCCAAAGTTGAAAAAAAATTACATAAATGCATATCTCATGACCAGAAAAAGTAAAACAATTATTTCACATGTTAAAAAATAAGAAAGAGGACAAAATATGCATTTGTTTCCATCATTACCATTGTTATATAATGCATACTTATCAAATGTTGCTTCATAGCTGGAATACTCATCAACATATCTATGCATTAACAAAACTTCTACTTTACTCATTCTGATCATGACTGACAGAAATTAGATTTCAGGAAACTGTAAGAGTTTGTCCTCTGTGTAACAAATTTTGGGGAAAAAAAAAAATCTACCTGGGATGTCACAAGATGAAGCACCACAGGCATCATAGGAAGGCACATCTTCAGCTGTTTGGCCTGAACTGTTGATGGGTGTTTACGTCCTGCGACATTAGTTAGGGCACTGAGAATGTCACCTACAGAAAACAGCATTTCAGGCTGACCCAACGTAAAAACATCACTAAACAACAGCAAATGAAATATAAAATATCTATCTCTGTTCCTGTAGCCTCTGTTCACTCCTGTCTTCTCTGTCTGACAGAAGTAATGCTCATGATGAATCCCAGCACTTCTTTCCTAGCTCAGTCTTCAACCAGGTCAATTCCCTACTCTGGCTACAGGGACAGGCAAAGGTGACCTCTGGCAAAACAGTGAGGACAGAAGTGTAAAGTAAGTGTTGAAGTAAAGATGAAATTACAGCTCTTGGCAGAATGGACATATACTGGCTAAATTATGTGGATGCAGTTCTATTTCAAGCAAAATAAAAACTGAAATTCTCATGACTTTCAGCTAACCAAGAACTGAATGAACCAAGATTAGTAGGTGACAATGCTGAAGTAGTATGTTTCCCCTGCAACACAGTTCAACAGGAAAAACACCCCCAAACATCCCCTCCAAAAAAGGAGATCCTTCCACCAGCCATGCACACACACATTCTCTCCCATACACAGATTAAATTGTGACACAAGTGACCTAAAGCTACAGGAATTCTCATAAAAGAGATAGCACCAGATCAATGAGAGAACTCAGTTGCCTCCCTGACAAACAACAGACATAATAACAAGCTAACAAAATTTTAATTGCAATAGTGAAAACTATACTTCAGACTCAGTAGAGACATATATAAACCAAGGAACATTATGCTAAATTTGTGGCATGCTTCCTATTGTCTACAAAAAGTAAGACTTCCTCTGCATAGGATAAAAACAGAGAAGCATGAGAAAAGTTAGCTCATATGAAAAGAAGGAAAATTCTTCCCCTATAACCACAAAATACTAGAAGCCAAATGCTGTCTTAAAAGAGCACCTGTTATATTTTTTTGCCCCTAAAAAGACAGCAGCTAAAAACTGTAAAAGGGAATTCATGTATATCTAAAACAAATAAAGAATGGGACTTAATATGATTTTTCGGGCCAGAAAAGGCCCTTCTTTTCAGTCAGTCAGAGTTTAATCATGTGGAATAATAGCAATGCTTTTCTTCTGTTTCCATGGCAGTTTTCAATATAAGCAGAAATAACAGAGCCTGGCACTAAAGTAGGCCTTAAAGATTTGACTCATTCACTCGTAAAAAAAAAGAAAATGTTGCTTAAAACTCTTCAAATACATAAAACACAACACTTTTTTCATCAATACATTTTTGTTTTGAATTACACTCAATACTGTAAGTCAAGATGACCTCTCTGTGATTAGCACCTGATTTACTGAACAATCTCTCTTTCTACATTTTAAATAATATATAACCATCACATTTGGCAATTTTGCATTTGATAAATAAATAGATATAGCTACCTTTAATTTCAGCATGATTTAAACAATTTATATCTACTTCCTAAAAATAGGCTAAATATTACAAATGCAGAAATAAAATTACTTCCTTATTTACAACAATCAAAAGCTTTTTAATTAACCAGAAAATTAACAATTTATTTATTTGGTTCAAATATATCTTTAAGGTCAATTTCTACAACTTGTTAATCTATTTGGTTTATAGCTACATCTGGTGGAAGAAGATGGGATCAGTAAGGAGCTTACATGAATGCATATTAAAAAAGCCAGCTAGGATTAATTCTAAATCAACAGATAAACTGCTTTTCACTGTTCCACTTTTCAAATCTGATTACTATTCTTAGGTGCCCATAGCTTTTACCACCTCAAGCAGCACATGCTCCTTCATCATATAGCAATAAAAAGAAAGACTTCTGACAAATATGGACAAATACAGAGAGATAACTTCATATTACAGAAAACAATCAACACACAGGTCCTGCTTGGAAAAGAAAACAAAGTGTTGAAATTATGCTTGATATCAGTTTTCAAAAATGCATTGAAATTGTAAATTAGTAATAATTACATGTCTGAAAAATTGATGTACTATGTATTTTGATAGTAACTATGTATTTGAAACTTTCAGATTCTGAAGAAATATCAGAGCCTACTATATCAGTTGCATATAGTGTATATATAAACAGCAAGAGGTGAATTTGTGCTTCAAACATTTATAGTCTGAGACTTCCATTCTGAAATATAACCAATATGCAAACCTGATATTTAGTTAGAAAAGAGGGATCAGGTGTTTGCAGCAAGGCCAAAATTTGCACTAGCAGAGGAAGTAAAGTTTCTTTTAAAATAGCATCATGACATTTAGGTCTACTAACCTTTGCAGTGCTGCCATTACATTTTCAATATCCTAGTGCTAATGTAGAGAAGATGAAAAATACATCAGGTATCATCTCATCAGAAAATAATTTTATGAAAATAAACCTCGTGTGCATAAGAAGATCGGTTTCAGGCATCTAAAGCAACTGAAGTATCTAAGCTGAAATTTTCCAGAAAAATTGCCTGTAGCTAATACTCAATATATAAATTTCAGCATAAGCAATTAACATGTACTCAGATATAAATGCCATTGCATCTCTCCCAGGCCTCTGCTTTATGGGGCAAATTTGCTCTTAGATTGTACAATGTTTATAGATGTCACAAGATCTGTAGAACATTGATAAAACTTCTTGTAGCTCTGGGCTTCACTCCTGACTGAGTTGGTGAGGCTTACCATTCCACAAACACAAAACATTCATATAGAAAATCATGCATTCCAATACAAAATATCTGATCATGACATATCCAAAAATCTTCCGGAAGCTGATATCATGCAAACTTTATGTAATCAGAAAATACAGTCTTTCTGCCTATATATATAAGGAGATACCTGTCTCTTGACAGAGTTAGCAAAGGCAAGATCTGTTTGGTTAATAAACTGAATTTACCTAGAATTCCTGGCAGCTCCCTCACAATGTGATAGATGAGAAGATCCAGGCATTTTGACAGGTATTCACTGCCACCTTGCTGCTCTTTTCCTGGCATGGTCTTTCTGCTGTCTCTTTCAATATACATCATGAGTCTAGATTTAAACAAGTGCAAAACATTAACTCTCATACCAAAGAAAATAACACTGTATCTCAAAAAAACTATTAAACCAGACATTTCTGGTATCTGTGGTTACAATAAAGACAATACATTAGTTTGGCTCTGTAATTTTGTTGAAATTTTAGAATTTTCTTTTAATAAACTCTAAAACCAACACATATTACTGAGGAAAGAAGGGAAAGAAACCCTTAAACTAATTTAAGTGAGCATAACTCTACTGGTTTAAATGAATACACGATGCTAACATAAGGAATGAATCTTCCTGCAAACTTAGGCAGGAGAGACTAATTTTACAATCCATTTTATTTTGAAATATGTAATCAATATGTGCAATATAAGTGAAAGACTAAAGATACTAATCTTCAACACATAAGAATTCCAAAAGTAAGGATAATTAAAGTCAACATAATAAGAGATCAATCTTTCAGTCCAGAAAAATCATACTACATAGATCCCACTGCAGCCTATTAAAATGTTAGCTTTAGCTGGAATGGCCATATTGAAAGAGATAAAAACCCAAACTAGTCTTACATCCTTTCCCTAGAAATACAGTGCTCACAATTTCTAAATACAAACTCAATGCACACATTCCAACTGCTAAGTGCTTGTGGCTGTGCCGTTCTGCAGAATGACATTTCTCACAGTGAAATGGTAACTGATTTATTAGCCACTGGCTAACTTACAAGAGATTGCTTTAATAATACACCTGTAACAGAATGCTTCGGGCAAAATTTTAAAATGCTTATTTGAATAGACAGAAGGGCCAGACTTCCCTTTAGGGCCATACTATTGACATCTTTGTTTCACATTCGAACTCCCTCCGGTTCCTGTGCAAAGAACCATCAATCACTGGTGAGAGAAATCCATGATCTGGATTTTAAATATGTACTTCAGTACTGTCTTTTTATATATCCTTCTGATAATCAATGCTTTTTTACAGAACTATGAAAATAACCTATTTACACTGCCTCAAGTGTTCATAACAATACTACTAGGAAATACATCTTTCCATCAAAAAGATGATTAACTCAATAAAGTAAAAAGTACCTAAGAATACATTTTACAGGTTTATGTCTCTAAACAGTACATGATTATGATTGAATACTACACTCTTATTCTTCCTAACCTATTCTACAAAGAGAGAGAGTAATCAAAAGACACATTGAATAGCTACTTTTCACCTGTGCAAAAGCCCAGATGCAACACATTCAGCAGCACTTCTCAGAGGCCATGAGGACAGCTTTTATTGTTGTAATGTCTGGAAACTGCATTAAATTACAGGAACTTTGATTTGTTGGTTAGAAAGGAACTACTTAAAAATCTGACATTGCGCTACAGATAGAATTTTACTTTACACTTTTTTATATAAAAATTTGAATGTTTTAAATAAAATGGCCTTCTAGCCTTTCCAGACAACCACGTATTTTTTATTCAAAAAAGAGTTTAGCTTTAAAAAAGATAACAAAATATCAGAGCTTGAATTAATTTTTTTTAAGAAAACAGTTCCATGATTTAACAATCATCTGATTCTATATGGAAATACACTTGGATCTGTTTGAGTTTTACTTAAGATGGGTCAAATAGACTTCAACATGAATGGTTTTATTTCTTTGGGAGAAGGAGGTTCTTTTCTTTTCTAAAAGCATGTTCTATTACTTAATCACATTTGAGAAGGATACAAAGTAGGTTCATTTATTCTGAGAAAGATGAGTTCTCTCCTTTATGTTCTTCTTCTATTCACAAAATTGTCTTTCACATAGATTTTCTAAAAATATGCACAACTATTTTTTCCCTGATAGTTCAGTTCAACTAAACATTGTCCCTAGAAAACTGTACAGATATAAATTGTGTAGGCAGCAAAGCACTAGAATCTCTACTTTCCTTTGATGAATTCCTCAGTCATATATAGAACAATTAATTAGTTACTTTTATTCCTTAATGAATCTCAGTGTTCTCTCTAGTGGGCAAACCAGGCTTATAGAAATACAGTTATTCAATTAATTTACTGCACGTTTTTCTTGCACTCAATAATACATGAAAAAATATGTGGATATTAGTACAAATGAGCTAAATATGATTAGGAGTAAACAACTGTCTATGAAGCAAAGATTTGGTTTAAAAAATATAAATTCAAATGTCTGTATTGCAAGATATGGCCATCAGTGAGCTTTTGTACTAAAAGGAAAATTCCAGAGTTAACAGTCTGGAGTGATAGGAACGGGAATGAGGTCTACTACTTAAAAGAATAAGAACTGTTCTCTTAACAGGATAATCAACATGAAGAAAAGAGACTAAGTTCACAGAGAATGACAGACCTTCATGAAACTAAAGAAGGTCATGCATTCTCTGAGGACATATATCTATTTACCCCTATTTACCCCTAGAAATCAAGGACTATTTTTTAGTTTTATTATTATTTATTATTATTGTTATTAGTCAATCTCTGCTAACAGAAAATTATGAAGATTTTGAAAGGATACTTAACATAGGTATATTGTTTATTTTACAGAGATGTAGCATCAGATGGAATATCATGCTAATAGGAGGGTTAATCTCTACTTCTTGCCTTCCATCAGTTTTTTCTTCTTTTTAATTTGATACGAGCTTTCTGGGTTTGTTGTTTGTTTTTTTTCCCTGAAATCACTGACTTACGTCACTGCTCCCTCTTGCATTCCATTTCCATGTTTTCCCATCTGATCAAGCACCAAGCTTTTCAGTTCTTTTCCTCACTACTTTTCTAGATCAATCTTTAGATGTATAAGGCAAACAGGCTATGCTAGATGCGAGACTGTAGTAGGTTTCCAGGCAAAGCTTTTCCTTTCAGGGCACATATAAGATTTGAAAATTTAATAAATATGGGAGGTGGGCACAGGAAACAGAGAAAGAGTTTGCTCAAAGGTTATGCTGTTGTGCATAGTTAAAGTTCTGCAGATGGTGAAATGTGTCAGGAATACTACCCTATCTTTCCACAAGTGTCCATCTCTGCAGACAGTAGAAAACAAGACATTTGAATAAATTCTTTTGGGAGGAGAAGTTCAATCTCCAAGTCAGTGCTATTTAGCTAGAAAATCCTCTGAAACCATTTAGATACAAGAAGAACAATTCAGTGAGACTAATTGGAAATCACTGCTAGTTCAGAGCAGGGTGAAATGAAAAGTCTCAATAAAACTTCAGATTGTATCCCTCTCTTGAAGAACAGGTAGCCTGCCTCTGCAAATCAAGGAGAAAAGAAGAAGACTAGAAAATGCAGTGTGATTAACAAAATAAATTAATTTGTATAGTGTGAGTAAACAAGTGCTACTTCAGCGTAAAGGATCTTGTATCTTCTCCAGCTGTATCCTATGTGGAAGAACCAAAGGTATGGAATCGACTACCATGGAACAGGTAGGAAAAAAGACTAACAGGTGAATTTTCTCAATGTTGTGGAACAATGAATTAACTTCAAAATTACATTTCTTATTACATATCAATATTTTTCATCCACAGAACTCAAAATCTGCACAAGCAAAGCAAAACAAGGAATTCATTCACCGCTTCCCATGGGCAGACAGGTGTTCAGCCATCTCCAGGAACAAAGGGCTCCATCACATGTAATGGTTACTAGGGAAGACAAGTGCCATCACTCCTAGTGTCTTTCCCTTCTTTTTTCCCCCATGAGACCATATGGTATGGAATATCCCTTTGATCAGCTGGGATCAGCAGTTTCTCCACTCCTATTTGGAATTATAAAGGTGTTTCCATACTATTTGATTAAGGAGAGACTTTTGAAAAGAGGTACAAAAAGAAACTCGCAACCAGATTCTGTAAACTCAGCTAATCAATAGGCATTAGAGGGGCACGCATGGGGGGACTGTGTGTACAAATACTCAAAAGTGAATAGCAACTGCTGGCATCATGGCCAAAGCCAATAGGTTCTGTAAACAGCAAAAACAAATAGGCAGGTGGTCTTAAGATTGCATTCCAGGTAGCAAGACTTGCAACACAGGACACTAGAGGCACCATTTCTTGCCATAAAAAGGACTTTCAGCAAGTGCCTACTTCTGCTGCCTTTTATTTCCTGGTGCCTTCGCACAAACTGGAAGAAAAACACGAGGAAGTCCATTCTGGTAACACCAGCACAGCTAAAATAAGCTTGCCATTACCCTTCCCTTCCACTTCCTCTTTTCCTACTCTTCCTTCCATTTCTTTCTCTCCCTTCCCTGTCCCATGCCCTTTCGTCCCAATGAGATGAATAATGATGAAACTTATTTTCTTCAAATGCCACATGCTTTTTCAGCCCCAAAACCACTTCCAAGGACAGATATCACAAAGGTTACCAGTGGAAACAGGATTTTATTGTCTAAATTATTAGTGAAAAAAATTTTTCCTGATATGGTATCTAAATCTCCAGTGGCATAACTTAAGACCTTTTCCTCTTGTCCTATCACTCATTACTTGGAAAGAAAGACCAACACCTGTCTCAATACAGCCTCCTTTCAGGTGGTTACAAAGAGTGATAAGGTCTTCCCTGAGCCTCCTTTCCTCCAGGCTAAACAACCTCCGTTCTCTCTGCTCCTCCTCATAAGACTTACACTCCAGACCCCGCCCCAACTTTGCTGCCAAATAAAGAAAGGACTGCTCTCCAGAGCAAGGCCCTTGGGATGCTGGCCCTGAGGCAGTCTCCATGCTCATGAGGCCCAGGGGGCTGTTTTCAGCACACACAGCCTCACAGTAGTTGCCATGAATAAAATTAACCCAGCCAAAACCAGCATAATTACCAAACTAAACAAAAGCATTTTTCAGTGCAGTGTTATCATGAAAGTTATTACTGTTTTATCATCTGCATCATCCTTTAAGTGATGCATACTGAAAAATTGCTTTATATTGATTATCATTATCATAAACAGATTTTATCATCTAAAGCAATATAAATCCTGTCACAGGCTTTAGCTGCAGCGGTTGGAGACAAACCATTAACCAGGAATTATGTATATTTTACTACATGCTCTTTATATCTCTCAAATCAAACACCTCTAGAAGGAGAATTTGAGTATATCAAATAGTTTTGATAGTTATCCAATGGATTTCTGCTTCCTGTGCTAGCAATTTAGAATTTATGAGTCTTAATTTTGAAGAAACTTTTCAGTCAGACAACTGAAGATACCAACTAAAATACTCCAACCGGAATTCAACAGTATAAGTCAATGAGTATTTCTGCTGGGTTTAAGATTATTCCAGAGTTATATAGTGATGTTATGAATGCAACTGTCTCCAGATTTAATGGGTCATTTCCCCTCTCTGTAGCTATCTTACTTTCTGGATGTAATAGAAAGGTTTTAGATGATCTATTCTGGTAGGAGATATGCTGTTCACTAAAGAACAGTTATGAAGAAAATTCAGCAAATGAAGAAAAACAGTTTATCATCTCAATAAAGCTGCTATAAGGCTTGCCTATTATTTTACATAATGTGTTACATTATGTATTGGTCTCTGATCAGCCCTGTCTGGAGCATCACAACAAAACAGTAGGATAAAGCCAAAAGTCATAATATAAAATCATATTCCAAATTCACAAAATATTCTCTTCAGAAAGGCAGCTGGTTGGAAAGCATTATAAATTAAGAAAATTGTTGATAAAATTATTATTCTCCTTCACATAATATCTAAGGTATATATAAACAAATAGTAACTGTCTGTGCAGGATTTCTGTCAGACCATTCTCCAAACACAGGAGAGTCCTATGTGGTATATCAAGCACATGAATATCAGGAGTTACTAAAAATGTAGCCATTCAAAAAGTCACTTACAAATCATTAGAGGCATTTTACACTAACCAGAACACATAATCTGACAGAACATTTCCGGAAGTGTAAAAACGTACACATGAAGAAGCCCCTTGGAATCAGTACTTATTCTCCATGATTCTACAAATATTGGGATATCTACAGCTTTCCAAGTGAAGGAATATATATAATGCTAGCACCCCATAAGGTGTCCTCTCACAGTGGTATAACTCATCTGCCCCTTCCTTTAACTCCAGTCTATGCACCCTAATTCTTCTCAAACATGAATGTAAGATATAATGTTATATTTGCTGTAGATATAGTTAGATTTACAGTTACCCACACACCTCATCCTTTTTTACTTTCAGTTCCAAACCTGCTCTATTTCAATATAGTAAAAACTATGTTTACACTTCATTTTACTCTTCTTCTTAGAGAACAGTATAAGATACAAATCCCAACTAAAACTTCTTTCATCTTACTTCTCCAATCACCTCAAAACATGGTGACAATTCATATTCTAACACAGTCTAATCTGCTCCTCTCATGGAATGCTTCTGTCCCAACAGAAGACAAAAAAATTCAAATAACTCCCTGGTGATTCAGTAATTTCTTGCAAAGTGTTCTAAAACACAGAAAAAATTTAATATTTCATGTAAAAGTCACAGGAATTTATTGGTCATTATGTAAATCACTCCCACAACACATACAGCCAAAAAATATTATTTTACCTTGAAAGTGACTACCCTGAAGAGACAATGGAGTACAACAAACCCCAAGATGAGGAAGGCACATAATAGAACCTTTTATTTTGCTTTTCCACCATAGCAACAATTTACTGTTGCAGTGTATCTTTTGCCCTACCCAAAAATGCAAATGTTCACTGGGACCATAAGTTACTTTAAAAGATGTTCTCCTTGCAAGACAGTGCTTTGTCCTTGTGAATAATTGTCACCTGATGATCCCATATAAAATATTCTCATGAATGAAAGGATTACTATTACACACAAAATAATTAACTTCTAAAACACTGTCTCAAAAATACCACACATTTTCAAGTATTTCAGGTACAATTTTAAAGACTATACCTTTGATTATCTTCCATTATCACCTTACCTTGTTTGACAACTGAGGAGCAACATCTCCCTGTTATTAATTAAAACTTGTAGCAAGACCAGAAAGGCTTTTGCTCGAATAAAAGTTGAAGGACTTTCAAGTAGACGAGTAATTGTAGTCACAAAATCCTTGGTGGAAATAAACACAAATACGTTAAGGTTACTTGCACTGTATTGTACGATTGTATACACTTAAAGTTTGCTCATTTTCATGTCACTCATGGGGAAAAAAAAAAATCCATAGAACACTAGCAAATAAATTCTGTCCAAGACTGACAAGCCCAGCATAAAGCTGCTTTGAACATCTTCACAAATAGTAGAGTAAAAAGTAAACACTATTTAATGTACCAAGTCCAAAATAGTAGGAAATTAACTACAAGAGAAGACAAAACTTAAAATTTTAAATGGCTTACCTTAAGTATAAACACAGGATATTTTATTATATTTATTTTAAAACAAAGCTGAACTATTTTCAGAATACGTACGCATTTAAGCACAAATAGGATTACATTTTTTAGCTCTTCATTCCTTTATATGTAGGAATATTAAAAACTACACCTTAGTTGGATACAATCCTGTCAACATCAGACCCCAAATTATACACCAGATACTCCAAATAGATGGTAATATTGCTTCTACCTTCTTCGATTGTTCTTATCTAATCTAATTTTATTTTGAATTCAGAAAGTGAAAAACATCTTTTCAAGGAAGAAATAAAATTAGGACTTGAAAAGAAAGAAGTAGGATAAACAAAATTAAAATTAAAAACTGAGCAAGAATTTACAAACTGTCAACTGGCTCTATGCAAAAATTAGACTGAGCAAAAATGGCTTCAACAATAGAACCTGCCTTCAAACAGTCGAACTGGATTCTCAAGGGAGTGACAATAGGAGAGATGAGTAGTGTATGCATGTGGTGTACAAAGTTAAAAATCCTGCTGTGTGATGCACATTTAACATACATATTACTGTTCAAATTCCTCATTTGATGACAGAATAACTGCAAATCAACACTGACTGTAATTTATTAGAGACATCCTTTGCAACAATTAACTATACATCTTCACCGAGAATGGAAAAAGAGCAGGAGTGCAAGAGTTGATCAAGAAACTATCAGATTTTATTCTGACACTATTTTAACCCTGCCTTCAAAAGCAGTCATCATTCAGTAACTACAGAAATCACAGAAAAACAAACTATTAATTATTCTATAATTAATTATAGCTATTCATTATTCTAGAACTGTTTTGCTGTACTTCTACAATTTATTTCATAAATAGAAGAATTTCTCAGTCTTGGGATTTAAAAGTTTACTGCTTTAAACACTTCAACAGCTCACAGAGCATGACTTGTAGCTCCTCCAGTATGAACTTGCAGCAGTCAAGTTCTTAAATTACAATCTAATAAATGCAAAGTTTGAATTTTAATTAAGTGTGGTTTGGTTTTTCAAGGTTTTTTTAACAACAACAACAATGTTTTTATGTTCAGAAATCCCATAAAACCTCAGACATAGTCAAAGAGTATATATATAATACAACAGTGACCATGCTAACACAAATGGACTTGATAGACTATGCACAAGGACACCATGACAAAGACACATGCAACTACAAGCCACAGCACATCTATTTTTAGTCTTCATATTCTGGAAAGCAAGAATATTCCAATGCTACATGGGGGGTTAGCATGGGTTAAGACAAAATAAGTTACATCAGACTTATCTGGGACTGTTCTAATAACCAGATTTAAGAAATAAATGTGACCTGTTGGAATTTGCTTTCCTGGCTGGTTTGAAGCAACAGGTTATCCCAAGAAAATCTCAAACACATCTTTGCTGACCTGCCGGACTTAGTGTATCAGAAAAGCCAAAAATCACTCAAATATTGCCAAATAAATTATTTATCATTTCTCTGTTATATTATTCCTCTCCCCCCTGCAAAAGTTTGATGTATCCTTGGAGACTCTGCAGGATAGGACACTCTTTTCATTTCAAGTGAACACACTGCAACAAGATTATGACTTTACATTGGATACACTGAGTAATACTACAATGCAAATTTTAAAAAAAAGCAGTGATGTTTTTTAATTGGCTACATAAGTGGAAAACAACTAGACCACTATCTCTCTATACAAGAACAGAAATTACAATAGCAAACATTTGTTGCATAGTTACATATTTTCTAATTTCTCTTCTATGCTTTGCAAATACCTCCATATTATAAGTTTAGAGTGACAAATATTTTGTTAAAGATATTTTTATCATTTTATAAATTTATACTGATATTGTCAAAACTATCATCTATGGTGGTAGTTACTTGTCCACATTCAGGTAAAAGACAAAGAATTGAAAACAGTTACTGAAATATGAGGACAATGCTTATAACACATTTACAATGCAGTTGCGACAATATACTTCTGTAATACATAAAAAAGTATTATTTGAATAATTTTACTTATGACTGGTTGAGGAAAAAAGAAACCAAATAAAAAACACCTTGCCCCATTATCTGACCTCTGGAAGAACCTAACTGCACTCAAAAATTCTCTCATCTAAAGGTGAATCTTGTCAGCCAGATGAAAATAATTAGCAGTGGGGGATTTTTAATCTATTGCTATAATATGTTAATGATTCTTGATTTTGAGTTCTTTTCCATGCTTTATTTTAAAAACATCATTTCAAATATATTAGTTTCCAAAATGGGAAACTAAAATGGAAAGTCTCTGTATCACAGAGGGACAAAACCCAGACCCTTTTGGCAATTGTAGTTCCCTGAAGTTTTGTATTAGTGTAGATGATCACAGAATTGCATTTCTGACTTTTTTAACTGTTTTTTATTGTCGTTCTTGAAGACCAAAGAAAACAAGTCCTAAGTCTTACAAGCTAAGAGTGTTTCCAGATAACATACACAAAGCTAAATTATATCCATCTTGAATTTATATCTTTAAGTATAATTTAATATGTTGTTTGTGTCAATATTAAACAGATAGTCATTTATTTGTCACTACATTCTGTGTGACACTGAGGTCCTTCTGCCTCTTAAGCTTAACTACACAAGAATTTTACAGAACACAAAATAATCTGTAGGCCAACACTATTCACTCTTCCCTTCTCTCATTAAGGTGGACTTGTGCATCATGAGTATGAAATATTGAAAAGTGCATGGACTATTAAATTCAATCTTCAGCTCTAAAATAGTATCACTCCATGTGACATGATAGCACCTGAAAGTTCAATACAGGAACATGTTTGTATTTTTAAATTCTATTCAAGAAAAACAGAAATATAGTTTCAGCTTCCAAAATCATACAGTCTAATTTCCAGATCACAGAACATTCTGATTTGGAAGGGCTCATCAAGTCAAATTCTTACAAATTCTTAAGTAAGTGGCTCACATGGGGATTGAACCAACAACCTGGGTGTTATTGCCACCAGACACTAACCAACTGAGCTAATCTCATTCATAAAAAAACCACCATTCTATGAGATTTGTCTCAGCTGCAATGCAGGTACAATTACCAAATGCGGGCACATGCAGTAGAACCAGACTTACTTTATCAGTTTTGACAGTACAGTGTTTTTTACTTACAGCTTTGGGCACTATTCCCACTTCTATTGTTAATTTGATATATGCTGTTAAAGGAATGTCTACATTTGTGTGTATTTCAATTTTCTAATCTGCAAAATTTGATTTGAATTGTTCATAAGAAATGCAATGTCAGAAAGGGAATTTTAGCAATTGTCCATATGAAGACATTCAGTATCAGTATAGGAGTTCTTTTAGCAATGTAAATCCTATATAAACAAGAAGTTCTTCACAGAAAACATCATGCCGTTGCCCTAGGCTAGCTGCACATTGTGCTCTTTTGCTGAATGTTCAAGTGAATAATTTTTCACCATGTTCCTCTGACTATACCATCAACTCATGTTTGTTAAACATTACAGAACAATTTGCCACCTGTTAGTGCTGTTCTTACGGGATGTGGAAAGTTTAAGGCCAGATGACATGCACTCAAAAAATACACTGGCAAATCTGACATGGTACAGAAATTAATTTTAGGAAAAGAATGAGTGATTTCAGGCCACATGAGTGGGATTATTTTTTAATTTAAATATAATTGTTAAAACAATATGTATGGAAATAAAACTCTCCCAACTTATGCCCAACAAATTATTATAGTCAAGATGATAGTCAGATTACAACATACAACACAGTATCTGATGAAAACAAGAGCAAGAGTTCCTACTTTCTTTGTGATTTTTATCCTTTCCAGAATTCATTTATGAACTATGCAAATATACTGCCGAAATAAATACTTTTTCTCTAATACAAAACAATTTGGGGATCAAAATAGAAAACTTTAAACCACTTCTATCAAAAATTATATTAGACATAAATCAAAACCAGTTGTTTTATTCAGTGACACTAGAAAAAAAAAAGCATAAGGTAATAAAATACTAATTTCTGCGAGATACTTCACTTACAAATTGGCCTAAGGTCCGTTAAGGAGAGCATAAAGTACAGCTTCAGATTCATTCAGGAAACTCCTTATTTTCTATTTTAAATGTCTGAAACAGCTATGTTAAATAGTTGTCTTTACTGATTCCTTACTGATTTTCCTTAGGTCCCATTATCAGTTATGGTCAGGCTAGGGTATTCTGGATTGATTGAATCCTAGCTGCAGGACCAATTTAGAACCATTTGTCAAAGATCCATGAGAGAAAGAAAAACAATATAGTTTATAAGTTAGATTTTAAGCAAATAGAAATATAAAATAATCACATTCCTCGTTTCCTGCTATTCAGATATGCAAATGTCGCTGAGGCGTATTTTGAAAATTCAAAACCACTAGCAGTATCAACTTTAACTTTTCCTTTTGTGAAACTCCATGCCAGTGAAATATTAATCTGAACTCAAACCTTTTCTTGAATTAGCCTCTGTAGATGAATCCCACATGACAACATTGCTGAAAACATAGTGAGCATATACTGCTGAATTTTGCATATTCCATTTGCCAAGGAATTTAGAACAGCTGTTAATCCCACTTTTTCAATGACACTCTGGAAAGCATTAGGTGAGGAACGAGTAATTCTGCATAAAGCCTACAAAAATGAGAAAAAAAAAAATTAAACTATTATCTCAAGAAAAGGAATGGAAAATAAAAGCATATGGTGAATTTTCCAACAGTTTAGGAATAAAAGAATTCATACAGATTAATTCCTAAGACAAGTATTAGGTAAAAGACCACTATTTTTAGAATAGTGAAATTTTTCTAAATACTTTCCTATACACTGTGCAGCTGAAATTCAAATATTTCATACACCAACATCCATATCAAAAAGTCACATTACTCTTTTCCTCTAGAGAACAATAAGGATGGAGCATCACAGCCCATGCTTGAGTCTTTTATCAAGCACGGAATATAAACAGCATCAGATAACACTGTACTAGAAAGTAGTACAGGGAGAGAAAATATAGACATGGCACATGCCACAGGAATTATGGGCACCCATAAAGATGGGCATCTTCTCTCTCCCTGCTTATGGACAATAATGTGGTATGTAGTATTTCAGTGTCTAAAGTCTATCCTTAGCTCTAGATACTACTTCAGATCTAGGTACTTATTAAGAAACAGGGGTTAGTATAACAAATTTTCAAACTGTTCTCCAAATGGTTGATCTTCAAATATCAGTGATTAAAACAATTTTAATAGAAAATGTAGATACTGTCCATGAAGTGAGCACAAACCTGTTCAGTGTCTACTAACTTAGCTATTTCCTCGCAAATATTACCAAACAACCTTCAGGGCAGCTTTATCTCCAGTTTGATACCTATGAAGATGCAACCTTCAAGATACTATAACTGCATTTGTTCTCTCCAGATAAACAAAATAAGACTTTTTAAACATTAAAAATTTCTTTTTCTTTGGCTTGAATATACTGTTAGCATAAAAGAATAGCTTACGTCAAATACTGGATTCACATGAAAATCTGAATTGGTTTTCAGGAAAAAACTTTGAAGGTGAGTCGCTTTTGTGAAATGTAGACAATATTTATGATTTCTTTGTTCTTTACAGACCAGCTATATTTAGAAATTACTGTTTACTTGGTGTGCACTCAATAGTAAGGTCTCGTTTAAGAGAAACTATAGTCAATTACACAGAATACTACCACCAAAGAAAAGCTTTCCATGTAAGAACCCCAGAAACTGTCCAGTTCACCAGTGCCCTAAGAAACATTATTCAAAACAAACTAGAAAAAAAGAGAAAAGAAGAAAAAAGGCACGAATGACAGTAAATCACGAACTAGACAGACATTTTATTGATGCTATTCATCTCCTCTGCTCCTGTTCTTCCTTGTCCTTTCCGGTCCAGGAACCATATCGATTGCAGCCTTTACTTTTTTTCTTTTATTATTTTTTTACTCTCTTCTAAAACACAGACACTCAATCTCAGTTCCTTAGTACAGCATGCTCTATTTCTCCCAGGATACAATCCAACTCTTCACCTCTATTCAGAGTTTTCAAAATGAGTGGGCAGGAGGTATGTGTATTCACTAAAAACATCTTTGAGGGTCATACTACCAGTGAACTGCTGGGACCTAGGGACAGGCAGTGCCAAAGCAACATGGAGCTCGCTTAGTGTGCTAACATGGGGTGTGCAGGTTTTCCATCGCCTTGGATTTCTGCTACAGACCTTGCCAAACAAGGGTGACCAAAGCCACAGGCCACCAGATTACTTCCAGGAAAACCTCACAGGAAAGACATCATAGGCTGTTTTCTAGGTTAATACTGCAGTTTTGGCTGTAGCAGAAAAGCTCCAGCTCACCAATAGCCAAGAGGAGAAGCTTTAAATTCCCATTAGTTTGTATGTCACAGAAAGCTCTGTTGTATGAATGAACCTAACACTTCAGCAGAAAAGCAGAATTTGGAATTTAAATGTGGGATAGAGCACAAAGAACTCTAAATCACTTCAGTAGATCCAGTACTGGGAGTGAACAGATGGAGAAAGGTCAAAAGGTGGTGGAGCAGGAACTGGAAATGGATGATGAAAGGTGTGAGAGTAGAGCTCATACCATCATCTCCAGGCAATCTTGGAGCATGACATGTTCTTAATGAGAGTCAGGCTTCAGCAGAACATCTCCTGGAATTGGCTCCTCTGCACAGCCTTAACCAGCACCTTTTCTCTCAGCAGCTCCAATCTTGCCTCAAGATTCTTACTCATCACTTTCAACTTGAGGTACTCCAGGATTCAATGATCATCTTTGCCCTACCCTTCTAGTCTTACAGGCAACACATGACTGGGTAACATTCACCCATTCAGGATATCTTCCATGACTCTCTCAAGTTTGAGAATGAATGCACTGAAGTATCTGCAATACACCAGTCTCTGAAAGTAACTACTCAAAACAAATTACTTAAGAAAATAACAAAAGAAACCAAATCCCCAAAAACACTGTGTTGAGCTTTCCCAAATTAGTTTCCATTTAAGTAGCTTACGTTTTGTTACTACTCTTCCAGCAGAAAAAGTTATCTCTTAGAACCAAAATTTTAAGTTATTTTTAAAAAAAAATAAAAAACGTTCAGTATACTGGAAAGAAAACCTTCCTGCTGCTGAGCTTGTCAGAGTATCACTTTGACATCTTACAGATTTCTTTTTTCTGAGTCTAGCAAAATGATAAAAAGACACAGCTTACCTACAGGCAAAATCTGTGATATTTACCTGAGGTATGTTGGACTCCAAAATGAGAAAAAAAATAGTGAGACACAGTCCCTGTTTGCCACCTCTGACAGGCAGGACAAAAAGTGTCATTTCTTAATTCCTGAGACTAAAGACAGAGAATTTTCTTGATATATTTTTATTACTAACCGAAATAATCATAAGTAAAATTCCATAGTCCCTTACTGCTGATACACTTTGCAGACAGACTGCTAACTCTAAGTAAAGATATGACGGATGTATTTCTTAACAGAAATGTATTTTAACATTCTAATACAGATGTCAGTTTAGAATAAATTCTTCAGGATACATTCAAATAAGGCAGGAATAACTGCATATTAAAATGAAATAGGACACCGATGATGTCAATCTATGTGGTCATGCAGGATAAAAATGTCTACATATCTATAGCAATAATTTAATGAATGTAGAAATTATACAGTATGCTATAGCTGGAGAATACATTAGTATTTTCTTTTTTAAATTAGCAAACCACTAAAATCTCCATAAACTTTAGCTGGGAAAAGATCTTCCTGCACTAGATTTCAATATCAATGGACTGTTATCAGATGAAGTTAAGATTATAGATCTAAATGCCACAGCAGTATTAATACATAACCATGATTTATGTCAGACATTGAGTAATAAGTTTATCTACTTTTTACTTCAGTGTTTCACTACAAAGCAGCAAAAGGATTAAAGTACCACCTTAGTGCATCCTACTTTAGAAGCTTCCTTGTTGAATTCACTTCATGTAAAAGTATTAAACCCCAGTCTTCTGATAAAGGAAACAATCCCCAAAACAGTGGAGAGGAAAATCCAGGAGCCCATTCAGACCCAAGAGTGCTTGTATAAAATGATCTGTCTGAAAAAAGGAGATGGATTCAGCTACATGAATAGCAATAATTTCCATGAAGACCTAGAAAAGACCTAGTTCTAGAAACTAGAAGAAAGCAGTTTCACCAAGGATATAGAACAATGAACACATCTTACTCTTGCAACTCTCCTCACAACTGCTTTCATCCAAACTCTCCAATATGTGAATTTGGAACCAGCCCTACCTACAGGATGGCTGAAACATCAGTAAGTACAAAAGAGAAAAAGCATTATCCCCAGTAAGCCTATTGCCTTCACAGGAAACAAACATTAGTTGGGAACAGTTGTGGTTTTGTTTATATTGTCCATATGTACATTTATATCACAGATATGCACAAAAAGTTGAAGAAATTTTTGCCTTAGAAGATCTCAGTGCGCACACTCAACTTGGCTGTCTTTTTAAAATGCTGGCCACAACACCCAAGAACACATTGCTAGGCAACTTCAAGAGGGAAATGGTATTTTTATCACAGAGTGATAAAAAAAAAAAATCTTTCTTACCTAGATTGTCAATTGCTATTGAAAGGAAGTCCCACAGATCAGTTGAGTTTCTCTAGGAAATTCTGGTAATTGCAGTTATTATGAACTTCTAAAACACACTGGCTCATCCTAACAGATGTCATCTGTAAGAAGGCTACTGGAGTGGCCTCTGAAAACTATTAAGTTTTGTAACACAAAGATTTCAAACACAAGAAAAATAATCAGGAAGTAAGAGATTGGCAAAACCAATGTCATTCCAAGTCCCAGTGTCAACCCTTGAGTGCCAGATGATTCAGCTTTGAAGTGGAGTATAAATATTGCAGTAAGACTCACTGCACTTAAGAGGCCTGGCGGAACAGGAAACCCATAAAGATCAGGCTGCTGTATCACACCTACAGCAACAAGAGGCAAAGGAACTGAGGAACTCATATTCTGTGATACTTTCAATCTACTCACTTGGAAGATATCACACAAACACCAGCAATTTCAGGTTTTAGCTTCTTACTCATTTTTACTACTTTCCAGTTTTTCCAGCAGGAAAACTTTCTTCTCATCAGTAGTGCTTTAAAGAGGCTAGATACCCATAGCATAAACACTGTGACAAAGCAAAGGCTTTTTAGTGGTTCACCTGAACCTTACAGCCTTGGGAGAATCCAGTGACCTGGGCTCTCAAATGAAGGAGAGGATACAGGGAGACAAACAACCTATTCTTCTCATAGTCTCTTGACACTCAACCACAGGCAAAGGGAATAAACCATATGGCATTAATGACAGTAACCTCTAAGCCCACTTTTACAGAAAGTCATATTGAATCTCCGGTGACGACAAGTTTATTCTGGACAATCAGATGTATAACTTCTGCATATTATTGAGCATAAAAAAAGCTCAAGCCCACCTCAAGTATACTAAATTGTCTAAGAAGAAATTGAGTTTTCAGGAGGGAAAAAGAAGATGAAAAAGCCCACTGATAGTTCCTCTGGTGATCTTTTTTAGCTCGCTGTCTGAATGCAATAGAGACTGACAGTTTCTCCAGGATATGCTGCTTACTGCGGTACACAAGACAGGCATAACTGACCAACTGGGCTCTACAAACGGAGCAGGCCTTGGAAGCCTGCTGTAGGAATCAAGGGAATGGTAAATGACGAAGCAAAGTTCTCCAAGCAGATAGCAGAGAAACAAGAGGGAACTTTCAGCATGATTTGAAAGAGAAAAAAATAAAATACTGCGACCTAATAGCAAACAAATAACAACTGCCCAGTCTAATATTGACAAGAACAGAAAACCCATGATACAAAACAACCCTTATAGCAATAGTAGTGATAGGATAGGGGATCAAGCAGGCTACTTAAAAATCTCAGTAAGGAAATCATAACTCTTATCTCCAGTCTTTTCCCATACATGCAGTTGTGATCTAAACATCAAACTCACAGATCAAATGGGTGAAGTCTCAAAAAGACCCTTTCTAAAAAACAGCCTAATGGCCAGACTCACACATATATTTTACATATTTAGAGACAGATTATTCTCTACCCATGGAAGTTCTAAGACTGTTTTTGCCAAGAATTTCAGATGCTACAGTGCAAAGGTTTTTATAATAATTATTTTACTAAATAGGTTTCCTGTTCTAAAATGTCAAGACATTTTCTCAATATTTGAGCAGTTTATATTGCAGGCAAGACTCTGCCACAAATACACACTAAGGTAAAAAAAATCAATAAAGAGATATATTTTTAAAAACTATAAATTTATTATACAATTTACCTTTTCAGCCACACTTCAAATACGTTTTTATTTCTCTCTCTTTTATTACCATTTTTCTAGATGTGTCTATGTGCATACTGCTGCAGCAGTGACACTACCTTTTTCCATTTGGAAAGCAAGAGCTCCATCCAGCCTGGCCATGAACACTGCTAGGGAATGGGGCAGCCACAACTTTTCCAGGGAACCTGTGCCAGTGCCTCACCACCCTCACAATAAAGAATGTTTTCCCAATATCTAATCTAAACCTATTTTCTTGTCATTTTAATCCACTCCCCCATGTTCTGTCACTACATGCTCTTGTAAAAAGTCCAAGAGATATGGTTAAACTCACAGTCCTGCTAAGTGTTTTCTACCTCATAAATCCTTTTGTTCCAAACCTTCTGCTTGCATGTTATCACTCTATTTGTCTTATCATTCTATATTGCCTTAAAAATTCCAGGCAAAGACAAGGCCCTGACAATTTTATAAAAATAAATTTGATTAATTCAACTTAGTCTTCTAAATAAGTCTTTGATAAAGAAAATAAGCAATTTTCATTTGAAACATCATATAAAAAGAGAAATTTCAATTTTGCAAGAATTTAATAGATTTTTTTGAAAGGTTAAACTTTTTAAACATAACTCATTATTACCAACATAGGGAAATATATGTTCTAGAATATGATGAATCACAAGAACTATTCATAAGCATTGGACTGTAATAAATGCAATTTTCAATTTCAGAAATTTTTCAAGTATATTTTATTGTAGTCTGAAATATAAACAACACAAACATACAGCAAACATGTTTAAATACATTTCAGTGCAAATTCAGAAGGTTTTTCAGACTAAATGCCAAACATTACACTACCACAAAAGGAAATTCCTTACCGAAACAGGAGTTATCTTCAAAGAATCTCCTGTAGAATGTGTGAAAAGGTACCACAAGACAGGTCCAATTTCTCCTGTAATAAATCCTTGTGCATGGCATGAGCGAGTAGTACAAACATTTTCAATTATCTTTGCAGCTAAATGGTTCACTACACGCTCTTCCTATAGGAAGGAGAGGAAGGAAAACACATTTGCAAATGTTTCAAATTTCTTTAAAAATTACTGCCTATGTCCACATTTTATTCAATGTACATTATCTTTGTGTTGTTTCTTAATTCTTTTTGATACTTATAAGTTTTCAAGAAACCTCACCTGATGACAAAGTTATGTTCACAGACCCTACTTCCCCCCACTTCGTCTTCTAAAGCAAAGACAACTTAATACAAGTAAAATTTAATACAAAACCTTTAATCTCCAAATAATCATTCCAAATTAAATGTAGTCATTACAAATGAAACAATGGTTATGTTAGAAGTGTTCCATGATCAGTGCTTTATAAATGAATGAATTTGTGTCAACACTCATCACTAGAACATGCAAAATAATGAGATATTCAGTGACTTTAGGGAAAAAAAATTACATTAAACCCTTTATTCAGAAGAGTCAAAAAATCCTATGATAGAGACAGACTTCTTGCAAATTAAGTTGTTCCATAACTCCCTTATTTTCTCCTGAAGCAGACAATCCTGACCAATGCTTAAGATAAATTATTAGGTCCCATTTACTACAAGAAGCCCTAAATTTCTATATGAGATTCTGAATCTTCATATTTTTAGTACTAACCAAATAATTTTCATTTAAAATAGAAGTCTTTAACAGAACTGGAAGATACATTGCTGGTATTATTTTGGCTGTACATTGCCTCACCTCATCTCAGTACTGAACTACAAAAAAAGTTAAGTCTTTCAACAATGTCTTAAAAAGCATCTTGAATTCAGCAGGAGAATGAATTTGAATATAATTTTTATAATTCAATTTGTCCTTATAGTCTGGCTTCACAAATAATTCATCATAATATCTAATTGATTTCTTTCTTAAACTGATCTCTATTTTACCCTACTAAGCTTTGGATTTCTAACAGTTATCTTTACAATCAGAGCCACCAAAACTGTGAGCAACGATAATGAAACATTTCAGAAAGTAGAATAAAAACCTTGCAGAAGGGGAGAGCTTATACTTCATTAAAAATATATTCCATATCCAGTTTTCCTTCTACTGATTTAGTAGACCTAAAATATATATTTCAGATGTAGAAATATTTGGAAACTCTAGTATAATGCCGTCAAAAAAAAAAGAGAAAGGCTCTTTTCATCCTTTTTATCATAATCCTTCCTGTTTTCCAAAGAACTGCAACTCTACTCAAAATATTTAACAGAAATACCAAAGTCAATTTCCATCTAAAGTGGTTACACTCTTATATAAAAATTCCACTGAATTCTGTGGTCTTCCTTCTTATTTGCAGCTATAAAACCAAAGAGAACTTAGGCTTCTCTCTTTTTACATTTTTGATTACTGAAAAATATTGCATAATTTTTTACCTATCAAAGACCTAAATACACAGATACTCATACATGATTAATAAAATTGAAATTTTCAAAACATTTTATAAATAATGCTCAGTTTTAATATTTTTGTGTGAATTATACTTCTGGTTTTCAGGGTTTTTTAGGGGGGTACAGTTAGGGTAAAAATACATGCATTTATCAAACTGACTAAATTGATGCATTTAACATTCAAATTTGTAACTGAAACAACTGTCAAGTTGTCTCTCTTGCATATGAAGCGATTATTAAGACTGCCAATTGGAATTCCACTCCTAATTTAAGCAGGCATAAACACTTATAAATGAACGATAATCCCATTAATCATAATCAAAGCACTATATAGAGGATAATAGCTATTATTAATGTTAACAAATTTCCAGATGCAATTACAGCTTTCCTTTGCAAAGTTTGGTATTGAAGATGTGCTTTACTTATTTTCAGCCATTGATGGAATGAGTTATGCCCTGTTCCAGGTTGTCCAGCTACTTTGACTAGAAACTGGTCATGCATCATCACTGTGCTCTAAAAGCTCAATGATGCTGCCAAAGTAGTTCTATTTGCTGTCACCTGAGACCTTCCATTTCAGCTCCTCTGGTACCTGTTCCTGAGAACTATCTAAGCAACAAGACTTCAACCATCTTCTACTTAATTAGCTGTCTAATTCTAAGGGAAGCCTGATCAAAAGTAATATTTGGCCTCTTAACTAAAGGAGTCATCCCATGATGCTACCAGGACGTAAGCTATTTTAGTGACCAGAAATAGATCTTCAAGATATGAGTTCCATATCTAAGTAACCCTCTGTCCACATCATGAACTGCATGAAACCTGAAACTATGAATTGAACTGTATAAAAGAAGAAGCACATACTTTATTTTTAATGGGTTTAGATTTCAACTAGTTTTATAAAGCACACTTAAAGCTCCTAATTTTCAGTCATGTTAAACACTTGCAGATATTTCTGTTTCCAGTGAAGTCAGGGATACATAATGAAAAAGAGCCCTGAATGAAAATTAAAATATTGGAGGAATAAAATTTGCAAATAACTGAAAGGAAACTCCTTTTAATCAAATCTTTCCATTTTAACTGGTGGGGGGGGGGGGGGTGTTGCAAATCAACATCATAAAAAATCTACTTCCATTTTTTTGAAATAACTGAATCTACAGGGTATTTTTACTGCCTGTTATAAATTTTAAAGTGCAGCAAAAATTTTGGAATCACTGAAGTTACAGTCACTATGCTAACTGACATACTATCAAAAAATAGCATAACTTCATTTTGATAAAACTTAGTATAAAATATTTTACGATCCTTTTAAAGTATGTTTATTGATGAAACTAAGTTGCATTGAAGGCAGAGAGGACCAGCAGAGAGACCTTGACAAATTAAGAGGTCTTGGACAATCACCAACCATATGAAGTTTAAGAATGGCAAGTACCAGATTCTGCACCTGGGATGGGACAACCCTGCATGTATGGACAGACTGGGGAATGAGAGGCTGAAGAGCAGTGCTGGGGAAAGGGTTCAGGGAGTCCCCGCCCATGGCAAGCTGAACATGAGGCAGCAGTGCCCTGGCAGCCAGGAGGGCCAAGTGCCTGGGGGGCATCAGGGACAGCATCACCAGCCACGAAAGGGAGGGGATTGTCCTGCTCTGCTCTGAGCTGGGGCAGCCTCACCTCAAGTGCTGGGGTCTGTTTGTGGTATATTGTACTACATATAGTACATACTTGAGTAACAGCATAACACTCATAAAGAAACATTAAAAGCTGAAGGATTTAGAAAGTAACACTGCATCCCACAAAATTCTTCTAAATCAACTTCTAAATACAGTTCTTCCTTTAATCTAAGAAGACAGAATAAAATACCTACAAATATAATGATGAAGTAAATATATAATGAAGAAAATACCTACAATATAAATGATGAAGTAAAGCTGCATCCTCCAAAGCATTCATGATTCCAAGAATTAAATCTTAGTTTAGCAACAACTTGCAACATAAAGCCTTCAGAGTGAACAGTAAATATGTAGAAACAAAACTTTTAAATACCTTAATGATTTTTTAAAAATTCTGGCAGTAAATTGGAGAATTGATATCTAAAGAAGAAATTAAAGTGATAATGTATATGATGCAGAGAATTACTCTTATCCTATGGGTAGTTCTGCCAGTAAAAAAACTGACATCTAAAAAAGAAATAAAAATGAGAATATATATGATTCAAACTGACCCTGTCATACTATAGGCTGTACTACACTTTCTGAGAAAACAGTAGTGATTTTATTCTCCTTTCCTCAAAATTCTCCTCTCTTGTTCAAATTCACTATCAAGGAACAGTTCTGGTTAAAAATATATACATTATAAAACACACAGCCTTATATTCTACATTGGCAATTTTTTAAAAAAATATTTATTTTATTATTAAAATTTCTCATTTGTTCAAAACCAAAGCCCTCAGACTTATATTTTACTCCCTCATAAAGGAAGAAGTCCATATGGAAGAGGGAAATGTGCACTATATAGCTTTCTGGCAAGATCTCATTTATTAAAAGTCTTGCTTACACAGTAACTTGCACATTCAAGAGACAGAAAATTATCCTTCATAAACTTATTCAATATTTCTGATTCAAATATATTCTCCATGTGACACTTTATAAAATGAAAGGGTTATTTTTATATATAAAATTATGCACCTTTTAAAAGCCAGATACAGTTAATACGTATATATAAATTTAACCATGCAAGTGTATTGCCTGTACATATTTTTGAGATTCTATGAAGTTACTACTAAAATTGCATGTAATTGTGTATTTTATATTTACGTGCCATTTATGAGCAGAAATGGACAGATACCAAGTTTCTGAATGATTTTTCAATGGTTCCATTCTCAGGAAGACTAAAAAGGAGGCTTGCACGGTTTCTGACTTCACTGTCTAGTTTCATTGAGAGACCTCATTCGAGCAACATAATCCAGACCAAATCAGAGAAGAAAAATTATAAAACACATCAAAACATGGTTTGGATATAGGAAAGATTATCAGTTCTAAAACTAGAGAGGATCTGAAGGAAGGGGGTGGCAAATATATGGGACAAATCAGAGAAGCAAAAAGGTGAAAGGATTGACTGAATAGAAGTGTATGTAAAACAGAAACTAAAGTTAAGATTATCAAAATATAATAAAGAGAAAAAAAGATATGCAGAGTCAATTATAAGATTCAAATCAGATACAAGATTACCCATTCAGGGTCAAGTACATAAGGGAAACTTTAGCAAAGCAGTTTTGAATTAATGAAGCAAAATGCATAAAAGGAAAATGGTTGTCACATTAGCATTAGGTGCTCAATAATAAATAAGAATATGCTTTCTGAAACAGAAAGTATTTTCCATGACTGGATAACATAACAACTCTGACAGCTATACACTTTAGCAACAGAAATCAGGACCTTCCTATCTTAGAGATTGCACACAAACATTTAGAAATTGAACTTAAACAAATACAGGCATTTTGTTTCACTGTTGGAAACAGTTGGAAACAGTTGTTGGAAAAGATTAGCAAATAAATATCAGAATGTTTACTACATGCATTTTGACAGACCACAACATTATACCTAGACCAAAGACTAAAGCCTAAAGATGTCAAATCAAGCCTATCATTTCCTTATTTATGAGTGCAGCAATTCCCTAATTTTGACACATAACTGAACTCAACTGTTCTTTGCCTGAGTTGAAATCAGCTTCTATTTCAAGATAACAACACTGAAATGCAAGAAATCTGAACTTGTGTTCCCCTACAGATAAAAGACTCTCCCAGTCTTCTACTTTTATCACCCTAAAACTCCTTTCACTGACCCATACACTTTTTTGTCACTGTTAGATTTTCAGGCACAGAAGGTATGTGGAAATGACACTACCTGCATTTTCTGGACATTTTGTTCCTTTATAGGCAAATAAAAGGGACACACACATATTTCAAACTTCTTCCTGTTCTACTGTTCTGTTTCAAAGGGCAATTCTGCTTTGATAATGACAAATCTTATAAAACTTCAGAAGTCCAAGAACACCTCAGAGTAGTTCATAATTAAACTCAAGGACAGTGAACTTAGCTTACAAAACTCAAAACTATATAGACCATAGTACCGAATGACATGAACTGGTTTTATTTACTTGAATTTTTATTAAATACATGAAATAAAGCTTCTTAACTGGCAATAAAAACTAGAAGTGAGTATTTACAATGCATATACAATGCACTGTGGTAGCTCAGACCTTATTAGAAAAAGTTAGTTTGCCATTTTCATAAATACTGAGACAATATGCCCATAATCATTTCAGAAAACATCCCAGTGTAAAATTTACTTAACTCACAACTGAGCTTAGAACAATTACAATTAATTCATTCTGTAATTATGTATATATTTTTTTAATTATTAATATAAGAATGAAAATCTTACCTACTTGTAATAAAGAAAAGCTGGCTACAAATATTTTCAGAGCTGCACAGCCACAGACAAGAGGCAATGGCCAGAAGTGAAAACTCCAATCATAATCAAGTAAATATTTTTTCTATGAAGGTGGTGCAGGCATTGCTCGGGGAGATTGCGGGACCATAGTTACTAGAGACATTCAAGACTTAAATAGGCATGTCCCTTTACAACCTGATCTATTTAGACCTAGTGTGAACAGGAGGCTGTATTAGATGACTTCCAAAGGTCCATTCTATCCTGAAGTCTTGTGTAGTTTACAGCTTCAAACATCTTTTTAAAAAATATACATTACATTGCAAATGAGCATCCTCACAAACAGAAAGTGTAGAAGTACACATATGTACTTGGCTAGCCCAGACATAATTTTAAATTTATGCTTAATTAAATTTAATTTGAACTATTGCATGGCAAATGTACTTCTATTTTGTGTCATTTTTTCAAGAAAAAAATATATCAAGATAAATTATTAAGAAAAATATGACATGCATCAGGACTAAGAAGTGATTTTATTTTGTAGGAATAAATTAATGTCTTACGGATGTCTTGATTTAGTTTCTGCACACTGTATGTTCAGAAATAGCAAGTCTTCCATAACTAAATTTATAATTAAATAGCATCTCACTACTGTGCCTTAGAGTGACATCTTACTCTAATTATGAGTTGGAAATCATATACAATACAAACTCAGTTCTGTGTTCTTGGTCACATGAAGGTTTGAAGAGATTAAAATGCATCTAGGCTCTTCCTTTATTAATAACAATCTGTAGGCAATAAAGATCTCAAAAAGGAAAGAGAAAAGGTATTTCCTCTTGCTTTCCACCTTCTAGCAACCTCTGACATGTTTTCTGCCTTGAGCTTTGCCTTGGGCAAAAATAAAGTGGTCTCATACAAACAGTGAATGTAAACCTTCCATTCAATTCTTTTTCATTTTACAAATGGAACTATATGCATATTTTTCTTCCCTTCTAGCACAGCTAAGCCATCACCAAAACCAATGAAGAACACAGTATAGAACATGTATGAGAATAAACCTAAATACTACTTTTTTGCCTCAAAAAAATGCTGACAAGCCAGTAGGATAACAATGCAGATTTAAAAAACTGTGTATTATCCACTTCAAGAAAGAAACTTAAATCTTGCTCAAAGATTTACAATGATGTATGAAAATCAAATTTCAAGAGGACAGCACAAACTGTCAGAACATTTCTCAAAAGATGCCTACATCATTAATAAATTTCACATTTATTAACAGTAATTTATATTTACTATCCCATTTTCTCCAACACAAGCAGCAATAAACATTGAATGTACAGAGAACAACACTGTATTAATCTCCTGCTTAGGTCATGGTTTTATGATTATTTAAATTCAAGAGCAATGCTTGGTTGACAAGGTACTGCAATGCTTCAGGCTACAATCCTCACACAATGCCTAAAGGGTTATTACTGTGGAGAAATTCTACTGAGGACCATGAAAGAGCCTTACCCCTTCCCGAAGACACCTCATTAGCACAGTGTAAGCAGCTGAGGGAACAGCCCAGCATTCCCTGGGGTGCTCCCCTTTTTCCTCCTGAAATGAAGCCAACGGCACAAATGATTAAATCAAAAAATCACAACAATCTCAGTCACATAAAAAATGGGTAGCATGTTCTTAATAAGGTTCATATTATACACATTTCAAATTAACATATGCAATTAAATATATTAAATTTCAGGACATTATTACTATTTAATGTTCTTTCATGTGCAGCACAGAGATTGATATTTTATTAGCTTATTTAAGTAGTCTCCAAAATCTGTAACAGAGTTTGTCCTAATATTTCCGCATTTCATCAATTCATTCTAATTCACACAGACACAAAAAAGTGTTTCTTCCTTCATTCCTCTCAACTATTTTGAGTACTTCAGAGAGAGATAACTGACTACTAATAGTAGAAATTCTTCTCTTTAAATGTGATTTAATTATACCAAACAAACAAAATTAAATTTTTTTGGTAGGTAAAAAGAAAAAAAGTGAATTTCTTTTGAAAAAAATGCTCCAAGTCATACAACGAGATACCAAGTGATTAAGAAAATTTACTGTCTGGTATAGCTTTCAGTACATATGAAAACTGCTTCAAGATCTTAATATATATCTATTTGAAATCACCCTGTTAGAGAGGCTAATTTACTACTAGTTGAATAAGTGTTTAATTCTTCCATTAGAAGTGAACTTAACTTCCCTCTATCCCTGCAATAGCCTATGGTAAAAATTTAAGTTTAAAATGGGACACTTGGATATCACTGAGATTTAACTGCAACAACTTCCATATCCAGGCTAGTAACACAGAGCTATTAGTAAGTGGAAAAAAATATAGCCTCATTCAGGAAAGAAAGTGAGAAATAATAGACATTAGATGGCGTGAAGATGACAGGCCATAAAGTCATGAGAAACTTGTTTTAGTAAGTAGACAAAGGATGACAAACAGTAATTTCTTCAGAAACTACAGAATTCTTGAACTCTAGTAATTATATTCTGAAATTATTTTTAGCATTCTAATAAACTGTTTTTAATAAAAGGGACAGGATAGGTAAAGTGGGGTTAATGATGCAGAAACAAGTGATACTCTCTAATTTTGCTGATTTCTGTGTGGCTTACAGTAATTCAACATATATGATATGATCGTTTCAGGCATTTAATTAAAGCATGGCACATTAGCATGGAAGACAATTACTGAATTGGCTAGTAAAATTAATTTTCCTTCTTTATTGAAAACAAAACTTTATTTTACACATATATCCACAGAGAAAATGCGTCTGTTAAATATCCCATTTGTAAGCTTTATTTCTGCTAACTTTTTATTACGACGTATGGGACAATATAAACAGTAATAACAAGAGTGGCTTGACATCGAACAAGACACACCAGATCCACTTCATTCCAACTCCTTTATCTTATCTGAGTAAGAACATGATGACAAGTAATCACCATTTGCCTTCCAAGGCATTATGTGTAAGTTTAAGAAAACACAGTCCAAGTTTCAAGAAAGTAAAGGTAGGTTACTTTCAAACAGGCAAAAGTGGAAT
Organism: Cyanistes caeruleus; assembly: GCF_971803275.1. NCBI lineage: Eukaryota > Metazoa > Chordata > Aves > Passeriformes > Paridae > Cyanistes > Cyanistes caeruleus. Next base: position 108,001,667 of record NC_141701.1, read on the forward strand.
CTTTTCTACCGGGAAGAGGCAGGACAAGGCTAGGAGTCAAAACACAGTTAAAATGACAACCTGTGGTAGAATTGGCGTGGGTCCATTTCTTATTGTATTCACCTAATTTAACCAGAAATTCTTTCAAGTATTTTTGTAAACATACATATTAAATGTGATGTAAAATAAAAAGCCTTAAGAAATTATGCAATCCTAAACCATTACTGGTTCTTCCATTCTTCAAACCAATTAAAGACTTCTTGCAATGTTTAATCTCTATTTAGAAATTAAAAAAGGCAAAAGGGGTATGAAACTTAGTACCATTCTTAATTACCTAAACATAACGTACAGTATTTGACACTTAATAAACCAAAATATATCACAAAACACTTGGGAATCTTCCTACTTTTTGCTCACAGCCCATGTTGATTTTGATTAAACTTTAGGTTCTGCACCCTAGTAACACAAACAACACAAAATGAATAAAAATATTACATAGAACTTGAAAGTTTTCCCCCAAGGCAATCCACTCAAGAGTATGAGAACATGCTCCCAGGAGTCTGCTCATGCTACTTGTGAATTGCTCTTGGCTTCTGTTTGGAATAAAAATGCAGAGATGGAGTGTAAGATCTTACTTACAAGATCTCATAAGCAAGTACACACACAATATCAGAGTTTAGGATTGCACAGGACCATTACGATTATCTGGACATTTCTCAGTATTTTCTAATCCATACAAGTGCAAAGTAATCTTGTATTTTACTGCATTAATCATCCTGCACCTAAAACAGCTGAACTTGACTTTAAGTATTTAATAATTTATGATTTACCAAGTGTTCATATGAAATAGAAATAATCTTTACAATTATTTAGTATTAAAATTGTGGCTGGACCTAGACACACTTCACAAAACCCCAGAGGGAATAAATGAATAAATAAAATCAGCCTTGCCCTAAAAAGTTACAGTTTAAATAAAAATATTTAGTAGTTTTAATAAAACAAACAAATAGGACAAAGAAAGCACAAAATAGAAGGAAACAAGAAAAACAAGTGTATAGTCCTTAATGAATTACATTATAATTTATTTTTCTTTATTAATAAAGTCATAAGGCTTTGCTATTTAAAGATATAAGTTAGCAATAATTTTTCTGGTTTCATTTATTATATTACCCCTGACTTGGTATATGATCTTGTCAAGGTCATTCATCACTACTGTTCAGCATTTTAATGAGCAACGAAATGCCTAGAACACTACAGTATTCTGAGTTAAATACATATAGAACAGAAAAATGAAGAGAGCTTTTCTTTAAAAAATTGAACAGTTAGTATTTCCAAGCAAATAAATCACATTGATATTTTTGAATTTTTTGATATTTTGGAAATTTTACCAAGACATGGTATCTTGAGCTCATATGTGTCCAAATATTTATTCCTACACTCTAACAATTTCTTAGCTGTAGCATAATGCAACCATTAATATTTGTGTGTGTGTGTGTGTGTGTGCATGTGCATGTGTATGTAAACAACCTTGAAACATGACGATGTTGCTACTTATATGCAAGTTGTAATGCTCCAAACATTATGAAATTCCCACACAGACTGAAAAACTTGTTAGTTCACATTTTCAGAAGGAAAAAATCTGTACGCATCATTTTGGTGTTATACAACCAGTGTTAACAGAATTGTTTCAGCTATCGGAGTTTAACTGCAAAATAAAACAAAGCCATAGAAAATATTCCTGCCAAATATAATTTTTAAGTTGGAGTTTTAAGTTTATTTGATGACAGCAGGTACAAATCTTTTCTCCTGAGGAAACTGAGCAAGTATTAAAACATATAAACTGTGACTGTGGATGCATTTTTCAGGACATAATTTCTCCTTCTAAGTTCTCTGAGCATGTATTTGACAAATACTTTGGCAATTGCCCAACAAAAATAGGACAATGCTTGTAATTCTACAAAAACCAAGGTAACCACTACATTTTGTGGAACATGCAAAGGAGCTAGAGAAAATACAACCTGGAAATGCAGCACAAAGCCATAACTAAAGCCATGATGATTCAAATTAATGAATCAAAAGTAATGATTCATTTGCCACTTTTGCTCCATTACCAACTGTTCTGTTCATCTAACATGTTAGCATTCAGAGCTATTAGATGATGCAGGTAATACAGGGGCTTCAGAGAAGCCAAGGTTAGACTTCTTCTGTTTAAAGACACCTTTGTTTCTGTTAAGTAAGAGTATTTTTTTCTTAGAATAAGGGAAAAGAAGTGGGATGGCTTAAAAGAGCTGTCAACTTCAATTTTAATATTGACAGTATTTCTTTTCTACAAATAATCTGATTACTTTTAATGTGAATCTACTATTTCTATATTAAACATTTAGAGCAGTTTTAATCAGGAATAAACACAAGTCCATTTGAAATTAGCCAGGATCATTTAATTTCCTCATCCACAGTGCTGTGGATAAGGAAACCATGCTACAAAATGGTTTAATTTGGACTAGATACATATAGATACACTAATATATTAATTTATGGATATTATAGGCTGTCCTCATACATCCTGTTTAATCAACATCTCTAGCTTAGATGTTTGAACCTTAGATCCGCCACTTGGAGGCCAGCAGTGGTTGATTAAATCCTTTTATGAAGTTAAAATTCTACACTTGAAGAATACTGTTTAATTACTCTCAGATGAAGTAAATGATTGGACCAGCACGTTTCTTAAAAGTAGAAAAAGTATTAGAGAAGACAAAAGGACCAGAAACTGTTGACTATACCAATGACTAAGTAACTTGATTTTTTGGTCTACTTTTCCACAGGAAATTTTTTCACATTTGCCAAATTTCTAAGGATCACTTGCAGTCTTACCTTGCTGGCAATGAGGTAAAGCAGCTCCCCAAGTGCTGGTAAGAAACATTGCTTCAATTTGCTGTTTCTGAAGTTCTCTCTGATTAGTTCAGTTAAAAGTGTAATTGCCTAAATTTAAAAAATCAATCAATAGATAAACACGTGTGTTTTGTCAAGGAAAACGTACTGCTAAAAATAAAAAGCTTTATCTCAAATGCCGTCTTACTGATGCACTCTTCACTTACACTGAAGAGCCATTTGCAAGGGATTTAGTAAGCATTGAAAGAAAGAAAAAATAATTATTACAAAATATTACATATGCAATATGGAGAAAAATAAAATAAGGAATTAGCCAAGGTGACAAATTATCAGCTATTTCTTCTTTCATTTCCCTCAGAACAACAGAAATAGATTTGCCAAGAAAAGAAAAGCCTACTTGCTGCTCCTGTGTTTCTGTCAGAACATCTGAAAGTTTTCACCATCAGGTTACAAAAAGCACAAACAATAAGAAACCTCTAATGATGGCTTTTGTGTAGATGTTTTATCAAAGGATAAGAACTATTTATGATTAGTCTCCTGATCTCCAAGTTTACAGGCGACAAACAATGTAAGACTTGGACATATAATTTTATTTCTTTGTATTTCATGAACTTCTATTTGCAAAGCATTTATGCATACATGCACCTGTGTGTGTGTGTGTATGTATATGTGTATATATTTAAATATATATATATATATATGTATAGATGTGTTATTTATAAAGAGGAGTTAGAAGGAAACTAGAAAATTTGATTCATTTTGTGCAGGTGACCCAGGAAGAAATCACTTTCCCATGCAAAAGTATTTGGCAGTAAAGCACTTTTTCTTACTTGGAGCACTAAGGAGTTGTTATATTCAACTTCCCTTGTTTTACTTCACCTTCTGACCTTATAGCAGCTTCATAACTCCAATCTTTGTACAGCAGAATCATATCAGAACTGGAAATGCAGTCTTCAAATCAAAGCAAAAAGATCTACTAAACAAACTTTGACCTTCTCCCCATCTTTTTAAAGTAGTGCAATGCTCATTAACTGTTTTCTTTAACTGCTTTCAGAGCATTTCTACAAATTATATTTAGGAACTTTAATTAACATGCTATTCCAGAGACAGCTTTACTTTCATATTTAAGAAACAAATGTATCAGAGGTTTTAAAGATTCTAATATGGCAGCTTGAGAAAGTAGTAGTCAAGTTGATTCAAGTGCAATTCTGCACTGAATGATGAACACATAATGACAGCATTTTCTCCTTTATTATATTTCTTTTCTACAACTATACAGAATTATTCTTGCTTTTGTGATGAAATATATTTTGAGAACTACATTGACTGTGGAATCAATACCATTAAAAGTACCTTGTCACTGTGGCATTAACAGAGATTACACATATCCGGTTATCATCCCTTAACTTTGCCTCTTTAGACTGAGGGTGAAACCACCATGATATAGTATTTAACTACACAAAACTGATGAACTGTGTAATATCACAGGCTGTTGACAAGAGCTCCAGCAGACTGGCTAGGGACATCAAATCACCATGACACCTAACTTACACTTGTTTGTTTGCTGGCAGGACTTGAAAAAAATACACATCAATTTGTATATCTGCTATAACGAAGCAAGGCAGGCTGCTCAAAATTATCAGTTTTAATGATGAATCTCAACCAGCAGAAAACCCTGTATCAATACTAATACTAGTTTGCACCTACAATACTTGTTTTCTCAAAGCATGGTTAATATATTGGAAAATTCTGATGACACATTATCTAAATACATTTGTATGTGCAGTCCTACAATTCTCTAAATCCTATATTCTGCTAAATAAAACCACGAATTAACCTTTGTGTGCAGTAAATTGCATATTCACTATATTCACTTGTACTGAGTTCTGTCTGGCTGCCTTAAATCAAAGTTTAACAAAACATTCATTAACATTAAATATACTAGGTAGATTATCTGTCTTCTGTGGTTTGGAGTTTGTCATTAAAATTAAGAATTTAAGATTTAATATGAATGAAATTTAAATCCAAGAACAATATTTCATATTGGTGAGCAGAAAGTATTGTTTCTCACTCTCCTTCAAGATTCTAGGACAAGTTATTATTTTTATTATGAAGATATTCTAGTTATTATTTTTATTACAACGTGATAAGAGAAGAAAGTAATCATAATCCAATTCCTACTCTCTCCTCAAATATGAATGAAAAAAAAGGTAAAATTGAGTTAACAAAAATTAAATTAAGAACTAATTTCCTTTCTTGTGCACTAAAAAAAACTTGCCAAAAATCTAATCAACACCGCAATAAATTCAAGTTTTCATTTGAAAAAAAACTTTCATTAAACAAGAGAGAAGACGTGTCTGAAGAAATCTGAGCCATTAGTGACTGACTTGTGCTAAAATCATGACATCTTCATTAAAGAGAAACAAGTTGAATGAAATCTTGTATTTCTTATCTTCATATATTATAATAAATTTCTCCATTAAGGGTTAATTTTAGTAACTGTAAGAAGATCCATAACAAGAATTAAGTACTATGGCAGAAGGCACTGCACACGAAATAATTACCACACATTACAGATGACACTCATAATCTCTTGTATATAAGACTTTATTTACCACACTCAGATAATGGTCTCATTTTCTCTAGAGAGCACACAGAGTAGAGAACTGCCCTGTGATTTCCATCCCTTCACTGAAAACAATTAAATAATCAAATATTATACAAATGCAGGAAATGGGGTTCACAGAGTATGTCACATGCTGAACTGGCAGTGTCTGTACCAATAATCTATTTAAGTTCTTGCGTCCTCTGCAATGGAAGCCATGGAACAGGAAGCTGTGATACATTGTCTGTATTATTAGGACATTTATACAGAAACACAAATATTTTTATAAAATAAATTTTATGTTATGTAATATAAATTGTTCATAATTTCACAAACACATTTCAAATTACCTAAAAGGAGGCAGACAAACTGTTTCCTCCTCTTGACAGGACACTTCTAATGTTAACAAAAGTGATTTGCACAAGATTTAAAATAGTCTTTCATCCTTTCATAAAGAAAAATATAAGACCTGAAAAAAAACCTGCTAAGACACTTTGACTCAATGTTAAAGGGTGGTATAAATTTTAGGTAAAGAAAGTAACACAGTGTGTGTGGGAAAATGCACAACAGAAAAATCAAATTTATTTTATTTTAACTACAGACTGACAAATGAACTCTCCTTCTTACCTTCTTTTTCTTTTCAACCTGCCTACATTTTCCCTTTCATAGAAGAAAGTAGTAGTAATCAACTGCAAGTCCTACACTGTCTAGTAAAAACATCTTAAATTTAATAAATTATCTACACCTTTTACCCTAGCTGTCAAACTGAGTAGATATAGTACAGTTATAAAAAGAAAAGAAAGAAGAAAATTTCATATCTTGACAGTCATTGCCTTAATTTACAACAACAGAGTGTGGATTTGATCTATTACCTATGGCAGATTCTCAATCTATTTCAAAATGTATCCAGAAGTTTCCCTGCAGTTTCAAGTCCAAAAGTGAAAATTACAGTATATTCAAAAATGAAGGTATTTTATACCTTAAGTTGTAGTGGCAATGTACAGGTTTACAATATTACTACATCTTTGATGTATTAGTATGAATGTCTGCAAGTATTAGTGGAAATTAAATTATCTCTGTAGTTCTGAAAACCCTTACAGTGATAAAAGCTGTCTATACCTCTAGCATAATGGAAATAATATTTTAGTTCATTTTCCTGTGAGTACACATACATCATGTAACGTGGGCAAGTAATAGCAAAGCAATCTGACTTTCCTCTGAGAAAACTCTCTCATCAGGCTGAGAAAGACATGGCTAAAACCATGGTTTTAGTGCCACTAACCAGAAAAGAATCTAGAGTAATATTCAAATAAATTCAAAAGGGTATATGGAAAAAAACCTACCAGCTTTTTCAAAACATCTCAACTCAAACTGGGTCATGAAATAAGGACTGAAGAGAAGTCTGACTAGCAGACTATGTAGGGGGAAGGAAAAAAAAAAAAAAAAAAAAAATATTAAAAATTAAAAACATATTGCAACTCCGCTAAGGAAAAATGTAAGATGGAAGTGTCAGTTTTCCCGGTGGCATACAACACAAAATTGACTCATTATGAAAATTCTTATCAACTTTTCCGTAACTGAAAGGAAGAAGTCTTAGTAGATGAGTAGTCAAACCAGATGTCATGAACTCAAAAGGAGATTCAACTTGCTTTTGAATCAATTCAAGGTCCCAAAAGGATAAAATTAGAAACAAATAGAATCAATTAACTTATAAATCTGGTATGTTTACTAACAAATCAAAAATGGATGTAAAAGTTTTGTTAAGCTTTGGAGGTTGTCAGTTTGTTTGGGTGCTGGGTTTTATTTTTTAAGGAAAAAAAATGTTATTACTTCTCCCAGTCTGTCATGCCAGTCATATTATCACATGAGCTCAGTAGCAGATGTTCATTACTATGTCTGATTTCTACCCCAGCCCTCAAGTTTGAAGCTTTTTAATCACAGGAAGGACCAGGTAAAAATATTTGTCTCTAACAGCAAAGATCCTGTTTCCATTTTTGCCAAAGGCAAGCAAAGAAAAAATTGCTCAGGAGCCCAAAAAATAAAGATTTCTGCCTTCAAAACTCAAGTCAGTGGCGACCAACTGAAGCCAGTTTACATCTAAAAATGCAAAGTGAAACTGGCAATGAGTCTCTACAGAATAACGGTTGGCAGGAACATCCAAGTGGTATTTTCCTTTTTTTTTCTTCTCTTCCATGTTTTCACTCTGTTCATAAATTGATTTGAAGTTACTCTAAGTCATCATCTTTCTCCAAGCAGTGGCCCTTTTATCCACTTTTTAGAAGCCATGCTAATGACATTCAAAGACCAATGCCCAGCAATAAGATATACAGGTAGAATATTTTAGATTGATTATTTCTACATAGAATATCTCATATTAAAAAAAAAAAAAAATAGGGGATTTTCCACTAATTTTCTTTGAAATTAGTCCCCTTTGAGTACTGCAAATTCCTTCATTCTGCTTCATGAAGATGCAAACTAGACAAAACAACAGTGCTTCCCTAAAGAATTATTTTTAAAATGTGTTTCAGACTAAAATAACTTTTTTTTTTTCCTTCCCCCAGATGATAGATGAAAGGTCTGGTATTTAAAAGAAAAGCTAAGACTACAACTAATACACAAGTGGTCTTGCCTAACACTGAGTCTGGTTTCAGTGTCTTTTAGTGCAGTAATCAGAAGACAGCAGGAAATTAGACTTTTCAGCTACCACCAGCATGAAATTTCTATCACAAAAACATGCCGTAGCCTAATCGTGTCAGTCAAGCAAGTGTGTGCTTAAGGGGAAAAGTCTGGATTGTTTTCTCCTGTTCCTAGCCTATGATATGATTCATTCACAAGTGCAACACAAACGGAAGTGGAAGAAAGGCTCTCTTTTAGGTTAATTCTTTAAGCTATGCACTTAGTTGTAAGAACCAAACAGTTCAGTGTGCAAATTGTACAACAACTTGCATATACCCAAAGCTGTTTGGTGTAAAAGAAATTTAAAGAACTAAAAATACATTAAAAACAAATTCTCAGCTATGTCAAACTTTACTGAAAACCAACAACTTACAGCATACCACAAAGAATTGCAATATTATATGCTGTGACTTTGCAAATATCAAATAAACAATATCAGAATAATGTCAGGAAATATTTAAGGCCTTACACAGATACGTGTCTTCCAAAGCTAATGGAAAAATGAATTTGTTCCATGTCAAGAAGCTTAGGCACAAAATTTTTTTCCATGTGGTCTCTTTGCTCATGGACAGAATGCCAATTGCACATTTATTTTTCTGTATATATTTGATGGTTCTGCTGATACTGTAGCAATGTAAGGAAAGAAAATATTTCACTTTCTCCACAGGAAAAATAAAATGTTCCTGCTAAGTTATTTTAACCACAGAAACACTTTTCCATCTAGTCCATCCAGCCTTTCACACCACAAATTTATCTCCGGTGTATATAATAAATATGACATATATACATATCAATTCCAGAGACACAGGTATTTATCTGCTGAAGGAAAGGGTCCTAGTGGCACAGATGATCATCATCCCAAAAGTAACACAATTGTAGAAAAAAAAACTAAGAACAACAATCAGTTTTTACTATCATAAAAACTAAACAGAAACTATTACAAACAGATATACTGGCAGTAACACTAGCATAATTTTAATGGAAAAATGTACTATTTCACCTGTAAACGAAAGAGTAAATTTAATGGACTATGAAAACAGTGCCAATTACATGGCTTTTTAAATGGCAGTCTTTTCTTCAGTCAGGCAATTAACTTAAGAAAATTACAAAAATGTACTTAATCCTGCAATCAGCAATGTATGTTTTCTCCTTCCTAGTTGAAAATTTTCTTGTTTTCTACTACCGGTTGCTTTGGACTTCAAACATAAAGCAAGCCAAATTAATTGGACTGATAAAAATAATTTTTTGAGAGAGGAAAAAGAAGACTCTTCGGTTATGATAAAAGGTCTTCATTTTTCTCCAACAATCCAGAATTGCCATGCTTGATATATTCACTGTTTAAATTAATTATATTTCCATTATTTGTTTATTCATTCAGAAGAACTTTGCTCAAACACACCATGAGTTTCTTCTAATTTACCTGAGAAATGTCTATTTTTCATTTGTTCTCCTGCCACATGCCCCAGGCAACAATGTAAGTCATAATTCAATTAACCAAGTTGTTGAAAATAAATTGAATAAATTTATCACAGAGGTTGAAAGTTTACTAGAAGCCACTCAAAAAACTTAAATGGAAGCCTTCTCATGGTTACCAAAGTATTAAGTGACAATCCTGATTATGTCAGAATACTAACTGTAAGGTTTTAAGAAATTTTCAAAATACGTGTATACATGAAGATGTGTAATTACTCATGCATCCATTCTCCTACAGATTCTATCTCCTACAGATTTTTTTGATTCAGGAGAATTTTGTTTTGTGGGGTTTTATTTTTTCCATATAAGACATATCAGATCAAAACAAAGAAAACCTGGAGAAAGCAAGGATACACTAAAATTATGATCATTTTGAGAAGACTTATAAAGTCATTTTACAATTAAACAACGTTAAAACTAAACAGGTTTGGAATAAATGGTCGAATCAAACCATTTTTATTTGAAACTCACTACAGTATGGGCAGACATGGACAAGCCTAGAAACAGGATTTATCAGAGAGGTAAGCTAGGAATAGGACTTAAAATTGGCATTCTGTAAGAATGTGAATGACAACAAACTGTAGACCTTGAATAATTCAGACACAGTGAGCTACCTAGAGTATATATAAGAGTTACAGGTCATAAAACTACACCTGTAACAATACAGCTGCTTTCCAGCTGTGGAAAACAACCACTAAATTGTACTTTAATAAAAAATCAGAAATAAAAAGGCTCAAATTATACGGAGTTTCAGTTTGGATGAAAACAGAAATCTGGATATTTCATGACTTTGACAAAGGAAACAAAGCTATTTTTATTTTTATTATGGAGATATTTTATTTTATATTTTATATTTATATTTTTATTATGAAGATATTCTGATATGCTGTCATCCTTCATGGGACATTTAGTTTATTAATTTGGCCATGGAATACATTAAGCCAAAGGCTTTGTAAAGAAGCTCACAGTGTGAAGGCTGCAGCAGGTTCTCTGAACCCTTTAAACACTCAGTAGAGCAGTGGATTAAGGTCTGTTAAAAAAAACAGGCATAACTGCCTAGGCCATAGGGTGAGATTGATATTCCCATTCAGCAAATTTGAAAAAGGTAAGGAAAAGGACTAGATTTTGCCACCAAAAAGGCCCAGTAGAGAACAACTCCAAGGTGGTCTCCTAACAGAGGACTCTGCTCCCTGACATGGAGGCAAACTGTTATGTTACTCTATCATCTCTTAGTAAAACAGAGTCTGAAATGTCACATCAGACATCCTAGGTGGCAGAGGGCCCAGTAGATCCACAGAAAGGAAAGGACAATAGCTTCTGTTAATAAATACACCAAATTAGATATACAAGGAAACAAGTCTTCCTAACTATGGAAGAATTTTTTTTTCCTGTGAGATGAAGAACAGAATCCTCAAAAGAATGGGTTTTTTTCCACTGAATTTTAATAACTAGTTTCAAATTTTAAATACAAAAATAAAACTTTAAAGTTTAGGTGTTTTTCTAAGATAACTAGCAATAAATAAGAGGAAATTATGTTTCAGATTTATAAAGGGCAATTCCATGGGGGAAAAAATTATATTATGTCAGGAAAAAACATATGACCTATTAAAATCTTTTATTGCAGCTGCACAATAGAAGCAATGGCATGTAAAATGTCTTCATCTGCAGTTATACAAGAGATCAATTCCCCTATTGTATTCTAAGATCAGTGTCATTTTTTTCTAATCAATGCAATGAAATACTTCTTAAAAATACTTAACTGGAAATAGATCAAACGCAATTGAATTTACAGATATAAATATTCATTTATTCTAATTTTTCTAATATGACCTACATACTCGAATACATCAACAGAATAGAGATAGTACACAGTTCCACACTTGTCTAGTCTGTAGTAGTTCACTTGCATTTTATTTTGTGTTTTAGTGACCTCTGGTGGTTACATTCAAAGAAAACTGCTGTTTCCCCCTTGCCTGAGAAAAGAACTTTAAAAATATCCAAAACATTAATTTTTCAAAGACAAGTAAATTAAAGGCTTTTGGCATGCATTATGTGAAAGTTTACTTCAGCCTTTAAAATGAGGTTGAGGCTCCTTCTCTTTCCTAAAGTTTTTCTGCCTCTTTAGGGATTAATGCTACTATTTATAAAACCATTTTAACGACAACAAGAAAAATTTAATGGTACAGATTCAACATCAAGGATAGAGGAGCTATCCTTAAATAAATGCCTAAATGGGTAGAAGGCAGTAGGGGGTAGAAATAAATAATCAGTTTTTTAATATGTAAGGGCCAGCAGTGGTAACCTGCATGAATCTCTACCACGTCCTGTGCTACTTTAAAAGTACAAAAGAAATCCCAAGTGATGAGTGTATAATGAAGTAACAAAAAAACTGCAAAGAGGCCATGACTGAGTGATAACAACTGGAAAGAAGACTTGATATAAATAGCATGGTACACATAGGGGGCAAAAATAATTCCAGAATCTCAAGTTCACAAGCCCTCAATTGACTTTTCACACTTGGGAATAAATTTTGGAGCCAGAGGCGATCACTTCTATTTAACAGGTAAAAAAAATCAAACAGTTATCAAATAAAATTAGAAGTTACGAGGAATGGAAGAGAAAAAAAACCACAAAAAACCCCACCAATACTCAGATCACCTACATCTTCAGACTGTAAGACCTGGATCACAGAGTGTCATTTTAGATTATGTTGCTCAGCTCAAGACACAGCTTGATTTTGACATTTCCTAAATCATAACAGCCCCCAATAAACTTTACCTGGAGCATCAGATGGTTCATATGAGAGGCTAAATTACATCATTATATTTATTTCTGTATATAATGCTGATAGAAAGGTTTGCTTTGTGCTGGCTTTTTTTAAGCACCAGACAACACAAAATAGCTGACAGTTAACAAGGAAGCTCAACCAACTCACAGATTCCTCTGAAGGGAGCAGAGGGGAATACGAGTCTAGATGAGAAATTCCTAAACTACTCCTTCTTATTCTTCCTATAAATGAAGTATTGAGTTTTGTGTACTGCCACAATTATTTTATTTTACATTATATATGCAAAAATAAATTTGAACACAGGAAAATATTAGAATTCAATGGTTTTTTTGATCATTCTAATTTTGTGTAAGCATTAAACTATTTTTTAGTTCAGAATTATTACTTTGAGAGAACAAAATTTGGAATGAATGTCATTAAATAAAGCACAGTAGATGCATTTTTAACCCAGACTTCTTAATTATAAAAAAATCCTTATTTTCTCAATGAATGTATATAAAAACTAATTTTAATTAACATAAGAACGGGGCCAGAAAGTTAAAATGGAAGTTAATTTTCCTTTCTAGTCCTTCAATTTAAATGTCACTGGTCTTGGACTTAACTTGATTTTTGAAGTATATGGATACTTCTAAAAATGCTAAATTCCAATTGTGAATGACTTGTATGTTCAAATTTAAAAAAAAAAAAAAGCACTGGAAACATTTTGAACAAAATATTATCATGTATAACTACTTCAATCTATTGCTTTTAAATACAAAAGTTGACTAGGATATGTGTTTTCTGATGGAAACTGGGAAGCTAGGGAAATTATTGCTAAACATGTTAGTGTTAACGTCCTGAACAAACACCTTAAGCCAAAAGCCATATGGACATCTCAAAATTACTTTTGAGTATTTTAACTTTAAAACGTTAAATATCAGAAAAAAATCTGCCACATAAAAGAGCATACTTAAATTGTGACCTGGAATTCAATTCTTGTGAAACTGTCAGTATTGAAAGACTTTGACCAAACTTCAGTGACTGTAACTACAAGGACTTTTGCACCACTTTGGAACTTCAAAAAACAAACAGCAAACCCTAGGTAACAACAAGAATGCTTTGAGTTCAGCTTTTCACTACTATGTCAATGTTAAGCAATACAGCAAAATAATCACAATCATTTCTAAAATTCATTAAGAACCCAGAGGTACCTAAACCAACAAAAACTCCCCTCAGCTGCATTTACAAAAGAGTCAGGTATTAACCACTGGTTGTATCCTCCTACATCAGATCTACACAGCACACAAGCATATTTACAGCTCGTGTTTTGCAGTTGGGTCTTACATTCAAACATCTATTAAACTGAAGTTCTGGCTTCTCCTCATGAAGAAGAAATGTCACATTCACACTTGAAACAGACATTAAATAGCATGTTCTGTCAAGATTTCAGAATCTGTGTGCATGTGTCACATGCAAGAAAACAACATTAATACCACTAAATCTAATCAGTCTTCTGTTTAAGTCAACTACTGACCATGTAATATCAAACAAGAATTAAAAATACTTTTCTTCTCCAAAGAAAATTACTTGCCCTTCACTACACACACTCTTCAAGAACTGTAAGAAACCTCAAATTAGTCCCATCTCAACAAATTCTTTTTTGAAAAAAGATCCCTAAGAATCAGTTAAACTATTTTATATTAATTACAATAATTACATTTCAGAATAACCAAATGTATCAACAGTTTATTCTTTCTACTTGTACAAAAAGTATGACAGTGACTATTTGATTTCATGAAAAGGAGAGAAAAATGCTAATTTTATCATTGGTGGCCACAGGTTAGTAAAGATCAGAACTACAACTACACAGAATAAGCTTGTAAATTTATACATTTAATTAATTGATTATATTAAACTTTACATGTATGAGTTTAAAATAAAGCAGGTTTCAAAACAAAAAAAGCTGTGAAAGTTTCTGACATAAATAGTAGTATCATTAAAAAAACTCTCTTCTGAAAAAAAAAAAGGAAAGTTACCTCAGAAACAGGTACATTTTCTCCAAGTTCAGATGTGTGTAATGCCAGTAAACCAATCACTCGAGCAACATTAGCACGTCTGTGTATCAAATAAATATTTTTTTTGTATGGAAAATATATTTACAAGATACAACAAAAACAATTATATCTTGTTTATATTCTACACAGGTTGCTATGGGCAGAAAAATTTGATGTCCTATTTACACCTTAGATTTTCTTCTTATTTCTATTTTTTTGTATCAACAAGTTATTTCAGTGTTTCAGCCTAATTTAGCAATATATGCATAAAGACATTTATTTCCTCTAGCTCTGAAGTGTCAAGGTTCTTTAGTTTGTTAGGATTATTAATAGTCACACTCATCTTAATTTTCTATATAATACAGAAAGCCCCTGAAATTTAGAATTTCAGGATAGCTGACAAAACAGATTCAGCAAATCAGTTTTCAATGTTTCATTAAAGGAAAAAAATGGAATAAAATCAACGTTTATGAAACAAACAGCAGAGGGCACTATCACATTGAATTATTCCTGACAGGTATTACCACTATAGTTATTTTACTCTATTGTGGTATGGAGTTATTTTATTCAGTTATTTTAAGTAACTTTATTTGATATACTAAATCCAATATTATCTAGATAAAATTTTAGAGATTTTCTATAATCTTTGCTCCTGTAGAATAGCACTATATTAATTCAACAGTGAAAAAATTCCATTTTATATTATTATACTGCCAGTCAGACACCACAGCAGTCTGGCAGGCTAAAAAACTCCTCAAATTACCTTTTAATAAATATCTTTAATAAAATGCAGTGACACAAATGCATTTGAACACATTAATTTAAAACAGTTGTTACTTACACATCCCAGTTGGTGGCTGCACGCAACTGCTGTATCAATATAGGGAACTACAGTTTAAAGAAGATAAATAAACATCAGTGAATTTCAATGAAGTGATAAATGATGAATGATATGATAAACAAATGATAAACAAGAAATCAAAATATCAGAAATTTCACAAAAATATACTTGGATGGAGATTTCTAGGAGTATTATCACGTACAAATACTGCATATACTATGCAAACACTGATTAAAGTGTTAATTTTTAAAATTAATTTTTTTTATTTTAAAAATTAAAAAGCCTGAATGGAAAAATATGAGTATTTTTCTATATTTTTGCCTTAAACTAAACTACTAAATATGTATCTTAATGTCAGGTCTTTTTTTAAAATCTGAATAACACTATTTAGAGAAAAAAGGTCTGATTCTTTCACCTACAAGCACAGAGATCAGCATTTAGTATTATAAAGCATATTAAATTATTTTGTGAGTCTGTATCAAAATAGTTGGCAAATACCAGAATAATGAATGTTAACATATATAATCAGCCATTTAAGAACCAAACTGCATAATTACTAACTCATTTCTAAAATGTTCTGTTAATTGGCTATTCAGTTACTGTATTATTGCTCCCCTTGCTCCAAATTCTCCAGCGATAATAGAATACTCCTTCCAGCAATTCTGTTT
This sequence comes from Cyanistes caeruleus, assembly GCF_971803275.1. Lineage (NCBI taxonomy): Eukaryota > Metazoa > Chordata > Aves > Passeriformes > Paridae > Cyanistes > Cyanistes caeruleus. The sequence goes on from NC_141701.1 coordinate 108,017,619, forward strand.
CTGGGTTTCACAAGAATGTTATGGCATAAGACCTACCACTCCTTCCAACCTAAATGCTCTTCATCCAGTTTTCTGGTAGTGCAATTTTGTCTTTAGTATCTTATATTCCAACAATAAAACATCTCAGCTTTTAACTTAGGTACTTTATTACAAATGTAGGAGATCAAAATAATTTATTTCCTATTAAATAAAATGAAAAGTGCTCATCTTAGGATACCTTCTGTGATACCTTTATATAAGCAGGGAGTGAGGGGGGAGGAATCTATTTAACTTCTGCACATGCAAGACTTGAAGAAATATGTTAAACCACTACAGACCATAATAGCAAAATTATTTGTCTGTGAGAAAATGGTTTTGGAAACATGAAACCCCAAAACAGATTCTTCAGAGAGCATGGTCACTCTTTGAAGCCCTGTTTACTGAAAGTTTTACTGCCTGTGCTTTAGAAAGCTTTCTTGCTATTCTTTACAGACATATGACCAAATAAACTTAATTTAACAATTCATACATGAACTCTTTACAGTATCCTCTGCCATTTAATGATTTACAAAGACTAATTTTTCATCATACATTATTTTACACTCTTCATAAAGGTTAAACATTTAACCTCAACATTTTCGCTAATGCAAAAGAAGTATATGTAAATGTATCAGAAATCTAAGAAAAATAATTCGTTTCCCTCAGCTCTTTTAAAAAACGTAATATGGAATTTAATTTTTTTTTTTTTAACTTTAATCAGCAGCATATTTTTGCCAGTACACCACTGACTTTTTCAAACACAACTAAAAGCAGCTAATTTTTGATACAATGGCAAATATGTAAACCATGTTGATTCCTTCAAAGCTGTTTTACTTACCAGCTGAGAACTAATTAGCCTGTTTGCAATCTCCTTGTGGACAACCAAAGTGCACAGGTAGTACAGTAAGTTCAGTTTAGAACGTGCTGCCCCTGTATTCTTCTCACTGGAATCAAGCAGGGAACACACTCTTTTCAAGAAGCTATTCCAGTCCACGTCTTTCATAGATGACAGCTTCTCAACTAAACCATAAGAGGAAAACAAATAGTTAATGATTCTTTGATGGAGTTTCAACACACTACAAAGTAACATCACCATGAATAAGTTCCAAAGTTTGAATCTAATTATAATTTTAGGACTTAAAATACTAAAGAAACATATTAGAATTCATGTCTGAAGATTACAGAAATCAAAAAGGAAGCAAGAGAAATAAAGGATAAAAATTCAGCAACAAAAGACTTAAAACACATCTGAAAGTGCAAACCTGCTAAGTCCTTCACTTAAGGAAACATTTATTTGCATTATATTTAGGAAAGGAAGAAGTTGTCCTTCATAATTACTAATTCTTAATAACTAAAGTTTTCTTAATAAGTAAAGTTTCCTGTAAGTAAAGTTGAGGGGAAATCTAAAGAAAATCAATGAAATCTGCTCACAATAAATAAACTGAAAACATCTTTAATGACTCCTACAGGTAGGTACCCACCTAGCTAAGCCTTAGCAAATCAGGACATGGATGATTTCCAAAGGAGCACAAAGAAATCAAGTCACATGGACAATTAACATATATCCTGTGGTTCAATTCATTGACCATTGCACATGAATTGAGATTTTTTTCAGACTTCCTTATCAGCCTCAACAGTTCATTTCAATCTAGCAGCCATATACTCCCTCAGTTTCGGTATTTATTAATAACTTATCTGCCTTTCTGCTATGCTCCAGTATAGACTATTTGAAAGCACATTTTCTGTCTTTTATGCCAATTTTACAGTCAAGTAACACCACCTCCTAATGCAGGCAAATATACATTAGTAGAGTTGGAAATAGGTTTGGCTTCCAGGTATTCATTTAAATTTTCCATATTATCTTTCATCATTATTGACAAGCAGCATCGAATTCAATATCTTCAAAGACTGTCAGAAAGTTGTCCAGAAGAAAGCTACAACTCTGAATGCATTCCAACAATAAAAAACACTGTCCCATATTAAATAAATACTGACAACAATTAAATATATCAGAACATCAGTGTGATAATTACTTAAATGTAATATGAAACATTAGGCAGTGGAATCTGATCATTTTTGGATTAATCAAATTTAAAATATTTTTGATTATAGTCTTGACTGAGAGATTGGGGAATGTTGTGTTCCTTTCCAAACATAAAATTTCTTCAACAAATGAACTCTTCAAAATACATTCTTTATAGTAAGAAAAGATGAACTATTATGCCTAGGAAGAGGTGCTATGTGAATTATAGAAAAACTACATATCTGGCTGATAACCCTCTTCAAGCACAGTCCAGTATTTTCCTTTAAAAGACTAGAGGAAATATTCCAGGGGAAGAAATATTACACACATGACAATGAGCTGGCTTTAGTTTTCAGAAATATTTCTAGACATTGAAAATTAGCAATAACAAATAGACAAATCCCAAACAACTTCACATTATCTTTTGGGACATTAGTGCCATAACACCTCATGATTAAATGTGGGACTGGCAAGGCTGCCTAGTATTGTGGCTGATCAAGAGTGCACATTTTAAGATCCTGCTGCCACTTGCTCACCTCCATTTGTCAAACTTTAATATATTTGCTTGAATATTTCAGTTTAAATTTCTCAGTTGGAAAAGAATATGCTAGTTTTCCCAAACTAAACACTGATGACTGCCTCATGGCAAAAGTTTTGAGCCTGGGCTTATAACTCAGGAAAGCAGAATAGAAAGGAATATTGTTAAAGTGTTTGTACTTGAAAAGTCTACTCAAAATTGGTCTAGCTAAAAATATTGCATATACAACTATAGTTTCAGAAAAATTATTTCTGAAACTGTGACCTTATATAATCTACAAGTAGAGACTACAGGTCTTACAATAGTGAGTTACAGCAGCACATGCAGAACTTGTTAGAATCTTCAGCAGATCCATACCTGAATGTGCTGGTATATGTAAAGTTTTCGGGTCAAATCTAACTGGTACATGCTTCATTATCTGGAAAAAAAACCAACACATTACAACTAGTTTTAATACATTTCTAGAAAATCTCCAAGTAGTTGAATGTTAGAATACAATGAAGCAAAATTTGTACAGGATGGGTGGGTGTACACACTACTGCTCATTACTGAGGAATTTTCCATTGTTTTCTGGTATGTATTTCTTCCAAGCAAATATCTGAGATTTAACTCTATGGTTTTTTATATAATTATATTGCTAGTATTTCCATTTACGTGATTTTTAAAATGGGATTACACAGGATTTTTTCAGTTTACATTTTTATCTTGTTTGTTTGCAGAAGAATACTTGCATTTGGGTTTCAAAAGCTACTGAAAGGAACTATGCAGATGACAGCTTACAAAAAGTTTTAGCAATTCATTTCCATACAGTAAATACATATATACACTAGACCATTCCTGAATATAAAAAATTATATTATCAACAGCTAATCATTCATCAGGTATAGGGTTTTTTTTCCCTGCAAAACCATCATTTTCTTTTAGCTAATGAAATTGGATGACTGCCCAGTAACTGAGCGTTTGAGTGTGATTTTCAGTAAATAAAGAACTTTTAAAAAGGCAACTGTGTAATGGAATTTAGCCTTTGACAGATGAAGTCTTAGCGTAAGTAGAGAGCTATTTTCTTAAAAAGGTCTTCAATTCCACAGATCTGCAGAACACAGGAAAATTTTACAATTTAAGCTGACATTTCAGCTTTTAATATTCTGCCAGCATATAGCAAATCCCTTTCCAGGAGATTAAATGGCAAGCTCTTCAGATTTACCAGGTGTCAGTATCATCCTTTAGTCTGAAAAGCAGACTACAGAGTCATCACCAAGCAGGCAGTGACTCTGATTATATGTCCCTGGAACTTAGTGGGCTATTTTGCATTAATTCTGAGTCTGGCATTGCTTGCTAAGGAGATTAGTCCACATGTGCTCATCAGTATGTACACCTACCCCTAATCTCATCTCTTATACTTGTAGTAAGAAGAGGAGCAGTTACAGACTAAGGCTTTGTGTCAGAGTCCTGAGACAGAACTGAGAAATTACCAGTAGTAGCATTCAAACATAAATTCAAACTCAAAGTGGAGACCTTTGAAAGTCTCCACTAGGAGCAATGTCTCTCAAACATATCGAAAGAGTATTATTTGGTCATTACTTATCTAGCTGTGTAAGATTTTTAGTTTTTCAAAGTGTTAAGAAATCGATTAAAACAAACCAAAAGAATTGTTAATACTAAAGCAATACAGCAACTAAAAACTGTAAGATATTCCTAATGAGTTAAGATGCTCACTTCCAACAAAAAATCTTGCATTCTTCACAAGTAAAGTAAAATTCGTAAGTTGAGAATTGATGAGTAAAGTTGATAAAAATTTATAAGACTGCTTCATTTTTTCTGGCACAGAAACAAAAGGAAGATAAAGGGGCTCTTGCCTATCATTTTTTCTACCAATACATCCTCCTATAAATGCACAGTACATTGTCATTGCAATGCAGAGCACTGTTTCTTTTTTGGTTTGCTCTTTACTGTCAAACTTGGGTGAATTCCCTGCTCAGGAGACTCATTACAAATTGTTAGCACATTAGAATCCAAATGACAGAAATAAGATGGACATTTCTTGTAACCTCAGGTGTTCTTTAAGAGAGAAAAAAAATTGATGTTGAATAAAAACATTATCACAGTTGAAGTCTAAAGAGTAACAAATGTTATTCTGTAAAAGTCTAACTCCTAATCTAGAAGACTTCATAGATGTCTTTGTTTTCAGTACAATAAACCAAAGTTTCGTGTTCATTTAACAGATATCAAAGCAAGTTATCAGAAAATAAATCTACAAAAGCACTGAACACAGCCTTTAGTAGCTTCTATTGCTTGTAAGATATTACTTAATAGTATTATTCAATCCCAAAATAACTCATTTCTATAAATTAGCAACACAATAGGATTATAAAGACTGCCAAAAAACTGTATGACAGATTGCTAGATAACTGGGTGGAACTGCTTTAGAATGAGAACTATAAAATACAGGAAAGGAGTTTTACCCTGATTAAAACTTAATCTGCAAAAATAGCCTCAACCACTAGTTCCTGAATCTTACATTTTTATTTTTATATACCTTTGGATTGTCAATGATTGGTGTCACAATAAGATCAGATTCAGTGTAAATGAGGTCCTTCAATTTTGATTCCATATCCTGCTGACTTGAGCACACTTTTTCAGCCTAGAACAAGAACAAACTTTTTTTATAAACTGTTTTGTACCAAAAAATACTTAATTCATGTTTATTCACAAAATACTTCATTTCAACATTATATGAAGTAGTCTGGCCATGGAAACATACTCTAATTTGCATTTTATTTATGTAATAGCAGATAGGACCAACTAAAAAATCTGGTAAGAGAGACATACCAGAAGAAAAATCATTAGGTCAAAACGTAGATTGAGATGGAAAAAGGTAACTTGTCTTTTATGCACTAGGGGAAAAAAAAAAAGGAGACTAAGAATCTTTCTTAACTCCTACATCTGAAGTTCTGACAATATTTTTTTCAAACAACTTGCACACTTAATTGTGGAAGAATGCAAAAGAAAGGTGACTTTGCCACAGAGTTCAGGCTAATACTCTGACTGTAGAGACAACACATCCCTCAATATATACCTTTTACTCACTTTTTTCAAGCACGAATCTCCTCGTGAAGAATTTTTGATTGGGATAGTAGTAGCATCACGTACTTCTATTACAGAGTTAGTTCTAGGCGTGGGACGAGAACTTCAGCAAAAGAAAGAAAAAAATAATTAAAAACCAAAAAGATTACAGATTAAGTTCCACTGAAAACTACTTTTTTGTTCATGCCATACAGCAAATTTTCAAAGCTGACAAACATAAATTACACTATGTTCTGCCTGATCCATTACCTAAACACAAAATTTCTGTCTTTAAATGTGTTCTGACAAGGTTAGGATTTCTTTGCCAGTTAGAAATGGGAAGATGGTATTTTGTTGAAATTATTAAATGAATGTAATTCAATTATTTTCTCAGCCATAATGACTTTACGAACTGGAGGCTAAACCATTATTATCTTAACTCCTAATATCAAAAAACACAAATTAAACAAAGCATATTAACTTGACAAAATATTGCAATTTTTTTTATTATTATTATTATTATTATTATTATTATTATTATTATTATTATTATTCTCTTCTGACTGCCAAGTTTTGGCTAAGTAATGGGAATTAAAAACCTCCTAAATTTTGTGTATCATTGTGAACTGGGTTTACCTTTTGCTTTTTCTTTCTAAAATCCTGCCTGCTAATTAGAAAATGAAGAAAGGAGAGACCAGAATACTGCCAAGTTGCAATTGTCATAATGCTGCTAGTGAACTTGGGCTTTATAGTACACAATAATTTAAATTAAAACATTTAAAATCAGCTTTAGAATTATCTTAATTGGCAGGTCAGGAAACTAGTTAAATCAACAACTTCGAATTAACATGCTTTCTTAATTAGCAGAAAGTAAAAGGCACATTTAGTTGCAAATCAGATTTCTTTATTAGAAAAAAGCCAACTAAACTAAAAAAATAATGACCAAACAAAACTGAAGACCATTCATTTTGATCAGGAAATCAGTGATCAAATGAACTAATGTAATAGTTCTCATCTTCCATCTATTTTCAACAGGAATTTAAATTTAAAGGGCAAAATGAAGGAATGCCAAAATATTACGTACGTAAAAATACATGAAATATCCTAATTCTTATGGTAAAAAAAGCATCAGGATGTGCTTGGAATTTTAGTTCCTAAACAAAAAAAAAACAACTTGTGATTTCTACCTAGGAGGCTGGACAAATGATTCTAAGTTGACATGTTTCAAAATGTGTAGATTTGTTAAATATTTTTTCTCAATTCAACTAATTTTCTTTCATATATGTTTGAGATACAGATAATAGTACCTATTTTTTCAGTTCTCAGATAGTTTCTCAGTTTAAAACAAGGCAAGAGATTGCTGAATTAAACTACTTAAAATGAATGAGATATATTCCATTTGCACAAGTAGAAGAAGCCACTGCTCCTGTTAAAAGCTGATTAACCACTCCAGCAGTTAATTAGTCTGATGCAAAGTGCCAGGTAAGCAAGTTTCTTTCACTTCAATGTTTTAATACTTTACTAGACATCACATACAATGCTTTCAAAAGTTATACCATTGAAGGAAAGAGAATTTCAGAACAGATTTCTATTGTTTGCATTACATTTCAAATTTTGTATTTAAATTAATGTACTTAAAAATAAACTACATTGCTAAAAAAATATTATTTGGATTCCACCAATAAAAACCAAATGGTTATACCATTTTTAATACCATTGTGGCCTTTCTTTTGAACAGTTGGCTAAATCAAATGCTACTTGAATTTACTAATAATATATGTTTAGCTGTGATGATAAAAGTTTTAAGTGAGATAAGAATTAATACTTTATTAAAACAAACTAAAATTAACTTTTGTACACAGTATGATGTACAGAAGTCCTATTTCAGGTTATACAAGAAGCTTAAAAGAGTATTTTCGAACTGCAATATTTCTGCTTTATGTTGATAAGAGAAATGTTGATTTCACTAGACAATCTTGGCCTGAAAGCTAGTACAGAGTTTCAGAATCAGGCCTCAACTAAAACAAATCACTGTTAAATCAATCACTATTTTTTTACTTAATACCCATGTAGCACTTAATAGACTGTTATCAATACCTTGTGATGAAAAGCTGCAGGCAGAATTTATTAACAGATCATACACCGAATGCTTATTCTTATGTATTTAAAGAAATCATTCTCCAAGCCTATTCTTACATGCATGAAGTAAGAAAGATCTAAACAAATTTCAGATCAGAGCTTTTTGTTTAGACAGACAATTAAGTAATCAAAAGTTTACTTTCAAAAATGAGAACAATAAAGTCATATAAGCTTTAACTACACACACTGCTTTCACAGCTCTTCAAATGTATTTTTGTATTTATTAACTGGTAATAGAAAACTTAAAAGGAGACACAGACACAATATTACAGTCATAATAATAAAATAATAAAGTTTGAAGAGACAGTGGAGGAAAAAAACAACACTAAACATACACAATTACAAGGAGGTTTTCATACCTGAGAAGAAATATAGATTCATTTGATTCACCATCAACTACACTTTTGGGGCGCAATTCAGTCTGAGTTTCTAACAAAAAGAGAACATGACCTCGTATTCAGAAGTTAAAATCAAATAAAACATGGGGAGTAAATATGTTGGTAGGATTGATAAAATAACTAAAAAATAACATAAGGAGCAATATTACCTATTTTGAAAGAATTGCTTGATGGTTTAGGACTTGCCCTTGAGGATGACAGGTTATCTACATTGTTATGAGCATCCACTGACTCTTTGGCACTCCAAGAAATTGATGACTCTGTGTCTTTTCTGCTGTTTAATAAATTATATTAATTATAGATTTTTTTTAAAAAAGGATGGATTATAAAAAACAATTCATTATATCCATAATCTGTTGCAATTGTTAGCATACAGTTTAGCTGTCATTCTCTAGAACAATAGCCTCTTTAAATATGTGTTGCACATACTTTTTATATTGGTAATGGCAATGATGAAAAGTAAGTTTACAGCAAATAACTTGGAGAATATTAAAAATTCTAGCATTAGAATTTAAATGAAGGATATTAAAAAAGTTAAATTATTACCCCATAATACAAAAGATACTAAAGAAATACTAAAAGCATTACAGAAATTTTCATCTTCACAGGAAAAAGTCACAACAAACCTCTGTCCAATTATGAAGTCTGTAGCCGAGATTAAAACCACATTTTTGTGTATGTAATGATTTAAATGTCATACTTAAATTTTATTGATTTTGGTTGTTTAGGTGTTTTTTAACATGTCCTTAGATTATTCACATGAAACTGGGTCATAAAACCTTAATGAAGGCTCTCCAGGATATCAATTATTAAACCCACACCACAAATAAAATAGATACATGGGCCTCACAGTTGGAAAAGAGAGAGTATTGAGCTTCTGTTGCATGTCAAGCCAACGTTTCATATTTTTCATACTTGTCAGTTAGTGCACACATCAGCAGATATTTCAGAGGCCTTAGAAAAAACCTCAGGAGTATGGCCAAATAGCCCAATTATTTGTAGGAGATTATGGTTTCTCTGGTTCTCTGAAAATTCCCAAAAACTATCACTATCAGGATGTTGACATAAGTCTTGCTTAAACCTTGAATAAAATCTTAGTTCACAATATAAACTTTAAATATTAATTTTTTTATTGCAGGTGAAACCAGTAATAAAATTAGAAGACAAAAAGCTGTATCTCAAACTATAAAGAAACATTAATAACAAAAATACTGCAGCACTAGTATCAGAAATAGGTATTAAACATCATGAAGAGAAAATGTTAAAGTAGATACAAAAAAAAAAACCTCAGCATTCTAAAACTATTTTGACATTAGTTCCCCAGATTGGAATATGAAGTATTTTGCAAATATTTAGAACAAACTAACACAAAAAACAATGCTAAATGTCCTAATTCAAAATTAGAAACATAAAAACCAGCAAGGTAACAGGAGTTTAGAAGAAAATTAACTTTTTAATACATAAAAACCATTTTCACAAAAGGTTTGGGCATTCCTGCATATGTAGCAGTGTAGAGTATTAAAAATTTAGAAAAAAACCCCTACTATTAGATTAATGCATCATGTCATACACAAAGAATATGGGTCAGCTGCATTTGCAAGATTATAAGGCTGAAACACAGCTTTAAGATGATGCACTGATAGGCTTTGAGAGGCTCTAAGCCTAACGCATATAAACAAAAAAAATTACGAAAGATAAAAATGACCCATATTTATAAGATTCTACAAAAGCTTTAAAAAAGTTTTAAGTCAGATTCATACAACAATATTTATATATTATATAATATATAAACAAATAAATAAAAATGAGAGAATTTAGCTCAGAAGTTAATTACAACACATTCTGTAGCCAGCAGATTGGAGTGTGTTGAAAGTGAATGGACAGTGCAATACACTAGTAGGATAATACAATCAGTAAACATCCAAAACTACCCACTGAATGGTCTAAAACCCCATTCATTAATTCATGAAAATTCTAAGAAAAGTTCAAAAGTTATAAAATTTACAGGCAATAAAATATTTTATTTTTTATCTTTGTTTATATTTAGTAAAATAAATCTTCCTTGAACATTCAGTACCTTAAGCTTGTGCCCTGTCTGTCTGCAGAATCACCACCACAATGGCTAAGGGATCCTTTCCAGAATGGATGCTGCAATAGGTCTGTCCAATTCAGCCTTTGGAAAAGCAACAAACAAACCGTAAAAGCAGTGGCTAAGTACAACTCCACAGAGACATACCAGACTAGCTTTTGAACCCAGTGACACTACAGAGCAGTTGATCCTGTTGTTTGCTTTTATTTGGAAAACGAGTTTTCTTTAAAGGGCAAACTTTTTGCCTTAAATCAGAATGGAAAATTCACACAACAGAGGTATGAGAATAAGAATGAAGGAAACTGCAGCATCAATGCCCCATGTAAATTATCTGACACACTCTGTAACTTATAGCTCTAAATTATTTAACAATGGAACTGTATCAGGTATAAATAAAAGCCTAATAAATTACATGTGCCCTTTGCTCTGGAAAAGCAAAGCCATCCAATTCAAAACTGGCTATCATTCTATCACAAAGTTATCTATTTAGCACAGGTACACAAATAAAAAAAAATGCAGTTAATGAAAACATCAATTCTATATATCTTCATCTAAGAAAAAGCACAGTGCTCTTTTATATGAGAGATTAAATTTTTTCTGCATTCTTTATCATCTACAAAATACTATACATACAGTATCATAATAATTATTTTCTCCAGAGGTGACAACATAAGCAGCTGTCATGGATTAGGCAGTTTACCTTTTCTGAGGATCCTTTTGAAGTAACCCATCAAGCAAACTGATGAACTCAGCAGACGGTTTGTGTAAAGCAGAACCTGTTAATAGAGGCACTGAAGATCAGTATTGGAGAGCAAAAACAACCATCAACCAAAGTAAACCACACAATTATCTACTGATCATGTTAAAAAACCTTACTGATAGTAATTTCATCTGAAAACAAACCTCAATGTATAAAGGATCTTAAATATATACTCTTTGCATTTCGAAGAACCTTCAAAAAACACCCAGAACAAACAAACTACTAATGCTTGGTCATCCAACCAATAAAAATGTTTTTGAACTTGTAACTTTAAAAAAATAGCACCCTCCAATTATCAGATAGACACCAGGAAGAAATTAAGTAGAGTTAAAATCTGCTTAAATTGAAAGAGATGCTAATATATAAGGATCTCTGTGAATAACACTGATTCCCAGAATATCCAAGACCAAAAATTCCACTCCAGCAGGTAGATTTAGTATTAAAAATTAAAAGTAAATTATATATGTCTCTGTCAAAAGGAAAACAAATATTCATTAATAACAGGGAATTATCATAGGAAGGCATTGCTAACATTCACTTTGGACAACTAACTGATTCCTGCAACTAGCCTCAGAAGAAAAAGGGCAAACCAAAGCTTTAACTTTGTAAGTATAACTGTGATTTGATCCATTAAAGAATAACAGAACCCTACCCTCTGGCCCTGGTCGCAATGGATCTTCAGATAAAATCTTTTCAATTAATTCTGAACGGCTTTCTGACAAGAATGGCCGTTTTCCTACAAACAAACAGAAGTGTATTTCAGAGATAAGGCAAATTTCAAAATGGTTGTAAGATGCAAGGATTTATCATGAGCTCATTTTCCTGAGAAAGCATCCAAAGAAATAAAGAGCCTCAGTCTGAGTACTATTTTTCAAGTTTTCTTGTCAATTTAAATTCCAAATCTTGGACTAAATTCTTTCATCATTAACAGCAAAAGAAACCACAGACAGAAGAGGCACCAAAGAAGGCATGATGGAGGTGACCATAAGCCCTGTATGAATCAGAAATGAGACAAGAGGAAAAGGCAGAAACCTCCATATCTGTGTTACTGTGTTGATCCAACAGATCAGTGTTTTGCTTAAGGTTTAAGAGGGCTGCAGTGTAATTATCTTCTGTGATGAAGATCCTTCTATATGAAGCTAAGGTACTTCATGTGCAGGGAACCAAATTACTCTAGTTTTACAATAGTGAGGCAGTTTTCTCTTTCAAAGGTTTAAAATACTGCACACAGAGTTTAATACCAATGAGATTAAAAGCACTATACTGTCAGAAATTGAGGGCTGACATAATTTTAAATAATAGTATTTAAACCCTACATGTTGGTTAGTATTGTTGTCAATAGGACCATGTAACAATATTGTTTCACCTGATTATTGCATAAAGACACTTTTTTTTGTCTCTTAAGCACAGTTAGTATGTTCTTCAAGAAATCTTCAAAACCTTTCTCAAGTTTTTCTATGTCCTAACTTCCCTCAAAAGTTCATAAGAATTTACTCTGGGATTATGACCTATGTTTCCATTATCACAGATAATACAGATACACAAATTTACAACCTGAGAACATTTCATAGAGTAAACATCCCAGGGACCACAGATCACTGGCTTTGCAGAAATTGTCTCCCTTTATTGCTTCAGGAGCTGTGTAAAACGGAAAGCCTACAAAACACAGAATGCAAAATTAATGTGTTTTGATTATTCACTCAGCATTCATCCTTTTTAACACTTTGAACTTTGTCTCCAAACTTCACAGAGTTATAGATTATCTTCACTCAACAAACAAGAAAACTGAAATAGCAAATGTAAGTAGTTTCAAAGGAACTTCTGTACTGTAACTGGATTATGTAGGATTATATATGCTATTTTGTTGTTCACTTCTATTACCAAACTGACTTGTGCTGCATTTTCAAACATAGCAATTAATGCAATGAATGTTTTGATTTCCTTTAACAGCTTTCAGAGCAAACAATTCGAGCAGAATGGTAAACCATTCTCATGTGAGTAACAAAAATAACTACATTATATTAAATTTGGGATTTCTTTTTTTAACTCTATCCCAAGAAATAAACCTTCACGAACTTAGAAAGCTCTGTTACAAAAACAAGGTAGCTAGACAATGAAATCACTTATCTAAACAGCTGTGGCCCTTTTCCCACTAAAACACTGAAAATATCACATATCAAATGATAGCAGCTTATTCACAAATCACTTTTGTTTAATACAGAAATAAAATACACAGTTACTATTTCTACAATAGCTCCCATCAGTTCTCAAAAATCTCTAAAAATTTACACTGCCAATTCCAAAGTCCCTTAAAAAACTTATTTTGGGCTCTTTTCTTCTTGTGTGTTATTTCTTTAAGTGACAAAAGGTAATTACCATATCAAAACAGTTCTGAAGAGCAACAGGAAAGAGATTAGATTTGCATTTCTTCCTGAATAAAAACCTGATCTTGGTCTTATTATTTCCAGTGTGGACTCTCAGAAGGAGACAGCAAAGAGAGCTCTCATAAAATATTACCAAGAATTCTGTTGTTTCTGATAAAAGTAACTGATATATGAGCCATCATTATCTTGGAAATACAGATCTGTGAGATGTTCCAAGATAACAACCAATAAAAGATTAAGAAGATTAAAAACAAGTTTCTGAATTTTTCTTATTAAATGAAAGAAATAACACAGTAAAAAAATAACATAGTATTTGCAGTCTACTGCATCTGTGTGGATCTGCCTGTTGAAACTGAAGCACAGTAACTTTCTCAGACCTTAAAACTTAATTGTCATTCTTTAAGGTAGTGAAAGAGTTCACCTCAAACAAGAAATAACCTAGACCACATAAAAAAGGACAGTGAAAATATAGCAGTGCAGTGCCCAGTGAATGAAGCTGTATATTATTTCCTGAATTTTCTGTATACTTTTAACACTAACTTAATGGAATTTAGCTCCAGACCTTACAGCACCTGCACAGCACAAACTTTTTAAGTCCATAAATAATTCCATAGCTCAATTTTTTTCTGAGACAAAAGAGGATTAATTCTAAATCATTTTTCTTTATCATAATCACTGATACTCCAACTTTCATTCCATCTCTTTGATGTAAGTCAATTCTCTCTAGTAAAAATCTCATACCTTGAACTGTATTTTTAAAGTATCTTTGTGGAGTGCTTTCATTAATATTTTCGTCTTCTTCAGCTCCAGCTAAAGCAAAATCTTTTTTCGAGTCTTCACCATCTGCTCTAGCCCAGCAAAAACTACCGAATTTCAAAGTGCCAGACCCTTCCAAGAGAATCTATTAAAACAAACAAAATCCAATATGCTAGTATCACATACTAAAACTAAAATTTCCAGCATGAAATATGAAATCATTTATTATAAAAATAATCACAATCTCAAACCATTTAAGAGAGGATCACTATAACCAAAACCACTGAAGGTTTTAAGTCAATGCCAATACTGGTTTTTTTCTTATAATCAAAAATACCCTAAGAGAACCCTTAAGAGGTTCAATGTGCACTTCTGTTTACTCATTATTAAATCTATATAAACAATGATGTTACTAGAGAAAAGAAAGTTAAAGTAGAGTAAAACTGCATAGGAAAATAAAAATCTAGTAAAAGCAAACGGCATTATTTGAGGAAAAATAAAAGGAATTTTCTCATTTTATGTAGCAGAAACTTCCACAGATTTTGTCCAAGGATGATGAGAGTTTTCTCTGGCTAGTCACTGCTTATTCTTGCAACTAAAAATTTCATAATCCCAAAAACCTTGTTTGGAGAAATAGCCCATTCGGCCAGAAGCAGGGGGCAGGGCACAGAAGAAGCCTTAACTTTAACATTTTACTTTTTGTTTAAAAGAGCACTTTACAGCAACATTCTTCTTTGGAACACAAAGTGAGTAACACACACTGTGCTTTATTAATGTATTTTTACTGCTTTTGGGTCCACAAATGACAGGAACTGAATAGAATTGTGGAAGATTTCACCAAAGATTCAGAGAAATGGCAACTTGATCACTTACAGATCGTCAAAAACAATTATTGTTAAGCAAAAATTTTTTATTATAGTCTGATGACTACATGAATTAAAAACAAACACAGACTTTGGCAAACCTCTACTTAAATTACACACACATACACAAAATGAGAAACTACATAAAAACTTGTATTCTTATAAAGGAATAAGATGATAATTTCCATGGTATATGCAAACAATAAAAAAGGTTATTAATAAAGAAACTTTAGTTAACTTTATTCCCTCATTAACATTTTCTATGACTGCAAAATATTCTGCAGCATGACAGAATAATAACAAATTTATGTGTCCAAGGACAGACAACTTAAATAAAATCTTTCATTAAATTAAACCAGTACACCAAACCAAAACAAATATATCACATTGTATCAGATATACAGCAAGGAAAGAAATCAATTATAGCATAAAATATTCATGCTGCAGACTTGTCTGTGATTGTCTTCACTTATACTGTAAAACTCAACTGACCTCACAACTGAGGTAAGCTTCTTCCAAATATAAAATACAAATAATAAAATAAATGCTCATGGCATGAAAATTAATACCCAGTGTCCCTACAAGCAATACCCCTCCTCACCTTTCCAGGCTTCAATTCACAATAGATAATCCCATGCTTATGAATATGGTATAAACCAGTAACCAGATCAACACCAAATTCTCTCACCACATCTTCTGGTAGACATTCATCCTGAGCAATGACAGATTCTAGAGAACCACCTGGAATAGACATAGTCAGCAAGAGCATATAAAGAGGTCACACAAGTAATGCCCAAGTACATAAACTTCTTCAAAAGATGTCAATCAAAAACCAGTATCACTGGATATTAAAAGTATTTCTTGATATCAAATAGTTAAAAAATCTAAGATGTACAAAAAAATATTTAATACTGTGACAAAATCTTAATTTTATCTGGAATAAAACTGACAGCATGACTTCAAAATTACTTCAATATTATTTAACAAATTAAACAGAAGGGAAAAAAGAAATCCAGAAACTGTGTCATGTCACAATGTAATAGTACCCCATGCTTTTATTAAAATTCCTTAACCAGACTCCTGCTGCACAAGTTAAATAAAATATAGTTAAATAAATAATACCAACAGCAGGCTATCAACTTTTGTGAACAATTGCTAAAACTAAGGTCAGGCCATTTTCCACTGAATTCAGAGACAACAGAAATAGTAAAACTGAGTTACTGTCTGAGGTCCTATGTCCAAAAGATAAATTATTTTGTTGTATTTCACTTTCTAGGTTTCTTACACAAACCCCAGCTTCCTGTACCAATAAGTCTTAACTACAGCTCTCTGGACTTCTTATCCTAACATGAGACCCTTCTCTGTCCTTCCAAAATCACCACTCTCCTTCTATATTAAGTTCCAATCAACCCTTCCTTTGTTTCTGATTAGATTACACTTACAAAGCCTTCTAAATAACCCTTACCTATCTTCTATCACCTTTATTCTTCACTGGGCTTCACACTCACCTACGTATAAGTAAATTAGCTCCAAGACACTCACCTTGCAGCAAACTGTAAAACTGCAAGGTAAAACACCTCATAATTGTTCAACAATAAAAGGCTACCTGTCTAATAACTTAAATATGTACCTCAAAGTTAGAGTAAGCAAGTAGACCAAAGCCGCCGTATGAGCCATTAAAATCACTTTTAATCACTGAAAGAATAACCTGACTTTTTTTCTCAGAACTTTTAAGTTCTCTTCTTCAGTAACTTTTCAAACAGAATTTTGAATAAATTAAAAGGCTGGGTGTAACATGGACTTTTACTATTAAACAAACTCCAGATACCTAAATCTTAATGTGCATCACATGCATATTGGCTTTCTTTCCTTTCCATATGGAGGAAAGCATGCTGTCAGTTTAAAACATGCAGTCATCACAATTAAAGAAAGCTTTACAATTTTCCTTTAATACATTGATAAGAACTTATCAAAAAGAAGTGAATCACCTAAAGCAGTTCTGGGTTCTCAGAGTTCCCAAATGATGATTTTAACATGGAAGTCAAAATACTTATACTGAGTAGGCAAAAAAAAAAAATCATTCACTTTAGCTGATGAATTGCCCTTTGGTTAAAAATTAATTTGAACAATATTAAGTCATTAGTACATTATAACTTTATTTTCTCCTTGATGTCTTTTAAAAGAGAATGCCAAAGCTGCCAGTCCTTAGAAAACTTCTCAAGTAATTTGTAATTCTCAAGTAATGAGCTACATTCTGACTTTTCACAATTTGCTTTTATTTTCCCTGATTGGCCTTCTCTCTTCAGCTCTTAAAAACCAACATCATGTAACTCAACTAACTTTTCAAAGAGGCATACAGTGAAGCAGAAGAGAAGCCTGATTTCAAATTATTTCTATAACTGTTTCCAAGAGCAAAAACACTTCTATATATAAACAGGATTCTCAAGTTAATAATCAGAAAATTACACTTTTTTTCAAAGATCTAAGCATTTGTTGCAAAGAAGCTGTAATCTCTTAGAAATACTCTTTCTATAAATGTTTACCTTTTGAGCTTATCTTACCTGTGCATAATTCCACTACAAGCCAGAGATGGCTGCTTGTTTCATACCATTCATAAAATGTCATTATATTCTTATGTGTGAGTCCCCGAGTCAGACGAATCTAGAGTGAAGTTTTTAACATACTTAACTGGGGGAAAGACATAAATGTATATAGATGGACTTGAGGCATGGGAATAAGAAACAATACAATCTACTCCAGACTAGCTACTTGCTTTCTTGCCTTTCCTAGTGCACTAACAATATTCTTCAAATATTTTAGTGTTACATGTACATTGAGAAAAGATAACATTCATCAAAGACCCTGCCCAACTCACCTGTTTCTAAAATACAGAAAAAAAAAATTAGTCAATTCTCAACTCAAAGTTATAAATATTATTTAACCTTCCTGCATTACTAAAACAATAACAAACTGAAAATCAGAATTTGGAATCAAACTTGCACTCCTATCTTATTTTTTTCAAAAATACAAACAAGAGATAATACAGCAAGAGGAAACAAAAAGAAGCTTTTCCATCATTCTTAATCTTATCAGACAAGGAAAACCATTCATGTGACCCTGAAATCTGTCTTTCTACAACACCTATATGGCCTAATCACTACAGAAGTCTCTGTTTCCTGCTAGAGTGGTATGTAAGGCATCCCCAAGAAGACTTGTAAGGCTAATACACTTCTAAGAACAAAAAAGTTCCCATGGAATGATCACTGAAACAATGAGAGGGAATACGAAACTATATCAGTTTTGCACGGCAAGGTTTTGGTATCCAGGTGGGGAGGTCTACAGGACTGGCTTCTGCGAGAGGCTGCTGGAAGCTTCCCCTGTGTCCAACAGAGACAATCCCAGACAGCTCCAAGACAGACCCACGGCTGGCCAATGCCAACCCATCAGTGATGGTGGCAGCACCTCCAGTGTAACATTTAAAAAGGGGGGAAAACACTCCTGTGCAACAGCAGCAGGGGAGAGGAGTGAGAACATGTGAAATAAACAACCCTGCAGACACCAAAATCACTGCAGAATGAGGGGCAGCAGGTGCTCCAGGAGCTGGAGCGTAGATTCCCTTGCAGTCCCTGCATAAAGAGCAGTGAGGCAAAGCAGTCCCTCTGCAGCCCGTGGAGGTCCATGGCAGAGCAGAGATCCACCTGCAGCCTGTGGTGGACCCCAGTCTAGAGCAGGTGGACACCCAAAGGAGGCTGTGACTCTGTAGGAAGTCTGTTCTGGAGCAAGCTCCTGGTGGGACCTGCAAACCCAGGGAGAGAGAAGCCCATGCCAGTTGCTGGCAGGATGTGTAACCCTGTGGGAACTCACACTGGAACAGCCTGTTCCTGGGGGACTGAATCTCATGGAAAGGACCTACATTGGAGCAGTGCAGGAAGAACTGCAGCCTCTGGGAAGGACCAACACTGAAGAAGGTTGTGGAGGACTTGTGGAGGGGGGAGGGACTCCACGCTGGAGCAGAGGAAGCACATGAGGAGGAAGGAGCAAAAGAGACAGAGTCTGATGAACTGATTGCAGTCCCCATCTCCCTGCATCTCTGGCAAGGAAGGATAGAGAGAAAATTTGGAGTAAAGCTGAGCCCAGGAAGACGGAGGGGTGTGAGGAAGGTGCTTTAAGATTTGGTTTTATTTCCCATTAGCCTACTCTGGCAATAAATTCAATTACCTTCCCTAAATCGAGTCTGTTTTGCCTGTAAAAGCAATTGGTGAGTGATCTCTCCCTGCTCTTATCTTTACCCACTCATTGTATTTTCTGACTCCTGTTGAGTTGAGGAAGGGAGTGAGAGAGCAGCTTTGGTGAGAACATGGCATCTAGCCAAGGTTAACCCACTACAGAAACAAAATGTGCCTAATGGAAAAATAAAATATTTGAACTGTGTAACTGTATAAGTTTTCTTTCCAGAAAGTATCATATTTAAAGCTTTGCCAAGGTTTTATAAACCAGAAATTTAGCTTAAATGGAAATTTTTCATCAAAGTATTTTCTTCTGGCTAAGTAAGAAATTGATTGTTTACTGGAAGATACTGCTACCACTGGATTTGCACAGCTAATAATAAAATAAAGCACAGCACGTAACTATTTTTACAAGTTCATTGACACATCACAGAAACAGTAAGATTGTAAACATGGGTTTATGCATGTGATCTAAAAACCAATAAAATCACATGAAGAAATAAATACATTAAAAGAAGACTATTTAAAAATAAGAAATTAAAATCTTGAGAAGCTGATCTAAATGTGACAAACTCCATCTAAGGAAGCACATGGCACTTTTCTATAACTTATACCACCAGAATTTTGTAGGCTGTATTTTTTTTCCCAGATTTAGCAGGAAAAGAAACCAAATTACTTACCCAGTTTGCTACTCCATTTCTCCTGCATTTATCACTGCAAACAATGGCAACAAAATCAATTGTCCCCTTTCTTCTTCCTTTATAAACAACTGTCATATTTCCTCTTCCAATCTCCTCATACAAAACAAAGTTCTCCATGCTTTAGGATAATTCACAGGTAAAAAACTGGAAACATGTACATTAGTACCACAAGCAAATAAACCTAGAGAAAGGAGAAAGGGGAAGCCTTCAAATATAATGGTTATCCATGTATACTATTCACCCTCCCAATTATCATGAATATGGATTCCATACTTCCAGAAAGATTGAATATAATTACTTTACAGAAGAGGTCCTCTCAGGAAATGTGATCAAAATTTTGGACAGGTGAATTTTACACTTTCAAAGATCTTATTCAAAAAGTAATAAGCTAGTAGATAGAAATTCTAAATAGTATAACTGTAAAAATGCAAGAGGCTACAGAGAAAAGAGAATAGTCTCTGATTCTCAAGACTAATGGCTATTCCTTTATTTCAGTACCCAAACCAATGGAGCATAGAATCATAGAGTCATAGAATGGCTTGGGTTGGAAAGGACCTTAAAGATCATCTTGATCCAATGCCCCTGCTGTGGGCAGGATCACATTCCACTAGAACATTGTACTCAATGTCCCATTCAACTGGGCCTTGAACACTGCCAGGGATGGGACACACACAGTTTCTCTGACACACAAAACAGGCATCCAACAGATGCATTTTGACATAAAGTAAAAAGAGATCAGATAAACTGACACAAAAAGTGAAAGGTAGCGGTAATAAGATCATCATGGAAGCCTCTCAAGCCACCACCTTTAACGGAGCAGGTGTGAAACTCCACAGATGCACCCAGAGCACCCTCCAGGCGCCGAGGGAACTGATTTGCTCTGGGCTGGCTACAGGACCAGCGGTTTCCTCTCTTTTGAGAGGGAACCGCTCTTTTTTGGTCTTTACGAGGGAACGGCAAAAACCGCTCCGAACCGAGCAGCCCATGAACGACCCACGATCTCCTGCGCTCCCGGCTCTGTCGGGGGCGGTCAGGCCTGAGGCGCTGAACGGCGGCCCCGGAGACACAGCCGACTCCCGACCCACTTGCAGCACAGGGGAGGGGGCCGTGGAGCGCTTCAGCGGGGGGTTCCAGCCCCACCTCGGGTCCGCTCCCGCACTCGGGCCGAGGGACGGCGGCGGAGGGAGCGAGAGGGCGGCAGTGAGGGACGGGGGGCGGCGGTGAGGGACGAGGAGCGGCGGTGAGGGACGGGGGGCGGCGGTGAGGGACGGGGGGCGGCGGTGAGGGACGGGGGGCGGCGATGAGGGGCCGCGCGCTCCGCCAGATAACGGCCGCGGACGTGCGCGGTAAAGGGGAAAAGGTACGAGAGCCGGGCCTGTGTGCGGGTGTGGAACCGGCGGGGAAGGGTGGGGGAACGACAGCTGTACCTGTGCTGGGACATAGACACAGCGGGAAAGGAGGGAAGCGAACGCCGTTCCTGCGCCGGGGATGTGCCCGGCGGGAAAGGAGGGGAACGACAGCCGTACCTGTGCGCGGGGGGTGCACCCGGCGGAAAAGGATAGGAACGACAGCCGTAGTGCACCGCGGGATAGACCACCGGCACGCCGCCGCCATCAACCGAACCGGCGGAGCCCCGCCCCCGGGACGGAGTCTCCCATGCCCCGGTGACAGTGTCCGGACGGGACACTGGTCCCTGCGCGCCACAAAATACAAGCGAGCGGGAAAGGCACCGGCTCAGCAGGCAAGGTGACTCCGGGAACCGGAGAGTTTTGCTCTCCTCTGTTTCAGCTGGAACACACCGCCAGGTCCCACCGGGTTGCCTCCCCGGCACCCCCCCGCACCCTACTCAGATGGTCGCTACCCCACGCCCGTTTCCAGGAGACGGCGCCGGACGCCGGAAGCAGAGCGGAGCCCCATTGGGCTGAGGGGCGGCTACGTCAGGGCGAGACCACCGGGCAGGGGGCGGGGGGTTCCCGGATGTTGGCGTGAGGGGTGCCGGAGGCTGGCGGGTCGGGCGGGGGAGGTCCGGCTGCTGCCGGCAGCCCGTGTTGGTGGGGCTGCTTTATGCAACCTTCACAGTCAAAACGGCAGTAGCGTCCTCAGCCCTGCCACGGCCTTCTGCAGGCGCCGAATTGAGGGACACTTTTCTTGTGGCAAAACTTAGCCCTTGAAACAAACGTTTTCTATGTTTAAGAGTAACGTGGAGTTTTCACTTGTTTTTTCATCCTATGGGCTTCTGGTTTTCTTCTTCATTCTTTTCTTGTCTGGTTTTGGTTTTGTAAGGCCCTTGAAAAAATCTCTTTTCTTTTGGGCAACATCAGGAACTGCGGTGAAAGGACAAGGGCCTTCAAACTGAAAGAAATGTAGATTGGATTAGATATTAGGGGAAAAAAATCTTTGCTGTGAGGGTGGTGAGGCACCGTCACAGGTTGTCCAAAGAAGCTGGACATGTCCCATCCCTGGAATTGTTCAAGGCCGGGTTGGATGGGCTTTGAGCAGCCTGATATAGTGAAAGGCTGGGCACGGGAGGAGGTTGGAACTATATGGTCTTGAGGTCCCTTCCAACTCAAACCATCTGTGATTCTAACAAAACATTTAAAAACATTTGCTCTAGAGCAAGCTGTAAAGAATTCTATTTTTTTCTCATTGTATCATCTTTATCTTGACCCCCTAATAGGCTTGAACCCAGCGATCCATTTCAACGAATATTCATAAAAGAAGTAGTACGCTTAAAGGAAGAATTCAATGCTTCTTCTAGGCAGCATGACAACAGATGGTCAGGAGTTTTACTCCCACTCTTGAGAAGACTTCAGTATGACTTTAAACCCCTGTAATACTGAAAGGGGGGGGGGGGGGGGGGACCCAAACCCCTATTTATTGTTGACAAAAAACTGAACACGAGCCAGCAGTGTGGGCTGGCAGCCTGCAAAGCCAGACATATCCTGGACTGCATCTAAAGGAGTGTGGCCAGCAGGGTGAGGGAGGAAATTCCATCCCTGTACTTTGCTTTGGTGAGACCCTACCTGGAGTGCTGCATCCAGCTCTGGTGCCTCCAAAATAAGAAGGATATGGAAGTGTTGGAGCAAGTCCAGGGAAGGCCACGAAGTGAAAAGGGAACTGGAACACCTCCCCTATGAAGACAGGCTGAGAAAATTTGTGCTCTGTCCCATTTTACACTGTAAGTTTTCAGTAACTGCAGAGGTGACTTGTAATTATCAGTGAAGCTACAGCTTTGAAGCTGCATGAGTAAGATAATTTTTCCATTCTTTTTTTAATGTAAATGAGTAGTTGACTAGATATAAATAAACCAAATGCGTAACTAGACATCACTGTGTATTAATAAGCACAAGAAAAGTATGCTTTGAAGAGGGATTTATTTAGATTTCAGAAAAACCCGTATTTTATTTTTATCTGTGGTTGTGATAAGAATGACTGATACAAAGAAGAAGGAATAGAGCATTAGCTCAGTTGCACACAAGTCCTGGAAGAAGTTCAATGCCACATCTTAGAATAAGTCACAATTTCATTGTCCCTGTCCAAGAAGATAAAACTAAGCCACAGTAACTATCAAGTTACTGTCTTTTCTTCCAGATTTCTCATGTTTCGCCCTGTATATGCTTTCTGTTAAATTAGTCCAGATTAAGGGTTTTTTTATGCAAAGGGGTTAAATACCCCATTTTGGGGGAGTGAGATTATATGAACTTTAACATAAATGAAGTCTGTTGAAATCTTCATATACTAGTGGCAATAGAGTGAGAGAAACACACTAAAAAAAAATTTCAGTAACAATTGAACCAAAGGTTTATAGCTTTTGAAATTATGTGTCTCCATGATAATTTTTCAGTATAATTAAAGGCAGACATAGGGAGACATGTTGACTTATACCACCTTTTTTCCCAATCCCTCCTTATAAGGAGCTATGGGCACTTTTTTATTGTTGATATACATTTCATTACATCTTAACTTCTGTGTGCACAGTTTCAATATAGTCCAGATGGGGAATTTTCCCTTTGATTTGGTGTAAGAACAGAGGATTCTCTCTTCAAACATATTTCTTCAGGTGTGAGACTTATCTTGCAGAAATAAAGTATTACAAATACATATCAGGGCTGTAATTATAAGACTCTTATCTTTGGCCTCTTACTTACTGTTTCAGTCTATTATTCCTTTATCCAGTTACTGAACATGACTTCAAGCATTGTACTCAACTGCAATGAAATTTTCTGTGGGAATATTTTCAACATTCAAGAACGGAATGCAAACTATTCTCTGTTCTGTTTGCACCATTTCAATACTCCTAGCAATCTGTGCAGCAAACTCAGGCTTGCTATTTGCCTGGTTATTAGACGGGACAGTCAGATGTAATCAAATTCTTGTTCTCAAATAAATATATGATCTAATTTAAGACAAACTGAGATCTCGTGATTGCAAGCACATAGTTCAGGCATGCTTAAACACTTCACTGCTCTACCCTCAATGGCTACTGCATAAGCCTCTGACATTTTGCCTGGATCTCAAAAGTCTGACCAGTAGCCTATAATTTTAAGGTGTGTTTTCATGTTTTGTAAAATGTGTTCTTCAGTCTGCTCTAATGCCTGTTGAAAATGCTGCACTGTTCTGTTTTATTTTGCCATATGTACTAACTTCTCTTTTTTGTCCTTTTTAAATTTTTTTTCCAGATATCATGATTACTCATGCTCTATCCCATCTTGTTAGTACATGGTGTTTATTTCTATTCCAGACTGACCCCATTCTCAAGAGAATTTCTATTCTCGGCATCTAGGGTATGATGATTCAGTGGCTCAAATAAAATACTCTTATGTATTCCATTTGCCTTGACAGTACTGTCATTCCTGGGAAGTGCACAGAGCCACTTTTCTGGTGTTTGACCTTTTTGTCAGAATGGTGGACATGGGCACATCTTTATTTTGTGCTTTTTATTTTCAGATTATTTTTCAACATCCTCTGGAAACCGGCACATATTTTCATTGTTTGAGTGCAACTTTATTCTTCTTAATTTTTGTCTTTCTGTGGTAACATTAATATGTGATTATCATATTATCATTTTGATATTATGATGTTATGATTTTGTCACCTTGGTTTTCTGGTACGACTCTGTTGTACTTACTGGTCCATGTCAAATTCATTAAATAAATTCAAATGTTACTGTTTTAGTATCATATATTTCTGATATTTGGAAATAGCAATGACTTTTCAAATTCTTAGGTGCTTCCTGGGATTCTTGCTTGAAAATTTGTTTTCTCAAATAAAGAGTTGTCCTCTACACTTGAAACATTATTGCAAAACAGTTTGTGTTTTGTTTCACTGGTGAGGCAACAAAATTACTAGTGGTTTCTTGTGTGATAATAATGCTCCAAATCTCACCTCACTGTATCAACTTGCAAGGTCACCAGTACTACATGGGTGCCATGTTTGTGTTTCCTCTTCCTCTATTACGGTCTCAATGCTTTCCATATGTCTAAGGTTGGAAAGAGATGTGGTGAAACATGCTGAAAATTTTAATACTCTCTGAATTAATACCTTTAAAGAATGTCATATTACAGATTGTTTTTACTGTCCCCAAATAATTTGATTTCCCTGGGAAATCAACAACTGCTCTGTATATGATACTGTAGTCAGGACCAACTTCCTTTTTGTTTGATTGTTTGTTTGTATTAACTGCTAAGGAGATGGGGTTAATTCTAATGGATTACCACAATTTCTGCCAGGCATTTCTCATATTACATTCCTGAGTATAGTCAGCTCTGATACTGGCTTTGTGAGCCTGGCTGGCAGAGTTGATACTTTTCTGCTGTAAGATTCACTACTAACAGCATTCTCAACACCTAAACCTACTTGCTGGCTTGCTATGATGATGACTGTCTTGCTGAGACAGGGAAGCTGAATAGGCCTTGCCAATATTTTGCTTTTTCAGTGACTACCATTCTGTTTATGTAATTTTGAGATTATGTAATAATATCTCATTTTGTGCATATTTCAATTTTCAAACTATTCCTTATTCTAATGCAATAGATAGTATGTGAAGCGTGCTATGTTTGTTGAATTATTTGCATCTGTTCTAGGTATAACATGGCAGAAGAACATTCTGTTTTCTTCAATTACATTGCACTACATTACATTACAGCAGTTTGTACTCACACAAGAGTCATGCTTCTGTATCACATATACAAATTCACTGTTTCAGCAGCAAGCAGTGCTGCTTATGTTGCATATTCTGAAGATTCAGACTGTATATTCAGATATATTTTGCTTTCTGATTAAAATTCACAATGATAGAAGTATTATCATCATTCCATGGTGTAATTTTCATTTGACTTTGCTTGATTACATGGGTTTTTTCCTGTTCTTGCAAAATGCATGCCTGGCACATTTATCATTATCCAGCTATCTTGCATTTAATTTCCTCTTTGTTTGTGTATTTGACTTCACTTATAATGCTAATCTGAGCTTTACAAACTATTCCAACTTGCATCTCATTAATGCAAAATATGTGCAAAACCCCATCCTCTGCGTCACTGCCTCCATTACTTTTTTTTCTCAGACTGTAAGAGCTGAACTAATGCTTCTTTTGCCATAATTATTATTTGTGATCCACTATGCAGGAATTTTTTTTTATGAGTTTTCTCCTTAAAATCTTTTCCTCTTCATTTTATTTCCCTCCTCGGGTTGTGTTTATGCTTTAGCTAGTCTATGAAGTTACTCATTTTTATTTAGTCTCTCATTTTCCACGTGTTCTTGCTCAAATCAGCATCAGCTCTCCTTAGGTCACAGCCATAATAACATTTTGAGCCAATTCCATAATTTAGTACTGCTCCTGAAAGATGCAGCTCCTTCACAGGTAAGAAATTTCCAGCAGAGATGCAGTTGAAGAAGGGGAAGGCATTGGTACTGCCTGATGCTAGCTGAAAGAAGCACAAAGCTCTGAACCAGAAAAGCTTTTCTGCTGATTTGACTCTTCCAGCAAAGATAGCATTGCATAATGTCTTGTAAAACAAAAAAAATAAATAAACAAAAAGCCCCCTTTGAAACAAACAAAACCCACAAATATCAACTGAGAAAAAATCAACCAGAAGTACTTATATTTTTTATTTTCACGTGCTCAGTGAAACAACTTGCAAGAATCTGTGTTTTGATATTCAGTTAAAAACAGTGACAGCTTTATAAAAATCATCATTTAAATGAGAAACGATGTTGTACAGGCAGTGTTATGCAGACACTTCATAGATCTTTTCAAAGGATTTGTAGCATTACTTAGTACTCATATAAAAGTGTGAGAAAGGGGCCAGTAACACCAGGTACCAGCAGGAAGAACAAAAAAACACTTTCTTCTTAACTCCATGATATAGCTATTCAGAAACACAGGGTACGTTTTAGAGATTTTTTTTTATTTTCTCTCTCCAAACACTTGTTAATGTCTTCTGGAATTAGTTTGTTCTCTGAGATTAAAATCGTTCCCCCCACAATCACAGCTGCAATTGGAGTCTTCAGCTGGCAAACTAATCAGAGATTTCTTAAACTGGTTTCAAATGCTCTTAAAGCTTTTATTGTATTCTTTGTTTGCTTTACAGGGCCTAGAAAGGAGGTTCTATGGACAGCAAATGGTGAGGAATACAAGAAAAAGAACAGCATGTTCACTGAAAAGTACATTTGAAAGATGCTGTATTTTAGCAGGGTGGATATAAAGTCTATTCTAGAGATGTAATCAAGGGAACAGAATCGAGAATGAATATGAAACTATCATATGATGATAATATATATGATAAAATGAAGAAGAGAGAGGAAATGGAAAAGATAATGAAAACAGAAAGAGAGCAGAGAAATCTAGGAAACTTTTTGCAAGTATTTGGTTACCATGTCAATTACCAGATTTGGAATTATTAGATGGATAAATTTAGCTGGTGATAGAAATGCAGTGGAGTATGCTTACGTGTACTATAGCACTACACAACCAAAAAATCATCAGGAGGATTTGGCACAGCACCACCAAACAATTGCTACCATGTCATATGACCAGTGTGCACATGCACACCTTTCATGCAAGGGCCTGGCAATACCAAAGCACCAAGTTCTCTTTCCTACGTACTGTGTTTGGGTGTAAACAGTGCATGTCATTGCCATTTCTCCCACTGTGAAGGACTTCTGCTCACTTTAACAAGAGTCTTTTCAGTCTCAGCAGTACATCTCAAATCCTTGTTCCTTACAGACGTGACAGGTCAATTGGTTCCTCTCAATAAGAAACCTACAACCATGCACACTTGTTTCTCGCTGTTGGTGTGGATATTCACTTTTCTACTTCCTGGTTTTCCCTCTGCCTTCTCCTTTTTTTTTCCCCCTCAGCATTTGATTTTTTTTCCTGGGCTGGATTCCAAGGTGCTTCTGTTCTGTGTCTTCCTCTGTTTTTCTGGAACTGAAAGCTCTTTTTTTTTTTTTTTTTTTTTACCCCTCTGCTTCTCATTTATAGTGTGGTGTACAGTGCAGAGCAAACTCTTGTTCCTCAAAATTACTTCTCCTTCGCTGTACAGACCATTAGTCCTCACTGCTGCTTCAGCCTTATGTTACACATTATAACAAGTTCCCAGCTGCTGCTTTGGGGCTCCATCCACCTTTTGCAACCTCCCAGTCTTGTTTCCTTTCTTGTGCAACCTCTGTCATTCATCTGACTTCATTGTTAGCTGTTTCAGTATTAATCAGAAAACAACACTTTTTTAAAGCCTCCTGATTTAGCTTGCTCACTGGCAAGGGTCACACGTATTCAAGACCAGGCACAAAGGGAGCAATGGGAGAACTCAGATAAGGGTGAGAAGTGGAAGGCACCAACCTTTTTAGTGATACTGTGCTGTTAGACTTCTTAGCAGTAACATGAACTTTCTATTTTAGGGAGGATTTAGATGAGACTACTGAGATGATTTAAGAGCACAAGGTTACCATAGAGGTGGGCCCCTCTCCTTCCAGACTAATGGTTTAAACTCATCTTTTGTGCTCCTGATATTTCTATGATGTTAAGGTCAGTCAGTTCAGTTCACTAACAGGGCAGAAAACCGACAAGGAAAAAATACAGTTAGTTCTGTGTGAGATTAGTAAACTGAGTCACCCACTGAGGAATCCTAAGCAGCAGAGCCAGCCCTTGGGAAAACCAGGAGTGCCTGGCTCCTCCACAGGAGAAGTGGGGAGAGCAGCGTGCTCCTGTTGGCAGCAGCACCAAGCTTTTAGGTTGACTCACATTCCCCATTTAAATCACTAGCAGGTGATTTGATCTGTAGGCACGCCTGTTCGGACGGCGGCTGCCTAAGAATCCTGTTGCACTTGCAATATTTCTCCTCTCTTTTCTGTCACCCAAAAGCATACATCCCCATCTGGGGTTCTCTGTTTTCATCTGTGAAGGGTTGGATGGTTTCTTTTTATGGGTTATTCGGGGTCAAGCCCTGAATTCATTTACACTCTCTGGAGGTTATTCCACGCTTCTGGAATCCTGTCACCACCAGCAAGACTGCAACTTTCTTTTTTTTTTTTTTTTTTTTTTTTGTCTTACCAGCTGTAACCTTGAATGCAATTCAATTCCTCTCTTGCCGGCAGACAAAAACAATCAAGCCTTCCTCCAATAAATAGTTCTGTGACCTGCAGATATATGAACTCCTGTTTTGTTCTTTTTTTTTCTTTACTAATTATTACATTTATCACAGGATAAGTTTGGAAGGGACCTCTGGATGTCCGCCCCACCCTG
This sequence comes from Cyanistes caeruleus, assembly GCF_971803275.1. Lineage (NCBI taxonomy): Eukaryota > Metazoa > Chordata > Aves > Passeriformes > Paridae > Cyanistes > Cyanistes caeruleus. The sequence goes on from NC_141701.1 coordinate 108,047,319, forward strand.
AGCTAGAGCAGTTTGCACAGGAACGCATCCAGAAGGGTTTTGAATGTCGTCAGAGGGCAACTCCACACCCTCCCCAGGCAGCCTCTTCCAGTGCTCTGCCACCCTCAGTGTAAAGAACTTCCTCATGTTGAGGTGAAACTTCTTGTGTCTATGGTCACTGCTCCTTGTCCTGTCGCGGGACACCACCAAAAAGAGTGGAAAAGAACTTGGACTTGAGACTTTTCTCTGTATATGGAACATTCATAGCAGATCTTTTCCTTTGAGGATTTTCTGGTGTTTAATACATCCTGTAATCATTCTTGCCCTCTCAGCCCAGGTCGCTTGTGCGTGTCCCGGGAGCTGTGGGAGCAGTGCCGGGCAGCGCTGCCCGTTGCCGCGCTCGGGCTGCTCCTCACGGCGGCAAACATCCCGCCGCGGCCATCGTTCCCGCTGGCCCAGCCCGGCCCGCGGCAGGGGGCCGGTTGCCGGGCGACGCTCGGCCCCTCCTCCGCGGCAGGGCTGGGCCATGAGGTAATGGCCTCCGGGGGGCGGGAAAGAGAGCGCTGCGGCTACCGAGCCAGCGGCCGCCGAGGTGGCCGCCGGCGGCGTTCTGTGCCTCCCGCCCCTTCCTGCTGCCCCGCCGGCGGCGGGCGGCGCCGCAGCCCCCGAGGTGTCCGCGCCGCTCCGCCTCCTGAGGAGGCTGCGCGGCCGCAGGAGCCCGGCGCCCGGCAGCGGCGGCGGAGAGCTCCCGGCAGCTGCCGCACGTGCGCTGCCGCCCGGCCGGAGGGGTTCGCAGCGGTCCCCGGGCGCCGCTGGAGAGCGGGGAGCTGGAGCGGCGGCGGCCTGGCAGGAGAGACCCGGGAGGAGGAGGGCACATGAGGCGCCGGCAGGAGGAGGGAGAAGCAGCAGCAGCCAGCCGGCCACTGCAGCCCCTGCGCTCTGCCCGCCCCGCTCGCCGCGGCCTCTCAGCGGCGCGGGCAGGGGGCGAGCCGTGAGGGGGGAAGCAGCCCGGAGGTGGCCGCCGCCGGCAGCGAGGCTCCCCCGGCCCGCGGGGGCGCCTCCGCCCGCGCCCCGCCGCCCGGGGGGCCCGGAGCGGGGTGAGTGCGGCGCAGGGTGCGGGGGGACGGTGCGGGGGGACAGTGCGGCGCGGGCGGGGATGTGCGCCGGTCCCGCTCGGCCCCAGGTGAGAGAGCGGGTGCGGGGGGCGCCTGCGGGGGCCGCGGTGCGCGGGCGAGGCCTGCAGCGCTCGCCGGGCAGCGGAACGGGGGCTGAGCAAGGTGCAGCCGCTCTTCCTTCTCCTCGGGCCCCTCGACCTTCACAGCCGGCTGGCTCGGGGGCGGCGCTGCGCCTGGCTCTGCTGCCTGTGCTCTTTTGTCCCTTCCATCCCCTTAAAGGAAAGAAGCACATGAGTGGAATTGCGTACCGAAGGTCAAGAATCGCTCGCAGAGTTGTGACTCTCCATTATTTACTGCTGAACTGCTGGTGTTCTCACATACTAGGGCCTCTGCATGCAGAAGTAGCTTTCCAGCCATCGCAGGGGGACCTGCAAATTCTGAGTCGATTTCTTCAGCGTTGAGGATTATGGATAGCTTTTGGCAGTATTCTGCTTTTTAAAATTGCTAAAATACTACATTATGGTTTTTAGCAAGTTTGAGATCTTGGTGCCTCTTTTGGTTTGCATCTGAGTGTTTTGAAACTTCATCTATAGGTGAGGTTTTTTTCAGGTAAAATTAGGCAAGAGTTAGGAAATTTCCAAAGAAATGGAACATCTGTTATAGAGTGGGAGCTACGGTTCATGTTCTTCCTCTCTCTGACTTCAGGAGAAGTCTCTGTGCAGACACTTTTTTCTGCCTTGAAATCTGTAACCTTATTTGAACCTTTCAGTCCGCTGAGATTAAGTCGTGGGTGTAATGGTTTTTGCAATCAGGAAAACAACAATAAAAAAAAAAAGCAAACAACAACAACTAAAAAAAAATAAAACCAAGCCAAACAACAGTTATGATGACCAATTTGCCATATGTGCCTGTTTTGCTGCTGGTGTGTACACAGTTGCATGTACTGTTTGTAGCGCGCTGGCTTCTGCCTGTGCTGGAATTACTCTGGGTTTAAACATGCCGGTTCTTTTGGAGTTACCAGAAGAAGCCTGGAGGGGAGGGAGTGTTGTCTCCAAGCCCAGGTACTGTGCCTTCTCTGAGGCACTGTAACCTATTTTAACTGAGTCAGAGCAAACTCTGATGACAATAAGAAAATTATATTAAGCCCATTAAGGTTACTTCTGTTTTTCAATGAGCATAATTGCAAGGGAGGAAAACAACGATGGTAAAAATCCTAATGGAAAGCAAGCTTTTAATGTGATTCAGCTTTTAATGTGAACTACTGACTGAAGACCAGACAGCTGTATGAACAGACAGAATAGAAAGAATTTAAATTTCTGTTGAAGTAAAACAAAAGTTTCAGTCAATTGCATGAATGAGATCCCACTTGTCAGTAGATTGAACTGCATGATGGATGACAGTAGTGGAAAGAAGTAGGATCTCTGGGTCTAGTGCAAAAGAATCCCATACCAGACCAAAATCATCTGTTCATCTTTTATTCGGTTAGGAACAAAAAATTCATACTGGAACCTGTTCTAGAGCACTGGGCTCAACAGAATGTCAAGGAAGCATTAATGTTATTAGGCACATGCATTTATATATGTGGTGCCCTAGGTTTGATATGTGGGTGCTTAAAATCTCAGTGAAATATCCAGCTGCTGTAGCAGTCTCTGAACATCTGACAGGTTTAATCCAGAGTCCTGACTAATGAGGCAGGGCCAGGATGTGATGCACAAGTTTTGCCATGGATATTAATGGATGTTAACTTGGCACTCTAACAGTTTATGGTACACAGGTGAGAGCTGGTGGGAGTAAGTGAACTTGCACATACCAGAGAGCAAGATCAGGTTGGAAGGATTTGCCTGGAACTGATGGGAACTCCCGTTGTTCCTCTCTGCTGCAGCGCATGCCTGAGCTACTTGCTGCTTCACACGTTCTGTCTCCTGGAACAGATTACCAGCTGCTTTTGTAGAAGTGATTTGATCCTAATCTTTCAGTGTGCTCTAAGGATTTTATTTATTCCTTAGCCAATCTGCTTTGGGGTAGAATAATGAGATTAGTATTGCAGAAATTAGTGCAGGTTAAATACTTTTGTTTTAAATGTGTACTCGATCAATATTATTTTTTCTTACTGTTATTGCCACTGAAAAGGAAAAATGCTAAAACTTCCCACTCTGTCTGCTGTGATAGACTGCAAACTGAATGCAAGATACTTTTTTTTTATTTTATTGATAGCTCTGTAGAAAGGATTCTCAGAATGAGTGCTACTGAGGCAGTGTATGAGTTACATTTGTTTGGAGTACATTTCTTCCCTAAATCTTTAAAATTTTGTTGATTTCCAGAGATAGGGTGGTTTAGTGCTCTTACTGCCAGAACCAGAAATAACACTTATAGGACATAATTTGTTAGGGGTTGTTTGGATGTTGTATGTTTTAAGTGATACTCAAGGTTGATGGTTTCAATTTGCAGAGAATTGTGTATTCTTTGTTTAAAATGTTGAATCATATAGCTTTCCCTCTGCCTCAGTTAAAATGAGTACCTGCTCTAGTAAGTTTCCAATACTGGGTACTTAATTGGTGTATCTTTGAATAACCCTGTTTTAACTCTTACAAAACTGTCATTTGACTTCACACACTACTTATTTCCCAATACTTCCATATTAATGCAAGAACAGCCAAACCGGTAGAACTGGTCTGTATTACTGGCAGTCGTGATAACCACAATATGGAAATAGGAGCTGTGCTTTTGCCTGTTGGTCAGAAAAATATTGTTGATAGCTAGACTTTTACAACTACTTCTGTTTTTATTTTTGAGCTATTCCTTTTCTCCAGATGTACCTGCCAGTTCTGCCTCTGTAAGAAGCTTAGTGTTGTCACCAAGACCAACATTAAAGGATGTTTACATGCTTAAATTGCATGTAAAATGACTAAAGGCATACTGGCATCATCCCCTGTGATGCCCATGTTCCTTGATTCTGCTGGGAGTGAGATTGTCACTTGTGTTCTTCAGAAAGGCTGTGAAAAGGAACAAATTCTGGTTAGTGACTGCACACCAAGTGGATTTCAGAGTTATTGTAAAGTCATAGTAAGTAGGAGAACTACTTTCTAGTCACTAAATGACAGTGATGGCATGTCAGTTGTAGGCAGCTGTTACTGTATGAAGCTGTGTAAGGTTGGAACTGTGAAACTGGTGTGTGGTCTGCAGTGTCTCTGCTGTTAAGGTATGTGTCCCTGGTCATGTATGTATCATTAGAACTCCACAGGCAATACCACTGACACCTTGGAATGCTGCACCTGTATGGAGGGCTCAATTTTGTGTATTCAGTTGTGGGATCAGTGCTACTGGAGAGATAAAAATCTTGAGAATGAACTTCCTGTTAACATAGGCCTTCCAAGATACCAGTTGGTGTCTGATTCAAAGCCTTCCTGCTTACTCTGTGGTTTGACTGAGATAGCTGTGAGTTTACAAGCACTTTTATTTTACTTTGTAGTGAATAGCATGATGTTTCCTAAGTAAGTTTCAGGAATTCACTGATACTATTCTTTGTTTAAAACTGTCCTCTATTTGAACTTTGAATCATCAATACTTCTGTTTTTATTGGAGCCTATTGATTACGGTGCAAAAAGTCCTGCCATATAGTCATCCTGCTTATGGTTGACCAGCTAAGAGGCTTATTGATAGCACAAACAGATTAGCTCAGAGATAATTCTTAGATTCAATTATGTTGGCAGATTTGCTTTAGTTAAATCAGTGAGTGGCTGTACTGGAGTTGATTCTTTACCTTGTCTTTCAGCTTCTTTAGGATTGTCTAACCTTGTTTTGCATTGGATGCTGAAAACCCAAATGAGACTGCTGCTCTATAATTATCATATTTTCTTGTGTGAGCATTGGGGGGTTTTTTTTGGTAATGATACTGACAGATTACAATGTTAGAGCCCTGTTGGTTTTGCTTGTGTGTATAGCAGAAGTTCAGAACATTGCAGCAGAGTATTAGAAAGAAGGAAGGAAATGTGGGAAGAGCTTGGTTTAAAGGCCCTTGCAAAGTTTCATTATTGGCTTGTTTTGACATTAGACCATGCTGCTGCCCAGAAGAGCAAATTTTCCCATGGCTGTGTATTCCCTCTTCTATCCCCTTCCGTATTATGGTGCTTGGAATTGAGTCCTTGATGCAGGCAAGAGATGTTTTTAATGTTTATTTTCAGATTGACTGTCCTGGACAGCTGAGCAGCTGTTAGCAGGGAGCAAAGGAAGCAATAGTAGTAAGTGGATGGGACTTTTGTCCCATAGAGGATAGTCTCTAGTGAATATGAGCTGATTTTGAAACTGCTGCACTCCAAGCTCTAATATAACCAAGACTAGTTGTGTGTTGGTAGATGAGATGCTGAGGCTGACAATAACTTGCTGCATATTTTTGTGCTTATGGCATGTTCTTGGCTCTGAGCACCTGTATGAACAGAAGGAAGAAATACTGAGCTCCGTAGAAAGGTTGCTTCTTTGGTGGATCACAGCGTGGTTAAGATTGGAAGGGATTTCTGGAGGTCGTCAGGTCCAACATGCCTGCTCAACCAGGGTCGTCCTAGAGCACTTGGCACAGGTCTGTGTCATGACAGTATCTGAATATCTCCAAGGCTGGAGACTCCATTGCCTCCCTGAGCAACCTCCGTCAGTGCCTGGTCATTCTCAAAGGGAAAAAATGTTCCTGGATGTTCAGAGGGAACTGCTTGTGTTTCAGTCTGTGCCCATCACTGTGATCCTGTCACTGGGAACCACTGAAAGAGTCTGGCTCTGTCCTCCCTCCCTGCAGGTATTTATACCCATTGAGGAGATCTCACTGAACCTTCTTATCTCCAGTTATCAGTCACAGCCCTCTCAGCCTCTCCTCATAGGAGAAATGCTCTGATCTTCTTTCTCTTAGTGGCCAGTCACTGTCCTTTCTCCAGTATGTTCATCTTTTTCTTGTAGTGGACAACCCAGAACAGTACTGGACACAGTACCCTAGGTGCAGCCCCACCAGTGCGAACTAGAGGGGAGGGATCACCTCTCATCTAGTTTCCCAATTAAAGCCCCTGCTCTGCTATGTAATAATTCCATGCTTCAAACAGAACACAGAAAAACTGCTCATCATTCATTTTCAATGAAGTTTAATGCTGAGATGACTTGTTCCATTTTTTAACAGAAACCAAAGGTTAGGAAAATGTTCATACAGTGGAAACTTTTATAGCCTAGAGAGGAAGAATGAAAACTATGGATACACTGAATTAGTTACATGTGCCTCTTAGAAGAGCTTCGTTGACTAGTGCAAACTGGAATCAGTGAGTACATTTTTGCATTGTATGTTCATGTAAAGTCTAAATTTCATCTTTTTAAAGGCAGCTGCTGGTAATGTCATATTGGAATCTAATTTCAAGCAAATCAGGACCCTGGATGAATTATGGTCCGACAACAGCCCCAATTTGGTGTTCTAGGGGGACTGAAGTGCAGTCTTGTTTCAAGAGAGGGGTATTTTTTAAAAAAAATCTCATCAGTGTCTGCTATGGGAAATGAAAACTTTTACTGTCCTCTAATGTTTATGTAAGTGGAGCTTGTGTTACTAACAACATTGCCTGTCCCAGAAAGCCTAATTTCACTATCAGATACTGCACAGTTGCATACTTCACAGGGGAGCAGCAGACATTCCTCTGCAGTAAGCAGAAACCTTGCAGTTCAAATCTGTGAAAACCTATTGCCACAGTGAAACCTGTAAAATTAGCAGAATTGGAAGGCATTGGAACAATATCAAAATCCTTAGACTGTCCTTTAAACCTGTTTAAAATGGAATTTTTTTCTCTGCAGCTATGTCTGCTCATAGTAGCTATTTCTGAGGAGGTACTAAGTGCTGTTGATGTGGAAATTTATGAGGTGGAAATCAATCTTTCTTTAAATGTGTGTTTTTGCAATAGATCTTCTGCTGTAGTCACAAATGACAGTGCTGTCAGAAAGTAATTGTGGGCTTCTGTTGTGTTCAGGTAATAACTGCAGTAATGATCACTTTCAGGTATTTATGGAGGGGGTAGAGACCAGGATTAACTAAAAATATTACCTTCTTGGAGCCTTTGAATTCTGCAAACCTGCATGTATGAAGGTCATATTAAGATCAGTCCTTTATGCCTGTATTTCCTGAAGGTCATGTACTGTTGTCAGGTGGTAAATGAGCATTTTGTGGCTTGACCCCCCAGTGAGTTGTGACTGACCTGAGAGCCATGTTTCCTATATAAGGAAATCTCAACTGAAAAAGCTTTGTCTGATTGTCTGAAATGTTTGTAACCTTTGGTTACTCTTGTATTTGCTCATGAGAATTTTACCCTGTAGAGGCTTTCTCAAAAACTGTGGTTTTGCAGGACATCAAAAGCCATTAGAATGAAAAGGCTGAGAAAAGTTAAATATTGTGTTTATCTGGCTGAGTCCTTTGTCCCAAGGTCCAGAGAGGCGTGTACTGTCAAACTATTGGATGTATGTTTTGCTACCTTTTCTTTTTCTTTCTGCAGAAGACATTGATTTCTCCATGACATTCACTTGTACTGCTTTTATCTACTAAATGTGGTTTTGTTTAGGAACTGTTGTACTTCAGGCAAATGCAACTTTCCTAAATGCTCTGCCCTTTAACATTGCAAGAGCTTCAAAATACTCTGTGTGAACTTTTAATGAACTGAGTTTGTTTCAGCATTCATGAATCACAAAAATCAGTCTTCTCTTACTTTGCAATGGATGAAGGGGGGCAGCAAGATCAAAACATCTGAGGTAATTCAGGGGGTCATGCCAGTACTAGAATTAAATCCAGTTCTTGTGAATCTCTGTTAAAGGCTATCAGTCTCTTGGGGTCAGTGGATTGGCACATTCTGTAGCTATTTAGGGCCTGACAGGGTATGTGAAACAGGCAGCAGCCTCAGTAGACATATGTGCTACACCTGCACTTTTTTTTCCTACATTACTAAGGTTGATAGTGTGCATTACTAATTCTCTTACAAAAGAAAAATTCCAGGTGGCCCAAAAGACTTTCCCTGAGGAGTGTACAACTTGCTCAAGTAATCTGAGTGCCTTTTACAGAAGTTAAACACATGTCTGGTAGATGGGTTGTACAGAATAAGATGGTGCTACTTCTGCAGTAGTTATTTTAGTAAAATAGGTGGACAGTTAAGCTGACAATGGGATATTTCTATGAAAAAGATCAGTGTTTGAAATGAGAGCCTGGTTTTCACAGGCTGGTAACAGAGCACTTCCAAGATATGCAGTTATCTCACTTTGCTCACTGATGAATGTTCAAGGTAAGTCAGTCTCAGTTTCTTAAGCCTGACTTACTAACATCCACCCTCCAAGAGTAAACACTGCACTCATTTTGTACTGTTTATCAGCTTTCAAAGGACACCTGCTGTATGTTGACATAAAGGAAGAAAATTGTAGGGTTTTCTCATTGATGTCCCTCTGTACTATTATACTGAATAGCAGGAAAGAGAGGGGGGGAAATATGATTCTTGACTTGGAAAAAAGGACAATAACCTTTTTTGTTTTGTTCATGGGGGTATTACTGTCTTTAAAAATATAAATATAGATAGCTTTTATGGAGTGAGTAATGTATTAAATCAAGAAATGTTTGTATGTAAAGGCAAAGATCATAACCAAGTGTAATTTGAAGACAGTAAACATAGAATTAACAGTTTACAGTGGTTATCTAAGTAATGAAGAGCTGCTCAGCCCTGGTGGAAAAGGCAGATAGATGTCACTGTATGTTGAGTGTAGATCCTGAATGTGAGAATGGATTTCTTAAATACAGTGTACAATATTTTATTATGATCTTATTTCACTCTTAAAGGAATATTTAGAGTCTTATTCTTGCTCCCAAATGGTTGTTGAATAGACCTGATGACAGGAAATTTATCATACTTATAGGACTTTAAATGATATACACAGAGAAGCTCTGGATGCCCTGTTCCTGGAAGTGATCAAGGCCCAGTTGGATGGGGCTTTGAGCAACCTGATCTAGTGAAAAACATTCCCACCCATTGCTGGGGTTTGGACTTGCTGAATTTTAAGATCCCTTTCAACCCAAAATATAGCCATGAATTGTGACTCTGAATGTTCTGGGGTTTTTATCAAAAAGTAGTGTGAAGTGCGTTATGTTGATCTATGTGAATATTTACAGTAAGAATTAAGAACTGAAGTCAATTTCTTATAATTGTTAAAGCTGATGCTTCTTTAAAAAAGTTTCATATGACTTGTCAATTGGTCTTTAGACAGAGGTTTCAGTTCAGGTAGACAAAGCTGTGCTTTTAAATAGTCCTTATTGTTCATCACAGTTAATTTTTTAATTTTAAAAAACCTTGGGATTGAAGCTGATCTTTCTTCCTTTCTACTAGCTAATAATGTATTATTTTTTTGATTTTTAAATCTAGCAGATTTAAGATTAAGAGCTGCTCTTCCAGTAGGTATGAATTCAACAAGAAAGACGTTTCTTGGCTCTTCTGTTGCCAGTCAGCTTGTCAGCATCAGTTTCGCATGGCGGTGGGATTCATCTGGGAAACCAAACGTCATCTTTTTTTGCTGTTAAGTCTTGGGTTGATTGACATTGTGTAGGATCTGTAAATTCTTTCTCTGTGCATTCACCTTGTGGTGTCCCTCAGCCCTGTGGTGTCATGATTAAGCACACACAGCAGTTAGTGCACTGATGGTTTTGAGTCCCACCAGGGACTGCTATTTTCATGGCAATGAAGCTTGGAAAGATGCATTGCAACACCAGTATTTGAAAACCCACACAACTGAAGGCAGCCCAGTGCCTGTGAGTGATTTGACACTCCCATCCCCTTGGCTTAACCTTTCCAACCAGGTTGCATTCCTGATCACATTGATATGGAGTGGTAGAAGCACTGATGCCTCTGTCAGGAAAAAGGAGCAATAGGGATATATGGCTTCAGGGTAAGTGTGCAGTAGGGTGATATCGTGCTTTCAGGACAGCCTACACTAATATTAGCTAGAGGTGCCTGAAGGCTGTGTTTCTGTAACCAGATTAGCCTGGGCTCACAGTTTGCCAGCTCTGCTAGGATCAGTCCTACCTTGTCCTACCAGCTGTGTGTTGTACCCCTTCATTCACACATCTTCCTACTGACTGTTAGCCCCTGGGAAATAAGCCAGGGAGGGAAATGGAAAAACATGGCTTGAAAATTTGGTTAGATTTCCTTAGTTTTAGTTTTATTGCTAGCTTGTCTTTCTTAGGGAGTTAGATGAATGGTGGAGATGGCAGAAAGGCAACATGAAGGAATGTGTAGGCAAAGCCAGTTAGTGTTTAGTTTGCTTTAGGTGTATAATACCACTCCTTATAGTCAAACTGTGGGCATTATGTTATATAGGTCTCTTTAAAAATAAGAGTTAATTAAGTTATGTAGGTCTCTTTAAGAATAAAAGTTAATGCCATCAAAATGGAATGATTTGTCAGTTATGTGGGAGTTTTTGTTTTGTGGTTTGTTGGGGTATTTTTGTTTTGGATTTTTTTGTTTGTTTTCTTTTTTAATAAAAGAAAGCCACCAACATAATTTTAGTAGTCTTGGTTAGCAGATTTGCACTGGGAAGATTGACTAGCCTGTCCTGTCTCTCTTATCTTTTAAATTAGCACTAATTAGTTTGTCAAGAAGGCTTAGAGGAAATTACTAAATGCACCTAGGAGCAAGCGCCTATTGTTTTGATCCTATGACCAGCAGGAATAACTTGAAGATAAAACATGATATAATATTGCAGTGGGAGAAATGAGTAAGAGGAAATAGGAGGGGCTGCATAGTCAGGAAAATGATCAGTTAACATGACTTGCTATAGCAGATGTAAAACTGTGTTCTTTGTTCCTCAGATCTTTCCCTGGAAAAGGTAAGCAAGGAGTTATGTGGGCAATAAAAGTTTTTTGTGTGTTTTTTTGTTTTTGTTTTTTTTTTTTTAATTTAATGAACCCTTAGACTGAACAGCTATAAAATACTTATTTCAAACTTCAGATATTGGGAAGTATGAACAGAGCTTCAGCCTGTTATGGCTCTGATGGGAATCCTACAACAGATAATTACTCTTCTGAGTGGGAACTAGTTGTTCCTGATTGCCCTGATATCTAACTGTTGTTTGTGATAGAAGTCCTGTAATCCAGCAGTGTGCCAGCTGGGAACTGAGTATATGTGAAGGTGAAGAATGGATTTTGGGAGGGACTGCTTTGGGCACTTCATTGTTCCCTACTATAGTCCATTACCACCAAAGAAATGAAAGGAATTAGGGATCTCAGAATATTAAGGCATAGTTTTTCTTTAAGGGAGGGAAGACATTTGATAGCATCTTTTATGCATTCTGACATTTTGGCTAATCTACTTTTTCTCCCTGTTTTTATTTGTTTCTTTTTGTTTCTTTTTTTGACCATACTTTTTCTCTGGCTTTGTTTTGAATGTCAGTTGTTACAGACTTTCCTTTATCTCCTTATTTAAAAGAGCTCCTACAGAGAAATTCACAAGCCTTTTTTTTTTTTTTTTCCCCCTTTGCATATAAATTCTTATGTAAGATTTAAGTTTTAAAAGAAAGCTGAAACCCAGATAACTATTTTATAAGTTTCTTTTCTATCTTTTCACAAAAGAGACCAAAAAGTTTTTGTGGTGACCAAAAGAAGTTGTGCTACCTAACTGCATTACGTAAAACCTTCATGAAGTGCCTGCTAAAACTGACTTAAAAAAAAGCATTTCTGAAGAAGTGGATTAAGTAACATTTTGGAGAATAGATTTTAATAGAATTTGGAAACTGGGGTATTTACAGATGTAAATGCCTGTCAATTTTGAGAAACAGAATATGGCCCTGTATCTCAGGAATGATTCCTTGAGTAAAGTCCAGGTCATGAAGATGTGAATTATTGGTTATAAAGGGGTTGGTTGCATTTTGTGTCTTGAGGGTTATCTTTGCTCTTTGGGAAATAATTGCAGAAGACGACAAAATGAGTGTAGATTAAGCATAGTTTGCCACTTACACTCTGTAGTGCCAAACCCAGACTTGAGTCACAAGGGTTAAAGAGGTTGTTACTTGTTTCTTTATGTGTGAAGATCCCTCTTACCCTGCCTGAAGTGAAAAAATGTGGAGAAGGAGAAAGGAGTACTATTGGGTGGGTGGGTGTGTTTTGAGGGCGAGGGAGTGGAATTTGGAAGGATCTATTACATGACAGGACATGATGTTTGATCCAAATGGCCAATATTTTGTCTTGGAAGTCTATATTGACCTCTGGGCTTCTTGGTTTTTAATTAAAAACAAAACAAAAAAGCCCAGTATGAGATACAGTAGGGTGACCTGGCTAAGTATAGGTAGTACATACAGTATACCAGCTGTGGAGGTTAAGAGTGGAATCCTTGACGGAGTCTGGAATTCTGGACACCTCAAATGTGTCTCTGAATTACTGTCTCCTGGATCTTGCGTGCTGCAGTTTAGGGACCATGTCAAAATGTCAGCAGCTGCTTCCACATTTGTAGTGTTGACAATATGACCTTCAGGTTAAGAGATCTCTGCTGACGTGAGCTGCACCCAGTGTATGTTTGTTTTACTCTATTTGGAGCTTTCCTAGTTGCATACTTCCAAATGACCACAAAGCAAATCAGAGCATGAAATAACTGTCTTTTGCACTTGCAAGAGGCTCTTCTAATACTTTAGCACTGATGCTTCCACTTTTTTATTGAGCCCTGGGGTATAATACTTTGTGGTAAAGCACATGTGCAGCTTAAATGAGAAGAAGGTAGGAAAGGAACAAATGTATTTCTTGGCAACACTGTCTTTGAATTAGTTAACATTTGTATCTGGAAGGGTGGGTTTGCAAGTGGAGGAGTTTGATGGGAAGTGTTTTAAACAGGAGGGCAATTTAGTCTCTCAACCTGTCTCCGCGCAGTGCTGGTAAATGCAGCTGAGCATAGTGATGCTGCCTTGGGTTTTTTGTCCAGGTTTTGCTTCTTGTATGCAGATCATGTTCAAGTCAGGACAAAGTTGCAGTAATGTGAGTGTGCTATTTGCTTCTGTTAACTCTTTTTAACCTGTCACTTCTTTATCTAAAATGATAGCTGGTGTGAATCAAACTGTAATTCTGAATATTAAGGCTGTTTCAAGTAGGGATCTGTTTCATTAATCAAGTTTAGTTGTGGCTTGGAAGGCCTCTGGTCTACTTCATAACTGCACTGCGATCTGATGTTATCTGTGAGCTTTGTGATGAGTTTATCATGTTAGAACAGCTCCACCATCCACCCCTGATTTTGGGCAGACTGTGTGCAGCATTACTGTCAGAGACATATTTCCAGAGAGATGGGAATCAGGCCAGGCAGGAATTATTACAGGTTGTGGTAACTGTATCTATCAATGACTGCACTTTGCAATTATACAATGTTTGCATTGTGTCGGTCTTTGTCCTATGACAGACATATTTATCTTGCACCCCAGCCTGTAGCTTCCTGAATAGAAAAACACAAGTTTTGTCAGGACAGCTGCTTAATAAAGGCACACGTTGAAATACTCAGGAAGAGAAAACGGTGTTCTGGGAAAATTACAAGTTACTGAGAGGAAGGACATAGCATGCAGATGGGCTAGAAAGCATGCAGGTTACGATTCCTGGCCTTTTCCTTATCAGTAGCCTGATCTTATGAGTAAAGCAAGGCTGAGCACCTGGAAACTTTATGCAGATATAATTGCATTGGCTGCAATAGTGCAGATAGGCAGGGTCAATCTCTTTGAAGTGTGGAAGTAATAACCCACTTATAAAGACTCCTTGTCTGTACCTGCTTTCTGTCACAGAAGACTTGTAGCTACAGCATATAGCACCAGAAGTAAGGGAGTGAAAAAATTTGGCTTGTAGCAAGTGAGGAGTCAAAATCTGGAGACAGCAGTAGGTATGTGCCTGCTCCAAGCCAGCAGTTTGGGATGGCTTACACAGGAGAACTTTGTTAGTTCTGCAGATTGTTTTGCCTCTGAGAGATTATGCTTTTATTGTGAACAGTGGCCCCTTTCTGCCAAGTTGAAGGACATCATGTGTCTTATGTGTGGCTACTGTATCTGTTACACCAGCGACAGCACAGCAACAGTAGACTTCTTTAATGTGTCTGATGTCAAATTTATTTTTAAAAAGCAGTGTAATTCATTACTGGTGCCAGCTCAGATATTTGCTATGGCCACAGTCAACACTTGCCATACAGCTGTTGCTGCCATTGCACAGTAAGCTCCCCAGTTGGAGTATAAAATTGAAGGAGGTTTTTCTTTGCAGTCAGAAGTCTACAGCATAACCACATAAATACAGCCTTCTGTTTTATATGTTGTATATATGTATATGTATGTATATGTGTATGTTGTATAGTTGTTGGAATTAAGAATTAATTTGAATTAAGAATTTATGGTTGAACTGATGCTGTTTGAGGCTGTATTTTTTCCTTTTATAATTACTCTTGTGCTGCAGGTTTTTGTTGCTCCATTGATGTAGTTTTTGCTGACATTTAGACTTCATTTTAAAAGGTGGGACAATTCACCTAGTTCCTTAAAATACATGTTTTTTCACAGTCAAGTCAGAAATAAGAGCATGTGTGTAGTTTATTGCTCGGTTATGGTCTTGTTTTAAAAATGCTACCTAGAATGTGTCTTTATCTTAATATCTCTAAGAGGAGTTACAGATCAGGTAGAGGGTAGTAGATGGAGTAAAGCATATAACTGATGCATGACTGTAAATGTTTCTCGCAGCCAAATTGATTGCTGTAGCTATGCTGGTCTAGTGTTTTGTCCTTTCTCAGACTTTTGTGCTTTTTTATAAAACTAATAAGTAACTTGCTCTGTATTTTCTCTTTTCCTTTGTTGTTCAGTGATGTGGTACAAATTAAGAACGATTATCTGCTAAATGTCTGTTCGTTTGAGAGAGCCAATATTGTTGGACAGTGTGGGAATTTACAAAGTGTTGCCTTTCTCTACTTTTGGGATTTTTCTCCCCTCTCTCCCTCATGAGAAACAGGAAAGAAAACATTTTCTGGAGAGGATATTAGTGTCACATTGGCATTTTAAAGTAGTCGGATTAAATGGGTTGTTCTTGGAATCTGGAGTTCAGTATTCTGTCTGTTACTGTGGATACAGCAATTTGCTAAAGTAGCCACCTCTTCGTGCTTTGCCAGTGACTAAATGTGCCTTTCACGGGTCCACCTGCACTCCTTATGTTAAACTGAACTCATGCCCATTGACTGCTGGAACCTACCTACATTTTTTTATAGATGAAAGAATAAAGGGGGCAGAGTGTGGACTGAAAGGAATGAAAGTCTCAGAAACACCCACCCAAATATTGCTTTCTTTGTTCCCATCTTCACAGAGTTGCATCCTTTGGGCATGGAAAATCATAGACATTTTACTAAAACATCTGGATGATAAATACCTGTTAGTGCCCAATGCTGACTCTGTGTGAGCTTAAACATAGTTTCATATTCTGAATTCTGTGCTTTACTGTTTTCTTTTTTTCCTCCTTTGGAATATGGGTTTTCTCTTCGATAAACCAGCACTTTTGAACATGTTTAAAAGCAAGCTGGTGGAAACATTCATTTGTAAGTAAACTAAATGGACAGGAATGAAGATAGTCCATGAGTGTAGTGGGAAAAAAAAAAGGCAAAAATAACTTCTGTAATACAGTTAAATGCAGTTTAATATTTTAGGTTTCTAACTGTGGATCCCTGATATTTGCAGTTATTTTGTTGAGGAGCTTCATTTTATTGGAATAATGCTAAACTGGAGTTCAATGAAAGGAGTGTGGGGAAATCTATGGAAACTGTGACTGTTGAAAGGCTTAAAATGTAAGGATTTCAGCTTGCTTTCTGTGTTGGTTCTTCAGCAAAATGCAAATTGAGTTAAGAATGAATGAACGTGTCCAACCCTTGAGGGTTTCTGTGCTTTGCCTGGATTGGGGGGCAGAGTCAGGAGTGGCCACATGAGTCTGTGCTGAGATCATTAGGGTGAGGACACCAGCTGTGCTATTATTAGGGGTTTTAAAGTCTATGGCAGATGTTCTTAGGCTCTGTTCCAGCCCCCACATATGGTGCAGTGGAATACATGGAAAAAGAAATTCTGACAAAATGTTTTCCCATTCAACGGATTTTTAATTTTTTTTTTCCCCCCCTGTGCAGCTGGACAAGATATTTACGTTAACTTGAATGTATTAAAAAGAAGTTTGAAGTATTTGAAACAAGAACAAAAATTGTGTTCATATGAGAGTAAATACAAGTGCCTTCCTTGAAAAGGAGGACTTGAGGATCTAGCCAGAACTCAAGTTTGGAAGTGCACGTGTTTTGCCATTTAAGTATTTTTTTCTGTTTTCCTTACCGCTGCCATTTAGACAGGACCCTTGTTGGATTACTTTTTGTGTATGTGTATAATGCAAAGCTGTACCTACAAAGATATTGAATGATGGTGATGAGACACAAGAGAAGATGTAATAAACACTGAGCAAAGAGTTATTAATAATGAGATTAAAGTCTTTGAACAGAAATATTGCTTATTATGTTATGGTGATACAGCATATAGCATGAACAAAAGCACGGTTTTTCTTTTTGTTGTCATAAGTGTGTGTCTTGTTTTGAAGGTGTAATTTATTTTCTCTCTGGAAATAACTTAACCTGTTTAAATATCCTCAAAATATAAATCACAAGCTGCTCTGTGGAGTTCTTACATGCTCTGTGTTGTACAAAATGTAGAAGGGAGGTATCTGCCAGGAAGATGCAAATCTGACTTAATGGGAGATCAAAAGTATATAAGGGGCTGAAGAATGCAAACTATTTCTAATAGGTAACAAGTATGTCTCTATATCTCATATGTTATAGGATTTTTAGCCATGGAAGTGTGTTGTTGCTAAGCAGAACGACAAATGTTTAAACAATTCCCTGTACATCATCCTTTCAGTCATCAAAATATGTGGTGTTTTTTGAATTAAACCAGCTGAGATGGTGCATGAGCTGCCCTGTGTTGAGCACAAAGGGAAGAAAATGCAACACTTAAGAAATTTATTATTTATGAGTTTCTATGTGTCCATCTCTCAGCTTCTGAACTCTATGAGTCAGTTTTCTCATGGAGAGCTTTTTAGTATGATTAAGGAGAAAAGGACTCAAATTAAGCAATCTAACACACAGTTCTTATTGAGGCTCTTTTATATGCATTTTCTTTGTGCATGTTTGTTGCTGGATGTTAGAAGAACAGACTATACCATTAATGAGAAAATGTGAGTACTCATTCTCTGCATTGTTTTATCTGACACCAAGGAAACAGTGTGGGTGACCTAAAGTTTGTTTTTGGTTTTCTTCATTCTTAAGTCAGTGAACTGGGCTTTTAATCAAATGCTCTGATGCACTTGTAGGTGCATATTGCTGATAAGGGATATGTCTCTAGGTCTAGTCTGAATGTGACTTCTTCTGATTTCCCTATACCCAAACTGTTAATCTTTCTGCCTTCTGGTGAGGGTGCTATTTTAAACCACTGGAGAGCCAGGTAGTTCTTCAGGGTGGTTCCACAATATGGTCTAAAAGAGCTAAGTGCATCTGTGTACTGCACTGTGGGGAGCAAGGAGGTGTGACCCCAGAAGTCTGTGGTGGTTGATGTGGGTGAGTGCTGTTCTACAGCTTATACCTGGTCATTTGAGAGTACTGCTCTGTGCCTGCAGCCCAAGTAAGCAGGACTGTGTGCTGAAACTTGTGTGTTGATAACTCAAGTTGATAGCGGTGAGTAATCGCTTGCTATTTGAGTGAGATGGTGACAGTCCACACAGTCACTTAGCTCCTATGAAAAGAACAGTTTCTCCTGTGTTACTGAGATTACAGTGTGGGACCAAGAGAAAATTTAAGAGGATTAGTCATGGCATGTTGCATTAAGCCTGACTACTTAAGCAGAAGAATTTTTTCCTGAAGATTATTTTGTTGGTAAAAGTGGGAGAATTGGGATCTTGATGAGCTCCAGAGGCTTGTTTTGAGGCCTGAGGCAAGCAAAGTCCTGATATGTTAACATGACTGGTTAGAACATGTTTTTCTCAGGTAAGAGGTGAACTATCACATCTGCATGATAGGAGGAGATTGAGCTAAATGTGCTTGTGGTATTAAGCTTGCCTTCATAGGTGGTAGCCCTTGTTGGACTAGAATTGAGTATTGATATAGCTTCTTACAGTATCAACTGCTTGCTAACTGAAAAATAATTGCTTGGATTAAAGTGGCTGAGTCTTGCACAGTCTTGCACTGAGAGTATTAAGCTTGGGTCAGCTCCCCCCTCTTCCCCCAGTTCTGAACATTAGCAGCCTGTTCACTTCTCTGTACATGAGGAGGGAGGAGATAAGGAAGATTTGTTCTAAACACATTGCAGAAATGTGTCTTCCTCTTCGAAGGATGTGCTTAGAGGAAGCAGTTGCACTTGTTAAATCTTAACTTCCAGGATGCCCTGCAATCACTTAGCTTCAGTGATGCCATCAGTGATGTTGGTTCACATAACTTCTTTTGCTAGAAAGGTTTCCATGCAATGGGTTTGAGCTGAACAATTGACAGTTACATTTTAATTTCTCTGTAACTCTAGATTTCCTTAGACATATAGGTCCCTCATGGGGGTGTGTATCTTTGTGGGTAGGTGGAGCAAAACCCATCCTCTCACTGAACATATGTTCCAAGTCTCCTCTGTGAGAATGTACAGGAGCCTACTAGTCAGTTTTACTTCTTCTTCATCCTTAATCAGTATAACATAAATAGTGTGGAAACTAATATGTTAGAGGTATATGTGTATTCACTTTATGAAAGCTCATTTTGCTAATTGACAGGTTGATAGATTAATGCATACTCCTTGGGTGTATTGAAAATGGACTGTGGATTTGTTTGTTTACTAATTTTTTTTTTAATAGCCTTCCCTTCCACAAGCTTGACATTTCCTTTTTATTGCTATCATACAGTAGTGAGTATGTTTCTGCTTCAAGTAAGCAGTAGGAAGAGAAATCTGTTCTAAAATGAGTGAAGTTCTGAAGAAGCAGATCTCCCACTCTCTCTCCCTCGTCCTAGTTTAAAATTAGATCTGCTGGCCTAACAGGAAGGGGCTTACATTTCTTGCTCATTTTCCAACTGTCAAGCAGAGCATGTAGTCATGCTGAACAAAGCAGCAGCATTCCTGGATCCTTTTAATGATGTATTCAGAACTCCAGTGCCTCCTGATTTAATGAGTACAGTGAATGTATTCACAACTAACAAGAGCGTGCTCATTAAACAGCAGTAAGTTAACTGTCCTATTCTCTTGTAGCAATCCAGTTCATAATTAAATGGTGCCATATCTGAATACAACACTGGGCTGTCAAATGGAGAAGTTAGATGTTCTGTGGATATGTGTGGTTAGATGGGGTTGTTGGAGTATAAGTAATTTAGCTTAGCTTGTCTCACTGATAAGGATACTTTCCTTGGTGAAGACTTTGTGTTTACAGCTCCCAACCAAGCAAAAAAATTAAATTTAAGCAGTCTATTAATTTAAATTGTCGGTAAAAGTTGAAAGTAGGTAACTTTCAGTTCTATATTCTGCTCTACTGCACTACTACTGTTGTGTAAATACAAAGTGTCACAGTTATACTTAATGGATTTACTAGATTGTAACTGAGGGCAGAATTGGACCTTTGGTTGACTTTACTGCTACATAAACTTAACAAAACTGATGGTTAAGTGGCGATATTTGAAAAATGAAGAGATCAGTTTAGTGTTTTGGATTGGCACATGCAGGCTGAACAAAGGTTAGGCTGCTTAGAGGCATGCAGAAGTTTGTTGAAATTGTCTTCACTAATGTTAAGATAAAAGTAGCAGCTAAATTCTCACTTAAGTTATCTACCCCCTAAAGCACATGTCATTTTTTTGTAGAATTGTGGGTGAAAATGTAAATACTGAATTCTTATATTTTCTTTTATTCTAATGTCTATTCTGAAACATTTTGGTTTTAATAGTTACAGCCAGTATTTAATAATTGATTTGGAGGCAGAAGGAGTTTGGGCCTGACTGAGGGACAGCATATGCACACTGTCTGCTTTTCTACTGGGAACCTCCTGACATTGTCTTGGGGCCTTTTGACATAATCATGATGACACCAAGTGAGTTCTTCTTTCAAACCAGCTGACAATCTATTCAGTTTGTGCTGTCTGCCTTTCTTTAAACTGATTTCAGAAAAAAACACAGTCGTTCATACCTGTTTGCCATCTGGAAAATGAGACTCCCGTGTGGATCAGGGCAGATGTACTGAATGTTTGATACAGCCCTCTGCAGCTGCTGCCTCTTACTGCAGGCTGCCTGTACCTGGCTCTGATCTCTGCTCCTCAGCCAGTCCCTGCAGGTGCCTGGCATGGGCTCCTGTGCAAGTCTGTCAAATGCTGAACTCTCTAAAAATTCCTCTTTTCCACAAGAGCCATTTTCATGAAGATACCCTGTGTAAGCATCACTGCTTGTCTTCTACTCTGCCCTTTCATGCTAACATTGAATGTTAAGGTTCCTTTTAAACGGGAACTTCCTGCTTTGTTCACACTAGTATATGTTGTAAAATCTAGGCAAGAATTGTTTGATTCTTAGTTCAAAGGAAGAAAATTTGCACACTCCAGAGTAAGGAAGAACCTGTTCTTTCCATCTTTAAATAAGAAGGGTGACCCACAGTAGTCAGTTCAAACTGGAAGTCACTTGTTTTCTTGATACATCCCATGGAGACACATTTACAGCTACAAGTGTCTTGTGTAGTGTGGATGTGTAGAGAAGGACAGAGGTAGGGAGGAGACCTCAGGGTGTTTTTGGTTTGTTTTAATCCTCAGTAAAACTTTCCCTGCTGGTTATCTGAACAGGTGAATTCATCTGGTTGACATTTTTGTGTAACTTCCTGACTGGGGTGAGTTGGGTACTGCCATAGGAATACTATTCAAAGCTGAGCCAGGGAAGGATCTTTTGGGGCTGCCAGGACAGAAGAGGAGTATTTGGGGGAAATGCTGCTTTTGTTTTGGTCTTATTTCTGAGGATGTGTTGCTTTTAACTGACTTTGATACTAGACCACAAATGTGCATTAGGTGAGGAAGAAAGCGGAGCGTTCCTGTGTTTCTCAATCCTATTTTTGCAAGGTCTTAAATCTGTCTAAATTCTGAACTTTGTCTGTATTTAGCTTAAATGTTTTTATATACATTCTGAACTTTGTATTTGGTTTACAGCTTTCTTATAGTAGCCATATTAATTATTTTATACTTTTAATATTAAGATAGGCAGAGTTGTAGACTACTTGCTCAGTGAATAATCTGCTCTCTACTGACTGTATCTGGGTATCTTAAAAGCTGAGACACATTCCAAATGTTCTAGTTCTGAGTAATAATTTATCCTGCCTACATAAAGTGTTTTCAGAGAAGCTGTAGTGGGAGGGTTTTGGACTGAACACATACTTGCTTGTGTGGGTATGAAAGGGCAGTGTAGGGGATATCCTTCACCAGGAAAATGATCCATAGTTTTCTCTGTAAACTTTCTTGGTTCATTATTTCAATTTGAATCTTAACACTCACTGGGCTCAATACCAGTTACTACAAAGGATAAACTTTTATTACCTTGCATTAGTAAAATAGCACTCGTTATTACCACAGGCAAGTGACTCCTTCCTTTAATCTCTCTTGATTTTTCTTTTTAATGACAATGATATTTTCATTCCTTACCACCAAGCTAAGATGGTAGTGAAAGTTATATTAGTAATAAAATAAAATAATTTGGAAACATTGAATTGAAATACATTGTAGGTAAGGAAATCAATAATTTTTTGTGCTTTGCAGGCTTATTATAAAGGTGGGGTTTTTTTTGTTTGGGGTGTTTTTTTCCCATAGCAGATGGACTATCAAAGAATAAATGTGCCAGACGGTAGATTTAAATTACTTGAAATAACTTTGCTGTACTATCATAAAGCAGACAGTCTTGAAGATGTGCACTGTAAGTAGATGGAAGATATAGGTCATGCAGTGCTGGATTGGTGCTATTATGTTGACACAGTGTTTTATGGGTAGGCAGGAGGCACCTGCTTAATGTCTTGAGGCTTTGAAGGTTGCATTGTGTCAGCAAGGTAACCTCATAAAAATCTGTGTGTAAATAGCCTACATCTGTCTATATGTATACGAGATTTGGTTAACTCAGTCAACTAGAGTTAAATCCTAATTTATGTCCCTCGATACTTAATAGTGGCACAGTCTGGCAGAGGATAAATAATTTTACTGCCAGTTCATTCTTGATTATAATGTCAGCAAATGTTCCTGCTGCTGAAGATGCATGGGCAGGACAGATGGGAGATGGTAATTACATGGATTCATTGGGAAACCCAGAAGAAAAGTATTGGTTGAAAAATTCTTAGCTCTCAGGAAAACTGTTTTGCAACTTAACTTAAAAATTAATGGAAAAAAAAAAAAGAATTTTCATAAGATAATTTATTACCTCCTGTGATTTTGGGGGAACATCTCTTGAAATCCTGACTTGTACAGAAAGGGTATGAACAGGAAATCTCTTAATTCAGCATGTTGCTAGAAAGAAACACTTTTCTATGCAATTTCAGCCTTTAAAAGAGTATTTTAATCCTTTCCTTGACCACTGAAAGTGCTGTATTTGCATATTGCTGCAAATGTTTGTTCTGGGTTGTCTTTAACTGATTGCTGAAGGTCTACTGCTGTGTTTCTTTCCTTTCTTTTTTCTTTTTTGCATTCTTTGGGAAGAAAGAAGACTTCAGTTCTGTGTGAAAATTTTTTTGTTTTACTTTAAATATTGTTTTTTCACTGTCAGGTTCAAATTTAATTTCTTTTACTGCAGGTGTTTCAGTTCATACTTATGATGAAGTATAGAAATGCACATGGGAATAGAATTGTATTTGCAAATGTAAATCACCTCATCAAATCCACCATTCACCATATGGTAAATTTCAGTCTGCTTTAATCATAGCCTGATGCTTGGAACAGTTCTGCACTTTAGTATGTTAGAAGTTGGAGTCAGGACTGTTGAGAAGCAGGAAAACAGTGATGTGAAAAGGCACTGGGAATACCTGCAGCTTCAATGATCAAGTAAATGACAATTCATGTATCCTAAAGGTTGAATGTTATCCAGTCATACAGTTATGCTCAGTTTGGAACTGAGGAATAATCATAGAATCAGAATGGTTTGGGTTAGAAGGAAATTTTAAAAGGGTAATTTTTATTAGAGTTGAGTTGCCAGCAACCAAAAGCTTGATGCAATGGGAAGCACTGTAAGTAACCACTGATGTGTGAGTCTTTTGATTAATTACAATGGAACTTCTAAAAATCTATTTAGTTAGACATGATCGGGGAGGTGACTTCTAATAAGCAAAATCAGATGAGAAATGCTTAAAATTGTGTTATTTGTTCTTATGTCTGAAGGAGCATCAGGTTTGGAATACTTGTTTCACAGAGGGAGTTGTGTTTCATATCTACAAAGTTTCAAAAGTTTATCCTTGGTGGAGGCTTGCTCCTGGAAGACAATGTTTACACATCCTTTGTTTTGACACTGTTTTCAGTTAAATCAGTCCACAAAAAAAATTGCTGCTCGGAGAGGTGGCTGGAATGGCAAACTTGTCCTGCATGTGAGGGAACAGGACACTGGCTGGGAAGAACTGTTGTGGCTTGTCCTGGAGGAGAAGTTAAGAAAGGAAATTTCTCACAGTTTTCTTGAGGAATGATAAAATATTTCCAAATTCTTAGAAATCCGTTGAAGTGACAGTTCATACCCTACATAAAAATGCCATTTTGAGATGGGCAGAGTTTGTGACTGGCTTTACCTTGACGGGTAATTTCAGGAAAAAGGGGTTTAATTTGTTGGAGTACATGTGTGATTGCCAGATGAGCTCATAGCTCTGTTCTCTCATGAGTGTTTCAACACATGCACCAGAAAGTCTTAGACTTTCACGATGTATGCAATTTTGAAGTATGGCTTTATTTTGCTCTGTAGATAAGTCTTACTACTTTTGTGAAGACTCTGGAAGCACTTCGCAGTGTTTTCCTGATGTTTAGAAGGAAAATATTTGCTACCTTCTGTTCTGTCCAGAGGATTTTTGTGTATGGTTGTCTGTACAGCTTTGTTCTCATACTAAAAATTTTGTATGTGGTTATGAATGTAGATACTGTGATATGCATTTAAAAAATAAAGGTTTTAATGCAGCAGACTGAAAAGAGGAGTGGTCTAACTCTGTTTGATTCAGTTTGGTAGTTTGTGTAACTGCTCTGCCAAGAGAGGGTGAGGAAACTTGTGCGTGAGCCAAAGTTAGGATTGCATTCAAATGACCTTACAGCATCAAGAGCAGTTCATGTGGGGGAAACACAAATAGAAGCAACACTTGCTGGCCAAATGGTGAGATTCTGGTGGGGAAAAAGAGACACAAGAAAGGAAGAATGCTATGCAGATGATCAGGAGCAAAAGGACTTGAAAACCAGGTACAGCAGGGGCTGTTATAGAGCCGTAATCCCCCAGTACTGTTTATTGCTCTTAGAGCTGTGCTTTGACTGTAGTATGCATGTAGTGTGTGTGCAGGAGCATTGCTGGCCATGTTTTAAATTAACTCTGACAAAAGAAACATGGCAAACGCTGCTTTAGTACTTTTCATTTTCCCTTACTCAGCAGTTTAGTTGAATGCTGTTTTTCGGCTATTGCGCTGCATAACGCTGCCCAGCGTCTTTCTCAAATACTGCTGAGCTGAGCTGCTGTTGTGTTCTCAGATGCAGCTTTAGACTGGTGGGGCAGGGGTACAGACTTACACTTTGGTGTTCAAAAGTAGGTTAGTGACAGTGAACTCCTTCAGTGGGTCAAAGATCACTGTCTACTATGGTTGCCTCCCTCCCTGCCTCCCTAACATTAGTAAACTGGCATATTATTTACCACCATGAGATTTTTTTTGAGAATAAACCAGAAGGAATCTGAGCTAATATTTTAAGGTTTTAGGTAAAACTGCTTTGGGCGTCAGGTCTCTTAAGTTGTGTTATTATTGTTAAATATGTGCTGTGTTGGAAACAGGAAAGAGAAGTTACTTGCATACTTTTGCAGGCTTTCAGCTGCAAAGAAATTGCAGTTGTTTGAGGTACCCATCCTATATTTGTAGGGCAATTAATTTGTCACCAATTTCTGTTGTTAATCCTGGTGTTAATATTTATATGCTATGTATATTAACCTTTGTATATTCTGATAGGTAATTCGGTAGCTCTTAGCCCATTTATTGAAGGATACCTTTAGTGATGCCTGTCTAATTGGTATCCTGGATTTCATTCTGTTAAAATGAAAATTCTTGCAATATAAGGAACTTAGACATGCGTGTTTCCTTTGAAATGTGAGGACTTGGACTAAAGTTGTTATAATTTTATTAAGCTTAATTTCTGGATGTGGTTTGAGTTTGCTTTCCTTATCTGCATTTAAATTAAAAACCAGAATTTTAAAACAGAAAAAAAAAGAAGAAAACCAGTTCAAAATTATTAATGAATTATGAGCAGTATGAACTATCTTCTTTGTAGAACTGTTTCTTAAGAACAGTTTTTTTTTATAAAATTGAATGGGTCTGGAATATCAGATTGCGGTTGGAGAGTTACATTCTTGTATTGTGGTGGCTGGAAGGCAGGAAAGCTCTCTAGATTTTCCCCCCTGCAACTTGAGCTTCATAGATACAGTCAAAGAAGGAGCAACTTTTTATAATTTGCTAGTTCTTTTTGCTACTGCACAACTTGTCTGTGTCTGAACTCCATGAAAAGAACGAGTATGCTTGGTGGATTTGTAAAAAAAAACAAGTTTAACTTCATTTTTTACATGTTCCTTTACACAAAACCCATTTCAAATTCCAAAATAATTTAAAGGGCCTTTCTATCACTGGGAGCTTTTGAACTTTGGAACAATGCCCATAATAGCTGTTCCTTGCTCTGTGATTGATTGACTTGAAGGAAGCTGACATTTCTTAATTAATATCTTTGCATTTTAAAACTTTATAAAAATACTTTGGATGTGGACTAGCACACTCAAAAATCTTAGTGCTACTCACTGCTACAATTGTTT
Source organism: Cyanistes caeruleus (assembly GCF_971803275.1). Taxonomy (NCBI): domain Eukaryota; kingdom Metazoa; phylum Chordata; class Aves; order Passeriformes; family Paridae; genus Cyanistes; species Cyanistes caeruleus. Next base: position 108,073,453 of record NC_141701.1, read on the forward strand.
TCAGACTATTGTAGGAAAGCAAAGGGAAGGAAACTAGATGTTTTTGTAAAGCTTTTAAAATCTCTGACATGACGTTGCAAAGTACAAGGATGTAATTTTACTTGGGCAGAGATGGAGCTCATATCAGGCAGAAAGAATACTCTTATTGTTGGTTCGTTTTAATTTCCTTTCTGTCACCACTGGTTCAGGTAGGATTATGTTGCAACAGAATTGCACATAAATTCTAGTAGAAGCCCATATCCTTAGGGAGTAGACTGAAAAAAAAAATCCAAAGTGTTCATGAGTGAAATACATCTTATGGGTTCTTCTTGTTCATTTCTGTATGGCTCGCTTTTTTTTCCTCTTGTAAATTCACATTTCACCTCCTGATAAAGAACATAAAGGTACAGTGAATACAATGAATTTTTCTCCCTGTTTACTTAACTTACCCACCTTTGTTTTTAGTTTAAGATAATCTCATTCCAGTAAGGTGCTTGTATTCATCACAGAGTGGCTCAGGATTTGTCCCTGCTGTTTTTTGTTTATCTCTAAAATACAGAGGAACAGCTCCCTTGCACAGGTGTTGAGCAATTTTCAGTTTGTAGAGAGAAAGTCTTTTTGAAGGAACACGTTAAAATAAATATTTTCAACAAACTTGCTTCTTCTCAAACCCTAAACTTCCTCCCACACCCCACTTTGTGTATCACAGGTGTTGCTGTTAAATGTACGTACTAATATGAAATAGAGCGCAATGGAAAGAAATGGATCTTACTGGTTAACTGTGTACTAAGAAGGAAAGATGAACACAGATGAAATTTGTATCAGAGGTGCTGTAAGAAATAAGAGGTCTTGTCCAGCGAGCAGTTTGGTTCTACATGTGTGAAGGGAGCTTGGATGAAAGCAAACAGTAGGTCTGTACTAAAACTTGCAGTCTGTAAAGTCTAGCAAGGAAATTGAAGGACTTAAATGTTTAAACAGAACTGAAATTATTGGGACTGATTTCTAGTGCATTTACTAGCCTTTGCAACTAAGACTTCTAGTTGGAATTATTCTGAGACTATTTGAATGTGAAGTTAAAGACTGAGGAAGATATGTGGCCTTTTAGAGCAGTACAGTTTGCCTTCAAGTCATCATGAGGCTGTTACAGGAATTACTGGGAAAACCTGAGAATTAGAAGTGATAGGAGCGTATTTCACCTTTTGAGTTCCATGTTGTTAGATTCTTAAGTACTGAAACTATTTTCTCATCAACTGTGATATTTTTTTTGGCCTTTGATCACACCTCATTCTGAATTCCTTTTTCTCTTAAAGAAATGAAATATGCTTCCTGATGTCGTGACTTCTCACATACAAGGTTTCATCAGAGGACTGGAACTGAAGGTGAAAAAGGTAGCTGACAAAGAAACTTTCAATAGAGGAGATGCAGAAAGAATAGCTGCCTAGATAGGCTCTAAAAATCATGTGAACTTTAAGCCACTCAAGAGCTTAATTTAGTGGAAGACTGGCCTGAGAGGCTTAATATAGACAGCTCAGATATCATGTGGAAACTCTAATATAGACATGTATTGATATAAGAGACCTTGAGCTTATTTTTATTTGTTCCTGATCAGATTGTTTGTTTGCTTCCTACCTTTAACCCCACTATTCTCAGGAAATGCAGTAAAATGGCAGCTGTTACTGCACAACTACACCTGACTGTACCAGGGCGAGTAAAGGAAAATTGGCCTTTTGAAACTGGCACTTGTTTTGATTTGCTCAGCTTTCAGTGGAATCTTCAGTAAACTTTTTTGTTCTCTTTCTGATAACTTTGACTGGGAATAAGTGAAATAAGTGGTGACTCTGGTCAGGATATCCTTCTGCTTTGCAAGAAGTGTTAATGACTTCTGAAAGATGCAAGATCACTAGGATTTCTACTCTCTTTTTCTTTTCTTTCTGTCTCTTTGTCTTAGAACTAGTTTATCTGTATGTCTCCCAATATTGTAGCTTCAAATCATAGCTATTACATCAACAGTACACTGATTTTTAACTCAGAAAACTTCTTGTTTCTTGCCTGCTCATTAACAAAACCTCAGTAGGAAGGTCACAGTGTAACTGATGTGACCCACCCTCTGATGGAAGTGTCATGGGAAAAACAAATGGACAGGTGGATTCCCTCTGTGTTTGCAGTAGCCATGGAAAGTTGTGCTTTGTTAAAATCTCCATCAGGTTTAGGAATAAAAGCCACCCATACTCTTAAATCTTTACTTTATGAAAAAATAGGTTTTCAAGTATCACTTCAGCTTGCACCGGAAATTTATTTGGGATAAAATCATACTGTTGGTTTGGAAGCAGCTGGGGATTTTAACTGTACAAGAAAAAACATATCTGGAGTAGGTGGTGTTGATATCACTCTGAGTCTTCCTAAAATTACATTCCTTAGTGCAATCACTGTTTATGACACGTAATTGTACTTACGGATCTTTAATTTCATAACTGGAAAATTTAGTTTAGGAAGTAATGTTATGAAAGCAAGAGTGTTGCCCTCCATGTGAACAGCTGAAATACCTCAACATCCTGACAATACCAGAGTAAGTAGGACATCTTCATCTTCAAAAACTTTTTTAAACTGATGGTGAATGTTCCACTACTGAAGTTCTCAGTGAGCAAAGATAACTTCTATGAACCACGTAGAAAAAGGGGAGGAGTAAGAGTCAGACCAAGTGATTGGTTGCAGAGTTTTTGGTGTCATGACACAAGAACCATGTTGTTCATACTTATTTAAATAAGTCATGGTATTCTTCTGTAGCACTGAGTGATAGAAGTTGCAGAAGTTTGTGATCTTCACAGGGAGGACAGTTTTGTGTATGAAGTTTCTGAGTCTTTCTTTTTCTGTGTCTTTCTGAGAGACAGCAAGTTGCTTTTGAATTAAAAAACCACAAACACAGAGTTTGTAAGATGAACAAGTGACTGGGTAGTTTGGGTGTTGAAGCAGTCTCTACATTTCATAAAGTGCCATTAAAATTATTCTGTTTTCCAGGCTTGGTGGAAACATGTTTTGCATACCTTTTGGAGACTAACTGGCCTTTGATTCTGTAGTTCAGGGCTTTGGGTAATAAAGGATTTCATGTGCATTCTTCTGTAGTGATCACAGCATGCAGTGAAGCAGCAAAACCCATGGTGCAGGTATCCATACAGATGTGACCTAGGCAAGTGTTTTAATCTGCTGTCTGTTTTATTACTGTTTTATAGCAGGAAAAATAACTGTGAATGTGGAGAGCCTTCCACTTGCTTACAGAAAATTACATATGTTATTGCATGTTAATTCTGAAGTTTTCTACAGAAACAATCATGGAGGACTGCTGAATTGCAAAGCAAAATATATTTAAGTGCATTGAGTTCAAATTATCAATACGATTCTAACATACTTAGATTTTCCAGTAAGTATTGCTTATAATACAAAACCCTAAACTTTCTGAGATGGCCTGTAAAATATCTGTCACCTGGGGAAAAATATATGTTCTGTCTGTAGTGGTCATGGATGGGAATGCAGTAAAGGCTTCCCTGCCTCAGCAACCATTCTTTAGTCTGCCTTTTCAGTCTCTCTTGTCATCAGACTGAGCTGTGGAGCTGTTACTAAGTTTGCAGAAATGTTTTCCGCTGATAATGTGCATGTCTTGTAGTTGAGAAGTTATTTTTAGCAGTCTGGTGAAACTCTTAGAGTCACTGAGGGACAGAGCCCTAGTGGAGATCTGGAAAAGGAAGCCGCCTGCCAGTGGATTGGAATGGGAGAAGGGAAAATGGTACCTTTCATTCCCAGACATTTCTATTTTTGACTGCATTGTTCTTTCCTGGTAACTTGCAAAAGAAAAGGCACATTTCTCAAGTTTGTAAAATTGTGTTTGGCTGGGAATAATTTCTGTGTTACTGAGGCAAAATTGGTAGAATTGCATGAGTGGAAACTTCCATTTTCACTATGATGATGTTCAAGGGCTGCCTGGATCTCAACGGACACTTTTTAACTAGAGTGAATCTGAGAGGTGCTGCTCTTCATTCTGCCATAGTGGAAAGGCTCTGACCTGGGACAGTTTGTCTGAAGTCAGAGTTATATCAATCTGTTCACTACATTTGCTAATATACCAGACCTTTTCCTGACTGTGTAGTTCCCAAGAAATGTTAATGCAGACAACATTGCTGCTGAAGAAGGAAATTGTTCTAAATTGTGAAACCTTTAATTTGACCATAATTCTCAGCTACAAGCAGCTTTTTAGCATTTAAAATTTGGTTAAACTCCCATGAGGCTCAATTTGACCTATTTTATTCATAGAACTATTATGTAAAAAGATTGCTGAGGTAGAAAAATAGCAGAAAGTGCAAGAGGGTCCACCAGTTTAAATGCTTATGTGCTGAAAGCTGCTGTTTTTCCAGATGTCAGAATAGTGCAACTCACCTAAGTAAATCACTGTGCTTTTCCTCTCTTCCAGCTTTTTCTTACTTTTAATACGTGTTTTGTTTTAGTGCTATAATCAAAGGTCACCCCCAGTCTTTCAGTCTCCACATGCATGGCTGAGTGAATGCGTTTTTCTTTGATGTTTATCTTTGCAAAGAAAATCTGTGGGTGGAGAGTTTTAAATGGGATTCAAAGTGATTTGGGACTTCTCTAAATGACATACCTGGGAATGCTGCCACATAGCAGACGCGTTTCAGTGATGTGTATTTCCCTGCTGTAGAACACCAAAAATGAAGTAAGGTAGGCTGTGACAGTTGCTACTGACAGTGTTCATAAAGTAACACTCCATGCAAGAGAAGTTTTGCAGGCATGTTGAAGAGCATTCTTTTTCTTATTACTATTTTGGGGTAGGTTTTATATGTTCCACCATACTATTTCTTTGTACTGGAGTAGTGTCATTTATCTGATATAAAAAAACTTCTCCCTTTCTTACTTGAAAATAACTTTAAAGATATTTGCCTGTGTTTCCTCAGACCAGTCTGAGGGAACCAGGATGGGTTCATGCTGAATGTCATCTCTCTTTGTTTTGACTGATAGGCATTGGTGCTGCTCACAGTATTGTGTGATGGCCAACCTTTGTGTTATATGTGCAATTGTGAGGATTTTTTGGGGCTTCATCCAGTGGTGCACTATATTGTCTGTACAGGATGTTTGTAGGAAAGTTTTGTATATGGCACTTCAGTTTTGTTGAGTTGTACATGTGATGTACTCTGGATAATTTGCAAACTTGCTTAGTTGAAGTTGTTTTGTTTTAACATCTCTTTGTAATTTGTCTGAATAGCTCAGGCCATAATGGTTAAAACCTGGTGGCTATGGTAGTGTCTCTTGTCTTGCAGCAAAGGGAATTGGTGATGAACGTGAACTGTACTATGGTAGCTAAACATGAAATACTTGGTTTTAAAGACTGCATGGCATGTGTGTCTTTGCTGGGACTGATGATTGTGCTGAATAACATAAAAATGATACGATTGGTGTCCTCTCTAGTCGCCTTTAACTTGATGCTGTGAATGTCCTGGCAGCTGTTATTACCTGCATGCATGTTTGGAACAAGGGTAGAGCATGCTCAAATTCCCTTCCTGCTTTCATCTGTAGGAATATATACTGCCACCGTGTGCTAATGCACATGCTACATTATTTTGACTGGATTTGTAAACAGATGTATAAATTCAAAGAACTGAGCAGAACAGATTCATATATCTTCAGTGACGTAGTTATGACGCATGACTGCAAAATCAAGCTTCTTACTGAATAAGAATAAACTTGTACAAGGGAAAAGAGGAAAAATCTGTCAGAATTCAGAAACCTACACCTAAACACCCTCCAATAAGTCACAAATGCACTGCAGCATCAAGAAGATAGTAGTCTTCATTCTAGCTGTGTGGTTGAGGTTTGTGTGGTTTCTTAATTGCACTATAAATTGGCATCTCTATATAGGGCCCTTTGAAAATGAACAGCTTTGTTCTTCAGTGCATTCAGGTCTGATCACAGTATAAAGATTGAGGAAGAATGGAAATCTGTGAAATAGCACTATTATACAAAAGTTTTTTGAGAACTTTAAAAAGAACCGAAATGACCCACCAAAAAACCCAGAGTGTACTGCCAGTGATCTGTTGTCTGTGTCGGTACTTGTTTTACATTGTTCTTCCCTACCTCACTGTAAATTTAGTATGAATTATCAGAAGTCAGTGGGGACTGTAAAACTCCCTTTTATTCCATATCAACATGGCTGTATGAGCACTAATTTAGCAGTAGGATTCTGTGGGAGACTGTATGGGTGTATGCTGTGGTGTTTGCATGGAGTTTCATGGCCTGTTCTGGCAGAGCCGGTCTCTTCCCTGACCCGTCTGGCATACTGTGCAAGTGATCATAGCCTAGAAAGTCATGGATCCAAGTCAAGCTGCTGACCTTTTCTTCCTGCTTATTAATAAACCCTTCATGTTTCTCCTTCAGTCAGTGTATAGTGCAAGTCTGGGGAAGAGCATTTCAGCAGCATCTCCCCCTGCAGAGAAGGTGGCAGTGTCCCTTTCTCGGGTTGCACCGAGATACTTTGGGCAGGCAGCTGCTGTGTCGGTGCCTGCGGAGTCTTCACTGAACAGCAGCTTTGAAGAAAGGACACAAGTGGTGGAACTGCAAACCTACCACAGAAATCTGTTAAAAGAGAGAGAGGTCGAGGAAAGTTCTGGTGCAGCTTGTTGCTGCCAACACATTCACCCCAGAGAGGCTGTGCTAGACTTAGTGCTCCTTGAAAGCTGGCTGCCTTTCTAAACTGCAGGATGGTGGCTTATTTTGGCCTTGACCTGTCAGTTACTGGTGTGGTGATGATGGAAGTTTACCAGGGAATTACTGCTAGGCTTGAGTCACGGGAAACTTATCTGTGCTTCCTGTTTTGGCCATGGAGATTCCAACCTAATGATGAATATCAATAGGATGTTTTTATTGAATAACATAAATGAGGTATATACATTCTATTTTTCCTTCCTTTTCTGTTTCCATGGTGAGGGACAGGTGTGTGAAAACTGAGTCATGGACCTTACAGAGACATTAAAGTGCACAGAAGAGAAATGTAATATTGTAAAGAGAAGGTTTTAAAGTGATGGCAGAATGTTTCACTGAGAAGAACAGAAAATGGTTCTTGGTGGAAATTGAGAGTCTTGTTGAACTCTGCATTTGGTATGGGTGAATAGACAGGTGAATAAGTGTATTTCTGAAAACCCCATTTGGATTCGGAACAGCAAGGGATGTGAGGGTGGTCTAGTGTGGTCACATCTCTACTATGCACTAGGAATAGCTACAATATTTAATTCCATGTATTCTTGTAGAGGAAATACTGCAATTTTCACTTTAGAATACAGTCTTGTGTTTTGCTTGAACTGCTGCATGAATTGTCTGGGCTGCTATGTTCTTCTGACCAAAGAGATGATCAATAATTTGTTAAACAATGCTGAAACTTACTTGCATGAGGCAAGTGATAGCTAAGAGATCTTTGCCATTATTTGGCATACTTTTTTATGTTACTTCAGCATTTCTAATGGAAAATTGTGTTTGAACCCAAACTCCCAGGCAGATATACTATAGTATTTCACCTTGCTTATGCTTAAAGCATGATTAAATTTAAATCAAAAGCTTTTCTGCATGAACTGTAAAACAAGTTAAGTAGATTCACTTCACTTCAGGGAAGTCAGTGCCTACATCTATATAGAATATAGAAGTATTTTTCTAAAATTTCTCTCTTTTAATTATGTGTTACGCAGTCCTTTCTACACAAGTTCATTTTTTCCTTCTGCCACATTAAGTTGCAAGGAATTGCTCTCCAGACCTTCTTCAATGGAAAGGAGAGCTTCATATTTTCTCTTGACAGTAAGATATGATAAAGCTTTGAGGTCTGCTGTACAAACGTATTGGACAGAGAACTGAAAATTAATGAAGGCTTAAATAATGAAGTTGAGGGTACACTGTTTCCAAGCACTTTTTAATATTACTGGCTTCAATTGTCAAATCTTGGTTTCTTTTTAACTTTTTTTAGCTCAAATATGAATTTATATATCCAATGAGCAACCTACACAGAGAATTTAAGAGTAGGTAGAGAGATCTGTTCCTTTCAGGAAATACTGTGTTTATATTAAAGATTGTACATGTAGGCCTTGCTTTCATTTTACCTGTTGCACTTGAAATCTGAATCTTCCACAACTCCCTTGGCAGAAGCTCACATCTTTGTGCACAAACCAAAAATGTGAGTCTTTCAAATAGACAGACTATTTATTATTTTTGCTTTAGTGATACTTTCATGTGATCTCAAAAGGTATCATTTTCAAATGTAACCATGGGTACTTAAAATCCAGAAGATGTTCCAGTCTTATTACAGTTATTTTGAGGAAACTGAGTGATGGGAATGATAATTTTCCTTGTGCTGGAGTATGTATGAGTCAAGGGAAATGAATTCTAACTGTGGTTCTGAGGCTGATAGGACCATTGCTCTGCCAAGTTAGGTCATGAAAAAGCATTTTGAAGGAAGACATTTCTAATCATCGTAATATACTTGTTTTGAGAGAAGCTTTCTTTTAAGCTGCAGATGGGCAACATTAGTGATTTTATAAAAATATTTTTCAACTGAATACAAAGTGCTTCAAATGCTCAGTTTTCCAACCTTGTAAAGCTATATGCTGTTCTCTGCACTTTCACATTTAGCATGTCTCTGTAAGATTTGGCTGAATCGGTTCAATTCTGTTTATTGCCCAAGAGAAGGGTTGCTTTTCATACTGTAGTGAAAAGTTCCACTTTCAGAGAAATTTCAGTCTTGAACACAAAGAATAAAATCCTTAACTTACAGAAAAAAAGGTTTGTCTAAGAACTGTTTTCCTCATGGAAAGCTGGCTGCCTGAAGCTCTTGGTAGACTCTGAATGCTCTGTGACTGGATGCTAAGATCCATGGAAGTCATCAGGCACGCTGATAAGTGGGGAGCTGAATTGGCTAATGTAAAGCAGGTCAACCTGTCTAGTCCACCTACAGTAGTTTTCAGTCTCAATTGAGATTTCCAGTCAAGCAGGAGATGTCAGGGGGCAGTTTGGTCAAGTGCTTTCTTACTGCCTGTGCCATGAATCTGCTACATGAGGTTTAGTGTCCAGGACTATCTGTTGTGTGTTTTGGAGAACATGTACGTGCACACGGGAATTTATCTAAGGACAGCTTCAGAAAGTGCCTTGTTTAATGGTTATCACAACTATTTTCCAAAGTCAGTTTCCAAATGGTCTGGAACCATTTCATCCATCTGCACTGAGTAAATCCAAACTTCTTTTCTTGCAGTTCTTTGGGAAAAGCCACAATGCAAAATTTCAACTTCAGTCTGTATCTAAGTAAGATAGTCTGCAAATGAAGCAAAAACTGAGTTTGTATTGTATTTAATTTGTATTTATACTCCCTAGCTTAAGCTCTTGTGTAGTTTCCCTCTGTAAGGAGAATTCTTTTTTCTCTTTTGTTTTGTTTGGTGTTGGTGGTTTTTTTTGTGAGTGTAAAGAGTGTATCAGAGCTTTGCTCTTGCCATCTTCATGTTAATGCCCCTTGAATTCTAAAAAAACTGTTCTAAAATCTTTGCTTGTGTGACTTTGACTTTAATGGCACTAAGCCACGGATAATTGGCTCAGTTTCCTAAAATTCCACAGCCTGTTGTTAAGATAAACATTTCTAGGTTCCCAAGAACACAGACACATGTATATGGTAATATACTGATTGTACAGAGCAACTTTTAAATTCTTATTTTCCTATTTTATTCTTGATGTTTACACACAAACATCAGAAGCAGAAAAATGACTTGACAGGATAATTGTGCCAGTTTTTAAAACTACATTGTAGCCTTTTGAGAAGGGCTGTGAAATGGCTTTGTTTTGCTGTAGCCATTAGCCCCTAGGGGAGCTGGAAGGAAGCAGTCCTGCGTTGGAATGGTGTGTGTTGAGATGCACCCTCATTAGTCAGGGGCACATGTCTCAGTTGCTGGGAAGGGCATATGACCAAGGCTTTGGTATAAGGCTCTGGATTGTTGGTTGTGTAGGATCTTGTGGTCTTGTTACATCACTCCTCAACACTGGTACCTAAAGTAGCTTGTGAGGTTCAGCTGTCAACAGGTGTTGGAGATCTGGCTTTCTCTGGGCTGAAAATGGCTGTGATCTGCATTCCCCCCAGCCCAAAGCTTTAGAGAGGAGCTGTAATTATAGAGCTCGTGACAAGAGCTGCGTTCAGTTCACTCATGTCCTCTCAAACATAACAGTGTATGGTTGAAAGCATTGCACCCATACACACCTAATCACAGATGGTAAAAGAAAATGGATATGGGGCACAGGGATATTAACAGACAGTTAATAAATTGTGGGATAGGCTTTGAGAAACTCTGTGCACATTCAGGATTGTAAGGCAACCTTGAAGAATGATGGAGGCTCTCACTGGATTGTGCCAGTTGCTCGAGCACGTGGGGAGGCTCGCTGCCAGAGAGTGAGGGCCAGTGATGCTAGTGAGCCAAAGCAGATTGACTTAGCATCTTACTCAGAGCAGGAATTGGTGGTCTGACTGTCCTTGGAGGTAAGCTTCCCAATGGCTGTCTCTGAATTTGCTTCTAGCAGCAACAGGATATTTAAATTTCGTAATTTCTGAAAAAAATAAAAAGTAGAATGTTCTTACTTAACAGAGAGGGTTTTGATTTGTTTGTTGGTCTTATTTTTTAATCATCTTTTTATATAATTATTCAGCTTTAAACTCAGTCTGAAAATAAGTGGATCAGGACAGGAGTTATGGTGTGTGGGTTTTGAGTTTTTTGAATTTTGTGCTTGTTTTCTTAGGTTTTTCTTTTTGGGCCATTTGCAAAGAATTTTGTTCCTCTTATCCCTGCTCTCACTGACTGTGTGCAATAAGAAACAGTAAAGAAAAGTAGCAGTCCTGTGTTATATCATATATATAAATGTATTATATATATATAAATCTAAATATATATAAATCTAAATATTTGCATATTTTCAGAAGGTCAGCTATTGCAATTTGAAATAATGACACTTTTTTTCAATCCTGTAAATGCATATTTTTTAAAATTTAAAGTGTACCAGCTCCATAGGTTGGTACACTTAGACTCTTAGAAGCCATTGAGAGGGTGAGAAATGAGAAATTCCTCCTGTAACAGGAGAAGAACAATAGTAATGCAAAACAAGATTAAAATTCACCCCTCTCCCCCAGGTTTTAAACCATTATAAATATTTGGTTTGAGCCAGTCTGTTCTTTGTTTAGAGTTACTTGACTAAAACTCTTGGCCCTAACTTGCTGGCAATTAGGTCTATTGTATTTTTGATTAAACAGTAGTGTAGTGGCGGTGGGAAACCAACATACTAGCATGGTCTTTTGGCTGTCTTCCCCTACTCTTTAGCATTGCCCTGAGGGACAAAGTATGGCTGGGCTGGCTCATCAGGGGTTTAGCTTGGAATGGGAACAGATTTTAATTTGAATATCTTTACCTACTGCCTGCTGTCTCAGGCCCAGCCATTTTTCAGTGAGTTCTTGGGGGGGGGTTTGTTTTGTTTGCTCTGTACAAGTAGCTAGTTCATGTGTATGTAGTGCATTTGTGACGCTCTGCTTCTGGGCAAGTGCTCTCACTGCTCCGTCCTGTGGCTAGAAAGTCAGCTCAGCACTCAAGAGCGGAGACAGTGATGTTACCTCAGCTGTTGCAGTTTAGAGAGTTTGTGGTAATCAACAGCTCTCCCCAAGTAGCAGAAAAGCTGTATCCAAAACTCATTTGAAAGCCTGTGAGGTTTGTGGAGAAGTAAAGAAGTGGGGAGTTCCATTCTCTTGTGGTGTATAAATAAAGAGAACTTTTCATATTTCTGTTATCACTGTTCCCACCCATACTGAGGACCTGGTCTGTTGTTGGTGTAGTCATTTTCCCCATACCTAAACTCTGACAAATCTTTGATACCTGCCTTTTTTTAGTGGTACGAGGAGATATGCTGGTAGACATGGTGTTTACGTACTAAAACTGATGATCTTGTATTCTAGCTTGTGTGTTCACTGTGTTTGAGGCTGGAGTCCATACACACTAAATGTAACAGCAGCCTAATCCAAATTTTTGTTTTGTTTTGTTTTCTTTTGTTTTTTTTAATTCTTAAGATCTTATTATCTTCAGCAAGTATTGGTCCATGCCTTTTTGGACCCATCTCATAGTGATCTACCTCAGTGAACACCTTGCACACGCATGGGTGTGAGAAGAAAATACATGTTTGTGGTGTTTATATTTTGCATTGCCATACCTCTGAGCTTTCTTTTCTTTCTTCATGAATTCTTTGTTGTTCTGCACATGCAGTACTCATACACTCTACACTAGTGGTAGTGATTGAACAGCTTTCCCTTTCCAAGGCAGGTACACAGCTGAAGGTCTCCCAGCCAGGAGCACAAGGTGTTGCAGGAAAGGGTAGGCACCATTTACATTTTTACAGTTTTATTTGCTCACTGAGAAAGGGGGATGTTGGGGAGGGCATGGTTTTTGGCCTATATTTGATAAAAGGAGGGGGAGCTGTAAAAAGCTCCTGGTGTAATGTGAGCCTTACACAAGGAAGAACTATTTATAGATCCCTGCAATATTTGCCTGAAGGAACTTGAGGGCAGAGCGGGGCAGTGTTACATAAAGCTGGGTGAGAGCGCACTTGTGCCCTCACAGCTGCGAAGGTCAAACCCAGGGCTTTTCTTACAGTAGGCTTCCACTCTCCCTTGCCCTGAGGGGAGAAGAGACTGATGGGATCCTTCTGAAGGCCAAATTCTAGTGGTGAGAAACTTTGGTTTGTGGAGAGCAGTGGTGTGGTTTTCTTTAAAGAGGCTTATTATTTGTGATGTTTTGATTGCATCATTTTTTCAGAAAACATACTGTCTTGATTGATGACTTAATGGTCAAATAAAGCTAAACAAGGTCACAGCAGCAGCTTTGGGGACTTTGAGAGTGAGACTTCAAGCTGTACATGGTTATATTATGGTTTAAGCAGCTTTTTGGTTATTGCTGCTGCTATTCTGCCTTTTGTTCTCTAGTGGTGACTTTTTTACTCTAAATGACATTACCGTGCCACTGGCAGTTAACCAGGTATTGTTCTGATTTTGGATGCCTTCATCAGCTTAGTACTTGTTTGTTATGAGGCATTATAAAAGTGATTTCAGAAACTTTTGCTTGAAAACATTTTTTGTACTTTCAGAGGCAGAAAAGCCTTTCTTAGTGAGGCATATACCTTGACTAGATCCTTCATGGCATGTGGCATTAATACTGGGTATTGATACTTTCCTGAAAGGTTGCATTTGGCTAGGTTGAAGTGTTCCTAACCCCCACTATGAAGGAGAAAAAAAATCCAAAACCAACTAAAAGCGTGGAATATGATCTGAATGTACTATAAAGCTAGGAAATTTAGGCAAGAAGATAGATTAAAAGAACCTTGAATGGCTTTAAAATTTTGGATAAGGGTGCAGTCTGGAGTTGTCCAAGAAGTTTGTCCCTTTAGTTTTTACTGTAAAATTGTTGGAACTCTTGTAACATGAGTTATGTAAAGTGTTTGAAGGTAGATGAAGTGCTTCTCACATTCTGTCATTCATCTGTGATGCTTAGACTCTTTATGTCCCTTGAGTTAGAAGTTTTAACTAAGCAGTCAGCATTCTGAATGTTTAAAAAAGCTTCTGAGCGGAAGCTAAACCCCATGGTTTATAAGAGGGTATATACTAAAGCACATAATTAAAACAGCTCAGTAAATTCTTTGGGATCATATTCAATCTTCATCTAAAACTTAAACAGTGAATGTTTGTGTGTATGTGTAAAAGCCAAGACCTGCACATAGTTGTTTCTTTGAGGTCTGATAAAGTGTATTTAAATGGAAGAAGGCATTTTGACTGGCTTTTGAACCCACCCATTTAGTAAAGAAATTGTTTTTAAATTAAAAAAAAGAGCAAACTTTTATGGATTCAAAATGTGCATTATGAAAGAAATAAGAAGTTGAATACTTAAAGCAATTTTAAGTTGCTTCAGTCAATTATTTTCCCAAACAACAAGGGTAGATAAGCATATTGATGTTTTTACAGATGAGACATATATATAAAGACATACATAGCTTTGATTTGCTTCAGTGTCTGCATGGAGCGTTTTGCATCTGAAGTTTTTTTTTTTTGGTGAGGGATAGATAAGACCCTTGAGGATTCTTTTTAAACAGCTTAGTAAACTTACCAGACTTAGTTTAAAACAGAGGTATTTAGTAGATTTATAACATGATGCACAAAACAAGAAAGTTTGGGACTTTCTTGTCCCAAAGAGTGGTGGGACTCTTTGAAGTACATGAAAGGGTAGAATTTGCACATTCTAAAACCCTCTGATGTGTTTAAGCAGCAGTTAGTATTTAGTAAATGAGAATTAGTGAATTAGTAAAAGAAAAAACAGGACTGGGGCTCTGAAGCTCCGTGCAGATGTGAAGAGTAGAAAGCTCTCTCAGTCCCTTGTTACCTTGTGATTCCATCTAAATTAGCAAATACTTTGGTCAGTAGGGGTGTGTGACTAGATAAAAACACTGGAGCTTCATAAATCTTCATTACTGATTTGAGGGGTTTACTTTAGATTAGATTTAGCTTGTCACCTTGGGCTGAATGTCCCCACTTCCCTGTGCAGTGTGAAGCTTCTTGAAGGAGAAAATTTAATAGATACATGTGAAATGGCTTGTCAGTGATGTCCATGGGGCTACCTGAAGTTTCATGTCCCTGTGAGACAGCAAGTAGCATTTGAAGTGCATCTTGCAGAAGAGATTTCATATTCTTACTCCAAAGGGAATTGATTGTTCATATATACCAGAGCTGTTATGCAAAACCAGCCAGCTCACAGTAAATGGTTTTGCTTCTGCTCTAGACCAAACAGCATAGTTGAATTTCATATGAGAGTATGCATAGCAAAAGGATGACCTGGAAGATTTTAGTCAGATGTTCTGGAAAGATGTTTTTTTCCTTCTGTTAAGGAAGTATTTCTTTCATTTGGCAGACATTCACAGTGCCCCAGTTGCCATTTTAAACTATTGAATAAAAGTAGTATTTGAATCACAAAATCTGAGCTGAGTAATTAAAAATGGTTCATAGCTTAATAATCACCAAAGGGTGCAGCATGTGGCTCTTGGGTAGCACATTAGTAATTCCAGATGTTTTGTGACTAGAGTAAATTGCTGTGGCTGCAGTCCAAGATGGTGGTAAGAATAATGTTGCGAAGTTATCTATAACTTATTCAGCATTGTTGGGCTATAAGTAAGCACACGGCTGAATATCTCTTTATCTTCTGCTTTTGATGGAGGAAGGATTACTTAAAGTAATTTGTGTATTTAGATTCAGAGTTAAGTTCTATTTAGTGCTGAATGCAGAAAAACTTCATCTCAAATGGCAATGAAAAATTGTTTATTTTATTTGCTTGTATATAAAATTTGTAGTGTATGAAACTCAATCCTTTCCTGAAAAAACAAACTGCAAAGAAAAAAGGAACTAATTTCATGTCCAGAACCCAGAAATGGCTGACTGTTGTGGAGATTTTTTTCCCTCAACCTCAAAACCATCAAATTTTGGCTGTTGTCTGATGTAAATGTGTCTGTTAGCTTTGTGCTGCTTTGCCTAGATAACTGGCAAAGATGGATTTTTGTTTATTTTTTTAAGTGGAACACAGTGCTGACTAATCACAGCTTAGTTCTTGACTTGCCTTTTGTAATCTGTCAGTACTCAAATGTACTTTTTCATCAAGTCTCGGTTACGTTGCAGTCATAGTCCAGTCTGTTGTGTTGGATGTACTATTAGATTGCAGAGGTGTTTGCTGTATGTAAAATTTAAGGTCTTGATATAGTAATCATGCCAGTACTCTGTTTTCAGCATTTATTGGGTTAGACCAAAATCTGAGCATTCTACAGAGGTGGTGTGCAGGAGCAACACCACTTTGTGCTTGTGTGATCAGTCTAACAAAGTGCAAGGTTGGAATGATTGCCTTTCAACAAACAACTGACAAATAAGTTTTTTCTCAGAGTAGAATGGCCTTTGTTAAAAAAATACAGATGATAAATTTTAGGGAGTTTTGCTCTTTCAGCAAACAGTTTTACACTGAAGAATTTAGTTCAAACATTTGAAATTAAATATTTCTTTAGTCCCACATCTGTCTATTAGCCTCAAACTGTCATTCTGTCATTGTATTTAGACTGGGAGAAATGGTACAATACAGCTTTTACCACACTAAGGCAAAAGCTGAATTATGTCATATTAGGTAGGAGAGGACTTATTTAAATTCTATAGGCTGCTGTTAACATATGCAGTAGGAAGAATGAAGTAGGTTGAATTTTTGTTAATAAAAGTTATAATCTGATTTACAGACTCTGCACTTGTTTGGATGTCAGATTAAGTACAAAACTACAGTAATGATTTATATCCTCATATGCATATCAGACGGAGTAAATACCAAGGAGTTCAATAACAATTTAAACATCTTGTTTATGAACACTGTGTGTGCAGGTGACACTGACTAAAGAATAATATTAATGTTCTGTATTTCCTGGGGACAGTAGCTACCTTGTCCATTTCTCTTCATGGCTGTTTTGACAATATGGTAAATAGTGCTCAGTTGCAGTTTGTTTTTATTTTCTGCAGTAAGAAGGCTTAAAAGTTTAAGGACAAGTGTGCACTGCCTGGATTAGGTGGTAATATTTGCCTTGCAAGGGAGGCCATGCAAACAGTGGCTCTGTAGGTTTTAGAAGAGTGAACATTTCTCCCCCGTGTTCATGGAAACTGAGGATATTTAATAAGTCTAAAAGGGAGCAGGCACACACATTTGTGCTGGCTTTCTTTCCTCTGTGATGCAGGGTTTTAATATGAAGGCAAATTCTCTTCCTTAAACCTGAACTTTCTTGTGTAGATGCTCCTTGTGTTTCTGTAGTAGACCAGACAAACTGACTGTTGTGACCTTTGCGGGGTTTAGCTTTTTACCTTCTTTGTGCTTTCAAGCTTATTTTCTTCTAGTTTTGATAAGTTCCAACAGTGAAACAGCTTGTGTGAAGGAAGAGCATTGATGACTTTTGTTCCTGGATGCATATCTCTATTTACTGTTAATAGAGCCAAGGGTTGGGGTGGAGCTTACAGGAAGGGGAGAACTGGTTCCATTCACTCAGTGGAGTGAATGTTAAGAGGTGAAATTCATTCAACACAAATTTCTTATTCTTATAATAGAAACTGTAATGCCATTTTCTGTGTAAAAATATTTTTAGTGAGGACTGTGTGGGAGAGAGTCAGAAATGGTTGTTAAGTATGTCAGATGTTGGATATCATTTGTTCAGAAGATCTTGAGTTCCCAGAACTCACTTGAAGTCTGCACACAAATCACATGTTGGTTATCAGTGTTATTCATTCAGGAATGGTGTTTTCTCAGTGGCTTCCTGAGGTTGCTAAGGCAGGGCCTGGGGAGGAGCAGAGAGGAGGGCAAAAAAAGCTGAAAAGTGCTGTTGGTGCTTTTAGTTATTTAATCCTAGTCATGGCCTTGTTCATAACAACAAACTTATCTAACAATTTCCCAAAACAAAGGTAATTCAGAGATGTGTGGTAGCAACTAGGACAAAATTGAGCCCATCTAATCAGTTATCTGTGAATTTCCAGTACTTTTTCTCGTTTATAGCTTAAACTGTTTTATCTTCTGTGCAGAGGGGAAAATTAAGATTTGCATTTTGATTCCAGCTTCTTTCGAGCAACTGATTTCTAATATCAGTAATCTCCCTCTTGTTATTTCTAAAGAAATACTTGAAAGGGGACCATTTAAAAAGTAATCAGTACAAGTAACCCCATTGTTCTTTTCAGTATGTACTGTGACAGTACAGGAATAATGGATGCTCTGCAGGGGAACCATAACAATTTCTGTTAAAGCACTCAACTTTCTCTTCCTGCAGCTGCCACAGTAGTGTGTCATTTTTGTTAGGGTATGGTATAAATTTATCATTCAGTTTAGTATGTTCCTTTAGCTGTTATGGTCCTTACAAAATGCAGTTTTTGAGTCTCTTGAGTGTGAGAAGTATTTCCAGGTTAAATGATACCATGCAGGAATACAAATATATGTAATAGAGGGAGACTTAATGAAATGTTACTTTGTGTGTAAGGGTGTTTTTTCCAAGAGTTAATATTGCCCATCTGTTTTCTAGTTATGATGTTCTGATTTCAGTGCAAATGTATCCATGTTGAGACCCTCTAAGTGGGGAAGAGAATTTTGCTTTTTTGTTCTTAGCCTGTGCTGAAGGGAAAAATAAGGTAGAGAAAAACTGCTTGTTAAGTGTTCCAGTTTTGTTGCAAGACTTTTCTGGAGCTTAGTCCCAGATGGTCTAAACACCTCATCTTTGTCTTGATAGTTTAGGGACTGATGTTGGATTCCTGCAGTGAGTTTCTAGAAATACTGTCATGTTTTGGTGGAGCAATAATGTCATTGGCTAGAAATGCCAGAAAAAAAAAGATGCCAACATACTGAGTGTAACTTTAACAGCAAAATAAGATTATCTGGACATGTTCCAGAGACTAGAGATAGCCTTTTTCACATAGAATTCTCAAGAAAGCTGTTGTTCTGGTTCTCAGTGAAGCACTGAACATAGCATGTTCTGTTGCTGCACTTGCATATGGACTTGCATCCACACCTGCTGCTTGCAAATCAGTGCAATTGTGTTTTCTTGCTGTCTGTCTTCCTGTTTTTCCCATGTTGTCTGGGTGTTCCTGTGTGGCTTGTTCTTCAGCTGCTGCTTATGCATTGTAGCTATTACATATATAAAGTCTTTCAAGTTCTTTCCCGAATCTGTTTTTCTGCAATCCCACAATAATATTCTCCTTTCCTAGCAGTACGGAGCATTTGCATCTTTCCTTACGCTGCTCATAGCCAATACCATACCACCAGTATTTGCAGTGCCTTTAGCTCCTTATGCAAAGGGTTTGGTTAAGTTTTGGGAGAAATGTGCTCTTCTTCATTTCTTTGGCCAGTTCCATCTTGCTGGGGACATAAGTATCCAGCCTTGAGGGGCTTCGTTCCCAGTTTGAGGTTGAGGTGCTGGGGAGCAGCAGTGTGGTCAGTTCTTTAACCTAGGGCACCTTGAGTTTTATTTTCTGTGTTCTCTGTAAAGGGAGCAGAGGTGCCAGCTGCCAGTCTGTCAGCAAGGGGCTGGCCTGTAGAGCGGAGAGGAAAGTCTAGTATATTTTGTGTATTAGTATATTTTGTTGTGCATAGTATGAACTTCTTATTATTGCTGTTTTGTTTGCTGACAGTTGATTTCAAATTGTGATGTTATTAAAGTGCCAGTAAATCAACCAGGGATGTACAGCCTGTCTGTATGACCTGGCTCATATAGATGCTGGGTTACATGGGACTTTAGCCCCGGTGACATGAGAGAAAGTTTGTGAATGAACCAAGGTGAATGGACTGTGCTTACTGCAAGTTGGGGTAGGCAAAAATGTGGATGTTTAATCAGCTGTTGGCAAAAAACACAGTACGAGGACTGGCCTTTTGCTACTGTGTAAGGTGCAAAGTGCAGAGATAGGCAGCTGCTCCACGTGTGAAGAGAAATCATCTGTCCTGACATACACTTTTTGGAATGGCTTGAATTGAACATTTGTTTCTTTTGTGTTCTGCAGACTTCTTGAAGCCAACTCTAGCAAAGAGAAGGAGCTCCATCTGTGCCAGCCAGCCCCAGACTCCAGTGCTGGTCCCCCTGATGGCACATTGTACAAGCCTGTGAAACCTGCCAAGCTGGACGCCACAGCTTTGCACGACTGCACTTTGGCCGCCACTGTGCCTCCCTCGGAGCTGTCGAACCATGCAGTCCTAGCCTGCGACACCGGCATTCACGAGGAGCACTATGTAAGTGAAGGCGTGGAAGATGATGTGCCAGACTGCAGAGAGTACAGAGATGCCTGCACCATTACAGGTAAGCAGTCAAATCCTTTTACCATGGTGAGCATGTGCAAGTGTAGAGTTATGCTTCTGTTCCTAAGTTAGTGGTGGGGTATCTGCTTCATGGATGGTGTGCTGTCCTGCACACTTTTTCGTGTTCAAGAAGTGATTTCATAGGCACCAGGCTTTTCAGTGAAAGCACTTTGTAATGGTTAAGGTCCTTGCAAATAGGCCAGACCAATGACAGCTGTGAAACGTGGTTAATGTATTTATATACTAGGGAAATGGAACCATTTGAAAGTGTGTTTGGAAAATAACCAAAGTCAGGGATGAGTAGAAGGGAACACTGCACCTTAAAGTTTATGGAATGCTTGTCCTAGTGTTCAGCACAATTTATATTTCTATCTTCATATGAGAATTACTTTGTGGGAGAAATAGGATCTAATGTTTTTACTTACATGTTTTTGTTTTTCAAAGCCATTTTATTTATTCACATTTGTTTTGGAACAGTAAAAGTTATGTATATGGGATAGCTTCTTCTGCATGCTTTTATGAAAGAGTTGAATACCTTATTATAGATTCATACAAATAAATGGAATATATGTTGAAGTATGATATTTTAAATAGAATTAGATTCTTAGTGCTGTGGTCAGCTGACCCAAATTTCTGTGTTTGAATAATCACTGTAACTCAGTTTAGTCATGGTTATGGCCATGAAATGACAGCCTGCTTCCATTACAAATCCATGGTTTGTTGGCTGAGCTGTTAGGCTTCTTTTAGTCTAATGTGACCTTGTGAGTTCTAAGTCCTTTTGGGAATGTTTGAGGAGTCAGCTGAGTTTTTGGAAGGGAGAAATGAGATGTCTGAGAGAAACGGCAATAAGACTAAGGCTGTTCTAATTGGCAGACAGATACTTTTATCCTGGGTTACTTTCAGCCCTTTCTAAAATTGTCTTTAAATTGGAGAATTAGCCAATGGTGACTGTCAGCAGTTGCTTTAGTAGCATGCCTTAGCTTAGCTTAGCTCAGCCCAACAGCTGTGTAGATACTAAATGCTGCTATTTTGAAAAAAAAAGAAAATAGAAGGGCAGAGGTGCTCTCAAGTCCACCCTGATTTGCCTGGGAGGGCAAGCAGCAGGATTAACACTGGAGTCACTTAGTCAAGTATGCATCTACATAAAATAAATGTTTTGTTTTAAGCAACCATACTTGCCATCCTTCCTTCCTTGTTTTTATGATTTAGAGCTCCTTAAACGATTAGTTCAAAAATGCTCATATTTTGCCTTCCATGTAGGTATTTGCTTGTTAGGTAGACTAGAAATTGCACATCACATAAATGCATTCTGGGTAATAGAACTCTGTTTTCCAGGCCCCTTGTAGAAGGATCTTGCAATCTGTCTGCTGGCTGTGGCCTGTTTCCACTTCAGCCCCTCTCCTCCCTCCCCTGTTAATAGGAATTTAACTTTGTTTTTCTGTTTCTGACTACAAGCCAAGACAACCAACTTCTTTCATGAATCAAGATGCCTTCTTGATTATAGTTTCCTGAAAGGCAAGACAAACTCATTTTTTAACATTTAAAAAGTTTTTATTAAATGGATGCCAGTGCGTGTTCTTGCTACTTCACATTCCTTCATGCCTGATATTGTTTCTGAATCTCCTTTTTCTTGCTTAGCTGTCAGCCAAGTGATGTTTACAAATTGGTCCTAAATTGTTTTTTTTGAATGGGTTTGCTGTTCTGTGGTGTCAGATTTATACTGTTTTTGACTTGAGGACAACATGATGTGATTTGCAGTAGAAAAGGCAGTGTTTTTTGTTGATTGTTTGGTTAGTTGAGGGGTTTTTTGGTGTTTATGGATTTTTGAGTTTCAGCTTTCTGTTGTGCATTTTAAAGGTGTCAGAGGGCATAGACTGGACGTAAGGAATTGGTCTCATATTCCCTCTGTAAAGTCTTTATCAGTTTTGTGTGCAGGTGTGCAATATATACCTTGAAACAACCTGAAAGATAAATACTTGATTGAATTTTCAGGATTGTCAAAGACTTCAACATGAAGACTTTGTTTAGTTCTGATTGACAAGTTAGCACTATTTGCATTTTTAAATTGTTTAGTGGGGAAAAATTTACTTATATCAAGTCTGCATATTCTCTACCTTTTCTTCTGATGCCAAGCTTATCCTGACTTATCCTGGAGTTCAAATTCAGCAATCAGGGTAATCTATATATATCTTTCTTAGTCTTAAACTAACACCTGCAGCCTATTGTACAAGTTATCTGCAAAAATTCTTGCTAATAATGGCTTGAGTGCAGTTAAGAAAAGAATGGGAAACTGAGGCAGAGTGTTGTGTGGTGATGCTTTTAGGAATGTAATGAGCTAATAGTAAATTATATTTATTTATTATATTAAAATGCACGTTTTGCTATTTAATTCTTCAAGACCATTGATTCTCAAAGAATCTTTTAATGCTGCTTCTTTCTGTTATTGTTTTTGTTTCCTATTGTGCTTGAAGTAGAGAGGCACTTTGGCCTTCTCTGTCAGCAGCACCATTTTTCCTGCCTGGGACCCAACAGCAGACTCAATGTAGCTGAGAGCATTGCACATTCTGATTGTGCTAAGCGTGTATTCTTGGATACAGGGTTAGCTTAAACATTTCTTGTCCCCAAACCATCTCAGAATTGTTCTTGAGCAGATTTCTGTGGGAGTGCAACTAGAGGTATTTTAGGCAACGGGTCTGGATAGAATCCTTGCTGTGCTTTTGTGTCAGAGGAGATGAGAGTTACTTTTTAGTTAGGTCACGCCTCTGACTGGTTCTATTGTGTGGCCTAAAAGCAATTCTGTTGGCATAACAGAGGCAATAAGCACTTTAGGGCTGGACATAGGCGACAAAAACAGTGTGATGAAAAATTTCCTCCAGCTGATGTCTGAGAGAGGGACAGCACTCTAAAAGCTCCTTTCCCACTGAATTTGATATTAAAGCACCATATGAAGCTCGTAAGTGCTGCAATGAAGCTTTATGCAGGTAAATGCATTTGAATCTGTGCTGACTTCAGCACAGAAGGGCAAATGAAGTAGTTGATCTGTTGAAAAAAATCATTTGTGAATGTTTTAAGAATTATGAAACAAAGTGCTGGTGGAGCACATACTTTCTAAACACTAAACCTGAAAATTGACTCAGTAGCAGTTGTAATAGATTTTTTTGTTTTGTAGTATTTCATTCTAGGTTTTGTTAGCAAGATTTAGGAGAAAAGATCAGTGTAGTCTGACTTCAAGTTTTCTTTTGCTATTGATTTTGGAGCTCCTGCAGGTAAATGGGCAGGAGACTCAAGCCCTGAGGCTGGTGGACAGTGGGGCAGCACTGTGTGGAAGTGGCATGGTGCTGCTACATGTGAGAGGCACCTATTGTGTCCTAGTTGTTTTTCTTTCCTTTTAACTTTTCTTTTTCTTGCTGCTCTCATTCATTCAGGAGTGTAGAGGTAGGAATATGGATGTAGCACCATCTAGTGTTCCTTTTGCTTGAACGGGAGTGGAAATGCTTTTCAAGGTCTGTCTTTTCTGTAGTTGTAATGAAGACTTGAATACATTCAGTCAGATGTTGATGAAAACAGCATCTGGAGTTGGGGGCTTTCTTCTTGAACACCACTACCACAGCAACCACCACCCCTATCCCGTTTTTTGTAGAGCAGGAAGGGCTGTAATCTTGACATGAAAAAGCAGAGTATCACTAAATTGCTCAGTAGTCCCAATTTTATGAATTACAAAAGCCTCTTAGTCTGATTGCCTTTTTCTTATCTGTTAGCTGCTGTCAGACAAATTCTGTCCTCCTGGAAATGGGGAGTACAGTGGGAATGGATGTCTGAAATATCATTGGATATTACTCTTGTGATAGCTGGCTGACTGCCAGAATATTTTTGTGAGGCTTTTTGGTTGTTTTTTTTTCTTTTTTTCTCTTAAAATATGCTTAACACAGTATCCTTAGACATCTTTAGTAAGTTAACTTCATCTGCTTTTACATGTCTGAATACTTACTATTTGCACTGATTTTGGTATGGTGTACTTTGTAATTCAAAAGCTAACTGCTTAATATGCCATGTAGGTTTCCTTCTCTGAAAAGGGAGAGAATGAATGGACTGTAATTTAAATTGCCCAGCTCCTTCATTAGTTTGCATGATTCATTTGTTCATTGTACTAATTACTCTTACTAAATACATGTAGGAGTGTGTTTTCTGGCTGTTCAGGACAATTTCCTGAGGGCTGTTGAATTATTGGGAAATGCTCTGTGGTAATAACCTGTTCTGTGTCTTACTTGGTTTGCAATTAACACAAGTAGATTTTTTGGTTTTTTAATTTCTAAAAACAAAGGGGTCAAACCAGAAAATGTCTTTTTTTTCTCAGCAGGAAGGTGTCAGTGAGAAGAGATGGTATTGTTTGAACTTCTTTGCAGGTTGTGTAATTGCACATTACTGCAGTGACTGCAGTGGAAGGAGTCATATAACATCCAGAGAAGCCAACTTTCTCTTGCTGTAAAGCCTTATTCACACAATCTCCTGGCAATATTTGGGTGCAGAAAGTTTTCTCTGGGTTTTCATCCTGGATTTATCCTAACTCAGGCTTTAAATACGTTCCTATATGAAACAGAGACTCCGTTTTCTTCCACTAAATTACCATTCTTTATGGAAACATCAACTAATTTTGCTTGTTCTCTAGCATTTGCTTCTTTTTCTGCTCCTGGTTTGGGGTGGGACTTCCACGTTTTTCTCAGTTTTGTCAGTGTGAGTGAAGAGATGTAAAATATTGTTTGGTAGAGCTGGAACTCAAGTGAAGAGCATAAAAAATGCTCTGCTGTGTTGGACCAGCCATCTCAGGACTGTGGTTCTGACTCCAGAATACTGGATATGGAGATCACATACCCAGCCACTCTCAGTAGTCTACTCTCAGCCTAAATACCCACACTGTGCAGAACTGTTTAGTGTTGGAACCCGTCCATAGCTTTTTCTTATCTGGATCTGCAGATTGTTTTACCCTGGAAGTTCATGGTTGCTACTTCTATGTGCAGTGACACCAATCTTGCAGTTTCTGTCAGTATTTGTCCTAGTTATGCAGGACTTTGGTAAATATCAGTTCTTCTTTCCCCTTATGAAGTTATCTTCATGATTTTGAAAAACCTTTATAGTTTTTACACCCCTGCCTTCTCCTCTCTCAGCTCTCTTAGTCTCTCCTTTAAGTAAAGCTATGAGAATGTTGGTCCTTTTCCTCAGCCCATCTACTTTATTGTAAGTTATTGCCACTGTCTCATCCTGTAAGCTTGATCTAGTTTTGGTCTTTTCTCCATCTTCCCAGACACTTCTGTAAGCAGCGATTGCTAAATTCTGAACAATCTTCTCTAAAGCATTCTAGAAATGCCAGTCCTGTTAACATGAGATAGCTCCTTTAGCATGACCGGAACAATTTTATGAGTCTGACTATTTCTGTCTAGCGTACTCTGACAAAATGGTTTTATTCTCTGTGCCTGCTTCATCATTGCCTCTAATTTGAATTTTCTGTCTGGCTTTTGGTGTGTTCTCAGTCGACTTCATGCAGATTCTCCCCCCCTCACATCCTCCCCACAGTTGCTTTCCAGCTCTTACCCTTTTCAAGTAATCTGATGTTTTTTTCTGCTTCCTCTCCTGTGCCAGGTTGTTACTCTACTTCTTAACCTGTATTTTTGGCATATGTCTTTATTTTATCAAGGATTATGTTTTTATGGTTTGATGACATTTGGTTGGTTGGTTTTCCCTTAAGCAGAATTCTGCTGTGCTCCCTAGCTAGCTCTCTTACTTATTTGTAATAATAATATTACAAACTTTCTAATATGATCCATGTTTTTTATTATAAACTGTCAATTCTGAAGTCACTATGAAAGCAACTGTTGGAATTACAAATCCGGTATGACATTTTTAAAGACATTATTCTTAGATTTCCCTTGCTTAGGGAAGCATTTATCATTCCTAAATATGTATTTTATTCAAGGTAGGGGTTCATGAATACAGTAAGTGTTCGTCAGTCTTCTGGGTTTGTTCTCTGGAGAAAGTGCTGAAGGTCAGTGCCTAGTAGGTTTTCTAGGGATTTTTTTTTTGGTTTGCATTTTTTATTTTCCTGTTGTGGTGCAATGAATAGTGCAGGAAGACTAAATAGTTACATTTGATTATTGGTGCACTTAAATATGCGAAAATAATTTTCATTCCATAATTTAGTTCCATAATACATGAAATTCAGCTTTACCTTTCTCCCTCAATGTATGTGTGTGTGTCCATCCTAAAGCAACACATTTTTCACTTAAAGTAAGCATCTGTAAAGAGCAAGCTACATAAGATTTAATTATCATGTTTTGCTTGTGATTCTGTGAAAGCTTTGTTGACAGTCATTGTTTAGTGGCTGGCACATTTTGTAGCTGGGCTGAACAACAAGGAAAAGCAGGACAATTGCATTTCAGGGTTTTCATAGTCAGTGATTTATCAATGGGTTTTTGAGACATTCGCAGTCTCTCTTGGCAGCTGGAAGATCCTAATGGTTAATGAATGTGTTTATTCTTACTGCTGCTGAACAGTGCGTTGCCAGCATGTCTTTGGTACATGAATAGCTTTTGTTCTTATTCTAAAAGAATAGCCATGGTGGCAGTTTCCTTTTATTTTCTGTTTAATGTCAAAGTCATGATTATGGGTGCATTTATCTAGAGGGAGAAACATTTCCATACTTCGATTTAAAGCAAAGTTTATTTAAATTATGGAATAATTTAAATAAAGTACTGTACTGTAAAGTACTGTAGAGTCCTAATAGTTTAATGAACCAAATCACCAAATCTGTCTCAGGTTTTACACCTAGCAGGAATGTGTATATAGGATGGAACCAAAGCAGGGAGACTTCAACCTAGTAAACAATGGCATTCCTCACACTGTACTTTCCAGGGGTTTCATCTTTGTTAGCTTTGACATTCTCAGCTTTATCCTAGTCTTTAGCAGTTGTGTTTGGCCAAGCCAAAAAGAGGTTGCCATGGAGCCTTTTGTTTTCCTGTGGCAGCTGGGATTTTGTGCAGTTTTTTCCATATTCTGAGGCAGAAGAACCACTGCTTAAACAATTTCAGTTAAAGGTGTGGCAGAACTTGCAATTTCAAATCATGTCATATCATGCCATAGCAGTCAAGTTAGAGAAACTGCCATGGCTGTTTGAGGAGTCTGAGTTTGAGAGGTGTGAGACAGCTTTCATGTTGAAGGGCTTTTCTTCCAGATGTTTGGCTTTGCAGCTAGCAGTGACACTTCAGATGTATAAGAATGCTAAGGCTATCTTTCCCTTTGGACAAGTCAGTGAATCAGATTTCTTTTCCATATTATTATTATTTTTTTTCTTTTCCCAAGAAGCTAACCCACTTGCTTTACATTGAAACACATGTCCCAACTTCAGCAGTATTATTTGAAAGGCTTCAGTACAATTAGCCACATTCTGGGCATCCTAGAACTGACATTGAATAGGACTATGGTAAATTCTGGGATTTTGCCAATTGCTCTATACATACACATGTATTTGTTAAATAATGCTCAATAAATACTTGTAATTATGGACCTCAGTCAATACTTAATGACTGTCTCTATGTGGGCCTATAGAACTCAAATTATGGATGACTACAGGCTATGTTTTCCTCTTCAGCAGCATAGGTAGCAGCCTAATTGTGTGATAGAACTTTCCTCCCTCTGCTTTTCATTTTTATGTGGATTTGTTTGTAGTGATAATGACAAGTTCATTCCATCACTGTCTAAATGGACAAAAAACATGGGCAAGATGAACCTATTGGGCTGTTCCAAGCAGCCAGGAAATATCTGCTGGAAAAACATTTAGAGAAAGACCATCCTTCTTGCTTCCATCATGGGAATATGGTTAGGCTTGTGGGTCTTCTGAAAAAGCAGAATGCTAATGTAGTCATGGTCTCCTGGCTGCTTATTGATCTAGGTTAGGTAACTAATCTTGGTGTCACATGGAGCAGAATTAGCAGTCAAAATGTTCTGGTGTTTGGCATGGAAGAGCCTCAACCTGATGAACTTCGATTTCTTGTGTTACATGTGGCTGGACTTTAGCCACCATGCTGTAACCATTTTCTGCAGAGAACCTTACTTTTACTTAGCTGGTATGGAGCCAGCATTGGAAGTGACCCTTTGCAGGTATTGTGTGCTTTTTATTTTTTGGACTTGTTATTTTTTGACTGTCCATTCTCAAAGATTTAAAACAGAGGAACTTAAAAAAAACTCTGAGAGAGCTAAGTGTCAAGGGTGAGTGTAATATGTGTGTGGGAAATAGGACAGGACTGAAAACCAAAGAGAGGAGTATGTGGTCCCATGAAGTAACATAGTAGATTCCTTTATTCTTCCAGCTTTCTGCGGACAGTTTCCTTGTTTCTCTTGTCTCTTTTTGTTACTGTGCTTGTATCTACTTCTCTTTTTCCTCAGCTGCCTCAAAGGGTAGTGACAAGTTATAATGTTTCAGTTCTTTTGTGAGAAAGATTTGCCTGAAAATGCTACTAAGGCATGTTTTTGTTTGCTTTTGGGTTTTTTTGGTTTTTTTTTTTCTCTTATTTGTTTGCTTTGTTTGTGTTTAAGGAGAGGATATTTAGACTGCCCCTTTCTAGCTGTGGGCTGAGCACCAGCTGCTGGAGTTTGATGCGGTGGAGTTTCCTGGGATATGTTCAGGGTGGGCATGTGATACAACTTGATGACCAAAGCTTGTGTTTTGAAGGTTGCCAAGCAACCCAGCTCTTCCCTAAGGTCCCACCCAGAGTGGAGTTTTGCTGCACACACCACTTCTGTTCAGCAGTTGTTTCCCTTTGCTCAGAGGAGGCACTTCTGGGTAGCACAGCCACTTTGTGCTGTTTGCAAGGTGTTGGCTTCCATCAGGACTGCAACTCAGGGGCGCTGTGCTCTGGGAATGATACTATGTCTGGGTGGTTTTCTTGTGGCCTTTCTTGTCATGACTCATGTGTTCTGGAACGCCCCTTCTTGGGGAGAGCCCTGACCCTAGCATGGTTCCTGGCAGGGCAGGGTTTATGAGCGGTTGTTTTTTCCACTTATAGCAGTGGGCTGAAAGCAGGAAACTGGCTGGCAAAATGTCCTGTGGGATTTGGGGGCTCGGGTGCTAAGGCAGCTCTGCCAGCAGGTGGCAGTTTGTACTGCCAGCAGGTTCTGTGGAGATCTGGGAGGCCTTTTAACCTTGGGAGGGGAGCTCTGCTCACAAGCAAGTCGAAAAACCATGAAGATCAGGGATGGTTTGAACCACAATGCAGACAGGCAGAAACTATATATTTTATGTTATTTGTGAGGACTGTACTGATAAGCTGTTCGCATTGTATTTGTAAAGGTTCCTGCAGATACCAGGCTCTGAGATTTGTATAGTTCATTTTCTGCATGTTTTGTTCATATTTTGGGGTGTTCTTTGTTGCCACACTCCCCATGCCCTTGTCACTTGTCAATGTTCTCAGTTCATTCTCTGAATTTATCATTAGTTCTAATGTGAAGTTCATGCTGAAATTAAGTGTTCCTTCTTTATCAGTCAAGACACATTTTTCTTTCCTACAGGAAGATACATCTGTAGCCATAAACAGACGAAACCCAAAAGCCTGGTAGGGAATAGAGTTTGATAGATGAGATGCTTTTAGGTGACCATGTTAATAGGAATAAGATTTTCAAAGCTGTCTACCTGTGGTTCATGTTGAACTTAGCTGGAGTTGAAGTTAGTTTGACTGAGGCTGAATTGCTTGTTTATGAGATGCTGGCACAGTTCCACCCATCCAAGTAACACAGCTAAGTATGTATGTCACTATGGGAAGTGACCTAATGTATTGCCTGGCTGTATGAGTGCAGGATGCAAAGAGCAGTGGGTGACCACCCCACACAATGCCTTATGATCTCTGTGTTGTTATGTGCAGAGGGTGGAAGGCATCCTTTGAGGAGCTGAGCTGTCTCCATACAGTCAGCTCCCATTGTTTTGGACTTCTCACTCCATTTTCTCTATGATCAACTCCTTGCTGACTTTTTAGCAGAGGAAAGATGTAAGTGTGCATCTGAAAATAACCAAGTGTACTCTTATCCTTGCATGCACTTTTATCCTCACATGCACATGGTTGTCCTGCAAATTATTTCTTTCTCTGTGTGGAAAAAAAAATGAAGAAGAAAAAGTGGAGGAAGGAAGAAGCCATTCTCCCACCCTCACTTCAGTCTTCCCAGTGAAGAGTTAGTTTACTATATTTAGAGAATTTTGTGTGGATAGAGATGTGCCTAGAAGAAAGTGAACCGATGAAAAAGTCAAAGGTACCTTGATCAGCAAGCATGATAAAAATTCCTTTAAGGAAATGTAAGCAAGCTGAAATAACCAGTGAAACTTCATTGGCTGCCTTAAGTTGAGAGGCATGGGGAGTAGAGAGGTTTAATATATCCAGATAGGGAGAAACACATCAGCCAGTCAAATGCCAATGTACGAAAAGATACAAAACAAGCTAGTAGGTAATCCGTCAATAACTACCCAAGGGATACTGAAGTGGAAAGAAATATGCAGAAGAGAGCTGAGCTGGAGTGTTCTGCCTGTTTTGCATCTTCTTTATGGAAAGAGAAGATTAGAAACTGTAACAAGAAATTAACCAGGACAAAAGTCTTTGAAAACATTTGTTTTAATCTCCTTTAGAAACCAGAGAGAACACAAGGAAGAATGTTGTCAAAAATTACTGGAAAGCATACTGAGCAGCTTCTTCATTTCCTGAGGAACAGGGCATGGAGAAATACGTATTTGCAACAAAACAAGTGAGGAGTGTCCATGCATTTAAGCTAAGAAGAAACTAAAGCAGTAGAACATGTTACTTTCAAAAATAGTATGAAAGAGTGAAATTTGTTAATTAAAAAAAAAAATTAATTATTTCTGTGAAGTGCTGAAAGATATAAAGTTGCAAGAGCTTAAGCAGAACCTGGAGTGATCTATGCTTTACTAAGAATAATGAGTTCATAATTTATTAACTATTTAAGTTGGTTTTGATATGCGTGTAGAAATTTGCTTGCCAAATTTTTTTCCCAGAAAACTGCAAGTTGAAAATTGCTTAGATTATAAACCCCAGAATCCATAACAGCAACTCAAAAGGATATGGTTCAGCTACATTTTGGTGTATCATTTTTAAATTAATTGTCAGTTCATTTTTTTAAGTGTAAGGTGTTACATTTTTCTCAATAAGATGAAGGTACCAACTAGGAGAAGAGGAAGTGCTTTTATATCAGTTGGATGTCGGTTAACTCACTCATAAATCACAATCACAGATGATATATTGGGTGTTCTTAACAGAGAAGTTACTTAATTGTTTATCATTGCAGTTCTAATCAGAAATAATAGAACAACTTCTCTGGAAGCACAATCAGGGTCTTAAAAAAAATATACCTGGTGTTTGAGGATGGGGGATGATGTTAGTGTGCGTATCTTCTCGTAACAAATGTGTTCATCTCAGAAAAGGGAGGGGAGGGAAAGTGAAGGGGGAGAGATTGTGTAACTGTTGCACTGAGAATATTGGCACAATTTAAGTGGTGAACTAGTGTTCAGTTATGAACAAGCGTAATTATGTTGTCGTGTTTTTCTAAATAGGCAATTACATCACAGCCTGTTTGTATTTCCTGCTGGTGTACAGATTTTAAAACTGCAGTAGAAGTTAAAGACAATAACATCATAATAGAGTCATAAAAAAGTTGCCTTTACAATTACTCACTAATATATTTTCCAGTTATTAGGCCTTTTGAATTGCTTGGAAACTATCAGGATTTATTATATGGTAGAGTAGAAAAATTTTCTTGGTTGACTTGTTTTCCATGATAATTCTTATTTCTTTACTGCCTGGCCTTCACATTCTAGTGAATTTCTTTTCCACAATAAAACTCTATGGTTTTTTTTTTTTTTCTGTGTGTGCATGTATGAGGGTTTTTCTTTTCCTCCTCACATTTTATTTGTTGCTTCCTTTGTGTTCATTTTTCACTAGTTTTTGGGATGAAACAAGCCAGTTTACTTATCTGTACAACTGAAACTTTCTCATCTATAAAGTCTGTTTATATTTGGAATCCTAATAAAAAAGAGAAAGACCCTAAAGGTTTGAATTTTTCAAAATTTTTATTTCTTTGCTCCCAAGACCATCATTTTGGGCTGTGTAGAGGTTCTTGCATTTTTCTGAAGGGAAAAATGAACATTTTGGCCAGAAAAACTCCTCCAAAACAACCCAAATGAAAAAAATCAACTCCATATTCTTGAGATTGAGAGCAGTTAGGTAATCCAAAAATAGATGTATAAAAGAAAATTATTTTTGTGTTCATGTACCCAGAAAGGCTTTTGAATGTCTAGTGGATGTCAGCAGGTGTTTTGTAGAAGATCAACTGTCTTTTCTGCAGTCAGATGGTTGCAGGCACTGTGATGATGCTGTCAGCCATTAAAAAGATAGCCAGGGAAAAAGGAAGTTTAGTTAGAGGCTGGCTCTCATCTTTCAAAGCATGGGGAGCAGATCTTGTTTCTCTGTGTAAGCCAGTAGTCCCTCTGAGACCTCTTAAAATGATGTGTGCAGGCTGATTCTCCCATTGCACAGAGCTCTATAAAAACAGATGTACATGTGGGCATCTAACTGCAGAGGCCTGGAAGACACTCACATATGTGAGTTAGCAGAAAATTGTGGATGAAGGCAGAGGAGAATAGCTCCTGATAGGTAATAGCAAGCTCCTTGAACCATGAGGTACAATACAACTTTCCCAAGTGGATTATAGTTCTAGTCATCAGGGTTTTGTAAAGTATGTAGGCAGGAGATTGACAGTATGAGTTCATCTTGGTATTCTCTGCTCTGTTGTCTGATGGAATAGTAATATTCATGCAATTTTTAGTGCTTGGAATGCTTTTGAAAATGTAATTTCTGGCTTAGAAAGATAAAAAAACAGGTAATTAATGAAGTACAGAGAAGTATGTGTTACTTCCCTATTCTTTCCTTCCTCCCCTTCTTTGACAGAGGTGAGTTCCACTAAGTTACTGTGGAATTGCAGGTCTACCTCAATCTGGCAAGAATAAATTTCTCTTACAAAAAATGCTGCCTTTGTCAGGAAGCAGCAAGAACAGGGCTGCCTTCCAGGCAGCTCACAGAATGGGAAGGGCACAATCCTTGTGGGCACAACCCAGTCCCTTTGTTCCCAAGCAGAGTAAAGGTGCTGGCAGCAGCAGTTCAAATTAGCTCTCCAGGGGTCGATCATCAGACAAATGCCAGCAATCCAGGAAGCCTGGCCAATGAGTCAGAGTCAGCAGGGACCAGAGCTGGGCACAGGCCTGCTTACAGCACTGCACATGGCAGGACCAGGGCCTGGGGTGGACATGGGGCTCCTGGCAGAATGTGCTGGCTGCGGACCCTGATGAGGTCATGGCAGTGTAAAGGTACATGGGAGCACTCAGGGCCTTGACAGTCTTTGCTGTTTTACTCTGGAATGAGTCTCAGCAAGAGTTGTAAGAGCTATAATGCTGGTTAAAGAGGGAGCTCTGGTGCATTGCTCTTCCAAAAAAGGCTTGGATCGCTCTTCCTTACTTCGTGTGTGGGGGTAGGGGTTGTGCTGGATGGGGGTGTTCTCTCTTCGTACTGGTGTGAAAATGGAAAATGCAGATTGATGCACTAAGTAGTTACTGAAAACATACCATGGGTTACTTAGTTTCTTAATAAATATTTAGCATGATATTGTATTTAATTATATGTATATGGCAATTAAACTTAACTATCCTGACTGTTTTGGGTATTGACACATTCAAAATTCTATAATATAATGTAAATTAGAAGGTACCTCAGGTGGTAATCTGTTCTGACTTCTACTAAAAGCAGGTCTTTTAAAGTATTTACTCATGGCATTGTTTACTTGACTTCTAGACTCCCTGGGCTCCTGTTTGACCATCCTCATGGTAAAAAATTTCTGTCCTGAATTTGGTTTGTTTTTGTGTTAAAACTTCTCAGCTACCTCTTGGCCTAAATTTAAAGCTCTAATTTCATTTGTAACATTTTTGCAGTTGTTGTTGGCTGTCGGTATCCATCTTTAGAACTGTGTGCAAACTTGATATATTTGTGAGCATGAGGGGTCATAGCACAGAATGCAAGTCAAGATAGTGACAAAAGGTGCCCTGAAGTTCCTGTAATCGTCTTTACCAGTGTGTCTGAGGTGTGAACTGTGACATGTTTGCTATTACAGTCCTGGATTTCTGTTTCTTGAGAAAAATCTGCCAGCAACAAAGGCAAAAAAATACAGTGGTACTAAATTGTAGTCCAAGACCAAGTTAAGGAGGTATGTGAGGCTTTTTGTCACTAAGAGAGCATGCCCTTGTATTACTAGTAAATACAATATTTTGGGATAATTTGTGCCAGGCATATCTTCTAAACTTATTTATATTGAGCTGTTCTTTACACGCATGAAAATCTTGTTCATATCAAAACAAACTGAAGTCTTTGAAGGCTTGTATGTACAGTACTCAGTGTACTAACAGAGATTGTTCCCTTTCCCTTAACAGATGTGTGCAACAGTACCAATCTTCCTGAAGTTGAAATCATCAGTCTCCTGGAAGAGCAGCTGCCTCATTATAAGCTAAGAGCAGATACAATCTATGGTTATGACCACGACGACTGGCTTCACACACCTCTCATTTCCCCTGATGCGAATATTGACTTAACAACTGAACAAATAGAAGAGACCTTGAAATACTTCCGTAAGTCAAAAATTCAGAGATTGTACTGAGAAACAAATAAAATAGTGCTATTTTTGTTACCTTCTTTGAAGTATCTGTGCAATTCTTTGAAAGCTGTGAAGAGCAAGAGAAATGTTTGTGATTTACTGCTTTGGCCTCCAAGTTTGTGGTAGATAAAAAACGAAGGGAACATTTAATAAAGAATAGACATTGTATTTGTGAGTGCACCTTTCCACATTATCAAATGCTGGAGAAATTGAAATGCTTCTTTTTGCTTATGATCTCTCTCAAAGAGACTGAAATTTCTGCATCTGTGCAGCTTGGAAATCTTAGACCTCTTTCCATATCTGATTTTTTTGAATGTGTTCTCTGTCACATTTTGCTGTTGGGTGGTGGCACTATGTGCCATTATCATAGAATGACAT
The DNA here is from genome assembly GCF_971803275.1 of Cyanistes caeruleus. NCBI lineage: Eukaryota > Metazoa > Chordata > Aves > Passeriformes > Paridae > Cyanistes > Cyanistes caeruleus. The sequence goes on from NC_141701.1 coordinate 108,108,477, forward strand.
TAAATCATTTTGCTGCAGCTTAAGCTTCTAGAAAAGCCTTGTGAAGAACCAGACTGACCATTTGGTTGAGATGGTCTATCCCTTCATTCTTTCTTCTGTTCATATTCATACAATCAGACAAAAAAATACTTGTGTCTAGCGGGAACACGGGTAGATTGTGACCTTTGTGGTTTGTCTCCTTTGTTTGAGCCTGTAGATACCTTATCATGGTGAATGGGTTCATGTCTCTCTGGTTTCTTCCACTATGGGTGTTGACTTAGGTGTGCAATTAGAGAAGACTTCTGTGATTCATCTCAATGACTGCTATGCTAAAGCAATAGCCCTGGATTTACATGGGTTATAGCAATGGGTTGATTTAGGTAGACTTACTGAGGCACTGTTCAGAAGAGATGAGTTACAGGGCTCAGCACAGACCTGTGCAAAGATGGTTTCATTGCATTTTGAAACAAATCAACTTTGTAAGGAGTACAACTGATAAATAAAAGCATTAATAATATAAAGAACTGAGTTTCTGATATTCACGCTTCAATAAAGGGCATGAAGTATTTTAGTAAATAACATATATGCTCTCCACCTACCTCCAATCACACAAAGACAGTGGGAAGGGTGGGGAAACGAGCTGAAGCTGATCTGTGGAATCAAGTGTACTACCCCTGGTTTTGTTGCAGCCCATTAGTGCTGTTACAGTGATGGCAGAAGCTAGCTTAAATAAATATTCTGAAATGTAAGGTTTCCAAGGTCTTTAGTAACCTGATTAGGCCTGTCTCACAAGTAAAATTGTCTGTGTGGGTGTATTGTTGCAATAACCATGGGACAGATGTTTTGCCGGTAGGACAAGGAACTCTAAAATCCGCATGGCAGTGTCCTTCTACCTGAGAAACTGAGGGTGTCCACTGCTGTAAGATAAAGGTAAGGTGAGCCACAGGACTGTGAGCCTCGGGAGGTCCTAGTGGCTTCTGAGAAGCTGTCAGCTGCTCTTGACCCAGGGGTGTCCTTAGCCTTCTTTGGAGCTGCTGCTCATTAGGGATGGTCAGATATTGCCAACTGATATAGTAGTTTCTCTGGAATGGTACTAAGAAGGGTTCCTCATCTGAGTTCAGAATAACCTAAGTCTTCAGATGTGGCAGCAGTGTGCCTCAGGGTGCATTCTCCAGGTTTTGGAGTACCTGTCCCTCAGAGCAGAGACTTTAGCCCAGACAAAACTTCAGAATGGGAAGGCAGCCCTGCAAGAGTCAGTTTGCTGGAAGTGCCCAGAGAGCTGCTCCCTATCCTGAGGTTGAGAGAGATGACCTCCTTTTATGCAGCAGGTGTGCTGCTGTGGAAAAGCTGTCACCAGGTGGAGAAGTTAAGAGGAAGTCAGCAGGCTGCGCAGCATTAGGGAGGGTGAGACATAGGATCTGGGAGTGGCTGAGACATGATGGGATTGTGCTCCCTTTCAGAGGGACCTTGGCAGGCTGGAGCCATGAGTCAAGAGCAGCCTTGTGCTATTCAGCCGAGGGAAGTGCAAAGTCCTGCAGCTGGGAGGAACAGCTTCATGCACCAGTAGATGGTGGCCTGGGGTCCAGCTGCTGGAATGCAGCCTTGCTAAAAAGGACCTGGGGCATCCTGGTGGACACCAAGCTGGACATGAGCCAGAAATAGTGCCTCTGATGAAAAGCAGACTAATGGCATCATGAGCTGTATTGGCAAGAGTGGTGCCAGCAGTTTGAGGGAGTTGTACTTGACGTTGGTGAGGCCAAATCTGGAGTGCTTGGTTCCGTTCTGGGCTCCCTTATTCTATATTCATTCAGTGTAATGCATTCCTTTCTTCTCCCAGGAAGCTGCAATCATGTCTCTCAGTGGGTTTTCTGTGTTTTTAGAAAAATAGGTCATAACCATGCAGCTGTGATATTTTTGACTAGCTAATCGAGCATGGTATTAAGCTCAATTTCATTTTACAAATGTTTTTGCTGTCTCCACATAAAATATAACCAAAAAAAGGAGGACATTGTAATGTACATTATTTCCAGCTGGTGAACAGTTTGCAAAATTTGTTTCTTTAAAGCTTTATTCTCAATTTTCTCAATTCTAGATAGGGGTGTATTCCCTTAAATGTCTGGCTCTTGCTATTATGGTCTTATTTACAATGTTGAAGTGTGCTCAGTGATACCTTAATTAGACTACACAGCTGTTTTTGCAGGCAGGTTGTCGAAGACATAAATTTTGATTTTATACAAATGCAAAAATAGTGCTCTCCAGTAATTATCTGGGGAAAGGGAGAAATAATCCTTTCATGTGGAAAATAGCTTTTTGTCATTAAGTACTTAAATTTCATCTGACTGCCCATCACATGTTAAATAATTTTGTTTCAGTGGGAGAACAGTTTGACCCTCTTCTACATTAGAGGAGTCTTTTCCTCGTATCAGGTGAGGTCAATGTGCCCTTAGGGTGTGAAGCCATGAGCTCTGTCCCACCTGTAGAAAACACTTGTACTATTTTGAAGCCCTGGATGGTCATCCTAGTTTGATGAAAAAGAGTCAATCAAATCTGAAGCACCTATTTTTCTAAGTACCAGTTCTGAAAGCTGCTTCTAATAAAGCCCTCTAGATTTTACTCTGGGTTCTACTCGTTACTGCTAAAGCAATACTTCTTGCTAAATAAAATACTACACTGGAAGAAATCACTGTCCTAAGTTGCAGAGTTTCTTGCCCTTACTAAATGTGTAGTCACAGGATGACTCCTATTCAGTGTTCTTTTACTAGGTGAAAACACTAGTAACTCTTCACTTCAGTAAATTATTCCAGTTTAGAAATAAGTGTTACAGCCCATCCTTGAAAAATCTGTTGGGCTTTTAAATATGCTTTCTTTGTCTGTTTGCAAAGTATGTGTGCTGGCAATGCTTGACTGTGATCAATACACATTGCATAGTGATGGCCTGTACAGCTACTGCTCTGATAAGAAAAGATTCCAGATGATGTTAATGGGATGGGCAACTTTATCCTGAGTGGTGGTGACTGTACTGGCAACTGTAGAAAATGATGATGCGATATGGTGTTTAATTATCTGAACCATCCTGAGGCTGTAGCCAAGAGAAGAAATGTGACCCTGAGGTAATCAAATGGGAGGTAATCCATTGCAGCTGCCATGGAAATACTCCATCCAACTCCAGTTTCAAAAAGCATCCTTAACAGAATTGTAAAAGGTTTGGAGAAAAAAGTTGGGAATGACTAAGCCTGAAAACACAGAATTTATAGTGACATGCTATGTAATGATGTAAAGATTTATTTGTCAGCAGAGATGACTTGCTGCTGCTTTGCACCCTAGCAGCACAGTGCACTACAGTCTTCCATGTACTGCTGTAGATGAAAGTACCTTTGTCAAAAATTCTCTTCAGACAAATGGAAGGGTTTTTATAACCTGGGTAAGTTAGACACATCAGTTTAATGTTGACCTAGGGCATGGATTTGCTTCAGCAAAAAGGAAGGAGAGGGCTCTTGAGCTTTTCAAGCCATCTTTTCTGATTAATGAAACTCCTTTGTAGCCAAAAACTTAAGGAATGCTTAGTCTAGCTGTTCACAGTTGGCTACCAGAATTCCTTATCAATCTGTGTATTTTGCTCTTAGGAGAACAAATAAAAAGGGATGGGTTTGTTTAGTTAGAAGTTAACATTAAAAAATAGAACACAATTTTGCAGCTGAAAGGGAATGCTGAACAAATGTGAGTAACTGTATTTAGGTTTGGAATAGGAAAATGCAGCTTCCTTATAGTTGCAGACCTACTACCCTAAATCTTTCTTCAGCCCCATTGAATATGAAGTTTTAGGTAAGTAACACAGTAATACCCTAACCAAATGTAGCGTTGCAATGTGGAAATTGGAACACACAGAGGTTCAAAGTCTGTAGAATCAGTCCACCTGAAAAATGTACTGTTCTGATAAGTTTACTATAAAATGAATCTGATACACCCTATAGGAAGGAAATGTGGGGCTGCAGAGATTAAAAGTAGGTTCTGCAAATGTGCAGCTGCTTTGTCAGCTTGGTCACACATTCCTGTTCAACTTGACAGCCCTGCCAGCTTTATAGAGTGCAATTCCTCATGTAATTGAAGGGATGCTTGGGAGTGGATACCTGCATATATAGTACTCTGTCTGCCCAGGATTTCTGTCTTCATGCTGGGAAGATAATACACTTATTCCCTATTTCCAAGTCTCTTGAGGAGTTCTAAAATCATTTGGCCACACAAGTGATTTTCTCCACAGAAAAGTAATGCCTTTCTGAATTACACCAGTATGCTTCCAATCAGATCTGTAAAAAAATATCATCAATAAAACAAACAAACAGAAATGCCCTAAGGCCCTACTTTGAACTATTTTTATCCTGTCTCATTGAAAGGGAAGTGTGTGTGCTGTGAGGACAGTTGGAAGAAAATTCTAGCATGTTGAAGATTTCCTTTGTTTAAAATGTCAGCAAATAAAAAAAGGAGATTGTCCCTGCAGCAATTTAAGGTGGTAGACAGTGTTAATTCTTTCTATTTTAAATGCTTATTTAATAACATTACCAGACTGAAATTACCTCTTGGACAAAAGTAATACAAGTAGAACAGATAGATTATATGCAGAGCAATTGAGTTGATGTTGCCATAGGAACCTTTATTTTTCTCTGGCAGTATTTTAACAGTGTAGCCTTAATTGCATTTAATAACATGTATAGTTTTTTTCCTTGTGAGCATGCATAACTGAAAGTCTGCAAAACTCAAAGCTACTGTGGTGATAATTTCTTATACCTGTAAAGCTGTGTTCAAGAAACCAAAGCATTTTCCTCTGCATAGCTTGACTGTGCCTTACCTATTTCTGTTACAGTAAAGCAAAGTGGTACCATTTGGGGAGTAGAATAAGTGATAACAGCCTAGAAGAGACACGAATGAGAGTGAACTTAATAGATATCTGCAAAATCATGAGTGACTGAAAAGGAGAGATGGACTGAGCATTCAGATTTCCAGAACTGGAAGCATCAAATTAGACTAGTAAATGTGAGTTGTGAAGCAAAAGGTGAGGGGTTTATACATCATGAGCAGTAGATGTGTGGAACTCCTTGCAAGAGAACGTTGGAGATGCTAAAAATGTGTGTGGGCTTAAGAACAGAGAGGATAAGTCATTCAAGAATTGCTAAAAGTGGCAGTAGCTGTATCTGTCTCAGGCTGTTTCTGAAAATAAGAAATCAGATGTTGGGAGGGCAGTTGTGGGAAATGTTGGACAGTTCTCTATTGCCTGCTCATGGCTATTCCTGTTGATGAAGTCTTTGGCTAGACAGACAGCAAAGACTTCTTTGATCAGACCCAGTATGGCCTCCTACCTTAATCTACTGGGATAGATTAAGTGCTTCTACTGGTGTTTGCAAAGGAATAGCATTTCCTAAAAGAGGGGGAGAAATGGGTGAAGACTATGTGCTGGTTTTGAACAAAATGGATGTCAGTCGTCTTGGTAGCTGTACCTGCATGTATTCAGACATGCTTTTTGAATTGCTGTGTTTGATGGTTTAATGCCATCTGTTCCCCAGGTTCTAGTCTGTCTGACCTGTGTTTAATATGACCTTCAGCATTTTTAGGAATAGAGTAGTGAAAATTTGGCCTAAACTCTTGTCTTCAGCTGTGAAACTTAGATGGTTGGGAAATAAAAAAAGGGGGCAGGAGGAAGTGGTTCATGGAGAGGGCAAAAAGTCGAAGCAGATTAGCTTTTTTTTGTGCAAGGAGAAAGGTTTTGCTGTCCTGATTTTGCTGATTCTTTTTTTTTCATTTGGCATTTCTTAACAGCAGCATGCATAAAGGGTTCTATTATATCAGACCAGAATAGTGTAACAAAGCAGTAACATAGTTTAATTTTCCATGGGGACGGCAGGCTTTTATCAAACTGTGTGGAGGAGAGTAATGGACTAGATTTTCATTATTAATGTACTGCATGTCTCCAGTGAATTGCAACAGTGTGATGCTGTTGTTCTGTGAGCAGTAGCAATGAGTTGTATCATCTTTCTTAGCAACGATTTTTGTTTCCAGTATGGAGGACTCCTTCCAGCCTGTAAAGCCAGAAACAGCAAAAATGCATTTTCTTCATCTCTGCATCACTTTTGGAGCCAGCTTGTCTCCATGGCAACACATTAGCCTGAAAGAGATGTGGAGACTGGGGAGGAAGGGAATGAGTTAGAACCAGCCGGGTGGTGGTGTGTGTCCCCAACGTCAGCGCATCAGCCTTTTGATAGGAGGATTTTGTTAACACCCATCCAAGGCTCCTGTGCAGAGCTTCTTTATTAGAGGAGCCGTCAGGGCATTTGCTTCCTTTCTGCATCCTTTTTCTGGTTTGTTTTTTTTTTTCCCTTCCAAATTCACCCTCCACACCCCCCTTTTTATTTTAGTTGCGGCCTCAGTGAAGATGTGCGGCTCATTTTCAGCTTCCCGTGAGCTGCCTTGTGCTCTGGCATTTTGCAAAGGCAGGAAGGCATGGCTGCATTTCACTTGACCTTAGCAGCGAAGTGAAATCTCTTGTATGTCACTGAAGGATACTGACTATGCAGAAATTTATTGAAGCAGATTATTATGAACTGGACTGGTATTATGAAGAATGCACGGATGGTAAATATTTCTTTCTAGTCTCTTGTTGCAGAATTTGGATCTTGTAAGATTGGAGCATCATTATTCAATGGTTTTAAAAAGGAAATACCCAGAAAAAGGCAACACCCAGGTGTAGCAGAGATGCCTGCACCTCTTTTGCACCTCAGCATCTCTTGTGAGTGTGCTGCAAGAGACTGCTGTACAGCTTTTTTCTCTCTGAAGGGAGTGGCAGAGCAGCATATGCTCTGTATGAGCTGTCTTTGGGCAGGGGAAAGAATATTCGAAAAGCTAACTATCTATAATAATTGAGGTGATATTAAATATACTGATGGTAAGATTGATTATTAATTCAGGTTTGAAGTGTGTGTTTTTTCTGCATTACCAATATCCTCTAATATGTATATATTTGATGTGTTAGTAAGCAGTACATGTTTTCTCTCTGGTTATTTGTGAAAGACATTAAAAATGTAGATTTTTAAAAGTGAGAAGGTTAACTTTTTGAATTTGAGGAATTACAAATTCTGGCAAGCATTATCTTTTGTGCTGTTTGCAATTTTTATGTAATGTTTGCTAGGGTGATTATTTCAAGAAACCAAATGTTTTCATCAGGCTTTTGATAGAAGGCACACAATAATAGGGTAAGAAATTGCTAAAACTGTATTCTCTGCAGCAAGAAAAAATCAAGATCCCTTATTGATGGCACTCTGAAGCAAAATGCAGCCTTTGGGAATGCAGAAGTTTTATATGGATTTTATTCCGGTTGGAGAGCTTATCTTAAATAAGGCAAGTGAAAGATCACAGTGAAGCAAAGCACAGAAAGCAGGAAGGAGTGTAGGCCCAGAGGATAATGTACATTTGTAATATACAAAGATAATTCTATGATAGTGCTCTGATAATAATACCAGAGGTGACAAAAATTGAATGTTTTTTTCATGATCTTTTGAGTGTTGTGTCTCCATTTGTTTCTCCGTACTAGATTTTGGAACTGAAAGCAGTTTCAGAAGCTCGAACTTAACACTTGAACTTATCTTCTGTTTGATTGATTATCCCTGTCCAGGTCTTCAAAGAGAGAGATGCATATTTATTTGAGAGATCTGACCATTTTAACTTGGATTGAATCCATTATGTAACCTTTATCCTCTAGGTTTAACCCTAGTAAATGCTGTAGCATCTGATTAATCTGCATGATGTAACAGCCTGATTTGGCCTGCATTTAGAAGCTTAAGAAACAGACCAGTTGTACGGTCAATAGAAGCTGTATCTTTCCCCAGGTTAAAGCTCCCACAGGTAGCTTTTTTTTTTTTTCCCAGCTGTTCATTTTTATGATCCTCTGTCTGTCTGGTTGAAGTGTCATGTGGAAGGGTGGTGTACCTGAATGTCTGAGCTAAGAGCTGATCTGCTCACCCATTTTGTTTTAAGCCGTGTGCTGCACTGGAGAAACTGTGGGAGTTCCATGTTAATGGAATAAGCAACAGGTGTTGGGCAAACATTTAAATACCTTGTGGGATGAGAGCCTCAGGTACACAGTAGTGGTTGGTCAGATTCTGGGCTTACAGGTTTTCCTGTCAGTGCTCAGCCCCTGCCCAGAATACTTCTTCCATGAGCTGAGATCTGCAGTGCCAGCTGGAGTATGTGCTGGCTGTCTGCTTGAAGTATTTGGGAAGTTGTTCCCTAAGAGAAAGAAGGGTTTAGTGTCTGATAGGGAAATATCTCTCCAGCAGGTAAGGTGTAATGCTTTTTTGCATTTTTTTATTACTACTGTTTTTTAAAGTATTCGTTTTTACATGATCAAAGGTAATGCTGTCAGTCCTGTCTTGGCCTCTCAGGTGAATGGCAGTCTCATAGGGTTCATAGAATTTTATGGGGTTTAGCTTTCTTTTGCTTTTTTTGAGTTCAGATGTGTGAAAGAAAGGAATATTTGAGAGATGCAGTGGAAGACACAGTCTTTGGCCTTAGATTCTGGAATATTCATTTGGGTTTAAAATGGTGTTTAAGGCATTTACCCTTGACAGAGAAAGGCATTCTAATTGTGGTAGCAGACAAAAGGCATCATTTTAGTAGAAATAGAGCTTTCCAAAAACCTGAAGCAGATGACATATTAAAAGAGATGCCTGTCTCTTGACTGTTTTTGATTTTTCTGCCATATGTTTGTTGATGCCAGTCATTTTCCTGAGATACTTTTTACCTTCG